>NC_081296.1:54977244-56199744 GCF_030435805.1 Mustela lutreola
TTCAATAAGGCACCTGCCTCCTGGTCCAGCGGTCCTCCCACCACTCTGATGGTCCAGTCCTATGCTTCCTTTGGCCTTGGCCAAAGGGACTGTAGCCTGTGACCTCTGACTCTCTGACCCTCCTCACCACCTCCCACCCGACTCTGGGGACATTACAGGGGCTTTGCCCAGACCTCATGTTCTTCTCAGATCTGCTTCATGGGGTTTCCCAAGGAGACTTTGGGGCCCCATTCTTGACTTGTGTCCCAGAGGGGAGGCGAGGATTCTCCTTCTCTCCCCCAGCCTGGCAGACTCCGATCCTGGGAACAAGCTGTCACTCTCCCTGACTCTTGCCTCAAGCTCCCTTCTGTCTGATGCCAGCTCTACGAGTAGCCTAGTCTCAGCTGGGTCTTTTCTTGTTCCAGAACCTTCAGTGGCTACCCAGTACCCCGTAGAGACGGACAAATGCTACGTGATCTGGAGTCTGGAATCTGGGGATTCTCCTTCCTGGGGAATTTGCTTTTCCCCTCACACACCCTACCCACTTTCCACTTGTCCTTTTAAGCACATGACAAGTGCTCACAAAACGTCAATTTTTCTCCCAATCTCTCCCCGTGCACAAAATAGGCTGAGAGAGGCTGGACTTGGAAAAAGTGTGTTAGGATAAAGGATAAAGGGATAACCGGCCAGGAGGTGGTAGGAGAGGGGTGGGTGGAGTGGTGGCATTGCCCTGAGGTGAAGGAGCCTGGATGCTCTCTTGGGGGTGGGCTGGCTAGTTAGGTCCTGTGGGTGTCATTTCCTGGGTGAAAAACACTAACAGACTTAACAGCCATGCTCAGGCTTCTCCCTCCCTCCCCCGTTCTCCCCTCTGTTCATTTCCATCTCCCTTGCCTCCCTAGTGCCTCCCAGCACCCACCCGGTCCTGCCCCCACACTGCCCCCAGCCTCAACCTTGGCCTTGGCCCTGAAGAAGGGGTAGCTGACATTGCAGACTTTCTTGTGGAGTCTCCTCTCCTCGTTCACGCACTCGATGCTGCCATCTGAGTCGTCCTAGGGGAGGGTGGGGAGCACCGCGGGCAGCTGTTAGGAGGGCCAGAGACCTGGCCATGCTGCACCCCACCACCTACACCAGAGCTGTACCACAGACCTTGGAAGGAAGCTGGGACCCCAAGGGCCCCGGAGACACGGGAGGCAGTGGCTTTGAGGGGGAATCACCGCCCGGCTCCTGGGCCTCTCTGAGCTGGGGTCCTGCTGGGCCAGCGCCGGGGTCACCTCCACTAAGGTCCTGAGGGAGGGGACTCCGCACAGTGCTCTAGCTTGACACTGTTGGGTGGCTGTGTGTCCTTGTGTGTATCTTTGGGCATGCATATGCACGTGTGGACAGAAAGGCATGTCTGTGTAGACTCCGCCTGTGTGTGCCCTGTGGCAGGCATGAGGAACAGGTGGGTTTCCTTGAATGCACAGGCAGGTCTGTGAGCTTTTGCATGTGTGTGTGCAAAGTGCTCATGATCAGACTAACACACATCTGTAACTGGCTGGGGTGGGGGTGCTTCCTCCACGAGCGTTCCCCTCAGCTGGATGGTGGGATGGAGGGCAGCCTAGGGAGAGGAGTGCTGGTCTCCCAGCTGTGAGCAGCTCCTGGGCTGGGGCTGGATAGGCAGAGCTAGGTTGTGAGCTATCCCTACACACACGCCCCTCCCCACCCCCCATAACCCCGCTGCATGTGTGGATGTAGCCCTTTCTAGAACACGCTGCCCGCTGCCCACTTCTCTTTGTCCTCCTCAGTTCTCAAAGCTCTTCTGTGCTACAGACACAAAATCCCACGAAGACTGGCCCCTGGGCTTATGAATAGGCATGGCACTGTAGCGTCTGGACCAGGGGAGTAGTGAAAGGTGGATACGGGTTGGGGCCCTGTTTCCCCTAAGTACCCCAATTCAGACAGATGCCAAAATCTCTGGGCGGGACAGGACTGGGAAAGAGGGCCATCACATGGGCTGCTCATCCTCACTTGGGGTTGCAGTGGGC
This sequence comes from Mustela lutreola, assembly GCF_030435805.1. Lineage (NCBI taxonomy): Eukaryota > Metazoa > Chordata > Mammalia > Carnivora > Mustelidae > Mustela > Mustela lutreola. The sequence goes on from NC_081296.1 coordinate 54,979,248, forward strand.
TTGACTGTGCGGCCCAGCCTTGGGCCTGAGGAAGGGACTGCCTGGCAGAGACTGAGGGGTTCCGTGTCTGCCCCACCCAGCACTCAGGGCTCCACATGGATGCTCTGAGATCCTTGGGGGCAGAGACTGTCTGAGGGGAGCTGGGACCGCCCCCCGCTCCACATGACAGTGATGTCCTGGGTTGACTCAGTGACCCTATCTCAGGGACTTCTCTGGGCTCTAGCCCTGCGGAGTTCAGGGTCACCACAGGCCAACACTTAGGCACTGTGAATTCCCTCGGAGTGCATGCAGGGCCGTGCTGGGGAGCTGTGTGGGGCTGGGGGAGCCCGTGCGGCCTTCTGGGGCTTCGGAAGGCCCTCCAGAGCTTGTGACATGAGGACAAAGCCCTGTCCTAAAGTGCAGGCCCAGGAACCCTTCTGCCACTTACTAGCTGTGTGGTCCTGGTCAGGCCCTGTCCACCCCTCTGTGCCTCAGTCTCTGGCATGATAGGAAAGGTTGAAGTTTGGAATAACCTGTTCCGGTTCTTGTGAGAGGGCCCTTTTGAGAAAGCCTGAAGGATGAACTGTGGGCAGGGGGCTGTATTAGCTGGTGTGCACCTGTGTGGGGTGTGTGTGGCTGTGCGTGTGCACACGCATGTGTGTGTGCTCCTATTGAGAGCCAAGGACACAGGCTAAAAGACATTCCTCCCCATACTCGGGAAGGGCTCAGACCCCCCTCTCCCAGTGGCTCTCCCTCTGCTGCACGCTGACCTTGCCTGGGATGCTTTCAAAGCATGCTGATGTGGGCGTGGCCCCAGACCAGACCCGGTAGAATCTCTGGGAAAAGCCTGGCCACAGGGATCTGTAAGCTCCCAGTGGCTGTAACATGCAGCCCACCAGTCCCCTTGGCTGGACCCTTCCCTTCCTGCCTCTGCCCTTAGCCTCAGGCAGACCAGGCCCACAGTTGAGGTCTTACCTTCTGGATCAAGCTGGCAAACTGCAGGTTTGTTGACTGCGAAATATTTAGGACCGTGCTGTAGGCATTCTCGCCTCTGTTCTCCAGCACGGCCTCCACAGCAACCCGCCGGCGTGTGCTCTCGATGATGAAGACCGTAGTGTCGAAGGACAGCGTGTAGGCGGAGCAGTCCTGCGTGGTCTTGCCCAGGACCCTCTGGCAGTACTCCCTGTGGGACAGAGCCCACCCAGGGCCAGGCTTATGGAATGGGGAGGGCGGGGCCAGGCCTCCCTGCTCTCCTCAGCATGTATCCCTTTTGGCTTTGGCTACCGGGAAGCTCGGAGCTAAATGAAGAGACTATCTTGATGAGTAGCCAGGATGGCTAGACGGTTTGCTTCTTCATCCTTCTCAGGGTTTGTCTGTGTTATTTCTACTTATTGTATATGTTTTCTAGCTCAGTCATTTTGTTTTCTAGCTACTCAGACTGAGTAAGTCAGTAAGTCTACCTTTAGACTACCTCTAAAAGTAGAGGATGGATTACTTGAAAATAAATGACATAAATTTTAAAGAGGATATTTTTCATTATTTTTCCTTGTATACTATATCTTTTTTTTTTTTTTTTTTCTTCCAGTAGGGCACCGTGCTCAGCCACCTGCTTTGTCTCCTTAGTTCAAGCAGTCCATCACTGGGCCCACAGGTCACCTAGTTGGGGGTTAGGAGGGTGAGCCACCAGGATCACTGGTCCTAGTCTCCATCTTTCATCTGTTTGATAGTAAAGATTCCAAAGAAAGGATTCCTTTTTCTAAATGAAGTTTGAGGAGTTTGGATAGATGAGTACTTTTCATTTTGCAGAGGAAGTAACTGAGGCCCAGAGAGGGAAGGGACGTGCCTGAAGTCACATGAGAGGCAATTAGAGGCAGAGCCTGGGCTAAACCCAGGCTCCACGTTCTGCGTTTGAGCCATGCTGCCTCCAAGAACCATATGCAGGCAGCACTCAGGGCTTGGGGAGCCCCAGATCTACTTGCGGGGGAAGGAACGGAATCAGGGCAGGGGCAGGGAGGAGCCAGCTTACATGGCCGTGGGCAGGTCACTGCGGGCATCCAGCAGGAGGTCAGGGACACAGTGCTCGTCCTCATTGCAGCCGTTCCAGAAGGGCACCTGTGCCAGGGAAAGTCAGGGCGGGGTGGCTGGTTGGTTGTCTTTGCTGCCAACCGGCCCTCACCCCCATAGCACGCCGGCTCCCCACTCCACCACACTAGACATGGGCTTCGTCTTCTCTGCCCTCCTCCCAGACGACACCCTGCTGTTTCTCCTGCTTTTGCACAGGTACTCCCTTCTTTAAAACATGGCTCCAAACTCCGCAGCTCCTGGGTCTACTTCAGTTCTCAGCGAAGCTCAGGATACCCACACCCACCCAGCAGGTTTTTAAGGATCATCTGTGTTGGGGGCAAGGTCTTAGGTACTGGCGGTACAGGATGAGGAAGACACAGCTTCCGCTCTCAGCTCGTGGGGAAGAGTGCTGGATAAATAATTACAGTGTGAAATGTGCAAAAAAAAAATTATAGATATCTGTGTGTGGAAAAGAGAGGCAGAGGGGAGGAAACAATTTTTTGTCCTGTACATGGTCAGAGAAGCCTTCAGGGAAGAGACAGTAGGTCAGAGTTCTGAAGGATGACCATGTTAGCTGGGTGACCAGGGAGACGGAGAATTCGAGGGGAAGGACGAGCCTGTGCAAAGGTCTGAGGCATGAAGCAGCATGGTGAGTTTGGGAAATGCTGGGTGCTTTAGCATTGCTGCATTTTGGGATGGGGAAGATGGAGAGATGAGTGGAGTCAGTTCTTCTAGGGCCTTGGGGTCATTCTTTGCAGGTGACAGGAATCACTGACTGCTGTAGACAAGGGAGTGAGTATCCCGTCAGACCTGCATGCTGAAGGCTCGCTGTGGCCGCTGTCGGTGGACGGACTGGAGGGATCAAGGCTAGAGTCAGGGAGGCCACTGAGGAGGCTGCTTCAGTGTTCAGGCAAGAGATGATGATGGTGTTGGGGGTACGGGTGTGGAGAGGAGACAACAAGTTAGGACTGCCAGAGGTGGGGTCCATAGGACCTGGAGTTCATCAGCGCTAAGGGGCCAAAGTGTCCAGGATGTGGACAAGTCCCTTTTCAGTGTCTGGAAGGAGGGCTGCACCATTCATTTATAAACGGTGGGGTGAAGTTGAGTTTGGTTCTGTGGTCCTGTAGTTCTACCGGGTCCACGTGCTCAGTGAGCAGGTAAGCGTTCAGGTTGGCCGAGGAGCACAGCTGTCCCTCCCAAGGGTACAGCAGAAACCCAGGAGAGGGGAAACCAAGCTCGCACAGATCTGAAATTCATGGACCTTTCTCAAAGGTGAGCCCCTGAGCCTCACCCACATCCACCTGCAGCCCCCAGCTGCCCCGTTGCACGGTGGATTTGCAGCTAAAAGCAGAGAGGGCAGCAGAGCCATACAAAGGAGGGCGGAGGGAGGCCATCCAGTGGTGGGACGTAGTGGAAAACATTGGTCACCCCCAGGTGCCTCACTGAACCCTAGTACCCACGTTCACCTCGGCGACTTCAAGTCTCCCATAAGATGCCCCCATGCCCACCCAGCCTCCTGCCTACAAAGAGCGCAAACTGTGCCATCACCTTCAGAACATTTCCATCCAATTGATTAAAAGGAATAATTAATGTGATAAGCAGCTGCTACACTCAATTATGTGGAACAGCTCATCCCCCAGGAAGCGAGATACTGCAGGGCTAGGGCTGTACCAGAGCTGGGCACTGAGTGGATGCTAACGAAAAATTTGCAGAAGAGCACTGGGCAGAATGTCTCTCATTTGCTAGAAATGGGGAGAGGTTAGAAATCCAGATTAACAAGATTTTTTTTTTTTTTAAAGAAATTTAGCTGCTATCTGAAGCCCTTGATGATGATAGGACCCAGATTATTCCTCCTTTTAAATTTTTTTTCTCTTTACACATTCTCTTCAGCCTGCCTCTCTCACTGTCGTCCCTTGGTCATATCGTTAGCTCTCCTGGAGTGGAAGGCCACTCTTCCCATCCCCGTGTATCTGAATCTGGTCTATTCCTTAGGGTCTGGCTGAAAGTCGCCCTGTCCAGGAAGTCTTCCTGGCTTGTCCTCTGGTTGCTCAGCGATACCTCCTCTGAGCTCACTCCTGTCTTCACCCTGGCCTCCAGCCCTAACAGGCAGCCTGCACTGGGATTGCCCGTGTGGGGCAGAGTGAGCCTTTTGCATCAATCTGCAACATGGGCTTCGACTCACTCGTGGATCGCCTGGCAGATTCTCGTTCATTCGCCCTAGCGTCTCTGTAATTACTGTGGCGGGGAACAGTAGTGACTCACGCACCCGTCACTGACGATGTCTCCATCTGGGCCAGTCCATTCCCCCCCTTCTCGAACTGCATGAGACAGCCTCTCTTATATGTGAGGGATGCGGAATCAGGAGAAAAGAGGGAAGGTGTGAGGGTCAGGGGCTGGGCAGTGGGGTCTGGGAGGGCAGGGAAGGCGGATGGGAGCAGGAGGTGATTTCGGAAGCCTTGCTGCTCCTCAAGGTTTAGGAATTAGATATTAACTTCATGAATTTCGCCTGCTCTCCCATCACAGTTCAGGCAGAAATAAACCGTGAATTGCAGGTGGGAGGAGCATGTGAGTGTTCTATACCAGAAAGTTCCGATGCCACTAGAGCCAGGGATCAGGAACTGTGGTTGAGGGGGGCAGACCCCAGCTGCAGAGCAGGCTCTGGGTGGCTGACTCCCATGCTCTGGGCCCCAGTGTCCTCACCGGCTCCTGAGGGAAGCAGGTGATCGAGCCCTAAGATCCCTTTTGGTTCTGTGATTCTCCAGGACCCTCCAGGTCTCCCCTATGCTGGAGATACGGGGGATCCTCGAACAGGAAAGGCCCCGTCCTTTCCCTCAGCGTGTTCCCAGCGGTAGGGGAAGGAGTACCTGGGGCCCTCTGGATCTGGGCTTTGGGGAGGAGGGAGAGGAAAAGGGCTTTTGGGGGTGGGGAACGGAGCACCCAGGTTGTGTGCCCTGTATGCAGGCATGTACCGAGACTCGGAGGGTGGAGGGCCAGCCGTCGTCCAGCACGGGGCCGTGGTCGGGATCCTCCAGGGAGTACTCTACCCAGAAGGTCACTGGCTTCACGTAGTCAGCGGTGTCCTGTGTGGAAGGAGATGAGGATGGGGTGAGGGGGCACGGAGCACCTGTTTCTGGGCCAGGATCATGAGAGAAAACTGCTACTTCCTGCAGGCAGTGTGTGTGTGGCGGGGGGACAGCCTCCCTGCCAGCCTCCTCATCCTGGGTGAGGCCAGGATGGAGAAGCACGCTGGGTGGCTGGAGGTTCAGCAAGCCCTCGCTCAGCCTCCAAGGCTGGGCACCCGTCCCCCGGTGCCTTGGCCTCTGGTGGCCCAGGCAGCCCCCACCATCCCGTGTGCACAGCCCACTTCTCGCATGGAATTTGAACTATCTCTGTGCTGGCCTCTCCCTTTTTCAGGAGCCTGGGGCCCAGCCGCGGCACTGTGACAGGGTTCATGGGCATACCGAGTCAATGAATGAACAAATGTGTGAGCAAAACGGGGGCTGTTCGGCTGGGTCCAGGTGCGAAGGGTAAAGAAGGGGACGCTTAGAAATGCCTACAAAACCTCCCCCATGGAACCTGAATCCTGCCGTGACTGGCTTCTTTGTAGCAAGGCAGTGGCTCTCCAACTTGAACTTGTGTCAGAATCCTGAGGGGAGCCCGGCAACATACTGAGGCACGAGCACACTCCCAGAACTCTTGATTTGGTGGGTCTGGTGTGGGGCTTGAAAACATGCATTTCTGGGGGCACCTGGGTGGCTCTGTTGGTTGGGTGTCTGCCTTCGGTTCAGGTCATGATTCTGGGATCCTGGGGACTCCCTGCTCAGTGGGGAGTCTGCTTCTCCCTCTTCCTCTGCCCTGCCCCTCATGCTTGTGCCCTCTTTCTTTCTCAAATGAATAAAATCTTAAAGAAAGAAAGAAAGAAAGAAAGAAAGAAAGAAAGAAAGAAAGAAAGAAACCACGCATTTCTAACAAGTTCCCATGTGATGGGGCTGCTGCTGCTGGTCTGGGGAACCATACTTTCAGAACCGGTACACGAACACATCAGAGGGGACCCCCTGTTAACTGACAGGAGGACTTCCCACATCTGTTCATTTTTCTGACTTTTGGCCTTTGAACTACAGGGGGCAGGAGGGGGCTCTGAGTGCCCCCTGCTTATGTCTCCAAGGCCAGAGCTGTGGCCTAGGTATCTGGAGTTTCTGGATGGGGTAAACTTCTCATCTCTTCCTTATCCATGAAACCAGGCACCAGGCCCCTGCTGCTTCTCCACCTCTGCCAGGCAGGCCACAGTCAGTTCCTTCTCCTGGCTCGCCCCCACCAAGGGCCTGTCTTACCTCCACTTTAGCCAATGCCTGCTTCCATCCCCTCCAACCACGGCCCCTGCCGGCTGACCCCTGTTTCCTCTGTGAGACCTCACCGAGCCCACCTCCCACCTCAGACCCCCCCCCCCCCCACCACCGCTAAAGGAACAGTGGGCATCTGAGTGCTGGGGAAGAAGGGAGTTTGGAGAGGGTACCACAGGATACCGTGTCTCAGTAGCCTTTTTCTGGGGCGTAAGGATGGCGTGGCCGAGGTCCAGGACTCTGCACCCTGGCTGGGCCTCCTGAGGTCTGCTGGGGACTCGGAACCAGCCTGGTGCCCGCTGAGCTCTCTGGCTCTCCCGTGGCAATTCCTCCTCCAGCTCTGTGGCCCTTCCTGTGGGAGCTTGCTCCCAGCTGGTGGGGCTGCTGGGTGTCAAGCTCACCAGGACATGGAAGTTGATCCGCTCACAGTGTTCCTGGCCCGAGTAGAGCAGGACAGCTCTGTTGGTGTACCGGTCCCCGCCCTCGTCAAGGTGGGCCCGTGGGGCGTATCGTCTCTCATCCATGGTAGCATTGTACCGGACGCCTGCAGGAGGGAGAGGGCAAAAGCAGGAAGGTGGAGCCACGGGTCCATCCAAGACTCTTGGCCCGTCTTCTAAGAGAGCCTCCTGAAAGCCAGACTCCTCCAGGAAGCCCTCTAGGCTGGTCTGGGAAAACTGCTCTTCTCCCCTCGAGAGGCCTAGTATAGGTGGGAACCTCCCATGCAGAGCGCGAGTGATGCAGTGAGAAAGGAGAAAAAGAAGGAGCCAAAGAGAAGAGAGGCAGAAGCAGGAGGGGTGAGGAGGGGCCTGACCGCGAAGGGGGAGAGAAAGAGGAAGAAATACAGGAGAAAGGAACATGGTGGGAGAGGAGATAGGTTGAGGGGTCAGGGCGTTGCCCTCATTTGAGCCCCCGCTGGAGGGCGAGGCCTCCCCAGCTCTCCTTTCCTTCACTTTCCCAGGTTATCCTGTGGGGCCTGGCTCAGAGCCTCCACAAGCCACAGTTCCCTCCCCGCGGCTCCTCGAACCCAAGACTCCATTCGGGGATGTAAGGCCTGCAGCCTCCTTGCCTTCAATGGGGCTGATCTTTTGCTACAACCAGGAAAGGCTTCGTCCCTTTGCCTGGACCCCCGCCAGCCCTCTACGTGTGCCAGGTTCTGGCATCTTTCTCCTTTTTCAGGTAGAAGAGAAAGAAGACCACAGCCGCCCAGACTGGCCTTTTTCTCTCTCCCACTCCCACCCCCACCCCTCAGGTGGGCTCTGCTCCTTGACTAAAAAAATTTGGAAATTGCAGTTTCCTGCCCCAGGGCCCAGTCTGGTCCCAGAACCTGCAGTCATCACTTTGTGGGGCTGCGTGGGCCCAGGGCTGGGGTGGAAGGGATGATTTTCAGAAGGACACGTCCTACCGCAGCCATGAGCCCACTCTGAGCCATTACCGTGATGACTGGGGGCTGCGTCTGTCTGACCCTCCCTTTTCCTCCTCCCTCTCCTGGATCCGACACATCCTCTGATTCCAGGCTGCCCAGTATGCTCCACAGCTCCCAGTTCCCTGTTCCAATGGAAACTTCGCACCCCAACTATTTCCTTCTGCCCCAGGCCTCTCCCTTGTTGGTCACAGCGGCTCACGGCCACCCTCACCCCGGGATGCTGTTCCCTTTTGGCTCCTTGGAATTAGATCAGCAAGTGCAGTCATCAAGGTGCGACCCGGCCCTGAAAGCCCATTTTAGCAGAAGCCCAGGTTTTGAAGCAGAGCAATGTCAAAGTCCATGGGGAGACTGGGACTCGGGGCTGGGTGGGGTGGGAGCTGGTTTACCGACTGCATCTGTTTCAAAATGGGGTGCCAGGAAGACAGGCGTGAAGCAGAGGAAGGCGGCCAGGCAGGTGGCGTCCCTGCCGCTGCGTTTGCAGTCCCTGTGGAAGATGTTGATCTTGGACGGCTCGAAGTGGAGACTGGCATTGATCTGAACCACCGGGCGGGACCTGGAGTGGAGTGGAAGAACGAGTAGTTGGGGGGTGGGGCACTCCACTGCCCCGGGGCCCCAGAGATGGGGGAGGGAAAGAAAGGGGGTCCTGCAGATGGAAATGGAATCTGCAGACCTTTAGGGGAGGGCAGAGAGGGGCCCCAGATATTACACTATGGGGCAAAAAAGTGCCAGGTGGGTGGAGGGCAGCCCCAAAGTCCAGCCCTTCATTATGTCCTCGCGCCTGTACTCGCTGCAGACCACACCGACCTCCTTGTGTCTCCCCATTCCATCCCTGGACATTCATTAGAATAATGGGGAGAGTTTTAAAAAATCCCGATGCCCAGTTTGCCCTCCAGGTCAAATCAAATCAGAATTGGCATCCACCTGTCTGAAGGCCGTGCTTCCAAATTTTAATGTTTGCACGTCTCTGGGGCCATGGGGCAGGGGGAGGGGATGGGCGGAAGCAGATCTTTAAAATGCAGACCCTGACCCCATAGATGGGCACAGATGCTGCATTTCCAGTAAGCCCTCAGTGAGATGCTCGCTCTTGGTCCGGGACCACCCTTGGAAGAGCAAGGTGTTGAAGCTCCCTGGGGATTGCAATGTGCAGGCCGAAATTGAGGACCACGCCCTGTCCTAGAGATTCCCCACCTATCCACCCGACACCACCCCATGCAAATTTATTCTTCTACTGGTGTAAGAAAAACAGAATCAGAGAAGGAAGTGAACTGCCACTCCAAACCATGCTTTTATATAAAAAGAAGCAGGTGTAGTACAATTTAGAATGTGTCCAAATTTTCACACTGATATCTGTCCTGATGTTTTGCTCACTGTGTGAGGGGGCTGGTGCCTCCTCCCTGCTCTGTGTGGGGTCTCGGATCTGAGTCTCAGCTCCACTGGTTCCTCAGGGCCCTTGGGCAGATCCCAAGATCTCTCTGAGGAGGATGTGGGAATCGAAGGAGGTCAGTGAGGGGGGCCCCTTGACAGTGTAGAGAGCTGTGTAAGCATAATAGCTTCTATCGGTGGTTCTCAAACTTGGCTGCCTAGAAATTCTGGGTTAAGTGGTCAGGGTAAAGCCTGGGCTACGAGCCTTTGCAAATCTCCCCAGTATGGGACAACATGGGTGGACCTAAAGGGTATGATGCTAAGTGAAATGAGTCAGACAGAGAAAGACAAATACCATATGATTTCACTTATTTGTGAAAAAAATCTAAAATCTTAAAAAACCTAAAAAAAATCTAAAAACTGAAATAAATGAATAAACAAATAGAAAGCAGAATCAGACCTATAAACACAGAGAACAAGTCGAAGGTTCCCAGAGGGGAAGGGGTGGGAGGATGGGCAAAAAGTGTGTCGGGGTGTGTGTGTGGGGGGGGGGGTACCCGCTTCCAGCTGTGGAATGTGGAAATCTGGGAATGGAAGGCACCACATAAAGGACAGAGTCAGTGATACTGAAACAGCATATGGTGACAGATGGAAGCTACAGTTAACATATAAACCTGTTGAATCACCATGCTCTATGAAACTAACAGAACATGAACATCACCTATACTCAAATAAAAAGAAAGGGGGAAAAAAGGAGAAAAATTCTGCACCCGATTGCAATGGGGCAGTTTGAGATCCATGGGGTTTGAGCACAGAACCCTTCTGGAGGGTTCTGGCCCACAATTTCATCACACACTAAGGTAGCACTTAGGTTGAGACCTCAAAATCTAGAGCTTGAATGGATCCTTTGTGCCAAAGTGATTCTTTTGGGGGTGTGGGGGTGTGTCTCTTCTTTCCTGTAAAGGACCCAGTTTCTGTGTCACCCTACTGACCCGTTAGGCCATGTCTACCTCGTACCCTGGATCCTGGGCAGCCGTCTTGCTCCCTGGCTGTTGGAACTGACATCGGAAATACCTTTCCCACCCACGCTGCTCTTGCCACTGTCACCTCCAAAGATCCATGAGCCCCTACATACGCAGCAGATCTTCAGAGCAAGGCTGTGGCCCCAGTGTGTGGTAGCCCAGCACTGCCTTAGAGGCCTGGGGACACCACAGGAGATAGAGGGACTCCCCAGACACACTGCTCTCCCTCTTCCCCTACAACGGTCTGTTGCAAGAAGCCGGGGTGTGTCCCGCCTTGTGGGAGATACAGGGAGCAAGCATCCGTGTGAAGCTGAAGCCCCGGCTAGCTCAGGGATGCCCCCACTCACACTGCTCCTCTTTTTCCCTCCAGCACTCCTGCCCCCATCTCTGCCTCAGGGCCCAGGCTCCTCCTGGGGTGTTGTTACACATGAGCTCCAGTCTTGGGCTCTGTTTTCTAGGGAACCCGGGCTAAGGCATCTCCTCCCAACTGCGCTGTGATGTTTTTGACCCTGCGAGCATGACCACTCCTTCGTTTTCCCTGTGAGGTCGTGGGACACTTTGGTTTCATGCCTTTTTAAAGTCATATGAAAAATACGACTGTGCTTATATAAACTTACCTGCGGGGGGGAAAAGATTGGTAGGGGGGGGAGAAAAAAACCCCAATGCTAGTAGCGGTAACGTTATGCTGATGAAACCCTGAATGATTTTTGTTATTTTATCATGTTTCTTTAAGTTACTGGATTTATAATCAAAAATAGCTCATCAACATACATAAAAAGTTAAACAGTTTTTGGCTTAAAAAGTAGCCAACACATCCCATAGTAAAATACAGTGACTTTTACAAAGCTTTTTTTTTTTTTTTTTTTTAAGGGCTATAGACTTTAATTGTAAAGAAAACCCCTGCATGCAGATATATGGCAAAGATATGATGAGATGGTACAGAGATGAGGCCCTGAAAAAGAAAACGAGGAGCCCCGAGGGGTTTAGGGGACAGAGATCCCTGTATGGCAGGAACATTCTGCCGCACTTGGGGAGAAGGAGGATCCGTCTGGCCGAGAAGAATATCCTCAGCCTGACTCTTTAAGGAGCTTAAAAAGCTGAAGCAGAAGAAATGCCCTAACAGCCAGAGCTTTTAGGCCAAATTCTAAGAGAGACTTTTGGACACCAGATTGCTCTAAAATCTTAGAATGCTCTTGGGAAGAGGGAATTGGACTCCAAAGCCACGTGCGAGTGATTCCACAGAAAGGAAATGTGTCATCGCGAGAGGACAAGAACCAGGTGGATTGGGTTGACAATGACTGAAGAAAGGGAAAAAGGTCCTAAAGCCTTATCTCTAAAACCCGGTGTCCATCATGACTCTCAGAAGAGCCCGAGAGCCAAGAGAAGCAGAAGAACCAACCACAAAATGACAGCGTTGCCCAGGGAGCCCACCGCCAGGTCGATGAGCCCATCGTCGTTGAGGTCCAGCTGCCCGTGGATGCTGCAGCCAAAATACTGGAGGCCCAGAGCCAGGTCAGAGGCAGCGATTCTCTGCAGGACGTAGGAGGAGAAAGCTGGAGACTGGCATTGTTAGCACGGGGGAGGGGGTCAGGGCCACCCTCAGGGAAGCTACGATTGGGAGCATTGGAGAGAGCCCATTTGGAACCACTGGAACCATTGGGAAACTTTCCTTTCCCAGTCCAAAGTTATCTCCTCTCCTGGTTTGTGATGGCACCGACCCTCCAGTCATCCTTTCAGATTAAGAAATTGTGTCTTAAAAGGGATTGCCATTCAGGGTAAGTCCGTGTTCCTTGGCAGACCCCTGTCACATGTCTGACCATGGTGTATTAGAACCCCTTACAAGAAAATATGTATGCAAAAATGATGACCCCCCAAGAGCATGGGACCTGAGATGGGTCCCTCTTGAGGGAAAGCAGGGTTTCCAACATGCAGCATTTCCAGAGAAGAGCAAGCCCACATGGGAATTCTCCACTCACATCAACCGCATGCGTGTGTGTGCAGGGTGGGTGAGGGGCTGTAGGGAGGTTCTGGTCCCCGGGGGTTTCATTGTTGCCGGGGAGACAAAGTCAAGCAGGGAGAGGGTGCCCACAGGGGTGATGGTAAAGTCACCCATCCCGAAGACAAAAGCACCCATTTCAAAATCCCGACTCGAGGCACGTAAAGCTAGGACAGACTGGAATCCTTTCCTGCCGGAGGACACAGAAGAGACCCCTGCACGGGATGCCCCAGCCCCAGCAGCCAGGACCCCTGGTCTTACCTGCTTCGGGGTCTTCAGGAGGCTGGCTTGGAAGCCAAGGAAGATGTAGATGGCTCCTCTGTGGTTGTCCTCTAGAGGGGCTCCCACCACCACGTCGTTGTAGGAGTCCTGATTGAGGTCCCGAACGGAGGCGATGGAGGAGCCGAATCGGGCATTCTGGTAGTTGGAGGAATCCTTCAGCGTCCCGTTATACACAAACCGGTTCTGCAACACCATGGTGGGACAAGGCTCAGCCCATCTCCACCCCATTTTCCCCCTGGAGTTCCCCTCTCTGGCTTCCTTAAGCAGGGCGACAGAGGAGGGTCCTGCTGTCCCCCACCTGGCTCTGCGGCGGGCGGGTGCTGGCCTCTCTGGGGTAGCCCTGTTTCCCCCACGGACTCCCAAGTGAAAGCTGGGGTGAGGCGCCCCTCCCCCGCCCCAGTACCTGTCTCAGGTTGTAGACGTACACTCGGCCTTGCTCTCGGCCTTCACTGAAGTACATGGGGGCGCCCACCAGCAGGACATCGGTCAGCCCATCGCCGTCGATGTCCACCGAGGTGATCTCACTCCCGTAGTAAGAGCCTATCTAGAGCATAGGGATGGGAAAGGGCAGTGGGCTGGAATGTGCGGGGAGCCGGGGACACCCTTCCCCTCAGAATCAGGGTGAGCAAAGAGGAAGGTCCTCCCCTTCTCACAACCCACTCCCCTTCCGTGGTACGGACTCACCTGTTTGTTTTTTTTTTTTTAAAGATTTTATTTATTTATTTGACAGAGAGAGATCACAAGTAGACAGAGAGGCAGGCAGAGAGAGAGAGAGGAGGAAGCAGGCTCCCTGCTGAGCAGAGAGCCCGATGCGGGACTCGATCCCAGGACCCTGAGATCATGACCTGAGCCGAAGGCAGCGGCTTAACCCACTGAGCCACCCAGGCGCCCCGGACTCACCTGTTTTCACCTGGTCCCACCTTGCCCTCTTTTCTCCTTCTGTCATCCACCCCGCCCCCCTTCTTTCTTTCCATTGGTAAATTGTCTTGATTACCATTTGTTCTGTTGGTGAGCAACACAGTCTTGTGACAAAAATGAGCAAAATCAGAAAACAGTATGAACAAGAAGATAAAAGTCACCCATTGTCCCAACGTCCTACGGGAACACCCGTGAATGTCTGAGTGCATTTTCGTCCAGTCTGTTTTGTCCAGGGTGTGTGGGGCTTGTTTGTGTGTGCGTACACGGCTTTACTTGTATAATCGAGGATTGTAATTTATGTATAGCTTGTTTTTTTAAATCAAGCAATGGATCATGAACAGTGTCTTCCTGATGGGTTATATTTTTTCCTACAAGCTGATCGTCGGTGGTTCTGTGATATTCCAAACCACACACAGGCCACACGAACATAATCAATCCTCTTGTGGGACATTTGGCTCGTTTCAATGTTTAATGTTACAAAGAACTTTGGGATTAGCACCTCGGATGGGGAACTGTGGTTTCTTTTTAGCATTTGAGCACTCACTATGCTCCTCTCCCCCCTCGGGTGCCATGCCCCCCACTTCACTGAGGGTGCCAACCACTTGTTCAGTCTGAAACCTGAGGGTCCTCCATGGTCCCACTGCCACCTCTGCAACAGCAGCCCTTCCTGGTGTGCACCAGACTTGTCCCGAGTCTGCTTACTTCCCTCCTCTGAGGCTTCTTCCCCAGGTGAGGCGTCTCCCAAAGGACACCCTGCCTCACTCTCCAGTCCACGCCCATGGGCAGCCAGAGTGGCCTCTAGTAGCTGACCGCACCACTCCCTTGCTCTCGAAGAGGGTGCGGGGGGGGTGTCCAAATTCTTCAGCCTGACCCTATTGGACCTGCCTCCGTCCCCCACTAGCCTCTGTGTCCCCCTGCCACCCGCCCCAGGCTCCCACACTCTCTCTGGTCATTCCCATTCATTTCTCCAAAGCCCAAGACCCTGGCTGGGTTCCAGGCTTCCCTCTGTACATACTTTTCTCTTGTCTGCCCTCCTCTCCCCTTCTTCCTGCCTGATAATGTCTATCATCCTCAGGTCGCTTCCTGTTAGACTCCCGCCCTGCCCTGCCCTGCCTGAGATGGGTACTCCTCCTCGATGCTCCCTGCAGCTCCATACCAGCACCTGCTCCCCCCACGGAGAGTGGGCACAGTGCCTGCTGTGTCCCCTTCGGGCCTGGGTATGATCATAATATAATAAATATAATAAATGGTTTTTGGACCAGTGGGCCACTGGGGAAGGATAAAGGACCCCTTTCCACGGACGAGCCCCATGTGACACACTTTGTGACCTCAGTTGGCTTATGTGAGCCCCTTGCTACCTTAGGAGAGATCACTGCCCTCATTTCACAGGGAACGAACTGAATGAAGCTCAGTGAATCTGAGTCAGTTGGCCAAGGTCAGAGACTGGCTATAGCCGAACTGGGTTGAAACTCCGGTCTGATACCCAAGCCTGTGACACTGCCTCCCCCAGCCGCCTCCTGGCTTGGGGTGCCTTCAGGAGAAATCTATCTGCAAGTATTAAAAGCTTTTAACTGAGGAATGAGATAGAAACACAGAAAAGAGGAAAACGGAAATCTCAGCCCGGGGGTGGGTGCGGAAAGAGCTATCCTTACCTAAGGTGATTAAGAGGCAGACAGAGAGCAAGTAAGGGAGGAGGGAAGGAGTCTTTTGTCTAAATATGTGGCCTCAGCTATGTGGGTCACAGAGATTTGGAATCTACTTAATTTAGCTGTCTTCAGCACTGCGATTTCTCGTTTGGATGTTGGAGGAGGAACCGGGCAGTAAAAATGTCATAAATTCATCAGCAAATTCCCTCCAGCTCTCAAGGTCTAGCTTTGGATTCCCAGAAGAGCCTGCCCAGGCAGCGTTTGGGCAAGGTGGCGTGGAGGCCCGGGGACAGAGCAGGGGGCTGGTCTGCCAGTGCCCTTGAGACGGGAACGATGGCCTCCTGCAGCTGGAGGGATTTAGGTTAGACCCCATGAGGACCTTGTCCTCACAAGGGCAGTTAAAGGTGCAGAAGACAGGTCTGTTCCTGGCCCTGCAGAGCCAAGGGTGAACTGAGAATGATGGTAAGGGCCTGGCTGGGGCCCAGCTCAGGCCCAGGGGACCACAGATGCTGAGTGCTGCCAGGTGGGGTGTGTGTGTGTGTGTATCTGCGCTTGTGCGCACGTGTGCACACATGCACTAGTTTTGAGATTATCAAGGGTCAGGAGGTAGCATAAGGCAGAGAGCTTTCAGAGAGTCCTGTGTTCTAAACCTGACCCAGCCTTGAATCCATTGTGTAACCTTGCAAAAGCTCTATGGCTTCTCAGGATCACTGTCTTCCTCAGCTTTTGGAATGACTTGGATCAGAACCCTGTTTTCTGGTCTTCCCCCCTCTAGTGACTGTTATCATAGTTTTGCAACTGGTAGTCATGGCCCACGAGACTCAGAGCAACACCTCGCATTTCCCACGGCAGCCTGGGCAGGGCCGTGGTGTTGGTGGCTGTAGCATTCTGCATTGTTCCCATTCCAAGGACAGGAAAGAAGCTGGGGGTGTCCTGGTGACCCCAGGGGGCCTTGCTGTGGGTGGGTATGCTGCTGCCCTCCACTGATGGCAGCGTGAAGGTGTCTGGAGTGACATGCCTGTTCCTCAGGATGCCTGGGGCCCCAGCAGCCCGAGCTGAGAAGCCAGAGCCAGGAGGCTGCCTCTGACCCTGAACTCTGGATGTGAACCCAGAGAAGCTGGCAGGCAGGGGCAGAGGTTTGGCACCAGAGACCCGAGGTCCATGAAACGGAGGCAAGCAAATTCTCCCAGGATCTCTTTGCTGCAGCAAGGACCAGGGCCTGGCTTTCTGGGGAAGGGACAGTCCAGCTCCAAGGCTGGCAGGAAGGAGGTATATGTCCCTCCCACCCCCCCAACTGGAAAGAACCTCCGAGGACAAATTGCTGAGCTCCAGAGTCCTCGGCAGCTCCGTCTTTCCCCTGTTCCCACCCACCACGCCCCTGCCCTCAGACTCCCCCTTCCTTACCTGCTCGCCCCGCAGTGCCTGGTGGATGGTGAGACTTCTGTTGTTGTGCATAGTGAAAAGGATGGCTTTGCCCGTGTGGTTGAACCGGGGTGCTCCAGCCACGTACACCCACCCCTGCCTGGAGGACACGACCGATGTGACTGTGTACCCTGCCGCGGGAGGAAACAGGCTGGTCTCTGCCCCGGGTCCTCGGGGGTACCTGAGGACGGGCCCTCTTGGGGAACACGTCCAGGCAGCTGAGCAGATGTGAAACCACAGGGTGGAGATTCCTAGGTACCACTGGGAGGGGGCAGCTGGAAAAGGTGGGGCTCAGGATGGTGATTTGGAGGGTAGGCGGAACTCAGGCCCCCCACTCCGGGCTGGAGGGCACCGAGGAAGCCGGGGTGGCAGGGGGAGCGGGGGGCTACTAAAAGGCACTGCTGAACCAGAACGTGCATGTCCCCTCCCTCCCCAGAGTCCTGAGTCCCAAGGGCAAGGGGGAGCAGGGAGGAGGGAAATGGTGGGTCTGAGCTGGGCTTTATTACATATTGGGCTGGCTCTGTTTTTTGATCCCCACCAGTTGTCTCTCTCAGGTACCAGCGAGTGTCATCCTCATTCCTGTAACCTCAGCTAAGTGGCTCTTGGGAAATTAGAGCCTTGGCTGCCGGGTATAAGGAGCTGCTCCACAGGGCATCCACATGGGGTCCCAGGGATGTCTGCAGCCCCAGAACTTTGCAGGAAGGAGCCCTGAGACTCGTCCCAGTCCCACAGGTACGCTAGGCAAGTGAGAAAGAAATGGAAACCAGGGGATCTTCTGGAATGGCCACCACTCCGGGCTGTCGGGTTGGCTTTGCCTGATCGCTGTGACTCTCGCTGCACCCGCAGGGCCCAGGAGGCGTGCAGAGCCTAGAGCCCCACTCTCTGCCAGATGACCTCAGATACTGGACCCCAGTTTTTAGATGCCTTTGTTGGTGGTTTCCAGGCTGTTTCTGGCAAACGGATGTCTCCTTCTGCCGTGTGCGTGTGTGTGTGAGAGGGGTCACCACTATGGTTCCACTGGTTGCTTACACAGTGGCTGCAGGATGTGGAGACGAGTTGATTCAGTGACTGGGAGCAC
The DNA here is from genome assembly GCF_030435805.1 of Mustela lutreola. Classification (NCBI taxonomy): domain Eukaryota; kingdom Metazoa; phylum Chordata; class Mammalia; order Carnivora; family Mustelidae; genus Mustela; species Mustela lutreola. The sequence continues at coordinate 54,996,780 of NC_081296.1, forward strand.
AGATGCAGTAGGGTGAGCTACCCTGGTTACAGACACAACATTTTTGGCTCTTAAAGGTGTATTCTGGGCAATGGGGCTTGAGAGGTCAGCGAAGCAGGATACCGCCTAGGCTGATATGGCTGTGTATTAGCATAAAGGTGGGGTCAGCTTGAGGGAGAGCGGCTGAGCTCCCTCGCTGGCTTGCTTGCTTTTGTTTTCTCTTTTTGGTGGGGAGGGGTGAGAGAGAATCTTCACGCTCAGCATGGAGCCTGACTCTGGGCTTGATCTCCCAACTCCGAGACCATGACCTTAGACGAAATCAGGAACCGGATACTTAACCAATAGGGTCACCCAGGCACCGCACCAAGCCTTCTTTTGAGCCCCCACTGGCACTAATGAAAATGTTCTTAATTAGCCCTCCAGCTCTGGGCTTCCTCAGAAGGAGGGACAGTGGTGGGGGGAGGGACATGGGGGTCTAATGTCCTGGGAGCAGGCGCCTCTCACAGCAGCAAGCAGCAAGGGGAACTTCCTGCTTCCCACAGTCTGCTGGCTGTGGCTTCAGTTTCCATGGGGTTCTTTGGCCGGCAGACAGGGCCATCCTAAAAGCTGGACCGACCTCCCAGAAGGCCTTGACAAGATGACAGGGGAAGACCCACGGCCAGAAGTCCATATAGCTTCCTTGTATGGAGGAGGAGAGCCTGGCCTCCCGGTCTCCCTCCTCCAAAAGCCCTCTCCCTTGGGGCACGTAGGAAGGAATCTTCCAGAGAGTCCAGACACTCATGGATGAGACCCAGAGGGAGGAGGAAGAGAGAAGGCACTCTGTCAGGATTCCCGCCCAAGGCTGTGACTGTGGGTAAGGCAAGATGGTGGGGCCTTAGAAGGGCTTTTCGGCCTGGCTCTCCCCCACCAGGGTCTCCTGGGAGGAGGAAGACAGCTCTTGGGAGCCTGGAGAGAGAGGCTCCTCACTCAGATAGCTTCACTATCTTCCTACGCTAGCACGAAAGAGCTCCAGCTCTTCAACCTGGCCTCTGAGGCCTCCTCCAGCCACTGCCTGCCCCAGCCTGCCTGCCCTTTCTTGCTGCCCCTCACCACCCCAGCCTCACCACTCTATCCCCTGGGTCCTGAACCCACCCTGCACCTTCCGCATCTCCCTCCTTCTCTTGGACCTTTTTGGTTTTTTCAGTCTCTTCCTGCCTCGGAGCCCTGGTATAGGCCCCAGCACACGCAGCAGGGGCCCGATTGTCATGATGGCAGGACTACGACCACCGGCGGTGTCTGTCCCACTCACTCGGGCCCAGGGCACTGGTGCTATGTCCCTGATAGTTAAGGCTTCACGGCCACTGAGCCACTATCGCTTACTTGGTGTCCCTACTTTCAGCCCCCTGCTGAGCACAAGGGAGGAGCATGACTGGTCTGTGTTAAGTGGCCTCTAGCCTTCGTTCTTCTGACATCTCTTCTGCTCTCTGGGCCTTTGCCAAGACAGGGCTCCAATCTCTCTCTCCTTTTCTGTGCCTGCATCTGAACTCTGGCCCCACTTGCATTATAATTTGTATCTGTGCACCTGTCTCTGGCCGCGATGGCTGAGAAGCCGCTGGAAGGCAGAGGCGGGGTCCGGCTTACCAGGGGGTCCGGAGGGCGCTCTATGCAGTTCAGGTTTAATCTCTGTGGGCCAGGTAGTGTTGGGGGACTTCTAGGGACCTATTCCTCTGTATTTCCCTGGGCAAGTCCTGATTCCAGGCTTCTGTCCTGTGGTCAGCTCAGGGTCCCAGAGTTGCGGATGGAAAATGGGGTGACCACCGCATGGACAGTGTCACAGGCAAGGTGGGCAGCTGAAGAGCTGAGTGACAAAGGTGAGGATGACATGGAGCATTAGGGAGAGGACAGACATGTGGACAGATATGCCAACTCCAGGTGGCCCAGGCTCATGAAGGAGTGGGGTCTGAGGAGGCATTAATGATGGGTGACTTCAAAGATGGCCGACTTGGCTCAGAAACAATGGGACCCTCGGCCGTTCATCCCCTGCTCCCCTTTGCTCTGGCTCTGCCCTTTCAGAAAGGAATCTGCCCTGGCAGCTTCAGCATCAAGGGTCAGGCCCATGGTTCTTCCAGAATAGGAGGTGACTGTGTTCAGTGGGTTAGGGCCTAAGAGCAGGGACCTATCACCAATGTTCAACAATTTGTAGCTCTCTCTAATGTCCACTTCTGGAGTGCTTAATGGGTCAAACCCCAGTCAAGGCAGTGAGCTTTAAAGATGCAGAAACCCCTGACCTAGCGTCTAGAAGCATCAGCTGAATTTCAGGTACAGGTGCATTGCTTATCACTTATTCTACCTGTTTCTCGAGAATCTACTGCGGGCCAGGCACGATGCTGGGCACGGTGGATGCCAGGCTGAAGAGGCCATGGCCTCTGACCTGTGTCTGGATGGTCACAGACAGGCCCCTCGTCTCATGTGGGGCCAGTTCCGCTGGTCCCTCCTCGCCCGCTCGGGCTCTTACCTAGGTATGCGCCATGGTTCTTGAGTTCCTCGGGGAACTCCTTCAGGTAGGACTCTCGGAGAGGAATGACCTTCCCGCCACTGGTCTCCTTCAGCACGGCTCCGTTCCAGTCATAGGCGCCAACGGCTCCCAGCAGAATCCCGTCCTGACATTGGGGAGGGGATACACATCAACTCGTGACCCCCGGGGGCCCTTCGCTGGGAGGCCGCGAAAGGTTTCTACACAATGAAGCATCTGGCAGCCACCTCAGGCCCCTTCTCCTGTGTTCATTATTTAACGACTTCCACCAGGATTCTTGACTTTTGAATGAGCCAAGAACCTTCCACCTCATCCTTTGCACAAAGTGGGTCAAACAAAGGAATGCTCTAGAAATAAACTCCACCTCTAGGACCCAGCCTCTGGTTCCTCTTTGGGCTTCAAACCCCCTGAAGGAAATCTCCTGTCACTCTCCCTCCTTTTGATGCTCCTCGAAACCTTGAAACCGTGCCCCTGCAACTGGCCTCCTTCCACATTCCTTTGTGGTGTCTCAGTTGCTTTCCTATGTGTAAATCTTACTTTTTCATTTCTTCAGTAAAAATTCACCAAGTGTCTGCTTTGTCCCAGCTACTTGCTTATTGCAGGGATATTGTCTCTGCCCTTGCAAAGCTCCAAGTACTAAAGAAATGTGCAAATAAGCATAATAGTTACAAAGTGTGATAAATGCTATAGGTAAATAACACAGGGAGGTTTAAGGTTAGATTGAAATGGGGGTAAGGAAAAGCGTTATGAATGCGTAATGCTTGCCTGGACACTTGGACAGGGAGGGGACATGTGTGCAAAGGCCCTGAGGCTGGAGAAAGTCTTGAGGCTTTGGTTTTAAGGAGCTGGAAGCTGTTTGATGGGGTGGAGCATGGAATGAGGGGCCAGAGTGACTCTGATGAGGCTGGATGGATAAGCCAGGGCCACATCCGTGGCAGCCCGTGTTCTGAGGAAGGACACTTGTCTTTAGCTGCAGTGTTTGGATGGGAAGATGGGGGCTCTGGCTTCCTGAGAGGCAGGCTCCCAGTTCCTGACTCTGGGGTCATCCCAGAGGACTGGGCCCCCTCGCTCTCTGGGCTGCCTCTGCAACCCCACCATCACCACCCCCCTCCTTAAACAACCCACAGAGCTAGTGGGCCCAGGAAGGCAAACAGCAAGCACTTAGAAGAGGAAGAGCAGTGACTAGGGACAATGAAGGCCCAAGAAGGTAGTAGAATCAGGGAGGGCCACCTTCCTGGATGACCTTGGCCATTCTGGGCCAGGCAGGTGGTACCCCAACTTTGGACTATGAGAGCACTAGCTGGTGAAGTCACTTCTCCGCACTCCCACACTGAAGCTCCCTGATTCAGGCTGGTTGGCAGGATTTCATGTTCCCCCACTCCATCTCCCCAAACCTCCAAAGCGATGGTGCCAATGGAAAAACGTGAATCTGGTCTTGGGACAGTCAGGATTGTGGCAAGGTCACTGGGCGCTGGTCTCACTGGTGGCAGTGGAGGGGGCAGGACCGTGAACTTGGAGCTGACCTTCCATTTCTCATTTCCCAGGGGTCACTTTAAAGACTAAAGTTGATCTTAGATAAGGTTTAAAGGGTCGGAATACTCTGGAACTGGAACTGACTGTTCAGAGAGAATGTTTTTACAACTGTAAATGAGCCGGTCTCTGGAGAGTCTGATATGCTTGGTTGTGTTTAATGTCACACTTTCTAATTAGCTTTTTCCTCCTACTCTATGTGAGCCTCAGCTTGGGAGTGCCTGACATCTGCCAGGCCAGGATTGGGGCTGGGGCCTCAAAGACTTGCTGCCCATGGTCACTGCCAGTGTTCCTTGAACTTGGGCCATGCTCCCTTCTTTGCAGAGTACTTTCTCATCCAGCCACCCACTGTGAGAGGCCGACAGGACAGATACTCATGATCTGCACTTGACAAAAGGCATCTGAGCTTCAGAGAGGGAAAGCGACTTGCCTGAAGCTGCACAGCAAGTTGGGGCAGGGCTAGGATTTGGAGCACGGAGGTGGGTTGGGCAGGGGAGAAAATACCCATGGGCAGCTCCTACTCTGCTTCTGGTTTTCCATCAGAGCACCCTCTAAGAGGGTCATGATGCATGGGCCTCCCCCCTCTCTCTCCTCCCTCTCTCTTCTGGCTGAGTCCAAGTTTGCTACTGCAGGACCAGGCTTCTTCCTTCATGGAGAGGCCTTGGAAGATGAGTTTTTGGCTTTGCAGATAATGAGGGGCCTCTACAATGGACTGAGGAGGACTGGCTCAGGTGACATGCCTGGGATTCCGCTGGGGAGGACTGATACCGACCAGTGGGGCTCAGGATTCCACTGGCCTTCTGGATCTGGTGGTACTGGGCCAGCTGAGGGCTCACAGGCTCTAGCTTTATGCTGTTTTATCCTGGCAGGGGCTGCGGCTTGTGCTCCCAGGTTGCTAGGGTCTGTTGCCAGCGAGAGCCTTGCAGAGTACAGTGGACGGGAGGGCAAGTGAAGGGCACTGGACCAAACTTCGCTATGGCACTCTCTTTCCTCAGCTAGGGGAGCCTAGACAATGCAGGGCCCCCCAAATGGCCAAAGCCTGGACAGAGGAGCCGGGCAGGGAGACCCAGCTGGATCACAAATAGCAGGGCATTCCAAGGAAGAGCCTCATCCCATGCCTCAGGCCCGGCCCTGGCGCCCCAATTTATGGCTTCCTTTCCCCTGGGGCTACCTGAGCTCCCACCTGATAGGGCCAAGGTGTGCCCGGGTGGCCTTGCCCCTGGACCCTTGGCATAAGCTGCCTTTTCTGGTGCTCTGTGTAGAAATGAGGATGCAGGCATGGTCAAGGCCAAGTCCATGCCCTCCCTATGGACAACTTGTACTTGCATTCACCTGAGCATAGCACCTGCCATCAGACTCTGCTAGCTCAGCTCTTAGCTGCTTTCTGACCCGGCCTCTGCAGCAGTCTTGCCTTCCCAGCTGGGTTGAAGGCTCCCTGGGCATGTGACCATATCTCTTCAAACCACGTACCAGCCAGTCTGCATCCCCAGCCCTGGAAACAGCATAGTCCAGGGCAGTGGTTCCTGCATGGGGGCAGTCCGGCCCCCAGGCAATATTTGGCAATACCTGGAAACAGTTTTGGTTGTCAGAGCAGGGGGTTGGAGGTGCTTGGTATGGCATCTGGGGGTAGTGGCTGCTGCCTACCATGCACAGGACAGTCCCACAGCCAAGAATGTTGGGACCCAGACTGTCCACCGGGCTGAGGCTGAGCATCCCTGGAGTCTGGAGCCAGACAGAGCTTCTAGCTGTGTGACCTTGTGGGAGCCTCTCTCTCTCTCCCTCACTCGCTCTGTCTCCACCACAGCTGTAAGTCGTTTTGTTGTGAGGATTAACATTTTTAATTCCTAGCATGATGCTGGGCAGCCAATAAGGATTCGTTATGTAGTAGCTCTTCTCTCTTTCATTCATCCATAAAACACCAGGGAGTCAGGAGTAAAGAGGCAGACCTCATGGTCAGGTTGGCACCGCTGGTAGCCCAAGGGGAGGGCCCCTTTGGAGGCCAGGGCAGCCTCGTTGGGGGGGCCTCCGCAGGAAGGGGTAGGCAACTGGGGAGATGGGTGGAGTTAGGAAAGGATTTTAAGAAACCCTTACTTGATTTATTAGCAAGACTTGAAATGTACACTTCCAGTTCCAAGCCTCAAGATTCACTTCCAGCAAACATTTTTCAGACATCTGCTCAAAGACTGAGGTTCAGAGAGGTGAAATGATTTGTCTGAGGCCACACAGCCAGCAGTGCTTTCTTCTTGCCCGGTAGTAACGGAATGAGGATACCAGATGCCAGCCTTTCTTCTCGGCTTTGGCTAGGTAGGGCGGTGCAGGCAGGTGGGGGTGGCTGCTGGTGGCCCTGTGCACTGGTGTACGGGCCACCTAGAGGACGCTGAGTGCTGTCCTCCTCCCCAGACTCCTCCATGGCTCCCTAGTGCCTGTGTGCCCGTCATCAGAGTGACTGAAGAAGGGCCGAGAGCCCCTCCCAAACAAGTACATTGTTAAGAGGATGGATTATACTTTCACTAACTGCTCGGATTCTGTCCTCAGATGGTGTGTTTTTAACAAGCCCGAAGAGGAGCCTGAGGAAGGGACGAGTGCCAAGAGGTTTAGATGGGGTTAGGCAAGAGACAGCCAGAAACAGGACCTCAATCCTTCTGTGGAGAGAAGCCCTTCACCGGGCCGGAAACCGGGAGCCAGGGTGACAAGGAGGGGTTGTGGGGAGCAAGGTCTTGATCAGAGTTTCCAGGAACGAGGCCCAGGAGTGGGGTGCTGGGTACCAGTGCACAGCCTGAGGGCCTGGGGCGTAGGAGGACCTCCCAATGAACTGGACATGATTCCTGCCACCAGAAGCCACCTGTGAACAATCTGGAACATCAAACTGACAGACCTTGGTTCCCACGCCCTGGCCACACAGGATGGAACGCAAGAACACCCCAAATTGCCTGCCCTAGTTACAGGGGCATAGAAGAGTTTACAACCTCCAGGTGTCAACCCCTCGCATCATTATTATGGATTAGTTTCTTTCATTTTTGATTGAATCAAATGTGCCAAACTAGTTCAGATGTAAAACCTTTAGGAAAGATGACAACCTGAAGGTTTCAGCAGTTCAGAGCCTCCGATAATGGCCAAGGGCCTTTGCGCTCTGGCCCACCACCCCAGGGGCTGCTGCGGGAAGGGCACAGGCTGACAGGGCAGCTGGTCGGGGAGGTGGGAGGCTCTCTGTTCTTGGCCTGTTCCAGAATAACTGAGGGCTGTCCTGCTGGGCCATCACGTGTAGGTGAAAGGAAAATAGTCTCTTCCCATCTCAGGTCAGTCACCAAAGTATTTGTGTAGACAGGACCCATCCTAATAAAAATGCTTCCTTCTGTAAACTTTCCGGGTTGGGGAGACCTATGGACTGCGGGGTAGGAGGTCCGAGTGAAATTCCTCAGCTGAGGGCTTACCTGAGGGCTCAGGTAAGAGGAGCACCCCCCTCCCCCATCAGCTCCATCCACCACCAATGGGTAATGATTATTCATAGTCCCTTCCTTCCAGCATACCTTCCCCTCCTGGCCTGTGGGCATTATAGCTTCATAGAGTCACAGCCCCTTAGGAGGTATGGATCCCTTTTGTAAGCTTTCTGGCAGACTCCTGCAGCTTCTTCTTGATTACCCAGCTCACCAGGGAGTTCACTACCTCAGCAGGCAGCCAGGACTAATAGAAACCCCCTCCAGCTATTAGTGACCTTTGCATTCATTTCCAAATGCTAATGGAGACATTGGCTTCAAAATTTGTTTTCAAATTTGACCGGAGATCCACAGCTGGTTTTCCTGATGGTAATTTCCCGAATATCTTTTTCTCCCTTTTTGCAAATTGAGACTTGAGTTTCCTGGGTTGACTGTAGCTCCCTGGGTTTCCCCAGAGGCTCCTGTGGCCTGGGGCATTGGGTTCTTTGGGTGACCAAGTGACATTTTGGAGTCTCCTCTCCTACCCCAGGCACTGGAGTCTCTTTTTTTTCTAGTTGCTTTCATCCTTTTTCCCTTAAAGGCTATTTCCCTTGCTAGGTAGACAACAGCAGCCCAGGTGATGAGTAGTTGGGCCCTTCTGCTCTTTAAGGACATTCTATGGGGTCCTTCCCCTGGGACTAGAGATCGTTCTCTCTGACCTAATTAAACAGGTCCAGGGCAGCTGAAAGCTCTTCACACATTCACAGGAAGAAGCTGTCTGAGGCAGGTGAAATGATTTGTCTGAGGCCACACAGCCAGCAGTGCTTTCTTCTTGCCCGGTAGTAACGGAATGAGGATACCAGATGCCAGCCATTCTTCTCGGCTTTGGCTAGGTAGGGCGGTGCAGGCAGGTGGGGGGTGGCTGCTGGTGGCCCTGTGCACTGGTGTACGGGCCACCTAGAGGATGCTGAGGGGAAGGTGGAGCCTGGTAGCTTGCCCAGAACACAGACTGACTGGGGCTCCGGACCCACTTCCGGCAAAGCTAAACGCCTGGACTGCCTGTTCTCCAACCCCGCAGAGCTCTGACCGACCCTGGGAGCTGCAGAGCTGGACTCGGAGGGACAGGACGGCTGTGGCCGATTATGACAGCATCAGTGGCCCACACTGAGAAACCTCCATGCCCTAAAATAGCCACCCAATGGCCAGTCACAGCACCAACAGCCCACCATCGTTCTATTCCTTCAGATTTGGAAGGATTTTTTTTTTTTTTTCCTTTTTAAGTGTTAACGTGTCTCAGATTCGAATTTAATCATCTCTTTAAGAGTCCTGTCAGATAAAAACTTCCAGATGCCTGTTACTTGAAAACAGGACTCGGGGGCTTTAGAAGAGCCGGGCGTGGAGATGAGGATAGGAAGGGCACCGTGGTCTCTCCAACCAGGGAGTGAAAACAAGCTGGACACGTGGGAGAATCTGCACAGGGCTATGCGTGACCTTGACCTAAATAACAGCCTGGCTGGGAGCTCCCGGTCTCCCCTGTGCAGCTGGGGAGCCCACGGATCCTGCAAGGACTCATCTCGCTCGACACACTGAGCTGCCTGGGTCATTTTCCGGACTCATCTCAGTGTTCTTGAATACCTGAACCTCGTCATAACCTCCCCTTCTCTTCAGGTTCCCTGAAGGGCATACACGGTATTCAAAGCAGGAGCCTGCACCTTCTAGGACCCAATGTATGGCCCAGCCCCGGGAAGGCATGGAAAAGATATGCAGATCTGACCACCTAAAATGGACAACTATTTCCCCGCTGCCACCCTGGCAGGGCTGTGTGGAGCATGAAATGGGGCGCAGGAATTTCCTGGAAAATTCTGAAGTGCTGTGTGCATAGAACAGGAGTGGTATTCTTACAGGCAGTTCCATTTAGATCTTGCTATATTCAGGGTGGGCATGAGCCTGTCCAGATTCAGCTCAGGAACAGCGGAGCGTGAGTCAGGTTTCCGCCCTTCCGCCTGCTGCCTGCTGTGCACATATCCCCTGCCTTACCCCTACTCCGATTTGGGATTTCTGACTCAGACCCCTTTAGAGTCCATAAGCTTTAAGGGAGCAGCTGCTTGGTGTGGGGAGGAAGAGTGTAAGACTGGTGTTTTCTGGCTTATGTCACTTCAGGGGGTCCCTCAGACTTCGTGTGACACAGTTTATTCCTCTGGAGACCGGCACCTAGGAATCCTGCCTGATTCACCTCACAGAGGAGTGGGGGGCGGGGATCAGTGAGATAATGAAGGCGGTGTATAAGCAGGAAGGACCAATAGTTCTTTTCTGGCAAATGAAGAGGCAGAAATACACTCCCATGGTGCCAACTTGGGAACAGCTAGGACACCGTCTGCCCAACGCACGTCCACTGAGACAGACTTCTGACGCGCGGTCCTTCCACTACATGGTGCTCCCAGACAGGGCTCCACAGTTACCAGAACATTCTCACAGACACTGACTCTCTGCCCCTCTGGCGATCCTGTGAGGTTCCACCCCATCTTGTCAATCAGATTCAGGGGAGGGCTGTGCCCGGGGAGTGACGGCCTGACGTTCTATGAAGCAGAGCCTCTGACAGGGCATGCTGCTTGTGACGCTGTGTGCCCACCTGGGACCTCTGCCAGCTGCTGCCGAGCCTGCAGGGGGAATGCATCTGGCCCATCTGGACACCTGCCAGCATCGGTGCGGGGCCACGCCCCCGCATGGCCCGGCTGCCACGGGAGCAGGACTCTAGGAGCGCAGTGCTATTGGTTTCGCTGCATTGACCCAATTTTCACGCAGGGCTCTGCAGACCGATTGGGACCTTTGGGCCTGGAGGAAATGCCCCCAGCCCCCCCGCTCAGGGAGGGGGTGGTTCATTACTTGTAGACCACTCCCTGCTGAAAAGGGCTTGAGACAACCTCTTTTAAGTTGAAGACTTTGACTTCCTTCTTGCAGCCACGGCAGACAGAGGTAGAGAGACCCAGAGACAAAGAGAGGAGTGAGAGCCCAGGAAAGGTGGCGTGACCACCTAGAGAGCTGGGAAGTGTATGGGAAGGTGATTCCAACCCCAACCCACCTCCACCACATGAGACGAAAAGCCGGTCTGCGACATCTCCAGCCCGAAGGATGTTTCATTCTTGTTGGTGCCTAAAACAGAAGGACAGAGGGATCTCAGCTCCACACCTGACCACTTAGCGCCACGCACACCTGCATCTTCAGCCAACACCTGGGTCCTGGGGGCCCCTTCAGGGAGGGCAGAGAGGGCCTGAGGCTGAGTCCAGCCGCACTGCCCTTTTGGGTGGCCCCACAGGCAGGCACCGGGAACCTTCCTTTGGCCGCTGGCTTTACTATTAGTAACCCCGTCACTGCTGAAAAGGGTTTGGGACAAGTTATAGGACAGAGCGTGCATGCTATTTGACTGTCAAAATAGGGGAAAGATCAAGGAAAGTGCATGGAAAGAAATAGTCTACATTTTTGGCAAGAAGTGGAAATTCCATTTCTTTCTGCACTTCTCTTATTCTTATTTTTTCACCAGCTTTGGTTCCAGATGCTTTTGGATGATTCCCAAATGCCGGCTCGACCCCTGGGAGGGAGACCTGTCACCACCACAGCTTTGCACAAGAAACCCATGTGTGCTGAAAGCCCCACCCCACAAAAGCACCCCTCCCCAACCCCCCCGCCCCGGGACCCTGGAGTCGATGTTCTCCACACCCAAGGCAACTGTTTCTAGAAGAAGTACTCTCATCTGGATATTTAAGTCCTGGGGTGAGTTTCAAAACTCAGGCTCACACTCTCTACCCCTTTATCCTTGTGGATGAGGGCTGCTTTCGTCTCTGGAGCTCAGCTTTTCCAATATGCTCAGGCCCCGGGATGCTGCTTTCTCTCTGTTTACAAACCCTCCCCTGTGGCCCAGCCCAGTGTTGGGAGGGCCCGCTCTAGCAAGACACTGCACAAAGGAGAGCCATGCAGACAAAACTGCAGTGTACATAGTAAGGAGAGAGGCAATCAGGAGGAACCCTACTTGACGTGCTTTTGGCGGGAGGCAGCAGGACTCAGGGATTAAGCATTTTGGGCTATGGAGGCAGGCCCAGCTTTGTCCAAACTAAGCTTGCCCGATAAACTACAGGATGCCCAGTTCAATTTGAATTTCAGACAACCAGCAGATAATGTCTTAGGGTCAGTCTGCCACAGACACGGTATTTTGTACTTGCTAATTCTGGTGACACTAGGTCAGACCCTGTCTCCTTTCCAAGCTGGGGAAGGTTTGGCAAGTCCCTTGGCTCCTACAGGCTTCAGGATCACCAGTGGTCCCAGGAGGAGAATGCCAGCAAAGCCCCGGTCCCTCATGGAGTAGCATGGGTTTATAGGATGGTTCTGCTAAAGCACTCCGTGTTGTGGGGCTGGATATCATTCCACAGGGTTCACCTGATGTGAGCCCAGGAACGCAGACCCCTCTCGGTAGGCATCGCTCACCTTCCAAGCTGAAGATCCTGTCCCCCAGGGCATCAACAATGTCCTTCAGGGCTGCCTCATCGGTCACGTTGAAGAAGTGCTTGTCATCGGGGTCACTGGCGATATATTTGATCTCATTTAGAAAAGCTTCTGGATTGATCCCCCTGCGGTTGTAGTAGCCTAGGACCTGCCAGGGAACAGGGGCAGAGTGACCAACCAGGACGTAGCCCAGACCTCCTCACACGCCTGCGGCTGCTGTCCCTCAAGTGGCAGGGGCCTCCATTTCAGCCACCAGGAGCAGAACTTGGGGTTCCACTTGCAGCTTGAGACAGGCTGTCTTATAGGGGCTACAGAAGGCCCCTGGTCTAAGATAGGGGTCAGGAGCCGGGTGGCTTGGGGGGTGTTTCCTAGAGTTCTGAAGTTTCAGAACCTCCTTGGCAATGGAAGAAAAAAAAATTCCCCCAAACTCCATAACTGTTTTGGATGGCTCTGGACAGCGCTGAAGGAAAACTCCCCAGATCCTCTTTAGGAGAAGATAAAACAAGGAGAGGCACATTGGAGGGTCTGGACAGCTTGTTCACGACCTACAATATGTCCCTGGGACTCCCCAGGGGTTTGATGGCTAAGCCTCTAGGATCACGCAGGGTGGGACACGAGGGGCAGGACTCACGGCCACAGCGTATCTGGTCACGTTGTCTCGCTCGCTTTGCTGGATCACCTTCTCCAGGTCTGGGCTGTCGTGGGACTCCCCATCTGTGATGACGATCATGACCTTCTTGGCCCCTTTCCTTCCACCTTTCTGGAAAGCCTCTGAGCTGAAGCCAGAGCGCAGGGGGAAGGTCAGAAGAGGGATGTAGGGATGGGGCAGCCCCCAGAGCTCCTCCAGGGGGCAGCCACAGAAGTAGGGGTGAGCCCACTCCCAGGGGGAGCAACCCAAAAGGGCTGGGATCTAGAACCAAAGAAGAAGCTGGGTTGGGATGCCCACACTCCTCATTCACCAGATGGGTCATGTATCTGCTTGTCCTTTTTTTTTTTTTTTGAAAGATTTATTTATTTATTAGAGAGAATGCATGAGTGGGAAGGATACAGGGAGAGGGAGAAAGGATCTCAAGCAGACTCCCTCCTGAGTGCAGAGCCCAATGTGCAGTTTGATCTCAAGAACCTGAGATTCACGACCTGAGCCCAGACTGAGTCGGATGCTTAACCGACTGCACCAGGAGTGGGAGCAAAGGGGCAGAGGCAGAGGGAGAAGCAAGCTCCTCACTGAGCAGGAAGCCTGATCCAGGGCTCAATCCCAGGATCCTGGGATCATGACCTGAGCTGGAGGCAGATGTTTAACAGACTGAGCCAGCCAGGTGCCCCAGATGGGGACCTCTAGATACCTTAAAGGTGTCTAAGTTAGTTGTTAAAAATCCCAGCTGTACATTAGAATCACCTGAGGAGTTTAAAAAAATGCCAATGTCCAGGCCCCAATTGGGCATGTAATCAGAAGCTCTGGGGCATGGCCTAGGCATCAGTATTTTTCCAAAGATCTAATTTTGAGAAGCTCCTCCTTATACACTGAAAGGGCGATGGGCCAAAGTAACTCAACACCCAAACAACATTAATCCGTAAAATACACGGAATGCAGCCTGAACGAAGTTCTGACTTTTCCCACGAGGACTATTTCGATTCTATTTTGGGAGCTATTAAATATCAAAATCCATGACAAATACTCCTCTTTCTTGCTTTTTACTTTGTTTTCAGTGCCTGGAGCAGGTGCTTAGCCTGCCTATTGGGCCCTGCAGCCAGGGACTGGGGACCTGGCCCGCTGGCCCACAACACTGTGGACAGGCTCTTGCCTCTGGCTGCCCATCTCAGAAGCAGGAAACCCGGCTCTGGAAACATCCCGGGCTCTCAGTGCCTCTATGGCCAATCCTCCTTTATACCATGACGTTCTGAGTAGGAATGATATGGCCTGGACCCAAAGTCTGGCCCAGCAGGTAGAACTTTCCAGTAAGGATCTGAAGATAAATGTTTCCCACATAGACTCTGGTCTAACCCATATGGTCTGACCCATAGATTTAAGCTCCATGATGCTAGGTTGAAGCCCATCACCAGACACACTGATGAACCCATGGGCATGATTTAGAGGTTGAATATCCAGGAATTCATGGAGCCTGGAAGAAGCTAGTTCAGAGCATCTTCAAGCTCCCAGTTAAGAGAGACAGACCCACCATTCTCTCAACTCTATGATATTGTGGTTAGCCTAAAAAAAAAAAAAAAAAAAAAAGTCAAATTTTAATATGAGCTGTGAACTAAAGGAAGCTAGAGTCACACTTGATGTGACTACAGCAAATTTTGAGCATCAGCCTGACCCAGTGGAGTGAGAACTCTGCCAGTCGCTCAAAGGAGATTCTAGATGTTTCCATCACCTCATGAAAGGGTCAGGCCCAGCCACAAAACTCATGAAAAAAGTATGGCAGGGGAGAAACAGGTTTTATTATATCTGGAGCCAAGAATTTTCAGGTTCATATTTCCATGTAGTGGAATCATGTGACTATCTGTATGAATCTGCAACGGGGTGAATATTGACATGAATCATCAAATTTAAAATTGTAATTTTCTATTGTGTAAAAAGCCTTGGATTTGTTCCTTTGTAAATCAGATCACAAGTTCCTTGAGAGCAGTGAGAGCTGGATACTCACAACTCACATTCTGGAAGCCAGAGTGATCTATGGACAAGGAGGCCATACCATGTCTCCTTTCTGCTCAAAATCTGCACTGGCTCCCATTTCTTGTGGTCCTAACAATGGCCCACCAACTCATCATAATCTGGCCTGGTCATCCCTCTGTCACTCTGAGCCCTTCCTCCTGCTTGCTCCCCTTAATAGAAAGTGTTGAGTGAACTACAGAGGAATCACATCATTGTGTCCATGGCCTCCAAGCCATCCATGACTACCAGATTCACCTTTATGGGCATATCTGATGGCAACACTCTCGAGCCTAAGAGTCCTCAGTGGCCACTCATGGTTGTTTTAGCAATGACATTATCATCTTCACAATCTGGCCCCAATGCCCCCAAACCGGAACCCCATTCCATTGTCAAAAGACTCCAGATAGAAACATTCCTTGACATTTCCCCTCTTCTGTCTTTGGCTGGTGGAATGTCTTCTTTCCACCTCTCCCTGACTGAATTATGGCATCTTCCTAGAACAAGAGAAGTGCCAGCCCCTCTTTATTTGACAGACAGAGATCACAAGTAGGCAGAGAGGCAGACAGAGAGAGGGGCAGGAAGCAGGCTCCCCGCTGAGCAGAGAGCCAGATTCGGGACTCGATCCCAGGACCCTGAGATCATGACCTGAGCCAAAGGCAGAGGCTTAACCCACTAAGCCACCCAGGCACCCAGATGCCAGCCCCTCTTCACAATCTCTCCGTGGATC
The DNA here is from genome assembly GCF_030435805.1 of Mustela lutreola. Lineage (NCBI taxonomy): Eukaryota > Metazoa > Chordata > Mammalia > Carnivora > Mustelidae > Mustela > Mustela lutreola. The sequence goes on from NC_081296.1 coordinate 55,012,091, forward strand.
CCAGCCTTTCATCCTCTCTGAGTTAAGCTGGTGCTTGTCAGAGCTCCTGACTGGGCCAGGAGGGGCCATGGGTTACCATCTTTGTAATCCCTCAAGTCCATGGCCCCAATCTTTATAATTTGGCAGGTGCACACACACACACAATGTATTGTGAATAACTGAGTGAGGAGAGCAAACCTTTTACTTTAAGACGCACCCCCCGTAATTTGGGACTTGGCAGGCTGAGATCAGATTTCACACTTCACTTGAGGCCTGGATTACCTGAGGCCCAGCCGTGCTCATGAGTCATGACTTGTTCAAACTCCTTGGTGGGTCCCACACTCGTAAATGATCTGGGGTTGGTGGGCTGCAACCCTGTATGAGTCAGTTAGTTCCCACCGAGGAAATGCTTGCCCGTGGGCACTGGCTTCGGAAGCTCTGTTGTCCCAGCAATTTCACGAGGGCGTGTGGGGTCCTTAGGGGCTCATCCCAGTGATGGCAAAATAGCAAAATAGCTCCGTTCCTTACTCATCCGTGAGGATGAGTAAGACTCATCTTCTCACAGAGGGAGGTTCATTTAGGAAAAATGCTAGGCTAAGTTTTATCAGCAAACAGAAGTACGTTAGTGGAGCCGTAACTTGGTTATGAAGAGTTAGTTATAAGGTTGGGAAAAGCTTCCTCATTTGACCACATGAAATCTGTGTTCCTACTAAATTCTGTGAAAAACATCCCCTCATCCTATGTGAGGTGGGATTATACGAAAATGGGCCTGTGGTCCCGAGGGACAGAGCAGAACTTTTACTTGTAGATGTAGAATTTATACATTAAAAGCCATTAACCTTAGATGGAGTCACCTTTGGGGTTTAGGCCTCAGCTCAAAACATCTTGGGGAATTGCTTCTGAAAGCACTCCCTGATTTCAGTGGGGGGGTGAGCCAGAGTTCTGAGCAATGGCGAAGTCACCGCAGCGAGCATGGAGCCATCTGTGAGGGCGCTGTCAAGAGGGAATGTTCATTGTCATGGTGAGTGGGTTCTGGTATGATTTTTAAGGAGCCAGCTCCATTAGACTACAACGTTGGGAGTTAGGAGATTCAGCAATGTTCCTCATACTCCATTGATGACACAGACTCCACAAAAGATTCTGCCCTCATGGAACCTACCCACTTTTTATGGGGTCTCTGTGGTGCAGCGCATTTTCCAAAGTTGGTTGCAGCAATACCTCCCTTTCCAAATGCTCTTCTGTGATGTGACCTTGCTTTTCCTCCATCAAGAGGCAGAATCAAATTCTCTTCCCCCACCAACCTGGGTTGGTCGTAATGACTTGCTGGATCAATAGAATATGGCAAAATTATATCCAGGACTTTGGGGGCTAGGTTAAGGCAGTCTCAGAGTTCCTGGAGGGGCCTCCTGGAAAACTCTTGGGATGCTCCCTCTCCAAGCCCGGCTGCTACACCAGGAGTAAACTGGGCCAGATGGCCATGTGTGGGTGCTCAGGTCTCCAGCACACACTGAGCTCCCAGCCAACAGCCCGAGACAACTGCCAGCCTTGTGAGGTTGCCTTTTTGACGTCCAGTCCAGTCAACGCCACCAATGACAAGAGCCCCAGCTGACATACCAGACTACACCCTTAGGAGAGAACCCAGAGAGAACGGACCAGCTGAGCCCAGTTGACCCTGAACTTGGGAGGAATTAATGTCTCAAGGTATGGAATTACATGGAGGTTTGTTATACAGCAATGTAGAACTAGAACAGTTATCTGAGATTTAAGTACATTATCGTTTTTTCTATTTTATTAGGACTTTTAAAAAATTATTATTTTTTTACCGAGCAAATTCGATGCCAAATGCCGTCCGGGTCTCCGTTCCTCCTCTCTGTTCAATGTGGCTGGCAGCTTCTACCACATCTCGTACAGACCTGTAGTCATTGAGGTGAAATTCATGCACCACGTCTTCTCCGTATTGGACAACTCCAACCTGTGAGAGAGGGAGAGGGCTACAGAACACTCTGACCCCCGAAAGCTGGGCTGTTGGCGGTGAGGGTCTCCGGATTTATCCCTCTGTCTGTGACTCCTGGGGAGTGTGAAGGGGTGGGAAACCTTCCCGAGGGAGAGTCATTGGGAAGGGAAGTTGTTCTGCAGAGTCCTGTAGAGCTCTGGGAATGGAGGGGTGGCTGGGTGAGGAGAATGGAAGATGCCTCTCCGGGGGGGAGATGGTGAGGTGGGATCGAGCCCCATTTCGGGCTCCATGCTGAGCGCATGGAACCATACTTGGGATTCTCTTTCTCTCCTTCTCCTCCTGCCCCTCCTAGCTTGTGCACGCTCTCTCTTTCTTAAAAATAAAAAGACAAAGAAAAATAAAGAAAGGCCCAACAGGTTATGTTTCTCGCTTGAGCATAGGATTGAAGCCGAAAATATTAGGAGCAGCATGACTGGAGGCCTATGACATTTTTTCACCAAATACTGGAACCAAGGTTCCTAAAAACTTGGAAGAGAACCTTTTATTCCTAAGGTTGATAAGGTATAGACAATATTAATAGCCTCAAAACAAACAAACAAACAAACAAACAAACAAAACCCCCTTAAAGGCCTATAGTAAGATTAGAATGATGAAACCTTCCTGTCGGATGGGCTCCAACTTTATCTGGTGCCTTTTTAAGGACAGACTTTCACACACGATACCCTAAAAATGATCTTCCCGTTATGTGCAAGTCATTACTTCTTGAGAAAACCACTCCCTTTTTAGCAGCTCTGAATGTTACAAAATAATTTCCTAGAGTGACTCGAAATCTGCTGCCTTGTACCCTCTATATGTTAGTCCTCACTTGGCCGGCCAAAACAGCACAGAATGAATCTACCCCGTCTTTCGCCAGGCGGTGTTTTGGACATGGGCTGACGGCTATGCCCGCCCTCTTCCGCTTAGTCTTCTCTCAGGATCCGAGTGTGTAATTCTCCCCTGTGTCTCACTCAGCAGGGATCCACTCAACCTTTCCTGCCTTCCTCCTAACTCTCTCTCTAGGAAAGGTCTCTCTTAATAGGGAGAATCAATGCCAAAAGATAGGTTTGATCTGTGAAGCGGAGCCTCCCCTGAAATAGTCCCAGAGATGGGCGTCCTGAGCTGCAGGGCCTGGGCACTTAAAGGTAGTTAGCAGGTGCAAAGATGCTCCTCCGCACCCCAGGCCAGCCTCTGGGGAGCCCTGGTCAGAGGAGGAGGGAAACACTCACCTGGATCTGCCCAGGGCCAATGTAGAATTTCTTCAGGATGTTGATGAGGAAATGCTGAACCTCCACCCAGGGGTAGATGCTGTTGGAACCGTCGAGGACAATGACGATGTCCATGTAGGTCTGGCACCCTGGAAAGTAGGGACACAGTCATGGCTGCCCACTAACTCAGTGCTTTCAGGCTCTGATTCCCCAGGTGCATGTCCAGGGGACAACAGAAGAAGGACCCTGTCACATGTACAGATATCCTGGGCTGGGGGGCTGTAATTGCTTGGGCTAGTCGTTTATTTGATTATCATGAATGCTGAGCCCAGGAATTCCTGGCTCTTCTCATCCTCTCTGTGCTGGGCTGTTTGAACCAAGCTTAAATCCAGCCTACCATCAGTTGGCCAATTCTTCTGAGGCTGCCCTTCTTCTGTCCTGTCCAGACCAAGAGCTCACAGTCATTGGTTTTACTGTAACGGGCAGGCTGCGTTTACTGCTTTTAGCCCAAATGAGTGTTTCATGTTTTAGGAGAACAGTAAAGGGCTTAGGATGAGGGATCTGGCATCAGACTGTTTGATTCCTGGTTTTGCCAGGCACTAGGTGTGTGACCGTGGGCAAATCACCTAATGTCTCAGTGCCTGTTATCTGTCATGTAAAAACAGGTATGGTGATAGGAGAGGGTTGCCATGAGGAATCAAGGAGCTGAGGCTTTTAAAGGCTGAGCACAAAGTCAGTGCTCAAGAAATCTTAGCAGATCCTCTTATATTTAAAAATGTTTTATTGGGGTGCCTGGGTGGCTTAGTGGGTTATAGCCACCTTTAACTCAGGTTATGAGTTTGGCTTTGGCTCAGGTCATGATCCCAGTGTTCTGTGATTGAGCCCTGCATCGGGCTCTCTGCTCAGCAGGGAGCCTGCTTCCTCCTCTCTTTCTCTGCCTGTCTCTCTGCCTACTTGTGATCTCTGTCTGTCAAATAAATAAAATCTTAAAAAAAATTTACTTATTTATTTTTAAAAATATTTTATTTATTTATTTGTCAGAGAGAGAGAGAGAGAGAATGAGAGCGTGAGCACAGGCAGACAGAGTGGCAGGCTGAGGCAGAGAGAGAAGCAGGCTCCCTGCTGAGCAAGGAGCCTGATGTGGGACTTGATCCCAAGATACTGGGATCACAACCTGAGCTGAAGGCAGCCGCTTAACCAACTGAGTCACCCAGGCGTCCCTATTTATTTATTTAGTAAGATTTTATTTATTTATTTGGTAAGATTTTATTTATTTATTTGACAGAGAAACACAGTGAGAGAGGGAACACAGCAGAGGGAGTGGGAGAGGGAGAAGCAGGCTTCCCATCAAGCAGGGAGCCCAATTCGGGCCTCGATCCCAGGACCCTGGGATCACGACCTGAGCCAAAGGCAGGGGGACTAATGACTGAGCCACCCAGGCGCCCCTCATTTACTTTTTAAGCAAAGTACTTTGTTAATGTGACAATGACATCATCAGGTCAAGCGTTTGTACTTTTATCTCTGCTCTGAATGTAAATGTTTCTCTATATTTTTAAAATATGAATACCGAGTTAAATAAAAATAAAATAAAAATAAAGAAATAAATATCAATAAAATAAAAATCAACAAAGAAACACTGGTACTGTAACAAACGCAAAAAGCTTCCTTTAAAATCTAAGTAACTTATTTCTATTGGTGAGGGGTTGCAGTTACTTTGAAATTGATAGCCCAATATGATACGATAGACCAATAGTATATTAGATGATATCATATCGAAATATTGGGTACCTGTTGACTTCTACTGGAGAATTTTCACGCTATTGTAAAGTCTACTTTTTGGCAACATGGCAGGAGGCTTCTGAGCGCTAACCATTCCAGCAACTCCTGAATCCTGAAGGGCTGGAGTCAGTGCTCACCAGAGACGAAAGGTGGCGGCTTTGAATGCGGACATTCTCACTCCACCTGCCACTGCGGGCAGCGCGTGATGGCCCATTTCTTCTGGGCTTGCAGAGCCGGACAGCTTTGTCCTTTTCCAATCTGGTTTAGCTTAATGCCTGTGGCCATCTGTGTGGTGTGGGCGACCATGGACTTGACAAGACAGAAACTCCTTATTTAGGGGGAATTCCTAATCTAGGGGTAGGAACCAGGTTTCTTTGATTTTTAAGCCATCTTTATTATTAGAATGCATTTCTTATTGCTGATTCTTGCGATTTCACCTTTTTTTTTTTTTTTTTTTTGAAGCATCTTGGGAAGAACTTTGAGTTAGATCTGGGGTTCCTAAACAGGATGGAACACACACTCTGGTGAATACATGCACACATTCTCCCTCACTCAGGCATATGCACACTCTGGGGCTTGTTCTAGACCTAGAGTTAGAGCCTCCGGTGGGCGGTGCCCTGGGATCTGAGTCGGATAAACTCCCAGCACACTGATGGGCCAATAGATGGTCATTTATTGGCCTGGGGTGAGGTTCCCCATTCACACTTCATATGACCGGACTTGCCAGCCACAGCTCTGCCTTTCCTTTGGCCACTTTGTGAGCACAGAATCAACACCTCCTCCTTACACTTTAAAGGATCACTCTGCAGTCCCTGCTGCGCTGATGCTTCCTCCCCACCCACCCCAGCCCCCAAGCACAGTCCTTCCATCTCTGATTGGGCCACGTTGTTTGGAGGGGGGCTGCTGCTCGCTAGAGGTGCTAATCCCGTCACCCTCAATAAACTGGGTTAGCAGCTGCTTGGGGGATGGTGTTCAGCCCAGAGGAAATAGTGAGGCTCAGAGCCAAGTAGTCTGGGCTTGCAGGAGACAAGGTCTGAACATTATTCCTCCAGATTTTCTTGGCGGGTAGGGAGTGAGTGGGAGGTTTTGTGTTCCATGAGGCTCTGGGCAAGCTGGGTAGAGCTTCCTGATATCCAGGACCACCAATCAGAGGGGACCGTTACCAGGGATATTTCAGAGTCTCCCATGACTGACTGTCGGCCACGCAGCATGGATCTGCAGATTTGAAGCTACTTACTTTGGAGAGCTGGGGCCACCGTCTTGGAGAACCTGAAGTTGGAGTTGACTCTCGAACACATTCCTGTGGTGTAGTAGGAACTCCCACACTCGTGAGACCAGAGGGGGCTGCAGGCCTGCGAAGCACAGGGAAGACCCCCTAGTCAGGGGGTGGGGGGCAGGGGGCATCTCCAGAGGGTCCAGGCCTAACAGCCTTTGACTGAACTCAACCTCCATAACCCCGGACAGACATCCTTTATTTGAGGATTGGTACTCCAAGGATTTAGAGAGTTTTCTGGAGTCTAACTGAGATCTTTCTTGCTCTAATGTGTTCTAGTTCCCTTGGTTTCAGATGGAATGGAGAAAAATGAGTGGTAGAATCCTTTTTTGTTGTATTTTTCAAGGGTCCCATTCTCTATCCTATCATCCCATCCCATCAATCACCTCCTATCCCAAGGAGAGTTGTGACTCTCCTTCACTCTTCTTGTCCACCCCGCCCACCACACAGCATCACCCATGGGAGTGGACCCTTCAAGGTCACTAGAAGAGCCTCTCTGTCTGAAGAGGTCCCCTGAAGGTCTTTACTGGGAAAACTTCCAGGACTGGGTCCCAACAACATGCCCATCCATTTTACTGGGGAAAGAAAAAAGAATGGTTCTGCTCCTTCTCTGAAATTTGCTACCAAACACATTGATGTCAGCTTCTCATTTAAAGACTGAGTGATGAGTCCCCTCAGGGTCAGGGTCATTAAAAAAAAAAAAAAAGCCCGGCCCCATGCCTCCATTTTTGTCCTGCTGCCAGGAAACACGGGATTAAATTTTGTGCTGTAATTTCCTTTGGTTTGGAAAAATAATTATTCCATTTCTAATTCCTTTCTTTAATCCGCTTTCTTTTTTCAGCCAGACTTTAAGGGTTTTGTTTTATCTCTGTCCTTTGTTGAAGCTCCAGTAAATTTTTTTTTCTGGAAGTAGAGGGGAGAATAAAGGAGGGTGGGTGATGGGTGTTAGCTGGAGGGATAGATGGATAGATTATGATGGATGGATGGGGAGATGGCTAGATGATGACAGATGGATAGACGGACAGATAGTGGACAGATGAGTGGGTGGACGGATGATGGATGGATGAGTGCGTGGGTAGAAGGGTGGAGGATGGATGCACGGCTAGACTGATAGATGGTAGCTGGATGGATAGGTGGATAGATGATAGATGGACAAGTGGGTGAATGAATGACGGAAAATGGATGGACGGAAATATGATGGATAATGGGTGGTGGATGGGTGTAGGAAGGGATGGACGGAAGGATGAGTGAAAGGATGGATGAACAGATGAATGGAGAGATAAACAATTGGTTGGGGGATGGACTGATGAGTGAATGGATGAATGGATGGGTTAATAAGTGAGTGAAAGTTGCCATTTATAAACCAGGGACTTAACCCACCCACAGAAGCCCCAGAGGGGTGTGTCACACCCTCCTTCTTGGGTCTTCAGCCACCTCGTGAAGTAGAGGAAATCAGTTTGGTAAGAACATGATAAGGAGCCTCAGAAGGAAAAGGGAGTAGCAACAAAGCCCCTGACAGGTCTGCGTGTGGACAAGACCCAGTGTCCTGTCTGTCCTTGGTTGAGATGGTGAAGGGATGTGGGCTGACCACATCCGAGGTACCTCTGAACTTTCCCTGGCAGGCCCACTCTGCTCTCTGTCACCCCTGAGCATGCCACTCATCTTGTTGTTCTGGTGTCTGGTGCTCCACACCCTGAATGTCCCATCTGTCTACAGAAACATATTGTTGGACAAGAACATAGAGCAACACAAGCCCTCCCATCTTAAAACGAGTGGGTCATTTTATTGGGCTTTCTGGGGTAATGTTTTTCTGAAATGCTCTTCTGCAGCTGTTTCTAGAACTATCTGTCCCAGCAGGATCCTGTTTTGAATCTCCACCATTGCCCAACCCCTGGTGGCAAGGAGCAGCAGTGCCTGCCACGAGGCCACCCACCCTTGCTGACTGTGTGCAAAGTTGGGGAGCACTCGCCTGGGCAGGGTGCAGAGACCTCTGACGACTGGCCTTCCTGCCCCAACATCAGGTTTACACTACTCATTGGCTTATCAGCTCTCCCCCGACCAGAACGGAAGCTCCAGGGAGCAGGTGCTCTGTTGACTGCTGAATTCTGTGGCCGGTACTGGGCTCAGCACATCGCTGCCTCTTCAGCACAGGTAACCCCTCTTCTTTCTTCCTTGCTAAGACCCATTGTCTCTTCTCAAAAAAACAAATAAAAAACCTCCCCCAGAAAGCCTTTCCATCTAACCCTGCACAGTCTGGGGGGGGGGCATTGTTCTGTATCTCTTCCCCCAGTTGTCATAAATCCGTGTTCTTTCATTTATGGCTTCCCTTCAGACACTTCCTAGGGTGTGTGGTGTGTCCTGGTTCTTTGATCGAACCTGGAGCAGAGATTCGGCCCCCCTGCCTCAAAAGTTTGGCTCTCCAGAAGGAGGGATGAACCCCCTTCACACTGCTGCCCATCTTGCTTCCTGTTCCTTTCGGGCTGTCCATCCCACATCCCAAGGTATGCACACAAAGAGCTCAGTATGGTCTCTTGCCAGGGCTGTGCCTCTCAAAAGCTGAGGGCATGCTGGCAGAATGGTACAGACAGGAATCAGAGGCAGAGCTGTTCCCTGAGCATGTGGACAGAGTGCGAGTGTATAAGAAGACAGTAACTCACCCCCTGCCTCTCCTGGCCCCAAGCAGAGGGTCTGGGGGGTGGGTAAGAGGGGCAGGGATGTGGAGAGAGGGTGGGGTGGGTGGCTCTTACCAGGAAGCTGTTGTCCTTGGGGTTGGTGGCCAGGCTCAGGCCGAGGCGCATGTTGTCCTTCCGCTCAGACACGTTGGATAGAGTGACCCTTCCTGGGGTGGGAGGGAGAAACTTAGCCAGGAGCCCTGTATCCCCTTGCCCAGAGCCTGCTGCGGCTGTCAGCCCCCAGAGGTGCCTGTGCAGGGTCAGGGCCAGGAGGAGCCCTCCCTGATTCCCCCTGCCCCTCTGGAGCCCTTGTTCCCCTGCACGTCCAGGCAGCCCTTCATGCTATCCTAAGGTCTTGCCCAGACATGGTCCTGTTACTTCCTCACTATTCCCTGTGTGATGAAGAAACTGAGTCTCAGAGAGGCCAAGCAACCTGCTCAAGGTCACACAGTAAGCACTCGGCTGGGCATTGCCCAGTCCAGCATTTCCCTCCAGACATCTGACCGGTCCCTAGTATTCCTCATGTGTCCCGTCCTGCCTCTTCCAGGGCACCCGACTTAGGTGGGCTTCCTCTGGGCAGTGTGCCCTCCACATTTTCCTTCAAGCCAGTCTGCCATCAAAACTTAGCAGTCCATGTCCTCCTCGTGTCCTCTCTGTTCATCTGATAAGTGGACATGTGATAGTCGATTCTCTCAAGGGGCAGCGAGAGCTCTTTAGAGGTGTGTGAGGTCTTGCGAGAATGTCGTTCTGTGGTGGGCTGCCAAGAGAGCTGATTAGGAGCCGGACTACCAGCAGCCACCTGAGTGTTGGGACAGGGCTGGGGCACATTAGAATTGCTCAAAAAATTCTGTGAAGGTCTGACGAAATCAGACCTGAAGGGAAGGAGACAAGCTTGACCTCCCCAGCGCTGATATGTCGATGGATGTGTGTTGGAGTGTACACACGTGTGTGGGCATGTGGCAGGGGGTAGAGTTTTGGGGGGAAGTGAGCCGGGCATTTCATCAAATGGAGAGCAGGTCAGTCTTCCCGTACTGTGAAGGGCAAGCAGATGCCTTCCCTGTTGACTTCCAAGGACTTGGGTGACCTCCACTGAGAACAGTTCGCATTTAGCTTTGGCGGAGGCTGTCAGTTTGATGAGGGGGGCCTGGAGCTGAGCATTAGCAGAGGCTGGAGCTTCGACTCCTCACTGTGCTGTGGGCAGGGGGTGGGGCAGCTGCGTTGGCTGTTTTTCTTTCTGGGTTCCCTCAGTTGGTAGTAAGGCTCCTTTTGAAATCCAGCCCCTCTTGGCTGGAGATTGTGAGTGACTGGGATTGTTTTGTTTTGTCTGTCCAGAGAAGCCGGAGAGAAAAGAATAGTAATAACCCTGTGTTTTCATAATGCCTATATCATTTATAAAGTACTGCCCACACGTGCCCTCCCAGGACCCCTCTTGGTCTTGGGAGGCCCAGAAGTCAACATCTCCATTTCACAGATGAGAAAATGGAGATGCAGAGAAGGTTAGTGACTTCTAGGAGGTCAGTTGCTGGTGGATGAGAGAGTGGGGACTTGAGTCCAGGCTGTGCACCATTCCTTCCCAAGCTGTCCTGTCTGATGGCAGGGCAGTAGTGGCAGTGGGGTGGCAGAGAGAAATCTGGAGAGGAAGCTCTAAGCAAGCCCTGATTGGGCAACCTCCACCCTTCAGCAGCTTGGGTAGTTCTGCCCTCTGTTTGTGTCAGGGGCACGCCCCCACCCCACCCCACCTCACCTCACCCCACCCCACCTCACTCCACCACAGCTCACTTCACCTCAGCTCACCTCACCCCATCTAACCTCACCTCACTTCACCTCAGCTCACCTCGCCCCATCTAACCTCACCTCACTTCACCTCAGCTCACCTCACCCATCTAACCTCACCTCAGCTTACCTCACCTCACCTTACCTCACCATGCACGATCTAATTCCCCCTGGTCTCAGTGACCAAAGTCCTTAGTCAGACTGCTGACTCGGAAGTAGATGAGCATGGTAGGGGAGACTCAAGCTCACACCCTGCTGTGTACAGGCCTTGTGGACTTGGGGTAATCATTACCCTCTTTTTGGTTCAGTCTGCCCCTCTATGAGCAGGAGAGACTAGTATCTTTCTTGGTTGGTTTTTTTTTTTTAAAGACTTTATTTATTTATTTGACAGACAGGGAGAGGCAGGCAGAGAGAGAGGAGGAAGCAGGATACCTGCTGAGCAGAGAGCCTGACATGATCCCAGAACTCTGGGATCACGACCTGAGCCGAAGGCAGAGGCTTTAACCCACTGAGCCACCCAGGTGCCCCTTGGTTGGTCTTTTTGAGGACCGTGGGGCACAAGCTCTTCCTCACATGGAGTCTGCCTTCCAGAATCACATCCTCTGCCTGAGCCTCTGCCCTTCATTAAACCCCTGACTTTATCCAGGTGTCAGGAAGACAGCACCAGTGACAGGCTTTTTCACATTGAGTTGTGAATGTCTGCCACCCATTTAGCCTTCCCTGGAGAGAGAAGAAAGAACATTCCTGGCTTGGTAAGGCTAACAGCCTGGAAAAGTCATAGGAAAACCCAGGAGTCAGGTTTCCCAGCCTTGCGTTTTCCACTGTGGGGATAAACTGACAGATGGTCTTCCTGCCCTACACTTTCTCCTCAGTGGGAGGGAAAGAAACACTCTTCAAATGAAGGGCTTCCCAATCAGTTCTTTTCCTCTGCCCTGACTCACTTTGCTGCCCACTACCTCCCAGCATATGCCCCAGTTCAGGAATGTTTTCCAGGGCCTGAGGGCTTCAGGGCTCTCACTGCCAGCAGGCGCTCCTCCTCCTTTGGAAGGAAATAGGATCTGCACTGGAAATCAGAGCAGTAGAGGAAATTAAATGATGAGTCCATGTGTCTATGTCCCCACCTGGATCAGGAGCTTCTCTCAGCATCCCTAGCCCTGAGCCCAGTGCTTATACCTCCTGCCCCCTTCCTTGCTCCCTCTGACCCAGCTGCATGGCCCTTCTTTCTGCCCTCCAACAGAGTAAGCTCATTCCCACCTCAGGGCCTTTGCATGTGCTCTCCCACTGCCTGGCATGCTCTGGCCCCAACTGACTCCTTGCCATCAGACTTTTGCTTGAATGTTACCTGCTTAAAGAGGCCTCCCCTGACCACCTTGCTGAGGTAAAATCCGCTCCCCACTTCCTCCCCCACTCAGTCTCTCTTCTCATAGCACTGGGGTTGGTCACACGACATTTACCCTCACCTATAGCATTATGCCTGTCTATCTCTACCTGCTTTCTAGTTTATCTGCTTGCTTACTGTCCTCTCCCAGCAGAGCCCTTGGCTTCTTGTGCCCTGCTGTATCTCCCAGAACTAGGACAGTGCTTGGCACATACTAGGCTTTTAGTAAAGTTTGGGGACCTATTAGACCTGGAATGGATCCTAGGGTCTTCGAGTCCACCCTCCTCACTTCACACATGAGTGAACAGAGGCTCAGAGAGAGGATGTGAGCTCCTTATGGACACACAGCAAAGAAACTGTCCAGCTGGAAGAAGACACCCAGCTTGACTTGTTCCAGAAGCCTGTGCCTTCAGGGTGGTGATGACTGGGTTCTGTGAGCCACCAGTGAGGCTCCCGCCTCCCCCTAGACTGTTTCCTTACTGAAGTCTGGGCCCCGGCTGTGCTGGGGTTTGAACTTCCCACCCACAGTGCTGACGCAGATGTGGACAGCAGGAGTGTCCATGTGATGGGACAGCTGGCCGCCCTGGGGATCTGGGTTCTTGGGCTTTCTCTTTGATGCTGGCCTTTCCGTTCATCTGCTTATCTCTTGAAGCTCTGCTGCCTCCCCAACCAGGCCCCGCCAGCTTCATCTCTCCAGGGAGCCCCACCCCACGGCTGCTGGAGGGCCTAAGGTGGCCTTTCTAGAAAGCAGGGAGGCCAAAGATCCTGGCTCTGGGGCAAGGCTGAGACAGCAAGCAGCATCCCAGCCCAAATGGAGATTTTGCTCCCTTCGGAAAGCGCAGTGATGGCCCAGCCACGGTCGGGTGTTTAGCACAGGTGGAAGTGTGTCACACGATTAGCGTGTGTGTTTTCACAGATGCCCAGGTATGTGCACACACACACTTGCACCCACAGATTCTGCGGGGCTCTTGGGTGAGGACAAGGCCTTTATTTCCAGAAAGGCCGTGCTGCTCATTGACTGCGGGGTGGCAGTAGGCTGCCTGGATTGGAACCCCAGCCTCACTACTGCTTAGCTAGTGACTCTCGACAGGTTCCCTCAAGCCCTCCCCCACCGCCCCGCTCCCGTTCCCTCCTTTGTTACCTCAAATCTTGAATGGTCGTGGAGGGGATTAAATGAGTCAAAATCTCTAAAAATGCTTAAACTAGTGCCTGGCACATGGCTAACATTATAGAAGATATATGAATATTAGCCATTGTTATTATTTCAAAACTGGAAAGAAGACAGGGAATGTTTTTCTCCTGCTGGGAGAGAAAGCCTCACATTCACGGGCAGTGGAGGAATCAGAAAGAGCAACAGAGGCCGAGGTTTGAATCCTGGCTGGCCCCAGACAAGCTGGTGTGACTCTGGGAAAGTGGCTTCCTCTCTCTGGCCTCAGCTTGCTCATCTGTCGAATGGGGGCAGCGATCCCAGGGTGGCTGGGAGAAACCAGCATGACTATGGGCATAGATGCACTTTAAAGCAGGTCCTGCCCTAGATGGCTGTTGGCCTCACTGTGGGGAGACCAGAGGCTCATGTTACCCAGGTTGAGCTTGGAGCAGTTCCCATGGGTCACTGGGCACTTGTACACGTCTCCTGTCTTCTGGTGGCCATTGGTTTCCAACGGAGCACCTACAACCAGCCTGGGAAGGAAAAGAAGACATGTAAAGACGTTGGAGGAGGGGCTTCTTGGCTTCTTCCTGGCAGAGGATGGAACAGGGAGGGTGGTACTGAAGGGAAGATGGGGTAAGGAAGGCAGGAGGAAATCCTGAGGGGCAGCTGTGTGCAGACCTTCCAGCTCAGATATTTGTCTCCCACGGAGAGGGATGCTGGGCATTCGGCATGAAGTCATGAGGCCTGTGACCTACTCCAGGCCCTTGCCAGGATCTAGATACAGAGATGAAGACCATAAGGGCCCTGCTGCAAACGAGATGGAACTTAGTTCCTGGGAGAAGAGAGCAGGGCAGACATCATGGAGGAGGTGTGCTTGGGCTGGGTCTTGATGGATGTTTATGAGTTTGTCAAATAAATGGACGGTGGTAATGGTGGTCATTCAGGCAGAGGAATGATGGTTTTGGAGCCATAGAGTCTTGGCAATGTGTTAGGACTTGTGGAGGGCCTCATTCCTCACCTTGGGAAGCCAAGGGTCCTGGCTCTGGGGCAAAGCTGAGACAGCAAGCAGCATCCCAACCCAAATGGAGATTTCGCTCCCTTCGGACAGTCTTTCCGCTGGGGACCCAAGGACTGGGCATGGTGTCTAGCGGTCACTCATGGCTGCCTCCAGAGCCACGAGTGAATGACTGAATCTTTGTACAAGGTGGGCAAGGCCCCCAGCTGGGGCTTCTGCCTTGAGCCTATGCCTTTTGTGACCTTACTTGGAAAGATGGTCTTAGCAGTTATAATAAGGGATCTTGAAATGAAGTTATTCTAGATAACACAGGTGGCCCTAAGTCCAATGACTGGGTGTCCTCGTAGGCTCAACACAGAAGACAGACCCAGAGAGAGGTGAAAACCGTGTACAGATGGAGGCAGAGCCAGGAGGGACACAGCCACAAAACAAGGAATGCCGAGCCACATGGAAGTTACAAGAGGCAAGGAAGGAGTCTCTCCTAGATCCTGCAGGGGAACATAGCCTGGCCCACACTTTGATTTTAGATGCCAGGAACCCTCTGGGCCTCCAGTGCTGCTCTCAGCCAGCGACCACCTCCTCTGCTCAGGCCTGACTCAAGAATGAAGCCCTGGCAGGGACAGAAGGTGCCAGAGCTCACAGTGCCCTAGAGGCCTCCCAGGCCCTAAGGCACAGGCAGCAGACAACAGTGGAGCTTGGTACAGGCACGGGCAGACGGTGGGACATACAGACCACTCTGGGCGCCTGCTTTCCCCGCAGCTCCCCATCCCTGGTGACACTGCCCAAAGAAGCCATCGTGTCTTCTGACTTCTGATGGCTGAGAGGGGACAGGCTTTGAGGTTCAGGCTACCCAGGACTCCAGTGGCTTCTTGTGGTCAAATTCCCCCGGACCCAACTCCTGTCCACCTCTCACTGCTGTCAGGGAAGCACAATAGGTCTGAAGGGGAAGGTTAACAGAGCTCTGTTTGAAATTAGAGTTTATGAAATAAGAGCTGAGCTTTCTCCCCTGGGAACCAGATAATGACAGATTCTAAATATATCCGCTAATTAAGCCTGCCTATTTTTGACCAGCAGGAATTAACGGGACCCATAAAATCTGTTTGTCTAGACGACCGTGATTTTTGGCTACTTAATTCTGTGAGTGATTGTGTGGTCAAGGCTGTTGCAATTCTTTCTAGCAAGGGGAGTGGGGAGAGAGAGGGAGAGACAGAGAGACACAGAGAGACAAAGAGAGAGGGAGGGAAGGAAGGAAGGAGAGAGGTAGAGAGTGGGGTGGAGAGAGAGAGAAACAGGGAGGGGAGGGAGCTATCTATCAGTAAGTGAGGCCTGGGCTCCGGGTTGGGTTTTCTGGCTGCTCCAGTTTTCAAGGTCAACCTGATAGGTGACTCAGACTTCCCTCCAGGGCCCCACCACCTGAGAGTGAGTGCTTGCTGGAAAGAGTGCCTTTGAGGAATACCTCCTAGGGCGCCTCTGGGAGAACTAGGCTCAGCAGGCTCTACATCAGAAAACCCAGGGCCATCTGCTAGAAAAGCTATCTCCATGTGTCTTCTAGAAAACACCCCAGCATCCTGACAAGGCAGATCCTCACAACTCTGCCCATTTTATGGATTGGAACTTTGAGGCCTCTGTTGGGGGCCTATTGGGTAAAACTCCCAGTACAAGGAGAGGCCTTTGGGGTGAGATTGTAGGGGCTCTTCTGGACTCTAGCTTGTTGTGTGGTCTTGAAGGTCATTGAACTTTCCAGACCTTGGTTTTCTTGGCTGTGAAATGGGGTTAACAACCCCCATACTATCTCTGTGCGAAGTCACAGATGTCAAAAGTCATCAGGAAACAGAGGTGCTACATTGAAGTAACCTATGCAGAAAGACTAAGGTCATGGGCCAGCCCCTACATCCCATGTCCATTCTCCAGAATGCATTTCCCCCGGGGGGACACTGGCATCTCAAGAGGTGACGGGACAGGGCATACTGTCCCCATATTACAGATGCAGAAGATGAGACCCCCAGGAGGGATGCTGACCTAGACCCCCCAGTTTGTCTGTGACAGAGCTGGGACCGGTTCTCCTGGGACAGCTTTGTCTGTGTTGTTCCAAATATTTCCTTGCCATGCAGTGAGGGCCTGGGTCAGCCTTCTTTACCACTCTCGAGGCTTGGCGTTACGTGTGCCTGTCAGGCTTGAGGTTTTGAGGATATGATTCAATCTCACTGTGAGGGGGTAACTGCCCAAGCCCAGGGAAAATGTTTGCGTCACCACCAAGACCAGCCAAATGGCTCCTGGGGTCTGGCAGCCCCGGCTGTCCCCTTATATAGCCATCTGCAGCATCAGGCCTGCTGTGCCTCCGGGGGCAGGACACCAATCCCTGTGGTGTGGGCACCAGACGGGAAGACAAACCCCAAAGGTCATGGCGAGCATCGGGCCCTTTCCATGCGCAGTGTGCTGTGACTCACTGGCTGTGGGCTCCCAGCATTCTTCTGGGAGCCGAGCTGCTGCAGATGCGAGAACTGGAGTCAGGCTTCGGCCCCAGCCCCTGGCGGACCCCTCCCTGGTGGCTGTCCTCTAGAGAAGCAAGGCCTTGCCAAGGGAGGAACTCCCCAGAAAGAGGGCCACCTGAGGAAGGCAGGTGTGGTGGCCTCGCTGGGGGTGGGGCTCCTTGGCTCCCAGCAGGTCACAGGCTAAGACAGGGAGGGGCCCTGGCTCTGTAACTCACACCCTCTCCAACAGGGCCCCCTGGGATTTCCTGACTTCCCCTTATCCTTCGCTCCATCCTTCAAGGCAATTTCAGTCTCTGAACCTTTTCAAATGCATGCTCCTATCAGAAAAAAAGGTAACATGTACCTCCAGTGTGTATAAATTTACATGTCAATTACACCTGTGTGAAACTGTTAGTCTGTATCTTAAAGATAAGTAATGGTTTTTTTCAGATGAAATATAAATTTAAACAGAACTTGAATTATTTTATTTCTGTGCCCCAAGTATACTGTCCTGCTCATGCCCGGTGGTGTGCACATCCCACCCCAGACACCATCGTTCCCGCAAAATTTTCATTTGAGTTTGGCAAAATTCCCACCTACTCCAGGAAGCCCTCCCTGATTACCCCCAGGCTTTCCCACATGAACTAGTGTGTAATACCTGCTGCCTGCTGCAGGAGGGATTTCAGTGTCATAATTCCTTGAGGGCTGAAATGTCCTCGTCTGGCCTTGTTGTCAGGACTAGCACTGGGTAGTGGCCTGAAAGGCCCTCAGTAAAGACGTACCTATCGGCTAATCTGACATTCTGGCTGATGGTCCAGAGCTGCAGTAGCAGTTTCAGGAGCTTTCAGCTTTGCCTCTGACCTAAGAGGAACCCCAAGTTCAGTACCCAGAAAAAGTGTTACTGAGAAATAGAGTATTTTCTGTGCAAAGGAGTGACCCACCTTCCATTTAGTCAGTGTTGCTCGCTTCCTTGGTTCCCATGTCTCTCTTCCCACAGTCCTCATTTTTGCTTGGGGATCCAGGGAATCTAGCTCCATTCCCAGTTCTAAGGACTGAGCACATACCTCAGGCAAGGCCAAGTTTATCCCCTGCTGCAGTGATTAAGTCAGGGTCATCCCTATCAGAGTGAATCTCTGGACTTCTGCTTGGGACTCAGGGACCAAAGTAGTTCCTTTTCTCCAGATGCGATATGTAGATGTTAGCCATGGAACTGCCAGCAGCCACCTTGTGGCAATGAGAGTTGTGAGCTGATGCATGGAAAGTGGGGGAGGGCTGAGAGAAGCATTAAGAGAAGGGGCTGAAGTCCTGATGATACTGTAAGCCCCTGGATCAAACTCTACCTGAAGCTAGATTTGCTGCTGGACTTTTCAAATATATAAGCAATAACTACTTTTTACCATATAAGCCTGTTTGGGTTGAGTTTGCAGATATTTATAACCACAGACATCTAACTACAGTGTGTAAGGCCAAAAAACCCACATAGTTAAAATTACCCTTAGAAATTCCATATATTACCATGCTATAAGAGGAACCCAACATCCAAGACCAATGAGAGAGGAGCAGATTCCTACCCCACAGTTCATGCTCCATCTGGGGCATATCCTTACTTTGTCATGGGTGGTGGGTGGATTCACAGACAACATGTATATTATTTCTCTGGTTGTTTAGCTGAATGCATAAAACCGTCCCCTGACCCACTCTTGTTAGAACAGAAATTCTTTTGTTCTGTGTGCATCACACTTACAACAGCTACTTAGATAGGGAGACCCGCACTCTAGGTATTTCTGGTTACCTGGTAACTGGCCTGGCAGGCCATCAGACCTGAGAGGAAATCAAGAGGTTCCCTGGGTCAGCCTCACGACTTAACAGTGAGTCATCGGAAGCCAGATCAGGGAAGTTCTGTACCTGAGGTCTCAGAGCAAACAGTGGCAGAGCTGGACTGGTATATGGCATCCTGATTCCCAGGGCAATGGTCCCCCAAAGCATGGAGGGTGGAAAACATGGGGACAAGGGCTAAATTCTAGGTGCAGCTCAGCCTTTTACTGGCTGGGTCTGGGGAGATAGGTGTAACAGCTTAGCTCTCCAACAGATGGAGTCAGCAGAAACCATGGGCACAAAAAGGCCATCAGAGGCTTGGGAAAAGAAAGAGGAAACTTCCGAAACTGCCATGGGCACGCCCTTGGAGGAGGTGCTGAGCCCCAAGGTCAGAACAGACGGCTGAGGAAAAAGGCAGGCTGTAGGGTTTTATCTGCGACCCGGGCAGCCTCTTTGCCTCTCTCTGCAAGACCTGGCCCTCACATCCTAGGGCATCTGACTATCACTGACTGTTTTTTTCATTTTAATGAATCCTTTTTGGTGTCATTGAATTACACTTGATTTTGATCACCAGAACAGCTCTGAGACTATAAGAACAGTTCATATCTGAGGTTCAGAAGGTGAGGTGACAAGCCTGTGGAGAGACACTGAGATTCCAAGTCCAGTGCTCTTTCTTTTTCTTTTTTCTTTTTTTAAAAGATTTTTATTTATTTATTTGACAGAGAAAGAGATCACAAGTAGGCAGAGAGGCAGGCAGAGAGAGAGAGAGAGAGGGAAGCAGGCTCCCTGCTGAGCAGAGAGCCCGATGCGGGACTCGATCCCAGGACTCTGAGATCATGACCTGAGCCGAAGGCAGCGGCTTAACCCACGGAGCCACCCAGGCGCCCCTGCTCTTTCTACCATTGTGAAAGAGTGGCCAGCATGGAGTTCAGAAGGCCCAGCATGGAGGGGGCTGCCGCCCCAGAGCCAAATGAGCCAGTCCCCCACGGGCCCTGTGTCCCCTTCTCTCCCAATCATCCCATTCCCTCCCTCACCTGTTCCTCTCTCCCAGAACCCCTCCTCCACCAAACCCACCCAGCCCCTTTGCTCCATTTCTTTCTTGGCTCCATTTTCCTTCCTTGAAATCAGATAGGGGCATCAGGGAGGGGGTCCACTTAAGGAGCAGAGAGCTCAGGGGAACAAAGGAGAGACTATTCCTTCAGTGAGGGTTTTCCTCTCCCTCTCTCTCCATGGAAAATGTAATCTCCTGCAGCCAACATGAATAGGGTGGCTAATGTGTTCAAGATGGGGCTGGGAAAGCGCTGAGCACAGCAAACCCCATGCTGAGAGTGGGGTGTGGAGGGAGAGCCCACTGGACACCTGCTGGTCTTCCTGGTTTGGTCGGAGGGGCTTGTGGCTCAAAGACCTGACAAGATCTGAACCCCTGGGGGCCAGGAAGATGAAGACCCCTCTGCTTGCCAGCATATCCCTAACTCCCCCTGCTCCTGTGCAACCCCCATCAGAGGTGGGACTCCTTTGTGTGCCTTTGAAACACACACATGTACTGTGATGATTAATTTTATTATGTGCCAACTTGACGGGGCTTTGGGGAGTCCAGATCTTTGGTCAGACATTATTCTGGGTATATCTGTGAGTGTGTTCTGGGATGAGATGAACATTCAAATCTAAAGACTGAGTAAAGCAGATTGTCCTCCTTCACGTGGGTGGGCCTCGTTCAAACAGTTGAAGGCCTGAAGACAACAAGAGGGCTGACCCTAGCGCCAGGAACAGAGAATCCTTCCTAACGGACTGCCTTGGAACTGGGACATTGCTTTTTCTTATTTTCAGTCTCAAATGGAAACTTCAGCTCTCCTAGGTCTCTAATCGGCTGGCCTTCACCCTGTAACTACCCCATCATCTCCTTGGAGCTTCTAGCTTGCTGATGTACCTTGCAGATCTCGGGACTCGCCAGCCTTCATAATCATGTGAACCAACTCCTTATAATCTCTTTATAGATATGTGTATGTACACACACACACATACACACATCCTATGGGTTCTGTTTCTCTGGAAAACCCCAATACAGCTACATAGTGCTTGTTATATTCCAAGGGTTTTACATAAATCTGATGTTGCCAATGATCCACACCCTCATTCATTCAATGAATCGTGAGCATTTATTGAGTTCCTGCTAACGCGCCAAGCGCTGGGGGCATGACAATGCACATGAGGTCATCCTGCCTTTGGGAACTCCCAGAGGAGCTCACCCAGGGACACGGGCAGGTTAACAGGTCATGACAACACCGCGGTGGTTCTCACAGTGGTGCCCAGACCAGCAGCATCAGCCTCCCTGGGTGCTGGTTAGAAATGCAACATCTTGCCCCCCAAGGCCCCGCCTACCCAAACTTACAGAATCGAAACTAAAAGGGGGAGCCAGCGTCTGTGTATTAATAAGCCCTCCAGCGATGCTGACCCATGTAATCATGATATACAGGGTAACCTGTGAACCTGGCTGGGCTCAAAGCCCCAAATCCATTCCAGTAAAACCCACCCTCTTCACTCTGCTTGCAGAAGCTCTGTATTGGCTCCCTGATGCTCACCTGCCTGTCCCCCCTTTTTATCAGGGTGGCTCTGAATGTGACACGACTGGGTCTGTCACTTAGGGCTCAGCTCCAAGGTCACTCCCCGCAAGGGGCCTTTCCTGACCACCCCTTTCCTGACCACCTGCCCCTCCTGTCTCACCACCATGCCTTAATTCCCTTTAGCACTTCGCCCTCTCTGAAGACGCAGTTTTTTTTTTTTTTTTTTAAGATTTATTTACTTATTAGAGAGAGAGAGAGAGAGAGCGCAAACATGAGTGAAAGAAAGGGGCACAGGGAGAGAGACAGAGAGAATCTTAAGCAGACTCTGGGCTTAGCATGGAGCCTGATATGGGGTTCGATCTCATGACAATGAGATCAGGACCTGAGCCCCAACCAAGAGTCGGGCGTTCAACCAACTGAGCCACCTAGGTGTCCTTGAAGATGCTTCCCCCTCCATTCATCATCATTTTTTTTTTTTTTTTGACAGAGAGAGCACAAGCAGGGGGAGCAGTAGGCAGAGGGAGAAGCAGACTCCCTGCTGAGCAGGGAGCCCCCTGTTCATCATCCTTATTTCCCAGTAGAATGTGAGATGCAAGGGGGTGAGGACCTTGTTGGCCAGGTTTGCATCTCTAGACACCCAGCACCCACGAGAGTGCCTGGCACAGGTCAGCTCCCCAAAATACAATTGTTGGATGAGTTAGCCAATCATCTGGCTTAGTGGAATGACTGTGATCCCATAGCCTGCAATTTGGGACGGCCGACCATAGGCCCTCCTTGGTTTCCCAAAACCTGTTAATCCAGCCAGGAGAGTGAACAAGCTCTACTGGAGGAAACAACACCTGAAATAAGGCTGTTAACTGCCCTGGGCTTCAGTGTTCTCATCTACTGAATGGGACTGAACACACCTGGGCTACTGGGGTTTTGAGGGTGGTGGGTCCCAGACCTTGCTGGTCATCAGAGTCACCTGGGGAGTTACCAATGCAGGTTCCTGGGCGTCACCTCCAGAAGGGTCTCGTTCAACCAGGTGGGGGACAGGGCCCAGGAATCTATTCTTAGAAGCTCCCAAGTGTTCAGGCAAGAAGCAGATGTGAGGTCTTGCAGACATGTGAAAAAGCACGTGCGTCCCAGGAATATTTACTACATCTGGGGATCATGACCACGGCACCCTTCTTACCTGTCCCAGAATGGTCCAGGAATTTTTGTTTTTTTATTTGTTTTGTTTCTTTGGGTCACAAGAAAACACATAAGAAACACCTACTTTAACACATAAGTGATATACGCTTGCTGTCTAAAGTTCATAGTGCAGAACTGTGCAAAGTATCATATGCAAGGCCTCCCCCTTCCTCTTCACCCAGCCCTCTATAGATAGCCACCGTGAGCAATACGGGCACAGAAAACCTTCTAGGTATTTATAGAGCAAATTTGGAAAATGGAATATTCTGCATATACGGTTCTGTAGTGAACTATTTTCACTTAATTATTTTGCAGTCGAACAACTTTCCATGTCAGTATATATTAATGTCACACTTAGAGCTGGTCCTGGGCCCCTTGCCCCGGTGCCCACTCTGACCCTTCTCTGATTCTGCCCCCTCCCACAGGGTAAAGAATCCTAGAGGTCAAAGGGACAAGACACGTAGAGCCGATGACTACCCCCCCCCCCCCAGCCTGGGTGCCGGGACTCCGCAAACTCCTGTCCAAACAGCTCAGGACAGGCCTCTCCCATGGATCTGTCTTTCCCATGGTGGATCCTACCACCGACAGGGCCAGCAGAGGAATGGCTGCTCACTGGGGGTATGGACAGAGCTTGGAGGTGCGGCCTTTCATAGCCCTAATGAATAAAGACTCCGCAGGCCTAGCTACGTGGGGCAGTGTAGTCGATGGGGACAAAACTCATGCCTGTTACTGTGCGGGCGGGCCCTGGAGCCGGCCCCCATCGTCTCGGGCACAGAGCCTGCCTGACAAGCATCAGCACAGCTGCTGACCTCATTCACAAGTTTGGCTTTCTGCTTTGTTCCTGGAAACTTCTGGGTCCACCTCAGCTTACATCCAAACAGCATTTTTTCCTAAGTTGCAGCAGAGGGAAGAGTGAGGGAAGGTGACCGCAAAGGACAATCTCAGCCCACTGGAAAGGAAAACAAGAACCTGACCCACTGACCGTGAAGAATGGAGTGGCCCCCTGTGCCGTTTAGCTCAGTGCCCCTCCCCTTCACACACCCAGCCGCCAGTCTCTCGGGGCCACTTGTTCTAGTTTTCACTAGACCTGGAACTCTCCTTCCTACCTCTGTGTGTGCGGTCCCCTAATTCCACACTCTTGAGCCTGCCTCCTTCCATCCACTCGTCAGTGCCTC
Source organism: Mustela lutreola (assembly GCF_030435805.1). Taxonomy (NCBI): domain Eukaryota; kingdom Metazoa; phylum Chordata; class Mammalia; order Carnivora; family Mustelidae; genus Mustela; species Mustela lutreola. The sequence continues at coordinate 55,035,503 of NC_081296.1, forward strand.
TTCTTCCAGGATGCCCTCCTTGATCTCTCAGCTCAAAGCTCTCTCTCACTTCCCACGAAGCTTTGTTTTTTCTCTCCTTTAGATAATTTGCCTCGAGAGAGCAGAGAGAGACCCCGATCCACCTTTAAGTCTCCCCTTCGATGCTGGTCAAAGTACCTTGAACACGGTCTAGTCTTCATAATTGCTTGTTGAGTGAATATGCAGATGGACAGTTGAAAGACACCGCTCATTTGGCAAAGACGAGCTGAATCTTCACTCTGCTTCTTAGGGTGCAGGTAGCCAGGACCCCTTCTGCAGCTGGGACACTGACTTTGGAATGTGACCTGGTGCTCTCCAGGAGGGTGACTGTGGGTTGGTCTCCTTTTGGAGAGGGGAGCATAAGGATCCCCCCTTCTCTTTTCAAAATGTCCAATAAACCTGCTTGTTTTTCTAAGCTGCACTCAAGGTTGCTTTCTCCCCCTAGTTCTAGAACAACCCTTTCCTCGGAAAATGAAATGTAAACACGCAGATAGTTTGGGCAGATGTTGCTCAGTGGAACGTATGGTTTCAATGTCGTGGCAGCTCCTCAGTTCAAACTTGGCCACGGAAGCCGCCATTCTCTGCCCCGTGTAGGGCTCCTTCCTCGGGGTCATGGTCAGGCTGGTGATACCCAAAATGTGACCAGCATACCCAGCCCTGGCTTGTGGCACTGCTCCTCAGGCTGGGGGAGGCGATCGCACAAGCACTTATGCGCATCTGGCTGAAGAAGAAATGTCAGAGGCTCTGGGTAGAGGCCGAGGTGCAGACGGGATACTTCTTAGTCCTACTGAGTCTACTGTGGTTTCCATCAGCAGGATTTGGGGAGTGGAGCAAAAGAGGAGAAGAGGCAAAACAACAGATGCCGTTTTTAAATTTGGGGCTTGTTGTTATGTTTATAGTTAATTCCAATCTGCTTCCAGGCAGACTTAGTGACCTGGGGGAAGCCCCTGCCCTCTCTGGGCCTGTGTCCCCACCTGTGAAATGACAGCTTGGGCAGATTCAGTGCAAAGGAGACACTGAACCCATCGTATGAGCTGGGCACTGAGGATGGAAAGCCAAATGGAGCCTGGTCCACACCCTTAATTGGGAGCAGGTGGAGAGACAAGCCCCTGGTGATTTCAGGGCAGAGGATAGCACTAGGAGAGGGGCCCTGGATGTGGTGGGGATGTAGAGGAAGGGCACTAGCTCAGCCATCTGGGGATCCTTTCTGGAGCAGGCAGCTGCTAGATAGAGCCTTTCAAGGTGACTAGCCCTCCACAAGGAGGAATGATCGCCGAGTCCTGACGGGGCCAGGCTGTGGGCGTGCTTCTACTGCACCTGCTGTGGCAAAGGCTCCCATGGGCCAGGGATGGACCCAGAGAGACAGACAAGTGCCTGCCTTCACAGAACTCGGCGTGAGGTCATTCTCAGCTGTGCTCATGCCATTCATCCCCCTTCTTCCTCCCCACCCGCATCTCCTCAACACCCCAAATTCCCACCCTTCTCCCCTCGCTTGTTCAGAGAACTCTACCTAATGTGACCTGAACTGTATATAGATGCTTAGATGCCTACCTGCCGAAGACCATCACATTTCCCCCTGATCAGATTAACCCCCTGCCCCCTCCCCCCACTTTCCAGAGTCCTTAATTCCTGCATCTGGCCATGCCTTTGGGTTCAGGAATTGAGGGTCACTCTCAGTGTAAGCCTGGAAAGGAGCTAACCCACGAATCCATGAGAACTCACAGACCCCCTAAATCAGTGGTTCCGGAAACTTGGCTGGGCATCCAACTTGTGTGGGTATGTTTAGAAGTATGGATTCCTACCTCCACAGATTCCGATTTGGCAAGTCTTGGACTGGGCTAAGGAATCTGTATTCTTTTCAATACTTTTGCAGGCAATTCTGTTCTGCCAGCTTGAGGAACCCCTGGATTATATTATGAGGTGATTACTAGGCTTTGAGATAATGGAAAACAGGATAATAGGAACTGGGGACAGGATGCCTGGTCATAAAACTGTTAACAAACACTACTTAACAAACATGGACTTTGAAAGCACTTTGTAATAACAAGCAAATAAACTAACGCACGCCCAAATGACGGGGCAGTTGATCTTGTGTCTGAGCTTGTGCTAGGTGTTTCCTTGGACATTAACCCAAGTCACCCAGCTGTCTACTGGGCAGCTCTGGGGCCTCATTCTCTCTGGCTCTGGGCACAGGAGGGCGGGACACACAGACACCAGCCCTGAGTTGCATCAGGGAATTACTGGCTATGCAAAATCCTTCGAAGTACTTTCTGTCTGGTTCAGAGCTCAGATTCATTTCCCTCCTCTCCCTCTGGATTGTGAGTAATGGCTCTTCCTACAGCATTATTATTGGAGAAGCCATAAGGAAGCACGGAGGCAGCAGACTCCCTCCAACCACTGGATGGATAGAATCTGTCATTACATCAACCCCATCATCCTCCCTCTTGGCTTACAAAATCCCTGGCTCAGTGGTAGGGGAGAAGCAAAGAGGACCTGAGGCTATGAAGTAGGCACCCGGCATGGGACTAGACCCCTGTCCAGCCCCCACCTGCTGCCTGACTGACTCCCACTCTGCCGCCCCCCACCCATACTTCAGTCTCTCACCAACTCCTCCCATGTGGAGTCACTGTCCCCAGCCTCTTTACCACCAGAATGTCCAGCTTAGGGCTGCCCTGAGATTTAAGTAGGTCATAGCCTGACTTCTAGAACCATCCTCCCCTCCTCCCTCTTTGGGTCTGTGCCAGGCAAAGACAAATCAAAGGCGAGCCCTACCCTTGGGGGTCCTTTGCCACTTTTCTTAACTGCCTTTGTGTATAACTCTCCACGTCTGTCTGCTTTATTGGCTCAGGGTGACTCATCACAGCTAAACCAGGAATAAGTGATTCAAGAGGGAAAGTGGAAAGGATTTAGAGATTCCACAGAAGGCAAGAGCAACCTTGTCAAGACGGTCTTGAGTCAACGGCAAGCGTTTGCCATTGGCTGTATGTCTGAGGGATGCAGCCGTGTGAAAGAGAAGAGCCATTGAAAAGAGAGTGAAATCCCAAAGAGCTCTTAATTCTTCACAAAGTAGTCAGGGAAAGCTAGAAGGAGGTATTCTGTCCAAGCCTGGAGAAAGCAAGGGTTAAGTTAAGCTGTGGGCCATCACAGTTGAGGTTAGTGAGAAAAAGCATGTACAGCCCACTGATTTGGTTTTATAACTGAATATAACTTTAAGGCATGTTTCTTCCAATTATGGTTTTCAATAAGGAGCTTAGTCTTTCACATTTTGTAGCCGGAAGGCATGGAGGCACAGGTTGTTAGCCCTGAGCTGTAACATCAATGGGAAGCCTAGATGATTGATGTTAAGGAACGCCTACTGGCCGGCCTTGCTCCCCCTATTGTCAGTTATGAGAATTGCGGAGAAAGGGCTAAGGCACCATTAATAACCAGTCTTGAAAATTCATTCAATCCTATGAAATTATAGAAAGCCATTCTCAAAATGGAGTATATTTCAGCATCAGTTTGTTCTCCACATCATATGAGGAGCCCTCCTTCCCTGTCCTGCGCTGCGGGTCCTTGAAAGAGCGTGCTGGCAGAGGCCAAAGAGCCAGGTGGAAGAGACCATAGGCCCCTGGGGTATGTGTGTATGTGGGGGTGGGGTGGGGTTGGGGTGGGGGGGGTGGTGGAGAAGATGCTGAGTTCGCAAATCCCTCTGGCTTCCCTGAACTGCCCAAATGAAATTTATTTGCTTTCAAGGAGGTTAGTAACCTGGAGACTTTCCTTGCAATGTTTCCACTTACCCTCAAAGCATGCAATGGTTGGCTCTCTGCCTTTCTGTGCTCAGCACTAAGGTTGTTCCGGGACCCCGAGGGCCTCAGGTTGACCAGCTGTGTGTGTGTGTGTGTGTGTGTGTGTGTGTGCATGCGCGTGCGCATGCATGCGTGTGCACATGGGGGGGGTGGGTAACCTGAGCCTTAGCTGACATACTCTTCAAGTCCTGGGACTTCCCTGTGTGGTTGTGGCCTTAAAAAGAAAAAAAAGAAGCAGATGGTGAAGGAGAAAGAAAAGAGAGAGGGAGAGAGAAAAAGGCAAGAACAGAAGCAGTATCTGCGGATGCGGGATGCCTGGAAAACTTTCGCAGGCCTAGTCTCTCCTGTGCACATGGCCCCAGAGTTCCCGCTGTGGGCTCTCCCTGGCAGCGCAGAGCCTGCTCTGTGTCTCTGAGGGCCTGAAGGCGCCTCGGGCTCTGGTCTGGAAGGACAGCTGTCTGGATTTCCACTGCTCCTGCCCACCCCAGCTCACGCTTTTCCGGGGCGTGCGTTGCCTGCAGGGTTCGGCTGGGGGCCTGGGCCCTGAGCCAACGTTTCCCCACCAGCATAGTTTTTCTCTCTCTCTTCCTCTCTCTGGTGCCTTGGATGGTTTCATCCTGCCCTGGGCTTTGCTTCTGTAGTGATTTATCCTTTAACCAGAATGACTCATGGTACCAGATTTTATTTGTTCCAAGAGAAAATAGCAGAGGGCACTTCTGCCCTGTGGTCTTGGGAGGCTGTTCTGGGGGCCTGAGCCAGGAGAAGAGCTTAGGCTGCCCCACAGTGCAATTTTATAGCAGCAAAGGTTGAATCTGCCCCAGGCCTGACTGCCTATAAGGGCACCAAAGAGGAGGAGGGACGGGCTTGGAGAAGACCCGCCGTTCTGCCCAAGCAACAGTCGCTCAGGCCCTTTTCCCCGAAACCTCTCCCCGGACACCATATTCTTTTATGGAGCATAGACCAGCGCAGGGAAATATAACTCCAACAAAATCTGCCCACAGTAGACACTTCCTACACCATCTCCTATTTCACCTTCAGGAAAGCCCTTTTGGGCTCTGGCATCATTGCGCCCATTTCACAGATGAAGAAAATGTGGTCCAGAAAGTGGCTATAAAGTGCTCCATTCCCTTGGCTTGGAAAGTGGCTGAGCAGAGAACAGAACCCAGGTCCATGTGGCTCCGAAGCTTAGATGTCTCCTTAGTAAAAAGCCCCCTCAGTGTGTCTTCATTTATGTGCCCAGGCAGGACAGCTCTGCCAACCATGAGACCTGCCACAACCTCGAGGGAAGGGGCCACCAATGAGAGGCTGGAAATCGGCCGGGGCTAGGACAGGAGAGAATGGCAGGGCCAGAGGGCACCCCGGGCTTAGGCTTGACACCTGGTGTTCGTGGATACATTCCAGTCCACCCCCAATTCTATCATGAGTGGGAATTATCTCAGAATGTCCATTTAGACGGTCCATGCTATGAAAGAATCAACACCTTACCCCAATTAGAACTTAGGTGAAATAGGTATCACCTAGTAAGGAGCAGGGCAAGAAATCCGGAAACTAGCAAGAGGAAATGAGCAAAGAGAAGAAAAAAGAATATCCAAAGGAAGGAGAAAGCAGAGGAAGGGCTCAGAGAGACAGGAGGATGCCCAGGGATGACAGTGAGGTGTGAGCAGGTCTTTCTCAAGCTTCACTCCCAGCTGACTGTGGCTCCCCAAGTCCCCATTTCCCCACACATGGGGGCACCTACACGGTTCTGGTCATTTAGTGTCTGCCTGTTGTCATCAGCTTAAGATACCGGGAACAGAAATCTCTAGTCTGTGGTTCTCAGAGCGTGGTCCCCAGACTGACAGCACCAGCCGCCCCGGGGGACTTGCTGGATAAGTGCATTCTCAGGTCCCACCCCAGACCTAGTGACTCTGAAATTCTGGACCTGGCGCCCAGGGATCCCATGTAATGAGCCTTCCAGGGACTCTGACACCCACTGAGGTTTGAGAACCACTTGATCTAGAGTAGGAACTGAAGACTTCACAGATGTTGCACGGAGTCCTTTGGAGAGCTCTTGACTGACTCTGTGTGCCTAAGTTCACATCACGGGCATTTCCATCCATTGCAAGGGCTCTGGTCCTGTATGGGTTTGCCCAGCGCTGTATGCTCCCCAGCTGGGCCCCGCCACTACTTCCCGGAGGGACACTCGGGATAACCCCACCCCCTCTCTGTTGCAGTTCTCCCTTCCTCTGCCCTCTGGGACACTGCACTCCCTTTTGCCCGTACCTCTGATTGTTCTCTCTCCCTCCTCCCCACTCATACCCATAGGCATCTGACAGTGCTTTCCGCAGCCCCCTCCTTCTCTCTGATCGCTCCTCTTAGAATGTAGTTCTCCCAAACACATCTGAATCTTGGCTCTGATCTCCCCACCCAGTTGAAGGTCTCTGGCCCCTGCTGCCAGCTGATGACTTATACCCGATGACCCTTGGATACTTCAAACCAAGTGGGACCAAAGCTTAGCTCATGTTCCCCCAAAGTTGGTCTCCTGTTGCCGAGTTTGGCTTCCCAGTCAGCAAGATTTGCCCTCAGTCACCTTTCATACTGTTTCAACTGCCTCCTTCTTGCCCTAACTCACTCGACTCCAACCACACACATTGTTCCTTGAACATTCCAAGCATCTTCCTACCTCAGGGCCTTTGCACTTGTCATTCCCTCCACCTAGAAGAGTCTTTTCTCAGGTATCCATGATTGTCCCACTCTCCCTTTCCTTCAGGTCTCTGATGGCTATCACCCGAGCACTGAGGCCTTTCTTGGTGACCTGCATAAGGTGGCAGCACTCACCTCACCCCGCCACCCCACTTATAAGCCCTCTTCCCTTGCCTAATGTATCTCTGTTGCCCAGATCACCACTGGACAGACAATGCGCAAACTAACAACCTGTCTTGTCCCACTAGAAGAAGAGCTCCCTCAGGGTTGGGACTTTGCAGTTTTGCTCACCATTGAATTCCCAGGACCTAACACCAGGCTCACAAGGATGAATGAATGAACTGTTGACACTCACAAAGCAGGCCCCTTCCTCAAGCCCAGGCCTTATACCCTCCACTCGCCTAGACTTCCATAGGCCTCCCACCAGCCTCCTCACTTCCAGGCTCTCCTTCCCTCAATTCCCTCCTCCACATAGTAGCCAAATTGAGCACTCCAGAAATTACAGCTCTGGTGAACCACTCTCCTGCTCTAAAACCTCCATTGGCTCCCCATTGCCTCCCAGATACAGTCCCCTTCTCTGGTGTTCTCCTCACCCTCCCAGCCTGTGACCTCCCTGCTTGGCTTTCTGCACCTTCTCCTCTAGCCACATGGGAAGTATCCTTTTTCTAAGCATGGCCTCTTCTTTTCCATCTCTGTACAAATATCCATGCTAGTCCCTCCAGTTCTCTCACCCATGTGCATTCTGCCCATGGAAATCCTACCCATCTGAAAGCCCCCTCTTCCACAGCCTTTCCTGATTCCCTCCACTTACTGAATTAGAACTTTCTCCATCACATGGATTCCCACCATCCTTTCTGTGTGCCCTCTCTTGGTATTTATCATGGAGTATTCGGGTTCTATGAACATACACCCTCCCTTCCTGGCTGGGCTCAGCACATTTATGTGAATCTGCTAGTGTTGGGTCCTAGGGACACCATTGCCTTGGTTCTTGTGAGGCCAGCAGCGGGGCCAGTGGGGAGGGGCACCTTAAAGGAAGACTGTAGGTTCCAGCTGGCCTCTGGGCTGGGGCTGCTTCTGTTCTGGGCCCCCTTGGGCCTAATGAGATCTGGGCTCCAGACCTGGCTCAGAGCCTTACTAATTATGTCCTCTCTCTCTCTTGCGTTTCAGTTCCTCCATCTGTAAAATGGGGACAAGCCAACTTCTCTCACAAGTTGCTCATGTCCCTAACTTGCACCCCAGGGAACTTGCCATGCCCTCTTGTTCTTAAAGCCCAAAGGGGTTTAAGTTCCAAAGGGGCCCCTTTGCGGAGCCCACTAAGGCTGTTTGGCTTCCGCTCCCCACTGCCCATGATGGGAGAGTGCCAAATGCCCTGCCTTGCCGAGAGCTGAGGCTTCTCTCTCCAAGGGGTGAGAGCTTCAGTGACAAACTGAAAGCCTGTGAGGCCTAGTTCTGTTTCTCTTCAGCACGAGGAGGCTTCCTGCTCCTGGGAACTGAAGACTTTAAAAACCAACTGATTTAATGACTTCAATGTACATGCATTAGAGTCATATGGATTAAATTTCTCTGGAAATACACAGGGGCTTTAAAAGCAGGAGCAGAGAATACTCAGCACAAGAGGAATTTGTTTTCTTTTTTCCTTTTTGTGTGTCTGTGCATGTTGTTATTGTTGCTAAAACCGAGGCATGTGGGAAACTGTTCAAAATTGTGTCCACCAGCTTTGACCAGTTTGAGCCTGGAATTGGGGGCCCCATAGGCAGGAGGTGAGGGGTTCAGAAAATAAAGTGGCATCCCCACCAAGTCTTTCCCCTCATCCTCCAACTGTTTCCATCAGGCTCGGGTGCCCTTGACGTTTAAGGAGGCCCACAGTCTGGTAAATGGGGGCTGGGCCTCATAGGCGCCTGTGGTGGATGATAGCTGGGGGAGGGGCCTTCTATGTGGCAGGGTTGGGAGCTGAGTCTTTGGGCAGGGGCTGGGGAGTGATGTGGTTCCACACTGGCACGTCGCTTCCTCCAGTGGAGATGGTGATCCTCAGGAGTCCCCCTCCCCCTGCTAGAGTCTCCTGGGGGAGCTCTTTAAAACACAGATTCTGTGGCCTCACTACAGGCCCAGGAGATGTGGGCCTGGGATCCAAGTCCATACCCAGGAGGCAGGAAGAGCCTGGGTCAGAGAAAGATGCTCAACCAAGTTGCAGAGGCCCAATTTCAGATTTGGCCTCTTGCTGGCTGTAAGGAATTCAATCCCCAATTTCCTGCTCTGCACATTCACATTTCAGGTATTTTTTGACCTTGCCTAGCACTGAGATAGGTATGTTCATACCCATTTTACACACCAGCTAATAGAGGTGCAGGGAAACAGAGCTTCTCCCAAGACCTCCCCCCAAGCCGCCATCTTTGGACGGCAAACCTTTGCTTGCACTTGTCTTCCCTTTAAGGTGTCTCCTGGCAGGGAGTTGAACCAACACAAACCCCTGGGGCCGTCCCCATGCATCATGTCCAGCCAGCATCTCCCAAATTACACTGGCATCAACCTCTTTCCCTATGATCAACATCCCCAGGGGCTTAGGTCTGAATACAACTCTTGAGATGCTGCCTAGAGGACAGGAAAAATGGGGGCCAGAGGGGAAGCAAGGAAGTAAGATGAGCAGGGGTATCCCTGCAGTGAGGACAGGGATTCCTGAAGGGTCCTGTGGGCCCCAGATCGTTCTGCATGAGCTGCGGCTCCCTGGGACTCTGAGGCCTCTCTCTGGCTCTCCCAGCCCATGAGCTATGGCAGAAAACAAGCCGAGGTCAAGTGGCTCCAGTACAATACCACTCCCCTTCCATGACGTACCCAGATCAGCAAACAGGACCAGGAGTTGAATCTATCCTACATTACTGCTCATCTAGGCCCATCCTCCAAGACCTCACTCAAATGCCCCTCTTCCATGAAGCCCTTCCAGAGACCCCGGGCATGCAGATTTCTCCTTTTGAACTCTGGCTGAGTTTCTTTTATGAGCAAGATGCTGTGCTGGGAGATGATGATGGTGTCCAGGAGGGGAGATACGCCTAAGTGACTCCAACATAAGGTAGGAAGTGATATTGTCACCAGAAGAGAGGGCTTGGGAAGGGTCAGACCATCTTAGGCTAGGAGAAGGATCTAGAGAGCCTCATGGAGAAAGTGGCCTCACAAAGAGAAACATAATGAACACCAGCTTGTATTTTGTCTTGTATAATTTAATTATTTCAGGGGTATTAGTGTGGCCTCCTCAAATGGTCTGTGAATTATTTGAGAGTGAAACCATGTCTTACTCATACTAATATTTTGCAGAGTCTAGTAAAGTTTATTAACAGAAGCTTAATAAACAAATATGAGTCAAAACAATTTCAATCTTGCCAAAGCCAGTTCTATTTCATCCTTAAACCTTCATCCTGTGTAAAAAGTTTGGATGTTATGCCTCTTATGTTTGGGCAGGGTGAGAGAGGTTTAAATCATTAATTTAGTCTTTCAAATCATGTTCTTTTGTGTATCTACTAATTGCCAAGGAGTGTACCCCTCATTTTAGGAAAAAAGGTGATCACTATTCAGCTTGATAAACATTATAAAAAATGAAATACAAACCTTATGGGGGCAACTCATCCAGTGATGGGAAGGGAAGGTTGGAGAAGTGAAATCTCAGTTGGTAATAGGAAAGAGGACTTTCAGTTGTAGCCATAAACTAACTGCAAAAGCTACATAAAACACATGGAACAATTATTTTCAGGCACTGGACAGCAATCAACGCAAAGGTCAGTACTTGAGAAAAGGGAACCCCAGCAGCTAATGCCACATTCAACCTAGCCCTCTCCATGAAGGCATTTTCCTTATTTTGGTATGGGAATGGAATCCAGAGAGCAGCAGTCTTGCTGCATGGAGGGAACAGTGATTGGAGATGGGGCTGAAACTAGAGTCTGGTGGGGGCAGGCAGAGGGAGAGAGCCACAGAGAAAGAGCCCCCAAAATTCTGCTAAAATTTCCCCTCAGGATCCTTGGCTGGCTTCTAAGTTGTGTATGCATAGTGGGAGACTCTAGAAAATCTGTTAGAGAAGAGCCCTTGGGGAAGAGATATTAGAGACTGTCCAGTGCTTGGGATATGTTGGGGTACATGCTCAGTCTGAATGGAGAAACTTTAATGAATACTATAGGCTTTCAGTTGAGATCCCAGAAAATCCATGCCCTAGGAATAAAGACCACAGCCCTGAAGTAAGGACAAAACAAGATGATATCTGCCCTAACCAAGGCCCAGGCCAAGCCACAGTAAGATCAAGCCATGGTAAGATCTAGGTGATTTCCTCAGTATTTTAATTGCCTATCAGAACAAAATGTGTACTTCTGTAAAGGAAGATAACATAACCTAGAGTCTCTACTGTGTACTATTCACAATATTCACCATAGAATAAAATACAAAAATTACTGAACAGGGAAAGAATCAGGAAAAAATGACCAATAATCATGAGATGAAATAGTCACTAGAAGCAGACCTGAAGATGCTTCAGATATTGGCATTAGCCACGGACTTCAAAATAACTATAATTAGTATATGAAGTAAAATAAAACAAAGTAAACAATAAGCAAATGGGAGAGATAGATAGTAACTATTGGTTCTAGGATGCCTGCTCCCTGTGTTGTTTTCATCCCCATTTTTCAGATGAGAAGATCGAGGGCCAGCTACGGAATGCTTGAGGTTTCACAGTCAGGGGCAGACCCTGGGCAGCTGGGACAGGAAATCAAGTCACTGGACGTGGGGGTGTCTGCATATGTGAGAGCCATGTTGGGCAGCTGGTGGAGGGGACAGGTGTGGGGAGGTCTAGGGTAGGCTGGGGAGGCAGCTCTCACTCACCACTTCTTGCCGTCGATGTCATGCTGCTGCACTGTGTAGCCGAAGAAGGCAGCCCTGGAGCCGGCAATGATTCGAGGTTTTCTGGTGTCTATGTTGAAGGTGTCTGTGAACCCTGGGATGGGGAGAAGAGGGTAATCAGGCAGGCAGAGGGGTGGGCCCCAATGGTTTGATGGGCCCCACTGACAGGTCTTGGCTATAGGAGGAGTATATTCCCCTTTCCTTGGGGAGTCCCCATATGAAATGGCTAAGGTAGTCCCCGCTTGTAGGAGTCCATGGTCTGATGGGAGAAGGCCCAGCCCTGGCCCTGCAAGAGCCATAATCTGATAGGGGAGGCATAAAATGTATTCCCAGGTAGATCAGGTCTGGCTGGGAAGACCTGGTCCCTCCCACTGAGGATTCTTGGTCCCACGGTAGGGGTGGGGACAAGGCCACTCCTTTCCTCCTCTACCACTCCTACCTCCAATACTGCTTCTTTTAGCTTTTGCTATCTTCTTCCGTTTTGTTTTCTATTTTCCCTCCTTTCTCCTCCTTCTTTCCCTCCTATTCTTTCCTCTCTGGTCTCCTCTCATCTCTGCCTGTTAAAGAGTCAAAGAACTGGCTTCCCACCTGTCCCCCAAGCCTGGGGTCCTAATGGTCATGGCTCCAACTCTGCCAGTTCACCACTGCCTTCTGAATCAATTTGCAAAGCTCTGCCTGGCTTTAGTTGGGGACACTGCTTGGCTGAGGCAGTCAATGAAAAGCAGAGGAAGAGTTCCATAACTCTTTCACCCCGGCCTCTACCGTCTTCTCTGTTTGGTTAGGTCACACATCAGTGAACTGATTCTATCTCCTGGAAAGCCTTGGTGTTGAGCCTTTGGTATTCTTGTACCAAATCACAACAAACAACAACCCACATCTGCATGGTAACTTGGGTTTCTGCGTCTCCTCACATCAGCCATTATTTTCCCTTAAGGAACCTTGGGAAAATAAGCAAGCATCATCTATATTTGGCAGAGGGGTTTCAGCCCCAGAGAGGTGAAGGAGGCTTGTCCAGGGATGCACAGCAAGTCAGTGGTAGCATCAGGAGCTAGCCCCTCAGATGCCTGCTCTTTGACTCCTTCTCTCCATGAGGCATTTTCTGGGCATGTCTGGCCTCCTTACCTATTATCATTAACAGGAACACCGAACTTGGGACCCATGATTTAAGGGGTAGGATCCTACCATGAGACCAAACTTTCAGATTAGTGAAGTACAACCAATAGAATAGAATAGAATAGAATAGACAGAATGTCATTGTCACCCCTTTCATGTGTAGGGCACTTTATGCCTTTCAAAGAACGTCTATATATATGTTACCCTTTGACCTCCATGACAGTCTTGTGATGTGGGTAGCGAAGGGTAGCCCCCTAGACAAGGCCTCTGAATGTGAGACTTGCACCTTGAGTGTCCCATTGTCCTTCCCGTGGACACTGAACCCTGGCCTGAGTGTTTGAGGGTGATACCCAGGAGCACCTACTTGAATAAGACCTATTGTATGGGAGCAAGTAGTTTCTTCCACACTTTTTTTGCTCTGAAAATGGATACAGTTTCATCATTAGAGTCATTGAATTACAGTCCCAGAGGGAAAACTGGAATGCCTTAGAGTAGGGATATTAGATATATCTAATGTCAATTGATTATTAGTGCTGCCTAGAGCACTGAGTTAAGAAAGATTCTGAGGTCAAGTCTGTACTGAGCAGGCAAGACTACTGTGATCTGTGAGCAATGCCCGCTGGGGATAAGGACCATGGCAGCAAGTTGCTATGTAGCTGCCAATCTTGTCTTCATGATTCTTAATCTGCCACATGAATTTAGTGTCATGGCCCAGAGTGGTGGTGGGAGCAGAGGAGTACCTAACCCTTTAGTGCCTTCTTTCTAAGGCCCAGACCATGAATGGGCCTCTCAGCCTGGTTAGCGTGCGCAGCCTCAGGGAAGAGGCTCCTGGTCTGGTGAGCACAGGGGGATCAAGGAGCACCAGTTCTTAGCCAGTAAGGGCATGTCATTGAGGAGAGAGGGACAATAGTGTCCCCTGTGCAGAGCTGAGAGGTGGCTATGGACGAGTCAAAGAAGTGGAGTTGCAGATGAGGAACTGCAAATCGGTCCCATAAATGAACACACTTAGACACATGCATACACCCATGCACACTATAGGCCTGTGTGCACACACACATGCTCGCACACACAGATGTAACACACAAGTCTGTCCGCGTGCACACGCACACACACACACACACTTTTATATGCACAGGTCACACACAGTCCCTGATTGTGTGCAACACTTTACCTGGCTCCCTGTGCCCCCTGTAGACACCCCGTGGCTGTCCCTGGTCCTCCTGTTTCTGGATCTGACCTCAGCAGCAGGGGGTGGCCCGGAGTAAGAGGAAGGCGCATTCTATTCTGGCTCTTGGGACCCACCCACCTGGACGGTGAGGGTCAGGGAAAACAAGGCCAAAAACTGTGTCTTTGAGGTCTTCCCACTATCAGTGCTTCTTGTGTGAACATGGCCAGAGGGATCCTTCTAAAACCTGTGAGGTCCTGTCAGTCCTCAGTCCCATCCCCTCCACCAGGTTCCCACCCCACACAGTCAGGGCCAGACTCCTTACCCACAAGGCTCTGCGTCGCCACCCCCACCCCCGTGCTGTTCCCTCTGCCCCTTATTCCCTGTCCTCCTCCTCCATCCTTCTGCTCCAGTCGTGCTTTGTCAGACCACCTCTGCTCAGTGTCTTTGCCCTGGCTGTTCCCTCTGCCTGGAAGGTTCCTCTCCCGGTTAGCCACATGGCTCACCCTTTAAGTCACCGGTGTCCCTGTTTTAGCTCCTTTTTGTCTACCAGCAGACCACCCGTCACTCTCGACCCCCCTTCTCCATTCCTCCTGACAGCACTGATCACATAATATATATTTGTCTGTTTCTTGTCACCTGGATGGTAGTTGATAATATTCTTAGGTTCTCGTTAGTGGCACGAGACACTGCTTTGCCCTCCTGCTCACACTTAGGGCCTGAATAGAGACTAAGCCTTTGGTGCAGAGTCCTATGGACCAACTGATTGGAGGGTTGGGGACCAGGAGGCACACGGGGCTGGGGTGTCCTCTCCCTTTCATGAGGAAAAGGAGAAAGAAAAGTCTATTCACTGAGCACGGAGATGTTCCAGGCATGATTCTAGGTATCTAACCATCAATTTTACATTCATTAGTTAAATCTCACACCAACCCTGTAAGACAGGTACCATACCTCTGGGAGATTAAATAATTCGCCCTAAATGAGAGCAAGTCCAAGACCAGAGAGCTCCGGGCCCTGGGGTGATTGATGTGTTACCCCTGGGGGACCAGACTTTCACGAGAAGGACCCTCTAGGGAGGAGGGAATATTCTTTTCAGAGAAGGGGATCTTCCCTGACCTCTGTCCTCAGATGTCAGCAGGCTTTGCCTTTGGGGTCTGCTGGGAGAAGCACACGGAGAGAAGGCAAACCTCCCTGTGCTCCTTCCCTCACTTGGGGGTCTGTCTGGGACCAGCCCAGTCTCCCCCCACACCCCTATCCTCAACCTCCTGGGGACAGGATTAGTGAAGTAGGCCACAGGGAAGAGGACAAAAGCCTCTCAGGGTCAGGGTGTTAAGTGACAAGGTGCTGGGATTTTCTTTTGGCCAAACGGAGTCAGAGAATGGATTTCCTAAATGTGATGTCAAGTCCGACACTCCGACCTTGGCTCTCAGCAAGATCTGTGGCGCGCTCTTCTGATGGCAGACGGCTTCCATGCTTGGGGAACGTACCCTTCTCAGAGATTTATGGACTCCCGAGTACCAGTAAAACCAAACAAAGTTGTTCTAGACGGGAACTGATAGGCCAACTGGAGCCACACCAGGAGCCTGGCTTGCCGCCCCTCCGCCCTGGGCACTGATGATGGAGGGGGTAGATCCACAATGTTTGGGCTGCTCTCCTGCGGACCGGGGCCAAAGTGACATCGGCTGCTGCTCCCTTTTTCAGAAGCATATCTGTCTTTTTAAAAAGCACCATTCAGTCCCAAGAAGGGATGGAAGACACAGTCCTGAGCTTGAGCACCCCTCCAGGCTAAGGTGAAGGCCACTGTCCAGCTACCAGGTGGGGCAGTCATCGTCCCAAATGCTGTGAAGCGCACTGGCCAACACACGTCCACAGCTACTGTCGGCCAACAGCTCCCCGGGGAATGCTCACTCTAGCCTAGGGGCGGCTGCCACAAGTCCATTTTCATTGCTCCCCACCACTGCTCAGCCCTGTCCCGAATCCTCCATGCAGGCCCAAGACCTCTGCAGTCTCCTCTTGTGTGAGTTTCCTCTGGCTCCCTGTGGGGCAGTCCCTAGGGGCCCCTTTCTGAGCCCCAGACACCCTTGCTTCCTCCCGCCTCGGGACCTTTGCCCCTGCTGCTTTTCTGCCTGAGCCTCTCTGAGGAAATGGATTTCTCACCTTCTGAGAATCTGTGCTAAGAACCAGTACCTGCTGGCTTCTTCCTGCTTACTTCCCGGCCCTCTGACTTAGGTACTCACAGTCTCCTCCACTTAGATTATGATAACAACACGGATAGCATTCACTAGGTACCAAACACTCTTCTAAATTTATTTCATCCTCCCAATACCTTTTTTTTTTTTTTTTTTTAAGATTTTTATTTATTTATTTGAGAGAGAGACAGTGAGAGAGAGAGCATGAGCAAGGAGAAGGTCAGAGGGAGAAGCAGACTCCCCGTGGAGCTGGGAGCCTGATGTGGGACTCGATCCCGAGACTCGGGGATCATGACCTGAGCTGAAGGCAGTTGTCCAACCAACTGAGCCACCCAGGTGTCCCTCCCAACACCCTTTTGAAGTAAGCACATTATATTCTCATTTTACAGGTGAAGAAACTGAGGCACTGGTTGGAAACCAGCAGGGGTCGCACAGCTAGGAATGGCAGGGAGGCACTCCAGCCCCTTGCCACCTGCCTCCATCAAGCCTCCTCTCCCCTGTCAGCCCCCGCCCCCTCACTTGAATTCCTCGACCTCAGTGCTCTCACCCAGGCTTGACCCCTCCCACCCCCTGCTTCTTAAACCCTCCCCAGTCCCAGGTCCTAAGCCCTAAATCCTGCTCACCAGAGAGCTGATCAGTGAACTCCTGGGTTTAACACGTAGAATACAAGGAACCAGCTGTGCCAGAAGGAGGCAGCCAGAGTCCCAAGGGCCTTGAAAGCACCAGACTATCGGTGACAGCAAGAAGAAGCCCCTCGGAGGAGCCTGAGGGTGAAGGCCTCACAGCAGCCCTCCGTGTGCCCAGACCCGGCCTCGGCTCACTCCACGGGCCCTGCTCTGGGCTGCAGTCGCACCTGTGTAAGCAAACACTTTCGTTTTCCTTGGATGCTATGAGCTTGGATGGGGGCGAGGGAGTGGAAATGTGACCCGAACTCTCTCAGATTGTCTCCCTCTTCTCAATTTTACATGGGCCCCAAGAATCTTCACTTCAGTTTGTTTAAAAGCCAATCACACAGATAGGGGCCGCGGGGTGTGGGGTGGGGGAGAGGGGTGCGGCCCGGCGCGGTGTGGCAGCAGAAAGACCCAGAAACTCGCTTGAGCAAAAAGAAATGATAAAGTGGACTTCTGGCCCCTGGGGAAGACGATATAACATATTTCCAAAGTGAGACAGAAATGAGGTTTCAATGTCTGACTGTTTTGCCCCATCGGCATGGCTGTCCCCTCTGCCTGGCCTGGGCAAATCAGGAAAGTTTGGTGATTCTCACTCTGCTACCAGTCCAGTCACCTTTCCCTTCTGCCCCAAGGCCATTGTTCCAAAGACAAGGCATCCAAGAAGACAATGCCAGGTTTGGGGACAGGGTTGGCAAGTCCCCAGGGCACCCCCTAGTCTAGGCCCCTGTAATAGGGGCTAATAAGATCTAAGAGAAGGACTAGGAGGAGGGAGCATGTGGTCCCCTCATCAGAGAAGCTTCTTGCCCATTGAGGGAAGAAGGCCTGCACTAGAGAAAAGATAGGCCCAGCCTAAGGTGTCCTCTGGCTCTGGGAAGAAGCCGGGACCCTGCGCCCCGGGGTCCCGTTGCCCTCCAAGAAACCTAGTAACTGCACATTCCCTCAGGAAGCCCTCAGGAGGGTGGGGATCTGGGCTCTGACCTGGGGAGCCCCTGGCAGGTGGGGAAAATGTGCAGTCCTTCCCCTATGGGTAGCTATTTGAACAACAGAGCAATTGCACTGTCCTGCAAGCTTCTCTTGGGCAGCAGCTCGGCCCATACCTCCACTGGTGTGGATGTCGAATGACTCTTTGTTAAGTGTGGGGTTAAACCTATACCCTGAGCAGAATGGATTTCCTACATCATATTCCAGTGCCAAGACCCTGAGCAACAGAAGAACAAGGACTGGGTTTCATTTATCTTTTCATTCCTAACAAAGGCTTTGGGACCCAGTAGGTGCTCAGTAAAATGTGTGGAAACGAAGTGGACCATTTAGCTCTGCCTAACAACAATACAAAACAGACACTGTGGAGCATTCCTGCTGGCCTTGGGGCTGGGCCATAGGAGGCAGAAATTAAAGTGAGCCAGCTCCCAGCTGAGGTCTTACAAGGCTTTGTTTCTGTTTGTTCACTTGCACTTCTGCCATGGATATCAGAAGTATTTCACTCAGGCTAACTCACTGACGCCAGGAAAAGGATGAAGGCTATCTGGAGCTGAGCTGCCCTAGCCAACCCTGCCTGAGATCGGCCATCCCCAGGATGTCTGAACAAACCCAGGGAGACCAGAAGAGCTACTTGGTTGAACTTAGTTTAGGTCCGCTGGTGTCAGACATATGAACTACATGATTATTGGGTGTCACTCAGATTTTGGTGGTTATTTGTTATGCAGCATCATTGAAGCAATTGGTAACTGATTTGGTCTGGCTCTTAAAGGATGGACAGTCAGGGAGGGGAAGGAACGGTTTCATAGCGTGATTGACAAAGACACACAAGAGGGAGGCTGGGGGGTCTGTGGGGGACTCATGATCTCGAGGGTAGCAGTCTGATCATTCCCTTTGCAAGGGCTCACGGGGAAGGCTGGAGTAAGGCTGGGCTGGACCGGGTCCTCACCTGTCAGGGAGCAGTGTGGCCCAGCCAGCAGGTCATGACCTAAGCCATGCAGCCAGCCTTAGAACAGCGCCGCTGTGCCTAGTAAGGGCACAGAATGGCAGACGCAGGGGCAGCAGACAGACAGACAGACAAGCCCTGAGCATCAAGGCATCTGGGCTCTAGGTAGGGTCTATGCAGTCAACAAACTCTCCTCATCACGAGGGCCCTCCTGTACCTCATTTTCCTTCCTCCCAATCACCAGGGCTCCTGACCCACTATCACCCCTCCCAGACAACTGAAAGGAGTAGCAAATTTGTTATCAGGAATGCGAAATGTATTCGGATTTTATTTTTCTGAGCAAGCAGGGATTTTAGAGATCATGTCTCTAAGTCTAGCAGTCTCCCAACTTTAATTTTTTGCAGTGAATCCCCGCTTTTTTGAACACAATCAACACATGAAATGCAGATACAAGAGGTTGAGGTTGGGGTTAGGGTGAGGGATAAGGAGTACCTCTTTACCCCCAGTGAACGTCCTAATTCCTTGGAATCCTGGGGTATCCTGGAACATAGTTTGAGCACCACTTGATTAGGTTTAAGACTCTCATTGTCATAGGTGAAAGAGCAAAGGCTAGGAAAGAGGTGGGGATTTGTGCAAGGTCACTGGCTTTTCCTCATGCCCATCTTTATTCACTGCCAGGCCTTCTGCATGACTTTTCTCTTCAGTCCTTCAATTCAATAAAAGTGTATTTGAGTCTGTGAGGGTGTCGGTTCCACGCTTAGTAGCAGGGACACAAAGTTGACAAGACAAGACTTGTGGTCTTCAGATCAGCGTCAACAGTCATGTGGGCGACCCAGTGGTCATGTGGGCTGGTCAGCAGAGCCCAAAGTGAGGCCCAGAGAAAGTTGGACCAGGTCGGTGTGATCTGGGTTCTAATCCCAGCATTGTCACTCACTTGGACCATGTGTCCGTGGAGAGTCCTTATGCCTCTGTGGGCCTCAGTTTCCCCATCTGTAAAATGAGAGGGTTCTGCTCCCTGCCCTCTAAGGCCCTGTCCCCATGCACGTCAGTAAGTTTCTCTTGGGCAAAAGCACAGCCAGCTTCCAGCTGTCGGCACGCGAGCATCTGTCTTGAGGCTTTGCAAACAATTTAGAATCGGAGGCCCGGCAGTGTGGAGGAATGCAAACTCATCTCAATGTTGGCCAGAGCCAAACACATGTAGGAAGGGAACTCTCCAGGCAAAAATGATGATATTTTGCATTCCCGAGCCAAAGAGAAGGACAGAAGAGAACTGTCATGGAGTGCTCCGAGTGTGCAGGCCCAGCTCCCTCTCCTTGCCTGAACCCTGGAGACCGGGCCTCAGGGCCTCTCTTCCTTGGCTGCGGCCGGCAGCCGGCCCAGCTGCCAGAGGGGTGGCCTTGGTGGGGGTCCAGGCCATGTGGTCCCCTTTCCAGGAAAGCGCAGCCCTGCCCCATCGTGGGACTGTGCTGCTGAAACCCCAGGGAGGAGATCAGGAGTCTGCAGCAGGGGACACCGTGGCTGCCTCTGGAATTCTCTCACTTCAGAATTGGGGATGCTGGGCTTTGGGCACTAGCTCCCTGAGTACACCGCTACGTGGCCTTGGAATGACGGATGCTTCTCTCTCCCCAGGATCTTCTAGGAATGGAAGTAATGATCCCAGTGAAGGCACTGGGGAGAACTGGCTGGAGGACCCCCACCGAGGTCAAAAGCCAGAGGAGGGGCTCCTGACAATTCAGAAAAAGCAACCTAGTAATATAGTTCCCACCTCTTGAGAGCTAGGCCTGCTCTGGTAAGCAGAAGGAGGCCAGGCAGCAGGAGCCTTGGGTTCTTCCCTGGCTTCTGCCACCCACTGGCTGAACCTTGAATAAGGCATTTCTCTCTGGACCCAGTTTCTCCTTATCAAAAATGAGGACGCTGGACCGGGTGGCCTAAGAACCTTGACAGTCGGGATGTTCTGAGTCTGTGTGGCCCTTTTGCCTCTGGATTCACTTCCAAATCCATCTCCCACTGGAGGGGAGAGGCGGCAGATGGGCACTGGGCACCCCAAGAGGGCAAGCTGATGGTCATTGTCCCCCCAAGTCCCTGGCTTCTGGGACTGGGGCCATTGCCTCTCCCCTGTAGCACTTCGGCCCCCCTTACCTTCAAGCCACTTCTGGAAGGGAGCTGGAGCCACCTTCCACCTGCCTTCTCTGGCTCAGCACTCAGTTGGCTGACCCCCTGCTACAGTTGGGGGCTGTGATGGGGTGGGGGTGGGCCACAGGCCTGGGGATTCCAAACCAGGTCTGACTGACAGGCCCTGATGGCCCTCTAGAGCTTTCGAGCAAACCTGCCCCAACTCGGGTCATTCTTCTGGCTGAAGACCAGCTTGTTTTCCCACCTCCTCCAACCACCTCCTCAGTGCCTTGCTTCTTTACAGAATGACTGCCTTTCAGGAGGCACTTCAGGTCTCTCTGCTAACAAGTCATTATCCCACTGCCTTTTCCTCGGAAAGAAGTCCTATGGAGTCCTATCCCTCCAACCACGAGTGTCACCAGCCAAGCACCGTCCTTCCTCTTCCTTCCCTCTGTTGAAGAAGCAGGAGGGAACATATCTCTGGATGGAATCTCAAATCCCAGCCCCTGCCCCCCTCCCCAATCCCCGTGTGGTGCAGTGGCATGGGGCCCACTGAGGGAGCCTGATGCCATTATTTCACCCGACAGCTCAGAAGAAGGCATGGATTCAGGGGACGCAAACGCCATCCCTCGGAAGGACCATCTCTCTCCTCACACTGGTAGAGAAGAGAGGGAGAGGCCTTCGTGTGGAGGCTTCTGTTGCCTTCCGCACAGAATAAGCACATCACTCATGTCTTGGGGAACTCTCTCAGGGCAGTGATCTCATCTGGGAACCAGCATGTCCCCAGCCCACATTCCCTGCTGCTTCTGTCATCGAGCCACTCTGGGCAAGCCAGCAGCCATCTCCTGGGTAGCTGCGGCCACCTGCCCCTGTCCCAGGAGGAAGGGCCCCAGGTCAATGTGTACGTTCATGTCTTTTAGGATGTTACACGTATGAAAAAAGAGTACATTGGAATCAGACCGCTTCCTCTTGGGTTCAGTGAGGGGGTCTAGACATTGTCCCTGGGTGAGTTCTGGGTTCCCCTTGAATCTTGTGTCCTGAAAAGCCTTCCCTATGTGTACAGAGGTAGATAAAAGCTTCCATATTCATGATCTCATTGGGTCCAGACTGCTTCTAACACACTGTCAACCCAGAAGGAACACTTTGGATCTCACCTGCCTACCTCTGTCCTCTATTCCAGTCTTCTTGTCTCATCTCAAAGCTCAGACATTCTCTGTCCTGTTCCCGTGGGGTCCTAATGCTTGCTGATGTGTGACTCAGCACAAATTAGAAGTAATCAGACATGGGCTGGGCAGCTGTATGGGGTCCTGAGGGCCCCTGGCTACTGGGGGTTACTGAGGAGAGTCAACACTTACATGGGGCTGGGGGTGGGGGATGGGGTGGGCTCAAAGAGAGACACTTGCATAAGCATCCTGCGAGGGGAGTGGGGAGGAGTCTGTGCTGGCAAAAGCCAGAGCTGTCCTTTTTATTTTTTTGAGAAATCGGGAGTTTGCCAATGTGCTGGTTAAGCAGATGTCAAGCTCATGGAAAACAGGCCTAAAAATTGAAAACAGCAAACACCGAACTGAAATTTGCTGTAATTAACATTGTTTTCGCTCCCAGCCTTGGACAGCCATCTCGTGCCCTCAGGGGATTACCTCCTTCAGGAATAAGACTCACAATTTCATGAAAGCCAGTACATTTTTCTGCCTTACATCATTTACTCCTTTTTCTAGCCAGGGAAAGGGATCAAAATGGACTGCTTTCCTTAAGATTTTCAAAAACAGCTGTGAAGGAGATACAAAAACACACTGATATCGGTGTTATGAATCTCTGTGTTGCAAGTTCACATCAAGCACAACAAAGCCTAGATCAACTAACCCCCTCCCCTCAATACACAAACTGCAAGCTGCCTGGAGGACCACAGCCAAGAGATATGAACCCAAAATACACCTGTAGGATCCAGCCGAGGGAGTGGGCCTTGGGCCGCTGCCTTTCTCCACTCACCCCAAAGTGACTGAGGCCTTGGGCCGCTGCCTTTCTCCACTCACCCCAAAGTGACTGAGGCTCTTGTGAACCCTAGATCACACCCAGCCCAGCCCAGCCCTGCCCTCTGCACCCCATGCTTAATGCCCAGCTGCCGCAGGCATTTTCATTTGAATGTCTCCTGGCATCTCACTTCATGTGACCAAAAAGTTGCCTTAGGTTTTCCCTCCCCAATAGGCTTTCTCTCCAAAGACTCCCCATTTCACGACCTGGAGTTACCAGCCACCTGACTGTTCAAGTCAAAGACTGGGAAGTCAGTCCCCTGGCAGCAAATCCTACAGGCTCCGCCCCCTCGATTCCCTAGAATGAGTCCCCTCTTGTCTATTTCCTCCTATGCCACCCACACCGAGTCATTCTCATTATTGTGTGCCTGGACCTTTTCGACAGCCTTCCATTCAGTCCCTCACTTCTACCTGCGCTCAACTCCAAGCTATGCTCTTCACAGCAGCGAGAGTGATCCTGGCACTTTCCTGCTAAAAACCTTCCAGGATCCTCCCACAGCATTCAGGGTGATTCCAGACCCTTTCCCGGGGCTCACCAGGCCCTGCAGGCTCTGTCTGTTCCAGCATCACCATATTCTTCACTTTCTACTTCCAGCCACACTGACTTCCTCCCTGCTCCTCAAACCCACAGAATTCTTTCCACCTCGGGGCCTTTGTACGTGCTGTTCCTTTGGTCAGGAACATTATTCTCCATGATCTTTGCTCAGCCAGCTCCTTCTTAACTTTCAGTGTTAATGTCCCAGCCTCAGAGAAATCTCCCCTTGCCATGCCATGGAGAACCCCTATTCTCCCTCACAGCATCTTCCTTATGTCTTTTACAAATAAAGATAATTACAGTTGGTTATAAGAGCTATTTGCTCACTTGGACATGGTTTCCTCTGCCCCTAGAGTTTCATTTCTACAGGGAAAGGGACCAGTGGTGTGCTGGGGAGACCACGCTCATGGAGCTGAATGTGTGCAGTCTTCCCTTTCAGTGATGTCACGGTGGTTTTTAACGGACCACAGCGGGAGGATTTAAACCATGATATTTGGCAAATGCTACAAATAGGGACTCTTCCCATCTCCTTCCAAGAGCCAGAACGAGTTGTTAAACATTTATCAGCACTCTCCTGGAAGGGACTGTATCTGTCTCCCTACCTTATCCTCAGCATCTGGAAAAATGCCTAGCACACAATAAATACTCAATATGCATTTGTTGAAAGATATGGGGATGAATAAAAGCATTCAGGCCTCCAAGAGTCTCATACGCTAACCCTGCCAACAAGAAATAGAAGGGGAATGCGAGCCTTGGATCCTCAGAGAGGGAGAGAACTTCAGAGTACTGATTCTGACTCCAGAAGCTCTGGTTCTAATCCCAGCATAGCTTTTAACTTGTTTTACATCTTGGACGGGTTTCTTCTTCTTCCTGACTCTGCTCTCTTATCTGTAAAAGGCACACACTGGAGTAGCTACTCTATTAATGTACACTGTTAACACTTGACCCCCTACCGTCCCCCAGTCACTGCACTGCACTACACAACTGCAGAGGGTGCTGTTTCTATTGTAGTTGATCAAGTTATGTAGTGCACAGTCTGCACAGCTGTACGTGGCGGCCCTGCCCACTCTGGTCCTGGCCACTGGCCATTTCAAAGAAAGCTGAATTGGACACTGAGTTCCTCCCTTTCCTGACATACTAACCAGCTCAAAGAGCTCAGACAGTTTGGTTTTGGTTTTCCAGTTCCTAAGATTATTTCCTGCTTGTCATGGGGGTGTGGATCAAGAGCCCTGTACATCCAGGGTTAGCCCCAGCCCAGGGAGTGTTTGGGCAAAATAAGAGAAAGACAAGGCTTAGGATATGCAATTTGTGGCAGGGCTTTCCCTTGGAAGAGAGGAAGCAGTGCAGTGGAACCCAGAGAACTGCTCTGCCTGTCTGCCCCTGGTCTTTGAATATGAACTAAAAAAAGGAATTGTGGAGGCCTTCCTTCCCAAGCCTGCAGGCCTGCCCTATAGTGGACACACCCACACCCATCTGAAAAGTTCTCTGGCGGTACAGAGCTCAACATAGACCCAAGCAGAACCCAAGTTAAGCTGGATGCTATTGGCTAGGCTTGATGGGGGTGGAGGGTACCAGGGAGTGGAAGTGTTGGCTCCTGGAAGCTTATGCAGAAGCCCTCTCTTTGGGTTTTTGTGTATGTCCATTCCTTATGGTTCCAAAACTCTCTACTGTTTATTGTCCCTTTTAGGTCCTTAGAAGAGTCAAGGGCTCACGACTCCATCTGCCTTTGCTAGAAAGCAAAGGTTTGCCTTGTGGGGTGGTGGGCTTCCTGTCCCTGGAGGGATGCAAGCCAAGGATGGCCGCTTGTCTGGGTCAGGCTCTACATTTCCTCTCAGCAGATACTTGGTACTGAGGCCTTGTAAGAGGCCCCTGGGGCCTAGGACTGCTCATGGACCTGCAGCAGGGGAAGGGCCAACCATGCAGTGGGTCCACCCACACTCTAGATGAACTTCTTTTGAAAGAGAGTCCCCGTGGTCAACTTTCTCATGTTACACGTGGCCTTTGTAGTCCAAGTTGAGCTTCTGGCTCAGGAGTGTTCAAGAAGCAAGAGCTGTTAGAATCGTGGAGGCCAAATACTTCAGAAGTGACTGGATGGAAGTCCTAAGAGGATACATGGCTCCCTTAAGTTTAGTACAGGAGCCTGAACTCGACCTAGAGGTCATCATCAGTAAGCCAAGTCTTCTTCATGACCTCCAACTCAGAGGGGTAGTGAGAGATGTAATTCAGCCCTGGGCTTTGGTTCCACATCTGTAAGATTCAGGGTTGGTTCAGACTGGCCTGCTTGGGTCAAGTCATCACTGGTTTCAAGCAGCCTCTCCTAAAAAATCAGTAAGGAGCATGGTAGGGCTCATATCCTGTCACCCAGGAGCTCCTCTGTGTGAATTGGTTTGCAGCTGTTTTCCTACCCAGCAGGCTGAGTAGAGCCACAGCTGGAAGAAGGGGGCGCTGCTGGCTGGGGTGAGATGCCTGAGCCAGTGTCCCAGCCTTAAGCAGGATGTGTGTTGGCACTGGGTAGCAGGGTGGTGTGATGCTACACAGAGGGGGACAGAGTAAGAGAGAAGCCAATGAACAGTGTCCACTGCCCAAGGGGCCAGGATAAAGGAGGTGTTGCTGATAAGATAGAGAAGCCCACAGAAATATGACCATCAATTCGGCAGTGGTCCAGGAGGGCTTCCTGAAAGAGGAGGTCTCTCTTGAGCTGCTAAATCCCAGGGAAGCAACAAGCTCCTCTTCATTTTAACCTACATCTATTAAGGGCACTTATTATGGAAAGGATTGGGGGTTTCCTCTTCTCTCGTGGGGGCCAAAGATTTATTTGGACTGTCCTCCCTGTGGTTTCTTACTCCCCCCACCAAATCCCACTCCTCCTGCCCCCATCCCAACTCCAGGCCAACCCTTGCTCAGCAAAGCTTTGATCTGGGCTCTAGGTCCACATAAAGCTCCCTTCACCTTCAGGAGTGGAGCACCCTGGGCAGACCACTCTTCCCAGGCCCATCCCCATCAGCAGTGGGAACCAGGCCAGTGGGGCCACTGCCAAGTCAGGAAGCTCTGCAAAAGCCCCAGGGTGGGCTGAGCATGAGGGAAAATGGCCACCCCTGTGCCCAGACACCTACCAGCTTCTCTAGACTCCTCCTAGTGAATGCCAGAGGGGAGCTGGCCCTTGATGAGACCTCGACCAGGGCAAATCACGCCACAGATGAATGGAGTCCAGGTCTGTCTCACAAAATCCCCCAGTCCAACTTGACCCCGTCCCAGCAGATACGGGGGTATTTGTCTTTCCTGAGCACTGCACAGTATAAGCCTGTGGCCCCCAAACCATGGCGTCGTGGGCAGAAAAATTTTACATGGGACAAGAGTGAACTTGAATACTCAACGACTCATGTATTTCTTTAGTGGATAGTAAAAAATGGCAAGCCAATGAAAGCTTAGGTTTCATGGAGATTTTTGCTTTGGATTGGGGTAAATAAAATGAAGCTGATTGAAAGTCAATTTAAAGAGAATTATTAAGTGAAAACCATCAGCGTGTTGCACAGGTAAGGCCAAAGTCATGTGGGAGGTACATGGAAAGCAGGAAGGGAATGGGCTTTGAGATGATCAAACCTGGATTTGGATCTGGGTTCTCTTGTTCAGTGGCAGTTTTGTGACCTTGGATGAGTCACATTCATTGGAGTTGGACAGCCCGGGTTCAAGCCAGGCTATGACTTTATTCTCCAGGTGATCTTGGGTAAGCTACTTAACTTTTACAGGCTTCCGTTTTCTCATCTTTAAAATGGGGGACATAGCACCCCTCTTACAGGACTATAGAGACAATGAGTCCTTAAAATGAAGCCTGATTCATGGAAGCCCTCAATGAATGTTAGCAAGTATTATTATTGCTAAATGTAATAAAGGAACATTTACTGAGCTCCTCATCCCTGCCAGACATTTTGGGGTAATCAGCATCATTCCTAATTTTTCATACTCATCCTACATGGTAAGCATTCCAATTTCCATGATACAGTCTAAAGAGAAGTGACTTGCCCAAGGTCACACACTTCGTAAGTGTCGGGTGGCCAGGAATCACACCCCAAGTCACTGCAACATGCTACTCATGTGAACCACGTTGACTCAGACTCAGTCTTTCCACCCTTACAATGGGTTTCACATGCTCTCCCAAGCCCCCCAGGGCACATTGTGGTCTGGTAGTGCCCAGGGATTGGAGCATAACCTGGGGCCTACCGTTCAGTCCCTGCCATCTTCTCTGGGCACTGCCAGGCCCTCCTTGGGTACTAAATGACATGGTTGTGTCCCGCGGTACGTGGACAATGTCTGAATCACCAACCTTCTGTGGGGAACGAAGCATTTTGAACTTGTCCTCCACCCGCCTTGTTTCCTGGGAAGTCCCATTATATACGTAGGTTTGCACTGTGTAAAATCAAGCCCTTTCCCACGTCTCCTCGTGTCCTGCCTGAGTCACAGTAATAATAATACTGAATAGCATGGGACCAGCTGGGCCAACCCAGGCTGCCTACTATGAACTGCTCTGCTCCTTCCAGGCCCTCCTCTCTTCAAGAGACCCTCTTCCACCACCTTGTCCTGTCCATCTGAAACTGCCACTAACTTCTTCTTGTCTGGAAAGAAAGCCTTTAACATAATAGCCAATGGCTTTGGAAACCTCAAGACCGTGCGCAAGCCCCCTAGGGGACTGGCCTTATAAGAAAGGGGATCGTAACCTTAGAGGGGATTAATGAATGGGATTTCAGGCTATTGCAGGCCTGGATGAGTTTTCATTGATTCATTGATTCATTCCACAACTATTTATTGCTTGCCTGCTCTAGCTAGGCCTGCTCTGGACCCGGGGGGCCCAGAAGCCAACACAGCATATGAGAATCCTTGCTCTCACGATTATGTTCTGTTGGAGGAGACAGACAATGAACAGGGTGAGTAAATAAATCGGTGATGATGCTAAAGAATGAGAAATAAGCTCAGAGAAGCAGAGGCTGGGCGGGTGTTGATGTCCGTGCGTGCGTGCGGCGGAGGTCGGAAGTTTCGTTGGCCCTGCTGGGAAAGGCTTCCAGGAGTGGGTGATGCTGGAGTAAGGGCCTGAAGGATGTGACAGAAGCTCTTTGGAGAAAAGCATTCCAGGAAGAAGGAAGAGCAAGTGCAGAGCCCAGGATGCTCGGCTTGGAGAACCTTCCAGAGACTGTGTGGGTGGGGCAGAAGGAGCACGTGGGGGAGGAGCCAAAGATGAGGTCAGAAAGGCAGGGAAGCCAGATCACAAGGGGCCTCTTACTCAAAGGAAGAAGGGAGCCCTGGAGGGCTTGGAGCAGAGGTGACATGATCTGACCTACATTCTAGCAGCACCCCCTCTGCTGACGATGGGGGAGGGGCCTCAAGGGACAAGGGCAGATGCTGGGAGACCAGTTAGGTGGTTGTTGCCATGGGCCATTGGAGCCTTTCTGGGGGTCCCGCAGTAGCCTCCTGACCCCCGCCCGCCCCCGGTCTCTAGTCCTCCAGGACGAGCGAGCAGAGATGGGTAGGCAGAGGGCAGACCAGAGCTTTCCCGGCACGGATAATGTGGGACCTGGGAACTCCCGGGCTGGGGTGTAGCAGAGGAGAGTGAGTTTGAAGACGAGCTAGAACGCAAGGCAGCAGCACGCCGAAAAGAGAAAAGAGCAGGAACATTCTTGGTGACCATTAGGACGCATTCGCGACTGTCGCGGGGGCCCCTTGCCGAGCCTGCCAGCATCTCTGCCCCTGGCTGGCCTCACCATCAGCAGCAAGCACATTCCACAGCTGACGCTTGGCTTGTGGTCTGGCCTGGCCTTCTTCCTTGGTTTCTTCTGCTCTGAAGGGCTTAAAAAAAAAAAAAATAAAAATCTGGGTTCTCTTTAAGTTTGGGGCATGAATCACTGCTTCTGGGCCTGGGAAGGGGATGGGAGGCAGGAGGCCCCATCTGCGGGTGCCCTCTCTCACGTAGGCCTGTGTCTCACTGAGCACATTTATGTGATAAGCTCCCACTCAAAACCCTCAGGCTCGGACTCACTCTCAAGCTCCTGGCCAACCTTTCCAGCCGGCCTAGGGCTGCCTCCACCTGCCCCCAAAGCCCCACCAAGTCGACATGTCTCAAACAGACTTGACTTCTTTCCCTCCAGCCTCTTTTTCTCAGGCCAGTGCCACCAGCTGTTGGCCTCCCTGACAAACTAGGTGACTAGGCCCTGCTCCGTTCTGTGCCTCCCAAGCTCACGCCTCTTCTTCCATCTCGCCCCCTTTCCGTCAGGCTCTGGTGTCCCCGTCCCTTGCCTGGGTTGCTACCATGCCATCTTATCATTCTACCCACTCCTAGTATTCATTCTCTTCTCTCCCTCATGACTTCTCAAAACATAGATTCGAATATGCCATTACCCTCCCTCAAAAACCTTCAGTGGCTCCCTAGCTGCTAAATCCAATGCCTTAGCTGGCCTTCAGGTCCTCTCTCAGGGTCCTAGCCTTCTTGCAGTTTCTTGTGTTACACCCTCCAGCATCCTGTTGACCAACGTCAGGCCCTTTGCCCAGATCCACTCGCTACTCTTCCTGCATTTGCAACCTCTTGCTCAACTCTCAAATCCCAGGGTCTTTTATCTGTACCTGGTATAGCCTTTAGTGTGTCTTCCCTTATGTTATTTACCCGAAGATCCTATCCCTCCCACTCAACCATAAGCCCACAGAAGGACAGGTTGCATCTCTTGTCTTTTGTCCACTAGAGCACCTAGCACGGGGCCTGACTCATACAGGCTCCTGTGTTAGGACCTCCTGGGTGGGGGGCATTGCAGAGAAATGCAACACGTCCGTCTTGCCCTTAGATAGCTTTCTGTTTACTTGGAGAGACAGTGCTTATGTATTTAATACATATTAATTGAGTGTCGACTGTGGCACCTGAGAGAGCTGGGGACACAGGGTCTGGTCGGGGAGGTGGTCTCCGCTGTCAGTCCAGTGCAGGAAGATGTTCAAGCAGTCACAGGACTGTGTGGTACGTGGAGAGCAGGGGTCTGGATATCAGACGGGCCTCCAAGGTCAGACTGTGGGGATGAGGTGAGGCTTCCGGGAGGAACTGGTGTCCAAGTGGAGGCCTGAAGAATGAGTGGGAGGCAGCCAGAGAAAGGAGGACGTGGGATGTGAACTAAGGAACAACCTGAGTGCAGGTCAGAAAGAGCTGGTGTGTCTGAAACACAAGGAAGCCCAGTCTGCTGGGGGTGCTAGAGGGCCATGCGGGTGATCCTCAAGGTGAGTCCTAAGCATAGGCCAAGGCCAGCTTTTCACGGTCTGCTTAGCTCTCTTACAGTCTGGACTCAACCTAATGGCAATAGGGAGCCATTGAAGGTTGTAAGCAGCGGAGAGACCACATTGCTTCATGTTTTAGCTTTACTCTGGCTGCTATTGAGAAAGGTCTGACGGGTGGGAACAAGAGAGACAAAGACACCCAAGCTGGGCTGGGGCCTCAGGGAGGACCCAGTGCCCTACTGTTCTGCTACCAGGTCTTGCTTCCTGATGGAGCATCCTTTTCCACCCCACCCGGGCTTCACTTTGCCTGTGCGCTATCTGGAAAGGCTGGTTTCTTGGTTGTGCGACCTGTGCAACTGCTCAGGGTCTTACATTCAGAAGGGCCCTTGCTTGGTTTAATGCTCCTCTTTGGCCATCCTGGAATTCTTAATCTTTTTAAACAAGGAGCGCGGCATTTTCATTTTGTGCTGGGTTCTATGTAGCTGGTCCTGCATGTGTAGAAAATGGTGTGAATAAACTCAGAGAAGAGCCCTGTCTACAAGTTATTTTATGGGATGTTATGATTGCCACCAGTTGCTGAATCTGAGGGGCCATTAGCTCCAGGGAAAGACCAATTCTGGTAGAGGAAGAGAAGATGGACACTGCTTTGTGACCTTTCTGGCAAGAGGAGGGGGCAGTGGTGTGAGGGTCTGGGGGTGGTCTGGCTGAGAGGGAGAACTATGGAAACTGGGGACACAACCAAAGGTCTATAGAGAATGACTTCAATGATCTTATCCCACTTGCCTACCAGAGATGTAGAAATTCTACCATTAGAACTTTATTCCTTTGGCTGAAGCATTTCTTGCTCCTTAAATTAGGTATGGCAGATTAGATTCCTAAGCTCATCTTTGGCCAGAAGACCTGCCCTTGAGTCCCCATGTAACCTTAGGAAAACCTTTAATAGCCTCAGTTTCTCCATCTATCTAATGGACATAGCCCCCTTGGCAGGGCCTCTAAGCTTCACCTGGCCCCCCACTAACTCAGAGAATGAACATATGGTACTGCTTATCAGGATCTGAACCCACTCCATCATTTTATTTTCAAGACCTTCCTCAGGCAAGTCTTCCCAATCTGTAATGAAATGGGCCCAGGAAATCTGCAGGGTCAGGATTTCTGGTAGCCTAGCCCTGCTGGGTGATGCTACTGGAGGAAGAAAGCTGTCAGCCCCAGCTATAGAGGCAGGAGCCCCTTCTCTGTGTCATCCTGTTTGGAATCCTGGAGTATGTTTCTATAGCAACTTGCTTAACTCACCCCACATGCCACGTGGAAAAACCTCTGTCTGCTTTAGCATATCACCCAAGCCGCAGACTGGTTTAGTGGGTTGAGCGGCTGGACCATGTGAAGGCAGGTTGCCTGCCTCATCTCTATGGTCTGCTGGCTAGGCTCTGAGCCTGACATCCCACCATGAGTTCCTGGTTCCTTTAGCTCAAGGCACAGCCCGGTTTCAGTGCAAATCCCTTCAGGTAGGACACATGAAGTTGTCATCGCTCATCAGGGCTCTTTAGCCTGAACTAACTCCTTGTTAACAGTCTGGGGCTCAGAGCAGGTTGTGATCAGGTGAAAAGGAGCAGAGACTTGTTCAGCCTGGACCCCGAGGATGGACTAGAGAGAGAGTCTGGGGGCAGGTGGAGTGGTCCAGAGTACAGGGCACTTGGGAGGCAGCTGGCAGAGCCTTTCTTGGCCCCAAGCTGTGAGGCAAGGGAGAGCAGCCCCCACCTCCTGAGACCCCATGTGAGCACTGCTTCTCACCCAGCCAGCATCTTGACTGAGAAATCAGTGACTAGCTGAGTTCGAAGAAGGGAGTTGTCACTTGTGAGCTGGTGCCCCTGTGCGGGTGGCCATTTGAGCGCTGATCTCATTTTCCCAGAGGACAGCTCCTTCAGCAAGAGCGTCTTACTCATCTTTCAATGCTCTCCAGGTCCATTTCCCAAAGAAATGTCATGAATGGATTAAGTCAGAGCTGCGGCTTGGGGATCAGGCAATCCCGACACTACCTCTTACTCTATCGGCATGACCTTGGGTGAACCATTGATTCCTCCCGTGTAACCCGGTGACCACAGTAGTGACCTCGTGCGGCAGTAGCCAGGCCTAACTGAGATGCGAGAAAGGGCTTCACACCGCGGCTGGCATCTGTCAAATAATAAACGATGGGAAGGGTAAGAACTGGTCCTGGTAGCTGAGGGCTTCCTGGATGCTGGATGCTACTGTAAGCATGGATGGGGATGGGCCACGAAGAGATTATCTAACGTCTGGCACAGAGCCACGGGTGAGGTTGTTGTTCTCCTCATTTTACAGAGGAAGAAAAATGAGGCCCAGAGGGGCTTATCCAGGGTCACCCAAGGAGAAAGGATTTGGATCTGGGCTGTTGGGCTTCTGGGCCCTTCGTGTAGTGATTGTTCTTGCTGCTCAGGAAGCATGCAAGTGAAAAAAGAAATGAGGGGTGGAGACAGGGAGACAGTGTGACTCCCCCACCGATTTTCCCTCCATGTGGGATTTTATTCATGCTGTGACTCAGATCATAAGACACAGTATGAAAGCCCTCTGTGGAATGTGTTGGGAGCTTATTCACTTTGGGTTTACAAGATTACCAACTACAGGCTCTCTCCTCTCCTCTCCTTCTGGGCTTTCAGCTAAGAATTGGTACAGTTAGGATTTACACGATGGGGGTTGGGTATGGTCCCCACCCGGACCACAGCTCCCTCTAGCAAGCCTTCCATACCGAGGAGATGTGGGTGTCTTTGGAGCTCTCAATTGTTTGGGGGAAGATGGTTTCAAATGGCTGTCCATCCTTGATGGCAGCCCACAGTTGGGTGGTAGTGTGTGTGTGTGGGGGGGGGAATAGGGGCGTGAAGTGATGGGGGTCAGCAGAAATACCATTTTGAAATGCATTGGTGCATGTTAAAAGTTTGTTTTGTAGCTGACCTTCTCTGAGTCTGCTGGATGCCATGACATACCCCAACGGGATAAAGGCGGTAGATGACAAACCCATAGCCAACCTCATGCTCAAGAGTGAAAAGCTTTTCCTCTAAGATTTGAAATGAGACAAGAATGACCAACTTTGCCACCTTTATCCAACATAGTATCCAAAATCCTAGCTACAGTAATCAGACAAGAAAAAGAAATAAAAGGTCTCCCAACTGATAAAAAAGAAGTAAAACTGTCACTGTTGGCAAATGAGAGGATATATATAGAAAACCCTAAAGAGTCCTCTCAAAACCCACAAAAACTAGTAGAGCTAATAAATGAATACAGCAAATTTGCAGGATATAAAATATATAGAAATCTGTTACATTCGCATACACTAGTAATGAGCTAGCAGAAAGAGAAATTAAGAACACAATCTCTTTTGTAATTGTGTCAAGTAGAATAAAACACCTAATAAATTTACCCAAGGAGGTAAAAGAACTCTACTCTGACAACTGTAAGACATCGATGAAAGACACTGAGGATTGGGGTACCTGGGTGTTTCATTCTGTTGAGCATCCTACTCTTGATTTTGGCTCAGGTCATGACTTCTGGGTGGTGAGATCGAGCCCTGTGCTGGACTTCACTCTGGGCATGGAGCCTGCTTAAAATTCACTCTCTCACACTGTTAGTGGGAATGCAAACTGCTGTAGACACTCTGGGAAACGTATAAAGTTTCCTCAAAAAGTTAAAAACAGAACTATCCTACAACCCAGTAATTGCATTACTAGGTATTTATCCAAAGGATACAAAAATAATGATTCAAAGGGACACATTCTTAACAATATGTATAGCAGCACTATCTACAATAGCCAAAATATGGAAAGAGCCTAGCTGTCTTTTGACAGGTGAATGGATAAAAAAGATGTGGTTTAGATACGCAATGGAATATTACTCAGCCAGCAAAAAGAATGAAATTGTGCCATTTGCAACGACATGGATGGAGCTAGGGGGTACTATGCTAAGCGCAATAAGTCAGAGAAAGACAAATAGTGTATGATTTCACTCATATGTGGAATTTAAAAAACAAAAGAGATGAACATAGGGTAAGGGAA
This sequence comes from Mustela lutreola, assembly GCF_030435805.1. Lineage (NCBI taxonomy): Eukaryota > Metazoa > Chordata > Mammalia > Carnivora > Mustelidae > Mustela > Mustela lutreola. The sequence continues at coordinate 55,069,893 of NC_081296.1, forward strand.
GGAAAAATAAAAGAGATAGAAACAAAGACAGAAGTAAACCATAAGGGACTCTTAACTATAGGAAACAAACTGAGGGCTTCTGGAGGGGAAGTGGCTGGGGGGATGGGGTAACTAGGTGATGGGCATTAAGGAGGGCACTGGATGCAGTGAGCACTGGGTGTTGTATGCAACTGATGAATCATTAAATTCTACCCCTGAAACTGATAATACACTAAAGTGAACTTAAATAAAATATAATAAATTTAAAAAGATTGTTTCTCCCTCTCTCCCTCCTTGCTCTCTCTCTCTCTCAAAAGAAAAAAAGAAAAAAAAAAGAAAGAAAGCAAGAGAGAGATTACAGATGACACAAATAAGTGAAAAATATAGTATATTCATAGATTGGGAGAATTAATATTGTTAAAATGCCCATACTACTCAAAGCAATCTACAGATCCAATGTAATCTCTATCAAAATACCAATAGCATTACTCACAGAACTAGAATAATCCTAAAATTTGTGTGGAGGCACAAAAGTCTCAAATAGCCCAACAATCTTGAGAGAGAAGAACAAAGCTGGAGGTATCACAATCCTGGATTTCAAACTATACCACAAAGCTGTAATAATCAAAACCATGTAGCACTGGCACAAAGATAGACACATAGATCAGTGGGACAGGACAGGGAGCCCAGAAATAAACCCACATTTATATGGTCAATTAATCCATGACAAAGGAGCAAGAACATCCAATAGGAAAAAGATAGTTTCTTCAATAAATGGTGTCCGGACAACCGGACAGCTACATGGAAGGAAGGAAGGTAGGCAAAAAAGAAAAGAAAGAAAGAGGGAAAGGAAGGAAGGAAAAGAAAGAAAAGAAAAAGAGAAAGAAAAAAGAAGGAGAGAGAGAAGGTGGGAGAGGGGACGGAAGGAAGACAGGGGGAGAGAGGAAATGCACGATTTTCTTATACCATATACAAAAGCAAACTTAAAACGGATGATAGGCCTAAATGTACGTCCTGAAACCATAAAACTCCTAAAGGAAAATAGGCAGTAAACTCCTGTACCTTGGTCTTAGCAATATTTGTGGGGGAGGGGGCAGTCTGTCTCCAGATGGAAGGACAACAGAAGCAAAAATAAACAATTGGGACGACATCAAACTAAAAACTTCAGCACAGTGAAGTAAACCACCCACAAAATGAAAACCATCAACACCTACTAAATGGGAGAAAATATTTGCAAATGATATATCTGACAAGGGGTTAATACCCAAAATACATACGAAGTCATACAACTCAACATTTAAATAAAAAATGAACAATCTGATTTTTAAATAGGCAGATATACGGAATAGACCTTTTTCCAAAAAGGACATCCAGATGGCCAACAGACACATGAAGAGATGTTCACCATCACGCCTCATCGGGGAAACGCAATTCCAAACCACACTCCGCAATCACCTCACTCCTGTCAGAACGGCTAGAATCAAAGACAAGAAGTAACCAGTGTTGGAGAGGATGTGGAGAAAAAGGGAACCCCCATGCACTCTTGGTGGGAGTGCTAACTGGGGCAGCCCCTGCGGGAGACAGTACGGAGTTTCCTCAAAAAGTGAAAAATAGAGCTTCTCTATGAGCCAGCAATTCTACTGTTGGGTGTTTACTCCCCTGAAATGAAAACACTCATATGAAAAGACAAATGTCCTCCCATGCCCATTGCAGCATTATTTACAGTAGCCAAAATATGGAAGCCACCTAAATGTCCACTGAATGGATAAAGAAGATGTGGCGTACATACACAATGGAGGATTACTCAACCATAAAAAGCAATGGCATCTTATCACTCACAACAACACGGGTAATACCCGCAGGGTGTTGGGCTAAAGGGAAATAAGTCAGTCGGAGACAAATACCTTATGGTTTCGTTCACAGGTGGAATCTAAAAAACAAAGCAAAAGAACAAACAAACCAAAATGGAAATAGACTCCGAAATACAGAGAATCAACTGGTTGGCTAGGGGGGACGGGGGTGGAGGGATGGACCGAGCAGGTAAAAGGGATGAAGAGGTACAAACTTCCAGTTATAAAAATAAATAAGTCATGGAGATGAAAAGTACAGCACAGGGAACATCATAATATTGTCACCACTTTATATGATGACAGATGGTAGCGGCACTTATCCTGGTGAGCATTTTGTAATGTATATCAATGTTGAATCACTATGTTGTAGCCTGGAATTAATAGAATATTGCATACCAATTTTGCTTTTATTTAGAAACAAAACAAAACAAAACATTACCATTAAAAAAAAAAAAAAAGAGTCAAGCCAGCTGAGAAGAAAGTTTTGTCCTAAGCAACAAGAGGAGAGGATGGAAGGGAAGTTCCCTGCTGCTGGAGGAAGCTTCCACTACAGGAGGGGAGAGAAAGAGCCGCAGAGAGGTCATAAAGAAGGTGAGTCACCGTCTGAATGCCTTAAGGCCCATGGCCCTGTGTGTGTGTGGCTGAGGACAAGGAGAACAGCCTGGAGATAGCCCATCTCTGAGGGTCCGGGGTGGGGTGGCTGGGCTATGGGGTATAAGTAGAAAGAAGGTGAGACTCTACTCCTGTCCCTTCAGGGCCCTATGTGGAAGGGCTTCCATGCGGAAGGATCTAGAAGCTCTTCAGCTGGTGATGGTAGCAGAGAGGCTTGCCTGACAAGCTCCCAGCAGGGAGGGACAAGCTTCATCTCTTGCTCTGCTCTTCCAAAGCTGGAGAGTAGGGCTTACATCCTTTTAGTCTTTGCACATTCCTGCTGCCTAGTCCTGTGTTTTTTCCAGACAAGGTTTTCCTGCTGGAAATGAAATGTCATAGTTTTTCTCTGCTCCACAAAATGCCACAAGGCACTCACACTAAGATCACACTGACTCCATGACAAATCAATCAATCAATCCCTGAACTCCCATGATGATCAAGACTTTGGGCCAGGTCTTTTGGAGAAGAGCTGGGAAAGTTTGGGTTTCCTGGGCCCTTGGCATGTATGCCCCTCTGAGCCTCCAACCTCAGCCCTTCCTTTACACTTCTCTTTGGGACTGGGGCTTGGCAGTTTCATCTCCGTGCACCCTCCCATCCCTTACTAAATGGTCAGTATCTTGAGCGCTACTGTTGCTGATGATGATGGAAAACAGAGACAACCTCCTTGAATACATAATGTGTGCTGGGACTTTCCAAGCCCTTAATTTACACTTACTCATTTAATCTTTGGCTAGCTCTGTCAGTTCTATTACTTTCATCCCCATTTTGCAGGTGAGAAAGCTGAGGCACAGAACCACTTAGTAGTTTGCCAAGAGCACAGAGTCCTAACTGGCAGAGCCCAGACCCAGTCCAGGCTGTGAGACCACAGCGCCTTCACCCCCACACTGTGCCTAATCTCCCTGTGTGCCTTTATGGGGCTTGGCAGATTACAGATGCTCCGTGAAGACTGAGGTTTTAAAAAGAATCATCATGCATCCGGGCACCTGGGGGCCTCCATGGCTGAAGCATCCCACTCTTGGTTTCAGCTCAGGTCATGATCTCTTGATCCTGAGATGAACCCTTGTGTGGAGCTCTGTGCTCAGCAGAGTCTGCTTTCTTTCCTCCTCTCCCTCTGCCCCTCCCTGCCACTCACACACACATTCTCTCTCTCTCTAAAATAGATAAATAAATTTTAAGAAAAGAATTGTCACTCATCAACCCTTACTACAGATGTGTTACGATAGAAACTTCTTATCAATGGATCTGCTATCTCTGGATGTCAGCTATAGAAGTCTTTTTGTCCTTGTCTATTTCTTTTTTTCTCTTGCTTTCTTGGTAGCTTTGTCCACCCATCAGCCTGCCCAGCTTGTAGCAGAAGCTCTGGCAAGACAGAGGCTCTGAACTCATAATGGTTTCAGTGCAGACTCCCTCCCAACTTGGCTTATGATAGGTCCCCTGTTCCCCTGCTCAGCCAAACTGTGCCGTCACCAGCAGGCACGCTTCCTGGTAATTCTCACATTGGATCCATGTGATACACAATTGGGAGATGGATATCAATCTTGCTCCGGAGCCACGGGAATGGATTCATCGACCCCACGACCTTTCCAATTTTCAGAGTCCAAACTAGGGTCACCCTTGTGGTTTTATAATATCCACCTTTTTGTTCTTTGATTAGTCCCTGGAAATAACACTCTAACTTACTAATCAACCGACTTCAAGACCCTGTTAAAATGATACCTCCCCCTTCAGGAAGCCTTCCTTGCAAATGCAAGTGAAATTGAATTTCTTGTTTGAACCATGGCTCTTAGTCTCTCTGTGCCGTTCACTCCCTTCTCCCTCTGTTTAACTTTGCCTGGCCTTGCCTCATTCCCAGCGCCAGGCAGGGCCCAGATCCACACATACTTCATCCCCACCCCCAGTTTCTTGCAAGCAGATGTCGTTCCAACATTGATTGATATGTTTAATGAATCCCATATTTTAAGAACCCAAAACTGACCAGACAGAACTCAAGGGCGTTTTTCTCCATTTAAAGGGAATTCTGAGTCACAAATTCTGTCCCTGTCCTTCACCCCACTCCCCTAGCACACACCCCCCCTCCCTCACCACCGTTCCTGCTTGACTAACAACAACAGAAACAACCATTGCTTCTGTTCTGCTGTGCACCCAGCCCGAGTTAAGGGCTTTACTGACAGTGCCTCACACAATTATCTGGAGAAGTTTATGAACTCAGTCTGAATTTCCATCTCCATTCCACAGAGAAGGAAACCTGTGGAGAGATTGCATAATGTACTCAAGGTTGTACAGCTAGTGGGCAACAGAGCCAGAATGGAAAACACGTTCTGACTGCAAAGACTTCCCCCTCAGTCCCTTGAGGTTCAGACTGACTCTAGCCATTCCATCTCAGGGTCTGGTGGGATGAGTCCTCCTATCTGGAGTCACACAGGGGCACACTCCCTTTTCCTACGGAGGGATCCCCTTGTGATCAGAAGACAGTTCCTGGAGTTCTCTTCCCTCCTAAGTGACACAGAATGGGCTTCACCTCTGGCAGCTGGTTTCTAGATGAATACTTGCCTGGTGGCAGCTCTTCCTTTGTCCTCCAGAACACCCCTTTCCTCCAACAACTTTAAGCGTTAACGTTTACTTTGTGGTTCTAGGATCTGGACTGAACTCCATCAGCCAGAGACATTTTCAACTACAGCCCCTCCCAGAAGCTCTGCTATAGACCAATGGGGGCGGGGGGTGCACTTGTTTCCGAGGTACCCCCGGACAGCGGTGAGTGAGCCGGGCTGGGGGGTCTCCACCTGTGCTTCCTGATGGCTCCTCTCTCGCTGCCTCCATATCCGACCCCCGGTCCCGGACCCAGCCCCAGCCCGGAACCCATGCGGAAGGGGAGGCGAGACCGGGGGGCCAGTACCCGCGGCTGGCGCTGGTCCCCACCGGGGCACTCGGCTGCGCAAACGAGAGGCCCCGAGAGCTGTCGCCGCCGGTAGAACGGCGCTACAGGTACCGGTCTGGCCGGGGCGCCGGGAGTGGAGAAGCGCAGTCTGGTTGCCCCAGTGCGGAGAGCCTAGGGTTGGCCTCTAGCTGCGGGTCGTGCGCCCTGCGGACAGAGGTCCCCGCCGCGCCCCGACACCTGGATTGCATTAGGCGAGCGGCGCGCCTCTCAGCGACGGCGGCTTCTCCAGATTACTGAATAACTGCATAATTCCGAGCGTGGGTTGCCCCGTCCCTACCCCAACCATCAGGTAACTTTTCCCCGGGCCCTGGCTGCGGAGCTGCCCTAGTCTCCTTTGGCCCGGCCGGCGACCGCTCGCCACCGCCTAGGGCCGCCGCCCTGGGGCTTCGTCCGTCCCCGGACCGAGGGATTCTGGGCAGCTCGCGGCGCCCAGGTTCCCCAAGCCCTTCCGGGCCTCCGTGTCTTGCTCCCCGAACTTCAGGCGGCTCCCTCCGCTGGCAGGAGGGCGGCCGAGGCGGCGCTTGCTCCGCGCCTCGCGTCCCCTCCCAGCGCGGGCCACGCGCCCTCCGCGCTCCCGGGACGCTCGAGTGTCCCCAGCGGGGCGCCTGGAGTGGCCAGCGTGTCCCGCGGAGCCGCCAGCCCTCCGCGCTCCTCTTCCGCCCTTCCCCAACTCTTCCCCAACTCTTCCCCACACGCCAAACTCTCGGCTCCAAGCCGTCCGGCCGCGCCTCCCTCTGTTGCGGAGCTTGGCGGAGCCGCTAGACTGCAGCCACTTTCCGGGGGACCCCGGTTCCCCACCCCGGCGGCCAAGCTTCGACCCTGCGAGGGGCTCCCACGGGCACGCGGAGGCAAGGGGGCAACGTACCTGGCCACAGGCTGAGCGCCCAGGCCACCAGGAGGCCCCTGGGCAGGTCCATGGCGTGCGGCGCGGCGGCGGGGGCCGGGTGCGGGGCGACCGGGCAGCGAGCCCGAGCGGCAGCCTCCTCGCGGGTGCCCCGAGCCTGCACTGTGCGCCGCGCGCCGGGCTCCCTGACAGCCGCCGCTCCTGCAGAGGAAGTGGGAGGGCTCGCGCCGCGGGGAGGGGCGCGCGGACACGCTCGCGCCGGGCTCCAGGCCAGTCTCGGCCCTTCTGCCACCTGGGCCGGCGGCGTGCAGCGCCTGGGCGCCGTCCCCGCACGCCCAGCCCCGCGCCCCCACTCCACCTCTGCCGGGGAGAGCTGGTGCGGCGCCCCCCTCCACGCTCCGCTACCAAATTCCACGTCGCTGCAGGAAGAGTGGCTTATATTCCCATTTCCCAGAGGGAAGAGCTTCACAAAACTCCGAGGGGTTATCTCAGGGGCCCCGGGGACACCGGGCCACGACTCAGGCCTCCGTGGGCCCAGGAGAGCAGATGTCCCTCCAAGTCAATTCTGAAACGTCCCCCCTGCGGGCCCGCTGCGGGGAGCTTGGAATATAAAGGGCCCAGTGCTTCTTCTGACCTGCACTCTGGCTGCTTCCTACCTGAGGCACCCCAACGCAACCAGGAGGAACCCGTGCCTACATCTGTAACAGAGAAGCTCTTCTTTAGAACGCAGCTGCCTTCCTTCCCAGTAGTTCTACCCCGGACAGTTAAATCCCATGCACGTTTGCTGCACGAACTTTAAAATGGGACCTGGAGCCCAGCTGGTGAGTGCGGAGGCTGCCCTGTCCCGCAAGGGAGAGAACTGAGGCAGAGGGTGGGATGGCCCAGGTCCTGAAAGCTAGAGCAGGCACCCCGCCTCACCTCCTCCCGGAAGCCTTCCTTCACCACCTCCCGAAACCAGATCTGCACCAGGGTACATGTCCGTTCTCTCTCTCTCTCCCCTTCACTGAACTTCTTAGTAGAGAAGCTATGCCTCAGTTGGTAGAAGCATTAACTTTTCTCTCCTTGTCCAGACCGAAAACTCCATTAAGGTAGAAATCCTTGTTTGGTTCACCGCTGAGCATCCAGGAACACATAGTAGGATGGATGGTTGGATGAATAGGTGAACCAGCACAGGTGATGTGAGGGGAGGCTCAGAGGGTAGAACTTCGGTCTGGAAGGGACTGGAAGGGCTTCCCAGAGGACTTGCCGTTCAGGCTGGGTCCTGGAGGATGAGGTGGGTTTTGAGAAGGTCCAGCTTCATGCAAGTGTAGTAATGGGTGTTGCGCCCAAACTGCTCCCTTCTAGCTATGCTGGTTGTTGTTTGGGCAACCTCACCTCTCCCTCTGGTCCACAGACTTTGGGGAAAGCTGATTCCATCTCTGGAAGGGGTATGTGCATGTGTGCTGGGGGGAGGCACGTGGTTTAGGCGGAAATGAATCGATGTATTGCCATCCCCTGGCTTCAGCCAGGGAATGAAAGGGAAGAAAGGAAAATGTGAGAAGAAAAAGGAAGAAGGTTTTCTTTTCTAGGAAACAAGATTTCTTGCTCTTCTGATTCTTCTGGAATGAATGAAGGAAGAAAAAATGAACTAACTAATTCGCTCCTCCCTTCTCCTACTCTCACGTCCCCTCCCAGGCTGAGACAAAGACTCCTGTAGGCCCAGAAGCTCATAGGGGTGGGGAAAGGAAATCTGGGCTTGGGGTGAGGCAGACAGATGCTGGATGGCAGAATGGAGTGACCAAGTCCAGGAGGGTCTTGTTGAGCCCCTGAATCAAGCCACCCCATCAGCCTGTTCCCCTGAAGACTTTCCAGTCCTATGACCAATGAGGCCCCTTTATTGTTTGAGTCGGTTTGACTCAGGATGCCTTGAACTTAGAGCATCCTAACTGGGAACAGCGATCTAAGGAGCTGCAAACTACGTCCTTGCCTCACACAAATTCAGACTTTCTCTGGTGGTTCTCAAACTCCACCTATATGGGGGTTGCCCAAAGCACCAAACACTGCTTGCTGAAGGGGCTTGTGTAACAATTCGGCTGTTCTTCCGGTCATTAGCTCTCATTGTCCTCATCAGGGCCATGGGAGTCCTGAATAGAGTATGTGTGCCTTTCTGTAATCTGGTGAGGTGGGGGAGGGGGGGAGAGATGTGCCTTCCCTCTTTCAGCGTGCAAAACACACAAGAGGGGCTCACACTGGAGGAGCAAGGGATAGAGCCGAGAAGACAAGACACAACCTCATATTTATGGATGTGATCGTTATTTATTATTTAATCACTTATTTTAATAACGTATTCGTTAGTGACCATTATACTTTGTGAAAATCACACAGGGCAGCAGCGTATGGGGGAGAATGCGTGACCAACAGTCTGGCTGGAGAAGCTCAGAGAATTGGATGAAGGACTTTGTGGAAACTGGGATTTGAGTTGAGCAGTGATAAGAATAATGCTAATCCCACATGGGTATGTAGCATATTTATTTTTCTTGAGATAATTCACATACCATGAAATTCGCCACGCAATTCAGCAAGTTTTAGTTTATTTGCAACATTGTGCAACTATTACCACTAACTTTATTGTTGTGACACCCCCCGCCCCAAAGAAACTCTGTAGTCATCAGCAGTTACTCCCCATTCCGTCACCTAAGTCCCTGGCAACCACAGATTTACTTTTTTGTCTGGGTGGATTTGTCTATTCTAAACATTTCCTGTAAATGGAATCATATCATACATAGTCTTCCGTGTCTGACTTCTTTCATTTAGCATAACGTATATGAGGCTCCTCCCTCTGGCAGCAAGGATCAGTACCTCATTCCTTTTTATTGCTAAGTAACATTCTGTTGCATGGATATACTGAGTTTTATTTATCCACTCATCAGGTGAAAGATATTTGCGTGTTTCTACCTTTTGGCTATTGCAAATGATGCTGCTATGAGCACTTGTGTATAGGTTTTTGTGTGAACATATGTTTTCAGTTCTCTTGGATATATACCTGGGAGTGGAATTCTGAGTAGTGTGGTAACTCTATGCTTAATCGTTGGAAGAATGAACCACCTGTGGCTGCACTGTTTTACATTCCTACCCACAATGTATGAGGGGGTACATGGTGTTTTACCAATTTTGAAATCCCTTTGACACCTATGATCCAATTTAATGCTCACAAGAGTCCTGCAAGGAATTATATTCACTTTTATATATAAAAACACTGTACTGGTGAGGATTATTTCAGTTGCAAGGAACAGAAACTCTACACAAACAAACTCAAGCAGAAAAGGCAGCATATGAGCTGATGTAGGCAGGAAGTGCTGCAGGTACGGCTGGATCAAGAGTCTTACGTGAAACTCTCATCTTTTTCTCTCTATCTTCTCTTACATTTGCTTCACTCTGCTTTCCTTTCCTGCAGCAGACAGGATTTCTCTGCCTGCTAGGAAAATGTAGCCAACAGACCCAAGCTTACACTTCATAGATTCTAAAGGGAGAAAGACAGCTTTCCCTACTAAATGCAGCAGGAAAGTCCAGGATTTTGATTCATGTCTACTCCAGAACCAATCAGTAGCTGGGCCATAGGGTACTATAATTGGCCAAGTCTGGTGTACATGCCCAGCCCTGAGGAGTTGGAAGGGAAGGAAGGGCTTTATGACTGACAGCCCCACCAGACCACATATTGTAGGAGAACAGTTCCCTAAAAGGAAACAGAAAAGAGGGGATGACAAAGTATGCCAGACAGAGAGGTTTCCTGGGTTGCTGGACTTTAGTGTCAAATTCAGAGCCATCCCTGGCCAGCTGGGACAGATTGGTCCCCTATCTCTGTCTCTTGGACCTTCTGCCACTTTTTCTTCAATTTTCCTCTCCAAGATTCTCCTCCCCCGTCCCCTGCCAGGTGTCTATCCCCTACTCTCTGGTTATTTCTCCCCACCCTTCTGTTTTCTGTCCCCACGTGCCTCCAGTGCAACTGCTCACCATGTTATCATGAGGGAGGGTCCGCACCCTGGCTCCTGGGCTCCTCTCTGCCCCCTTAGGCCCCCCTCATAGATCTTCCCTCTTCCTGTGCCTTGTCTGTTGGTTGGAAATGCAGACTCTCTTTTTAAATTAAGATAAACTTCAGCAAACTTATAGTCTCTGGGAAGACACATCATCTGCCAAAAAAAAAAAAAAAAAAAAAAAAAAAAGAGAGAGAGAGAGAGAGAGATAACAAATTCCAAGGCAAAAAACAAAGTATAAGAAAGCTACAGGGTTGCTTTTGTTATCTGCTGTTTGAATGACACATGTCACTGTTCCAGACCAATAATGGGGATGATGGGAAGGTGATTGTGTCACGCACAAATGGCCTTATGTTTCAGTTTGTCATGCCAGGTCTCATCCTTGCTAAAGAGTGAATGAGGTTAGCTTTGAATGACTGTGTTTACCCCAGTAGCTGATGTTTGCCCCAGCTGGTTTCCACTTAAAGTCGAAAGTTCGATCATCCCAAATGTTGGAGTAGGGGTGGGGGGGAATGTTCCCATCTTCCAAACATTGTGCTAAGCCAAGGGTTAGGGACTGGGATTCCTACTGGGACCAAGCCCTGTACACAACCTATACCAAATCCAGGAAGTTATTTTCTGATTTCCATTTCTCAAGCCACAAGTATGTACAGTATTTCGCAGTAAAGATATCAAAGGGGAAGGAGTAATGGCCACAACACAAACAGACACACAAGATAGATGAAGAAACATCCTTTTGAAGAAAAATATGCCAGAGGGTGTGGGAGAATAAAAATTGCTTTGAAAGTCTCGAGGTAGCAGTCAACATCCTAATGGAAAAGCTATTTCTAATGCAGCTTAGATGAGAGAAACCCTTGACCATGGACCAGACAGGAAGGGCGACATCAGGGTTAAACGTCACAGCGAGGACACTATGAAGGACACCTGCTTTCAATGGGCTCTCAGTACAGACTAACGGAACTCCTTTAGCCATCCGCACCATCCAGGTGGCTGTCTAGGACCTTCATCCCAGCCCCGGCTCCGCTGAGAAGTCAAGGAGAGGCTGTGAAGGTTAAGGGTCTGGATGGAACGCTCTAGGGTAAAGATGGACTCAGGAGAGTTGCAGACAAGGACGTGGAGCAGAGAAAGGGGTTCTCAACTGTGTGCACAGACCAGGTGCAAGGGTGCCACTTGTCCAGGGAGTGGGAGCTGGGCCATTCGATAAGCAAATTCTAGCGGGTATGATCGGGCCAAACACGCAGGTACATGCACATGTGCATGGTCGCACGCATGCACACACATCTGTGCTGGCATAAATACACTCTTCCCATCCAGCACTGTCCGAATCCATGTTAAGGAAGAGACGCATTACTCCAAGAAAACCTCAAATGTACAGATCACCCTGTGCATTTTGGAGAGAGCATTTTGAAACAGTGTTGGTTCCTCATCATTCTTTCTCCCACTTACAGGTGAAATCTGAGTTACAAGTCAGGGCATCCTTGGCTCAAATGCCAGGGACAGAGCTCCCGAAGGATGACCTTTGGCTCTAAAAAGGCCCAGAGAGAGCTTTTATATTTTTAGCCTTTACTTTGGGGGCAGATCAAATTCCAGGGGGGGGGAGTGGTAAATCTTAGGGATTTGGGGGGAAGGTGGGTTAAAAGATAAAGGGTGGAAATAATTTTGGTCCCATCGTAGGGTATTTTTAATCAGCCTTCATTTGATAACAAGAAGGCTTCAGAGGTTTTTGAGTGAGATTGGGGAAGGGCAGGGAGATCTGTATCCAAACAAGTCCGGGAGACAGAAGCCTGTGGCCTTTGGCCCATTCAGGAAGGTTCTGTGAAGGAGGAGCCAACACTCCCAGATCATCTTTCGGATATCCTCCCTTCATGCTCCCCCAAGACTTTGGGAGCTTTCACGGCCAACGTTTGGGCTTCCATAAAGATGCTGTTTTTTCCTCCTCGGCTTTGGTGGGTACCGTTCCTTGTGCTCAGCACTGAACCTTGCATTCCTCCCAGCCCTGCCTACTGGATCTAACCTGTGCCCTCAGTGCCCTTCAGAGCCTGTGCAATGGGACTTACTCCTGCCTTCCCTAGAGTGTTTCCTGCCTCTCTCTGAAACAAATCACATGCTCTTGTCTGGTGGCTAGTACTCAACATGCCCGGAAAGCGGATACCAGGACCAGCTACTGTCGCTGAGCATCCCTGACCGCGGACCAGATTCTGGACCGAGTGTCCTGCACCGTCTCGTCCTATCCTTCTGTTCCCACCACACGGGCAGCTTTGCAGGCAACTGTCAGTATTCTCAGGTATTCCTTTGGCCCTTGTCATTCCTGTGAATGCCACATCCTGAGGCTTCCAGCTGCAACCCCCAGTGGGTTCTCTGTGTTCCTTGACTCTGGAGCTCTGTCAGCAGGCTGGGAGTGTTGGGGAATCAGTGGGAGCAGTCCCCAACCAATGACGGATGAGTACCCCAGCTCCCACAGCCTTTACTAGGGGCTGAATGCTTGTCTCCCCCTCCCCAGAGTCCTATGTTGAATCCTAATCCCTAACTATTAAGAGGTGGGGGCCTTTGGAACAGGATTAGGTCGTGAAGGTGGAGCCCTCATGAATGGGATTAGCGTGCTTACTAAAAAAGACTGTGAGAATGCCCCTGCCTCTCTTGCCATCTGAGGATATGACTAGACGACGCTGTCTGCGGACCAGAAAGCAGGACTCGGGAGATACGGAATCTGCTGGCTCCTTGATCTTGGACTTCTCAGCCTCCAGAGCTCTGAGAAACACATCCCTCTTGCTCATAAGCCACCCACTCTGTGGCATTTTTGACAGAGCAGGCCAAACAGACGAAGATATCCCTCCTGAGGGATCACTCTGAGGAATATTCCACAGTGTCCCAGGGAGCCGGGCGGAACTGAGCCCTGTTTGCCCGCCGTGGCCACCTGCTCACTGCTGCACCCTGTAAGGGCTTCCCTCCCTTCTCTCTCTTGTCATTCCCTTGACATTGCTCTCTGGGATCACTGTCCCATCGCCCCACCCCCATCACAGAACACTAGCACTTAAATTCTCCTATCAGGGTCTACTGCCAGGTTTAGAGGAATAAAGCAACTGGATCCAAGTTTTGTAGCTAGAAAGTGGCAGACTAAGCCTGGAACCCAGGGGACATGGGAGGGACACTGAAAGTAGCCCCGAACCTTGCCAACTATTGAACCTCCTGACTTTCTCACATCTGTTCTAACACCTGGGATGCCTGGGAATGCTGGAAATTCTGCTGTCTGAGTTTCTGGCTCCAGGTGCACTCTTTGGAAAAGAAAATTCAATTCCACTTGGGAAGTTGATGAACCTGTTCGATGAATATTAGCCCTTATTCCCCAAGGTCCTGAACAGAGAAGGAGCTTTAAGAGGGACAAGAAATGGATCTGCAGCAAATGTGGATCAGAAGAACCAGTCCTCGGGCAACTAGAGGCCGCAGCAGCAGAAAGCAGCCTGTCAGAGAGGCTGCTGAGAGGGTTGGGGAAGAGCATGCCCTGTTTCCCCATTTAGCTGAGAGTTGGTCCTAGGCCTCAGCTAATGCCCTCAGCCTGGAAGGGCATGTAGAGGTTTCTGAACATCACAAGTTGTATACCTGATCTTGGAAGTCCAAGAGAAGAAATAGGGGAGCACAACCCCCCCCCAAAAAAAAACATAAAAAAAGGAAATGTTCTTGACAATATAACCAGTGACGAACCCTCTATTGGTCTACCTCTGTCTCCAGCCAGCCTCACTAAACCCAGAGACTAGAATTTTAAACGGCTGCTACCTCCCTCTACCTCCCCTTCTGCCACAGGCATGACGGGTTGGCCACGTCCCTGTGATCACATACCTGCCAGGCTGGGTCAGCCACCAGTGGGGGCTTTCTCGGAGACTGCTTGTCTACACATATTTCTGGAAAGAGGACAGACCTCCGTGCTGCCAGGGAAGGCTCTCCCCAGACTTTTCCAGCTGCTGCTGCTCATCCTAAAGCATGTACTAGAAATAAACATCTCCCAGGCAATTTGCAGCTGGGGGCAGAGGCTAAGAGGTGGTGTTTGCAGATGTGGGGAGAAGGATGGGGAGTGGAGATGTTTTAGTTGACATTTGGGTAGCAAATGCTTCTGTGAGCCTTTTTTTTTTTTCTCTGCTGAGCATTGGTGAGCAAAATGTGGGTGCAAAATCTGGGCTTAAAGACCTCTTAACCCCACCAGCCTTCCGTGTAGGCCAAATGTTAAGCATCGAGTGGAGGATTATTGCAAGGAAAGGGGTTGGTTTGTGTTTGTGTTTGCAGAGCTTCAGACAGACCCTGTAAATGGCTGGGGACCCTGACATTGCTCATGAGGCTGTAGAGTGCAGGGAGTGTAGTGGTTACACATGCAGGCTCAGGGCCCAGAGAGACTAGATTAGGATCCCAGCCTGGCCTGGCATCAGGTGGGTGACCATTTCAAGTGGAAACGATGAAACAAGCTCCAATAAGTCACTTACCAAGTGCCAGACACAATTCTCAGCACTTGAGGTGTATCATCTCGTTGAATAATCCCGACAGCTCTCCGAAGTTGGGGCTATCATTGTTCCCATTTTACAGATGAGAAAACTAAGGCATGAGGGGGAGCATAACCTGCTCAAGGACAGTCAACTGGTGAGTGGTGGAGCCTGGAGATCGCCTTACGTGATCTGGCTGGATCCCTCTGCCTCTTGGGTTGTCGTGAGGCAGGGCTGAACCAGGGGCTATAAAGGGTTTGGCACCGTGCCTGCCACATGGCAAGCTCGCAATAAATGTTAGTTTTTATTATTAGCAACATATGAAACAGCGTAAAGCAGACTAGTCAAGCTATCCGCACCATTTGAGATTGTTAACAATGCCTGACATTTGTTTAGCTCCATATGTAATTCAAAGGACTTTCCCCGATTAGGTCTCTGAGAACCTTCCTTGAAGGCCCTGTGAGAGTGGTGGGGGCAGTTTTGAGTGGGCATGTTTACTGGATGAACAAGGACATGGAGGCCCAAGGTCAGCAATGTACATAAGGTCCCATACTAGCCCTCTGGTCATACCATCCTTCAGCAAGCCTGTGTTGATATCCCAGAGCCTGAGTTACACACCAGCAGGCTGAAAAAAATGCCAAACTATCATCAGCATGTGGTCCTCTAGTATGTTTCACTCAGATTGCATTTACAGAAACATTTTCATACCCAGCTGTGTAAACTGTGATACAACAATAACAATTTATTGCTTGTTTATCCTCTAACTTCATAATTAGGATCTGAAGAGATTACAATAAAAAAAATCCCAACAATAGAAGACCAAGAGTCAAACAATGGAACAAATATTTGTATAGCGTTTTCCATTTTATGAACAGGTGTGATCTCATATCAACCTCCTGTCAGTCCACCACTGGACATAACTGTGCCATAAAACTTGGGCTGAGCAGAGGTCCTGTAACAGAGAGTCTCATGGCCATGTCCAACTCTTCTACTCTGGTACAATTTTGCCTGTGTATTTTGTCAGTTACAGAGAGGGTAGAGTTAATGTTTCCTGCTATGTTTCACCAAGACTCGAGCTAGAATGCTTGGTTTTAAATTGCAGCCCTGACACATGAATTCTGTGACTTTGGGCAAGTGCCTTAAGCTCTTGGTTTTTTAGAATTCTAACCTATACGAAAGCATACCTATCTCATGTGATTATTGTGAAGATTGAATGAGTTCACACATGTCAAGTGTTTGGAAAAGTGCCTGGCACAGAGTAAGTGTTATTCGCTTACAGTAAAACCAAAAATCATCTCCCAGGAAGTCTGCAGAATCATACATCTCTCTTTTATAGTTCTGTCCATTTTTGCATTATAGATTTTGAAGCTAAGTCTCCAGGTGCGTGCAAATGTAGAATTGTCATATCTTCCTAGTGACTTGAGCCTTTTCTTGTGACAAAATGTCTATCTTTAGTTATGCCTTTTGACAACATCTACTTTTTGATCTTAACATGATTCCACTGGCTTTCTTTTGGTTAGTGTATGCATGGAATATTTTTTCATTTATTTGCTTTCAACTCTCTTTATCTTTGTATTTTACACATATCTCATGTGAGCAATATTTAGTTGTTTTAAAATTTAATGTTAAGCTTTCAATGGAGCACTTAGTCCATTTACATTTAATTTTCACTATATTTGAGTTTAAATCTACCATCTTAGTATTTTCTATTTGTCCTGCCTGAAGTGTGTGCTCCTTTTTTTCCTCTCTTTTCTTGCTTTCTTTTGGATAGATCATTTGTAATTATTCTTTCCCCCACTTTGTTAGGTGGAAAGTAATAAAGAATGGTTCCCTAGAGATTCCAGCATGCATCTTTAATTTATGAAAGTCTAATATGAAAAAGCGCTTTTATCTTCTCCGAGACAATGCAAGAACTTCAGAGCATTTGCACTGCAGTTGCTACCTTCATGATTATACACAATTGGTTTTGTTTATTTTAATTCTCTCCATATTTTAAAAATCATGATACTTTATTATTTTCTTATAGCCTGTCAATATTTGGATTTGTCCACATATTTGCCATTTTTGTTGCTTTTCTTGCATCTTTGACTTTTCATATGGGATCATTTTCCTTTTGCCAGAAGAATGCCATTTAGCATTTCCTTTAGGACTGCATTTTCTGGTGTTAAATTCTCTCAGTTCTTGTTTGTATGAAAATGATTATTTAATTTTTATTCCTGAAGGATGTTTTCTCTGGGCATTATATTTTTTCTTTTATCACATTGAAATGATCATTGTCTTCTGATTCTTGTTATTTCTGATGAGAAGTCAATTCTCAGTTTAATCATTGTTCCTTTGAAGGTAAAATGTCTAATTCCCTATAGATGCCTTTAAGATTTGTTTTTCTTTTGGTTTTAAGAAATTTTGCTGTGATGTAGATTTCTTTTTGTTTATCCTACGAGATTAATTTGGCCTTTTAAAAAAACTGTTCATTCAAGCCTTTTATCAGTTTGGGGAAACTTTAGCCCTTACCTCTTCAAATATTGTGTCTGTCCCATTTTGTCTCTCCTCAACCACTGGGACATTTATTAGAATTTATCGTGTATCTGTCATAGACTGAATGTTTGTATTGCCTCAAGAGTATATGTTGAGATCCCAACCCCAATGTGTCAGTATTAGGAGGTGGGGCCTTTGGTAGGTGATTAGGTCATGACAACGGTGGCCTCATGAATAGGATTTATGTCCTTATAAAAGACACTTCATGTGTGCTTCTGCCACATGAGGACATGGTGAGAGATGGCCAGGAAGCAGGCCTTCACCAGACACCAATCTGTTGGTATCTTGATCTTGGACTTCCCAGCTGTGAGAAATAAATGTTTTCTGTTTAAACCACCTAGTCTGTGGTATTTTTGTTATAACAGCCTGAATGGACTAGGACAGTATTCTTTATGCTTCTCATCTTTGCATTTTTTGATTATTTTTTTCTTTCTAAGTTACTATATATATATATATATATATATATATATAACCTTATTTTCCAATTTATTAGGTCTTGCCCCAGCTTATTCAAACCTATTCTTTAAGTTCTTTATTTGGATTATTTAATTTTTTATTTTGAGAATTTCTATTTGGTTCTTTACAGTTCTCTTTTAAAATGTTAAATCTTGTCTTTTATCTTCCAAATATAGGAAACTTAATTACTTTAAACTCTGGCTCTGATCAACCAGAGTCATTATGGTCTGCTTCTATTGTATGTTTTTTCTCCTGATCTTCATGTATGATGTCTTATCTCTCATGGGACTGGATATCCTTGATTTTGCGTAGGTCAATGGGCAGGGAAATTATGAAAATAAATTGAGAGCTTGAATTTTATGTCCCAGAAAAGATTATTTGCTTCTGCTATGCTCCCAAGGTCATTTAGATCACTCAAATACTGTTAATAATGTTAATAATATTTTGGGATTGGACTTTCTTGGGTCCCCAAATGTTTAGGAGCTGTATTTCAGTCTATGTGAGGGCTGGTTTACTAGTAGTTCACCTTTACTTTTCGGGTATAGCCTTTCTGGGTTTAAAATGTTAGAGGTTTACTATGGTCCCCACTTTTGCCGATCCTGAACTACATTTTTTTTCCCCTACCCACAGGTATGGTCAAAAATATTTCCCAGTCTCTCAGCTGTGTCTTCTGGATTTGCAAATGCCCCCAGGGCAATGGGAGTCCCAATGCCAAGCTCCCCTCTCTGGGCTTCCTTCCTCTTGCAGACCTCAGTCCAGTAATATTTTTACTACCTTGATAGCTTTCCCATCCTTACAAGCTGGTTTTTGGAAAATATTTTGTCCAGTTTTTTGAATTTTCCTCAGAAGGAAACTTGTCTACATTATTCAATCTGCCAACACTGGAAGTGTAATCCAAAATATGACAATATCATTTCCTCAAGACATCCTTTAATATCTCATAAAACACAGCAAGAATTTTCTAGTAAACCTTCTAGAATTTTTTATTCAAAAGTGAGTATGTCTGTGATCTTGATTTTATCTAGTCTTATCTAATAACAATTCATCGACTAGGAAATTAATTGATTCATTTATTCAATAAATATTCAGTGTTGGCTATGTTCCAGGCACTGATCTAGGCCCTAAAGATATAATGGTAAGTAGACCAGACACCTTCCCCCGTCCCTAAGTTTAAAGTCTAGAGAGAGAGAGAGAGAGAGTGAGGGCACATATAAAAATTTAACTACACTTAAATGTGATGAGAGATTGAGAGAAAAATCAATTGAAAACAATCGATTGCAATAGGAAGAGTATGAGGATGCCAAGTACAAGAAGAATTACAATAATTGTGATGCTCTGTCTGCAAGCAGCAGAAAATTGGACCCAAATGGGTTTAAATAATGACTGAATGTATTATCACTCACAAAATAATAAGCCCCAAGGTAGAGGAACCTCAGACAGAGGTCATTGGAATGTTAGCTGCTCCTCTGCCTCTTACCTCTCATTGTCCTCAGGCTGGCAAAATATGGCAGCTAAAGTTCCACTGGTCTCATCCAACCACTGAAAGATCCAGAGGAAAAACAGGAAGACCAACACACCTCCCCTCATCTTCCCTTTTTTTTCACTGGGCAGGATTGGGTCACATGCCCTCTCCTATACCAATCACTGGCAAAGGAAATAAAATTACCTGAAGGAATTACACTAGCCATGATCTGTTTCTAGCTGGAAGTGGGACCATCTTCCCTTGCGTCATGTGGGGGAAAGACCAATTCTTCAATAAAATTGGGGTTCTATTAGGAAGGAAGAAGGAAGAAGCAGAATGGCTACTGGGCAATATTCACCACAGGGGATTGGTAGTAAGGGTAGAACATTACCAAAGACAAACCACCCATTCCACACATTCTTTTGAGTCTTTACATACACATTCTGACATGTTTTTCACAATTAGCCAATAAATCAATCGTAATAGCTAACGTTATTGACTGCTCACATACGTGAACTCATTTAGACTCAGTGAGGTTGGTGCTATTATCATCCTCATTTTATAATGGCAAAACTGAATCACAGAGTGTTAAGGAGCTTGTCCAAGGTTACATGATGGGCGAAACATGGATTTATTTTTTACTATTTATTTATTTATTTATTTATTTTTAATTTTATTTATTCACTTGACAGAGAGAGAGACACAGCAAGAGAGGGAGCACAAGCACGGGGGAGCAGGAGAGAGGGAAGCAGGCTTCCCGCCAAGCAGGGAGCCCAATGCAGTGCTCCATTCCAAGACCCTGGGATCATGACCTGAGTCAAAGGCAGCCACTTAACTGACTGAGCTACCCAGGTGCCCCTGAAACTTGGATTTAAACCAAGTCATCTGGTTCCAAAGCTACAGATTTTAGCCTCTAAAATAAACTATTTCTAGCAAGGTAAATGGACTATTCCAACATTTTAAATGAAGAAATTGAAGTTCAGAAATGTGAAGTTTGCCCATCCACTTATTTTCTTATAAAACTTTATTGAATTATCCCTTACTACTCTTGGTGCTTAATACTCCTGGTGCTAGGCTCTCGGGATACAGTTCTGAATAAGACCTTGCTCTTGATCTTATGCTGCCTATAGACTTGTAAGATAATAATCATTGAATGTTAACTGTGAGCACTTTGTCACAAGTAAAGGCTGCAGGCTCTGGCATCAGATGCTAGGGTTCAAGTCCCAGCTTTATGGCTCACTAGTAGTCCTTGACCTTGGGCAACTCTCTATTTTGATAACCTCTTCACCCTATTGGTGAGGGAGAGATTACTACCCTAAGGTTATGGGGATGGCTAAACACACACTAGGTGACGAGACCAACAGTATTTACTAGATATCTATGCTCACAGCCTATGGAGGAGGATACCACCACCATGCAGGACCACACGGGGTCTCACTTGGGATCAGGATGAACAACTGGAGTGGAGGGAAGCAGACTTCATAGCCTCAAGAGGGTATGGTGCCTCCTGGTTCACCATGACTGGCTTGTTTGTATAGTTCTGTGGTCTGGCAGGGAACTAAAATGTGCTATTCAGAGAGAAGTAAGAATTGCACCTGGCCTGTCTGATAAGAAGAGTTGGCTAAAGAAGCTTATCTATGAGAGCAGAGGGGAGCTAGCCATTAAGCCATTTGGGGTCCTTTTAATTTCACCAGATATCATGCAGCTCATGATAGTGAACCTTAATTTCAAGCTTTACATCACTGTTTCTTAACCTGGTTGCACCTTTGTTTCTTCATCTTAAAATCAGAATAACAGTGCCTGGTTCATTGGTTATTTGTGGGTTTTGAATGAGACACTATGAGGTGAGCATTTAATACAGGGCCTGGCACTTGCCAAGAACCAGGCATATGTTGTGTGATATGCATAAGGTCATATGGCTGGTAAGCAGTGGACTCAGATTTAACCATCCCCTTTTGTTTCTAGATACTGGGAACTTTCTACAACACTGAATTGAAATCTTGTCCATTGGGAAAATACCAGTTAGTTTACCCATCCATCTGTCTAAACATACATGCCTCCATCCTCTTATTTGCTCATTCATTCAACAAATATGTGTTGAGCACTTACTATATTAATGGTCTTGGCACTATGAAGATGGCTTTTAGAAGCTTACAGTCTGATGGAAGAGATAGACATGGAACAGACATGGTGCTTTCCAATGTGATGGATGTTATGCCACAAGCAGTCAGTGCCAAAGACAAACCAAGGTAAGAATGGCTGGAGGTGGGATGTGGATTGTAAAGACCCTGGGAATTTGCCCCCAAACAGCCCATCAAAATATCTCCTGTTCCCTCCCCCGTGATGGTTGGGGTTAATGACCCCTGTGATCCAAACTGTAGAGGAATCTCCCATTGGGATTCCTGGCTGACACACTGACAGACTTTGAAAAAGCCAAGACTTTCCATTTCTGACTCTTAAACTGTAGGTGGAGGATCCTGGGCTGGTCCCTTCCTCCTATTGGAACTCAGTTTCTTTGTTTGTAGAGCAGGGGTATAGGGCTAGGTGGTTTGGGGAGATTACCTCCAGCTCTACCCAAAAATATTGTTTTTAAACACTAGGTCTCATGAGATCCCTACTCCACAGGACCACCACTCTTCCCTAACTGGCCCCTATTTGTCCTCTCCCACACCGTATACACACGATACCCATCATTCTGGTCTACACTACACACCCCTCTAGGTGGGAACTGGTTTCTTCAGATATTTTCTTCCAGGAAAAAAGTAATATAAAACAACAGCACTACAAACCACAAAACCCAGGAGAAAGAAAAAGTTGTAGCTTGTCCCATTGTCTGTCTTTGGAGATTGGTATACCTTGTTCACTTTTCCTCAAATGAGACTTTCATTTTAAATTACATTGAGCCATAGCTTGGCGGCTCTATTTTTTGTTCCATTCTTGGTACTCCACAGGATGTCAGAAAGGAGAGCCAACTTTTCACTTTTCTCCAAATCTGCGTGTTGCCCAAAGATCTTGGGGGTGGGGGATGGTTTCCAAGGTTGGATGGGAATATGGAAAGCCAGCAGCATCCAATACTTCCCAGACTACCCTGACCACAACCCTGCGGATAGGAGGCAGGCAGGCAGCTGGGCTGGCAGCTTGGGGAGTACTCAAAGGATGAGGCAGGGAATTTGCTGCCACCTCCAACTTGGTGTATAGGATATGTGAAGGAGAATTCCAGGTGCTGGGCTCTCTCGACACTGTGTCTAGAGTCTGGTTAGGGTCAGGGTTTCACAAGGGGGTAATGCTATGAGGCTATACCCTGACATGTGCTCTCCCTTCTCCCTGGAGGAAAACCAGGTTCTTTTCATCAGTGAAAGCATCCAAGTTCTGCTTTCACTTATTTGAGGAATGTTTCATCAAGAGGAAAATCACGTAAGCCTGGCACTGCCACTGGCAAGATGTGTGACCTTGGGCTGATTGCTTGACTTCCCTGATTCTCAGTTTCCTCTTCTGCAAAATGAAGGGATTGTATCCAGTTATCCAAAAGGTCACTTAAGGTTATAAATTGTCATGAGAGGGTCAGGATCATGGTTTCTGAAATCGGACAGTTTGACGCAGTTTGAATCCCAGCACCATTTACCAAGAGGGGACCTTGGGTAAGGGGGTGACATCTCTTAGCTTCAGGGTTGCTTGAGAATTAGATGAGTGAATGCATCCAAGAGTGTAGCACAGGGTCTAATGTAAAGGGAACATTCAGTAAATAAGTTATGAGCTCTCAGGAAGATAAAGGTAATGAGCCTGTGTGCACAACTCTGCTCAACTTTCTTCTACTTGTGCTTTCTGGGGCAGAGACCGGAAAGCAAATGCAGTGGAGCTTTTAGGAGCAAAAGGTGCCACTTCAGTCTCCAAGACTGGTATTTCCTCCCCAGGCATCCAGGCCAATATCTGGCTGGTTACCAGAGGATTAAAAACTAGTCATTAGGTGGCTGCCACTGAGTATGAGGCAGGGAGTCAAGGGAGTCCAGTCAAAACCTAGCAAATACCAATGGATGATGCTAGAAGGGGCAGAGAGCATTTTCTGGGGTGGACCATAATTGGGAAGAAGCTCATGATTCCATCTCCAGCTAGATTGGCCTTAGCTTTCTGCTATGTCCCATGCCATCCTCTTATGAAATGGAAGCTGATGATGTGCACAGTGGGACACAAGTATGGTAAGGGAACAGGAGGATAGAAGGGTGCGCTGGGGACGCTTGACTCTCTGAACCATAAATCAGAGACTTCTGCTGGTCACGCTGCCCACAGTGGCCATGCTGAGTAATCTGCCAGGTCAGCTCTGGCCCCAGAGAGCCTTCTGAGTTGTACTCTCAGCAGACTCATTTAGCTCCTTTGAAAAATGCCAGCATCTGCTTGGCTGTGAGCTGGCTTCTTTTCTCTGGGTCTTAGGTTCCTCTTTTGTGAAGTGATGGAGACTTCTTTTTCTTGCATGATGGCAGACCATAAACCACATACCAGAGGGAAGAGTACACAGTGCTATCCAAAGAAGAAAAAAAAATTTTTTTGAAGATTTTATTTATTTATTTGACACAGAGAGAGATCACAAATAGGCAGAGAGGCAGGCAGAGAGAGAGAGGTGGGAAGCAGGCTCCCCACTGAGCAGAGAGCCCGATGCAGGGCTCGATCCCAGGACCCTGAGATCATGACCTGAGCCGAAGGCAGCGGCATAACCCACTGAGCCACCCAGGCGCCCCGAAACTAGTCTTTAAAAAATCTTAACTGTGGATGAAGAGGGGGAAAAACTCTGAAAATTCAAAACTGTAAGCTGACCTTCGTGTGAGTTTCCAGTCCAAGTTCATACTCAGTGTGGCCCAAAAACCTCAAGTGGAGAATTTAATTTTAAGTAGCCCTACATTAGAAGAAACAAATATAAGTAATTTCTGGAGAAACTAAACTTAAATCCATCCCTCAAAGAACTCCACAAATAAACTTCCAAGGAAAAGGAGCAACTTACAGGAAAAACAAAATGAAACAAAATACACAAAGAAATAGGATACCAAAAGGAAGGGTCAATAGAAGCAACAAAAAGCAGATCTTCAAAGACTTCATATTCTGGAATTAACAGATGGATAACTAGGTTTCATATATTGAAAGAAATAAAGAAACATAAACACGAGGAAGAAATAAGCAGGTTTGGAATACAGTCAAGTAGATTGAGAATTGAAAAATATAAGAACTAAAAACCTCAAATGAATTGGTTAATGAGCTGATTGGACACTGAGAGGAAAATTTGTAAATTGGAAAATAGTTTCAAAGAACTAGCCAAATGTGGACACAAAGCACTAGAAAATATGAAAGAAAGGGAGGTGTTAAGAGACATGGAAGACAGAGTGAAATGTTTTAATATATTTTGAATTGATTTCCAGAAAGAGGCAAAGAGAAAACACAGAGGACATAGTTTTGGAAATAAATACTAATAATTTCCCAGAATTGTTGAAAGCTTCTAAACCATGGATCCAGAAAATCTAGCAGATTCCAAGAGTAAACACATAACACATACATGCATGTACACACCTAGGCATACAGTAAATATTTCAAAACAACCAGAGACAGAAACAAAGTTAGATGGATTCCTGATGTTTTAATGGAAAAGCATAAGTTGAGAGAAAATAACCACCAATATAGAATTCTATACCTAGCAAAACTATCCTTGAAGAATTAGAGCTAAATAAGACATTTTCTGACAAACACTAAGTTTATCCCCAAAAATCTTCCCTAAAGGCAATGATCAAATATGTGCTTCAGGCAGAAAGGAAAATAGTCCCAGATGGAAGACTGAAGGTACAAGAGGTAATGATGGGCAAAGATACTTGTAAAGATGCAGGCAAATAGGAAAATTATTGTCTGCATAAAATAGCATAATATTGACTAATTTAGGTAGGGGAAGAAACAAGGTAAAACTAGAATACTGAACAATAATAACAAATGAATTGCAAGGAGATCATTGAAATTAAGGCATTCTAAGATCTTTATATTACCTGGTAGGAAGGAGGATAGTATCTGCCGTGTGTGTTGAGCTCAGTCTGCATTTTGTGGTAACTAGGACAGTCACTAAACAGGCAAAGAACTTACAGCTTCTAATAAAGTAATGAGAAAGAGGAAAAACCCAATAGAGAAGAAAGATGGCGAAAAAAAAGGCAGTGGGAAAAGGAGACCAAAAAAAGCAAGAAAAAAGAAATAGTATGTAATGAAATATTAGTGATATATACAAATACATAAGTAAGCACAATAAGGATAAATAGACAAAACTCAGGGTAAAAGAGAAGAGTTGTCAGACTGGGTTACAAAGGAAAATGTCAAGTGTAAGGTGTTTACTACAGTCATGTTTAAAACAAAGAACAATGGAAGATTGGAATTCTCAGCATGGGGAAAAATATGTGCTGAGCACATACTAACCAAACTAAATCTAGAATGTTTATTTCAATAAGAGACAAAAAATGAACTTAAAGATCCAAAGTATTTTACAATTACAGAGGGCAGTATATAATGATAAGTGGAAAAATTTACCAATAAAATATGACACTCTAACTCTGTATGCCTATAATAACATCCTCAAAAGATAAAAATTAAAATTCATAGATCTATAGTGAAAAAATAGACAAACAGGCCATATAATGAGAGATTTTTAACATGCTTTTTCTATTACCTATAGAGTAATAAAATGTTAAGACTCAGTGATAGCATAATATGCAAATTTTGATCTAATGGGCATAGATAAAACATTACACCCAACAATCAAAGAACATAGGAATTGTCAAGCACACATAGGAGAAACATTTATGATAAATTTATAGGAGGTTGCAAAACTCATCTCAAAAAGTTTCAAAAAGATTGGTATTAGATAGATCATATTCTCTAAACACAGTGCAATGGAGTTAGAAATAAATACCAAAAGATTATTAGAAAAACCCCCCACACATTGAATTTAAATCTAAGTATACTATACTACTAAATAATTCATAGGTCAATGACACAATCACAACAACAAAAAATACTTATCATTGAACAATAATGAAACTCTTATGTACAAAATTTATAATTTTTTATACATTTTTTTATTTTTTATAATCATATATTTTCCCCCCAGGGGTACAGGTCTGTGAATCGCAATTTTTAGCTTTAAACTCTTTCCTTAGAAAAGAAAAAAATTCAAATTTAATATACTGTGGTTAATGTAGATATTAAGAAGTTCAACAGCGGGGTGCCTGGGGGGCTCAAGGGGTTAAAGCCTCTGCCTTCGGCTCAGGTCATGATCTCAGGGTCCTGGGATCGAGCACCCCATCAGGCTTTCCACTCAGAAGGGAGCCTGCTTCCCCCTCTCTCTCTCTCTGCCTTCCTCTCTGCCTACTTGTGGTCTCTGTCTGTCAAATAAATAAAATAAAATCTTAAAAAAAAAGAAGTTCAACAGGATGATACTAAATAAAGCAGATGGAAAGATTAAAGATAGAGGCAGAAGTTAATGAAATATAGAAAGTAACTGGACAATGGAGAAAACACCAGACCCTAAACTTTGTTTTTTGAAAAGATTAATATATTGATAACTCCTTAACAAGTCTGATCAAGAAAAAAGAGAAAACACATCTGCCAATATCAGAAATGAAAAGACATCCCCAATATCCTATAGATATTGAAAAATAATAGAGTATGAACAATTTTTTTGAATAAATTAGAAAATTGAGAGGACAAAAATTTTTTAAAATATAATTTATCAACACTGCTGGAAGATATGGAAAATCAGAATGGTCTAATAACAGTTAAAAATGTTTTAAAAAGATTTTATTTATTTATGTGAGAGAGAGAGCAACAGCACCCACATGGGGGTGGGTGGGGAGGAGCAGAGGGAGAAGGAGAAGCAGACTCTACTGAGCAGGGAGCTCAACTTAGGGCTCAATCCCAGGACCCCAGAATCATGACTGAGTCAAAGGCAGACATTTAACCAACTGAGCCACCCAGGCACCCCTCTATTAAAGACATTTAACTGGTTGTCAAAAACTTCCCTAGAAAGAAAACTCTAAGAATAAATGGATTTACTAATGAACTCTTCCAAACGCTTAAGGAAGAAAGAATACCAATTTCACAATTTCTTTCAGAAAACATCAAAATAAGGAATCCTTCCTAACACTTTTCATAAAGGCAGCATCACTTTGATATTGTGACCTGGCAAAGACTGCAAAAAATGAAAAGAAAAATCAGTATCCCTCGTGAATATAGTTGCAAAAATCCTTATCAAAATGCTACTCAATAAAATCTGGCAACATATTTAAAAAGCCAACACGTTATTATTTTTTAAAGATTTTGTTTATCTATTTGACAGACAGAGATCACAAGCAGGCAGAGAGGCAGGCAGAGAGAGAGGGGGAAGCAGACTCCCTGCTGAGCAGAGAGCCAGATGTGGGGCTCTATCCCAGGATCCCAGGATCATGACCTGAGCTGAAGGCAGAGGCTTTAATGTACTGAACCACCCGGGTGCCCCAGTCAGCCCATTATTATATTTGGGATTTATTCTAGGAATGCAAGTTTGGGCTAATATTAGAAAATCAATTAAGGTAATTCACAATACTAACAAAAGAAAGGAAAAAATAATACAATCATCTTGATAGATTCAGAAAATGCATTTGGTAAAAGTTAAAATCCGTTTATAATAAAATCTCATATCAAGCTATAAGTAGAAGTGAACATTATTAAACCATTAAAAGTATCTACAAAAAAATCTGTAGGAAACATCATGCTTAATATTTTGCTATTATATAATTGCTTAATATAAT
Organism: Mustela lutreola; assembly: GCF_030435805.1. NCBI lineage: Eukaryota > Metazoa > Chordata > Mammalia > Carnivora > Mustelidae > Mustela > Mustela lutreola. The sequence continues at coordinate 55,097,882 of NC_081296.1, forward strand.
TTCTAATATTGATATTATAATACCAGTATAAAATAATGACACCTTTCCACCTGAGATTAGGAAGAAGACAAGGATGCCTGCTATTTCATGTCCTCCACATTGTACTGGAGTTTCTAACAAGTGCAATGAGACAAGAAAAAGAAATAAAAGACAAATGGATTGGAAAGGAAGAAAGAAAACATTTTTTTATTCACAAATAACATGAATTTGTGCCTAACCCCAAAATAATCTACAAACTACTAGAATTAATAAGTGAGTTCCACTAGGTCATTGTTTATAAAGTTAGTACTAAAATTTTGTGTTTCTTTTCCAAGTAGGAAATAGAATTTTAAAAGACAATTTATAATAATGTCAAGAAACACTGAGCACCTAGGAATAAACCTCACAAAATACATGCAAGTTTCCTGTGGCAAAACTACAAAATATTACTGAGGGAAATGTTTATTAACATATAATGTATTATTTGCCCCAGGGGTACAGGTCTCTGAATCATCAGGCTTATACACTTTTCACAGCACTCACCATAGCACATACCCTCCCCAATGTCCATAACCCAATCACCCTCTCCATGCCCTCCCTCCCCCAAGCAACCCTCAGTTTGTTTTGTGAGATTAAGAGTCACTTATGGTTTATCTCCCGATCCCATCTTGTTTCATTTTTTCCTTCCCTACCCCCCTAACCCCCAACTTTGCCTCTCAAATTCCTCATATCAGGGAGATCATATGATAATTGTCTTTCTCTGATTGACTTATTTCGCTAAGCATGATGGAACTATTTCTAGTTCCATCTACATCGTCACAAATGGCAAGATTTCATTTCTTTTGATGGCTGCATAGTATTCCATTGTGTATATATACCACATCTTCTTTATCCAGTCATCTGTTGATGGACATCTAGGTTCTTTCCATAGTTTGGCTATTGTGGACATTGCTGCTATAAGCATTCGGGTGCACATGCCCCTTCGGATCACTACATTTGTATGCTTAGGGTAAATACCCAGTAGTACGATTGCTGGGTCATAGGGTAGCTCTATTTTCAACTTTTTGATGAGGAAAATGTTTAAAAAGAATATACTCCTCGTATAAAAAGGGGGAGGAATAAAATATGTTGATGGATTGAGAGGTTTAATATTGTGAAAATGTGAATTTCCTCAAATTAATCTATAAAGTCAATGGAATTACATTGAATTTATTTTTAAAAATCTGTATGTATATGTGTGTTCATGCATGCATGTGTGTGTATTTAATAAGCATAGACGAGTTAATTGTAAAATTCATATGAAAATGTAAAAGTTCTAAAATATTAAAAACAATCTTCAAAAAAAAACTAAGCTGGAGCACTTTCATTACAACTAACAAGACCGGTCATAAAGCTATTGTAGTTAAAACAGCACAGCTCACATACAAACAGAATAATGACATGGATTAGAATCTATTAACTGATCCACACATATTCTGTCCCTGGATTTATGCAAAGGTGACACTCTAATGTAGAGTGTAGATATAGTATAATGTAGTATAAGAATGTAGTATTAGAATGATTTGTTTTTCTTAAAAGGTGGTAGGTTGATGGGCTATTCACATGTAAAAAAATAAATTTGTTCCACTAGCTGAAATGCAAAAACCGAATCCAGAGGGATTGCAGATCTAAATGTGAAAAGCAAAAACAGTTGAAAAATAATGACAAAATAATAGAAGAAAACACTGGAGAACATTTTCATGACCTTGAAATAGGCAACAGTTTCTTAAACAGGACATAAACAGCATTAGCTACAAAAGAAACAATAATAAATCATAATTTCATGATGTCAGTTTTTTTTAAGTTGGTGTGTAAATTCAATATAATTCCAATTCAAATTCCAAAAGTATTTCTTTTTTTTAGAATTTAACAATCAAATTCTCAAATGTATAGAAAGGCAAAATAGTCAAGACTAGCCAAGACACTCTGATTTTAAAATCTCCAACAAACCAGATGGTGGACTTATTATGCCAGATATCAGGATTTATCATAACGATACGATAATTAAGACAATGTGATATTAGCATAGGGATGAAACAGAAGAGAGTCCAGAAATAAGCCCTCACATATACAGAAACTTGATTTATAACAGACCAGACATTGCAGGCCTGTGGCATGAGGACAATTGGTTATCCATATGGAAAAAAATGAAACTAAATCCCCCAACTTACACAATACACAAAAATCAACTCCAGATGGAATAAAGGCTTAGACATAAAATGAAAAAACTATAAAGCTATGGGAAGATAATATAAGAGAATATCTTTATGACCTCAGAGTAGGGCAAGATTTCTCCAGCAAGACACCATAAGTACAAGCCAGAAAGACAAAGATTAATAAATTTAGCTACATTAAAACACCATAAAGGGAGTTAAAAGACAAACCCACAAACTAGCAGAGGGTAATTGCAACAAGTAACACAAGTTAGTTAGTAAAACCAACAAGATATTGAGTGGCATCCAGAATATATTATTATGAATCGAGTACAAAATGACAAAAGATTGAAAACTGGGCAAAAAAAATATGTGAACTGGCATGCCATAGACAGAGAAATATAAATAGTGTATGAGCATAGGAAAAGAGGCTCAAACTCAACCATCATCAAAGAACCACAAGTTACAGCAAGATACGATTATATATTCACAAGATAGGCAAAAAGTAAAAAGTCTGATGGCACCAAGTATTGGTAAGGATATCGAGTCATGAAGCCCTCTTCCACTGCTGGTGGGCATATGAGTTGATGAAACTTTTTGGAAACAGTTTACCATTACCTAGTAGGGTTGAACATGTGGAAACCCTATGAGTTGAATTCCACTGTTCAATAAAGACATTTTTGTGCTTGTGCACCAGGGAACACTTTAAAGAAAGTTCATGGCAGAACTCTTTGTAACAGTCCCAAATTCAAACAGCTCAGATGTCTCTCAGTAGAAGATTCAGATCCTTTGCCCATTTTTATTTTTATTTTTTAAAGATGTATTTCTTTAAGAGACAGAGTATGTGCAGGTTGGGGGAGAGGGGCAGAGGACAGAGGGAGAGAGAAATCCAAGCAGACTCCATACTGAGCATAGAGCCGAACTTGGGGCTCAATCTCACTACCTTGAGATCATGACCTGAGCCCAAACCAAGAGTTGGACATTAAATGGGCTGAGCCACCCAGGTACCTCAACTTGGCCATTTTAATTGTTATTTATCTTTTTATTATTGAACTTCAATAGTTCTTTACATCTTTTAGATACATGTTCTTTCTTAAATCAAAATTTGTACACGTTTTCTCCCATATGTAGTTTGCCTTTTCACTTTCTTGATGGTGTCCTGGCAAACACAATATGTTTTCATCTTGATTATGCTCAGTTTCTCTATTCTTTCTTTGTTGCCTGTACTTTTGGTGTCACATCTAAGAAATTGTCTATGGTCATCCCAAGGTCATGAAGATCTACACAGGTTTTCTTCTAAGAGTTTTATAGCTTGAACTCTTAGGGCTTTGACCCATTTTAAGTTGATTTCTGCATGCAGCGTAAGACAAGAGTCTAATTTTATACATTTGCCTGTGGAAATTCATTCTTTAAAAATGCATATAACCCAGGATGCCTAGGTGGCTCAGTCAGTTAGGCATCCAACTCTTGGTTTGGGCTCAGGTCATGATCTCAAGGTCATGAGATCGAGCCCTGCAACAGGCTCTGCACTGCCCTCCCCCTCTCCCCGCCCCATTGTTTTCCCTTACTCTCTCTAAAAAAAGAAGAAAAGAAAAATAAAACTACATATTGTCCAAATAAAAAAGGAACACAGGGTTGGAGTAGACACTTCTCCGAAGAAGATACACACATGACTGGTAAGGACGTGTAAAGATGCTCGGCGTCACTAGTTATTAAGGGAATGCAAGGTCATAACGAGACACTACTTCACACGTCCTAGGACATTTGTAATGAAAAAGACAGACAATAGTAAGTGTTAGAGGAGATGAAGAAGGACGCTGTTGATGGTATGATGCCACAGACACTTTGAAAGACAGTTTGGCAGATCCTCAAGTGATTAAACAGAGGGTTACCATGTGACCCAGAAATCCCAGTGCTAGGTGTGTATCAAAGAGAATTGAAAACAGATGCTCACACAAAAGCACATGTTCAGGACAGCATCACTCGTAAAAGCCATAAAGAGGAAACGACATAAATATTCCTCACCACCTGATGGACAGATAACAGAATGTTTATATCCATATCCATACAATGGAACATTGTTCGCCCATAAAAAGGAGCGAAGCACTAACATAGGCTACAACACAAGTAAGCCTTGAGAATGACACCCTGAGTGAGAAAAGCCAGGCATAAAACGTCACTTATGGTACGATTTCATTTAGACAAAATATACAGAATAGAACAAATCTATAGAGACAGAAAGCAGATTAATGGTTTCTAGGGGTGCTGGGGAGTAACTGCTAATGGGTACAGAGTTTCTTTCAGGGGTGATGAAAATAGGGGTGACAGTTGCCCAACCATGTAAATATACTGAACTGTATTAATGTTAAAACAGTAAACCTGATGCTATTTGAATTACAACTCAATAATGAAAAATACATATTAGGTGGTAAAACCAGTTCAAAAGTCAAAACCGGCTAACCCCAAATCAAGACATGCCTGCCTCTAGTTGTGTGTTCAGCGGGGGTGGTTATTACAGGAAACGGGGGTGGGCAGTTTGAAAACGTTGGTAATGGGTCATTCCTTAATTTGGATGGTGTAGTACATGGTGTTCATTTTCATGATTCTGTAAACAAACACTTATGTCTTATGCACTCTTGGACAGATGATATATGGCATCACAAAGATAACTACACTGAAGGAGTTGGATGAGGGGAATCTCCCAGAGACCTCTTTGCCCAGGTGGTCACCAGCTCTGTGGGCATGACAGAAGGCTAGAAGCAGCTCTTAGGCACAGATTCGATGACACTCCAGAACTGGGGCACCTTGATGTGGACAACTTTAGAGTGGAAAGGAGATCTCCCAGGCTGACCCTGAAGGAGCCCAGGCTGGCCATCTCCTCAAGGCCTCCAGGGGGCGCTCACAACATCAACCCGGGGCCAGGCACACAGGACACCTGCTACTGTTGGCTTCCGCTGGGCTCCTACCCACTCTGCCTTAGTGGGGAGGGGCAGGTTCTCGTGAATAAAACATACCAACTTCATGGATACACCTGAATACTACATTGTTAATTTGTAAGTAGAATTGAGTCCTCACGTCAGTGTGCCCACATTCTCTTCCTGAAGGGGGACTCTCGTCTCCCACAGGACGCAACTCAGGACGCTCACTAGTGAGTTCAGGGGGACCATCCCTCTCAAGCCTGGATGGCCTTGCCAGTGAGGTTGGCATCGTCACTGTGTATTGACACAACTCCCTGCATTCCTCGTCTCACCAGGGAGGACATGTCCTACCTTCAGCCAATAGACACTTGTCAAATGCCATGGTGAGCACTGGGGACACAGCATGGAACAGAACAGAGATGACTGGCTCACTGTGGAAGCAGGACATAAACAGTTAAGTATGCAACTAGAAATAAAGTTATAAATTGTCATAAATGCCACAGAAACTCATGTTCAGGGGAATGACCAGAGATTGAATGAAAAGTGTGAACGTGCTCCTGGTCCAAAGGCCAGGGATGCCTTTCCCTGCATTCTCAGGCACTGCAGGATTGTTCTGGGCCTGTCCTCTGTCACTGGCCAGCCCCTCCCCACTGGACCACTGTCATCTTTCTTTATACCTTGCCCTCAGATGTGGCTCAGTCTTGCTGACGGGGTGCCCTTCTGTCTGTGAGGATAACTTTGCTCTAAGTTCTCGGGGAGCACATCCTTGAGGCCACCAGCAACCTCCACACTTATAATCCTGTAATGGGATGGTGAGATGCTGATCACCTCCTGTCCCAGGGAAATACCCAGGGGGCTGGGAGAGGCCTCCCCCTTTTCTCCATGGCCAACACGAGCCTGTTCCAAATGGCATCCAGACTCACAGACAGAAGCGGGGATCCTGGGTCACCGGTGATGAGGAGCTGGCAATTTCAGAGAAGACAGCAGGGCAAGGTCCTTGGAAGTGCTTGGAGGGCATCAGAGAGTGGGAAGACAAGAAAGGAGGAACCACAAGGAGGGGATTCCACAGATAGCTGACCAGGGACACCTTTACCATGCTGGAAAGAAGGAGCCCACTTACTCTGCTACTATGAAAAGCACCCTGTCTTCTGGGAACACAGGGAACCATCTAGTGGAGGGGCCCGGCTGACCTAAGTCTGTCTGTCTCTCAGCAGCCCAGAGTCCTTCTTGGGAAGGTGATTCAAGTAAGGGTAGTCTTTTCTGAGAGCCAACTCTGCTTACTTCCCCCAAGAGTGAAATGGGCAGGCATCTCTCTGTTCTTGCCTTGAAAGGTCCCCGCCTAGCTGATCAGACAGGGCTACGCACAGGGAATGGATAGCACTAAGACAGCGTCAAAGCAGCTGCCCCGGTGGTGGGGGAGGGTGTAGAGACGGAATGAGCTGCAGCCCCATCCTCTGAGCTGGAGGGCCTGATGGTGAGAGCTTAGCCTGGCCTAGTGCCCCAGCTGTTTCACAGACAAGCTGTGTGACTTTGAGTCATTACTTCAACTCTCCAGATAGATGCCTGTTTCCTCTCTCTCTTCAAAATGGGGATAAAAATGAGCAATAATGCCTGAGGATTTACATGAGGTGATCTCTTAGCCCAGCACTGGGCAGGCACAAAACCTCAGAAAGTGTTGGCTACTATAGGAATGATTATTACCCTGATTCAGAGAAGGGGGAGAGAGAACCTGGGGTAAGTTTCATGGAGCAGGCAGAACGAGGCCCTTAAGAGAAGAGTAAAACTTGGATGCATGGAAAAGATGGCAGCAGTGGAGAAAACTGAGGCAGCAGTTCAGGGAGGATGTGGTAGCTGGAGACAAGGAGCCCGCCTGGCTAGAGCACAGAGAGGAGCTTGAGGGATGAGCCTGGATAGTTGATGGGGAGTGAACTTGGGCCTTGAACCTCTATCTACACAGTGCTTAAGCACCTCAGCAAGGATAAGGTCCCGATGACTTGCTGAAGGGCTTCTTGAAAGTGTCACTGAGATCACCCAGTCCCTTCTGATGAATTCACAGAGAGCTGCTGTTTTGGAAAGATCATTGTGTGGAGTCTAAGGGAGACTCAAGTTCTTGTCCTAGCTCGGTCTCTAACTGGACTAGTGATGACACCATCCTACCCTCAATTCCTGGGACCCACTCTCCTTATCTGTAGCATGGGAGTGCGGCAATACCTCGTCTCTCAAGTTCCCGCAGCTTGGTGAGCTCTGCAAAACCCACCCAGCCCTAAGCACACTGCTCCTGTTTCAAGGATTTGTGGGGACAAATCTCCAGGTATTTTATTTGCTTGGAGTCCACGGAGAGGTTGCTATGAGCTGATCCTTGCAATCTTGCTTACTTTTTAAATATGAAAATTAACAAGGCAACCTGTTGTTGTCAGTTCTGAATTCCAAGGCTTCTATTTTTATTTTTAAACCTCTTTAAATGCAAATGGCTCCTGAGGAACCCACAGGCCGCTGTGGGGCTGGGAGGAAGCCTTGGTCTTCCGGTAGGTAGATGTGGCTGGATTGCTGGCTCAGCCACTTACCATCCAACCTGATCTGAGTGGGATCCTTCAGCTCCCTGAGCTTCCACTTCCTTGGCCCTGAGATAAGGTAGTGGTTCCTTAGAGGGCAAGGTGAAGGGCACATGGGATGTCATCACCATGATGACCTTCTTTCTTGTCTCACTTTTCATCAAAGTGTTGAACTTGGCCATCTCAAAGGTCTTGTCAGCCAAAGCAGTTACTACTGTCTCTGTGTCTCCGTTTCCAGGTTGGGAAACTGAGGCTCAGAAAGGGGAAGTGAATCTGCCAAAGCCACAGCTCGTCTTCTTTGGACTACGATGGCGCACATATGAACCTGCGCCTCCACGACCACTGTGAATGGGGACAGAATTTACTATCCTTGTTTAATAGGCCCCGGGCGAGGCCAGGCTCGTCTTCACAGTGGGCTGTTCTGGTATATCTGTGCTGCTGGGAAACCCCTGGAGGGCCCTCACTGTTGCAGCTCTCCAGCCAGGGCTGGGCACGAGAGCCCCCACCCCTACCTCCCACCCCGCCGTCAATGACCATGGCGCAGGAAGGCAAGGCAAGGCCCTGTGGCTGTTGACCACAATCACCAGCAGGCCCCTGATTCCAGTAGCTGTCCCGGAAGCTGCAAGCCAGGGCTGTAATTTCCAGGTTGGGCCTGGACCAAGAGCAACCCCACTGCTGAATCAGTCACTCAATCGGTCCTATCTTATTTCTTGGCTTTCTGGCTGGGAGGCTTTGCCTCCAGGAAGTGGCGCATGGGAGCCAGGCTTCTGCCTGGCACACCTGGGGATGCTGGCTGGCTTCCTTCTAGCCTCCTTACTGTCGCTGTCTGGCTCCCTGCAGCTCTCGTGGGGAGGAACCCCGGGCCTCCCACTCCTCACCCCTCACCCCTCACCCCTCACCCCCAGCCTCCCTCATCAATTGCAGACCTTTTTGACTCCACCCTTCTGGCTGAATCATGCATTTCTTCTCCCCAAAGGGCCCCAGCTGGGGTTTCTGCCAGACAATCTGAAAATCCGTGCAGATAAGTGCAGAGGACTTTCCCACAAAAAATGGGAAAATGGCCCAGAAATTAAAGAACTTGCCTCCCTTCTTCACCCTCCCCCATCCCTCTCCATTTTGCAAAATGCCTGAGCTCAGCCAAAGAGGACATGGCTCTTAGAAAGGGAAAGCAGGGGACTGCTTGCAACTTCCATGGCCCATTTTGTTCTCAGTTGGGCCAATGAGCTGAGCATCCTTTCCTGAACCCCAGGAACCTGCAGCAGAGGTTGAGGATGTGGGCTGGTGAAGGGCTGGTATTCATTCTTAAAAGACTTTAGCGTTTGTCCCCTTTATCTCTGCTCATGGGGGCTTTGGGCCATGCAGTCATCTCCAGACAGGACTATCTGCATCCCTGCTGGTCATGTCTCATTCCCACAGGAAGCCAGAGTTCTCGTTCTGAAATGTAAATGTGTTACAACTCCTCTGGGTCCCCCTCTTTAAAACCAGTCAATGACTCCTTACTGCTTTGGGGGAATTGCCATTTTCACACTCCAAAGCCTTCTCTGGTCTTCCCACTTACCCTCTAGTTTTTCACTTTTGTCATTGCCCAGGCCACCCCAGCCGGCCTTCAATTCCCCGTGGCCACACACCCTCCCACCGCAGGACCTTTGCGTATGCTGTTCTGGAGTGCTGTTCTTTGTCTGTTACCTGACAACTTTTGCTTATCCTCATACTTCAGTCCCTGCATCTCCAAGCCCAGCTCAATCCCAGTCAGAGTACCCCCTCATAGCTCTGCTGACTTCCCTATCACAGCAGAGTCATGGTGCATGGTACGTTTGTCTTTGTGGCTATTTGGTTAATGTCTGTCTCCTCCATGAGAGTGGGGAGCTTGTCTGATTTCACTTACCCCTGTATCCTCCTCAGCGCCTAGTACCCTGCTTGGCACAGGGCAAGTGTCCACAGTATTTGTAGAGTGGGGGAAGCAACAGCTGAATTTTCCTGGTGCCAAACTCCTATGGCCCAGGACCTCTCGGTTGAAGTCTCAAAGGTTCAGAGAAACTTGTGATTGATTTGAGGCCTCTGGATGGTTCAGTCCATTTGTAAACATGGGAAAGACACAGATGTGCGTTCTCAGAAAGTGTGTGTGTGTGTGTGTGTGTGTGTGTGCACGTGCACACATGCCTGTGTTCAAATCCAATGTAATTATGTGCAGATATAATCCCATGGCCCAAACTGCTGTCAGCACAGAAGTCCTTTCTACCTCTGAAGCCCATGCTGTCCTTCATAAGACAAGTCCTCAAATACTAACATCAGTTTCCTTTAAAAATTATCCTTCAGCCTGTCCTGGTCTTCAGCTTTGTCAACAACCTCATGTTCCTGGCTATGTGTCTGTCTGTCCTTTCAGATTTCATATATGCCCTTTCCCAGCTGTGGCTCTGTCTGAGGCTGCCATATTGGGTCTATCAACCAACACCCCCAATCTCTTTTGTGTCAGATCTTATCTGACTGTGCTCAGCTGAATTTTCATTTGCTATAATAAACTCTATGATATATTCTCTCATATCTTGTGAGATGTGAGAGCCAATTGCCTCTAAGTTGTCCCAGGAGATTATGAAAAATGCAGATTCTGGGCTTCATCCCAGACCTACTAAAACCAAGCCCCCAAGTAAAGGGTTCAGGAATAACATTTTAAGCAAACTTCTCTTGAAATAGGATGCACAGTTAAAATTACAAACCCCAGTTCTGAAAAAAATGGGCAACCAGCTAGTAGAAGTGGGACCCCTTGCACATTCTAATGCTTTTACCCCCCAAGTGGATTTATCTAAAAAAGGGTGGAATTCTCAATAGGGTTCGTGCTGGGGAGGACAGAAGTGTTGTTGTTGTTTTTTTTTTTTCTTTGACAAGAGAATGCTGTTTAGCATGTAATAGAACGTTCCTTTCCTGGGGCTTTAGTAATATAATTTCTGGAGCTACTAGGGTTTCCAAAAATGCCTCAGAAACTGATGAACTGAGCTAGCTCCAAATTCACTAGCCAGTTGCTCAAACATACTATGCATTTCTTTGTGTTCAGTAGTATTTGTTGAGTGCCTACTTGTGCCTGATACTGGGAATACTTTGGTGAAGAAAACAGACCAACACCCTGTCCTCATAAACTTACTTTCTCATGGGAAAGGACTAAGCTCACAGGAACACAGAAGAAAGGAGACAATAGCAGCTGGTGAGTGATGTTCTCTCTCTTTTGAAGGGACAATATGCAGCGAGATGTGGGCTGGAGACATAACAGATAAAGATGACCCATGAGGGGGTCATAAAGGTGATGCCCAAGGGTTGAGGATGGATGGAGGATATGGAGACTCTGAAGGTATTTAGGAACAGTGTCAAGATCTGATTGGATCTTGGGTCAGCCTAGTGGGGGCCAGGACCCATGTAGTAGACTGACAGCCTATAGACAGATAGTAGCTATAGGTTGGATATATGGGAAGAAGAAGAGGGAAGTGAATATGAAGGTGAGGAAATATGAGCCTGATAATTTGGAAAGTGAGCTATAATGCTGGGTATACAGAGAGTTGAAGTTTCAGTGTGGGTCCAGGCAACCTAGACAGGGCTGGGAAGCCTCTGAGCAGAGAATTTATAGGTTTGGCTGATCCCTATGTGATTCCATGTCTCTGAACATGGGGCACTGGCCCTTCTCCTGAAAAATGGGACATGACAGAGTGGAGGGCCGGCTTCAGTGCTCCCCAGAGACACAAGTGAACCCTGTGTACTGAGCACCTGACCAGGGCAAGGGATATAACGTGCAGACTCACATATATACATGCACACACACACATACACGTACACACTCACACACATGCACATGGTCACCCTCCTTCCTTTGTTACACCAAGATTGTTCAGTGTTGCGTGGGGGTGAGGTGTGTGCTACAAAGGCTGTGGGGGAGGGTGTTGGTTGTGGCGTCTGAAGCATAGCGGTTAAAAGAGGGGAGAAGATGGGTTGCTTTCTGCCGTCTGAGCCACAGATCTGCGACAGTCTTGTGCCACTGGTTCAGCTCTCCACGTCTCCCAGTCCGCAACTGAACTTTTCAGAGTGAGATGGTAATAATAGTATCAACGAAGGCAAGAGCTCTTCAAATAGCACCCAGTTGGCGTTGGTCCTCCTGGAAAACACATTTTTGAGGTCAGATTTTTTATAGTCGGGAAGTCATTTTAACCAAAGCAACTAGCCTAGGGCTGTGTCATTTTGACAGTATAGTTTCATGTTCATTATATTTTCCTAGTGTCATCTTTCCCTCCATCCTTTGATAAATATTTATCTTGTAGTGCTATGTCCCAGGAACTGTCCTAGATGCTCAGAGGGAAAGAGGACGGGCCTGGGCCCTCTTGGAGCTTATGCTCTAATGTAAGATCAGGCCTGGCCAGCACAGAGGTTTTGCAGGGACCAAAAGGGCTGGGAGTCCATACTGAACTTTCTGGACGTGCAGCCTTTCCTCCACTCACGCATCAGAGGCTGCTGGGCTGTTGCCACCGGCACCTGGAGAGAATGAAGTCATGAGTGTGCAGACAGCTGGGCCCCACACTGTCTGTTCCCAAAGACCAGATGCTGCTGCTTCCTGCACCCTCCTTCTCCCCTTAGGATACTTCTCCCTGCTTCCTGCACTGGGATTCCCAGTACTCCACAGGATAGACGGGAGGAAGCTCCACTTCGGGGTGTGCCCAACTTCCTGGGGAGACATCGATGCAATCCCACGGGTCTGGGTCTGCGTGTAAGGCAGTGCTCGCCCTAGCTCCACTTCCTGTCCCCTGCTCCTTCAGCACCAGCCTTCCAGTCTGCCCAGCCTGGGAGCTCTGGTCAGCCAACTCCATTCATTGCTGCCTCCAGCCCTGTGCTGAGCAGCTTGCTGGGCACTGGGGACACAGAAACAGAAACAGAGGAACCAACATACCCAGGATGCATAGAACAGACACATGGTCGCTTGATGGAGTTAGAGCAGGGGCCCTAGAAGGCCGGAGCTGGGGACACCAAACCCTGGAGGAGATGTGCCCAAACTTAAACTGATTCCATCTTCTCCTTAAGGGAGGTCCCCAGTACAGGCCCACCACAGTATCCCAGAGCCTAGTACAGAGCCTGGTAGCTGCTGGCTTAATTTTTGTTGAATAAATGACCAACTATAGCCAAGCACTAAACATGGGGGGAGGTATTGCCTCTCTAGTGCCCTAGCTTATGTGGTCAAGCTGTAGTTTCCCCTCCTTTTCCACTGCTTCAGGGCTGGAGGATCACGTTATTAGTGACTGCTGATTGGCAGAGCAGATTACTCTCAAGGGGGGGTGGACAGTGGAGCTAAAGCAGGTGAAGCTTCAGGGCCCCCACTGGGCACTTCCAAGGCTAGGTGTTCTTTGCTAGGGGTGCAGGTTGTCTAAGCCTGTGTCAGCTCCACCCCCCAGCCTTAGAGCTCCCCTGGGAGGTGCCATTGGGAGTGTGAACCCCATTTTAAAAGCCCATGGAGTACTCAGCTGCAGAATTTACCATTACCCTGCCCCGTGGATACCTGTCCAGCAGGTAGGGGTGATGGTGATGAATGGGTTGAGCTGGGCCAGGTGCCCAGGCATGACCCCTAGGCATAAAGCATCAGGTAAGCAAGAAATTTGAGGGAAAGATGAGCAAGAAACCTAAGGGGAAGTTTTATGTGTGATATTACGGTAAAAAGCTACGAAGCCGACTTTTCCAAATGATCAAGAGCACAAAACACATTTTGATAACCTATGTCAGAGGGAGAACTGAATTATCTTTCTTTCCTCTCTTTAGACATGGATTTTATAGAATCCTTTTTACGTAAGGAGGTAATCAAAGAGGGTGCAGTCAGAAATGCTAAAATACCAGGGGAAAAAAGTATCCCCATCCTTGAGGAGTGGAAGGGTGCCAATTATTAGCAGTAATAAAAATGTTATGGTATTCTTACGGATCTGGTGATGTTTATGTTATTTGCCATATTTTAAAATTTCTCATTTGTGATTTCTAATTATTTTTTTTTTTTAGTTTTACTTTTTCACTTTTATTTATTTATTTTTTTAACGTGAAATATATGCTTTTATTTATTTATTTATTTATTTATTTTTTTAATTTTTTATTTTTTATAAACATATATTTTTTATAAACATATATTTTTATCCCCAGGTCTGTGAATCACCAGGTTTACACACTTCACAGCACTCACCAAATCACATACCCTCCCCAATGTCCATAATCCCACCCCCTTCTCCCCAACCCCCTCCCCCCGGCAACCCTCAGTTTGTTTTGTGAGATTAAGAGTCACTTATGGTTTGTCTCCCTCCCAATCCCATCTTGTTTCATTTATTCTTCTCCTACCCACTTAAGCCTCCATGTTGCATCACCACTTCCTCATATCAGGGAGATCATATGATAGTTGTCTTTCTCTGCTTGACTTATTTCGCTAAGCATGATACGCTCTAGTTCCATCCACGTTGTTGCAAATGGCAAGATTTCATTTCTTTTGATGGCTGCATAGTATTCCATTGTGTATATATACCACATCTTCTTGATCCATTCATCTGTTGATGGACATCTAGGTTCTTTCCATAGTTTGGCTATTGTGGACATTGCTGCTATAAACATTCGGGTGCATGTGTCCCTTTGGATCACTACATTTGTATCTTTAGGGTAAATACCCAATAGTGCAATTGCTGGGTCATAGGGCAGTTCTATTTTCAACATTTTGAGGAACCTCCATGCTGTTTTCCAGAGTGGCTGCACCAGCTTGCATTCCCACCAACAGTGTAGGAGGGTTCCCCTTTCTCCGCATCCTCGCCAGCATCTGTCATTTCCTGACTTGTTGATTTTAGCCATTCTGACTGGTGTGAGGTGATATCTCATTGTGGTTTTGATTTGTATTTCCCTGATGCCGAGTGATATGGAGCACTTTTTCATGTGTCTGTTCGCCATCTGGATGTCTTCTTTGCAGAAATGTCTGTTCATGTCTTCTGCCCATTTCTTGATTGGATTATTTGTTCTTTGGGTGTTGAGTTTGCTAAGTTCTTTATAGATTCTGGACACTAGTCCTTTATCTGATATGTCGTTTGCAAATATCTTCTCCTATTCTGTCAGTTGTCTTTTGATTTTGTTAACTGTTTCCTTTGCTGTGCAAAAGCTTTTGATCTTGATGAAATCCCAGTAGTTCATTTTTTCCCTTGCTTCCCTTGCCTTTTGCGTTGTTCCTAGGAAGATGTTGCTGCGGCAGAGGTCGAAGAGGTTGCTGCCCGTGTTCTCCTCAAGGATTTTGATGGATTCCTTTCGTACATTGAGGTCCTTCATCCATTTTGAGTCTATTTTTGTGTGTGGTGTAAGGAAATGGTCCAATTTCATTTTTCTGCATGTGGCTGTCCAATTTTCCCAGCACCATTTATTGAAAAGGCTGTCTTTTTTCCATTGGACATTCTTTCCTGCTTTGTCGAAGATTAGTTGACCATAGAGTTGAGGGTCTATTTCTGGGCTCTCTATTCTGTTCCATTGATCTATGTGTCTGTTTTTGTGCCAGTACCATGCTGTCTTGATGATGACAGCTTTGTAATAGAGCTTGAAGTCCGGAATTGTGATGCCACCAACGTTGGCTTTCTTTTTCAATATCCCTTTGGCTATTCGAGGTCTTTTCTGGTTCCATATAAATTTTAGCATTATTTGTTCCATTTCTTTGAAAAAGATGGATGGTACTTTGATAGGAATTGCATTAAATGTGTAGATTGCTTTAGGTAGCATAGACATTTTCACAATATTTATTCTTCCAATCCAGGAGCATGGAACATTTTTCCATTTCTTTGTGTCTTCCTCAATTTCTTTCATGAGTACTTTATAGTTTTCTGAGTATAGATTCTGTGTCTCTTTGGTTAGGTTTATTCCTAGGTATCTTATGGTTTTGGATGCAATTGTAAATGGGATTGACTCCTTAATATCTCTTTCTTCTGTCTTGCTGTTGGTGTAGAGAAATGCAACTGATTTCTGTGCATTGATTTTATATCCTGACACTTTACTGAATTCCTGTATAAGTTCTAGCAGTTTTGGAGTGGAGTCTTTTGGGTTTTCCACATATAGTATCATATCATCTGCGAAGAGTGATAATTTGACTTCTTCTTTGCCGATTTGGATGCCTTTAATTTCCTTTTGTTGTCTGATTGCTGAGGCTAGGACCTCTAGTACGATGTTGAATAGCAGTGGTGATAATGGACATCCCTGCCGTGTTCCTGACCTTAGCGGAAAAGCTTTCAGTTTTTCTCCATTGAGAATGATATTTGCGGTGGGTTTTTCATAGATGGCTTTGATGATATTGAGGTATGTGCCCTCTATCCCTACACTTTGAAGAGTTTTGATCAGGAAGGGATGTTGTACTTTGTCAAATGCTTTTTCAGCATCTATTGAGAGTATCATATGGTTCTTGTTCTTACTTTTATTGATGTGTTGTATCACATTGACTGATTTGCGGATGTTGAACCAACCTTGCAGCCCTGGAATAAATCCCACTTGGTCGTGGTGAATAATCTTTTTAATGTACTGTTGAATCCTATTGGCTAGTATTTTGTTGAGTATTTTCGCATCTGTGTTCATCAAGGATATTGGTCTATAGCTCTCTTTTTTGGTGGGATCCTTGTCTGGTTTTGGGATCAAGGTGATGCTGGCCTCATAAAATGAGTTTGGAAGTTTTCCTTCCATTTCTATTTTTTGGAACAGTTTTAGGAGAATAGGAATTAGTTCTTCTTTAAATGTTTGGTAGAATTCCCCCGGGAAGCCGTCTGGCCCTGGGCTTTTGTTTGTTTGGAGATTTTTAATGACTGTTTCAATCTCCTTACTGGTTATGGGTCTGTTCAGGCTTTCTATTTCTTCATGGTTCAGTTGTGGTAGTTTATATGTTTCTAGGAATGCATCCATTTCTTCCAGATTGTCAAATTTATTGCCGTAGAGTTGCTCATAGTATGTTCTTATAATAGTTTGTATTTCTTTGGTGTTAGTTGTGATCTCTCCTCTTTCATTCATGATTTTATTTATTTGGGTCCTTTCTCTTTTCTTTTTGATAAGTCGGGCCAGGGGTTTATCAATTTTATTAATTCTTTCAAAGAACCAGCTCCTAGTTTCGTTGATTTGTTCTATTGTTTTTTTGGTTTCTATTTCATTGATTTCTGCTCTGATCTTTATGATTTCTCTTCTCCTGCTGGGCTTAGGGTTTCTTTCTTGTTCTTTCTCCAGCTCCTTTAGGTGTAGGGTTAGGTTGTGTACCTGAGACCTTTCTTGTTTCTTGAGAAAGGCTTGTACCGCTATATATTTTCCTCTCAGGACTGCCTTTGTTGTGTCCCACAGATTTTGAACCGTTGTATTTTCATTATCAAAAAAATAACTTTTATGCCTGATTTTATATTTGTATTTCCTGTGTTTTTTTCTTGGAGGGTCTCCCACAGTCCAAATTGTGTAAGATTCAGGATTAGCACAACGCAGATATGTCTGTATAGTTCTTGACATATGTTCATTATCATTGTTATAGTCATTGTCTGTTCTTTAAATGTAGGTGTTTAATAAACACCCTCGAACCTACCACCCAATACCAGGAAATAGAGGACTGGTGAATTATTTCTCCCATCCCATTTTTCTGCCTCCCCCTGCTGAGATAATCAGTGTTCTGAAATTTGTATTCATGGTTTTCTTATTTTAAAAATGTATTTACCCAATATGTGTGTTTAGCTTTAGTGTGACTTTTTTTTTTTTTAAGCTTTATTAAAGTGCTGTTTGTGTATTTGTGTTTGTGTCTGTGGATTGAAGAGTCAATAGAGTAAAGAGGTTCAGTTCTCCCCAAATTAATGTAGAGTTTTAATGCAATTCCTACCAAAAGCTCAGATAGGTACTTTGTAGATGTAGACAAAATGACTATAAAATTCATATAGAAAGACAAAAGAACAAGAAAAGCTTAAATAATTTTAAAAAGAAAAATAAGGGGCACTTGGGTGACTCAGTCCTCTAAGCGTCCAACTCTTGATCTCAGCTCAGATCTTGATCTCAGGGTCATGAGTTCAAGCCCCATATTGGGCTCCACGCTGAGTATGAAGCCTACATAAAAAGAAGAAGAAGAAAAAGAAGAAGAAGAAGAAGAAGAAGAAGAAGAAGAAGAAGAAGAAGAAGAAGAAAGAAGGGAAAATAAATTGGGAGAAACCAGTCTATACAACGTCAAGACTTACTAAATAGCCACAGCAATCAGGATCCTGTGGTATTGGTACAGGGTTAGACACTTAAATCAATAACACAGATAGGGGACGCCTGGGTGGTTCAGTGGGTTAAAGCCTCTGCCTTCAGTTCAGGTCATGATCCCAGGGTCCTGGGATCGAGCTCCACATGGAGCCCCACGTTGGGCTCACTGTTCAGCAGGGAGCCTGCTTCCCCCCACCCCTCCAGCCCTGCCTGCCTCTCTGCCTAATTGTGATCTCTCTCTGTCAAATAAATAAATAAAATCTTAAAAAAAAAAAACAAAAAACAAAGACAGATAGAAAGCTCAGAAATAGACCCACGCAATGTATCTAACATATTTTTCACAAAGGTGCAAAAGCAATTCAACAGAAAAAAGTGGCTTTTTCAACAAACGGCACTGGTATAATTGTACAACCGTAGGCAGAAAAATAAACCTGATCCAAATCTCACACCTTGTACAAAATTAATCCAAAATGAATGAGAGACTTTAATATAAAGCACAAAACTATAAAACTTTCAGAAAAAAACAGAGAGGAAAAATCTTTGTGATGTAAGGCTAGACAGAATTCTTAGACGTGACACCAAGGGAACAAGCCATAAAAGGAAAAATTTGTAAGTTGAGCCTCATCAAAATTAAAAATTTTTATTCTGAAAAATACCTTGTTACACCCTGTGGATAGAAAACAAGCTACAGACAGAAGGAAAATATTTGCAAACCGCATAACTGACAAAGGGCTAGTATTTAGAATATCTAATGAGTTCCCAAAACTCAACAGTAAAAAATTCAAACAATCCAATTAGGAAAGGAGTGAGAGATGTGCCCAGACATTTCGCCGGAAGGATATGCTGATGATAAATAAGCATGCAAAGAGATGTTCATCATGATTAGCCATTAAGGGAAAGCAAATTGAAATTTATGATGAGATGTCACAGGGCTCAGGATGGCTTAATTAAAAAATAATGTCAGTGCGCAGAGACTAGGTCACTCTCATTGCTGGTGGGGATAGAGGAAGGTACAGCTACTGGGGAAAGCAGTTCGGCAATTTCTTTAAAGGCCAAACATGCAACTACCATAGGACCCAGCAATCACACCTCCTGGCCAGAGAAATGAAGACTTTTATGTTTCCATAGAAACCTGCACATGAACCTTAAGAAGAGTTTTATTTGTAATAGCCCAAACCTAGAACCAGCAGAGACACCCTTTGACAGGTGAATGGTTAAGCAAACGGTGCTATGTCCATACTCTGGCGTGCTACCCAGCAATAAAAGGAAATGGGCTACTGATGTGAACAGACACTGTGTGTAATGTCCAGAAATTGAGCTGAGTGAGAAAAGCCAATCCCCAAAGGTTATTTGCTGTAAGATTGCATTTCTATGACATTCTTTAAATGACAAAATTATGGAAAGAGAGAACTTGAGGCTCTCCAGTGGTTGCCAGAGTTAAGGAGGAGATGGGGACAGGAAAGAGGAGTATGTGGCTGTCAAGGACACCATGGGAGATCCTTATAGGAATGATCTGTCTTTAGATTGTATCAATGTCAGTATCCTGGTTGTGATACTGTATCAATGTCAGTATGCCGGTTATGATACTGTCGAATGGTTTTAGAAAGTGTTACGTGGGGGAAACTGGGTACACTGGTTCTCACAATAACAAATGAATCTGCAATTAGTCTACATGTCTTGCAGTTTTCTGGGGCCAGGGGAAAAGAAGTATTGGTCAAAGCAATTAGAAAAGTTAAAGGTGCCCTATAGATTTCACAGTTGCCATAGCTGTAGATGTTGACCATGACTCCCTCTGGTACTTGCTAAATACTGTGGATCTCAAAGGCTCTGGTGTAAAGGAACCAACCCTTGGCATCAAGACAAAAGACCTGGATTCAAATCTCAACTTTACCGCTTACTAAGCCCTTGACTTCTGGCAGGTCATTTGTGGCTCAGTCCTTCACTCTGCCCTGATCCTCCCCTCACTCCCTGTGCTTCAGATAGGGCTAACCTGTCCTTGCTGGACAGAAGTGGGCACATAGCTGAGGTCTGGAGGTTCAAGGACTCATCACCAGAGCCAAAATGATTGCTTGTGGTGTAAGGCTGTGACCAAGGCAGGACGTATCAGTCTTCCTTACACCTTCTTTTTCTTTCCTTTTTTTCCCTAAGAGCTATGAAAAAGGGTACTTTCTTTCCTCTGGGACCATGACTCTAAGAATGACACAGGAAGTGCACATGGGAGAAGCAATAACCTGATATTGTTAGGGTTCCTAGATCCAGCCAGACCTGAAGCCAGGTGCAATAAATATCTTTTTTTACTTACGCTAATTGGAATGAGGTTTCTATCACTGGCACTTGAAAAAGGACCATGATTGTCATTTCACTTAGCTATTTGGAGCCTGTTTTATTATCTATGTATAGATAAATATATTTATTTATCTATTATACAAGTAGACGTAATAATAATAATAAAATCTCACCAATGTACTTAAAGAGATCATGTACATAAGTCATTGTCCCCCTTCTCTTTCCTTAACCAGTTGATTAATTTGGATAGAGTCCTAGAGAAATTTAAAACAGAATATGCTAAAAGGTCATAATTAAAGGGGACTTAGAGGTCATCCAGAACAACCATTTCAAACTTGAATATTTTTTAGCCCTCCCTTTTGATTTTGTAGGTCTTGTTTGTTTGTTTGTTTGTTTTACAATGAGGATGATATAACCACTTTTTATTTATTTATTTTTTTTAGCACATAGTCTGGTTGGGAGGATAAAATAGCGTGGTACGTATCAAAGCATTTTGCACAAAATGGAAGAAAATTGTTATTATCTTACAAGGAGCTTGTGGCCTGGCAACAGAGATAAGGAATACTCCAAGCATCTTCTAGGTAGAGGTTCTGAGAACAGAGTGTACACGAGAATAACCTGAGGAGTAGGGTGTGCCGATCTCTTCCTCCTTACGAACCCCGGGTCATTCTGGTGTCCTGGTCTGAGAATCTTTGTGCCAGTGACTAGAGAAGAGGATGAGAGCATGATGAAAGGGAACATTTAAGTGCTTGCTGCTGATCACCAGAGAAGGGGTCTGTAAGAAAGTGCAGAAGATAGAGCTCATCTGAAGCCAGGATGGGCTCCTGGAAGCAGGGCTTCAGAGGCTTCTCCCAGAAGCAGACTCCAAACCAAAGAGTCAGTGCCATGGTCCGGTCAAGAGTGTGCTCCCATGGAGAACTGTTAAGGCAGTGGACCAGGGGAAGAGACAAAGTTGGCTCAGTTGCAGGTGGAAACCTGGTGCCAGGGGGGCTCTGAAGTGGGAATTACATTTCCGTCTTCCCAGACAACCAGTCATTGGCTGTGGGCGGGAGGGTGGGGATCCACTTGGCCCCTTCCAGCTGCTCCTGTGGGGAGGCTGTTCCAGGGTCCAAGAGCAACTCACTGAAGGTCATGGGTGCCAGCCAAAAGCAGGGAGAAGCTGGAGAAACTGGGAGAATCTGGGTGGGGCATTGGCTGTGGCCATCACTGAGCCCTGGAACAGCACCTTGACGCTGGATGCAGGACCTAGGGAGGAGGAGAAGGAGGACATGTCAGAATCCTGCACTGAAAGCACCACGGGATGGATTCAGTGTGGCCAGAGCTGCCACTCTTGGTTCTTATTTCTTGAAGAATCCAGAGCATTTGGGAATGTGACCCACCTTCCCTCCGCCCCTCCTTCTCAGCCCCCCAACAAACTTTAAAATGAATTATTTTTAGCTGTGCTCATTTGCTGTCTGTCTCTCCAGACAGGATTGCATAAGAAGGAGCTGTTTTCTTCCCCGTGGGATCACAAGGGGATGGTTAAATTGCACACGGATGGTAAAGCCATTTACACATGGAGAAGCAGCCGGTGTGGCTTAAAGGCTTGGCAGGTCCCGAGCCTCTCGGCACATAAAGGGAAACCTGACGAATGCCAGGGAGGCAAGGTGACTTCATACAGACACTGATTTACTGCAGAGAAGACTACGCACACCCTCCCACTGCCCCTGCCTTTTCAGGTTTTTGGAATCAGAACATTTTACAACTGGAGCCTTTGCAAGGAGATCCTCTGGCCTGAACTGGTCATTATAAAGATGAAAAGCTGAGGCCTCGAAGTGGGGAAGAGAAAGGGACTCATACCTAAAGAGAGCCATGACTTGGCCCAGGCGCCATGTTGGACACCTTTCCAGATTGTTCCATTTTAGCTCCACAGTGGCACTGTGGGGTAGAATTATGAACACCACGCAAGGATACAAGCTCAGGGAGGTAACAGAAATTTTCCCAAACCTTACAGCTCTGCAGGGAGCTGAAATTTGAACCCAGGCCCATCTCTGTTTTTCTTTGTCTTCAGGGTAAGTTGGAGAATGATTTTCTAGCCAGCCACAAAAGAACCTGTGTCTGCAGCTTCTAACTCAAGTGCCACAGGGCAGGGTACCATCCCTTCTCTTTACTTCCATATCCCACTACCTAGAACAGGGCCTGTAGGTGCTCAGTAAACATCCATTGGATGAGTGAGTGGAAGCGAGAAAGACTTTAATGCACGCCTTCTTCATAGAGCTACTTGCTTCCTGAAAGGAAATAGCACCATCCCTTGGGGTACTCATGCTAGAGTTGATAGGATGAGATGTATACATGGAAAATGCTGGAAAGGGGGTCTAGGTGACAGAGACACATAGGAGCTAGTGTTGTGCAGATGAGGCTGGGTTCAGGGCAGCTTTGGGGGAAGGGATGTGTATTTCACCACTGCCCTACCGCCTCCAGCCCCACCTATGCTATGGCCTTGAGGAGCTAGTCCTCATGCTTTTCCAACCAGGGCTTGGTCTGAAATAGGCTCCTTCAGTGTCCACAGTCCCACCAGCTGTCATGGATCAGTCTGAGTATCATCTCCTACAGGACACCCCTGCTGATCCCTTTGGCTGGAAGGGGTTTCTCCCACCCCTGAGTTCCCATTAGCACCTGACCGGTGCCTCTCTTGTAGCATAAGACTTCTCTCCTTTACTGATCCCTAAGATGAGCGTCAGGGTCGCCACTGTAGTTCCAAACACTTGACAAAGAAACTGCATACACTGAAGCTCCCTGAGTGTGTGACAAGTGTCAAATAGATATGGAGGTGGGTACTGGACAACAGGGGTGCCTGATGGCTTCAGAGCAGGCACTTGTCTCCCCGATGTGATTCAGGGAGTCAAGGATCCAGCTCCCTTGACTCCAACATTCCTCAGCGTGGTGCTGCCCCTCACGTGGAAACATACACTGCTTTGAATTACAGTCCAGGGGGCTCGTGGGTGGCTCAGTCAGTTACCGGTCCCACTGTCAGTTTCAGCTCAGGTCATGATCTCAGGGTGGTGGGTGGGGCATGGGGCTCCATGCTCAGTATGGAGCCTACTTGAGATTCTGTCTCCTTCCTCTACCCCTCCTCCTACTTGCACATGCACTCGTGCTCTCTAAGTAAATAGATAAATAAGTAATCTTTTTAAAAAACAGAGCTTTTAATTAAGGTAGAGGTAGGACACCTCTATTTACTGCCTCCTCCACAGCTTGCCTCTACCCCCACCAGCTAAATAAAGCCATTAGCTTAATTTCAACTCACGTATGGAGCAAGTAGCAACAAGTGAGGTCCCTGTTTGGTACCTACAGTTACAAAAAGGCATCTGACTATAATCACTGTTGGTATAATAGCCTAGAGAGGTGGTTTTCAAACTGCGTTCTGAGTCACCCTCAGGTTTCCATAAACAACTTGATTTTTATCTCTGATTGGTTTTATGTTTCTCTCATTCAATTTCTTTGAATGAGTCTCCCAATAAGAAGTTTATAGATCTGTGAGATGGGAACATCACACCCTGGGCCCCACCTGCCTGTCTCTGTCTGGCTATCTGGGTTCTTCTGTCATCAAGTGTGTCTGGACCCGCAGAGCACACAGTAGTCTGCCTCAAAGCCCACACTTCCAGATCGTAGGCTCCTGGAGGAGAGGCACTGTGCCTTGCTCATTGTGCATTCCCCCAGCAACCGACACAGGGCCTGCACCCAGAAGGTGGTGATTAAGTGTTTCTTCTTTAGTTCTTCACTCAAGAGGGGGGAAAATGGATAGATTCAATGATTGGAAGTCTTGGAGCATTTGGTAAAATTATTGATGAACCTTGGATGGAACACTATGGAGAAATGGCTATGGGAATATGAGAAAACCAAGTAAACGGCGGGGGGGCGGTCAGGAAGAAAGTCATTATTAAATTAATCCTGCCCCTGGCTGAGCTCTGCCCCCACATCCTGCCATGTGAGTTCATGTGTGGGTGGACAAGCAGCCTTCATGTCCGTTTTCCATCTGCAGCCCTTCAGAAAGCATCCAGGTCTTGGCTGCCCCCAGGGGCTAGGGTTGTGTGCGCAGCAGTGTGGATCCTCCTTGAAGAGAGAGCTCCGGAGAAGACTGCCTGAAAATGGGCATGGTGCCATTGAACCAGAGAATGCGGCACTCCGAGAAATCCAAAACATGGTCTAGAGGGAGGCAGTCAGAGGGAAGCCAACTTGAAGCCCACAGCAGGCACCCCCAGGCTGGGGCCTCAGGGATGAACTCCAGGGGGAAACAGCTAGATGCCAAAGGAAGTAAACGCAGTCACTACCTCACCCATCAGGAACAATTTCTACAGAGGGGTCATATTGGGAACACTGCCTACGGACTTGACTAAAAAACTGTGCTTTTGAAAATGTGGGAGCAAGGAAATGGGAGAGTCATAGGTGAAAGTGTTAAATCTCCAGCTCCCTCGATAGGAAGCCAAGAGATTCTGTCGAAAACAAACAAGAAATCAAGAAGTTGCATGATAAGCCCACGTCTATATCCCTTTAAAAATCTGATGGTCAAAATCTGAAGAGTTATAAGGATGAAAAGCTGGTGCCCGAGGGAGAGCAGCCCAGGGTAGGGGCAGAGGGCCGCTGTGTTTGGGGTCTTGTGCTACTTTATATGTGTGTGTGTGGGAGGTGGGTACCTTAATTAAATAAACACTGAAAAATTAAAGGAGGGGCTTTGGTAGCCCTGGGGAGGTGGGACACACATGATGAGACTCAAAGCAGAGAGGCTAGGGGAGGCTAGGCCGGGGGGGTGGGGGGCGTGCAGGCCAGGGCCTGTGGGGGAAGCTTTCCAGGAGAGGGGCACCAAGGCAGGGCCCGAGTAAGGAGCTGTAGGTCTGGGTCCCCAGAAGAGCCAGTGTTGGGGATCAAGGGGTCAGCTGAGGACAGAAACAGCATGGGGCAGGCAAGGCAGGCGTCCCGGGCTGGCCTGGGAGTGAGGCATGGGGTGTGGAAGAGTTCAGCCTTGCCCTGGCTGCGGCTGCAGCGGTGACCGGCGAGCCCCTCCATCTCCCCCTCTGGTTGTCCAGCCGGCATCTTCACCACAGCTTGGGAGGGGGCCCGGTGTTCCTATGGCCAGTGAGGGTTGGGGGGAAAAGGAATCCGGGGAAAGGAGAAGGAAAATGATGAAATCGAATCTGGCCCTGAAATAAAAATAGCCAATAGTTGAGATTTTTAAGAAAAAGGAAAAACAAAAACAGCATTTGGTACATGAGTCACCCCAAGTTCTCCCAATTACCAGCTTTTAGCTTCCAAAGAAAGCTTCCGACCAATGAGCCTCGGAATGTGGGTGGCGGTGAGGACGGGAGATCCAACCCTTCCTGCCAACCTCACGTTTGGCTCTTTGCAGTGGAAGCCGTCAGCCTGACTGTCTGGAGCCGAATGTCTCCCCTGGCTGCTGGGTGCCAGAGAAAGACCGGTGGCCTGGGAGCCGGGGGCCTGGTGCAACTCGTGTTCCTCCCGAGGCCTCAGTTTCCCCCCTGTCCCAGCAAGGAGGCTGGGCTGAATGACATGAAGGCCCATCTGGTTTCCTCGCCACCTGCCATGCTCCAGGTGAGGTGGGAGCCACAGGGCTCACCATGGCTGTACCCCTGGTGCTCAGACCATGCCAGTGTATTTCCAGGGCTTATCGTCTCGTCCACGGACTGTGAAACAGCCCCAATCCCTGGCAGGGGTTCCCATGCGGAAGACGGGGTGCCACTTTGGGGGAAAACCCATCCCCGCTCTGAGGCTGGAGGAGGAAGAGAGTGCAATGTGTGGACCCACTTGGGCTGGCCACGGAGGCTTCTTGACGTGGTTTCAAGTTTGGAGAGTCAGATGGCAGACTGCACTCTCAGGCCGGTTCAGGAAAGGGAAACAGGGGCAAAGCGGAGGACCCGATGACTTCCACGGAACTCCCTGCCCGGTGCCTGACTTCCGGGCAAACTCAGCGGTCCCCTTTCTTCCCCTTCTGGGTCTGTACCCCTTGCAGCATCAGCACATGCTCCTCCTCTATGAAGCAGGGCCTTCCTCATTTCCAAGGGTGATATATGCATGCTTGGGGGGCTAGTGGGAAGAGAGAAGCTAAGTAGTGTGGGGAGGGGGTGGCTCTCATTTCCGTCTGCAGGGCTGAGTGGTAGAGGAGGGGTGGCGATGTTCTGGACCCTTGGTCAGTCTGGTGGCTGCGAGCTACGCTGGGTGAGAGGCTCTGGCTGAGCTCGGTTTACCAGATATGCTATGTTTACCTGGACGAGGACCTCATGGCCCTGGGCCTGCAGCATGCTATCCTACAGACCCCTATGTGCTGCTTCTGGCCTTTGCTGACGAGACACTCCTCTCGCCCACAGCCGCTGCCTCTAACTAGAGCAGTCACCTTGCGTGCAGGGAATGGACAGCCCCTCACAGGGTTTCATGAGCAGATCTTGTGGAAGGGGCGACTTCTGGAGATGTGTGCAGGGGGAGTGGAGCTCATGGAGGATGGGGCAGCTGCAGGGGCTCCTGCCGAAGGCTTGTTCCACTGGAGATGAGGCTGTCAGGGCACAGAGCAGCAGAGAGAAAGGTGGAGGGGGGATCTGGAGGGCAAAGGCTAGCACAGGGGACATTTCTGGGCCTCAGCTCCCTCATTTGTAAAATGGTGGTGATAACACCTGTGCCATAGGGCTGTTGTCAGGATTCAAGATCCAGTGTCTGGATCTTGATCTGTGTCTTAGAACAGGGCCCGGCACAGAGTACATGATGTGAAGTGTTTGCTATTAGCCTTGTCTGTACCACACTCCTACCAAATGGGTTCCCGTCCTCTAGGCACCCAAATTTCCTTTCCCCCTTTCACCCAAATCTGTCACCCTTTAGTACTCACACTAGGGGGTACACAGGTGGTAGGCCTGCGCACTTACCTTGGTCTGGGGGCATTTGCCTGTTAATAGAACACACTGCCTTCGCCTGCGTGTATGCCTCTAACTCAGAACCCCCGGTCTTCTGTAGCTGATGTGATCGCCAGTGTGTGGCCTCCCTGTCCATCCTACGCTGAATAATAACAACCAGCAGGGAGAAAGAGAAAGGGGATTGGGTGAAGGCAGAGT
The DNA here is from genome assembly GCF_030435805.1 of Mustela lutreola. Taxonomy (NCBI): domain Eukaryota; kingdom Metazoa; phylum Chordata; class Mammalia; order Carnivora; family Mustelidae; genus Mustela; species Mustela lutreola. The sequence continues at coordinate 55,125,115 of NC_081296.1, forward strand.
TCCTGCGGCCCCCGCCCAGGGAATGAGCTAGGAGCATCTGACAGGAGGAGGTCAAGCTCCACAGGTTGGACCCTTGCCAGTTCCCGGAAAGCCAGCCTGGACCCTGAGCTGGCAGAGTCCTCTGAATGAGGCCCTTGCCTTCAAAGCTGGGGAGATCACCTGCAGCAGCCAGAGAGAGGGGCCCAGAGAGCGGGGACCTAGCCTTATCACCTAGGAGACCGATGGTGAGGCCAGGATTTAAGCCAAGAGTCCTGATCCCAAGGCCAAGGTCCTTCCTTCACCCTGCACCATCCACTCTCAAAGTACACACCCTTGAGTGGACAGAGATGTCCCTGGGCAGTTGCCTGAACTCATCAGTTGGCCCGGAGCTCGGCCTTTCAGCCAGAAGGGAATGTGTGACTCAGGAGAGGCTCCAAGTGTGACTCAGGCTGAGAGTGTGGACTCTTCGGGGTACTGAAACCTTTCCTATTCTTAAGTACCATCCATGGTGGGGACCCTCTGGCCTGGGCATGTGGCCTTGGCAATGACTCCCGGCTCCCACGTACAGAGATGCCCTCCAAATGGGGCCACTGTGGATCTCAGAACACCCCTTCCCCACCCTCCGGGCCCTGGGTCACATGCTCTGGGACAGCATGAGCGGAGTGTTTATACAGTGTTTGCTCACAATAGCAACAAGCCCCTTCTTCCTTCTGTAACCCTTTGATCATAAAATGCCGTCACACTAGGAGGGGCTATAAAGTAGTTTGGCAGCAGAAAGCATCCAGAAAACAAGCCGAGGCTCCTGAAAGCTCTGGAAAACAAGCTCAGACTCAAGAAAGCATCCCAAAAGCACCACACTCGGGCTCAAGCATGTGCACAGTCTTAGGCCTTAGACCCTTGGTGACAACGTCTGTCTTCCTCTGCCATATTGCAACGCCTGACCCAGCCTCACTCACACCCAGGTGACCCCACTTCCAAGGCTGAGAAGGGGAGGCCATGGGGGCACCGAGGATCTTGGCGACACAGGTGAAATCTCACAACATTAACTTCGAAAGCTTCGTTTTGTGTGAATGTGAGTTTTCTTGCGGTCTCGGTTTTCAGCAGATTCTCACAGAGAATCTGTTAGTCAGGATAGACTGTGCAATGCTGCAGTAACAAAGAATCACAAGACCTCAGTGGCTGATGGCAACACTGCATTTTCAAAGAGCCTTGTTAGAGTCTATCTCCTGTTCCTATTCTCCTTCCCTAACACCCAGCTGCCCATCTATGTGAAGACAAACTGAACAACAAAAGAGAAACCCAACCACACCATTTTATCAGCTTATCCTCTGCACGGCGGGCACAGAAAGAACCGGGTGTCTTCAGAAGTGCTGTCTCATTTGATTTTGTGAAGCACAGGAGGAAACTGAGGCCCATAGCCACCCAGGTGGTTGTGTAGCCAGAAGCTGGGCTGGGGGTTAAACCCAAGCAGACCCCGGTAGCTACAGCGACCAAAGCCAACCCCACGGAACCCTCCCATCCACGATGCCACTAGTCCCAGAGTCTGTATTGGGCTCCCAAGTTTACACAACATTTTCATTCATTCGGTGACTATTTCTGAGCCCCTCCCGTGGGCCAGGACCATTCCAGGTGTTAGGGTTCAAGCAGTGAATAAAATCAACGTGGGGCACAGGCAAGGGGAGGGAATGGATTGGGGGTGGTAAAGAGAAGGTAACTGGATCCAAGGCTGATCTGGAGACAAACCTTGTGGACGGAACAGCACCCGGGGTTGCAGGCTCCGTACCCATGAGCCAGAGCTATCCTCGAGGTTTCCATAGCAAACCAAGCCACTGCGTCCGCAGTGTGGGGGATACGGCTGCCCAGAAAGAATTCTAGGGATTGTCCTTGTGCTGCTGAGCCTCAGCTAATTGGTTTTTGTTTTTGTTTTGTTTTCAGCTATGGAAACACATTCATCATTTTATCTCCAGCAGCCTGGAATCTGCTTTAGAGAAAACGCTCCCCAAATGGTTATTGAATGAATGAGTGATGACCACCCCAGCCCCCATCTCCCCGTGGGTAAAGCCCTTCCCATTCTCTGGGCCATGGGCTCCTCATCAGTTCACAGAGATGTTGTCTAAGGGCCCCCGACTGCTGGCATCTGGTGACTGATGTGACAGTAGCATGTCTGGGTTGGGGGAAGGCCTGCTCACCCCAATGGGGCCTTTGCGTCAGTCCCCATTGCTGGCTGCGGGGCGATATCGCCCAGAGACAACTGCTCCCACAACTGCATGCGGATGAGCCCCTGCAGCATCGCTGTGGTGTCCCCATGGCGTCGCTGTGGCGTGGTTGAGGGAGGCTAGGGGAGCCGGACTCGGGGCTCTGCAGCCAGGGCTCACAGTCAGACGGGTGTGACTCTGGAAGCAGAGACAGGAAATGTCTTTCCCCAAATACCTCTTCTGCTACTGCCTGAAATTCCACCATTTGTGATTTATTCCATTGGGGTCAGCACGGTGTTGTTTTGTTTTGGTTTGGTTTCGGTGAGCCCTCTTTATAAGTGCTAAAAACTTCGGCAGAGGGATAGAGTTTTTACACAAAATTCCATGCTTGATTGCCTTTTATGTGCCAGTGTCTGTAGGGGAGAGGAGACAGTGGGGGCCAGATCCAGAAGTGATAATGAAAACAATACAATTACCGTTTATTGATTACTGTTTATTGAGCATTTACTATGTGATGCACTCTGCATATATAGCTCACTTAAGCCCCAACTACAATCCTGTGAATACCAATTTTGGGCCTCATTTTAAAGATCAGGAGACTGAGTCACGGGGAAGCTAAGACCTTTGTCTAATGTAACATCACTGAGTCAGTCCTTCTGGTTTAACTACTACACTACAAACCTGTTGGTTGTGGGGAGTTATAGGTAATGGGAAAAAGATCTGGAAGTTGAAGAGAATCAGTGCTAAACAGATGCATAAAACAGTGGGCTATGGCGGGGTACCCGTGCACAGCGATCAGAAAGGCTGAGATTTTATTCCAGTTCTTTCTTGAGGGATGGGAAGGGTTTCCATAGACTGAGAAGGAAAGAACACAGTAAAGCCCTAGAGAGTTGCCAGACCACTCTGCCTGATGAGTTTGCTAAGATGGAGGTCTTCTCCTGTCCTCAGGCTCTCCTGGCCCTCAGGCCTTTGGATTCCAAATGTGACACCACATTTGGCATTAGGATGTTTGGAGAGTGCAACAGATAGAAGAAGAGGGTTAGTTAAGTGGGTTAGACCACAGAAGGCCATGGAATTTGGCAATAGGGAGCCATTGAAAGTTATTGCATGGTGAGATCCCATGAAGTTTGTTTTCAAATACTCTCTCTGTTGAGAAAACGACACAGACCAGAAGTGGCTAAGAAGATCCCATGCCTAAGTGAAACAGGGCACCGTAGACAGGCACCTGGAACAGAAAAAGGACGTCAATGAACAACTGAAGACATCCAGACAGGTATGGAGGTTAGTGACTAGTAAGGAATGTACCAGTGTCCACTCATTGGTTTGACAAATATCTCCTAGGATGTTAGCGATAAGGGGAGCTAGGAGATGGTATAAGAAAATTCTCTATGTAATATTTGCAAACTTTCTGCAAGTCTGAACCTATTCTCAGAAAGAAAGCTTATTTCAATAAATTGAAAACAATTCCCTCTGCAGGCAGCATGGAGGGTGGAGTTGAATGGGGTATCCCCATGGTCATGGTTGTGAAGACCTGAGCTCTGCAGGTGGCACAGGACAGTGGGGGAGGGGCAGGGCTGGATAACTGGCTGGATGTGGGAACTGAGCTGGGGACTTGGGTCAGAGGTGATAATCCAGCCCTGAGCTCAGGGCCAGGCCTGGAGGAGGCCTAAGAAAGAGGGTAGGTTGTAATCGACCAATCCGGGCAGCGGGGACAAGGGGAGCCCCCAGCACCCCTGACGGCGTGTCCTGGGTACCCAGACTCTTTGCAACACTGCTTCCCAAACTGCTGGTGGAAAAGGATCAGGTTTTTGTTTTTTGGTTTTAAAAATATACATCCAGTTCAGTGAAGATCAGTATTTTGATCTGCACCCTGTTCAGGGAAGCAAGTCCATCATGTGCTTGGCTGTCAGGCAGTTTCAAAGCACTCTACACGTTTCCGAACGCTTCCCCTCCGTGTGCTATTTTTACTTCATCAGTGCAAACACAGCTTGTGGGCTGTACTGTCCACTTTAATCCTCATGACCACCCAAGCGTTAGGATCTATGATTCTCATTGTACAGATGAGAAAACTGAGACTCAAAGAGATTTATTGCCATCCGAGGTCACACGGAACTAGTAAATTGCAGTGAGAGGAGATTTCATCTGTCCCCACTCAGGTCATACAACCCCGTTAGGCAGTCTTGTGGCTTGACCTCTTCTTGTGCCCTTCAGATTGTTTTCAGTGCTCTTCATGCCTTTTCCCTGGAGGCCGAATCATGTGTTACTTTGACTCAAGAAAAGAAGGATGTAGGGGGGAGCGCCTTTGCCAGAGGTGACCTCACAGCCCATGTCCCCAGGGCGCAGCGGCAGGAGTATGCAAAGACCTCAGAGCCAGGGGGACCTTGCCAAAGTGGCCGGGAGCACTGACCCTGACCCAGGCATCATTCCTCGGGCTCTGCTGCTAACACAGGCTGGGAAGGGAAGGAGGATGGTCCCAGGGCATCCTGTCCAAAGACAATCCCCTTCATGACCCCAAGTGGTACTTAGCAGCAGCTGCTACAACAACAGAACATTGGAGCACCTGCCAGGCAAAGGGCGAAGTGTGAAGACATTCATTTGTGTTTACTTTTTCTCTGTGGAAAGATCGAGAGGATGCAGTCTTGGGTTTTTTTTTGTTTTGTTTTGTTTTGTTTTCTTTACTGTATCCAGTTCTTTCCCACTCTGAGACCGAGGCTGGGCTTTCGGGCTTTCTTTCCTTGGGGATATTTGCAGAGACAATAGAGAATGGATTTGGAACATTCTCCTTTCCAGGCTTCTGAGAAAGCCTGCACTCACAAGGAGCTGGTGCCAGAAAAGGGGGCAGGCAGTGCCCCTGGGGCAGGTGAGGTGTCAACAGACAGTGAGAGATTCCACGTTAGTTCTCTCGGGAGAAGGGCTGGAAGCCAGAGGGTTTGTGGGCAGGGGAAGCTGAGGTCCAATTCCTGGGGCAGTGTCTGATTTGTGGGCTTAGGGAGATTCATTCATTCATCAAATATTCACCAAAAACCTACCTGCACGTGCACCTGTCTAGGTTCTGGGCACGTACCCATCTGGGTTCTCATGCAAATAAGACAGACTTCAGGAAAATGACAATACGCTCATTTAATAGAGTAGGAGTCTCTCCTCCAGTCCCTGGCTGTGATCATCCTCCAGCTGCCGTTTGCTCGTCCTGTCCCACAGCAGGACACTCTTGCGCAAAACTCCGATATTCTGTGGCTCTGTCTCAGCAAAGGATAATAGTGCATGTTCCTTGCCAGAGCACGCCAAGCCATTAGAATGGAATAAACTGGACCAGCATGTGACCCACCGCTTGCACACACCCTTGGTACCTACACCTCACCTTCCATATCTGGGCTCACTCAGCCCAGCACATCCTTCCCATGTGTTTTGGGCTCTGGCAACACACAGCCCTTCCTTACAATTCACTTGCAAGTCTGCTCCCATCCTTATTCTGTTTCCTCTGCCCCAAGTGGTGTTCAGATTTCCCGTTCCTCATCATATTGAAATCTTACAAATCTAGCCTGAGACCGGCCTCCCATGTCACCTCCACTGGGAAGCCTTCTCTGATTTCCCTGGTCAGGATGAATGCTTACTACTCCCAGTTCCCAGCCAGCCCGACTCACAGTACTCACTATACCCTCCTCACTTCCCAGCCAACACTGTGTTTCTTCTGCACAGCACAGGGCTCTCCACCACTCTCCGGCTGCAGTGCGCCGACCACAGATGCTGTCCTCGAGCCTGTGAAGCCCCTTTGTGCTTGTTATCACCTGGATAACAGGTGTACAAAGGCTCAGCGAGCACGCAGTTCAGACGCGAGCAGGAGCACACAGGCTCCGAAGGGGATGGCCGGGGGAGAGCCTCAGGTTATGTGGTTCATTGAACTGGCTGGAGGAACATCCCTTGTTTTGAAGGTTAGGGGCTGAATTACTCATAAGTTCATGGGAAGCAAACAAACGAAAGGGGAAAAGCAATTACTGACTCCTAAAAAGGACAAAAGCTATTTGAAAGAAAACGTAATCATGGTACACTCTGTGTATTATTTATATAATCGTAATCATGTCAATACTGAACAGAGATTTAAGTAAACATGGTGATAACAACTATATTGAATGGACAAGAGTTTGAGAAATGTGTGTGTCTGTGACTGCATGCGTGAGTGTGAACAGACGTGTGTGTGTCAGAGCTGGGAGGCAGGACTAAGAGAGCGGAGTTGTCATTTTGTTAATAGCTAATGTCCACAAAGGAAAAATCTAGAATTGGAATTGTAAGTCTGTTATATAGAAACAGGAAGGGAAGGATGCCTGGGTGGCTCAGTCATTAAGCGTTTGCCTTTGGCTCAGGTCAGGATCCCAGGGTCCTGGAATTGAGCCCCGCCTCAGACTCCCTGTTCAGCAGGGCGTCTGCCTATCCCTCACCCGCTCCCCCTGCTTGTGTTCATTCTCTGTCTCTCTCTGTCTCTGTGTCAAATAAATAAATAAATAATCTTTTTTTAAAAATAGGAAGGTACAAGCACCCCAGAAAGTGTTCAAAATGGTTGCCCTATTTCCAAAATCAAGGTGCTGCTATTTTTGCTATAAATTTGTTTTTGCTGGAACTATTTGTTTGTAAACCTAGGCACATACGTTGCTCCGGTTAGAATTCAAATTTCAATTAAACACTTTAAATTCAGGTGAAAGACAAGTTGACTGCTACCACTCCCCCATACATCTGTCCCCATCACCCTGGGGAAATAGCAGTGGAAGTGGGGTGCGGTCTGCAGAGAGCGAGCCTTTGGCCTTTAGCCCTCAGGGCAGCGGGCTCCATAGGGAGCGGTGTGGGGGGAATCTGCTGGGACCCAGCTGCTGTGTCTGGTTGTGTTTTCTTGCCATGCCTCAGAAGCATGGGGTAAACCTCCCCTCATTAGCTGGGGTGTCTCCTGTTGGGTGGGGCTCAGGGCAGGAGCCATTAGGTGGAAGGGTGTTTCGGGAAACACTTGCAAACTGGGGACAGGGTGTTTGTTTTTCCTCTGAGACCCAGACACTTCTGGTAACCATTGTTCCCGAGTGTGGTTTTTTGAAAACTTATTCTTTTCAAATTCCACGGGCAGCCCAGACTGATTCGTCCGTCTAGGAATTTGAGGAGCCAAGAGCAGAAATAACATTTTATGAGAGAAGGGGGATCAAAGGCAGCACGCTTTCTGCAGAACCCACTCAGGTCTTGCACTTTGGGGATCACACCTCATTATGGTCCCCCAGCTGCTCCAGGTTGGTTTTTAACAAGTTGCCTTCCTGTGTGCTTTGGTTTTTGTTCAGCATTTTTCAAGCAAACTGCTGTGTCTCCTGGTGCTGGGACAAGTTCCCAGTGACCCCAAAGAGGGATCCCATATGAGGGATCTTGTACTTTGTCTGACAGTATACCTAGGTTTCCCTTTTGGATGTTCTTTTCCCCCCTTAAAACAATACCTTTGACTTCTCTAATGCTTTGTGGAGCTAAGGTGCTCAGCACCTTAGCTGATCTATGTTCTATCAACATGGGACGAGCGAGGATTATTGTTTCCATTTTATAGGTGGGGAAACTGAGGCCCAAATCAGTGAAGAGACTTGCCCAGATCACACAGCTAACAGGGCAGAGTTGGGAGTTGAACCCGGGGTCTCCTGAGGTCTCTGCCAGGACTTTGCCCGTTGCCGGGCACCTGCAAACTTGCCGGCCCCCAGCTCCAGTGGGGCTGACCGAGCACCCGCCCCAAGGCCCATTGCGGGGGCTGGCTCACCTGCCGGCCTGTATCAGATGCAGCTGGGTCTCCAGGCCTCTCCAGTTCCTGTCTCCTCCCCAACCACAGCCTCTTTAGCCTAGGGCCTGGATTTCAGCTGTGACCACTAGCCAGACAGTCTGAAGCTAACTCCCTCTAGAAGGTGAATGAATGCCTCTCAGCCCCTCCCAGGTCAGAGAAGACTGCATCAGGATTTGATGGTAGGTGGCAATCCCAGCTCTGTCACTGGACGGCTGTGGCCTCGGGCAACATTTAAGGCATCCTGGGCCTCAGTGTCCTCGTCTATAAGACGGCGGCAGTAATTCTTATCTCAGTAGGAGCTGACAGACCAGACAACTAAAATAACGTACCAGCTGTACAAAGGAAAAGGATGATTAATACCAGGTGTAATTGTAACAACCGTAGGTGCCACACCTTTTCTATGAGGGATCCAGCCTCTCCCTCTCCACAGAGGGAATACGAACCCTCACAGCCACTATTTGACTTGTCCAAGCTCACACGGTGAGTTAGCAGAAGTTGCAGGTCTGGACCTTAGTTCCGCTGTACCCCAACTTCAATATTCTTTCACTGGCCAGAAGTCAAATATTTTCCTCCCCGCGTAAATACCCGTCTTGTGCCTGTGTCGGCTCACGTGGCTCGGTTCTCAGAGAGTCGGTGGCTCAGAAAGTCTTTCATCAAAAATGGCCCTATGAGTCAGTTAAGCGTCCGACTCCTGGTTTCAGCTCAGCTGCAGATCTCAGGGTAACGAGATCGACCCCCACATGGGGCTCTGCGCTCAATGGCGAGTCTTCTCGAGATTTCCACTTCCTCTCCCTCTGCTCCTCCCTCTGCTCTCTCTCAAATAAATAAATAACTCTTTAAAAAAAATAATAAAACCTGTCAACGTATGTTAGGATGCTTTTGATGGCAAGTAACAATTCATAACTAAAACATGAGGGAAATACGTGAGATCCTGCGGCCAGCAGTCCAGACCCCAGAGCTGGTGAGTTTGGGCTCAGTGACAGGGCCAGCAATTGGCAGGATGGCTGAGACATTTTCGGGGGCTTCACAGGTAGGATAGGGCTCATGGAAGAAGGGAGGGTGTTTCCTCACTGGTGTCGTTGCTTATTAGTGAGGAAGATGTTCCAGAAGCAACCCCTGTGACGAAGCAGCATTCCCCTTGTATCTCATTGGCCAAAGTGGCATCACAGGCCAGGACTAAACCTATCACTGACAAAAAATAGGGAATTGCCCAAACTGGCTCAGGCTAATCAGCATCCGCCCTTGGGTGTCACCTTCCAGAACACATGGGCAGGTGAGCCCCTAAGCAAAATCAGGGTTCTGGCAAGGACCTAGAGCTGAGCTGGGCAGGACTTTCTGCAATAGTGTAAGTGTTCTGCGTCCGTGCTGTCTAATACGACGTAACGTGCCTACCATCTGGGGCTTGGCAGGTCTAGACGGTGTATATGAGTGTGTGGGTGGGCACGCGTGTGTGTCTGTCTGTTGGATAGGTAGCCAAGAGTCTGCTGCAGAGTTAATGAGCTTTCCCAGGAATACTTATATTCTCTCTCCCCACAAATGGAAAGAGAGGCTCATTGCAGGTCATAAACTGGTGGGTAGAGGTGGAAGAGGAGAAGCCCCTAGCAGCCTCCCCAGGGGAGGACCCCAGAACCTCGGAGGAGGAGCCCCCACTGAGCAGCATGGGCTTCCCCCCATCGGGCCTGCCACCAGGACACCCCAGACAGAGGGCAGAGGTCCCGTGCCCTGCCCTCCTCATGTGCTTTCCGGCTCCCCTCCATTGTCTTCTCTGTTCTCCCTTCTGCCGCCCCCACGCCTCGTTCCAACCCTCCTTCTCCCTGCTCCCCTCCCCCTCCCATCCCTCTGCCTCTTCTCTCCTCCCTCTCATTCCCTTCTCCCTTTCTGACCCCCACTTCCTCTCCTTTGGGTCTCCTCAGCCCACCAGGTTTTAAACTCTGGTCAAAGAGTTTCCCCAAACCCCTTCTCTTTCCCAGATTTTCCAAATCCTGCTCACCCCATCTCCTTTGCCCAGCTCCCTGCCCTTCTTATTCACTGGGGCCTTTCCTAGCAGGTGCCACTCACTCTGGAAGAGGAGCCTCCTGCATATACACTCCCTGAACCCCAAGCAATGAATCTGACCTTGGAAATGCCTGAGCCCCAGAGCAGGACCACGGCAGTACCGGAGGAGCAATTTAGAAAAGGAAAGAGGCTTTCTGGAGGTCCTCAAATCACAGAGTGCAATAGGAAGTGGGGGACACTTGGGGGCACACTCCAGCGAGAACCCAGATGCTAGATAGAGATAACCCATCTCTCTGCATGGCCCAGCATTCCTGGACACCCCTTGGGGGTGTGAGATGAGGTAGGGCCTTCTATCTGGACCTGGGAGTCAAAGGCCAGAAATGGATCTTTGTAAGCAGGGTGGAAGCAGCTTGAAACTCGCCTCCATGGCCCCCACCCCATGCTGGCCTGCAGCGGTTTCAGCAGGTGTGGGCACAATGGGAGCTCGAGCTCAGCTGGCCTGTGGGTCCTTCTCCTTCAGCAGCTGGAACATCTGGGCCAGGTGGGAGAGAGAGTCCCCAGACCACGTGGGCAGGGACCTAAAGACTCTCACCCTGTTTCCAGCAGGCTGGAACCTGGCCTGGTGCTGGGTGCCCTGGGTTCCCCCTTGTCCTGAATGGTTGCTATTCCTGACTGAGACCACTACTCTCAGAGGGCTCCCCCTATTTCTAAAAGCTAAGAGTCCTGTCCAGGCCTAAGCAGCTCTCTGGAACGAGGGACGATTCCACCAGATTTCTTTCCAGTTTCTGGTCTTCGCCATGTTTTTAAGGGCAAAATGCCATCACCCAGACCCTTTCAAAAGGCCCAAAATGGCTTTCAAATGGGACAGAAAGGGGCTTCTGCTCTCCAGGAAAATCCTCTATCCCAAGTCATAAACAGCCTGGGTAACCCTACCCCAGAGCGTCTGCTCTGTAAATGCTGGCTTTGTTCAGGGAAGGGGCCTGGGAGAGGGATCAAGTCTGAATGCAGTGATTGCTTTCCCTCCTGGGGTCTGTGCGTGTGGGGAACGCCAGCGCCCCTCTGCCGAGCAGCGCGGCCCACCCAGGTGGTGGTGGACGGAGCTGTGACCCGCCTGGGCCCTGAACGCAGAGATGGGGGGTGGAGAGTATGGCCCAGCTGTAGGGCTTTCTTAAAAACACTCTTCAGCTGCGAGGCAGATCACCTCTCTAAGCAAAAACGCCCAAGTTCCTGGGGCCCTGCCTCACTCCGACTCCTCTGTCCTTTGCTCTCACCATCCTTCTGTTGCAGTACTGACCCTCTAGCCGCATGCCGGGACCCCAAACCCTCCTTATCTCCTTGCCTCTGTTTAAAATGTCTCCTCCTCATCTGCCTACCTGGTTCTGGGTTTCTATCAAGGTCTAAATCAAAAGCTGCCCCTTCCTGGAAGCCCTCTCAGATTTCCACTGAGCATTGAACAATTTCCCCTCTGACCACACGTTTGTCAAGTATGGTAGAATGAATCAGAGTCGGCCTTACTTTAGTGTTCACTGTACATGACTGTTATCTTACTCTCATATCTCTGGGTCTATCTCTCCTTCCTGCACCCCACCCAGTGCCGAGCAATGTCCCGTTTCAACTGGGTCCTCAGCCCCTTTGTCGAAAATTGACTGTTTTTCAAGACCACTTCAGGGTAATACTAATAGCTAGTGTTTACTGAGCACTTACTCTGTGCTTGGCTAAAGTCTAAGGATTTTATGAGCATTAACTCATGTACCTTATAAGAGCCTGTGAGGTAGATACTGAAATCATCCCATTGTACAGATGAGGAAGCTAAGGCACAGAGACATTGTGTAACCTGCTCAGAGCCACAAGCCCAGGAAGTCCAGGTCCAGAACCCATGCCTTTTCACCTCCTGTTTCCCCTCTCAAGGTGCTTGTGAGCATGGGGTCTGACTGGTGGCTTTAGATCAGGGCTGCACCTTCCCTATCTGGGTGACCTTATTGAGATCACTTATATAACTTCATGTGGGAAAACAAGGCAAAGATAGTGTCCATATCACAATGTTGTTATAAGAGTCCAGTGAAAGAAGCTGTGCAGAAGGGCTGTGCACAGGACTTGGCATAGAGAGGGCACGTTCCAGAAAGTACTCTGAACTTACTATCCCCTAGCTTAAAGAAGGATCCTGGCCATCCACTCGTAGGCCCAGGCACTGAGAGCTGGCCCAGGCAAGCACTTGGCCAAGGACTCCTGGGATGGGCCCAAGTGTAAGGACCGGCCCTGCCCAGGACCCTGGCCAGGTCTACCCATGTGGCATGGGGCGGGGGGAGGTCAGGGCTGGCCCTGCCACCAGGCACTTCCCAGGCTTGCTACACAGTACCCCAGAAACAAGCCACCCTCATTTCCACAGAACCACAAAGGCAAAATTCCAACATCAGAAAAACAACCAATCAGCCAACCCAAAACACCCAGGGATGATAGGATTGAGGTTAAAGGCCCAGAGTGATAGGATTCCCTTACATCTTTAATGAAAGGAACCAGGCACACCATCTCCAGGCTAACTATTGTCTCTCAAGGTCTTCCCTGCACACAGGAGGGTCGTACTATTTCAAAAGATGTATGTGTGTGAACAAGAACACCAATATCTGGAGGTAATATGCAAGAGTAAAAAGAGTTGTATCGTTAAGTGTGGCATGGGTGGGTGTTTCTAGGACATTCTTTAATGGTATTGTTATATTCCCTCCCCCCAATTAAAAAACATTGGGAATATTTTGTTTCAGACACATGTGTTGTGTTTGCCTGTGGAGCACCTGTTCCTCTGTCTTCTGGGCAAGTGTCCTCTCTCCCAACTCCCCGGTCCTGGGGTCCTCAGGTTCTGATTCCAGGGACTGGCTCCCAGGTTGGACCTGTGACCCAACTCTGGATTTTTAGAGCATCGGATGCCTTGGGCCACAGAGCATGGCTCAGAAGTGAACATAGGAGACTCATTTCTGGGACTTTCATTAGAACAATTGGGGGAGTGTAGGCCTCAGCTGTTGACGGCTGCATGAAGAGGTATGAGACTGAAGGCGACACCAAGAGCTGGCTGAGGGACAGCAAGGACAGTGGGGACAGGTGACATTGAACTTCCCAAGGCAGGCATAGTTCAAGGAAGATCTCTTCTAGGATTTTCCTCTTGGTGTACGGTTAGGACACAGGCTTTGGAGACAGCCTGCTGAGGGCAAATCTTGGCTCTACCACTTGCCAAGAGAGCGACCTTGGTTGAGTCCACTGTCTCCCTCATATTGCTCATCCACAAATGGGGAAAAAAAAAATGTACCTCTAGGCTGTGGTGGGGACTAGTGAGTTATGCATAGAGCAAATATAATCTGTAAATACGAGTTGCTTATCGGCAGCATCAAGCTGGGTTTCTGCCTTGCACTGGAAGGGTGCTTACTGCTTCACGGTGCCAGGAGTGGGAAATGTTTCCTATGGCGGGCATGGAGGAAGGCTGGAGGATGGGCTCTGCCCAACAGAACTATCCGTGGGGCTGGATACTATGGTGTTCGTTCTCCTCTTGGCACTCTCCCCACTGCCCCTTGGGCCCCTGGCGTGAGCCAGTTCTGACCAGGCAGTGTGTCCTGAGGATGGGAACCAGCCACCATTCAGGGACCTGGTAAGCCAGGCACACACTGACCAGGCCACATCCTCTTTCTTCCTGGACCCATTGTCGCTTGGAAGGCCACTGACCCGCTGTCCTGGCTGTCCCGCACAGTACCCTGCACAACCAGCACTAGCCTTGCTCAGCCTGGGACACCCTCGTGCTCAGCAATGGATTCTGTCTGCACAGACTAGGCTAGCTCCAATCAGCGGGATCTTCTGGAAGCTGCAAAAACCCGACACCTGCCTATGAAAGGAAATCCCCAGCGGGGCCCATACCAAGAGCATGACACAGTCAGTTACTGTAACAGCCACTATTTATTGAACACGGGACAGGGTTCCTTGATAACAGAGGGGTGACATGGAACTGTGACCTGGCCAGAACTCCCCAATTCAGATGGGGGCCTCTGTCTGCACGGGCTGCTGCCCTTAGACAGAAACAAACCCAGATGGGGGGGCTTTTCTCTCCCGGCCGTGCCTCGGTCCTAGGAGTACAATCTCCCTACTCTCGCTGCTGCCCTGGCAGGCTGCTGGCCACGGCTAGACCTGAGCTGTCCTGTTTTGGCTAGCTATAGCTGCATTAAAATGACCCCAGAGCTTGGCAGCTTACGGCAACAAACACATCTTGTCTCCCACATCTTCTGAGGGGCAGGAATCCGCAAGTGGCTTAGCTGTGTGGCCCCGCTCGGGACCTCTCGTCGTGTTAGAGGGCTACGGCCCTCTGAAGGCTCACCTGGGGCTGGAGGACCTGCTTCCCGTAGCCTCACTCATGTGGCTGTTGACAGGAAGCCTCAGTTCCTTGGAACTGCCCATGACTGGCGGCTGGCTTCCCCCAGAGTAAGCGATGAGTGAGAGAAAGGAAGACAGGGGTGGGCGAGAGAGAGAAAGAGGGAAAAGCCAGCAAGCCAGAAGCTGCTGTGTCTTTTATGACTGAATCCCGAAAGTGGCACACCCCCGCTTCTGCCATATTCCACGGCTCACACCGATCAATCCTGGCATCGAGGAGGAGGACACGACACAGCCGGTGAACACCAGGAGGTGAGTCATGGGCGCCATGTTGGAAAGAGGCTGCCATGGCCCCCGAGGAGGTTTTGGAATCAGAAAAGAGGGTCGGGGAAGAGTACAATTTGGAGTTAAATACAAGTTTGAACTGTGAAGGGTGACAGTAATACGTCAATCGCACTAGGCGCTCACTCGAGGGACTTTGATCATAGTAAGGATCAGTGATGGATCACAGTGCCGGTGGCCTGCGCTGATGTCCCAGCAGGGACAGGAAGAAGAGTGGGACCCCCCCCACCCCCCGCTGAGCAGTGGAGGGAGGAGGGCAGGGTGAGGCGGGTACAGTTCTGGGGATTCAAACAGGCAGAATCGTGGATCTGGGAAGACAGGGGGTTTGTACCTGAGGCTCCTCGTGATTCTGGGCAGGTGTTTCCTGGGCGGTGCACAGAGCCATGGGCTGTCCGCCTGTTTGCATGGGGACCCACTCAGAGTGGCCCCGGGGAGAGTCTGGGGAAGAGGCCGGTCTCCTTTGGGAGGGGAAGCTTCTGAGCAGTGCCTTCAAGGAAGGGAAGGATGTCATCTGGCAGAGGCAGCAAGGACATCGGAGCAGAAGGAAGGGCTGGAGAAAGGGACCCAGCAGTCAGCTGGGAGCTCTGAACCCGGCCGCCATGGCTGCCCCCCGGGGCCCATGCTTGCCTCCCCGCCTCCATTCACCTCCCCTCCTCATCTTGCCCCACCACATTTTAGGGTTCATTAGCTGGCCAGGTGGGGCTCTTTCCTGGATGTTAGTGTCTGCTCTGAGCCCCTGGAGCTTGTCCGCAGCTCAGAGGGTTCACCCCAATCCCCTCTGGCTCGCTCGCCTTGAACTACCCTCTCCCTGTCTCAGGTTCACCTCCAGCTGCACACATCTGGCCTGGTTCTGCTGGAAACTCCATCCCCAAGGAAGCAGGGGGGGACTGGGCTGCTCCAGAGCCAGCCAGAAAATTCCTGAAGCGTTAACAGGTTGGTTTTCATTAAAGACTTGAAAGTTCTGGACAGCTAAACATGTCTCTTTCGGGTAATGGTATTTGCAGGCCCCCAGGCCTGACTTCCAGCTCCTGGGAAGGGCAAACTCTCTGCCTCCCAACATCTATCACTTTGGATCCTAGAATCCTGGATGCCCTTTCCACCCTCCTAGAAAACTCCAGAGCCTGGGATCTTATTGGATGGGACAGAATCCAACCACTATAAAGTAGACATCAAGCCAGGAGGGACCAGGGAGAGCCTCAAAGCTCAGGCCCCAGAAAAAGCAGCCCAGCCTCAGACCTGAGTCTCCAGCACGGCCAGTGTATCCTTCTGTCTTCTGCCCTTGGGGCTCCCCTGGGGGGAGGGGCAGTTCCCGCCCTCCCACCTCACATGGCTGCTGAGCAAAGGAATGATGTAACTGCAAAAGGTCAGGAGTTGCTTCTCCCCTTCTTTGCAGGAGTTTGCCCTTCTCTGGTTTGAGGTTTTTTTCTCCTTGGTACCGAATTCCATTCAGGCCACCCCCTCAGCACCTCCCACCCTGTAATTTAAAGGGAGTGATGCTTCTAGATCAGGAGGAATAATCATGGTTATGACATTTGTGGTGTCGTGGAAGAGGCCCAGATCCCCTCCTAAGAACCCATGTAGCAAGTTCATGTGGGGCAGGCCGGTCTCCCTTGTTCTGAAGGCCCCTTTCACGTCCCCCAGGTGACAGCAACGAGCATAACACAATTGTGCAAGGAGAACCAGGCCAAAGGGATTGGCTTTTGCCCACTTACCCCTCCCACCTCCTCCCCCCCATCCCCTCTCTGATGCTGGGGAGGATGTTGTCAGTTGAGGAATCAGAGGATGGTGTCGGGGTGGCTGGTAGTGTGACATTTCCCCTCTCCTCTGAACGGTGAGCCTGTGCAGAGGGGGTCCCAGAAGCTGGCCCCCAACACTGGCTGCAGCCGCCAGGTAAATTTGCCCAACTCGGGAAAGGCCGTGCAGCCCTCACCTTTGCATCCTCTGCTCCTGGGTGGTGGCTGGGTGGGACGTGGGACTGAGGTCTCAGGAGTGGCTCTGGGACTGCTACTGTCTGCTCCTCTCTGACTAGGACTCCTCTGTGGCACTAACTGGCAGGTACGGTCTGGCAGGTACGGTCAAACCCAGGTGGGCCACTAGAGCAAGAAGGAGCGGGCAGGTGCGGTAGGGGTTGGAATCCGTTGACTCATGAGATCAGCATTTGTGCATTCAAAAAACGTGCTATGTGCTGTGTGCCAGGCCCTGGGGTGATGGTGAGTCTGACTGCAGATGGGCCAGCAATGGCCACCCAGCACTACTGTGCCACGGGAGCCCATGACAGGGGTGCTGCGATGGGTTGAATCACGCCCCACCACCACCAAAAAAAAAAAAATTAGGTTGAACTCCTAACACCCGGGAACTGTGGAAATGTGACTCTATTTGGGAATAAGGTCTTTGCAGATGTGATCAAGTCGAGGTTGTTAGGGTGGGCCCTAGTCCCTGATGACTGGTGTTCTGAGGAGAGGAGAAGAGATAGTCATAGACTCCCAGAAAGGACACCCGGGGGTAAGGAAGGCAGACCTTGGAGCAATGCAGACCAAGAATTGCTTGGCGACACCAGAAACTAAGAGAAAGACATGGCACACATTCTCTCAGAGCCTTCAGAGAGAATGTGGCCCTGCTGACACCTTGATTTTGGACTTCAAGCCTCTAAAACAGTGAAAGGGTACTTTTCCTGTTCTTTAAAGCTATATGATTTGTGGTACATGGTTACAGCAACTCTAGAAAAGTAGATGTCACCTATCCAGAGATTCCAAATGGGACGTTGTTCACCTGGAAAGAGTAATAGAAGCCGTGGACAGGGCTCCCAGAGAGCATATGCGTGGAGAGAAATGAGAACGTGGCCAGGGATGGAGACCGGAGAAGCATTCTACTCTAAGGAGTGACTAGAGGAAAGAGAGCTACAGAGTAGAAAGGGAGGCAGTGAGCAGAGAGGTCAGAGGAAAACCACAGGAGAGGTTTCACAGAAGTCATGCAAAGAGGAGGGGACAAGGTGGAAATGGCAGCAGAGTCAAATGCCAAGTAAGATGAGAAAAGAAATATTGATTGGCAAGGAGGTCACTGATGATCTTGGCAAAAACCATTTCATTACGAGAGGTCGGGAGAAGATTGTGGTGGCCTGGGAGGGGGTGAGGGCTGTGTGCGGGGACAAATCTCTCCAGATAAACAAAGTATGTCTTCTTGAAGTTTGCTGGGGGGCGGGGGGTGCTTTGTTTCAGATTTTTATTTTTTAAGTAATCTCTACACCCAGAGTGGGGCTTGAACTCCCAGTCCCAAGATGAAGAGTCGTGAGCTCCACCAACTGTGCCAGCCAGATGCCCCTAGAAGTCTTCAGAATTAGCTCTTCCATCCAGCTGCTGTTTACCTTTTGCTTTTATTTTTTTTAAACCTTTTTACCAAGCTTGACAATCTGATCTATGAATGTCTTACTAATATTTCACCTGGTGCATCCCTAGATGATTTGTAAGTTCATTGCTATTGTAATAGGAGTTTATTTTCTACTTAGCTTCTAACTGATTATTGGTATTTTAAAGGAATGCTAATGAATTTTGTAGTTTGATCTTATATCCAGCCATCTTTTTTTTTTTTAAGATTTTATTTATTTATTTGACAGAGAGAGAGATCAGACAAGTAGGCAGAGAGACAGGCAGAGAGAGAGGGGGAAGCAGGATCCCCACCAAGCAGAGAGCCCGATGTGGGGCTCGATCCCACAACCCTGAGATCATGACCTGAGCTGAAGGCAGAGGCTTAACCCACTGAGACTCCCAGGAGCCCCTGTCTCCAGCCATCTTAAAGATATTTATTTTACTTCTGTTAGTTTGCCTGCTGAATGTTAGTTTTTATTTGAAAACAATCGCAGTTTCATGTCTTCCATTACAAAAGTTATAACTTTTATTTCTTTTTCTCCTTTGATTGCCTAGGCCAGGCCCTCCAGCACTATATTGAATAATACTAGGCACAGTGGTCATCCCTGCCTCGTACCTTCAATAAGAGGAAGGTATTTGAATTAAAAAAAAAAAAATCATGTTGA
Source organism: Mustela lutreola (assembly GCF_030435805.1). Lineage (NCBI taxonomy): Eukaryota > Metazoa > Chordata > Mammalia > Carnivora > Mustelidae > Mustela > Mustela lutreola. The sequence goes on from NC_081296.1 coordinate 55,143,782, forward strand.
GTATATTCACTGTAGGACTTAAGTAGAGGAACTTTCTAAAGTTAAATAAGTTCCCTTCTTTGTTTAGCCTCTAAGAATGTTTATTATAAAGAGATGATGCACTTTTCAAATATTTCTTATGTTTCTGTTATGACCTTCTGTGATTTTTCTCCCTTGGTTTATTAATGTGGTAAAATTCATGGATAGATCTCCTGATTCTGGAGCGTCCTTACATTCCTGAGATAAAACATTCTTAGTCATGATGTGCTATTTTAAAATAATTTGCTTATTTTTTTTTTTTTTAAGATTTATTTGCTTATCTGAGAGAGAGGGCAGTCATGGGTACTGGGCCTGTGTGCAGGGCGCAGGGGGAGAGGGAGAGGAAGAGAGAGAATCCCCAGTAGACCCCATGCTGAGCGTGGAGCCCACATGGGGCTCAATCCCACGACCCTGAGATCATAACTAAGCCCAAACCAAGAGGCGGACGTTTAACCGACGAAGCCACCCGGGCACCCCATTTGCTGTTTCATGAAGAATTACAACTATGTCAATCAGTGGAATTGTCTGTAAGTTTCTGCCTGACCTGTCTTTGCCCAGTTTTGAGAGCAACGTAATAGGGGCCTCTCTCTCTCTCTATCGGGATTTCTTTGTGGCTGGGCTCTCATGTTGCCGAGACCTGGATCGTCCCGCCATGTGTTTTCCTGAAATCGAGGTTTTCCCTGAAGAATACTGATCACATATATGCTCATAGAGAGGGGCTCGTCCTCCCCTTTCCCCAGCCTCGTGGGGGTCTAAGGATTCTACCGTGAAGATGTGCTGGGTGGACCCACCTCTCCTTCCCTGTGTGATCGATGAGGCTGTGCTAGGCTCAGGCTGGCTGCCGTGCAGTAGGTCAGTCTGGAACCGGGGTTAAAGTCAGCCTGTGGCCAGTGAGTAACAGTTCGCTGCAGTTGGGAGCAGCCCTTGAGGTTTGGGGTCAATATTCAAGTACGGTTCATGTTTACAGTTAGTCTCCAGGTGGGGTAAATATGACTGAGTTCATGGTCAGCCCAGGACTGGGTTTGGGGCCAGATTGTGCCTGGTTTAAAGGCTTTCTGTGTGGCCAGGGTTGAGGTCAGTCCTGGCTAGCGTTAAGAGTCCGTGTGTGGCTGGAGCCGTGGGCCAGAGAGTGGTCCCCGTGGGGCCTGAGGCTGGCCTTGGCTCCACGAGCAGCTCCCACTACCCTCTGCAATGCTGAGAGCCCCAGGCCTTATCTCTGTAGTGGAATACCCCCTGATGTGGGCATCTGTACAGCGTGTGCTCTGGCCAGATCCTCCTTAGCAACCTGGACCATGGCAAAGCTTGCTCTTGCCCCTCACAGGGGCTCCCCTCAGCCCTGGAGATGGTCCGTCCCTCTGCTTCCAGCACAGCTGGGTGGCGTTGCTGGGAGATGACACTGTCCTGGTCCCCCAGAGCCCCAACCCCCCCAGCTCACCCTCCCCCAGAGAAGCTGGTGGCTAACCTAGAAAGAGAAGAACAGGCCATAGAGGAAAACGTGGCTGCCTTAGGCAAGTCCGCAGGTGCCCTGATGTGCAACCCAGTCGCCCTGCTGTGTGGAGGAGAGTGTCCTGGGTTCGAATCCTTCTTCGCCCACTGTGGAGTGAGCCATCTTGGGTAAGTCATCATTCGCTCCAACTTTTTGTTGGCGAAGTGGGAATCGGAATTTCTGATGGAGTAAGATGGATTGTAGACATTTGAGCTCAAGCTACAAAGAGCTATCATGAAGGAGGGGATGTGATCTTGATGGCTTGAAGATGGTGACACCAGACGCTGACAATGGCTTCTTCTCCTGGAGTCTCCCGGCGGGGCACGGAGTTCCTTCTTCAGGCGCAGAGCGGTGAGGGCCAGCTTTGGGGTCACGCAGGCTTCAGTCCAGCTCAGCCTCTTATGAGACGTGTGTCCACGGGCACAGCACGTTACCTCTCTGAATGGCCTCAGCTGCCAGAACAGCCAACGTTTTGGACTATTTATTTTGTGCTAAGGGCTTTTCATGAAATAACTCATTTAAATCTTGTGACATGTGCAGACAGGGAGACTGAGGCACAAAGAGGCCAAGGAAAGCATCCAAAGTCACACAGTGCATGCAGTCAGGAGTCACACCTTGGTCAGCTGGCCCAGGTCCTCACTCATGACTACCACACTCCGCCGACGCTCCAGGGACACCCACTCCCTCTGTCACAGGGTCACGCTGGGGATCTGCGCTAACGTGTTCATGGCACTGAACCTGTCCCAGAACTAGAAGGGCAGCCATCCGCACTTGACAAAGCCCTGTCACACACGAGATTTCATTCGATCCTCATGGCCCCCTGTGGTGGAAGATATGTGAGCCAGGTTAAATTCGACATGCTGAGGCAACAAATAATCCCCTAATTTCTGTGACTTTTCACAGCAAATGCTTTCCTCTCCCTCACCTCAGGTGAGGACAACCTTTATTTTTTTTTTTAATTTTAGTTATTTAGGTGAGAGAGAGATTGTGCAGGCACACATGCGTGAGTGAGGGAAGGGGCAGAGGGAGAGCAACCCTGAGATCACAACCTGAGCCAACACCGAGAGTCCAGCACTCAGCTGACTGAGCCACCCAGGTGCCCCCTCATGACCACCTTTAAAAGCGAGGCCTATTGATGCCTAAAGATCCCAGAAGACAATGTTGCAGATGGGGAAACTGAGGCTCAGAGTGGCATCCTACCCTCCCACTTGCTGCTAAGTGGCTGAGCCGAGACTTCTCTGGGGCCTCTCTGTTTCCGAAGCCTGCTCTCATCCCCCATGTTGTACTGAAATCCAGCCAGACTGGGACTCGGACGTGCGACCTCCGGGCCTTAAATGACCCTCCAGCAACACCTTCCAGGCATCTTGGACTCGATTTGGAGACTACGTAACCTCCAACCAGGCCGACTTCCCAGGGGGTAATGGAGAGTCAAACGAGTGGCAAAATATATTAAAAAGGTCAAAATGTTACTTAAGCGGAAGAGCTTTGTAAGACCCTCCCCCCCCAAACTCTACTTTTCCTTCCTGACTTCCTCGCTCCTCCTCAGTCACTGAGCTAGGACAAAAGTCATGATTCTTTGAGGGGCATAATCAGGGTCTGTCCCTTGGAGATGACTGTCCTCCCAGCCTCCTGGGGGTTTTCCAGTTTGGGGGCTGTTCCCAGGGACCCAGGGAAGACTGCCACCATTTCCCTTCGTGGCAATGGAAATAATTAGCCCCTTTCTTCCTATTTGGATGGCCGTGCTTAGTTGGGCTCTTAAATATGATCTTTGTTTGCAGTCCATTTTCAACTCCTCACAGGTTCTATTTTTACTTCTCCAGCCAGAGGAGCTCTGGGAAGGCGATTCCAGCACAAAGGGCCCTAATTAATTTCCCCTGCCTTTAAATATTTTTTTTTTTCAAAGTATGTGTTTGAAAAGGACATTAAAAAAAAAAAAATTCCATGACTCTGGAGGCAGATTCCAACATACTTCTCACCACTTTCCACTTGGAAAGCAGCCTCCCCTGCCAGCGTTGGCCCGGCGTACGGGTTCTGTTTCACAGCTGGTACGGCTGTTCCTTCTCCCCATCGACTGGACAGACCGCCTTCTCCATCCATCTCTCAGGCCCCAAGCCGCCTTCAGTTCCAGAGTCTGGGGGCCCAGGGAGGAGATGGTCCTGGCAATGGGCCGGGTTGAGGGAAAGGGGGCCTCCGAGAGCCAGACTCGTGGAAGCACAGGACCGGGCCTTTGGAAAATCCATCAGGAAGATTCTTCTGCCCTGAATCCCCATTCCCAGAAGGACCACGGAGCCAAACCATACATGGGGGACGGTGATTTATGATCGATCTGGCCATCCCCACTTTGAAATGATATTCCTCACCCTGGTCATGGGCTCACGGGGCTACAGAAAGTCTGAGCACACGATCCCAGGGTGACAGAGAAGCTTCTGGGATCTAGAACACAGGCTTGGAGGGAGGCCGGATTCAGCTTTGGAAGAGATTCTGTTTTTCGGGCTTCTTGCTGAAAAGTTGTTTAGAAAGAGCAGAGGCTTTTTGAAAACACACAAGAAAGGCCTTCTCCCGTCTCCAGCTCCCGGTTGCCAGGGTGAGGTTCCAGCTTCCCAGGGTGAATCCTAAATCCAGGCAGGGGAGTCAGAGCCTCGCAGACGGAGGGCAGTCCCCAACACTGGAGAGCCGTGGGCCTGAAATCCCACCCTTAGTGCTTCTCACTGTGGGACCGTCTCAGGCAAAATGCACATCCTCAGTAGCTAGCATCTGGAAAGTGCAGGTGGCCGTGACGTAGGGACAGGCTTCTCTCCTCCCCTGTCCTTCTGCTCTCTGCCCTCTTCTGCACCCCCCTCTGCTTCTCCCCTCTCCAGGCTCTACTCCCTCCCCTCTGTCTTGTCCCCTTACCTTCTTTTCTGCTCCCTCCCAATTTCCTTGTCTCCTCTCTTCTGTTGGGAGGTGTGGGGGGATGGGGTGAAGGGAGTTCTCCTGTCTTCCTCCCAGGAAAAAGCCTCTAGACACTTTCTTCCATGCAGTCTTGCTGAACCATGACAAACCATCAGAGAATACACTTTAGCTATAGCTGGAGAAACACAGTCCGGACTGGTCTCCACCCTAGGGCTTTCCCAGGGGCTCCCTGGTAACCCCAAAATGACCTTTCCTGCTCCTTTCAGATGGAGCCAGGGGAGGCGGGAGTTGGGGGCTGGCTGGAGGGAAAAACAGGTCTCTTCTCTTTGTGGCTGTAAACACTGAAAGGTCAAGGACCTTCAAAGACAGGAAGCAAGCCAGATGGGCTTGGTCCCTCAGACCATGGGTCTCCAGACCCTTCACTCAAAGTCCTGGAATGACCTCCAGTCTAAGAGGAGGAACTTGGGCCAGACCTGGGCTCTCTGGTCACTTATGCCAGACAGCATGCCTCAGCTGACCAGCTCCAGGCCCCAACCGGCTTCTATAGGGGCAAAGGCAGAACACACAGGGTCTCGGGGACTTCTCACACTTGGGGATGCCCACAGCTGGGCATCACACATGTGTGCGTGGGGCCTGTTGCTGGGTGGTGGTGTGCCCTACCACTCCAAGACAAAAGTATCCTGCGGAGGGTTCCCCTGGGGAAACCCGGTGCCAGCAGCCTGCGGAGAGCATGGCCAGGACAGACCGGGCCCCAGGAGGTCTGACTTTAGGAAGGTCTACAAACACAAAGAAGCAACATTCATAAGCATGTGTAATTGGAATCCTAGAAGGAGAAAAATCGGGATATAGGGCAAAAGCCATGTATGGCCAAGAATTTTCCAAAACTGTCAGGTTTATTCTCCACTGTTGAACTCTATATGGATAATTCTATTCTAGCTCACTTTTGTCCAGATTTATTGAGATACAATGGACACAGGACACAGTGTAAGTTCAAGGTGTAGACCATGCTGATCTGACACACTTAACATACAGCAAAATGCTTACCGCTGTGCAGCCTTGGTCAACTCCAGCATCATATCCTAATAAACGGACTCTCTAACTTTATTGCTTGGCGTTTATAACCTGGCATCCTCAGCAAGACCTCCTTGAACTTCACCTTAATCCGGTCAAGGACATGGGGATAAAATTTCCCATTTTGAAAATCATGACGCCGTAACTCATAAGATTGATTTAGCAGAGAAGTTAAGGAGCATTCGTGAATGAAGGCTACTAAGAAAGTGGAGAAATTCTAACTAAAATTTAGTTATTTTTAGCTCTAAGTCCAGCCACCATTCATGCTTCTTTTTTTATCAGGGGCTCCCTGAAGCCAGAACCTTCTTCGGCATGTTCCGTCAGGCTCACTGAGGGTCGGAGTACAAGACAGATGCTCTAGGGATGTTTGCTGAATTGATTTACGCTGGGTTGCAGCAACTGATTAGAACGGGAGGCTCCCAGCCTGACACGAGCTCTAACTATTGCATCAGATTTTTATTGAAAAGGAACTGAGAATAATAAATTAATTTCTGGTGCCAAAAGAAACCCACAGGAATTTGCGAGAAATACAACAAACTCACTAACATTCCTACTCAGTATTTGTTCTTCTCTGTCTTATATTTAGGCGCATCTGGGTATAACTAAATCCGTTAAATCTGCCCCTCACAGAAAGGCAGCTTAACCCAGCAAAAAACCCCAATAAACCACCCCCAGATAAAGCCAACTGACATCACTTAACCATTAATGGGGCCTGTTCTGGTCTAAAATGACAAGCATAGAAATTGAAGCCATTTCTGAAATAAGTCATTCAGAATTCCAGGGGCGGAGAGAATACGATCTTTAGTTTCAACGTCAATTCTGAAGCATTTTGGAAAGAAAAAAAGAGCTTTTCTGTGACACGTTGCCGAACGAGTCAGGAAAGACCACGGATGTCTTCAAGCAGATTACCGGTCTGCTTGTCCAAATGTGGGAAGAGATCGTGTCCCCTCCGTCTGGGTCATGGGATTCAACAAGGCTTTATGAGTTAGCAAATGGAGACTAAATCAACTCCTGACAGAGGCTTATACAGGGCTTGGGGAAAATATTTATCATTTGTTAAAAACTAGAAATGCCATTTCTGTTACTTGCTCACTCAATGAACATCTCTGAGCTCCTGTCTCAGAATCAGCCTAATTCACAGCACAGAAGCTGCAGTCCACGAAGGAGGTCAAAATTGTCGGCATTGTTGAGAGAATGGGCTGCTGGGCAGAGAGCAGGCTCGGTTTACTGGATTTTCCAAATTATTTTAATCAACTTTATTGGGGTATTATTTATATGTATATGAGTGATACAGACTATATGTGTGTCTGTGTGTCTGTACAGCAAAATAAACCGATTTAAAGTATACAGTACAAAGAGCTTTAGCAAATTCTTACATTCAGATAAACAACACCCAAATCAAAATGAAGACCTTTTCTCATCCCCCCAAAAGTGTGCTTGTGCCCTCCCAGTCCATCAGAGCGATTGGCAACCAGCCCTAGGCAACCACTGATCAGCTTTTTGTCCCTATAGCCAAGATTTATTGTTTCTTTACTTCCTAGCATTCAAATGAATGGAATTCTGAGTATGTGTTCTTTTATAACTGGTTTCTTTCACACAGCATAATTACATTGACATACATCCATGTGGGTGTATGACACTCCTTTTTATTGCTGATTAATCGCCCATTGTATGCATGAACTATAATTTATTTATCCACTCACTAGTTTATGGACATTTTGGTTATTTTTAGTTTGGGACTTTTATTAAGCGGCTCATAAATATTTATGGGTGAGTCCTACATGGACTCAACTCTTCACACCTCTTGCAAAATGCCTAGAAGTAGAATTTTAGGGTCCTATGCTAAATGCATGCTCAATTTTAGAAAAACTGTCAAAATTTTCTGAAGCGGTTATACCATTTTACACCAGCCCCACTATTCCCAAAGCTCCACATCCTTCTAATTCCTGAAATTTTCAGGTTTTTTGTATTAACCACTCTAATGGCTGTGTGGTTATAACTTATGGTGGTTTTTAATTTTCCCGTCCCTGATGACAAGGGATGTCAGACATCCTTTCACGTGCTCACTGGCCACTCCCTCGTTGTCTTTTGTAAAATGTCTCTCCCAATCCAGAGAACAATTTTTAGTTGAGTTTTCTGTTACTCTTGTATCTTGGTAGTTCTTCGTATATTCAGGGTATAAGCCCTTTGTCAGATATAGGATAGGAAAAGTGAGTATTTTCTCCCAGGCTGTGTCTTATCTTTTTATTTATTGGTGATGTTTTTCACAATGCAGAGTACTAACCGCTATATGATCATGGCCTGGAGATGTTTTTCAAAGAGCAGAAATACTTAGTTCTGATGAGGACTGTCACATGAACCAAATTCTATTTCCCCTAAAATTCACAGGTTGAAGCCCCATGCAAAACCCTAGGTCCCCAAATTTGGAGAGAAGTCCTTTAAGATGGTACATGAGGTTAAATGAGGTCAGGAGGCTGAGGCTGGAATCTGGTAGAACTCATCCCTTGGAAAAAGAGAAAGAGACACCAGAGATGCAGATATGCAAAGAAAAGGCAACCAACTTGCTGGAACCCTGATCTTGGACTTCCAGCCTCCAGAACCCTGAGAAAATACATTTCTATTCCTTCAGTACCCCCAACTTGTGGGGGAAGCCCTCACCAACCAATACACAGACCCAAGTGATTCATTTTTTCTTTCGTGATTCATGCTTTTTATTTTCCAGCTAAGAAAGCTTGGCCTCCCTCAAAGTTGCAAAAATTGTCTATTTCTTTGTCTGTAAATTTTATAATTTTACCTTGAGGTCTCGTACCTATTTTGAGTTCATTTTTATGTGTGGCGCTCAGAAGAGACCCAGGTTCATTTATCATCCCCACCCCGAACGGACATCTGGTTACTCCAGCACCACGCATTACAAGACCGTCCTTCCCTTGATTGGAATATGTCAAAAATCAATGGAGTGTATATCTGAGTTATTGCCACTCTTTATTCTGTTCCACTGATCTGGGACTCTTTTTTGGTGTCGGCATCACAACTCTCTTGGGCTTTAGAGTAACCACCGAAATCCAGTAATCAGAGTCCTCCAACTTTTTTTTTTTTCCAAAGTTGTTTCATCTAGCCTAAGTCTTTTGTATATTTCATATACACTCCATATATTTCATGTACATTCCATATCCATTGGAGAATAAAGTTGTCAACGTTTTAAAAAGAAGCAGAGGCCTGCTGGGATTTCATCAGGATTGCTTTGAATCTATTGGCCAATATGGGGTGGGTTAATATTTTAACGGTATTCCAATCCACCAACACAATATAGTTCTCTGCATATTTGGGTCCTCTTTGATTTCTCTCAGTGATGATTTGTAGTTTTTAGAATACAGGTCTTGCATAGATTTTGTTAAATTTATCCCTAAGTATTTCCCATTATTTGATAACATTCGAAGTGTTATTTTGTCAAATTGTGTTCTCTAGTTGTTGCTGATCAAGGAAAATGGTTGGTTTTTGCATATTGGCCTTGCATCCCCTCACCTTGCTAAAGTCACTCCGGGTTCTAGAAGGTCTAGTTCTTTCTTAAAAAGATTCCTTGGGATTTTCTATGTACACATCATGTCTACGAATGAAGGCGGTTTTACTTCTTCCTTTCCAACTCAGGTAACCTTTGTTATGTCTCCTGAATTACTGTGCTACATAGGATCTCTAGGACAATGCTGAATAGACGTGGTAAAAGCAGACATTTGTCTTATTTCTCACATTATAAGGAAAACACACTGACTTTTATTGTTATCTGATCCTCTTTATCAAAATAGAAAGTTCCTGGGGCATGTGGGTGGCTCGGTGGGTTAAAGCCTCTTCCTTCAGGTCCCGAGACCAAAACCTTCAGGTCCTGGTCTCGGGGTTCTGGGATCGAGCCCCGCATTGGGCTCTCTGCTCCGCGGGGAGCCTGCTTTCCCCTCTCTCTCTCTGCCTTCCTCTCCGTCTACTTGTGATCTGTGTCTGTCAAATAAATAATAAAATAAAATCTTCTAAAAAAATAGAAAGTTCCTTTCTATTCCTAGTTTGTTGAGAATTTTTATCACAAATTACTGTTGAATTTTCTCAAATACTTTCTCTGCATCTATTGAGATGGTTATACAATTTTCAATCTTCATTCTATTACAGTGGTAAATTACATTGATTGATTTTTAATGTTACAATATTATAGTTAATGACTGCGTTTCTGAGATAAACTACTTTTGCGTTGTGTATTATCCCTTAAGATATCACTAGTTCTACTTTGTAAGGACTTATTTAGGATTTATTTAAGGATTAATGATCTACTTTTCTAAGTTCCATTTTCTTTATATTTTGTAAGGATTTTTTAATATATGTTCATGAGAGATACTGGTATATAGTTTTTTGTGTTTTTCTTAAATAATCTCCTTACGTAGTTTTAGTTTTAGAATATAATGACCTTATAAAGAGTTGGGACGTGTTCTCTCCTCCTTTTTCTGAGAGAATTCATTTAAAATTGATACTATCTCTTTCTTAAGTGTTTGTTGGAATTCACTAGTGAAACCATCTGGATCTGGAATGTTTTGTTTTGTTTTGGGAGGAAGCTTTTAAATTATTAATCCAATTTTTTAAATGAATTATGTGTCATGCTTGAGTTTCCAATTTCAGTCTCAATTTCAACATTACTCAGATTTTAGCAAAATCTATATACAGAAGCAGAACTAAGAAACCCCCAAGTGACTTAATTAAAAATTATATATACAAACAATTATTCCTTTTAAAAGCTAAATGGCAAAAGCAAACCTGAAAGGTGTAATGGGGTAGACCATCTGAATCCCTGAATCCATCTTTTTCTCTCCCTAAATCAAAATCAGGTGTCCTTTGATCTCTGACATTCCAATGTCTCTTGGAGAGACACAGGTAGCCAAACACATGGGTTGCTCAATGAAAAATGGCTTGATGATGGCTCAACCAACTGGTGTCTTAGTCCCCAGCTCTCCCTGGTCAGGAGATAACAGCATTTTTCATCAGTATGCTTCCATAGTTAGCGTCTTGGTAAGCATAACTCTATTTACTGCTTTTTGCATTGTATGTGCTTGTCAATTTAAGGGGAAGTAGCCAAAGCATTTTATTTCCTCATGTTCCTTCACATGATGCCAGTCACATTAGTCAAGGTCATCATAGGTCACACAAATAGCTCTAAGGATGAGAGATGTTGCTCACGAACTTGAGACACATTCATAACACATGTCAGGCTACTGTTTTTTTTTTTCTTCTTCTTCTTGAGTAAGTTGTGTCTTTAAGCAATTGGTCATTTCATCCAACTTGTTGATTTTATTGGCATGAAGTTGTTCATCACACTCCCTCATTATGCTGTTATTTATTGTCTCTAGAGTCTGTGGTTAGCTCTTCCCTTTGGTTCATTACGTTAGTAATTTGTATCTCTCTCTCTCTCTCTCTCTCTTATTCTCTGATGAATCTCGCCACAAGTTTTTCAATGTATTGGTCTATTCAGAAGCCTACTTTTGTGTTGTTGAAGCTCTCAATTATTTGTCCATTTTTTTTTTTTTTTTTTTTTTATTTTTATATTTTTTTTTTTATTTTTTATAAACATATATTTTTTATATATTTGTCCATTTTTAAATTTCTTCTCCTTATTATTTCTTTCCATTTACTTTGGGTCTCATTTGCTCTTCTTTTCCTAGCTTTTATTTTTTTTCTTTCAGAAGGAAACTAAAAATATTGATAAAACGATTTTCTAAAAATAGACAATTAAAGGCAAAGATTTTTCATTGAGCTGTATCCCACAAATTTTATGTTCAGTTTTCAGAATCACCAGTTAAGATGTCTTTGGTAATATCTCTTGTGATTTACTTTTTGAATCAAGGCTTTTTAAGAAGTGTGTTGTTTGGGTGCCTGGGTGGCTCAGTCAGTTGAGTGTCTGACTCTTGATTTCAACACAGGTCATGAGCTAGGAGCTGGGAGATTGAGGCCCCCAGGGGACTCTGTGCTCAACAGGGAGTCTGCTTGGCATTCTTTCCCTCTGCTCCTCCCCACGTTTGCTTGCTCTTTCTCTCTCTCTCTAAAATAAATAAATAAATATTTTTAAAAATTAAGTGTTTTGGGGCACCTGGGTGGCTCAGTGGGTTAAGCTTCTGCCTCGGCTCAGGTCATGATCTCAGGGTCCTGGGATCAAGCCCTGCATCCGGCTCTCTGCTCAGCGGGGAGCCTGCTTCTCCCTCTCTCTCGGCCTGCCTCTCTGCCTACTTGTGATCTCTCTGTGTCAAATAAATAAATACAATCTTTTTTAAAAAATCAACTGCTTTGTTTAATTCCTCCATATTTGGGGGTTTTAGATATCTTTCTGTTGTTGGTTTTTGGATTAATTCCATTATGTTGGAATTAAAGACACTTTGTTTTCAGTCCTTTAGATATACTAAGATTTGTATTTATGGCATTTTGGTACATATTCCACATGCACTTTAAAAAATTGTGTAAGCTGTCATTAAGTGTATGCTTAGTAAATGTCAGTTAAGTCAAATTGGCTCAGAGTGTTGTTCAGGTGTTTCTTATCTTTACTGAATTTGTTTGTTTGTTTTATCTATCAGTAATTGAGAGAAATGTATTGAAACCAACAATAATTGCGGATCCATTCACAGTTCTATAAATTTTGCTTCATACACTCAGAAATTATCTTAGTAAAAACATACACATTTAGGATTTTGTGTCTCTTGATGAATTATGTTTTATTATAATTAAATATTAATTTTTATCTCTGACCATATTTCTTCTCCCAATACCACTTTTTCTTTTCTTTTTAAAGTTTCAGATGTTTATTAATCAGTGTAAATCCCAACACAATATATCAACATGATTTCATGAATTTAGAGGGGAAATATTCCCTGGATAAGTGGAAAACTGTGCAGATGGCTTCTAGGAGAATTACATTCTAAGCAGCATTATAGTGAAACATTTCACTTAGAAGTCTGGACCTTCTTTCTTCAGTTTGCTGTAATCTACATTCACTGGGTAGAACTTTTATTGATCATTGAGACCCAGTTTCTTCCAGGGTTCTGTATTATTTTTCCTATCCCAACTGACATCAGGATGAACAATGCCAGGCACAAGACATACAGGGCTGCTCCAATAACATAGGAAGATGAGGATCAAACTCGAATGCTTCTTGGCCTGACCCAGGATCTGGCATAACATGGTTGTGGCAGAGTCCTCCAGTATGGAAGAAGAAAAGATCAAATCTACCAGACCCGGCACTAAGCAATCCTACACCAAGGATGACCAATGTCCAAAGTCACTCAGCTACTTTTTCTGATTATAATACAGTCACACGTGTCTTCTTCTCATTATTCTTTTCATAGTGTATTTGATTCCATCCTTTTACTTGCAAACTACCTGTGCCTTTATGTTTAACGTGGGTTTCTTGCAGACAGCATATAGTTGGATCTGCCTTTTTATTCTATCCAATAGTATCTGATTTTTAAATTGAGGTGCTTAGACCATTTATATTTAATATAATTCTTGGTTTGACTCTTTCATCTTGTTTCTTGTGTCCTATTTGTCCCATCTGTTATTTGCTTTTTTTTTCTTCTTTCCCTGCCTTCCTTTGGGTTAATTGGGTTTCCTTTTCACTCCATTCAATCTCCACTATTGACTGATTAGGTACAACTTCTTTATTTTTTTAGTGGTTTTTCCACAGCTTTCAATAGATATCTTTAGTTCATGACAGTTCTCCTTTAAGTAAAATTATATCCTTGCATGTGCAGTTTTTGACCTTTATGACACTATACATTCATTTCTTCCTCCTATCCTTTATGTTATTGTCATCATACCTTTACTCAATTATCTTTTAGAGAACTTACAAAATGAGGGGGGAAAATTTCCTGACGTATTTATACTATTTTTGACGCTCTTTGCTTCTTTCAGTAGATCCAAGTTTATAGCTGGTATCATTTTTTTTTAATTCCTGAAGAATTTCCTTTAATCTTTCTTGTTGTGTGGTTCTTCCAGTAATGAAATCTACCAGCTTTTGTTGCCTGAAAAAGTTTTTAGTTTGTTTTCATTTTTAAAGAATATTTTCTCTGACTTTAGAATTCTATATTGACAGAGTGTCTTTGTTTCCTTTCAGCACCTCCAAGGTTTCTTTTCTTGTTTTCTGGTTTGCACAGCTTGTGACCAAAAGCCTGTGGTGTTGTTATCTTTCATTCTCTGACATAGAGTGCCTTTTTTCTTTAGACACTTTTAATAGTTTTATTATTGGTTTTCAACAATTTAATCACAATATCCTTTTGTCTGGTTTTCTTTATTTTTATTCTGCTTGGGATTTATTGAAGTTCTTGGGTCTATGAGTTTACATTTTTCTCCAAATATGGAAAAGTTTTGCCAATAACACTTTAAATATTTTTCTGCCCTTTTTCCTCTCCTCTGGGACTTTAGCAATTTGTATGTTAGATTGTTTATGCTGTTCCTTAGGTCCCTGTGGCTCTTTATTTATTGTTCAGCCTTTCAAAAATTTTCTGTGCTTGAGTTTAGACAGTTTCTATTGCTATGTCTTTAAGTTCATTGATGCTTTATGTTTGTTCTTATTTACTCTTAATCCCATCCGGTTGGACTTTTTCATTTCACATACTGTATTTTGCTCTAAAAATGTCAAGTAGTTCTTTTCACAAGGACTTGTGTATTTTCTATTTTACTTCATTATATTCGTATTTTTCTTTAGACCTTGAACATACTGAGCATCTTTTTTTAAGTTTATTTATTTTCTTTAGTAGTATCTACATGCAATCTAGGGTTTGAACTCATGATCCCAAGGTCAAGAGTCACACACACATGCTACTGACTGAGCTAGCCAGATGCCTCTTGAGCATATTTATAATAGCCTTTTTAAAGGCCTTGTTTGCTAATCCTGTCATTTTTGTTTCTGCTTCAACTGACTGATTTTTCTCCTCATTTTGAGTCACATTATCCTGTTTCTTGGTGTGTTCAACAATTTTAGTTCAGTTTTTATTTCACTGTGAGTATGATGCTGTGGAATATTTTGTTGTCTTCCAGTAGAAAGTATTAGAATTTTTATATCAGGAAATTAAATTACCAAGGATTAGCTTACCCCTCTCAAGGTTTGTTTAAACCTCTGTCGGGGCAGGTCTGGAGCTGAATGCCCTAGATGATCAATACAAAATTTCCACTCTGTCTGGTTATAGCCTAAACATCTTCTCACCTGTGTGAATCTCGAGAACTGTGCAACTGACAAATCCCATTGTTTTTTGCCTGAACTCATGGTGTTTCAGTCTTCATATACGGGGCTTATCATTCAGCAAGCATTTCAGGGGACCCTTGTGCAATTTAGGGGATTTCTTCTTCTGCCTAGATTCTTCTCTCCAGAACTCTAGCTGTCTTTCCAACTATTTTAGGTGTCCCTTGACATTGAGCTCTGTCTCCTCTATTCGGTGAGACCTCTGTGCTCTGCTTGAAATGTCTTCTCTGTATCACAGTCCGGAATGTGCCCCTGGACACAAATCCATAGAGATCACTGGGCTCCTCTTATTTGTTTCCCTTCTCTCAGGGATCAAATGCCCAGGCAGCCTGTTAACCCATGTCTGAAAACAGTTGTTTGATATATTCTGATCAGTTTCCTAGTTTGTTATGGTGGGAAAATAAGTCCGAACTCTGCTACTTTAGCATGGACATAAATAAAATCTCATGTACTGAATTTTGATTCAGAAACTCTCAGCTGGGTTGAGGAAAGCACTGGTGGGTTAACAGGCTTCCAGATTAAACAGACATGTCATATGTATGCAAAAATATTGGTGACAGTATGAACAAACAGACAGAAAAACCTGACCAAGAGGGGCCTGGGGTAGACTCACCAATAGAGTCAGTAGACTAGAGCTGGAACCAGTGGGGTAGGATCATCTGGTGCCCACCAATGAGGGATAACTGCCACTCCCTGTGGTATGAGGACGGAATCAAACCTAGGGTGGGTCCTCCCTTGGCAAGGGCCATGACAGGATGCAGTCAGGGAGATAAGTAGCCACAGCTCCCCAAGTACCCTCTCAAAGACCAGTATCTTCAACATTTTCAAAGTTACATTTGGCATGACAGTCATAAAAATAGTAATAAAAATTTCTTAAGGTAAGCAGTATGGAATACTCCATTGAAATACCTGGGCCCCAGATACAGAGTCTGGAGAGAGTAACCAAAAAGTGGGGACATTTTTGTGATTGTTTTCCCACTACACCCCACACATTCTTGTCCTCAGGCCCCCATCCTGGATCCTCATGTTCAGTAGGTTTCGACAGTCATTGATAGGTCCCAACAAGGCCCATCTGGCCCTAATCTCCCTGCCCCTTAAACTCCTTAACATGAGCCCTATGTCCAAAGCAGGCAGAGTTCTTCATGTTTCCCCATGCACACAGGTGCCCTTTCCCCCAAGAACCTGTGCATCTGGTGGGTCCTCTGAGAAGGGAAGGCCCACACAACTTCTGCCAGTTCTACCCCATCTAGCTGACTTCTTCTTTCTTGTCCTTATAGATCTAACCCACCATGTCTACCTCCATAAAAACTTTTCCCGTCACCTCTCTGTGCATGAGTGTATGGCCCCCTCAATTATATTTGATCTTTGTTCACCTGTTCCTCTTATTAAAGTGGAACTTCTTCAAAAGAGAGATTTTGCCTTATACATTTTTATAGTATTTTATCTCTAAACCAAGTAACATGGCAGAAGCTCAGTGAATGATGCTAAATGGCATACTTGCTTCCACCTTGGGAATTTATCTGCCAAATGGACCAGGATACTCATGTCAACCCATCCAGGCTTCCCTTGTTCCCCACTTGCTGCTGATGAAACTGATGAAAGACTGCTAATTTACCTTGTGAAAACACACTGATGGCTACAATCCCTTTGCCAATACATCTGTTCTCTCTGCATGTACCAGCACAGTAAGTCTGGTTTCATGGTCCTTAGTCATGTGGGCACACATTCAAGGTTTCACCTTGGTCACCTTACATAGATTTATGCTTCCCCAAGTCTTCCCGAGTCTTCACTTTCTACCCACTCCGAGGAAGGATCATTTCGATAGATGGCTCTTTTTATCATCTTCCTGTTGAAATTTAGTAGTTTTGATCTCAAGGATGGGGTGGTCTTTTACTGGGCTCTGCCCTAAAGCTGGAGGCACCTCCCTATACCTCTGGAACCAAGAACCAGATCTACAGTTTTGAGTCTATTACATAGTTGTAGGACATTAGATGAGTTACTTAAATGAGTTTGATCATCTATAAAATGAGGATACTCATGATAATTATTAATGATGTTTATCATGATGAAATTCAATCACAGGGTTGCTGGGACGCTGAAATGAAATCAAATGTGTCAAGAACTAGTATGATGCACATAATAGGCATTAAGTAAATGTTCTTACTATTATTGACGCATCATACACAGATGATGCCACCTCTCACTCTGGCCCTCCAGCCTCTTACAAATACATAAACACTCCTAGGATCTGTTATGGGTTATGCAATAGTTGGAGGAGACTAGCAAGAGGAAGAGTGCCTGCCACTTGCATCAGAGGGGGTGATGTTGTATAAATCCTAACTTGAGAGCCCACATGATTTTAAATTCCAGCTCAGTGGAGACTTAGGGACAAGAGACCCAGAATGTCATCTACAAGCATGGCATGGGATTCCAGAACACAGGTGGTTAAAGCACCCTGTGTGATTCTGGAAACTTGGTCTGGGAAAATTGTATGGGTTTATGGAACATCAGTTTCTCGGAAATGCTGTGTGATTCTAGATCGAATGGCTTAAAAAAACTTTGGGTGATTCCGAAACATGAACCTGAAAGAACGTTATATGATTTACAATTTAGGGTTATGATAATGTTATGCCATTTCATAACCTTGTGTGAAACTTGACCTGCAATAAACTTACATGATTCTGAAAACTTCATTTATTAAAACATTATGTAATTCTCAAAACTTGGCCTGAAAGAATGACTATGCTTGATGCCAGCATCCCGGCTATGACAACATTACTGTAATAACACTGTGTTGTTGCAGAAACTTGCTATACAAGAACACGTGACTTGGAAGCTTGGTCTATAAGAAATTCAGTGTAAATCTGGATTCCTGGTCTCCATGTACCTTAGCCTATAGGACTCTTGTGTGAGTCTGAAAACTCTTTTTGTAGGAATCTCAGATAATTCTAAATGCTTGATCAAGAGAATTTCATGTTATTTGGGAAGTTTGGTTTCTTGGATTTTGTTTCTGAAGCTTGGCTTGTAAGAATTTTAGGCGAGTCTGGAATTTTAGCCTGAGCAAATTTCATCTAAGTCAGAATCTTGGCCAATGAAAAGTTTACATGATTCAGAATCCTGGGATATAATAGCACAGCAGGTCAGCACTTTGGCCAGTAAAAATGTGATACAAGTAAACTGGCCTGTAGTAACACGGTATGATTTCAGAAGCTTCATCTTTATGAAGTGTGACTATGGAAGCTTGGTGTTTCAAAGATCGCTAGTTGTCCCACACTACCTGTTCTTCCCTCCTTCCTTGGTTACAAGCTACCTGATTTTTAGCTGGCTACATGGCCACCTGAAATAAAAGTGAAATTTCTCATCCTCTCTGGCAGGTGTGTGTTGTCCTTGTAACTAAACTTTGGTCAATGACTCATGAACAGAAGAAGCATAGACACTTTCCAGGAAATGCCCCTAGACCAAGGGCTGCGGCCTTCCTCTAACCCTCCTGCTTCCTGTTGGCTGGAATGTGAACCTGGGCCCAGTAGCCACCCTGAACCATAATGTGACCTTGGCAGGGAAGTCATGACTGATGGGACCTTGAGATCAAAGGATCCTGAGCTCCCAACGCTGGGGAATACTATCCCAACCCTATGAAACATGAAAGAGGATTCAGCTGCCTCATTTAAAAAAGCTGAATTCACTATTTTAATTCAAAGAACAATAGATGATTCTAAAGACTGGGTTTCTGTCATTCTGGCACCATGGCCTATAAATCTTCTGTGATTCATTACCTTGGTATGCTGTTAGCTATTGCCAACCAAGCACACTGCCACACTCTTGAAGAGGAGAAGCCAAGAACCACATGTCCCAGAATTCCCTTCAGAATGGTTCTGGAAGAGTTTGCCTAGGGGAGCCTTGCACGTGAGGCTTAGAAGGCAGAAGAGGAAAGAGAGGCCTTTTGTCTCCAAAGACAGTGATAGACAACATGCTCGGCAGACTCTGGCTACTACACCTTAGAACAGAAGTTAACAAACGATAGTCCATAGGCAAAGCTAGCATAGCATATTTTTTTTGTTAATAAAGTTTTATTGAAACACAATTATGTTTACTTGTGTCTACATTTGCTTTCACACTACAACAGCAAAGCTGAGTAGTTGCTACAGGAACCATGTGTGGCCTACAAAGCCTTGAATACTTACCACCTGGCCCAGCACAGAAAGGCCTTGCTCATTCCTTCTGTAGAATACATCACCAGGGTTCTATAACTTCATTTTAAGAAGTATGTATTGAGTATCAGATGTCAGTATCAGGGGAAGGGGAGAGTCTTGTGCGTCAGGTGGGTATAAGTTAGGGGGCAAGATAAGGTATATCCAGGGAGCAGGGTCTCAAACTTGCTTCTGCCATCTTCAGATGTTCAGAGAAATATACAATTTTATTTTTGTTTCCCAATAATTGATCACATCTCCTCCCAGTCACTATCCATTGGATAGCAGAGGCAAGAAATGTTACAGTTTAATCTACCCGGGTAATTTTAAAGTGCATACAACAACTTGGTCTTTTTATAGCAATGCTTGGTTTCTTTAGGTAAAAATGCACAGGGTGTGGCAGCCGGGAGAGAGATGGGTCTTTGGATTCATGCAAATGCCAAGTCCAGCTGCAGAGGGGCTGGTCGTGAGTGTTCCTCAGGCTGGTGACCCTGAGGAGGTCCCAGGGGTGTTCCTGGCATCTGCTGCTGGAGTCCATGGCTGATGTAACTCACAAATGCATCCCCCCCTTCCTCTGCATGGTCAGGTCGCCCCAACTGATTTGGCCCCACTTCGGTTCTGACTGTTGTTTTGACTGGAGCCTGGTTTTCAAGTTCACTCCAAGCAAATAGGTACTTCCCTAGAGAAAAGAAGCTCCTAATGTTGTGAATACAACAAAAAGTCAGCTTCATTTTCACCTCCCAACCTCCCTAGACCCAGTGGGAGAAAAATAAGGATTCCAGGACCCTTTGGGACTTCTTGAACTCTGGACGAGGCACTGGGACCCCCGAGTAGGGGACTACGTGTCATTACAGCAGACTATAAGTTCTCACAGACCTGGGTCTCCCTCTGTCCCTTTCAGAGGAGGACACATAGCAGGGCTGGTGGGGGAGGGGTCCTCATTTCTGTTTGGTGAGCTCACTAAGGTCCTGAGGCATTGATGTTAGGAAAATCATTAATTTTTAAAAGTATTATATCATAGAATGGCAATCACGCTCTTTAAATATATATATGATTTATTTATTTATTTGAGAGAAGGAGAAAGAGAAAGCACCTGTGTGAGCAGGGAGAGGGGCAGAGGGAGAAGGAGAGATAATCTCTAGCAGGCTCCATGCCCAGCATGGGACCTGCTATGGGGCTCAATCTTACAACCCTGAGATCATGAGCCGAAATCAAGGGTCAGACGCTAAACCGACTGTGCCACCCAGGCACCCCATGGCAATCCCACTCTTCTGTTTCAGTTTTTGTGCCTAAATTCAAACATTTGCATTACATTTGAATTTCATTATGCTGCTTAACATCCATAGGCTGCTCAAGCATAGGGGAGATAGCTCAGGGACCAAGAGCAAATGTAGTCACAGAGTAACAGAATCAGGCAGGACAGGAGCCAAGCTGCAGGAGAGCACAGAAAGGAAAGCCTTGTCCTTCTGCAGTGTCTCTAGCACCCTCTGCTGGCAAAGCTTAGCCTTGTGCTCCCTGGCAAAGAAAAAAAATATATATTTAAAGGGCTCGGCCCCATTTTTGCAGAGTTGACAGTGAAGGATGATTTAGAACTGAGAGTCAATAAATTGATAACTGACATATATGGGTTATGTCTCTCTGTAATTCCATTCTAGAAAAATGGAGACACATTTGTAATATGGATTTACTTTAAAATAACAACGATCAACATAACACATTTTAAGAAAATATCTCTAAAACAAAATTAGTGAAAAGAGTGGCATTATTTGAAATTTTTTGATCTCTCATTGATGTTTGACCTAATGAAAGACAGCTGGACTCCTGTATCGGCTTCTGCAGTCAATCTATTTTTATATGTTGTTTTGGTTGATGTATCTAAAGAAAATCTGCTTCTACCACATACACACACACACAATGGTAACTATGTAAAGTGATAGATAAGTTAGATCATGGTAATCTTTCCACAATGAATATGTGTATCAAAACATCCAGGGGCACCTGGGTGACTCAGTCAGTTAAGTGTCTGTCTTCAGCTCTGGTCATGACTCCAGGGTCCTGGAATGGAGCCCCACATGGGACTCCCTGCTCAGTGAGGAGCCTGCTTCTCCCCCTGCCTCTCCCCGCTCCTTGTGCCCACTCTCTCTCTCTCTCTGTCAAATGAATAAATAAAATCTTTTTCTAAAACTTAAAAAACAACAAAAGCCATCCAGTTGTGCACCTTAAATATATACAATTTTTATATGTTAGTAATATCTCAATAAAGCTGTTTTTAAAAGCTTTTTTTTTTTTTAAATACTGGTTTCGCATAAACATGTAGTTGGAAAGGGAGGAGTATTTTAAATTTTTAAGACGATTGTGAATATTCTGCTTTGTCAGTGCAGCAAAGCTTAGCTAGTGATAGTTTCTTAAAGGGTAATTACAGTGGGGGGTACCTGGCTGACTCAGTCACCAGAGCATGAGATTCTTGATTTCATGGTCGTGAGTTTGAGCCCCACATTGGGCCTGGAGCTTACTTAAAAAAAAAAAAAAAAAAAAAAAGAACAGCTGAATTGCAGTGAGGAATCTGAAATCCTATCAGTGAACTTTTCATACTCTGGTTTCATTAAAATCCACTTGTCAACCTTGCCGTTTAAATGCATCTTTTGCCTATGCCTGGTCTTAAAACATTATGCACCAAGAATTTGGAAAATATTGGTTCACTGAGATATTTAGATCTTCAAAATGTTGATGCATTTCATTATATAATATTTAAAAAATAACACTCCTTAATATAATGGCCAATCGCAACGTATTGGGAAGCTGTCGATCTCACAGTGGCCAACACAAAGTTTCCAAAACTCTGATTTGCTCCTGAAAGCTTGAATTTTATAATTGGCAACAATTAATGTCAATTTCTTTTCCTTGAAGTGGTGAGCTTATTTCACTGATTTTTCAAGATTCTGTCTGCCAAATACACAAGTCTGGGTAACTATTCTTTATCTGTCTTTCAAGTAAAAATGGTGTTTCATGAAAAAGGGTCTAAGTTTAGTTCAAATTCAATCAATCACACGAGCCCTTGTCCTCTAGATAACCCTCATGCTTTTCTATGCAGCTGAAGTGCTTTATGCATTTTTCCCATTTTGTCACACAGAAGCAGAATATTAAAAAGGCATGTCCTCAAGGTTTGATATTTAATCAAATATATAATTTTTACTGCTTTATCAAGGATATCCTTAAGCCAATCTGACTTCTTTGTTTTCCAGTGCAAGTGTGGAGTGGTGAAAACCAACTTCGATGACCGCTGGCCCCTCCTGGGGTTACTATGCCCATTTATGCTAAAGCATCCCCTTGCTTTTGCTCCATCCATGAAATTCCAAACCAGGAAAAGGAAAATAATGTCTTTGTATTATAGTAAGGATAGTTTTTGGTGTTGCAGTGGCCCTGAGAGTTCTCAGAAACCTCCAAAGTGGCCAATACCTTGAAAATCATAGATCTATTGAAACACTTGATAACTAAGTACCATCTTGTGCTTTTAGGGCCCTAATTTTCATTTGAATTGAGAGTCCTGTTGGCACTAGTAGTGCTATTTTATTTCAAGGGCTCCCAAGGCTAGGAAGAGGCATGGCACGATGGCCACAGGTTTATATCTAGTGATGGCAGATTGTGTGAACAGAGATTTTCAAGTACTTTGGATAGAGAGGAAAAGTGACAGAAGACTTGAGTCATTACACAAGACCATAATATGCCAAACCCAGAAGAACCCACATCACTGCAGTCAGTACCATAGTCAGAGTGCTGGGCGTGATTTCCTTTTATCAAGATAACATCTTTTAGAGCTAACGACCCCCAACTACTGAAGCAAGACCCTTCTGAGTGCTTTGCCCAGTGCCCTGTGAGTTACGGGATTGTTCGGTCTGGTTGGAGAACAGGCATTCTTCCTGGCCCTGGGAGAGTTCCACTGTTCTCTCTAATCCTTCCAGACTGCTCCTCCTCCGTTGTCCCCATGTTGTTTCCTCCACGGGTGGGCTTCTCGGTGCTCTGTGAAGACTTGACGGGGACCCTGTGTGGATCACTGGAGTTCTTTCTCTCTGTGGCTCCCTTAGCTGTCATCTGTGCCCTGTGAATTCTACCTGCCTTAGGCTCCCAAAATTTAGTTTTGTCTTCTCAACTTGGGGAGTCTGCTGGGATCCTCCTGTGTTCCTTCTGCCTGTGCTGTGGTCTGGAAACTCTCGAGACAATGAGATGGGGCAATCCTAGTGCTCATCTCATTTGTTTCTTGGGTCCTGGGGATCATTGTTCTGTGATGCTTGAGGTCCACTGTCTTGAAATCATATTTTTAGTTGTTTCAGGTGGGCCAGTAAATCCAGTCCCTTAACACTTCTTGGCTGGAATTGGAAGACCCCAGGTGTTCCACAACTACCCTCCTGTCGGCACCCATGTATTAACCTGACCCATCCCATAATTTCTGAGCTCATCCCTTTTTTGCAGCCCACACTAGGAAGATCACACTATTAACATGCTGTCTGCAAACTTCTTTCCCTGGAGTACAGTTCCAAGTGACCACAGGTGACAGTTTCACCAAAAGTTTCCCCACTACAAGGATTGCCATCTGGCCAGCTTCCAAGAAACCTCCATTGGTTTTCTCCTGCCTGCCCCTGACCCTCTAAGGGAATGCCATGTCTTTTTAATTTTTTGTTTGTTTCAATACCAGTCCACTTCCAAATACAAATGTTCATGACAGTCAGAATGGGCTAGTCCACACTACGCTAGCAACAAGCCCCAAATGAACAAGAGTTTACTTCTGGCTCACAGTACACATCCTTTGGGTGGGGGGCAGAAGGAAAGGGCCTTCCTCGGGGTCTTCGCTCAGAAGCCCAGCCCATCTGTCTCAACACCTGCTCTCACGGTTGCCAAGCCAAAAAATCGCCTGGCCGAAAATGCACACTCTCTCGTACGTAGCGCCTCCCAGAGGGTCCTAGTCACTCTGTTCACATTTCGTAGGCTAGGGCAAGATGGATTCCTTCCTTATCCTCCAGAGACACCAGAGACGTCCAGTCCTGCCTGCCCACATGCCAGGCAAGAGAGAAATGGGAATACCGTTGACCAATCCTAACGCCGGCTGGCGTATTGCGCATGCTCGCTCCCTCTTTGATCATCAGTGGTCAGTATGTGACGTGTCAAGTGACAATTCACCCCCTGGCATATTGAACGAGAAAGTGCTTGTTGCAAACTTCTCCTGAGTTGTCATAATTTATTGTAGATCAAAGGAAACGCCTAACTTCCAAGGCCGTGCAAATCCGGAAAGCATCCTGCTGGGCTGGTGGAGATAACTCAGACATCTTCCAGCAGTGGGAGAGGAAATGGTGAGCTGGAAGCAGCCCTGGTGCTGGGCTTAGTTCCTGCAGAGGCCTTCTCTGACGCTGGCTCTGCCACGTACTGGCTGTGTGACCTTGAATAAGTCCTGTCCTCTTGGTAGCCCTCAGCTCTCTCCCTTCTAAAGGGAGGATAATGTGAGTGGAAATTTCTAGAACAGTGGCTGGCTTGTTCCCTTCCCGCTGGCTGGGAAACATCTCTGTCCTGGACCAGAGCCTGGAGCTGATTCACAGCCTCTATCGGCACCATTCTCAGTCCTATGCCAGGTCAACGAGCTGTTTATCTTGGTGTCTGAGACCATTCCTGACATCGCAGACACACAGAGACAGAAGCATCCAAGGGCTGGTGGATCCCCACCCCCACCTTTCCACCCCAGGGCCTTATGGGAGTGACTAAAAATGTAACTGGAAGGCCAGCAAGGCCAGTTTCCCAGAGGTGGAGTCCATGGTTCCCATGGAGACTTTCTGCCCTGCTTCCAAGGAGCCTTCCCTTGTACTGACTCTTGACTCTGCCTGCCTTCCAGCTCCTGTCCCTGTCTCTGAGCTCAGGACGTCCATCCCTCTTTCCTGGGACAACTGTGGGATCTCCCCCTCAGTCCCACCCCAGCCTCTCCCCAGCCCTCCACAGCCGTCCAGCTTGTGTTGCCAACCCAGGGTTCCCAGCTCTGCCTTTGCCCTCTCCTTCAGCAGCCGTCCAGGTGAGGGGACAAAGCGCCCCTGCAACGCCGAGTCCTTTCCCTTCCCTCTCCCTTACCCTCTACCTGAAGAGCCAGCGCACCAACGAGTCATCTGCTCTCCCCCTGAAATATCCTTCCCACCCCTTCCTCTGTCTGTCTGCGGGGCTCCCCAGCCCCCACCCTGCCCACCCTGCCAGCCCAGCCAGGAGCTTACAGCCCCCACGGGGGACAGCCACCTGTGGAGAGAAATGGTTAAGAGCAGAGGTGGGGTCCACACCCTGGCTCTACTCTTCCTGAGCAAGCGGCTGGACCACTGTGTGACTCAGTTTCCCCAGCTGTAGAGGGTAGATAATTATGGTGCCTTCCTCAGAAGATTACTGGGAAGAGGAATTGAGAGAGAGCATGGAAAGACGTGCAGTGTGTGGGCGTGTGTCGCTTGTGATCCGCACGCTAGTTATCATTGAATCGACCAGCTGACCCGTCCCCCGGGCACTCACGCGCTGAGCCCCTCAGGACGGCCAGGCTCTGAGCTCACTGCTGGGGACACACACAGACCCCCTGGGGACACACACAGACCCCCAGGACTCAGGCCATGCCCCTCGAGAAGTCCTCTTTCAAGCAGGGGAGGGAACCAGGGAAACAATTGACTAGACACGGTGTGACGTATGTGTACAGAGTTGTGTCCAGGCCACGGGAACAGAGAGCAGGAGGGGTCCTTCCACCAGGACAACATAAGAGACCTCTTGTGGGGATTGAGGGAGTCCGATATATGGAACTTACGATGCCTGACACTTAGCGGGTTATTCAGTCAGGGAGGAGGGCCCGGAGAAGTGAAAACCTCTAGGCCTGGAAGCCTTAGGAGGTTCCCACCTAACTTTTCAATCTGGGGGGTGGGGGGGGTGTCAAGTCACTTGTTTCCACCTTTTCATTGTTTCATTGTGGAATATTTGTGTTTCTAAGTGTCATGTCGGGTTTGCCTGACTCCCAAGTTTGTGGCCTGTCTACCCTCCCCACCTGCACCCCTGACACACATAAGGTAGTGAATTCAGTCCTTTGAACACGACTAGAATAGGGTAAAACTGCAAGCTGGTGTGGGGAAAGCTCCTCTCTGTATTGTAAAGTTCTTGAGATGGCGCCCCTGGGGGGCTCAGGTTAAGCGTCTGACACTTGATTTCAGCTCAGGTCACGATCTCGGGGTCTTGGGATTGAGCCCTGGCTCCCCTCTCAGAGGGGAATCTGCTTGTCTCCCTCTCTCTCTGCCCCTCCCCCTGCTCATGGTCTTTCTCTCTTTCATAAATAAATAAATCATTTAAAAAAATAATAAAAATAAAAAAATAAAGCTCTTGAGCCAGAGGATGGGGTTTCCCCACTGGCCTTTCCCACCATCCCCAAAGCTCCCTGAGATGAAGGCTTAGTGCTCCTGACCAGGCTTATGCCCTCCTCCCTTTGGAACCTGCTGGAACAGGGCAAGGAGGTAGTGATACTGGGGGAGGGGAACAGAGCAACAGCCAGGGCCTCATTCAAAGGAGGCAAAGAGGCTTTCCCACCCTTGGGCTTTGGCCCAAACATTCCTTTCACAGGATAGAGACATCTTCTCCATCCAGTTCAGTAGGGTAAAGAGCCAAGGTAAATGAAGCCTGTCTGGGAGGCTGTGGACATCCCATGAGGGTGGCAGGAGCCGAGGTCTCCTCCTCGGCTCAGTTCCAGACGTCCCCAGGCCTCAGCCCCAAGGCTGTGGTTAGGAAAGCGGTGCCTGGCCGTGCGGGGGCTCAGAAAGTCTGTCAGGGTCAGTGGCCACCCAGAGACTTGGCATCCCCTCCCACAAGGTCTCACTTCCTCAGCACAGGGTCTCCCACACCCCCGGCCTCGGCCCACTCGCTCTTCCCTTTCCTGCCAACTCATGTCACTCATTTTCCAGTGTGTGATGCCAACAGCAAATTGTGCATGCCGCCCTCCATTTCCCTGGGGCAGATCATGGACTTGAGGCTCTTTTCTGAATACAGAGCCATTCTCTTGTTGATTGTCCCTTATTTTCCAGTCCTCTCCCCCTCCTCGTTTCCTGCCAGGAGGTCGGCCGCACCAGGAACTGTGGCGTTCGTCTTGCAGATGAAGAAACCCATCTCAGAGACACTGAGCTCTTTGCTTCAAGACCTCCCAGGACTCGGCTTTGAGATTTTGCCACCCAATTGCAATTTTTCCCTTTCCTCCCTTGTCCAACACCCTGCACTGATTTAGGTTATATGTGGAAGGAGTTTTCATAGATCAAACCCCGGCACAGCTTCCCCCAAGGGCTTCCTGTGTTTCCAGGGACCTAGAGGAGTTCTGTCAAGATGGGAACAATCGACCATTCCCTGAGCAGAACCCGTGGCTGCTATGTGGTAGTTTCCCAAGCTGGGCTTTGGTAATTTTAGAGCTTGGGGTATTTAGATGGGCCCCCAGGAGCCCTTGCTGCCCCCACCGTGGCCTGCCTTCAGGGCCTGGGACGTGCATTTTCTTCCTCCCCTGCAGACTTCCTGCTTCTGATCTAGAGCCTGGTGCTTAATAATTATTGAATGAATGATTGAAAGAGTGAACAAATGGATGTTGCCTTGTTTTGTCCTTGATCTAGACTTGTTCCTGCCCCTCTCTGGTGTTATGCCTTCCACTGACCTTGGCCTTGACCAAGATGGCAAAAAAAATTAGCTACTGTTTTGTCCCCTGTCCACTCCATCACCCAGCCTTTTATGCTGGGACCAAAAAAAGCTATAAATATGAGCTAATATTTCCAGCAACCACTCAGGATAGCTTCTTCCTCTCTTGCTGGATCACATCTTCTTTATCTGATAGATTTGAAAAAGGAATTAATTTATAACCTGCCTTATTCCAAAAAAGGCTCAAATCACTTCATAAGCTTAAATACAATACAAAATGAAGTAAATTATAAACCAGATGTCAAACTTACAGGAAAGGGAAAGTAATGGTAGGAAGGAAGAAAGATAGAAAGAAAGAAATATTGAAAATGAGATATGGTTGAACTGGATGTTTTGTTGCCTTTTTTTTTTTTTTAGTTTAAATAAACTGTATTTTAAAAATATCAAATTGTTTCCATGTTACTTCCTAGGACAAAGCTTAAGCCCATCTAAAGTCATACAAAAATATCTAGCACCCAAACAAAGTAAAATTCAGAATATCTGGAATCCAGTGAAAAATTAACAGGCATGCAAAGAAGCAGGAAAATATGACCATAATGAGAAGAAAGACCAGTCAATAGAAACAGATCCAGAAATGACACAGGTGATAAATATAGCAGACAAGGACAGTAGAAGAGTTATATCTGTATTCTGTATGTTCAAGATGGCAAAAAAAAAATTAAGTATGTTAAGTACAGGTGTGGAAGGTACAAAAAGGGACAAACCAGGCTTCTTTTATTTTTTAAGATTGTATAATTTATTCATTTGTTTGTTTGTTTGTTTAGGGGAGAGAAAGAGAGGCAGAGGAAGAGAGGGAGAGAGAGAATCCCAAGCAGACTTCACGCTGATGGGGGAGCCTGGGACAGGGCTTGATCTCACCACCCTGAGATAATGACCTGAGCTAAACCAAGAGTCAGCTGCTTAACCTACTGGGTCAGCCAGGTGCCCCAGGGACAAACCAAACTTCTAAAGATGAAAAATACACTCAATGGGATTAACCACAGACTAGATACTGCAGAAGAAAAGGACTTGTGAATTTACAAGTCATAATAATAGAAAACATAATAATAATGCCTTTACAAGGCATAATAATAGAAACTGAATGAATGGAGAATAAAAGAAAAAATAAATGAACAGACCTTCAGTGATCTGTAAGGCAGCTCCAGCAGCCTTCTGTACATGTAACTAGAGGCCCCATATGTCCCATATAGACATATGTCCCTTGCATAATATTGATTATTGTTTTTAATCCTTAGAGCCATGTACTATGAAACATTACATTCAGTCACCTGTTGTTTTCAGCGTAACCGTATGTTTCTTAGATCAGTCCATGTTGATACATAAATTTGATTCTTTTCATTTCTGTACATTATTCCATAGGATAAGTATACCACATTTTATTTATCTATTCTTCTGTTAATGGACATGCAAATTAGGCAATATTTATACTATTGAAATCAAAGCTGCAGAGAACATATTTGTGGTGGTGTGTTGTTAAATGTTTAACCATCAGCTCTCAAAAAAAAATAATAATAATAAAGAGAGAGAGAGAGAGAGAGCGCCCTGCTTTGTAATGTTTGTTAATTTCCATGTTGTAAGTACTCTGACCGTGACCGAATTCAGACTAGTGGCGTGATGGCATCGAACACAGAGTTGGAGGGAACTGGACATCCTGGGGTCCTGCGAGCTGGTATGAGTTGGCTGCAGGACACCACCATGTACATACATCCCTGTGTGTCTGTGTGAATGTTTCCCTAGCAATATATCTCAGGACGAAGCTGCAATGGGCACGCTTTAATTTACCACTGACTGCCCAGTTGCTCTCCGATGTGGCCTTCCTAATTTTTACACCTTCCAGCCGCCAATGACAGTATTCATGCCTCGCCATCTCCACTGGGCTCAGTACCTTCCGTCTTACATTTCTGCCACTGTGATGAATGAGAGACCTTCCAACCAGTGAGGCTAAACAGCTTTTCATGTGTTTATTGGTGACTTGGATGTCCCTGTCTGCAAAACGCCTTTCATATTCTTAGTCCATTTTCTTTTTTCTTTTTTTTAAAGTATTTTATTCATTTATTTGACACAGAGAGAGCGAGCACAAGTAGGCAGAGAGGCAGGCAGAGAGAAAGAGGAGGAAGCAGGCTCCTCACTGAGCAGAGAGCCCAATGCAGGGCTCGATCCCAAGACCCTGAGATCATGACCTGAGCCGAAGGCAGAGGCTCAACCCACCGAGCCACCCAGGTGCCCCTCTTAGCCCATTTTCATCCCCGATTATTTACCTTTTTCTTAATGACGGCTGGGAGTTCTTCCTATAGCATATCCTAATCCCCTGTTTGTTATATGTGAATGGCAAATATTTTCAGTCTGCCTTACTAATCTTTCCATTATTGGTTTATGCTTTTAGTCATTTGTTTAAGAAATTCTTCCTCTCCTGCAAATCATAAAGATATTCTCCTCCATGTTTCCTTTTTACAAATCATCTTTTTGTCTTATTACATGAACAATATGAATTCTTTGCAGAAAAATTAGAAAATACACAAAATCCAGGAGAAGAAAAATCACTTGCAATCCTACTACCCAGAAATAACCACTTTCAGTATGTTGGTCTGGGATATATATACATCAGATATATATACCAGATATATATACATAGGTCTGTCCCTGTGATGTCACCCCACCTAGGGCACCTTGCTCTGGGCAGTATGAAGCCCCCTGAGAGTTTGGTTGCACTCTTTAATCTGTCAATCTTCCTTTCTAGCAATTTTTTTTTTTTTAATCTGGACCTCCCATGCTTGGGTTTTGGTCTTTTTTTTAAGTAGGTTTGTTGTTGGTTAGCAGGTTGTTTCAATGTGCCTGCCCTCGTGGCAGCAAAGCCTCCAGCTGTGTGGGACAAGGACTTCCAGTTCCTTCATTCTGTTCCCATTCTGGCCCTTGGCCAGTCTCCAGCTGAACAAGCTAGGCCCTTCTTGGGGCGGAGGGTGGGGGTGATGGGGTCACTGGGAGGGGGGAAGGGGAAAAGCCCTGAGCTGTCAATCAGGCCACTACTGGGGAATTTCTGGGGACAAGTCGGGGGCAGGTCACTTAGCTTCTCTCAGTCTTGGTTGGGTCCCTGCTCCCTGCTTCCTGTGGGGGCTGGGACGGGGGCAGACTGCACTTGTTGGGATTTCCGCACCTGAGAGCAGGTAGAGTCAGCCAGGAGGTGGATAAGAGAGCTGCCAGACCCGGTGTGCTTGGAGCTGGGAGTTCTCTATGAAGAACACTGCTTGCCTCAGGTAGATTTAAGCTACTTCTTTCTTGCCAGCATGAAAATGCAGAGTTGCTCAGACAAGTCCCAAATGAGCTTGTCCTCCAAAGTGCCTTCTTGTTGATTTAGGTTCCTTCCCAACTTTGTCACTGACTTGCCCGGAGGCTTTGGCAAGTCACTCCGCCTGGGCCTAGGACCCCTTCTGGAAACTGCCCTTCAGGGGAAGTAGGTAGTGATGTGAGGAGCAGCGTTCATTTTCTCCCACCCCTGGGCGACTTATGCAAATTATTTAATCGTTCTGAAGCTCAGTTTCATAATCTATAAAACTGGAACCTGATAGCACCAAATAATTTATTGATGCAGGCAAGGTAAGGCTCAACATGTCCATTTTAGTATAAAGACAGAATTCTAGGATTCCGGGGTCGCCCAAGAAGGGATGGGTGTCATACCCAGAATGGCCAGCAGGTGGTGCTGTCTCAGAGCAAATCTCCCAGCGGCGGGTGAGTAGGTTTTCTCCAGCAAGTGGGGAGGTCCCTTTGGAGCCAGAGTACATTGTGATTGAAGGGGCTCTGGAGAGTCCAGCGCCCTCATCTTCCCGAGACAGGCTCTGAAGCTAAAGAGAGCATGCCGCTGTAGTCACAACAACCAGAGCTCCACCCCAGGGCCCGTGTGGCCAGAGGGAGCCTTCTTACTCTCCTCCCACGTCCAGTCTCCCTGCCACCTAAGGGCCATCTCTGGCCCTCCACAGAGGTGTGGTAGACCCTGCTGGAGAGGTTGGGATGGCTGGTTTCCCCAAGCCTTGCTGGGTGTCTGTCTGGGTGGGGAAGTGGTGTCTGACTCTCCAGGGGAGGAGGACCCAGGCTGCCCGACCCTTGGATGACCCTGCACAGAATTCCCCACTCAGCCTTTCTCAAGGGTCCTTGGCCAACAGTGGGTGGAGAGGGGTGCAGCTTGGAGAAACTGCGGCATGACCTGAAGGAGGCAGCTCAGAGGGCACAGAGCTGGGGTCCCCTCTGCCCTCCAGGGACCCCTTCCTTGTGAGTGCCTGATCCTTAGCCCAAGCAAGCAAGTATCTCACTCTCAGGGTCTGGGAGCTGAGACACCCAGCAGATGACCCCCAGGGGCTCTCCCTGCAGGCTCAAGGCACAACCTGGCACTAAATGTGGCTCATCTCCCTTTGGAGACCTTAGCCCCAGGTCCCCTCATGGGCTGTGCACATGGCTTGCTATCCCTGGCTCTTGTTTGCAGAGATAAATTCTCCCCAGCTCTGCCTCCCCAGTCTTTTTCTCCCTCTACTGCATCCCCTAACAGACCTTGACCAGCCACTCCACTCCCTCTGAAGTTCTTGCCTCATCTCCAGGTAGCCCCAGACTCCTAGAGCCCCTAGGAGGGATGCTGAGTGGCTAAGCCCTTGGAAGCAGGGAGCCAGGGCCCTCATAGGGGGAATGAAGGCCTGGGCCATTTCCATTTCTTCAGACCATGGTCTATTTGAAAAATGAAGAGTGGTAATGAGAGTTACAAAGACTGAAGCTTATTTTAAATACTTACCATTCCAGATGAACAGTTTCTACTTATAAAACATGACAGGGACTAAAACTTCTCTGGTATGACATCTAACGTCTAGATTTGGGGCCCTTCATGAACGTAAGGCCCAGAGCCAAGTGGCTCCCTGTCCTTCTCCCTCCCATAGACCTAGACGGACCGCTGTGGACTTGGGTAGGTCGGAGGAGGGGAGAGCAGTGCAAAGCCCTGGCTGGAATGTGGGGCTTGGGATCCGCTCCATCTCTGGAGGTTCTGAAATCAGAGAATGTCAGGCCCAGAAAGGGCCTTGGGGATTCAGTGGCTTAAACTCTTCTCTTACAGGTGGAAAAACTGAGACCCAAGGACAAGTGCCTTCCTCAAAACACTCGACAAGTGAGAAATGGATCCAGGCCATGACGCCAGGTCTCCTGACTCCCAGGCTGGTGTCCTCCCTGCTTCATTTTAGTAAAAAGAGAAAAGGAAAAACACCCAGGAAAGACTGAGACTGAAATGCCCCCTATTCACCTCTCCTCCCCTAGGCAGTCTCAGCCCACCTTTCTCCCGACGTCACCAATTCCAGAACCCCGAGCTCGTCAATCACAAAACCATCCCCTTTCCTTTCCTACCCTTGGTATTTGGACACAGAGGGAATCTGGTTCCATCTCAACACTGAAGCAATCTAGAAAGGGCAAGAAGCTCCCAAGGGGCAGAAATGGCCATAAGAGGGATGGGGGAGGTGGGCCTCGTTGCTAGGCAACCAGCTTCATCTGTTGCCTCGGTGACAGTCCCATCAGAGGGAGGCTGTGTGCTAGCGCGTGCCTGTGAGTCTCCAGGCTTCTCAACACCAGCTGGCTGGAACCACGTCCTCCCCCATGGTAGACTCCCTCCTGCACATATCTGAGCCCCCCCCCAACACGAATAAGACCCTGTCCTGCCTCATTTCCTGCCTGCTGCCCCCTGCTCATCACAGAGTCTCCTGCTTCAACTACCCCAAATTGTCAGCCTCACAAATTACAAGAGCATCTTTGATCTTGCCTCTAGACCTCAGTTCAAGCAGTTCTCCCCATCTAGTGGCCCGCTGGGCTGTTGCCTCATGGGAGCAGAGGGGGATGGAGAAGAGGGATGCTTGCTACTCCCTCCCAAGGACACTTAGCAGTTGCAGAGGTTGCCCGTGGCTGGGTCCCCTGCCGTCGACCTTCAGGGACCGAAGAAGCCAGACAGGAAGCCCTTCATACACTTCACAGACGTCCAGTGAGAGCTGCCTACATGCCAGGCACTGTGCCAGGCCCGGGAGCCCAGGAGCTCAGCCTCACAAGGGAGTCAGACAAGGAAACAGAGTCATACAGGTGGGTGTCCTTATAAAGAAGAGACCTCAGGGAGCTTGTGGGCACAAAGAAAGGCATCTCATCCATGGCTGTGGGAGAAGGGGCTGTGGTAGGCTGAGTTAGCGCCCTCCCCCGCCCCGACCTGAGAGACATCCATGTTCTAAATCCCAGAACCTGCAAATGTTACCTGGTGTTGCAAATGTTTACAGACGTGGTTAAATTAAGAATCGTGGGATGGGGAGATTGTCCTGGCTTATCCGGGTGGGCCCAATGTAATCACGATGGTCCTTATGGGCAGGAGGCAGGAGCATGCGAGGCTGGAGTGAGAGGAGGCAAGGAAGGCAGGCGGTCTCAGAAGCCAAAAGAAGCAAAGATCAGATTCACCACCGAGCCCTCTGGAAGGAATCGAGCCCTGCTGACACCTTGAATTTAGTCCCTAGAGACTCCTGCTGGGACTCCCGACCTCCAGAACTAGAGAGTAAGGAGTACACTCCTGAGCACAGTCTCATCTGGGCTCTGCTGAGAGCTTCAGGCAAAGCCAAACCCTCAGGAGGCCTGGAGACAACTACTGGGAGGCCCAGGACTCCCACCTGCCAGAGCCTGAACAGACCTTGCCTCCTCCTCCAGGCAGCCCTCCAGCCCAGGCCCCTTCTTCTTCACAGACCTAGTAAAAGAAGCTTATCAGTTCTAAGACCCTATGATTGCCATGCGTTGGGCTGGGGCATTTGGCTCCATTCCTGGCCTTCCTCCGCCTTCATTCGAAATTCCCTGATAAAACACAGGCAGAGTCAGCCCTGGTCTTGGCAAGCGGTGGGCTGTGGCCTTGCTGACGGCCCCTGCTGTCAACGAGAGTTGGGGGCTACAGTGCCCCCTCTGCACCCTGCATGACCCCGGTCTCAGGTTAGGGCCTATGAAGTCTCCATCTGCTAATGACTAGGAAGCGATGGAAAAAGACGCTCACCTTTATGAGAAATCAAAGAATGGTTACTCAGCGGGAGAACATTCTCAAAGCCCAAGGTGGCCAGGTTGACAGAGACACTGCGGGAGTGACGTGCTATGTTCGGAAAGCAGCTTTGGAAAGCGTAGCTTGAAAAATGCTTGTTTGCTTTTACTCAGTAATTTCCCTTCTGGGAACGGGTCCTAAGGAAATAAGCAGAGATGTGGGGGAAAGACTTATGTACAGAGCGGTATCTTGTGGCCGTGTTATCATGGCGGAAATGAAAACAATCTCATGAACAACGGGGTAATGGCTATGGAATTCAGGGTCCCTGGTAAGGAAATTACGAGGCCTTAGAAAAAGATGTTTAAAAAAAAAAAACTTAATGATATGGGAAAATACACGTAATATAAGATATTTACATCATGCACAACTGTCTTAATGGTATAAACAACTCCACCAAGGAAACTGCAAAGAAAGAAATTTGAAAGCACTGGGCTGAAGTGAAACATTGATTAGTTATACATGCTGGGTCGCCTGGGTGGCTCAGTCCATTAAGGGTCTGCCTTCGGCTCGGGTCATGATCCCAGGCCTGGGATCAAGTCCCCCATCGGCGGAACGGGGCTCCTTGTTCAGCTGGGAGTCTGCTTCTCCCTCTCCCTCTGCCCTTCCCCCCTGCTCATGTTCTCACTGACTCTGCTCGCGGCCTCTCTCTCTCTCTCTCCAGTAAATAAATAAAAAATCTAAAAAAAATACAAATGCTGGTGGGGCACCCAGCTGGCTTGGTAAGTAGAGCATGGAACCCTTGATCTCAGGGTTGAGTTTGAGCCCTGTGTTGTGGATAAAGTTTACTTTAAAAAATTAACTAATTAAAAACATTTTTAAATAATAAAGAAGCCTTCTGCTTCTCCAAGGTCTCCCTCCTGGGCCTGGGGCCCAGCCCACCGCACACCCCACCCTGCTCCACGGGGGTGGGGGGGGGCTTGGAGCGGGAGGCCCCTTCCCACATGCCCAGCCTCAGGCAGGCCAAGCTGTCCCTCTTCATGGGTACCTGCCCTCTTTGTCACTAAAGACGTTCTGTCAGCAAGACCCCATGATGCGGCTTGTGTCCCTGGGAGCAGTCTGTGGCTTCCCCAGGAGCTGGCAGAACAAATTTGTTGGCAGATGGGTGGGTGAGAGGCTAGCTGCCTCTTCCCCACCCGCCCCGGGGTCATGGTCCTCACAGCCTGCCCCCCACTGGTGCTCCAGCAAGGCCCTGCTCCTCACTTTCTGCTCCCCTTCCTGGGCCAGCTGCTGGACCCCTAAGCCCCTGAGTCCACTGCATGCAAACCTGCACCCTCCAACCCTCCTGCCTCCTCCTGGGGTGCTGGGAGGGTCAGAGCGCAAGACACCCAGGGACATGGCCTCCACGCTGGGTGACTTCAG
Organism: Mustela lutreola; assembly: GCF_030435805.1. Lineage (NCBI taxonomy): Eukaryota > Metazoa > Chordata > Mammalia > Carnivora > Mustelidae > Mustela > Mustela lutreola. The sequence goes on from NC_081296.1 coordinate 55,179,838, forward strand.
ACACAGGGGCACTAATTCCTCCAGCCCAGGTGGCCAGGAAGTCAGGGCCAGTAGGGGTTGGGTCCTCCCATCTGGAACCACAGCAGGTGGCTCTCCACAAACGGCTTTTTCCCCTGCCCCCGAAACTAGAGCCGGTTCTAGGCCAGGCTCCCCCCTTTCTGCTAATGAGCAAACAGAGGGGCTGGGAGAACAAACAAGCTTCCTGCTGAAGGTAACCCAGACCTCTGAGTCAGAACTCACAGCCCTACCTCCCCTGTCAGGGCTCTCCTCCCCCCCCCCCGGGGGGAGGGGTGGCCAGTGGACAGGGCAGGCAGTGGCAGCCCAGGGTGCTGGGACTCACGGACCTCTCACCCCGGTTCCCCTCCCGCGTCTGAGCTCAGGAATCTGCATGCACAATGTCAGGAGAGGGGCCCCGTTTCCCCCGTGGTACTGGTAGGTTCTTGTTTTCCATCTTGAAATTTGTATGATATTCCAACCTCCCAGATGAGAAGAGAAGGACTTTGCTCCCAGCTCATGGGTTCCCCAACACTGCGAAGTCAGGCAGCTGCGACACGGCCCCCTCCTCTCTCCCATGCTCCTGTGATGATGTGTGGCAGAGTCTGGAAGGAAGGGAGCAGGGGCTGGGTTCCCTCACGAGAATTTGTGCCGAGGGTCAGGGGTCAAGGTCCATCCATCGTGTCAGTCTCAAGGTCACAGAGCCACATCTGGCCCTTGCTCCTTGACCTGGGCATGTTAGGACCAGAAGGGGCCAAGGTTGGAACGGAGGAGGGCAGGTTCCAAAGAGGAGAGAAGAGAAGGCCCATCTGCCCCTCTTCCCTGGCAGCTCCTGGCTGGGGCCCCGAGAGATGAGAGGAGGGTCAGGGGCCAAAAAAGAAGTTCAGAAGAAGGGAAACCTACTCATTTTTACCATATTCCCACAATGCTTACTGGTAATAGGGATGCATGGCAGGAGGAAAGAAGGGGTGACAAATGCGGAGACGCCCCCAGGGAGAGAGCAGAACACTCGCCTCCTGATTGCCACAGGGAACCAAGCTGGCAGGGCTCGCCCAGGCTTGCTGTCGGCGGTGGGGGTCATCGCTGGGAGGTGTGTCTCCCCTTTCCCAGACTAAGCACTGTCCCCCGACCCTGCCCTTCCATACTCAATGGGTTGTTACCATTTGTGATGTAAACGTTAAGTATAGAGGGGAGTTGATCTCAAATCTAGAAGGCTGCCATGCTCACAAAGCCTGCAGATGGAAGGTTTATAAAGCCCAGACCTGCATGGCTCAGGCCAGAGATGTTGAGGTCCAACAGACCCCCAAGGGTCACCACCAAGAGCCAAAGTGTTTTGCGTGTGGAGCAAGGCCAGTTGGTCTTTATTTCCATGAGACCATGTTCGTTTGTCAGATAGATCTGCCACCAGGTTGGGGAGGAGTCCCTTTGGTTTTTACAAGGGGTCTTCTCCCCCACCTAGAATCACACTGAACGGGCTGCCCAAATGCTCACCATCCAAGCCCGTGTGACCCTTGGCTTGACCAACCTCCCAGAGACCTGACCGCTTCCCGGAGCCCACTCGTGGGACCCGTGGGCCTCCTCCCTGTTTCTCAGGATCTGTCCCCTGCAGACCTTTCTCAAGGACTCTTGGCAACCGAGTCAGGCGTCCAGCTTTTGGAAGCTCTTGGAAACAAACAAATAAGTCTTGTTGGCTGTGAACGTCCCCAGGGAAGGGAAAGCAAAGCTTGGCTCCCTCACAGAAGGGAGATGACAAGGACATGGGGCTCTGCACAGGATCTGTCCCACTTATGTGCTCACCAGGGCTCCGAAGGGGACACGTAGAGAATTACAATATGGAGTTCAATCTGCAGTGGAACTCCTGGGAGGGTTGCAGACAAGGAAGCTGAACCTCTGGGTGAGTCCAACCGAGGTTGTACATCTGGAAAATGTCAGAGCAGGGAGGGGAACCCAGAACTGTGCTTTGCACACCCAGCTTTCAGAAATAAGTCAACTTCACACCATAGCAGCAGCATCTCCGAGGGCTTACTGGAAGCCAGCCACTGGTCTGCTTGTGACTGCCTCACAAGTAACCCTGGGAGGTGGATACCTTTGTTTTCATGATCACTTGGGAGCATAGAGAGGATAGGGGAATGTCCAAAGTCACAGAGCTGGTGGGTGGCAAAGCCGGGGCTTGAGCCTGGGCCATCTGCCCCCCGAGTCTGCACTGCGAACTTCTAAACAAACAAATGAGTCTTTGGACCAGGGTGCAGGGGTGTGGGGGAGGGGGGCTGGCGGTGGTCCCAGGCAGCTCAATAGGTACTTGGGGGCACCTCCCAGAAGGGGATGGCAAGGAGGGTAGAGGAAGCACAGGGCCTCCCACAGGGGCCAGTGAGTGTGCTGGGGCTGGCAACAGCCTAGGGGAGGGCACGGGCAGGCGGGAGAAGCTGACAGTTGAGGCTGGCCTGATCCGCTTTGGGGATCCACCCAAGGGGTTGGTGAGGACCCCCCGCCCGATGCATAATGCCTCCCTCGGCTAACCCCAGCCTCTCTGGAAGCTGGCTCCTGCTTCCGCTGCCTGGCAGGTTCAGGGGTTCTGCTGCAACTCCAGATGTCTAGGAAGGCTGGGGGTTGGGGAGGAGAAAGCAACTGCCTTCCCCCAGAATCCAGACAGGATGTGATCTACAAGAAGAAAGGAGAAGGAGGCTATGGGGCCACAGCCCCCCTACTAGCTCCTTGCTGGGGGCTGTAGGAGAGATAGGTGTGAGAAGCTGGATAGACCTTGGGGCAGATCCAGGCCTACCTTGACTTGCTGTGTGACACTGCGCCAGTTAACTCCCCTCTCTGAGCCTCAGGTCCCTCATCTCTGGGTCCTGTGGGGACTAAAATGAGATAACAATGAGGAAGTGGCCCAGACAGGCCATGCAGTGAGCACATCTCTCATCCATGGACAATTGCAGAACCATTCGGTGGTATGAGAAAAAGTATATACACTGGAGGTCAGTGTGGCTTAGGAAAATGAAGACCTGTCCCCCTTCTTACATTTTGAAAGCATGGATTGAACTTTGCTTCCTGAATGGTGGCCTGATGAGGTCGGTGGAAAGACAAGCCTCCAAAAAGGGCCAGCTCTTCTGACATCTTGACTTCAGCGCAGGAAGGCTGATTTTGGATTTAGGACTTGCTCTAAGAGAACAACCATGTGCTGTTGTTAGGCCACTAGGTTTGCGGTAATGTGTTACAGGAGCAGTGAGGGACTCTTACACCCGCCATATAAGATTAAAGGCCCCTGGGTGCAGGGCGCTCAGTCCACATGGAAGAAACAACCATACCTGGGCTGGGGGACATGGGACTTCTGCTGTCCTCCGGTGCTCGGTGACGATCGGCGGAGGGTGGGGAGTAGCCAGATAGGACCACAGGGCAGAGGGCCTCAGAAGCCGGGGTGCCACTGGAGGCTTGTTTCAGGAAGGTCACTCCGCTGCAGAGAGGTGGATAGGCCACAGGGATCTCTGGGGAGCAGTCACCATGGTTTGGAGAGCAGGACAGTGTAAGAAAGGAATGCACGTGGGACGCCTGGGTGCCTCAGCTGGTGAAGTGTCTGCCTTCAGCTCAGGTCATGATCCCAGAGTCCTGGGAATGAGCCCCGCATCGGGCTCCCTGTTCAGTGGGGAGCCTGCTTCTCCCTCTGCCTGCTGCTCTCCCAGCTTGGGCTCTCTCTCTCAAATAAATACATAAAATCTTACAAAGAAAGAAAGAAAAGAAAAGAAGGAAGGAAGGAAGGATGCATGTGTGGGATTGGCTACCAACGGAGGAAGAGGGCGCCGTGGACAGAACCTAAGCTAGCGCCTCCAAGAAGAGGGGGAAGGGACAAGATGGGGGTGAGGGGGTAGAGGAAACAGGTTTGGTGGTGACAAGATGTTGTCAGCCCCAAGGACTTTTCTGTCTTTAATCCTTTTTCTTTCTGGGCCTCAGTTTCCCCGTTGGTAAGGTGATCTTTGATGGTCTCAGAGCAAGCAGTCAATAAACCTGAGGTCACAAAGAGACCATTCCATGCTTCCCACCGGTCTCCCCTCCTGGAGGTGTAGTTCCCAAGGGTGTCCACCAGAGGGCGGGGCGGCCCAAAGCCTTCTTAACTCCAGGGCTTCCAGAACACCCTGTGTTTCCACATGCGTGTGTGCGCAGGACCGTGGCTCTCGGCCTCTGTGTCATTTTGGGACATGTGGTAAGGAGTCAGGGGTGCATGAAGTTGTCGAGGCTTAAATCTTTGGCAGACGGGGAGGGAAGAAACGGGATTGGCAGGGAGAGCAGCAGCCCCTGCCTCACAAAAGCACCCCCCAACCCCCACCCAACAGGGACACCCGAGCCCAGACTGCCAGTCTGAGGGGTCTTTCACAGGCACACAGGCTGGTCCCTGAAACTCGCTGTGCTCATACGTTAGCTGAAGGCTGCTTGGCAAGATGGGCCTTGTCATTCAGCTAATGGAAGGTGCTGGAGGCTGTCACCCGGCTGTATTCCCTGGAGGGGTCTGCAAGTTCTTTCTCACAGAGGGACAGGAGAAGCTGCAGCCTCCCCTCTCTCAAATAGCGCTGCCCCACAAACAACCCATTCCCTCCGTCAGCGCTTGCCCGTCGGTCCCCTCTAGCTGCCCACCGTAGGCCCTCCCTTTCCGGCACGTTTTTCAGGGGCTTGGGGCCAGTCTGCCAGGCTTCTGACTCATGCACTCAGGGTGAGAGCAGACAGCAGGGCCCACCAGAGGCATGCGCCCGGAGGAACCAGAGCCTGGGCCTCCTCACCCTGTTGTGAGGTTTGCACAAATCGGCTCCCACTCTTTGGGTTTTGTATGGCACCATCGTATAGTAGTCTTCCCTACCAGCTCCCAGGGAGAGGATCCAAAATGGGAATGCAGGAAGGGGCCACGGGTCCCCCAAGAGAGTGGCCCACAAAGGGCGCAAGAGCCCTGGTGGTTTTAAGGGCCATGTGGGTTCCCCACCCCCCACTCCCTCACAGCTCCACCTCTCCGTGGTGGTGGGGTCCCAGGAAGGGGAGCTGTGAAAGGGGTTTTTCCAGAATCAGTGAGGTCTGAGGGTGCTGAAGGCAGTAAGGCTGTGGAAGAGGACCAGACTGCAGGTGCTCTGCAGGGCTGTCTCCCTCCTCCCCATGCTGCTCAGGCGCCATGATGCCCATCTGCCATTGCAGAGTCCTTGGGCCGGGCCTGTAGCTCCCCTCTCCTGGGTCCAGATGGTCATCCCGGGCCTTCCTCCCCCACTCTCCCCACTGCCTTCGTCCCCCCGCCCCCCCAGCCCCACTCAGAGCCAAGGCCTGGGCAAAAGCCAACTCTACTTCCCAGCACCTTTTCCTTCCCAGGTGGAGGGTCCTTGGTTGCCATGGAGACCAGGCCTGCCCACCCTCCCTCAGCCTTCGCCGTGGGGAGGGAGAAGACGGCTGGGGTGGGAGAGCGGAAGTTGGACAGATATCCAGATAGAGATAGCAGGAGAAAATCCACCCCCCAACACACACACACACACACACACACACGAGCCTGAGAAAAAAAAGGCAGAGTATATGAGGTTTGTTGTGACGGATCTGTGATTGGGTACAGGGTCCACAGAGTGTGAACACGTATGTGAATGGGTGCAGGGCCAGCGTCTGTGTGAGCAAAACATGTTTCGGGGGTCTGAGCAGACGGGAACATGTTTTTCTGGGGCTGTGTTGGGCAGTCCTGTCTGTAAGTGCCTGGGAAGGTGTATCTAGGTCCAGCGAGCTAGACCAGCGAGCTGGGCAGTGGGGACTGTGAGCACATGTCTAGAAGGATGCATGTGTTGTAGGGGTTGGGAGAGCCCTGGTCTTCCACGTAACTTGTCCCCCGAAAGCAGGTTGGCTGGGACTACCCTGCTCCAAACCACTGGGTGAAGAGGTGGCCTTTGGGTGCTGGGCACTGGGTGGACAATAAAGTGTGTGTGGGGGAAGAACCAAGAAGGAGCAGAGACCGTGGTGCCAAGGCCTGACTTGCCCCCCCACCACCCCTGCCTTCATGGGAAGATCGCACTGTCTCCCCACTTGAAGTGGATGCCTATCAAGCTAGGTCCTGATTTTTCCCCTTAAGTCAGAAATTTCCAGAGTGTAGGGCTGTGTCTTTACATTCTTACTGGAATAAAGTTCTCAGATAAAATACAGAATGCTCAGTTAAATTTGAATTTCAGATAAAAAGTGAATAATTTTTTAGTATAAATGCATCCCAAAGAGTACATGGAATATACTTATACTAAAAGAATTACTCATTGTGTCTCAAAATTCAAATTTAACTGGATGTCCTATATTTTTATTTGCTAAATCTGGCAACCCTATACTGGAAACCCCCAAAGACACAACAGGTTGGAATGAAAGGATGAAAAAAGATATTCTATACAAAGAGAGACCAAAATAGAGCAGATGGGCTATATGTACTAATATCAGACAAAAGAGACTTTAACTCCAAAATTGTTACCAGAGACAAACATGTTATATATTCATGAAAGGGTCAATCCAACAAGAAGAGATAAGGATATAAACAAATGTGCATTTACCTACAGAGTCCCAAAATATATGAAGCAATCAGAGACAGAACTGAAAAGGGAAACACACAGTTCTACAAAAATAGAAGACTTTAATACCCTACTTTCAATAATGCAGAGAACAACTAGGGAGAAGATCAATAAGGAAATAAAGGACATGAACAGTTATAAACCAAATAGACCTGACAGGCATATCCAGAGCATTCCATCCAACAACAGAAGAATACACTTTCTTCTCCAGCGCACGTGGAAGGTTCTCCAAGAGAGACCACATTAGGTCACAAAACAAGTCTCAATAAATCCTGGAAATCTGAATCATCTGAACTATTTTCTCCGACCACAATAGGAAGAGACTGGAAACCAACAAAGAAGGAAAACTGGAAAATTCACAAATCTGTAGAATTAAACAGCACAGTCTTTAGAAACTAAGAAGTCAAAGAAGAAATCACAAGGAAATGAAAAAATTAGAAAACACTTTGATACAATAAAAACACAAGCACAAAATACCAGAACTTTCAGGATTCAGGGAAAGCAGTGCTGGGAGGGAAATTTGTAGCTGTAAATGCCTACATCATAAAAGGAGAGTTCTCAAATCAGTAGTGTAACTTTATACCCTGAGAAAGCAGAGAAAAGAGAGGTACTTGGGGGGCTCAGTTGGTAGAGCGTGTGACTCTTAATCTCGGGGCTATGAATTCCCCATATTGGGTGCAGAGTTTATTTAAAAATAAATTCTTTAAGAAATTAGTAAAAAGAGCAACCTGAGCACAAAGCAAGCAGAAGGAGGGACATAATAATGATTAGAGCAGAGATGAAAAAAATAGAGTGGAAAATCTGAACCAAACTGTAAGAAATAAAGAGCTTGAGTCAATAATGAAAAATCTCCCAAGAAAGCAAGGCCCAGAACCTGATGGCCTTCCTGGTGAATTCTACCAATCATTTAAGGGGAAATCAACACCCATCTTTCCTAAATTCTTACAGAAAACAGAAGAGGAGGGAGCACCTAAATCGTTCTGGGAGGCCAGCATTACTCTTATACCAATCCCAACAAAGATGTTCTAAGAGAGCTACGGGCCAATATCCCTTGAGAATGTTAGATGGTCTAAGCTCTAAATAACTACTGTATTTTTAGTGTGTGTGTGTGTGTGTGTGTGTGTGAATAGGGGTGTATTATAAGTTAGTGGTTTTTACTTACTTACCCTTTAATAAGTAGTGATTTCAACATATGAGTCAATTCAGAGAGCTCACATTCACACAGTGGGCCTTGACACACCTAAACTAAGTTTCTACACAGGATTGTTTGGAGAACACTTTAATCATGGGGAATTCCTTCAAGTCTTCAGGCATTGTTTGTGTCTCTGTAGATTCAAAATCATCAGTGGCTACAGATGAAGAAACAGGGGTGCCTGGGTGGCTTAATCGTTAAGCATCTGCCTTCGGCTCAGGTCATGGTCTCAGGGTCCTGGGATGGAGCCCTGCATCTCTCTGCTCAGCGGGAGACCTGCTTCTCTCTCTCTCTCTCTCTCTCTCTCTCTCTCTCGCTATGCATCAAATAAATAAATAAAATCTTTAAAAGATATAAAAATGAAGAAACAGAACATGAGTCACTCAGTTACTGTCATATTCTAAAACAATGGGTCAAAATCATGTCAATAGTCTTTCTCTCTGCCCTTTTCTCCGGTTTTTGGAGAAGAAAAACTTTAGGTTTTACCAAATAAGGTGAGAATTTTCTGGCAAAGATAGTTTACTGGAAATTTTTGCCTATGGAAACATTGGAGAACCACTATAATCAATACTAAGGAAAAAAAGATACAAACACATTGCAATTTCTAGATTCTGTTGTGAAACCATCTCGACCAAATTTATCCTCCTATTCAAGACTTCCTAATTTGTAATCTGCTGCTCCAGGTGGAGGAAAGTTTTCAAGGTTAAAATCAATAATTGTTCTTTCATGGGGCGCCTGGGTGGCTCAGTGGGTTAAAGCCTCTGCCCTCAGCTCAGGTCATGATCCCAGGGTCCTGCATCAGGCTCTCTGCTCAGCGGGGAGCCTGCTTCCCCCTCTCTCTGCCTGCCTCTCTGCCTACTTGTGATCTCTGTCTGTCAAATTAATAATAAATAAAACCTTAAAAAAACAATTGTTCTTTCATGAGTTAGGAGCAAATTCGGATGGGCATCATGGTATTATGGATTGAATATGATTTAGGAAGATTCACTCGGACGTATTTACATATTTGCAGGAGCTGTCATGTGATTATTTGCTACCCTAACAGGCTAATAGAGAGAAATTTTTCTCTATTTTCAAAAACATATTAAGGTAAATAAAAAGTATTAAGCATTGCTATTTTCCTTTTTAGGACTTTTATTTTTTAATTTTTTATTGGCATGAATATATATATAAAGTCCATATATAATGAATTTATATATATAAAGTTTGTATATTATTCTACACAATTGTGTATTATAGTTTGATTTTTTTTTCATTGCAAGTAAGTAAAAAACACTAACTTACAGTATGCCCCCTTACACACACACACACACACACACACACACACACACACACACACCATTTTCGCTGTCTATATTTCTTTCCCAGCCATTTTGATTATTTCTTTCATTGCAAGATCATAGCTCCAGTTAAATTTATTTTACAGGGGAAGGGGACAGCCCCCACTCCGGGTGTCAGATGCCCTAGAAAGTATTCCTGCCTGGAAGAGCATTTGTCTATGGCCCCAAGACCAGGCCTGCCCATTATTCCATGCTCGCCACACCCCTTTCTGGAACCTTCCTGCCCAACTGGGAATAATACCTGCTGGGATACCCAGACTTTGCTGATAGTTCCACAACATCCCTCTCACCCCTCCCCCCATCCCCACACCCCCCCACCCATAAGCCTGGCTGCTTCCTCTGCCATGTGGTTCTAGGCCCTGAGCCAGCAGTGAGGCAGACCAGGGTGAGAGCAGAAGGGAGCCTCACGGTGTTAATTGGTGCTAACGAATTCCTCCTGCAGCCCTGTCTTTCCTCCACCACTGTGGGGAGGCAGCAGAACCCACTGCTAGCTTTGCACTTTGCATCCTAAAGTCAAGCAGCCCCTCCCCCCTGCCCTAGGTGCCCCGCACATGTGAGAAGAGGTAGGAGGAAAGAGGGCGTTAATATTAAAAATAGTCAATGCCTTCTCTGTGCCGGATCCTTCCAGAGCACTTTGCATGTATGTTTCTCCCTTAATCTTCATGACAAGGCAGATATTATCAGGTATCCTAGTACACAGCTGATAAGCAGCTAGTATATGCTGAGCCCTTACTCTGTCCAGTGCTGGTCCCAGCTCAGGTACAGACTTTGCCTCGGTAGGTAGCTCCTGTCAGTCACTACCATCTGATAGAGGAAGAAACTAGCGCCCAGAGAGGCTAGGTAATTCAACCAAGATCACGCAGTCAGCAAATAGCAGAGACAGGATTTGGACTCAGACCAGACTGATTCTCTCTTAGGTTCCTGATCGCCACACAAAACATCCTCGTGGAGGGGCTCCCACTCAAAGTCCTGTCTCCAACCTGTGAATAGGAAAAATACCTGTAGGGACACTGGCCCCTCCCCTTCAGCCTTGGGTCACACCTGCAGGGAGTCAACACCCTGCAGGACTGGCTTCGGGCCCTAGGGATGTGGCTTCCCTGGGCTACCGCCTGCCCTGTTCCTGCATGGTGACCCCTCCCACCTCCCTGTCCTCCTCTGTGTTTCAAGGGCAAATGAGACCTCACTGCTCCTGGATTTCCTTTCCTGGCCTGGATTGTGGGCACAGATGTCACATGGGGGAAGGAGCCTGTACCACCAGAAGCTCCTAGGGTGAACACGGCAGGAGCCAAAGCTCCTGGGGCCCAGGTTTGGCCTCTCGTGGCTCTTGATTTGCTGAGTCCCAAAAGGAAGGATTGCAACAGCACAGCACAATGTGCATAACACACACACACACACACACACACACTAGCTTGCTCATTCATGCCTGACTCAACTGACCTTGCAGCAGCTCAGGGACCTGAGGGGTTTGCCAAATGTCCAATAAAAAACTCGGACCAGCTGACCCCCATGATCCTCCTTGGACCTGACATGTTCTGCTCTTTGACGTCTATGCTGCAATTTTCTCACCTTCCCTTGGGCATCAAAACAGGAGCTATTCCACGGAATTATGGTAAGAAATCAGTGAAACGGTGCGTGTCACGTCCTTAAGGATGGTCCCGGGTCACAGTAAGTCCTGCAGAAAGGTTGGCTGTGACCGTCCCCTGTTACTATGAAGCCAGTCCCCAGCAATCGGGCAATGGGGCCAACCCCTGGCTGGCCCTGGAGGGCATGGGGGTAAAACAGAAGGTTGAATACAAACATTGAGCCTTCCAGAATCTTCTTTGCCACTGACCAGCTGGGCGACCCAGGGCACATTTTCTGTTCCCCACCTGCTGCTCCCCTTCCTACCCTAATTCCATGTTTCTGTTTCTTATCTATAAAATCAGGATGGTTGTAGGGATTAAAAGAAATCATGTGTATAGAGTGCTTAATTCAGAGTCTAGACATAAAGGTGCCTATGCCCATCATTATCACTACTCACTCTCTGAGGGGTTGTCATGGGGATGGGAACAAAGAACACGTGTTTTCCTCTTGGTTTGTAAAGAAGGATATTGGGACCCAAAAAGTCAAAATGACCGACGTGCACCCCAGTGCTGATCTCTGGCGAGCTGGAATTTAAGAACATAATATCACTGGTCCTTCATACCAATAAACTAACTTGCTGTCTACAAACAGTCTCCATGGGCACAAGCTTGTGTATCCTAGCTTGAGACCTGGGTCATTTTGCCTCTGTCTTTAAAAATAGATTTTTATTTTTTAAGGCAGTTTTAGGTTAACAGCAAAATAGAGCAGAAAATACAGAATTCCCGGGGCACCTGGGTGGCTCAGTGGGTTAAGCCTCTGCCTTTGGTTCAGGTCATGATCTCGGGGTTCTGGGATAGAGTCCCGCATCAGGCTCTCTGCTCAGCAGGCTCCCTGCCTCTCTGCCTACTTCTGATCTCTCTGTGTCAAACAAATAAATAGAATCTTTAAAAAAAAAAAAAAAGGAAAGAAAATACAGAATTCCCGCATATCCCTCTCCTTCACAGACATAGCCTCCGTCTCAAGTTCCAATACGCACCAAGTGGGACATTTGTTATAATTCACAAACCGGCACTGACATGACATTATCACCCGAAGTCTGTAAGTTACATCAGGGTTCCTGCTTGGTGTCGTCCATTCTGTGGGTTTCCACAAATGTGTAATGTCATGTGTCCACCATTTGCAGGAGCATACAGAATGGTCTCACTGCTCTGAAATCCTCTGTATTCTGTCTACTCATCCCTTCTCTCCCTTAGCCCCTGTCAACCTCTGCTCTTGTTACTGTCTCCATAGTTTTGCCTTTTTCAGAAGGTCCTGTAGTTGGAATCATACAGTGCGTAACCTTCTCAGATCGGCTTCTTTCACTCAGTAATATGCATTTAAGCTTCCTCTATGCCTTTTCATGGCTCAGTAGCTCATTTCTTTTTAGTGCTGAATACTATTCCATTGTTTATCCATTCACCTGTTGGAGGTCATTGTTGCTTCCAAGTTTGGGCAGTTATGAATAAGGCTGCTTACTGCTATAAACCCCATGTGTAGATTTTGTGTAGATGTTAGGGTTTTTAAAAATATTTTATTTATTTATTTCATACAAAGAAAGAGAGCACGAGCAGTGGGAGTTGTGGGAGAAGGGCAGAGAGAGAGGGAGAAGCAGGCTTCCTGCTGAGCAGAGAGACTGATGCAGGACTTGATCCCAGGACCCTGGGATCATGACCTGAGCCGCAGGCACATTCTTAACCAACTGAGCCACCCAGATGCCTAGCATAGATGTCAGTTTTCAACTATTTTGGGTAAACGCCAAGGAGTAGCAGTGCTGGATTGTATGGTATGAGTATGTTTAGTTCTGTAAGAAACCGCCAAACTGTCCTCTGAAGTGGCTGTGTCTCTTGTGTACCCACCAGCAACGAACGAGAGTCCCTGTCGCTCTACATTCTCACCAGTGTTTGCTGTTGTTCATGTTTGGGAGCTTTCCCTCCATTTTGCAGGCGGGGGGACCGAGGCGCAGAGAGGCAAAGACTTCGTCTGGGCAGTGACAGATCGTCCTCCCACTCCACCTTCTCCCTGCGCACCTAGCTCTCGCAGCGCGTAGGCTGGGGAGTCATTTTCCAACGGGCCCTGTGCCCTGCCCAGCAGGCTGCAGGGAGCAACTCACCTGCAGGGAGAAGCTTCTCTGATGAGTCACCTGAGCAAGCATCCCTGCAGAAGGGATTCTGGAACAAAGGGCAAACCTGTGGGGTGGCTGTTTCTCTTCCCCTCTGCGGATGGCTAGGTGATGCTGTCGGAAGAGCCAGCTTGCTGATAGTTGGACAGAGTCGGTGCCACTCACGTGCTGTGCGGCTGTGTCCAATTACCTTCCCTCTAAGATTTCGTTTCCCCACCTGAAAAATGGTGGCCACTCCCTGGGGTTGTTGGCAGGATCAGAGAGGTCTCTGCATGTGTTAAGTGCCTGCAGGTAACACAGCAATGACTCAGACCTTACACCATCTATATTCATAAGGGATATTGTTCTAGGGTCTTCTTTTCTTGTGATGTCTTTGTCTGGATTTGGTGTCAGGGTAACCCCGGCCTTATAGAATGAGTTGGAGGCTACTGAGGGTCTTGATCATGAAATTGTCCGACATTGGAAGAAACTTCTGGGTGGTGACTCATAAGCCGGTGTCCTCACAATGAGAAGAGTCCAGGGGCTAAGACAACCAGGAACAAGCCAAGCGACCACAAAGATGGGCTGGTTTGAGAGCCAGGAAACCCCAAATAGGAAAGTAGGGGTGCTTCCGTGCTCTCCTTTCAGTATCCCCTGGGGTTCGGTGGAGACCGTGGAAGCTGAGCCAGTCCCACCTAAGCAGCGGAGAGCATAGGGAAGGAACTGTCCAAAAGGGCAGAGATCCAAGTGGTACAGCAGAAAGAGCCCAGCTTGGATGCAGGCTGACCCACGGGTGACTCTTGTCTCCATCACTGCCTCTTCCAACAACCTTGGGCTCCAACTCACTGAGCCTCTATCTCTTCATCTGCAAAATGGACATAAACCCCTCTAGGATCACAGTAAAGACAGATTGAGACACCAGCCCAGAGAAGGCTCCTGGGACTGGTCACCTTCAGATTTTTGATCTTGGGTCCCCATGTCTGACGATGGCAGAAAACATGAATCTTCCTGCCTGCAGAGGTCCCCTGGCAGGATTCTGTCCTTTTGGAAGGAAGTCTGGAGGAAGAGGAAGAAGTAATGGGTGGTGCCCCTGGCTGTGGGCACCTATAAGCCATGGCCTGGGTAGGGGAAGAGGGCGATCAGTCCACAGAGTGTTCAACTCTTGCTTTCAGTTTGAGTCATTATCTCAGAGTCATGAGATCGAGCCCTATGTCTGCGCTGGTCATGGAGCCTGCTTGGGATTCTCTCTCTCTCCCTCTGCCCCTCCCCCCACACCCACTTTCAAATAAATAAATAAATAAATAAATATCCATGCCCACACTTAGGTGGCTCAGTCGATTAAGTGTCTGACTTTGGCTCAGGTCATGATGTCAGGGTCCTGGGATAGAACCCCATGCGGAACTTGAGCTCAGTGGGGAGTCTGCTTGTCTCTCTCCCTCTACTGCTCCCCCTGCTTGTGCTCTCTTTCTCTCTCTTTCAAATAAATAAACTCTTAAAAAGAAGAAGAAGGAGAAGAAGGAGGAGGAGGAGGAGAAGAGGAAGCAGCAGCAGCAGCAACCATGCCCCAGGGTGCGTAAGAGTTTGGGGATAGAGATCTGATGGCAGGGGTAGACATCTCTCTAAAGAATTGTCCAAGAACGTTGGGCACTGGCTTCTGTGTCCTCTCCTAGAGGATCGGCTCCACACCAGTGCAGTATCCTTCTCTCCTTCCATCCAGCCCTGTGGGCCACCACACCAGGAAAGGCAGCCTCACTCTCCCCTCTGCCTGGGCTTCCAGTGCCCAGACGCACGCAGCGCACCTATCCCGGTCCCTCAAGGTTCTGCCCGAGTGTTGCTGTGTTCCTTAGGTCTCCCCGACCCCTTCCTCCTTACCTTGCATCACACCCTTCAGCCCCAGCCATGTATTTACTGGGGCATTTGCTCATTGTCTCTATCCCTGGCCCCACACTCACAGAACACAAGTTTATGGGGGGCAGGGACCTTGGCTTTGGTCCCACCCCCGTCCTCAGCCCCCGGCACCGCAGATGGTACAGAGTAGGTTCCTGTTAAATATTTGCCAAATGAATTGTCAAATTAATACCATTTTCCTGATGGGAGAAGCAGTCATGGAATGGAGACATAACTGGTAAAGAGGTAAGATTTGGGGGAAAGGAGCCTGGACCACAAGGAGACCAAGAGGCAGATGCCAGCCCCCATCTGTAAGAAGCACTCCCGGGGCTGACCATGGGGGTGACCTGTTATGCAAACACACGGGGCTGCTGTAAGCAACGAGGCTCAGGTCCCCAGACCCACAGCCCAGCACTCTTCCCTCCAACCAAGTTACCTTCACTGGTCTCTCTGAAAGCAGGTGCCACTGTCTTGGAGAGAAGCCTAGCCCAGTGAGGGTGGGGGAAGGGGGAGAACCAGTCAGGGCCTACACTGCCACCAATGCAAGATGCCGGGGAGCTGGCCTGGACCCTGCCTGGGGCTTGGTGCCCCATTTCTCTTGTCAGGATACCCTCTGACATTTACCCCAGGCGTGGGGTTGGCTTGATGACCCCCCCACCAAGAGCTCTGGGACTCACACTTGGGGAGCTGTCCTAGAGCTCTGAAATCAGGCCTCCCTTCCAAGAGGGTGGTCTGATGGGTAGGTAGTTCCCACCGTGTGGCTGGTACTCAGGCTTTTGTAGGATGGAGGTCCCTGAAATGGGGCTGACATGCTGATTAGGAGTGATTCCCATGTCAGACTCAAGACAAGTTCAGGCCTCTGGGCTACCATCGGTCTACCACTGACCCTGTGTGTAAGTCTGGGCTGGGTCTTCCCCTCATCTATGATCTGACCACAGTGTCACCTCTGGCCAATAGCCCACAGTGGCAGGGGTGGCAGCAAGCATCCTTCACCCTAGTACTGACCTTCCTGAGCCCCCGGGACAGGGTTCTATGGCTTAAAACATTGGTCATTTACACCCTGGCATTCTGAATGCTCAATTTACATCCAGAAAACAAGTGAACCTTCTCCCACACATCGGGTAAGACTCGCATGAAGGGGCATCACCGATGAAGCAGATGAAGACCCTTTGAAGAATTCACTGGAAGCCAGGATTTCTAGATGTCACAGTGGATGGTACAGCGTCATCAGTAATGATGTAACTGGCATGAAAGAGACAGTAGCAGGGACCAGCAGAGGCAAGGGGACCCGTACTATTTGGCTACAAATAAGTTCCTAAGAAGCACGAAATTGTGAATGATAGCAGTGTTATAGCCTTTTTCTCCTGGTGGAAGATGAGGAATTAACCAGGAATGACATATTTGACAATAAAGAATATAGAGAGATGGTTGAATAAGAAAAGATGGTTCTTGGGGTGTCTAGGTGGCTCAGTTGATCAAATATCTGCCTTCAGCTCAGGTCATTATCTCAGGGTCCTGGGACTGAGTCCCAGATTGGGCTTAAGGCTCAGTGGGAAGTCTCCTTGTCCCTCTGCCTCTGCCCTTCCCCTACTCCTGCTCTCTCTCAAATTAAAACAAAAACAAAAACAAGAAAAAAAAAAAACAACTAAAAAAAGAAAAAAATGTTTCCTGGATTCTACAAAGAATCTTCATATGCCCTGTTTGGACAATAAACAAGTTAGTTAGTTTCCTTTCTCTACACATTATTATAAATTTTTATTGATAAATCACAACACCACATATGGGCCAAGAATTTTGTAGTACATTTAAAAATCAAACTGTTTATATAGACATGGATCCCCCACCACACACACACACACAGATTTCCATAAGGCCCTGCCCACACTAAGAGCAGTCCTAACGAGGGGGAGATAAGCCTGATTCTTGTGGACCGGAGTCAGAATGTCTTACAGCAGGGGGAGACCTCGGGAACTATCTGGTCTAAAGCCTGCTCTTTACAAGTGACGGGGGATTAAAATGCAACAGTGACACCTCGGGGTATTTAACAGGGACAAGCTGGTAAGTGCTAGGGGCTCAGTGGAGGGAGAGGACAGAGTGTCTGGGTGTTGGGTAGGGGGATTGTCAGAATGGAAGGACTTTCTGCTGAGCCAGGCTGGAGGAGGATGGCACGGAGCATTCCTGGGGTGGCAGTGGGGGATCCAGGATCTTCTCATTCTATTAAAGGAGCCCCAGACTCCTCCTGAAGGAGTCTGTCCCTGGAGACACAGAGGGAGAGGGATCTGCGGGGGCATGGGACTGTCAGGGACTGGTCTGGCTGAGGGCATCTGGGAAGGGTAGTCACCCCATAAGCATATCTCTGAGACCCTTCTCCAAGTCTCTGAGCCTTGAGGGCCTTCTCTCCCACAAGGCAATCAGGATACCCAGGCACTTCCCACTCCTGGGGGCATCTTCAGGATCATCCTGGAAGGGCCGAGGGGGGCTAACCCTGGTAGTACCTGCAGCTCCTGAGGCTGTGCATGATTTCAAGCCAAAGTGTGAACACCCAGAGCCAGGGCCCTTCTCTGGTTCTGCCATGCCTATAACCTCCTCATCTTTGGTGGAAAGATCTTAAAAGCCTCTAGCTACGGATTTTGAAGTACAGGTTAAAGTTCCAGGCTGTTGCCTAAAAGACGGGAGGCGAAACAGCCCCTTCCTTCCTCCTGGTTCTGTGTGGTTTGCGAAGCACCTTCCAGCCACTGGCCCACAGGATGCCTGCTGTACTGTATGCTGAAAATCAGTGCTCTTCAGAATCCCAGGAGGACTTACTTAAACACAGCGCTGGACCCACTTTCAGAGTTCCAGTGCCAGTAAGCCTGGTGTGGGGCCCAAGAATCTTCGTTTAGAACAAGCTCCCAGAGCCACCTGCTGCTGCTCTGGGACCCAGGCTTTGAGAGGCACAGGTGGAGGTGTTCCCGAAGTTGAGATGCAAAAGGAGCTCCAAGCTGGGTGTCTGGTTCCTAGGTCCCAGGTGGCCAGATACCAGGGACCGCTCATGCCCTCTGTTGGTGGTTGGTGGCATGGCTGGCTTTTCTTCCCCTTTCATTTTTTCTTTCAAACATTTTTTATCTTTAATATACGTTTGCCAATTGATACTACTAGAGACGATGGGTTTCTGTCATCTCATTCTATAAAGGAGCAAACCATGGCCTGGCAAGGCTAGGGGGCATTGGTAAACCACATGCTCACAGATGGTACAGCTTGAACTGGAACTCAGGCCTCTGATTCCCTTTCCTGTACCCTGGAGGAGTCTGAATCCACAAGCTACTCGGGCAGATACACGGCCCCCAGTGCTCTCTCACTGAGATCCCATAACAGCTCTCTGGGCCAGTGGTATTACCGCCACTGGCGAAGAGGAGATCAAACACCTGTCCTGATCCCACAGATAGTGAGGGAGAGCCAGGATTTGAGCCCAGGCATTAGGGTTCCAGACCACAGCACTGAAGCCTTGTACCGTATAAGAGTGGGCAGAGTTTCTGGAGCACATCTATCTCTGGGCTGCATCTGCAGTGTCTGCCATCTTCCTTGCCAGTGGCTGAACATGCCTGTTTGCCACCATGGCCCCAGAGAGAGCTGGGAGAGCAGACAAGGGCAGGGGCAGCTGACCCCTGGCTTCCCTCACGGAGCTTCCCTCACTTACGCAGCTCCTCCCTTCTTCATCCATGTCCATACATCCCACATAGGCACAGCATGCATACAGGACACAGACTTGCAGATTTGAAGCTTGGAGAGGTGGGGGCGACAGAGACAGGGGCTGGAGAGAACCCAGGGACTAAGACATGTAGCCAAGGAGTGAGACTGGGAAAAAAACGAAGAGCCAGGAAGGGAGAAATATAAACCATGAGAATTGTATAGAGGGAAGGGGATGTAGGAACGCTCTAGAATGGCTGCGTGCTGGAATCGCCAAGAAAAGGAGTAGTTCCTGTCTTCAAGCAGCTTGTCCTACTGCAGGATGCCACACACACAAACAGGAAATGTCAAAACAATGCACAGGCACAGAAAGAGACTCGGGGAGTGTGGAAAGTAGCACAGAGGCTGGGCCACTACGCCATCCTTGTCATAATCCAGGAAGGCCTCCTGGAGGAGGCAACATCTGAGGAAAGAATGAGGAAGACTCTGACAGGTACTGAGGGGGAAGATATGGGTAAGAGTATGATGAGACAAGAAGCCTGAAGATGAAAGAGACTGGAGTGGGTCTTGGAGGATCCTGGTTAGGCTTCATCCTGAAGGCATCAGGGAGCCCCTGATCAGTTTCATGGAGGCAGATCTGTGCGTGTTTACTCAGGAGTGCATGAACTGCTGGGTAGAGAATGGATGGGTGGGCATAAGATAGGAGGCAGGAGGACCAGTTGGTGTGGCCCAAGCAAAAGAAAATGCTGTGAGGGCAGTAATAGTGGAGACAGCTTCTTTTCTCAGGCTGTGCTTTGGGAAGAATGTGAAGTGAGATGGGCCGTGTTGCTGGAACTCAGGGCAGGAGGTGTTGTGGTATAGACAACTGCATCACAGAAAAGGCATTTCTGAGCATCTTCTTCGGATTTGACAAGGGGAGGCAGAGTTCTTTGAGAGGCTCTTCGCTCTCTCCCAGACCTCCATCCCGAGGGGGAGATGAGACAGAGGGGTGAGCCACCAGCCTGTGAGGGATCGGGAACATTTTCTGTCTGCCTTTGGAGCATGTCACGTGGGTTGTGGGCAGAAGATTGATGTTCCTAATTACATTTGGCTCAAGCTGATATTAAGTATTTGTCTCATTCCCAGAGCCCACAATGCCGGCGGATGGTGGGGAAAGTGCCAAGAGGCATGCTGGCTAGCTGAGGCTAACAATCTGGGATCTGAAATATCCGTGAGGGATAAAATGGACAAGTCACAGCCATGGGGGAAGGATGACCGGTGATTTTGAGTTGTCCTTCAGTGTCTTCCAAGAATGGTTGGAGGGGCCGTGGAAAGGTCTGAAGGTCCAGCCTCCGGTCTTGAAGGCTGATCTTACCAAGACAATCCAGACAGGGAATGTGACCCACTTCTGATGCAGGACAGCTCGCCTAGGAAAATGCTTTTGTGGGTCTAATTTAAATTTTCTCTGCTGTGTGTCAAAGGTTTATTTCGCTTGATTCATTGTTAAAAGTGTTAAATATTCACTGAGCACCTACTGTTTGCCCAGGGGCACACAGCAAGAGAAGCCATGGCCTTGTGCTCAGGACACTTGTTAACTCACCTCAGGAAGCTCATGAAAACATCAGGCACTCAGACCCAAATGAGCGTGGGGGCTGGAGTCCGGGTGCACCAAAGAGGTAGGGCCACAAGAGATGGGGTATGTTGAATTAGTGCATAAAAATCAGGAGGGTGTTCTTGGCAGGGGAGCACTGTGGTCAAAAGCATGTGGTCCAACATGGGAACAGGAAGGGTGTGCACAGAGGAAATGCAGCAACATTTGCTCCCCAAGAGAATTAGCAAGTCATTGAAACACATTGAAGTGGGGCCAGTAGCTGTCCATCCACCTCCGAGGACAAGTGTGAAGATCACATAGGGCAGCAAGTGTGAGTGTGCACTGTGGAACCTGCAGAGCCACGGTGCAATGCTGGGAGTGCTAGTCACCATTTAAAAAGACTTCTGGGGCACCTGGGTGGCTCAGTCCTGAAGCGTCTACCTTTGGTTCAGGTCCTGGCCCCAGGGTCCTGGGATCGAGCCCCACATGGAGCTCCTTGCTGGGCGGGAAGCCTGCTTCTATCTCTCCCATTCCCCCTGTTTGTGTTCCCTCTCTGTATGTCTTTCTCTGTAAAATAAAATAAAATAAAATAATCAAATAAAAGATCTCTATTAGAAAGACTTCTGTTCAAGTCCTGGCTGTCAGTGTGTGATCTTGGGCAGGTCCCCTCCCCTCTCTGAGTGTGTTCACTCATCAGCAAAATGAAGATGGTAATTCCTTCCTCATACTCTTGCAGGTAGGGTTACAGGAAAAGAAATTAAAATAAAAATATAGCAGGCCCATCCACTGAGCGCTCAGCAGATCCCGATGACTACTGTTGTCGTCTACTCAGCCGGCTCCTTGAAGGCAGGCAACTGGTCTCCCCTCTTTCTCCAGCACCTTCCGCAGAGCAGGTGCCCAGACACCACCAGGTCCACTTGGTCTAGTTAATTGCTTTGCACAGTCGCGGTGGAGCAGGAAGCCAGCACTTCCGGGCTTAAGGCAGGCAGTGGGGCGCGAAGATTCCTCCGCCTCCGTCTCCACTAACCCCTCCTCTTTTGAGTTTCAGAGGTTCAGTATCTGCCGAAACCGGTTCTGCTCAGGTGCTTGGGAAGGAGGAGACTTGCCCCGTTACCTTCAGGTGGTTGTCCCTCAAGTCCGTCAGCGGATGCACCACACAGGTCGCGTCTGTGCTCCGCCAGAGTAGCGCTGCACCCAAGCGCAGTGTAGACACTCCTAGGACAGGGACGGTCCGATCTCTAGAGGAGTCTAGCTTTTTAAACAAGGGGTTCCGTAGAGAGCTTGTGGAGACGTGGAAAGAGCGGGCGCCAGGACGACCGCCTGGAGCCAAGGATGGCTGTTTGCCCTTGTCTAAGTCACTTCCCAGTCTGGTCCTCAGTTTCCTTCTCTGTGAAACTGGCTACACTGCCCGCTGGGCCAGCCAATCGCTGCGGGGAATTAGATTCAAAAGACCGCCAGTCCCGCGACCCCGTGCGGGGTCGGGCGAGGCAGGGCCTGCGGCCGCCACGCCCCTCTCCGCTGCTGCGCGGCACTCTAGGCCCGGGACCGACGTCGCCAACCTCCAGGGGGCGAGCCTGGCGGGCTTCCCGGCCCACGCGGCGTCTCGGCAGTCTAGCGTGTGACTTCAGCAGCGTCCCCGGGCCAACGGGGGCCCCCAAGCGCGGGGGTGGCCGTGCGCGCCCGCAGCCAGCAGGTGCCAGGACCTGGCCTCGCCCGGACGCGTGGCGTCCGCGGGCGCGAAGGGGTTAAGGCCTCGGGCCTGGGCGCCTGGCCGGGGCCAGGGGAGCGGCGGTGCCCGGCGGCGGGCTAGCAAGCCCCAGGCGCAGGGCAGGGCAGCGAGCGGGCGTGCGCTTCCTCCTCCTCCTCCTCCCCCCCGCCCCCCCGCTCCTTTGTAGCGAGTTCCCGGCCCCTCTTCCTCCCCCCGCCCCCCAGCCTGGGCCCTCTCCCCCTCTCCCTTTCTTCCTGCCTCGCCTTCCTGCGGCGAAGGAGGCTCATCTATTATAAATGCACATTCGGGGCTGACATCAGCGGCGAGCGGCGGGCGAGCGCCGACGAGCGGTCCCTGCGCGCTGCCCGCCCGGAGCGCGGCCCCAGGCTCCTGCGAACTGCCCGCGGGGCGCGGGGAGCGGTGAGCGCGCCCAGAGCTGCCCGCGCCGCGCCCGCCTGCTTCCCGCCGCCGCCTGGGGCCCGCGGTGGACCCGGGCCGCCGCCCCCGCACGCCGCGCCCGCGCCCCCGCACCGCCCCGGAGTTTCTGCATGACTGTCACAAAGGTAAGCGCCGCTCGCCCGCCGCGCCCGGGACCCGCCGGCGCCTGCAGCCCCCGGCCTCGGCTGCTGGGGGCGCGGGGGTGTGGGCGTGGGGAGGGGGCACTGGTGCCGGGGAGGTGCGGCGCGCGCCTCCTCTGCTCCCCGGGTTCCTCCAGTCGCTCTGGCCCCCAGGGACTGCGGAGGGAAGGGGGAGGATGCCGCTTTGGCAGCCGCAGTGGTTTGGACACCCCCCCCCCCCACACACACACACACCCGCACCGGCCCGCCCCGCGACTGCATTTTTAACCCTTATTTAGGATGCTGCATTTTTAACCCCTGGAGAGCAGTGTTGGGCAGCTGCTTGGTGTCTCCCGTTAGAGCGCGCCACGGGGAGCGACGCTGGCAGGAGTGGGTGTGGGAATGGGCTTGTCGCCCTGGGGAGACCATCCGACGGGCAAATCCACCCCACCTGCCAGGCGCTGCTGCCGGTCCTGCGAACTCTGGCCCCACTCCGGAGCTACTCAGTGGAGAAGGCACTCCTCCAGCCCCAGGAGTTGCCACTAGGGGTAGGACAGGTTCCCTGATGACCCTCTTGAAGATGCGGGGAGGGAATGTGACAGGGACAGGAGAGATGCGTGTTCTGACAGCCCCCATACTGGAGGAGAGTTCTGACTCTGCTACAGCGGCCCAGGTTTATTGGAGAGACTTTGTGGCCTCCCCATTATGGAAAGCAGACCAAGATAGTTGTGGAAAGTGCCCAGCATCAGGAGACCTGTGGAGACCTAAGTTCACTCTCCCCTCTGCCCCAAACCCCATGGATGACCTTGGCTGGGCCCTTCTACTCTGGGCCTCAGTTTCCTCTTGTGGAATATGAGGATGAAACTGTGGATCCTGGGGGTGGTGACAGACAGTTGAAGAACTAGTAAGAAGATCAGAGGTGTAAACCCAGACTTTTCAGAGGGCCCTGTCAGGTAAGGAGCTCACAGCGTGGCCTTGGCCTTAGGATTGGCAATCCCCGCACCCAAGGCCAGATTCTAGCAGCTACCCACCTGGTTTTCAGGACTGGAGAGCTGGAGGCCAATGTGGAGAGGAGGTCAGTGCCGTGGACCAGATGGAGGGTCAGCTGTGGAGGTGATGGGAAGGGTTCTTCAGGCTCCTTCTGCTAAGCCAGGGGTTACCAGTGCCTCGAGGAGATCTGCCTGCCCAGAGACAGCTTGTCTGTCCAGGGTCTTTGGGCTCAGTGCCCAAACTGGGACTTAGAAACGTTGCTGGGGGTGGCGGGGGGGATGTGCCTGGGGGCTAAGGATCTGCCTCAGTTTTGAGTACTCCTGGCAGGGCTGCTGTGGACCACGGTGGGTAGGATGCTTCTTCGTGTTTGGAAATGATGCCTGGGAAGGATTATTATCATTAAGGTTATTCATGTCAAAGACGCAAACAGGCCAAGGCAGAAGAGTAATGGATGGGCCTGAATGAGAGATAAAGCATATGAGATTTGTAATAATAGCACTGAAATTTGACTCATTGCCTCCCCTGCGTCTCTTTATGTACATGAGCTCAGGCAGCCTTCCTTCCCAGGAGGCCTGCAAGGAAGGTGTGTTCAGCCCCCTTAGGAGTGGAAGAGGCTGAGGCTCAGAGAGGAAAAGGGACTTGCTTAAGTTCACACAGCAAGTAAGTAGCAAAGCTGGGGTTTGCCGTCAGCTCTATCACAACCTATAGCCTATGATCTTTGTCTTGCTCTGCCCTGTTGAGTACATGGACGCTGGGTTATGCCATGAAAGGGGGTCACTACTCGAAGCCTCAGGCCCCCGAGGCATGGAGCCCACAAAAGTGGGTACTTGTCTGCTAAACTCAGTGGCAGGCCTAGCCTCTTGAATCTAGTGATTATTCACTGATGCCCTCCTCTTTCCCCGCAGCCCCCACCAAACCCTCCTGGATGTTCTCCTGCCCTAACCAATGTGGCGTCAGTTTAAGCCAGCTCAGAGGATTAGATAAAATCCCCACCTTAACCCTAGCTTCTCTCCCCTTGCCAGCCCTTCACAGACCAGCAATGTTCACGTGGGGAGGCCTAGGAGAGCAAAAGAGAAGCAGGAGAGGGCCTAGGAGCCCTCCTGCTGCCTGAAAGCCTGCCAGAAGAGGCTTCTCCAAGAGTTCTAGAAGAACCACAGTGCTCTAGGAGTCTGAAGGCCTGGCCTCTAGTCCTCAGTCAACCACCAAAAGGCTGTGTGACCTTGGGCTAGTCACGGCCATCTCTAAGCCTCTGTTTTTTCCATCTATGAGGTGAGCAGTTGGTTTCTTGGATGTCTTGGATCCCTTCTGTTGGGCATTGGCACATCTTCTGCGAGGAAGTGGGCTCTGATGGCGACAGGGGGAGCTCTCTCTTTTGGGGGGTTGGTCTAGTCACAAGACAGATAAGAAGAGGAACCCTCGAGGGGGTCTGAGAGGTGGAATCACTGCTTACCAGCTGGAGTGACAGGCAGGGGAGGACTGGGTTGGAGGGTGAGACCCCAGCCTTGCTTGTTCCTTAAGGCAAAGGTCACCCCTTTCTGGTGAGCCCCGGCTGCCTGCCGCTTGGAGTCCTCTGGGCCAGGGGTAAGGTGTGGATCGGGAAGAAGGTCTCTTTAGCTCAGAGGGCCTGGAAAGTGGAGGAGAGGAAACCGATGACAAACTGTTAGATCTTCAGGAGAACCTCCTGAGTCTAGATGGGCCTCCAGTTTCCATCTACCATCCCCCTCTCGTGCGCACCCTGGCCCCCTTCTTTTTGAGGTGCAGCCGCTAATGTTGCCCTTGAAATCTGAGGGGCTTGGAGGAACCCCTGCCCCAGATGGCATGAGAGATGAAGAGCCGTAGGTCTCCGGAGTGGGACCTTCCAGGCTGACAGAATGATTCCTGGTTATGATGTTTTAAACTCTTATTTTATTGTGTGGAATCTCATAAGCTGTCTTGGGTTCTTTATGCAATCATGAGGAGAAGGAAGATAAAAAGAAGGGATGCAGCCTGTCAGACCATAAACATCCCCAGGAGGTTAAGGGCCCATCTCCTCCCAGGTTCAGTCCCGTATCAGTCCAGAGGGCAGGTGAGCACGGAGGGAGCGAAGGCTGCTTTCCCAGTAATGGGATGATTTTATTCTTTGCCCTTTTCTGCCTGCTCTCTATGCGTTTTCTGTCTCGATGCCGGGTCAGTCATGCACCAGCCTGACTGTGCTTCTCTGGCCCTAAATATGTTTCTAAACTCCCATCAGCTAGCAAAACAGAAAAAAACACATTAAAATTGTGCACAGAGTACAAGTCAGGAGGCTATAAGAAAGGTCTGCCTCTGTAATGCAGGGCTTTGCAAACGCCTTTTGCTGCCTTGAGGTCCTTTGGAGTGATTTCCTGGCTTTTGTCTGGCTGTGGTCAGAGCTGGGCTGGTAGGTAAGGAAGGTGACTGGGCTTCCTCGTTCCTGAGTGTGGCTTGTCACACGAGATGCTGGGAGCTCAGCGCTTTCCTGGTCCCCAAGGCCACCTCCGGGGGGTCGGCAGTCCAAGAACAGAGTACCCCAAGCAGCCGGAATGCCTGCTGCACCTCAGAAGGTCTTAGGAGAAGGAGTGTGGGCAGACAGAATATTCTAGAGGCCAGCATCCCCCACTCTGAGCAGCCAGTTCCAGGTTCAGAAGTGACATCCTTGACCATGGCTGGGCCCCTCATTCTGCACGGCAGCCCTTTCTCTCCTGCCCCTGTCCCAGCACAGCCTAGCTCACAAAGGGGAGCCCCTGGTTCCTGCTGGATGTGCTGGAACCAAGGACAGTGTGGCCTTGTCCAGGAAGCTACTAACAGACCTTCGTTTGGCCAGGTCGTGTGTCCTTAGGACCCCTGAAGAGCGGCCTCAGAGAATAGGAAGTTTGAGTCAAAGCCATCCAAATCTCTCCCCTGACAAATAATAGAACAGGGACCCAGAGAACGAATCCTAAGTTACCTAAAGTCACTCAGCGGGTTTTTGGCTGGAGGAGTCAGAACCTGAAGGCTCCTGATTCCTGGCTGCCGTGCGAGGGGGGCCTCAGGCAGCCCGTGCCGGGACAGGGAGTTTGGCCCCACTCCAGTGACCCCACTGCACCACCCCAGCCCGGACCTCTCGGGTCAGAGTCTCCCTCTTCTCTTGAAAAAGTATCTGGGGTACCTTGCAACCTCCTGGGCCAGGACAAAGGAGAAGGAAGGAGTATGAAGCCTTCTGCTTCCAATTCCCAGACCAGGGTCTGGCCAGTCCAGAAGATGCCTGGACTCCCAGACATTCCACTTCCCAGCACCTGTCTCCTGTCTGGCTCTTACTGGAAGAGAGGAGAAAGCAGGCCTGTGACAGAGCCAGTTTGAGGGCAAAGATATTCACCGTTCCCCACAGAGACCCAGCTCCCAGAAACCTGAAGCAGAAAGTTCTGCCTCCCGTGCACTGTGTGCCCATCATACCTCCTCCCTTGCCTCAGTTCTTGCAAATACCCAGCATTCTCATGCAGAAGGTATGTGCTAGCATTCACTGGTTCCTAGGGCCAGCACCCTGGGAGCTCCTAGTCTGGGTCAGGCTGTGTGTTAGGCATTAGGGTCACAGGACACCGAAGCCACGGCCCCTGCTGTCCAGGACCTCTGAGGAGATGGATGCGGGAGGAGTTGTGCCAAAACATTGAGTTAGGATCTCAGGGTGCCGCGGGCACAAGCCATGTCTGTCTCCTGCATACTGTAAGTAACCTCAGCCTTTCTCCTTCCTCGCTGTCTCTCCCTCCAGAGCTCCCAGGGTTATTTTCTTCCCACCTGGGCCCCTAGGCCCTGTGTTCTCTGGCCCCGGGGTCATTGCCACCTTTGCCCCTATGACAGCACGCAGAGGCATCTGGGAAGGACGGTGAGGTGCCCTGGGGCCCCCCAAAGCCCCACAGTGAGCCGGCCCTGTGGAATCGGCACAGACTTGATTGAGCTTGGCGGGTTCGGGAGTGTGGACACTGGCTAGACCCACGGCCTGGCAGCATCCATCCCTGGCAGCTCAGAGATGGAGTGAGTTTTTCCATTTCTCTCCCGGGTTGGCCAGCCTGGAGCAGACATGGCCTCAGCCACCGCCGGCTCCTGGCACCGGCTCCTGGCACCGGCTGATTCTGATCTGGATACGCTAGCCACAGAATTTGTCTGGTGTCCAGGAGATGAGAGAATGTGCAAATTCCCTCTGCGCCCAGCCCCCCTCTCCGTCCCTTTTCTGATCAGCTAGTTCTGTTCCCCTTCCTCTCCTGGCCTGTGGACCCTGCAGGCTCAGGCTGGGCAGCTGGCATGGAGCAGAGCCCACTGGGCGAGGACAGATGCAAATCCAGCGGCTTCCGCATGAAAAGAAGCTGTTTTGAATGAGCCTCTCCTTTGTGGGCCTGGAGTGTGGGACCAGCTGCCTGGGAGGGGGAGGGGAGGTTGCGACAATGAGGGAGGAGCTGCCACCCGCCCCTCCTTGCCCACTGCCTCCCCTCCCCCAAGAGGCCCCTAGAGGGACCTCCTAATTGGTTTCTGGCTGGCACCCCCCCTTCCAATTAATTAACACAGCAAGGAGGAGGCACCCAGCTCTGGTCAGGACAGTCCCTTCTACAGAAAACAAACACAAATCCCTTGGAGGGTCCCAGGGCAGGGAGGGAGCCCCCTACTTACAGATGAATAAACAGAGTCTCCCGGTGAAAACATGGCCACACCCTAATCCCAGAGCTAATATGGGTCAGAGCCGGGTTGCACACCCAGATCTTCTGACATGGAGCCAGAACCTTCTCAATCCAATCGCTAATGGTCCACAGCCCGTGGACATTAATCACCGGGCTCTCAAGAATAAGTTATGAAGCCGCCATTGGGCACACACAGTCGCATGGGCTCTGGGAGCTTGGTTTTGTTAGCAGACACTCCCATTTTCCAGAGGCGCAGGGAGGGTGAGTGATCTGCTCTGGGGCGCAGGTTTAGTGGTTGGGGGAGTAGGTGGGGACCGGTCCCTCAGCCGTCAGACCCCAGAGCACAGGGGCATCTCATTTCCAGGACTCTCTTCCACCCCCTACCCCCAAGGCAGAGGGCTCTTATCTGTGGGTCTGGGGTCCCAGCACCAAGGTGTGCTTGGCAAAGGCTGCTTGCCTCAGGGGACACCCATGGCTGTGTTCTGCTTAGGCTACCGCTGTAACTGGGAGCCCTGTAAATCCTTTGGGAAAAGAACGTAAGCTGAGTGAGTGAGGAGGAGGGCACCCTGCACTCCGTGTCTGAGGTCAGACAGGGCCTCTAAGGAAGGGCGACCAGCCCTAGAGGGTGAACGGTTATGACACCTCCATTTCCACAATTTGCGTAGGGAACCCGGGTCTGTGGTCCAGGCTTGCAGGCCTTTCCCACTTGAATGCACAAATCCCCTCTCAGCCTGGGGTGGGCGGCCCTCTTGGGATGGCCCCTGATGACCAGGGCGGGTGCTGCTGGCTTAAGAATGCCAGCTTAGAGCCAGACAGATGGCACTGTATCATTGACTTGCTGTTTGCTCTTGGGCAAGTTGCCTAACCTCTCTGAACATCACTTTCCCCATCCATTAATTGGGATTGATAATAGTAGCACTTAAAAGGATTATTATAAAGATTAAACAAGCTGATCCTGTGAAGCACTTACCACATGCCTGAGTGTTCGCTATTCACGTCGGGAAGACAGAAAATTAAACAGATGCTTACAATGAGCGTCCTGGGGCTCATGAAATGAGAAGTACCAAGGAACTCTGGGAATCACAGCAGAGGGCCTGACCTAGTCAGAGGGGGTGTGGAGGGGACTTTTCAGCTGATTCACGAAGGATGGGTACAGAAGGTAGCAGGTGGAAGGAGAGGAGCTGAGGAGAGGGTAGGAGGCAGAGGGAACAGCGCAGGCAGAGGCCCGGAGTCAGATGTTCAGCAAGAAGGCCCCCTGCACGCAGGTGTCTGAGAGCTCGCACGTGTATTAGGTCATTGTATGCGCTGAGTGACTTTACGGTCCTCCCCCACTTCAAGAATGAGGAAGCAGGCACAGAGAGGCCGAGTAAGCTGCAAAAAGTTGCCCAGCAGGCAGATTAGAGGCTGGTCCAAACCCAGGCTTCCTGCGTCTGGCACTCTCCTCCTCCTCCTCTCTGCGGCTTCCTGATCACAGGAGGATGGCTCTTCCGTGGGCCAGGAGGATAGCTTTTCCGTGGGCCACTTCTTAGACTCAACCTGGGCCAGTGGGGTATAAGGTATGATGTTCTGTTTTCCCTCACAGAGCCTCCCTGGGCTGGGTTTTTGGGAGGACAGGACCCTTCTTGGCTGGCAGGCAAGGGTCATTTATTTTTCCAAAGGGAAACTTTGCTCTGGCAGGGAAATTTCTACCTTCTATTTTTACCGGGCCCCGTTAAAACCATCTGTAGTCCTTCCGATTATCAGGAGCGGGCCTCAGTCTTTAAAATAAAATTGTAGGGCACCTGGGTCGTTAAGCATCGGCCTTCGGCTCAGGTCATGGATCCAGGGTCCTGGGATAGAGCCCAAGTTGGAGGCTCCCTGCTCAGTGGGGAGCCTGCTTCTCTCTCTCTCTCTCTCTCTGCTGCTTCTTCTGTTTGTATTATCTTTCTGTCAAATAAGTAAATAAAACTTTAAAACAAAATAAAACTATAGGGATATATAGAGTGAACTTACTGGCCCGCGTGTGAGACCGAGGAGAACACCCATGCAGGATCCAGCTGCCTAGACAGAGGGATGTGGGGAGGCTCTCTCTGAGCGGGGGAGGGGGGGATGGTGGCTGTTCACACCCAGCCCTCAGAAGGAGCCCCGTGCTCAGGGTTCAACTCCAGAGCTGTCTGGGGTCATCTGGTCCAGTCCTCTGCCTCTGTGGCACTCCACACTTTCTAGGAACACAAGTATGACTCCTAATCTGAATTTTGATCCACTTAATAAATGCTAGTTTCTTAGGAGGCCGATCCTAGCCTTTTACCAAGTGTTAGGTCCCTGCTTTCAGGAAGCTGGCCGGGAAATAAAGATCGCCAGCGGAAGGAGCTGACCTTTCTAGAGGGCATCTATACCAGACTCACAAAAAGTGTTTCACACATATTTCCTCATTCAGTCTTGATGTACCTTTACTGCTCCTCCTCTGCTCGGTGCAGAA
The DNA here is from genome assembly GCF_030435805.1 of Mustela lutreola. Classification (NCBI taxonomy): domain Eukaryota; kingdom Metazoa; phylum Chordata; class Mammalia; order Carnivora; family Mustelidae; genus Mustela; species Mustela lutreola. Next base: position 55,210,097 of record NC_081296.1, read on the forward strand.
ACAGAGGCCCAGAGAGGGAAGGGAGGTCACTTACTAAGGTCACAAAGCTGGTGAGGGGCTGAGCCTGCCTTTCAGGCCTCTCTTGCCCCTCAGTCAGGCTGGTAGGAATGACCCTGAGACCTGTGGCCAGAGCCGGGGGGGGGGGTGGTGTCTGGAGGCAAAAAGACTCAGGCTTTGCTCTTAACCTCTGCTCCTCCCTGCATGACATTGGGCTAGTCCCCTCGACGTCTCTGAGCCTGTTTTCTCACCTATGAAAAGGGAGTTAGTGCTCCGCCTCACTAGGGCACTGGGATCTCTAGGGATCTCACACCCCTCCTGCCCCCTCCCACCACCAGTGTCCCTTGGCCTTGGGAGTTAGGCAGTCTGTCCAAGAGCTTCCCCCCTGCTGTGGTCGTGCCAGCAGCCCTCTTTCACACTGTATCCGCAGAAGAGACCAGGTCATCTCTCCCAAACGGCCTCTGTCTGTTTGTCTTCGGTCAGGCTGGTATGGGGCAGATGAAAAGTTGCTTTTCCCTCTTCCTGTTCTATTTCGGGTGTTTTAATATGCTTGGGACAAATAATCGGGCTAAGAATCGGATGTCCTGCTTTCGTTTGAAAAGTGAGACAAATAAAGCATCCAACCCTTGATCTGTATCGTCCTGCATCCGCGCAGGCCCCAGCGCCCTGTGGAGGGTGGGGGAAAGTTGGTCTCAAAGCCCAGTGTTGCCCAAGTCTCTGGGCAGAGAGCTCCGAGTCCCCGCTGGTAAATGACCTTGACCTTTGCTCCAGATACATCCTGGTGCCCCCCAGCTCAGACCTGCTTTTCCTTTGAGTGTATGGGAAGCTGTAGCCTCTGCTAGCTTGAGGGATTTGCAGCAAAACTTTTTTTTTTTTTTTTTTTTTTTTTTTTTTTTTTTTTTGAGAATGATTTCAGGGGCGTGAAGATCTGGGATCCAGGGGAGTTTCCAGGACGTGAAACAGCTGATGGAAAAGGAAGGTGTTGGGGGAGGGGGACAAGGGGATTTAATTCCTGCAGTTTGGGTGTAGCTTGGTGAAGAAAATGCTGTCCACGCCTGCCTTGCTGACCTCCCGGTAGAGATCACTTCGCAGGAATGCGTGGGGGAAATTTAGGATTCCGAAAAGTTTGGAATTCTGGGAAAGGGGATTTCTGTGTACCTGAGGGTCCATCTGATAACTTTTTAATATCACCAGTGTGTTCTCCGAAGACCCCAGGGCTGCTTTCCTGCCATCGTCATTATAGTGTGTGAGAACAAACTCAGGTTGTTACGGATTGAGGCCATTTCAGGTCCCAAAATTCCTGTTAAATTGACCTTTTAGGGTCTGGATCCAAGATAATTCCCCCGTTCTCCAAACTCCTGTCCTGCCCAGTCTACGACACCAGTCTCAGGTAAAGGCCCAACAAGTTATGTTGTTATGGGGATTGACCTTGATTCCTTGACTTGACTGTGAGCTCGCTGAGGCGGGGGATGATGTCTGGTGTTTTGGGGTATCTTTCACAGTGCTCGTCAAAGGTGTGGTGTAGACTTTGGGGTAGCCGGTGTGAAGTGCAAGGTTGGGCGGGATGTCCGGGAAGCCAAAGCTCTTCCCTAAACATTGCTCCTGCTTGGGCTTAGTCCTTACTTTTGTACGTCCGTGGACCGCTGGAGCTGGAAGGAACTCTAAATAGAGACGTAATGGGACCTCTGTTTTGCAAAGGAGAAAATCGAGACCCCAGAAGGTTTTCCTGAAGGGGGCACAAGCGGCGGAGCAGGAAGCGGGGCTCCCTTTGGTTGATGGCAGGCTCAGGCTGGGTGAATTTCAGTTCCGTGGGTTTTTCTCTGCTTCTGGTAGAAATCAGGCCAAGGACTGATTCAGAGGTGGGTGGTGGGGGAAAGTTCTAGAAATGAGACTTGGAGAACTTCGCCTAGCTGGCAGGGAGCACCCGAACAGAGAGGCTCAGCTCCCCAGGTAATCAGCCAGGAGCACCACGCCTAGTCGTGGCCTTGGTCTGGCAGAGGCAGGAGGAGTGCGTGCTGAGGCTCCTTCTTGGCCACGGAGCTGTGGTCCCCGAGATCTGGCAGCCAGGTACCCTGTGTACCAGGCTGCCACTCCGGCCGCCGCAGAGGCCCACGAACCCCACTCTCCCTCCTGGAAACCAGCCCTCCTGGCATGTTGGGCTGCAGCCAATCTTTTCCTCCTTTGTTTCTCTGAAACCATTAGAAGGGCCTCTGGGTTGGGAGCCTGGGTTGCTAAGAGCTTTCCTCTGGCCAGACCTTATCAGGGCTTGAGAAGTCTCCCGGCAAAGGCAAAGTATTCCCTGGAACTCTGGTTTGGAGGGAAGGAGGGAGGGAGAGACAGAGAGAGGGAGAGAGGGAGAGTGGGCGAAGGGAAGGGGGGGGCTCAGGAGCTGCAAACAAAGCCACCCCTTTGCTGGCCCCCCCGGGGAACCAGCGGACCTTTGCTTTTGAAGAGCAGCAGGAATGATGCTGTCCCCCAAGCCTGCCCCCCATGCGACGTGGGTCACATCTAGGATGTACCCCATGACTCGAGCATCACCCCAGCCTCAGAGAGGGGCAGTAGCCCTGAGCATCCCAGTTGGGGGGGGTGAACCCGGACCTGCCCCAGGGTGTCTGACTGCACCACCCGCGTGGGCCCGGCCTGACAGTGGGGGCGAATCGTGCTGTATGATTACTTTCTTCAAGATCACCCTCCCAGCACCGTACCCAGGATTCTGTTCCTCTGGGCCTTTTAGATGTTATTAAAATATAAATTCCCCCAAGAGGGGTAATACCTGACTTAGGCAGCTGTCACCCACTGGACTCCGCCTGCAGATGGCAAGACCCGAGAATAATTAGACTTTACTTGGGAGACGATCCTGAGGAGGAAAGTGAGGCAGGAGTGAGGGAGCGGGGAGCCAGAGTGGCCAGGGGAGTGGGGGCAGTGAGGACTTGCCGTGGTTCTGGGTACCTCTCCACCCTCGCTGCCTTGCTCTCGCGACCACTGACCAACCCCGCTTCCTTGCCCCTAAATAAAATGAGGCGCTAGATACATTCGAAAAGCATTTGCTGAGCACTTTTGGGCCAAGCCCGAAGCACGTGGCACCAGGCATGAAAGGGTGCCCCCAGGCCATCCTCTCATCAGGGAAACCCCCATCCAGTGGCAGAGACGGGCTGCCCAGAAGGACAGGTGCTTCAGGGAGGCGGCAAAGGGAGGCTGGTGAGCAGCAGTGTGGGGAGGGCAGGGATGTGTGTACCGAGCGCTGAAGCCATGGGGACGGACCCGGGAGGCCAGGCAAGTTCTCCGGAGGAAGAAATCGTAGCCCAGTCTCCAAGGCCGAGTAGGCAGAAGCGTACGAAGAGGAGGGAAGGGCATTCCGGGGAGAGGGGGCGGCATGAACAAGACAGGGAAGGGGGACATGGGTTTGGCTTATTTTGGGAGAGTTGGGTGTGGCTGGGTGGAAAGGGTAGGTGAGGGGTGGTGAAGCAAAGCTGGAGGGGCAGGCAGAAGCCAGGTGGGGTTTGGGCTGTACCCTATAGAGATGTCAGGTGCCCTGGCTCGGCTGTAAGGGGATGGACCTGATCCGACTTGCCCTTTGGTGGTCTCTTCCAACCCTAGAGGCAGAGAGTGAGTGGACATTCCCAAAACCTGGGTGTAGCCAGGTGGGGGCAAGGGGTTTGGGCCCCCAGCCCAGATCCCCAGCAGGTAGCTCCTGCAGGGCTGCGAGGGAGCGCTGCCTGTGCCCCTCTCCCCACCAAGGAGATACCTGTGGTGGGACCACACCATGGTACTGGCCTTTCCCGCCTGCCTGGGGCTACTAGAAAGGTTGGCTCTGGGAGTTGAGGATACAGAAGGAGGGGGCAGAGGGCCATAGGTCTCCTGCTGGGAAGACATGGTTCCAGCATGAAGAGAAGACCATCATAGGAGGCTTCTAGCAGCTCTCACCTAAAGCCCAGCTCAAATGCTGTGTGACCTTGAGTTAGTCAGCCCCCCAACTCTGGTTGGGACTCAGTTTCCCCAGCTAGATGGCATCCCCTGGTCCAAGGTTGGGTGCAGGAGGGAGCTCATGGATGTACTTACTTCCTGCTGCTGTCCAGCCTCAGGCCCTGGCCCATCTTCCTCCCTCTGAGCCACGTCCACTAGTGCATGCACACGTGTGCATCACACATACTCCAGACTGTCAAGGTTGTGAACAGCTAACAAAACTCGGGCATTGATGGGGCGCCTGGGTAGCTCAGCCGTTTACTGTCTGCCTTCGGCTCAGGTCATAATCCCAGGGTCCTGGAATTGAACCCCACATTGGGCTCCCTGCTTCCTCTCCCTCTGCTGCTTCCCCTGCTTGTGCTCTCTCTCTCACTCTCTCTTTCAAATAAATAAATAAAATCTTAAAAAAAAAAAAAGCCAAAAAACTTGGGGGTTGAGGATCAGAGTTCGAGTCCTGGCATTGCCACAGCTGGCCCTGTGACTTTGAGCAAGTCGCTCAGCCGATCGAAACTTTGGCTTATTCCCTGTCATTTGGTGTAAACATCAGACCCTCCCACGCCAGGGAATTCTATGGGTCAACCTTCTCCACATCTTTTCCTATACCCCCTTTGTGCTGATGCTGCCTTGCTCAGCCCGAGAGCCCTTCTTCGATGAAAATTCTATCCACTCTTTATTGGTGACCTGGGGGGGCGTGTAGTATTCACTAGGAAAGGACACAAAGGAACCTTCCGGAGTGATGGCCGTCGGGTGAACGTATGCATGAGTAAACATTTTTCAAGCTGAACACTTAAAGTTTGTGTGCTATGAGCATGCTGGATATATTTTAATATATTAATGTTAAAATATGAATATTTTATTTTATTTTCTTAGACAAAATAATTATTGACTTATTGTATTTACTTGTTAATAATACAATATTAATATTTAATATATTTATATTTGATTTTTTAAAGCAAGTGGAAAAAGGATCCTTCCCGGCTTTCTGGTGTAAGCTTCATCTCTCTCCATCCGCTCAGATGTTCATTCCCACTACAAATATTTGTGCTCTGGGCGGCCCAGGCATGCAGGGGTGTGAGCACTGCCATGGGGGCTCAGGGGTACAAGAAACTTCGGTGTCCCCATGTTGTCAGGGGCAGTGGTTCTTCAGGCTTGGCTACACATCCCCTGGGGACATTTAAATGCTTTGCAGGATTATATGACCCATGGGACACTTGGTTTAATGTTCTGCTGATACTGTCTTGAAACTCTGTATTCTTTTTGATCAAGGGCCCCTACAAATGATGGAGTTGGTCCTTTCTCTCCAGCCCACCCCCACCTTTGCCCAGAACAGTAGAATCAAAATCTCTGGGAGGTAGGGCACGGGCATGAAGATGTCTTTACAGCTGAATTTCCTTCTGGAGTAATGTCCAGGGGCAGCCCTTAATCCTCAGACAGCTGGCTGAAGCGGAAGCTGGCACCTGACTCTCTAGATGCTTGTAAATGAGTTGGAACGCTAAGACCTCACACGTGAGGGTGTCCCAGGAGCAGTTTCCAGGTGGCTGCAGGGACAGTGATCCAGGAGGAGGGGGAGGCCAGGGGAATCATTGCGAGGGTGGGGCGGCCAGGAATGGTCAAGGAAGACTTCACGGAGGCGGTGTCTCACTCACCATCGTGCAAATGGTGAGAGCAAAGAACCGAGAGAGGAGAAAAGGCAAAGGCAGGTAGCAATAAGGAAAGGGAAGGACTCATCTAGGGGAAGGGAGCACACAGGAGCACTGCAGTGTGCCCTGTGACTTGAGTGGAGGGAGGTGTGGCTGGGATTGGGGTGGGATTGGGAAGCACAGGAAATGACAGTCTGAGAAGTCAGAATCCTGGTGGCAAAGGGGAGCTGCTCAATGTTCCCTGCCCAAGAATAATGTGCTCCATGAACGACTGAAGGAATAAACAAAAGGAGGGTATGAGGGAGCCCAGGGGGACTGGCCCACTAAATGGCCGTGGTCTCCAGCCAGAGCTCTGGTCCACCTGTGCCTGGAGGCTCTGTACCCTTGCCCCGCAGGTGGTGCCTGTCTGAGCAGGAACCTCAGGTCCCCTGCACTGTGGTCTCGGGCAGCAGCCACTAAAGTGTCCCCAAGAACAACAGATGCCGAACAGACTATGTTCTCCCATTTCTAGGGACAGCAAGCAGTTGTGGGGGGAGGATGCTTCTGGTGAAAAAACAAAAAACAAAAAACGGGTCTATATTCTCCTGCTCCCAACAGGTTCCCCAACCCAGGTGCGCACCCTGTGCAGGAAGGCGGCTGTGCCTGCCACCCTTTATTTCCCATGGCCTCTGGGAGACACTGCAGGGGTAGGAGTGGTGAGGGTCCTGCCCGCGGCGGAGGAGCCCCCATTTCTGAGTGACCAGAAGCAGACCAAATGCAGATCTGTTTGTTTCTCCGCCTCCTGAAATATTTAAGCAGGAAGATGAGAAAGGGGTTCTGTTTATTGAACATATCCTCCAGGGAAGAAGCCGCAGGGAACGGGCTGCTTCCCGTGTCTGAGAGCCAATGAGCAGAGAAAGGAATTTCTTTGGGTTTGAAGCCAGACAGAGCCTGTGTGCCTGCAAAAAGGAAGGGGGCGGGGATTTCTGGAGGGGACAGAAAGCCCTCTCAACCTCCTGCTTCTGGTCCCAAGAAAGCCATTCAGCACATGCTTTCTTGGTGACTCCAAATAATAACAACTGAAATCTCAGCCTAATTTCTGTTCTGGGCTCTGCCTCTACCATGCTGTGTGACCTCGGGCAAGTTGCTTAACCTCTCTGGGTCTTTATTTCCAGCTCCGAAAAGGGAGAGATATCAATCCAGTTCTGTCTGTCTCTTGCCACTATTTGGAGAGTCAGATGAGCTGTGGAATGGATAAGAAGAGGTGGACGGAGCATTTCACCCTGCGAAAGTCCCAGCTATGCAATGTTCAAAGCCAGAGAACTGACAGGAGACAGGATTGAAGGGCCAGCCCAGCTGGCAGCTGTGGCCTGTAGGATCAGGCCAGGGGGAATGCTCCCAGGACCAAGGCCCACCCTGGGACCCCTTCCCTCCTTCCTCCTCCAGCTGAGTCCCACGCATGTGTCCCTGAGAATTCTGGCAGGATTTCCTCCCAGGAAGGGGACACGGCTGTCCGGTTTCTATCCCCTGGGAGTTGCAGGCACCAAGGGGCCAGACTGCACTTCCCCTGACCATGGGACTGGCCTTGTCTTCAGATGTGAAATTCTGCAGCTCTGTGCCTGGGTTCTGGCAGGCCCCAGGTCACCTGCTGTGAAATTCTGCAGCTCTGTGTCCGGACCAGGCAGGCCTCAGGTCATCTGCTGTGCACACTCCAGGGGCCAGCAGCCCTGTACCCAGTTTGGCCCCTGGGGCAGGGCTTCCAAGGCTTCTTCCGGGGCCAGGTTTCTATTCCCAGCTTCATCACTGGCTTGCTTTTCCTGTATCTCATGGGGGACCTTATAAGAAGTCATAGTCAATAACATCAGTTAGGATTAGAACAGATTAGGACGATCTGAATCTGAATACGAAAGACCATCCAGGTGATAGCCCACTTAGGGGACTGGCCCTGGAGGCTTGGGAGACAGGACAGAACAGAAATGTCAGGGGATGGTAAACGCCATTAAGAAAAATGCTTTGGGGTCAGGGGCGGAGCAGTGGGGGCCAGGGAGCTATTGTGAATAGGGTGGCTCTGAAAGGGGATGTGGAGACCCAGAGTGGAATGAGGGGAGGGATGGAGCCCCAGGGAATCTGGGAAGAACTTTCTGGCTGAAAGCAGAAAGCTCAAGGCTTTGAGGAGAAGGCCACCTGTAGCTGAACCACGGACAGAGGCCCTAGTCTGGGGCATGGTGAAGGGAGAGGGTCAGAAGGAGGCTGAGGCTGGGTCTGGGTCACACTGAGTTCTCCTCCTCCCACAGGGTGCCTCCTGCTCAGTAATGTTTGTTGACTGACTGCTTGAGAATGACTGCTTAGGAAAGGCAGGAAAGGAGGCGGGAAAGAAGGCTGGAGGTCTGGAGCCCAGCAGCCCCGTTGAGCTGATGAGGGTCTAAGCCAGGGCAGAGGACTCTGTCTGGTGACTGGGTGGGAGGAGGGGGAGATGGCTGTCAGCTCTTCTAGGAGCTGCTCAGAGGAGGACTGTCTCTATGCATCCACAGGACATGAGCACGGGGGCTCGCACCCCCCTGCCACGATGGGTCCCCGGAGCTTAGCCCTTCCCCTGGCCTGGGACCAGTGAAGCAAAACCAGAACCTCACATCCCTCTTGGCCTCTAGAGGATGCTCCAAACTGGGCTGCAGCCTCCCGCAGGGCCTGCTGGGTTCTCGCAAAGTCCTCAGGGCCGGCCTCCCCTGCCCGCCTCACCTGGCGTCCAACCTCATTAGTATTTTGAGCAGAAGCATATTTATTTTTTCCTGCGGGGAATTGGTGCCCTGCTCATTTCAAGTGGAGGAAAACCAAAGAGCAATTAAGAGGCTCAGCCGTCTCAGGTCAAGGAGAAGGGAGGAGGAAAGTGAGGCAGCTGCCTTGTAGGCTGCTGTGCTCTGCTCTGGGTTGGCCAGGGCTGGGGAGGCGAGGAGGAAGGTGCTACAGGATTTGAATTCGCTAGTAACAAAATACTAATGATCAATGTTTACTTGGTTCTGAGCATGTTCTAGACTATACTAGTTGCTCTGTGTGCCTCTCATTAACATTCTTTCAACAGCCTGTGAGATGGAGGGGTGGGGGGGGGCGTTGGCACGGGCTGCTGTTATGTCCATTTTATGGATGAGAAAACTGAGGTTTGGAGAGTTGCGTGTCCCAGCCCACACAGCTGCGAAGCTGATGGAGCCAGCGTTCCACCCATCCCTGAAGCACTGGCCCTTTAGCCAGTTTGGTTGCCATTTTGTCCCTCAAAAATAGTATATTTGGGCACCTGGGTGGCTCAGTTGGTTGAACGACTGCCTTGGGCTCAGGTCATGATCCCGGACTTCCAGGATCGAGTCCCGCATCGGGCTCCCAGCTCCTTGGGGAGTCTGCTTCTCCCTCTGACCTTTTTCTCTCTCACTCATTCTCTCTCAAATAAATAAATAAAATCTTTAAAAAAAAAAATAGTATATTTAACGCACAGCTTCTCCCTGATTTCTGTTTCCCTCCCATCAAGGGGGGAAAAAAGGACCAAACGAACAAAAAGCTCTTGGTTGTGGCGCCCCACTCCCACTCCCTCCAGTTACACCCACTGCTCTGGTTGGGCGAGGGGGGGGGGCAGCAGACCTGTGGGGGGTGGTGGTCGTGCTGATGCGCCAGGGGCCCTGAGCCGGGGAGGGCTGGAGAGGAAACAGGACATGGGGATGACGTTTTGGAGGTGGAAGCGGGTACGGCGTGGAAGTCAGTAGGGCACTGGGGATCCTGGGAGGGGCCAGCTCCCATCAGGGGCCCTATCTCCGATCCGTCCCCCTCAGCCAGACCATCTACCTATTCCACAGACTGGGCTCTGAGAGCATTTTCAGTTTCAGAAAATCAGATCCCTCAGAGGCTGAAGCTCGGGAGGAAAGGGACAATAATAGCAAGCTGGAATTGGGGTGTCCTGGCTTCGGAGTCCCTGGCCAGAGAGAGCAATGGGGGAGGGGGCTGGGAGGGAGGGAGAGAGAACAAACAGGAAGTTTTCCCCGTCTCTGCTTCTCTGTCTTGCTGCATCAGTGATTTTGCTAATAGCAACCTCCTGGTAAAAAATTGATCCAATTTTCTCAGGACAAGAGGCCCGATTTTTTTTTTTTTTTTTTTTTTTAAAGCCTGGACCTTAGAGAAGCCAGGCGGAGGCAAGTCCCTGGCAAGCGTCCCTTCCTGGAGCCCACCAGGCCCGGGGGCCTTTCTGCCTTTCCTCCCCAACTCCTGCTGCAGACCCTATCCTCCCACTCCCTTCCCCTCTTGATGCTGGGCTCCTCGCTGGGCACCCAGGGGCTCATCTGTCACCTGGTCTGTGTCTAGAACGCTGGGGTTTTATGCAGGAGCCTTGCTGGGAGCAAGCTCCCATTCTGCCTAGAACTTCTGGAAGCCTTGGAAGGGTGACGCTGTTGGAGGGATGCTGGGAGTCGGGAGCTAGGGGGATGGAAGCTGTGGCGGCCCTGCTCTGAGCCTGTTCTGGCTTTAGGCCTAAGCTGGCCCGGGCTTCCCCAGATGAGGGGATGGAGGAAGGAGGAAAGCTCTACCAGCCTGTGCTCCTGGAGTCCGTTGTCTACCGGAGTGGCAGGATTCTTGGCTTCCCACCACCCAGGCTGCTTAGCTGGGTGTGCAAAGCCTTCCTTCTCTGACCACGTTGCTCTCCTTGGCTCCTGCCCACACCCTTCCCCTTAGCCACATTGGTGTGCTTGCTGCCCCCAAATTTAGCTCGTGCTTTTCTGCTCCTGGTACTCCAAAGGCCTCCTGATCCCCGATTTCGAGGCCCAGCCAATGGGCCCAATGCCACCTCCTCCAGGGAGGCTTCTCTGATCTTTCCTCAACTCCAAACTGTTCTTCTGTCGCGGCTCTGCGGGGACCCCCTACCTTCTCCACCAGAGGGCGAGCCCCATGTCCTGAGTGGGAGGGAGTCCACGATGCCGCGGATCCTATGACGCCTTTCTCGTGCCTGGCCCCGGATATGTTCGAGTGGAGATTTTTGAATGACATTTTTGTATTGTGCATGGAGAGGACTCTATTCTGTGCTTGTGAGACTTCAGCCACGTGAGATGCATTTGTTGGCGAACCTATTAAAGGGCGCAGAATAAAGCTTCCCAACCCTGACCTCCGAAGGGCCTGGGACAGATAGAGGGAGCTTATTCTTCTTCCTCCCATCCCCCCAGCACCGCTATCAGCTGTGCTGCCCTTGAAGAATTCTAAAGGGGGGAAGTGCTCCCCAGGGCCTCCCAGACCTCCCGCCTAAGAAAGGCGGTGGCCTGGTGACCTCCTCAGAGCGGCGTGCTACCCTGGGGGCTCTGCCGTCCCCTGGGAGACTGCCATATGCTTTCCGGATGTCCGGGTCTCATTATGCTCCAACTCAAAAATTCATCTTGTCTAATTGTGCTCCAGGCCGGAGTGAATTCAGGAACTCTTACCCAGGCTCTGTGGGCTGGGAGTTTCCATGGCAACAAGGGATGCGTGGTAATGAGCTGCGTCCTTGGAGACGCAGCCCTGGGCTAGGGGGGGGTCTCTGCCTGTCTCTCTGTGTAGACTGTCCCTGCTGCTTGGTGGAGGCCCTCTCCAACCCGGGACCAGGGGCTGGGGAGCAAGGATGGAGGCAACTCTGCAGACCTTTGGGATGGGTCCATAATTCCCCTCACCCATGGTGCAGGGATAAAAGGCACTCAGATGATTTCAGTCTCAGCCTCATTGCAGGTTGGGGGGTTGTCCTTGTCCCACAATCAAATAAACACCTCTTCATCTAGAACATATGAATGTAGCCCAAATTCCACTGCTTTGACTGTCATCTGTTTTGCAAACTTTCTAAAATGTGGAAGTGGCACTCCTCCTTGAAGGCCTGACTGAAAGGCCACCTCCTCCAGGAAGCCTTCCTGGAACTTCTCTCTGCCAACCCCCTTTGCCACTGTGCTTGGTCTGTCCCTCATGCATATTTTTCAGCACAGTTGCCCAGGAGTGGACTTGGCCCAGTATACATCAGGTTCGCTTCATACCAGGTGACGAAGTCCTCTAACATAGGTAACCTTCTGCTTTCCTCTCTGGAGCTTCAGATATGGTGCCCCCAGAGGGCTTAGACAGAAAAAGGGATCTTTGCTAGCAGCCTCTCTCTGCCCTCAGTCCTACCCTAAGCTTCTCTGTTGATGTGGCCCCCAGGGCCTTTGGAGACCTTGTCTTCCGTGACTGCGGGTGACAGCCAGGGGACAGCCCTCTGCCTTTCCCTCCTGAGGAGGGAGGGACGCCTGGGCCTTTGGGGAAAGAGTGGGAATGAAAAGGAGACGAGAAGAAATGAAGATAGCGAGCGGGGGACAGCCTGGCCCGGCGCCCAGCCTCCTAGCTGCTGGGCCCTTCTGTGCCTGGTCCCCGACAGGGGAAGATTAGTGTGGGAGGAGGCTTGTGGGGGGTGGGGGATGCAAACCCAGCAATCTCTCCACAGCCACCGCACTTCCTTCTCCTCTGTCCTGCTGACTCTCAGTTACCAGAAATGACCTGGAGACAGAGGAATGAGTGGGGAGGAGGCTGCCTGTCCGACTTTTAATCAAAAGGACCAGGACACTTTCCAGCCAGCCTCTCGGGCACTGGCAATCTGTGATGTGTGTCTCCCTCGAGGGATGGGGTGGTGGGCAAGTTTCTGGGGGTGCAAATAGTGACAGGAGTAAAGATTTAGAAATCCACCCAGAAAGTAGAGTCTTCTGCTTGTCTCTCTGTACCCACTCCCCTCAAGGCTGCAAACTGTCCTTGAGCACCTGCTGGGTGCCAAGCCCCAGGCCCTAGGGATGCAGTGATGGATGAGGGGTGTCCCTGGCCTCCAGGGACTGTAGGGACAGTGGTGGGGCCCGCCTGTTGCTGGGCCTTCCTTCAGCCAACATCCCCTGAGCGCTGCCTGTGAGCTGTGCCTTTTGGTGAGTCCTAAGGGTAAAGCAGCAAACGTGGCAGCTGTCAGTCAAGGGCAGGAGGGGGGTGAGGAGGGCAGGGTCTCACCCTCACAGCATGGAGTGAGGCACATAGGCTAAGGGAAGCAGAGGAGCCCAAAGGAGTAGGAGCCGCTAACACAGTTGTAGGAGATTGGAAGGCTGCCTTGAGGAGATGGTTCTGGAGCAGAGAACTCCAAAAAGGAGGAGGATTTGGCCCAGTGATCACTGGGCAACAGGATCAAGAGAGAGGAAATCAGCACGTGCAAAGGCCCGGAGAAGAGAAGCAGAGGCCCCGTGGAACAGGAAGAAACTGAGTGCATCCGGGGCCTAGATGGGCCGTGCTGGGGGCCCAGGCCACAGAGGACCACCATAATCCAGTTCGCAAGGACCATGGACTTGATCTTGAGGGTGGAGGATGGGACAATTTACTGGCTTTATGCAGGGGAATGACATCAGATTTAGGTTTAAAAGGGCCACTCGGGGGTGTATTCCTTTATGATTAAAAATAAATAAAGATCCCCAGTTTTTCATGTCAGGTCACCCTCAGTGCTGTGAAGGGAAACCAGGGAGAGGCCAGGCGGGAATCGCAGTGACTGGGGTGTGTGGCCCACAGTAGGCTCTGACTCGGGACGCACACACACTTTGCCTATCTGGTTTCATACAGACATTCCAGGCCACTCAAGAGAGAGATGAGCGTAAGGGCTCTCACTGTCCTGTGTCATATGTGCCTTTACCTTCTGCCTGTCCCTGTCTGTCCCAGGTTAAACAGGATCCAGCCATCATCTCCATGGTCCCCGGGGCTCTTACTGCCCCGGTTGGTGGGGGTCCCGTGGTTTGCCTGCTCTATGGTGTCTCCTCCTTTTATTGCCCCTGGTTGGGGAAGGATGGTAGCTGTGGGTTTCAGCTTCTCCACTTCAGCGAAGGGAGGTTCAGCGAGATAAGCAACGCCCTCCTTCTTCCTCCTCAAGAACACAAAGAAGCTTTTCCTTTCTGTTTTCTAGTGGGAATATTTCACCAACGTGGACTTGTTTTTTGGGCAAGGAGGGCCTGCCTGTGCAAATCTTGCGTACACACAGTTACATCTCTTGTTGGGATGCGTGTAATTTTATTTTCGGGGAAGGGACACGGAGCTTGGCAGTCTCTTGCTTAGAAACAGCTGGCTCGTTGGATTAACACCTGTTTCCCTTGAGCGGGAAGGTGCTGGAGAGCCTCCTGCCCAGTGTGGGTTTGGGATGGGAGGTGACAGATGTCAGGTGGCTGGGGCTGAGGGGGGAGAGGAGACAGGTCGGCAGCTTTCGGAGGCAGAACTGCCTCTCTGTCTTGGGCACTGGTGCCCCCATCAAAGTCCCAGGCCAACAAGTGTCCAGCTTCTAGCAGGTGTTGGGATACTAAACTAGCTGCCCGGTGGCCGAGTGACTGACTCAAGGAATGAATGAGTTGAATGAATGAATGGGAGGACAGCGCGGAGCAGTGACCGTTGGCCTGGAACCTCCAGATAATCATAAAGTAGTTACACAAAGGCATGCTTGAGGAGGAAGCTAATGGGAGGCGGGACAGAATGAGCCACGGGGATGGTGCAGGATCCCCTGGATGTCAGCATTCTGCGTCTCCCTGAGCACATCCAGGGGCACGTATTGAAGGGATTATCCCCCATCGCCCCCCATTCATATGTGGAAACCCTAACCCCCGGTGGGACTGTGTTTGGAGATGGGACCTTCCAGGAAATGCTTAAGGTTGAAGCGGGTGAGAAGGGTGGGGCCCTAATCCTGTAGGACTGCTGTTCTATGGGAAGGAGGGAGTGTACGGCGCCCAGAGGAAAAGCTGTGTGAGCCCACCAGGTCAACCAGACTCCCACCTCCGGAGCCAGCTGGCCTGTGGCCCTCCGTTTCGGCATTGCTAGCCGGTGAGCACGCACAGGGTTGCGGGAACTCAGGTGGGAGGTCAAGGTAGACGGAACATGGGGGGAGGAATTCCGAAGGGCCTCAGGTCTTCTTCCGGGGCTCATAGGAGAACATGCGCACTCTGGACCTTCAGGACAAGGGGCCGGGCTGTGAGGTCAGACTGCTGGGATCCACATCCTGGCCCCTCCGATCCTCCAGCTGGGAGGTCCTGGACAGGTTTTAGCTCTCAGTTTTCCCATCTGTAAATGGAGATAGTAACCATGGTCGCTATGGTTAACCCCTTGTTGTACAAGTAGCATTGTGAGTGTGGGGTTTTTTACATACTGAAGCAGTGAGTACTGAGCCTGGCGCCTAGTGAGTCCCCCGCAAACACAGCTGCCCCCTTCATCCTCACTGTGTCTGCTTGTCAGTGATGTCATTCGGGTGTCCCCACATGTCACACGCATGCCAGGGGCTCCAGCCTTTGTTCAGAACGTGCTGGAACCTACTTGGGAGCAGCTTTCGGGACCAGCTTCTAAGGGGGTCCAGCCTCCTACTTCCCCCTGCAAACCATCTTCCCCACCTTGGAAGGACCAAGCTTGTGTCTGAATGACTCTGACTGTGGCTAAGGAGAAGAACCCTATTAATGAGGGCAAAGATATGCCTTCACTGAAGCTATTCCTAGCCAGTCCTAAGCAGGGTTTCACTCCAGGAATTTAAAAAGTGATTTAGTTTCTTTCTTTAAAAAAAAAAAAAAAAATGGTGATTTGCTCTCAACGTTGTGGTTAGAATATGTGCCTGTCCTTCCCAGGGGGCTACTCCAGGAAGGCCATCCTTCTCTGTGTGTATAAGCCTTGACTTAAAAGCACCATTTCACTTCTCTGTAAATTCAGGGAGTTCCTTGTGCTAGCATTCCGAAATCAGAGGTCCTGAGAACCTACACAAAAGTGGGATTGTAGGTGTTTTTGTTCTGTTTGGTTATACGTCTCTGTTTGCCTTTCTGTACTGTATATTTATTTATTTATTTTAAGATTTTCTTTGAGAGAGAGCATCAGAGAGAGTGAGAGCAGAAGCAGGGGGAAAGAATAGAGGGAGAAGCAGAGTCCCCACGGAGCAGGGAGCCGGATGCGGGACTTGACCTAGGACCGTAGGATTATGACCTGAGCCGAAGGCGGATGCTTAACCAACTGAGCCACCCAGGCACCCTATACTGTACATTTATTATTTTGACAGTTCAGAGAAAATTAAGCAAGCTTTTAAGAAGTCCTCTGAAAAAGAGAGAAACTCCAGACTTGGAGCTGCCCTGGGCTGTCCTAGGTCCTGTGGCACTGTCCTCCAGCGCTGTAGAAGCCATTATCAAAGGCACATAAAAGTAAAGGAGTGTCAGCCTTTTGAAAAGCAGTTTGGCAACATGCATCACAAGCCATAAAAATGTCCATATCCTGTGACCTAGTAATCCCACTTCTGGGAACCCATCCAAAAGAAATAATCCCAAGGCAGGGAAAGGCTCTATGCATCAGAGTGCTCATCATGGCATTATTTATAACAACAAAAGATTGGAAGCAAAATAAAGGCTTCGCAATATGAGACTGGTTAAGTAAATTAGGCAGCGTTTATTCAATAGAACATTTTGCAGCCGTTAAAAATTAGAATATCAAAATGATACAACAATGTGGAATAATGTTCATGCGAAGCGAAAAAGGAAGGATACAGTTTTTCTGCACACCGTGATTATCGCTGTGGAAAACCAAAGAGAGGAAGAGTGGACTGACCTAGAGGTGGACGGGGAAGAAGTGGGGTGGGGGATTCAGAGATGCTCTGAGGTTTGTGGGCTGATCTGCTGGGTGGGTGGAAGTTTCTGTTACTGTGAGTCGCGGTGGCAGAGGAGGAGCAGAGAGAGGTGGGGAGAAGATTCATAGTTTGTCCCCACGTGTCGGGTCAAGCACACCTGGGAGAATCCGAATGGATGGGTCAGAAGTTCAGGAATGGGGCCCAGGCCCGGGGTAGGAATTGCAGAGCCATCAGCTTGTCGATGGTGTGTGATCCCGGAGTGTGGGTGACCTGAGGCAGGACAGCGGGTCTCACCCTTGACAAGGTTAGCATCAGTGGAGGTCCCTCCTGGTAGGTGAATCAGAATCTCTGGGTGGGGTCCCACCAGCGTTTGTTCAGAGCTCCCAGGCAATCCAGGGGTGGGTTATATGGGTCAAGGTGAAAGAAGACAGGCTGGGTTTGAACCTTGCTGAGACTGGGGACAGGAAAAGTCCCCAGAGGTGATTGAGAAGGTGTGGCCAAAGGAGAGTCAAGAAGGGGAATGGTCATCGGTGCCAACTGCTATCCAGAGGTTGGCATGTGGAGGCCTTGGCCTCTGGATTGAGCTGTGCAGATGAGGCCCTTCCAGCACTGGGGTTCCTGGTTCTAGAACTGCCTTGAGGCCCTGCAGTACCCAGCACAGAGCCTAACATGCAGGCAGCAGGCTGAGGCGCCCACCCTGTGGAACAGAATAGAAGAGTTGTGGGTCAGTCACTTTCCTTAACGGAAATATTTTCCATACCCCCAATTCTGGCACACAGTTTGCAGGACTTCTGAGCTGATTCTGGGTGGAAGAGGCCATGTAGAAAATGCAGATTGGGGCGCCTGGGTGGCTCAGTGGGTTTTAAGCCTCTGCCTTTGGCTCAGGTCATGATCTCAGGGTCCTGGGATCGAGTCCTGCATTGGGCTCCCTGCTTGGCCAGAAGCCTGCTCTCCCTCTCCCACTCGCCTTGTGTGGGACTCTCTGCTCAGCAGGGAGCCTGCTTCCCCCTCTTTCTCTGCCTGCCTCTCTGCCTACTTGTGATCTCTCTCTCTCTCTGTGTCAAATAAATAAGTAAAATCTTTAAAAAAAAAAAAAAAGAGGGGTGCCTGGGTGACTCAGTGGGTTAAAGCCTTTGCCTTCAGCTCAGGTCATGATCCCAGAGTCCTGGGATTGAGCCCCACATCAGGCTCTCTGCTCAGTGGGGACCCTGCTTCCCTCCCTCTCTCTCTGCCTGCCTTTCTGCCTTGTGATCTCTGTGATCTCTGTCTTGTCAAATAAATAAATAAAATTTTTATTAAAAAAAAAAAAAAAGAAAGAAAGAAAGAAAAGAAAATGCAGGCTGGATGTAGAAACACCAAAACGATGGGGATGTTTTGCTAGCTCACGGGTACAGAGGGCAGGCAGAATATTTGAAACTGGGACAGACAGAGAAATCTGGAGCATAATGCGGAGTTACATATCTCCCAGTATCTCTGGTTAGTCTCTGCTGGTTCCAGAAAAAGGGTGGTTTCTTGAGCAGAGAAGTGGGCACAGGAGACATTTTTCGGATCCCCTCAAGCTTCATGAACTGGGTATGATTCAGAGCCAGGGAAAGGATGTTCCCAAACTGCAGAGCACTACAAAAAGGAGCCTTCTCCCATGTTCTGAGTGTCTCCTGGCTTTCTCTCTGGCTTACCAGGGTAAAGACACATACCGGGGTTTTTTTGGAGTCAAGGGAAGGGTTAACAAGGAGCCTCATGGACTCTGTGGGTCAGATTTTTCAGACAAAGAATAGAGACAATAGCTTGTCTCTCTTCTACAACATCTAGGTTCCCAGCTAGGATAATGCAGAGGACGAGGGGTGACTTGAACATGCCGGGGGCTGGAATCATCTGGAAGTTTCTTCAGTCTCATATCTGGTGCCTGAATGAGGTTGACTTGATGGTAGGCCTATCTGGGGCTTGGGACTGGAGCATCTACACGGGCAGCTCTGTGTGGCTTGGGCTGCTTCATGACGTGGCGGCCTTAGAGTTGTCCGATTTTTTTTTTACCTCATGACTCGGGGCTTCAGAGGCACGTGCCCCAGCAAACAACACAGAAGACTCATGGCTTTTTGTGACCTAACCTCAGAGCCACACAGTGTCCCTTCCACACCTAGATTAAGGGGGAGAGGACATGGAAGCCATCTCACAGCCCCCTCTAAGATGTGCTTCTCTGGCTTTCTAGAAGGTGAGTCCAACTAAATCTCCAGGAGCAGACACTACCCCGTGTTCATATCAGCAGCTTGCTTTCTTTCTTTCTTTCTTTCTTTCTTTTTTTTTTTTTTTAAGATTTTATTTATTTATTTGACAGACAGAGATCACAAGTAGGCAGAGAGGCAGGCAGAGACAGAGGGGGAAGCAGGCTCCCTGCCAAGCAGCGAGCCCGATGCGGGGCTCGATCCCAGGACCCTGGGATCATGACCTGAGCCGAAGGCAGAGGCTTTAACCCACTGAACCACCCAGGCACACCTATCAGCAGCTTTCTTGAGACCCTCATGGTCTTTATCATCTTCCAATCAAAACTTGGGCGTGCACTTCATGAAGGGGAGTTCTGGAGAATGGGGGATCCCGGGGCTCCGCTGCAGCTTCTCCACAGCTCCATAGAGAGTTTTCTGGACTGAAAGGCTGCCTTGCTGAGTGGACTTACACCCCTCGGCCCCCACCAGACCTGGCAGCCTCCCCAGAGCCACCACAGGCCCAGAGCCAGAAGTTGGAGGCTGTCCTGTGTGATGTGGGCTGCACAGTCTTCAGGGTGAGCAAAACAGGTTTGGCCTCCTATGACTGGCTGCCACGGCCCGACCCCAACACTGGTAGTCACAGTTTCCAGGCCTCCTGAGGAAAGAGCCAGCAAGGCAGGTCTCCCTCCCCATGCTCCGTTCCCCTGGTCAGGCCAATGGGTGCAGCCTGATCTTCCAGCTGGCCCGTTGACTGGCAGGGAGCCTGGCCCTCTCCACCTTCGTGTGTGTGTGTGTGTGTGTGTGTGTGTGTGTGTGTGTGTGTGTGTTGGGGAGCATTTCTGTTTTTCAAGGATTTGGCTCTTTGTGCCGTGAACTGATTTTTTTTTTTTTTTTTTAAAGAATGCTGTGAGGACCAAGGTCAGGGAAATACCCTCCCTATTCTTCCTAATTCCTTCTCTCCTAGAGAGTGACCACCCCCTGAACCAGAACCCTGAACCCTGAGTAGTTGGAGCCTCGAGGCTTTGTTCTCAGCCCCTCCCCTCCAGACTCCCAATGGCCCTTTCTCAGGAGTGATGGGACCGCAGGAGGGGACTTGGAACTCTTCCAGTTGTCGTCACCACCGCCATCATTCCTGGGCACACGGCCCTAGCCCTCCACCCATCCATTCAGCAAGGGTTGCAACATGCCTTTACTGAAACTGGGGGAGAGAGAACTCTGACTCTGACCCTGTCCTCAAGCGACAGCAGTGGGAAGGTGGAGAGCAGGGAAGGAAGCAGGGCCAAGCAGCGTTGACCTACACCTCTGGAGGGCCTGGGATTTGGCTCTGGCAGGTAGGGCAGGAGACAGGGGAAGAAATAGGGGACAGGAATGTCCTGAGCGTGGGGCCTGGTACCAGGGGTTTGCCACCCGCCAGGGCCACATTTGCTGCACTGAGAGAATCAGTCCTTATCCACCAGCGTTCTTAAGGCTTTTCGGGCAGAGGGGAAGAGGATCTGTTGACCTGAGTCCCACACAGCAGGCCAGTAGGAATGGACTTCCATCTCTCTCCTGGCGGGGTCTGTTGAAGGGAGCTCTGGCTGTGCAAGCTCTGGGACAGGGGATCCGTTTGTGGCCCCTGTGGAACATCTAGTAGGTGGTTACAAGAGTCTGAACCAGAGTAGCGTCGGCGGGGAGGAAAAGTCAGTGTGGGGTCAGGGAGTATCCAAGTCTCCAGCTTCTCCTTGCTCCTGGCCTCCAGCTCCTTCTTGGGCCGACCTTGGCTTCCTCACTACCATTCCTTACCCAGAGCGTAAGATTTCAGCAAAGGCCTGAGAGCTACTGATGGAAGGCTGCTGCTCAGCCTGCCCAGGGGTGAGCTGGGGTCATTGGTGAGGACACGGGACTGAGAGCGGCTTTTCACCGCACGCGGTGTGGACGGGCCTTCTGGGCCTCATCACTGGCTGTGATGGCAGACAGGATGGAATGGGGTGGGGGAGTGCGAAGAGGTCCCATTCGGTACGCTGGCTTGACCTGGAATCCACATGAATCATCCATATTGGCCCCCTAGCCCATCCCCAAGGGGCTCCCTAATTGTGCAATCAACTTCTCCCCCCCCCACCCCCCACTTTTCTTAGTAGAAACCCCACCAGAGACTCAGGCACAGAAACAAAATGGGTAGGGCTATTATCTTGTCTGTTATTCAGAACTAACTAGGTGACTCTTTACTGAGCCCCTCCTACAAGGTGAGCACTGCAAATCTGTCAGAAACGGACCCTGTCTGCAGAGAGCCAGTGGCCCTCAGTAAACATGAATGTGTACAGCCCAGAAGAGGAGCCAGGGTCCCCCAGGAAAGCATGGGGCCTCCAGTGCCTGGTTTATGAAGCAAGAAGTGAGCCACTCCCTGACCCCATGGGGGATGGGCTGGCAGCAGGCTTAGGTCCTGGGAATACCTCTTCATTGCCTACCCTAGATTTGACATCAAAGACCCCTCGATGCCTGGCCCCACCCATCTGCCCGAACCAGTCTCCTGCCCTGATCTCCAGACCCCCTGTTCCGGCAACAACAGGCTCTTTCCCAAGCGGCTCATGAACTTTACCCTCTGTCCACTCGTGCTTTTGTGCTGTTTCCTCTACCCACAATGCCAAGGCCACCCCTCCCTCCTTGCCCCGGGTTCGGCAGTCTGAATCTGGAATCCAAGTTAAGCTTCGGGCGGGTTCCCATGCCAACTTTTCCTCGACTCCTTCCCCATCTTTCTGTCGGAATCAATCAGGCATTGTCCTGCTTCCTGCCCAGCATTGCCGTTAGCTGTCTAACTCAGGCACTTACTGGAATTTGAGTTCCTTGAAGGCAAAAGTAGCGCTTTTTTCCTTACAGGGAAGATGAGACATAGTGGGTTAACTGGGGTTAGGCTGTCAACTCAACTATTACCATTTTATGACCTTAGGCAGATGACCTAATAGTTCTGAGCCTCAGTTTTGCTGTCTCTAGAGTGGGGAAAATAATAACTGGCTCCTGGAATGGTCACTAATGATCAGGCAGCTCCATGCCTGACAAATATTGTTTGTTCTCGAAGTGTGTTCCCCCCTCTTCTTCTGCTTTGCAGTCCTGTGGTCCTCATGCTGTGGCTCGCACACATAATTTGTTCAGTGATTGTTTGATGAATAAAATGAGTGGCTCGAGATCAGAAATAAACCCAAAGCATATATAATCAGCTAATTTTTGATAAGAACACCAAGAATGTATACAATGGGAAAGACAGCCTCTTCAGTAGGGTTGGGAAAACTGGATATCCACATGCCAAACAGTGAAGTTGGACCCTTATCTTAAAGCATACATAAAAATCAACTCAAAATGGATTAAAGACTTAAATGTAAGACATGAAGCTGTAAACAATCTGGAAACAACAACAACAACAACAACAACCACAAAAAAAACCATAGGGAGATAGCTCTTCTACATTGGCCTTGGCAATGATTTTTTGGATATGATACCAATGCTCAGGCAACCAAAGCAAAAATAAACAAGTGGGACTACATCAGACTAAAAAGTTCTGCACAGCGAAGGAAACCATCTACAAAATGAAAAGACGGCTTATGGATTGAGAGAAAATATCTGATAGGAGGTTAGTATCTGTAATATATTAAAAAAAACACAGCTCAACAACAGAAAGACAAACAACCTCATTTGTAAGTAAGCAAAGAATTTGAATAGGCATTTTTTCCAAGAACAGCATACAAATGGCCAACTGATACATGAAAAGGTGCTTACCATCACTTATCATCAGAGAAATGCAAATCAGAACCATAATAAGATACCACCTCACACCTGTTCAGATGGCTAGTGTCAAATAATAAAAGATAAGAAGTATTGGCTTGGATGTAGAGAAGAGGAAACCCTCAGGCACTATTGGTGGGCATGTACATGGGTGCAGCCATTATGAAAAAAAGTGTGGAACTTCCTCAAAAAGCTAAAAATAGAAATCCCGTATGGGAGGGGCCTGGGTGGCTCAGTCATTAAGCATCTGCCTTCGGGTCAGGTCATAATCCCAGGGTCCTGGGATCGAGGTCTGCGTTGGGCTCCCTGCTTAGCCAGAAGCCTGCTTCTCCCTCTCCCACTCATCTTGCTTGTGTTCCCTCCCTCACTGTGTCTCTCTCTGTCAAATAATTAAAATCTTAAAAAAAAAAAAAATCCCATATGATCCAACAATTCCTCCTCTGGATACACAGCCAAAGGAAATGAAGTCAGTACCTTGAATAGATAAATTTGCAACCACCATGCTTACAGCATGATATACAATAGGCAAAATATGGAAGCATCCTAAGAATCCGTTGGATGAACGGAAACAGAAACTGTGATATGCTTGTGATGCGTTTGTATATGTGGAATGGAGCGTGACTCCACCTTAAAGAAGGAGATCCTGCCACTTGTGACGATGTGGATAAACCTGGAGGGCATTATGTGAAGTGAAACGAGCCAGGCACAGGAAGAAAAAAAAAAAATGCACGATCTCACTTACATGTAGAGTCTAAAAGAGCCAAATTCATAAAAGCAGAAGGCAAAATAGTGGTTACCAGGGGTGGGGGGGGAGGGATGGGGAGATGGTCAGTGGGTAGAGTGGCAGTTCTGTAGGATGAGTAAGTCTAAAGACAGCATGGTGACCATAGTTAATCGTATTGTATCGAATACTGGAAATTTGCTAAGAGAATAGATTTCAGGTGCTCTCATCACACACGTGCACACACAAGGTAGCTGTAGAAAGATAGGTATGTTAATTAACTTGGCTATGGTATCATTTCATGACCTATATGTATATCAAATCATTATGTTGTACACCTTAAATGTATACAATTATTATTTTAAAATAAAATAAAATAACTTTTTAAATGAGTCGCTTGATTGAGTTGCATCTGTTTAGGAACCATATGTTTAGATCAGACTTGGTGTATGCCCTCCATTTCTTATTTCCTGAAACTGACCATTGGAGAGCACATGATGTACTGAAGGTCGTACATCCTCCCTAATTTCCCATCCCTCCCTACCCTTTTTCCCCCTCCCCACAAGCACCCTGTGCCTTTAAGTTCTATTGGTAGACACCTGATCTCAGGCTAGATCTGCCCATCTTCTGTGCCTGAGGGTACGTCTCTCCCAGGGTCCCCCATCTGTCAAGAAACTGATGTTTTCATTTTCCTTATTCAAATGGCATATCACCTGGCAGAGTACGATATTCTACTCCCCAGTAGAACTCCAGTTTCTGTGAGGCAGGTTTGGGAAGTCAGTATGGCATCAGGCTAGTCCAGAATGTTCACATCTAGAAACAGAGTGTCATAGTGAAAACGGACCTTAGACGGACCATTCTGTCCCTGGACTGCAACTCTTGAGTCGCCAACGAACACCCAGACATGCCGGGCAGCACCTTTCACGCAACACCCTGGAAGGGGTCAAGAAAAGGACCCAAGACTGGGGCGCCTGGGTGGCTCAGTGGGTAAAGCCGCTGCCTTCGGCTCAGGTCATGATCTCAGGGTCCTGGGATTGAGTCCCGCATTGGGCTCTCTGCTCGGCAGGGAGCCTGCTTCCTCCTCTCTCTCTCTCTGCCTGCCTCTCTGCCTACTTGTGATCTCTCTCTCTCTGTCAAAGAAATAAATAAATAAATCTTTAAAAAAAAAAAAAAAGAAAAGGACCCAAGAGGGAGAACAAAAGAAGCACTTTGCACAAAGCTTTATTTGTGTTAGCAAAAAATCGGGAAACATTCCATGTACATTCCATGAACATGTCCTGGAACAACAACTAAGCTAAGCCAACTGCCGTTCATGAACACGAGGATATGTGCCCCAGCCATGAGCATGATAATAGGACCAGCTGTCCATATATAGATGCATATGAGTTCACCGTGATTTCACCTGTTCCGTTGTATTCATTTTTTTTTAAAGATTTTATTTATTTATTTGACAGACAGAAATCACAAGTAGACAGAGAGGCAGACAGAGAGAGAGGAGGAAGCAGGCTTCCTGCTGAGCAGAGAGCCCGATGCGGGGCTCGATCCCAGGACCCTGAGATCATGACCTGAGCCAAAGGCAGAGGCTTCAACCCACTGAGCCACTTAGGCGCCCCTCTGTTGTACTCATTTTTATATATTTTTTTGAATTACAGTATTTTTCTTAGATTATAAAAATGATACATGATCATTCTGGAAATCTGGAAAATCAGAACACTGTAAAAATGGAAGTAAAATATCACCCTTTATCCCACCCTCTCAAGGTACTACCCTTTGCATTTTAGTACTTCTTTTACTTAGGTTGTCTTTTTCCTATGTGTGTATATGAGTATATCTTACCCTGTGCATTTACTATTATAACATTATATCAAGAGAATTTCTCCATTGTGTTATTTATACCATATTTCATTGATTATAATATTTTACATTTTATGATCCTTGAAATTGCAATGTATTTTTAATTGATAGCATGTTATAGTAAATTATTTTTTTTCCTCTGAAAGCATAAAATAATGGTCAGTCCTAGAAGTAGTTGAATTGGGTTTGATGAAATATGCTTAAATGCTTTGAAAGCATGGATTTATGCTTGTATAACAGTCTATCTGTTACAAATATGAATATACTGGATTTTTTGTTAAGATTATTTTAATATATTCATTTGAGAAAGAGCACGTAAGCAGGGGATAGGGTAGAGGGAGAGGGAGGAGCAGACTCCCTGTTGAGCAGGGAACCCAATGCTGGGCTCCGGAACCATGACCTGAGTCAAAGGCAGACGCTTAACCAACTGAGCCACCCCAAGTGCCCCAATATACTTGATTTTATCAGCCTTATATTATTGAACATTTAGGTGGGTCCAACTTTCTACTCTTAAGAAACATCCAGTATGTGAAATGTGTCCACACTGCTCATTGTTTATTGGGGTGGATTCTTAAAAATAGATATAATGAGGCAAAATGAATGAAGCTTTTTAAAGGCTCATGATGGCTTTTCCTTGTATATGCTAACAAGGACCAGAAGTGAATACAGAGGGATGAAGATGGGCATTGCATTTAGCGAGTTCTCCTTATTCTCTTTGCAATTCTTTGTGTGTAGACGTCAAAATGATGATCATAAAAGGACAAATCACCAGTGAGTGGCTCCATTTATTTATGGGGGGGGGGGCGATGTGCAGGGAAGAGAGGGAGAGGGAATGCAAGAGACTAGGAGACTGAGAATTGCCCAGCACTGCCGGGGAGCCCGCAAATACTGGAATGGATGATGTAGGAGTGAGTGCTCTGATCTGAGGTCTGAGGTGGGCAGGAGAGCTGTCGGGGTGATGGGAGGTCTTTATTTGCATACTTCTAAATTCCTGGGAGCTGGGCTGTTCCACCAGTTGGTAACAATATCCAGAAAGCACATTGAGCAGGGTGGGGCCAGGAGACCTGGGTTCCAGCCTCGGGCTGCTGCTAACTTGCTTCCTACCTAACCTTGAACACATGACTTGCCCCCTCATGCCTCAGTTTCCCCCTTTGTAAATGACGGAATGAGATTAGATGATCTTTGGGAAACCTCCAGTGTGAAGATCTATAGCTCGGGCATGCCCAGCCTATGAGGAGAGACAGATGGCAGTGGCTGATTTATCCCTCACCTCAGCCCTCTTGTTCCTTCTGTCCTAGAACAAGTTTCTGGGCGTCCCTTACCGAGGCAGAACGTTAGAGCCATTAAGCTGAGACTGCACAGGGAATTGGTATGACCAGTACCCTCCCTAAGTGCACCAAAACAGAGGACTCCTGAGAAACCCACCAGTCTTCTCCTCTTTCCCAGAAGTTCCAGGAGAGGCCCTGGGCATGACGGAAACCTTAAGTCCTGGCTTGTGTGCCTTATCCTCACCCGCCTCTCTGAATCACAAGTCAGACACTACCCTCTCCACCGGGGTCAGGAAAGAGTGAGAAACGGAGGTTAGAAACAGGATCTTTTTTTTTTTTTTTTTAAGATTTTATTTATTTATTTGACAGAGAGAGAGATCGCAAGTAGGCAGGGAGGCAGAGAGAGGAGGAAGCAGGCTCTCCACGGAGCAGAGACCCCGAGGCGGGGCTCCATCCCAGGACCCTGTGATCATGACCTGAGCCGAAGGCAGGGGCTTTAACCCACTGAGCCACCCAGGCACCCTAGAAACAGGATTTTGGTTAGGGCTGCTCTTTAAAGACTCAAAGTAGCATAAACGAAGTTGAAGTTAGCTTGGGGTCCTCTTTGAGCAGGCTCTGATGTCCAATTGCTGCTGTCCCTGCTTTTTAATGCCAAACTGCTCTGAGTTTAGTTCCATGGCTATTGTTTCATTTGCGGTGGGTTGTTTCGTCAGCCACCTGTGAGTGGCACTAATTTGCATACTTGGAACCTAGAATTTTTCACTAGTCACTGTGTCTTGAAGTGTCATCTGTGGACGACCTGCGCTGGACTCTCTTAGGTACATGTTAAGACGCAGATTCCTGGGCTCTCGCCCATATCTTCTAAATCAGTCTCCGGGAGCGGGCGGAATAAACATCTCCATGCCAGGGAGAACCTCTGAACGCATTTTTAACACGTTTGCCAGATGGTTCAACAACAAATCTCACGGGCCCTTATTGTCAAAGTACCCATGTAATGTCATTGCCCAATACTGCTTATCCGAGTTGGGCTGCGTGTGGGTTTACTGACTTAAATACTCTGCAAGAGGAAGAGTGCTGTCTTATCACATAAAATTGTGCATAGCTTCTTTTAAGAACGTTGTCTTTGATTCTTAGTCTCTTAGTCTCTGTTACCTCACCTTGCTCTTCCGCTGATAATAGGGGCCCAGGTATGTGAGGGGTCTGTGTGCCACCCCAAATCAGAAACCATTGCCCAAGACCCCAAGGAGCACCCTAGACCCTGATGGGCGGCAACAGCTGATGGAGAAACTCTTTTAAAGAAGGAGCATGAGGACCAAGACAGGGACGGGTCCTAGAGGACCTTCACAGGTCACAAGGGAGAAGCAGCCAAGCCTGTGAGCCAAGGATGGGGCTGGAGGTTGTACTTGGAAGGTGGCTGGGAGGATTTCAGGACTCCA
This sequence comes from Mustela lutreola, assembly GCF_030435805.1. Taxonomy (NCBI): domain Eukaryota; kingdom Metazoa; phylum Chordata; class Mammalia; order Carnivora; family Mustelidae; genus Mustela; species Mustela lutreola. Next base: position 55,237,512 of record NC_081296.1, read on the forward strand.
GGGGCTGTCTGGGGACGGCCTTCCTCTACCCTTGCACTGTGTGTTGGGGGAGGGGCCGGTTCGAGGGCCCCAGCAGACCCTTTATCCGCTGCCCTCAGCTCTGACTGGAGCATTGTGTCCTGGTTGTGTCCCTCACAGCCTCTTAGTGACGGGCTTGTTGTCCAAGATGGGCCCGCGGCTGGTCCGGGCCTGCGCCCATGTATTATGCATCAACAGCTCAGACAAAGCTTCTGTGTGTGGGAGCCCAGTAGGGTGGGGGCTTGGGCCCCCGCAGAGTTCTGTTTACCAGGCACTGGACGCCCAGAGGGTGGGATGGTGGCGGGCGCCGCCAATAGAGATGGGATTCGCAGTGAGGTCAATGAGCGGGGAGAGTTGTGGTGTCATGGATCGCAATACGGGCCTTCCTGGCTGGAACGGGAAGGGTGGCCTACTTCAAGTTCACGGCAGCCAGGGAAAGAGTCCCGCCGCCTCCCAGGGCTCCCAGGCTTGCTCTGAATACACTGCTGGGTCATGAGCAGAGGCTGTCTGGCTAACCCAGGCCCCAGCGAGCCAGTAATTCCCGGGGTCCCCTGTGGGGGCGCCCAAAGGCCTCAGGCCCACAGGAGACAGGACTAAGGCCAACCTCCCTGATCCGAATGGGGAGCCTCTTGAGGGGCTCCGAGAGGTGTGGCCTCTCTCTGTGCCACCGAACTTGGGGGATGGGAGATACAGATCTGACCTAGAAGAGGAGGGAGATGAGACTGGCATTTTATTTATTTCTTTTGGAAGATTGATTTATTTATTTGAGAAGGGGGAGGGGCACAGGGAGAGGTAGAGAGAGTCTTAAGCAGACTCCACTCTGAGCACAGAGCCCGATAGGGGCTCCATCGCTCGATCCTGAGATCACCACCTGAGCCAAAACCAAGCCTGACGCTTCACCTGACTATGCCACCCAGGTGCCCCGAGAGACTGGCATTTCAGAGCCTCCACTGAGAGTCAGACCTGCCAGGAGGTTAACACGCAGGGATCGCTCCCTCCGGTCTGCAACCCTGCCCAAGGGAGACCTTTCCTCCATTCTGGGCTGGAAGGACCCATTGTCCCCTGCCCGGGGCTCTGATCGGAGTGCATCGTGAGAGCTGAGCTCGGTTAAGCACTCTCCCCCTGCTGAGACAGCCCGGAATGTCTCCAAAGCGTGTGCTTTGGGCGTACCTGGATTGCTCTGGGAGCCAGGACTAATCAGAATTCTCTCAGAAGACTTTGCAAAATAATAAGCTTGCCTCTTCTCCAGCACCCAGACGCTGGTGTGCATTTATAAGGGGGAGGGGGGGCTACCAATCTTGGGCAGGATGTATAGAGCTCAAAAAAGCTCCTCCGTTGTCCTAGTTCCTTCCCAGACAGATATTTAACCTTATTTTTAGTCTTATTTATAGATTTTAGAATTTTACTGTGCTCCAACAAAAGAACAAGGCTTTGTTCAGGGTCACCCAGCCCCCAAGTGTGGGGAGGGGGCTTGCCTGTTGTCTGGCCTGCTGGCCTCTCTGCCGTGCCTCACTTCCTTAGAAGCAGGTGGCTGCCCTCGATCAGATTCAGACCCCTCGCTGGAAGCTGTGGGCAATTGGGTGAGTCTCCGAGGCCGTGGTTGGGAGGATCCTGAGTAGCTGTGAGCGTGGCATGTCAGCACGTGGGCCTCAACTCTAGCCAGGAATCCCATGCCGCAGCCCTCTGTGAGAGTCCCCATGTCAGGGCCTGGCACCCCCCAGGGCCCGAGATCCGGGTCCTGCCTCCTGGGCACCGAAGTGTGGGGGGGGGTGTCACGGCAGACATCGTGGATGAGGGAGGATTATGGTGTGCTGACGTGCTTTTGGTTCCGGAACCAAACACGCAGGCAGACCCGTTCCAATGGCACGGATCCGAGGAGGCTTTCAGAATGGCTGTTCTGGAAGGAGGATGTGGGAAAGGCCAGCCTGAGGGGAGAGCTCTGTGTGTGTGCATGAGAATGTATGTGTGCATATCTGTAGACGCGTGTACATGTGTGTGTGGGCATGCAGGCCTGCATGCTCCTGTGCAGAAGTGTGTGTGTGCGCGTGTGTGTTCATTCACAGCAAATTCTGCCATCCCGGTTGACAGGTGCCTGGCCCATCTCATTGATGGACAAAGGAAATAGGATCAAATCCTTGAAGGATCTGAGTGTGGGGCTGGGGAGTGTGGACATTCTTCTCCTAGTGGAGGGACATTGAAAGTGTTAGAGCAGATTCATGGTCGGAGGTGTTTTGTTTTTATTCAGAAGAAATCTCAGAAGACGAAATAAAGGGTTTCGGGGAGAGGGGAAGGGGAGGGATGAATGTATGCGCGGACTAACTTACCTTCTTGTTTACTCCTCCCAACCACCGCCAACCTGGAGAGCAGTAACCATGGTTACCAGTTGAGGCTCCGGGGCTCTGAGGGGTTAAGAAAATGGGCCAGGAATTGTTGGGACTGAGTCACAGCTGGCCTCTGTTTTCCCATGACAATCAGCTCCTTCCCGCTCAGCAAAGCAGGACAGGTCTCTATCGCAGCTCAGGTAGTCCTGGGGACTGGCATCGGAAATGGGTAGGAACCTGGAGGTGGAGGGGGAGGAGAGGCTGCTGGACCACCGTGACCTCTTGTGTCTGCAGGTGGCCCAGCATCCCCTCTCAGTCTCAAAAGGACCTTCATGCCTTACCAGGCGCTCTTCTGTCTACTGCACTATTTGTCCTGTCTTCTCTCTTGGTCTGGGAACCAAGGGACTTGGTTCTAGTCCCAGTCCTGCCACTAGCCTGCTGGGTGACCTTGAGCAAGTCACTTGCCCTCACTGGGCCTCCACATTCCCACTTCTGAAATGAAGAGCAGGGTGTGCACATGTCTGTGAGTCTGTGTGCAGGGTTGTGAGCCTGTGCCTCTGTGTGTTCATTCTCGGCCACCCAGACAGACTTGAGGCCTTTCTTTACCATGTTCCCTCCCCGTGGGGTGGACAATGCTGGTATCATCATTCCTGTCTCCTGGAAGATGAACGTCCAGTCTTGGGAAGGGGGTGCTGAGTGAGTGGGGACTAAGCCGTATCATTCTTTTCTACCCACACCTGACAACCTCAATTCTGAAATCCATCCTGGGTGGCCCCCTTCTAGGTGAGTGGGTCCTGTGGCTGAACACGGGGGCTTATACTTGAATCTCAGGCTCAGTACGTTATTCTGAATTACTGGATTTTCAGTTCACTTCAGTAATGTTTACTGAAAAGCAAAAACAAAAATAATAATGTTTACTAAGTGTCTACTATGTGCCGAGCTCCATGTTAAGTCCTGGGGACACAGAAGTGAACCTGACCTGGTCCCCGCCCTCCAGGAACCCACAATTAGTGCTGTAGCACTCAGATAGTTTTGTGACTATGACTCCTGGATGAAAATCACCTTATGTTGTGGCCACAAGCACACACACGCACACACAAATACTTATATTACATATATAAAACCAAATCACAAGGCAGGCCATGCACTCTGATATTTTTTAGTCTTTTCTACTCTGTCTCATTTTTTTTTTTTTCAGTGCTGGTATCATCCTGCCACTTTGATTTCATAACCTGCTGATAGGAGGTGACCCTCCAGTGTGAGAAACATGGGTTGAATGTTGCGTCTGGTGTGTATATGAAATTGCATATAAATTACATGCTGTGGGAAATGAGAGGAAGGCATGGGTTCTTTTGATGGGGACAATCAGGGAAGGCCCCTGGTTCAAATGGCACTTGAGTGGATGAATGATAGGATTTTGGTCTGCAGAGAAAGGGGAAAGCTAACCCGAGGCAACAGCACTAGCACAGGCCAGGAGACAGTAGTGCTCCAGGCAGAGCTCACAGTGAGAGGTTCGAAAGCAAATGCTTTACCTGGTGTGCCACACTCAGTTCCCATAATAATTCTAGGAGGCGAGAACTCCTTGTACCTTCATGTCATGGATGTAGAAATTGAGACTCAGAGAAGTTATGTAACTTGCCAAGGATCACATAGGTAAAACTGATAGAGTCCAGATTTGCGCTCAGGCAGTTCCACAGAGATCTAAATGAAGTTCCTAGAGATGTGACCCTAAAGATATTTGGGGACTAATTCATTGAGATGCTTGAATACAAGCCTGAGAATGTTTAATTTCACTCTGGAGGAAAGAGAAAAAAAAGTTACACATTTTTCAAAAAGGAAAGTGACAGGATCACACGGGGAAAGATCACCAGCATAGGAGATGGGCTCAAAGAGAGACAGGGACATCTGTCAGAAGATGGGAGCGGCATTTTTCTGCTCAGGTCAGCCGCCCCAGAGACCATTATGTCACATTTATCTCATTGCAGTTAAGGACTTGGCTCATATATCATATGAAAGGAGGATAAATCATATTTCCCTTTTTACCTTGGCTGCTAGGAAGCTCAGAGTTCCAATCGGTGGCACTCTTTCATGGAACATTCGTGGATTCCAGTGGGCCTTTTATGTACTCATTTTGTCTTGCCTTAGTTTTCCTACCCTCACTTTCCTTTAAACTGAATTTCGTCACTACTTAATTTTTTGCCTCACCATAATGTATGCATTTTGGTATGCGTACCTTTGAGCAGGCTTTAAATGAAACATAAGGGAAACACACTGAAGCAACTGGAGAGGTTTTGCTTTGTTTTGTTTTGTTATTGTTTTTGTTTTACAGGCAAGATTGGAGCTCCTGGAGAGTAGGGATTGGCTTACCATCTCCCTCTGTTTCTCAAAGAACTGACACAAGCCACCAGTGATGTACAAGATGTTTTCACTGGGGCCTGGATAAATATGGTTTGGTTTAATTGTGACATATTTAATGTGTAGTAGAAAAATGTAGCTAACACATTGAACCAGTTCCATCACGGATAAAATTCCTTAGAATGAGGCTCAAGCATTTATTTAAATTTTAGAAAGGGTCAACTTAAACAATATTCTTTAAACAATTCTTATTTTTAAGTAATCTCTACACCCCACGTGAGGCTTGAACACACAACCCAGAAATCAAGACTGAGCCAGCCAGATACGCCTAAACAAAATCCTTAAATAAATATGGCTCAGATGATTTATAGAGATGGCAAAACAGTGTTGGCAGTGGTCCATAAATTATGAAGTTTGGCAAACAGGAATTCATATTAGGCCCTCATCTGACAAATGACAAAACAGAAGCCCAAAAAACCCTTGTCCTTGGGTCCTGCAGGTTATTCTTAATCTACAGAAGTACAGAGAGCTTTCCCCTTCCAGCCTCATTGTGCTTCTGAACCCTTTCTTACATTTCTGTCTTTTACTTACTTAATCCTTTTACCCCAGTAAATACTCCCAGAGCAGGAGTTATTGTTTCTCCCATTTCATGGATGGACAAACTGAGCCCCAAGGCGGGGTCAGGCCTGCCATTACCCAGCCAGCTATGGACTGATCCAGGTTAGAATGGTTCCAGGCCTTCCAACTGGGTGTTAGACGGAGTCAGGTGGGGAGCCAGTTTCTGTGTTGAAATCCCCCAACCAGTGTAGAAAGTCGGCTGGATAAATCAAGCAGTCCGCTGGCCTGTCTCCACTCGGAAGGAGCCTGACCCGGACATCGCTGCCCAGTCCACGCTGCCCCACCTCTGCTCCACTTCTGGGAAGACATAGCTTTCCGAAGATGTTCCCGCTGGCATACTGATGGGCTTGGTGCTCCGCTCTGTGGGGACGGAGGACATCAGCCATGAACGCACTCAGCTCTGGCCGCCGGGCACCTGTGGGCGCCCTGTGTGGGACCCTCCTGGCCACGAGTAATGAGACCACAGCATTTACTGGGCTTCTATGCCTTGCCAGCCCCTGTGCTCCCAGACGGAAGCTCACATTGAATGAGACACAGCCGTGAGCCCTGGGGACTCACAGTCTAGTGAGGGAGGCAGACACATAAACAACTAGCCAAAGAACAATGCAGTAAAAGCTGGAAGGGAGGAATGGACCAAGGGAGGGAGGGACCAGCTCTGCCTGCCGGGGATCAGAGAGGCTCCATGGAGCAGGATACACCCGAACTGAACTGTGCTCTTGAATGGGGTTTGCCAGGAGAAGAGGAGAAGGCATTCCCAATGAGGGTCTGCCAGAGCAAACGCTCGGAGGTGACCGGGAAGGGACCTGTTTGGCTGGGATACCCAGCTGAGTGAGGCCTTTGAGGAGAGAAGCTACAAAGGTGGGTTGAAACCATTCGCAAGCTGGGGCCCCTGTGCTGCTCAGGCTCAAGCAGGAGCCCGCTGCTGGCGAGGATTCCGCACTCCCGTGGACCTGGAGACCAGCACAAGTGCAACTGAGGGGAGAATGTGCCAAGGTCGGGTGACGGCTGGGCTGGAAGCAGCCTTTTGAGGACAAGTGGGGCTCACTTTGGTTTGGTTGTTGGTTTGTGTTAGGGACGCAATGTGGCTCACGAGACCAGGCTTTGGAGCCAGAAAGAACGAGGTTCAAAGCCTATCTTCGCTCCTGCCAACCATGTGACCTTGAACATGTCGTTTTACCATCTCAGCCTTGGTTTTCCATCTTTAAAATGGGAATAGAAAGCCCTTTCTCTTAGGAGAACTCAAGGAGATCAAGTGAGAGGAGGACTTAGCCCAAAGCCTGGTTTGTAGTGAGTGCTCAGTGTGGTGGGTGCTACTGCTGTTGGCAATGATGGTGGCAACTGCTCAGTGAGTGGGTGTGCAAGATGGACTTGAGTGTGTGCAAGTGTGGACTTGAAGGTCTTTTTGAGACCATCTGTCCAGGTGAAGTCTGTGACCACAGCGTGAGGAGGCAAGGGCTGGTTTTATAGGCACTTGAGTGTGAGTCTGTTAGACAACATTTTACTGAGGGCTGCTGGTGGCTGGAAGGATGAGATGAGTGAGTCTGTCATTCTCTGAGGTGGAAGACCCTTGAAGTGTCATTCAGTTCAACCTGAATCTGATGTGGAAGTCCCTTCAGTACCCACCTGTACCAAAGGACCTTCCAATGTCATTAATTGCCTCCAGAGATGGGAAACTCACCACTTATAAATAATCCATTCTGTCGTTGGACTTCTCTGGCTACTCAGTAGAAATAAAAGTGTCACCCCTATGGAGTGCCTGCAGAACTGAAGCAACTGGACTGAGACCCTGGGCCCTTTGCACACCATGGGAAAGTCATTCGGGAACCCTGGCAGTGTCCAGCATGTGCAAGCTGACACCCGTGACCTCTGGCCCTCCCCTCCCACAGCCATATTTGCCCTGCATCTTCAGCCCTGCCCTGTCTTAGCCCAAGAGGACAGAAATGGGTGAGGTCAGCCTCTCCCAGCAGGGATGTACACTGAGGACATCCCTGATGATGTCCAGGAGTCATCATCGCTGGCAGCGGGATGGACTCTGATGGGGGACGCCAAAGGCAGCCTGCAGATTTCTTTGCTCCAGAAGTCCTGTTGGGCTTCTCCATCCTGGGCCCCAGGAGCCTGGAGCAAAGATGTCAGCAGCTCCTCTGCAGTCAGGCACAGGGAGCGCAAATGGGCTTCTTAGTCGCTGGCTGGAGAGGAAACCCTTGCTGAGCCCTCCTCCCTCTGTGCCCAACCCCTCCTCAGCTCGGCCTCCAGTGAAAAGGAGGGATGGTGGAAGGCAGGAGAGATGGACCCAAGGACCAGGTCTCAGGTCCTGCCCCTGCCCCACCCTGGCAGGTGACCTCCCCTTGATTTCTGATTCTCTTATCTCATCTGATAAATGGGGATTAAGAAAGCCGGCTTCCTGGTTTAGACGAGGTAATCCATATCCCGGTGCCCCACCAAGGTTAGACAGAATCAACGGAGAACGCGATCACCAACACGAACAGTAATGGGGATGCGCAGATCATTAGAGTCTTTGAAAAGTACCATTCACAGACTTTTCCCCAGCCTGAACCCACTGTCTCCAAGGCCCAGAGCCCATATACCACACATCTCAAATATTAGGGTTACACTGGAATTACCCAAGGGGCTTTTTAAACATCAGCCTGGCGGCTTCCTGGGTCTGGCCTCTGGATTTTAATTCAGTGGATGTGGGGTGGAGCCGGGGATCTCTGTTTCTCTTCCAGTGTTAGTGGCTGAAGGCCACATCTGCCCAGAGTGGGGCACACCGCTGGACAGCTGGCAGGGTGCCCGGGGACACCTCCTCTGTGCTGCACGACCCTAGACTGCCTGCACAAGGTGTCCAGAGTGTGACACAGTGGGAGGAAAGAGACCCTGTCTCCTCAGCGTACCACACAGGGCTTAGGAGTCCTTAAACTTGAGTTATTCTGATCATTTCTTTATTTTATTTTATTCATTTATTTGACAGACAGAGATCACAAGTAGGCAGAGAAGCAGGCAGAGAGAGAGGAGGAAGCAGGCTCCCTGCTGAGCAGAGAGCCCGATGTGGGGCTCGATCCCAGGACCCTGAGATCATGACCTGAGCCAAAGGCAGAGGCTTTAACCCACTGAGCCACCCAGGTGCCCCTGTTCTGATCATTTCTTGTATGCAAATTTCTCTATGGAGGACCAGGACAAAAATTTCTTCGAGGAATTTTTTAAAAGTTGGTTTTATTGAGGTATCCTTTCCATGCAATAAAAATCCTTTACTGTGTTCTCTTCCATGTGTTTCAACAATGACATACAAGCTATACAAGCTGTGTAGTATCAGTTATGACCTAGAACATTTCTGTCTCCCCCTCCCCCAAATCCCTTCCAGCTGCTCTGTAGTCAACCCCTCTTCCCACTTACCACCGATCTGTGTTCTATCTTTATCGTTTTGTCTTTTCCGGAATATCGTATAAATGCAGTATTTGTGTCTGTCATGCTTGGCTCAGCATAATGTATTTGAGATTCGGTCATGACATATGCGGGAATCAGTCGTTTGTCCTTTATTGTTGCCGAGTCGGATTCCATGGTGTGGATGTGCCACGGTTTACCTTCCTGGGGTAACTTCACTGTCCCCAGATTTTGTGCAGATATATGATCTACCAAGAAACGCAATGCATTTGGTTCCCATACTGATCGTTCTGCTCTGGCTTTTTCAAAAGTCAAAGTAGACTCATTCTTCAGCAATGTTTTTTAAATTAGCTACTACATGCCTCTACGAGGGCACCTAGTTCATAAAGAGGGGTGGCTTGGGAATAACTGGAAGATCCCTCTTCCCTTCAGAAGGAGCAGCTCTGGGAATGTAGACCCAGAGTGGGCCAGAACTTCTGATTTCCGGTTTTTCCAGAAGAGGAAGGAATCTGGATTTTTATATGAAGTGTCCTGATTTTTTTAATGTTGGCAAGTAATTCAGAATGATTATAATCACTGTGCTGGCCCTTAAGTCCCACATCTGCGAGCCAGATTGAGTCTGTGGGTCTCTGCCTCCTGGCCTGGGGCTCTTGCTGTGCTAGGTGCTCGAGATGCAAAGAGAAAGGATTCTTGCCTCCCAAGTTGATCACACACCAGTGGGAGAAATGGGGCTTGTAGAGCAGTAATTACTCACTGGAGGAAGGTCCTAGAAGCCATGTAAAAAGATATTTTGAGAACTCAGTATTGTACCTTGTACCCATCACTGTCCCTAAAGGTTTCCCAGATAAGGTGACCTTGAGGTGAGCCTTGAGGAAGGAGTAGGGGTTTGTCCATAGCGGGGACACGTCAACCAGAAGGATTAGCCTGGGCAAGGACTGTGAACACGGAAGAGGCTGGGTGCCCCCCAGAGAATGGCGAGTCAGCAGGTGTGAGTGAGCCCTTTGGCACAGAGGTTGATTTATTATAAATTTCCTTCATGGACTTGACCTTGAAATACTGGTTTTTCAAATCAGGAAGTCAGCACAGCCCCTGACTGTTTGTTCTTGTAACATATTCTACTGAAGACCTAACTGTCCATCATACTGGAAGTCTTGCCACACCCTTTAGTGGACACATTGTGGCGCTATGTCTAGCATCTCGCCCCTTTCCCTTGGAAGCCTGGGGCTCTGGGGCTTTCTGGCCCTTTCTATCAGGTGTGCTTGGAGGACCAAAGCCACCTCCCAGAAGGGATTGAAGACCAAATTGCATGACCATGTAAATAGCTGAAAGACAGAACCAGTGGCCAGAAGTTGGAACGATGTTGTTAAGTCTTAAGGTCAGAAAACACCGAGGAGAAACGTTCAGTGTCCTGGAGAAAGTGAAAAAAAAAAAAAAAAAAAAAAAAAAACTCGAGTCAAGTCCAGACTTACATTCCTGTTCTGAGGCAACTCCAGCTGCACATGGGGCCCGGCGCTGGTATGAGCCGGCATGAGTAGGTTGAGTTCTGCTCTTTTCACCTCCCCTGTGTCCCCTGGGGTGGAGTGACATCAACAGAGAAGGGAAGATGGTGGCCGGATGACATGGATGGTGGCCGGATGCAGGACTCCTGGCCTTTAAGTGGGGTGAGGAGGGGGCAAGATAGAGCCAGGGACCCCCCAGGAATCACCACCTTTAGACTGGTGGCTCCTCCTCCTCACTGAGCAGGGTTTTAAAAATGCAGATGCCCAGACCCTGGGACCAGCTGCCTGGTGCCCACTCCCAGTCTCATCACTTGACTGCAGGACCTTCGCTCGGGACTGTGGAAGGAAGGGGGGCTCAGGTCATACAGCAGTCCCCCTCCGGCTGATGGGGGGAAGGGGTGGCAGTGTCTCCCGTCGCCCTCCACAGCCAGCTGGGATCTTACATGGTTCACCTCTTGCCAACCCTGGCATCTCAGCGGTTGCTCGGCAATGGGGAGGTCACAGAAAAGAGAGGTGGGCGGGAGCCATGTCCCCTTCATTCACTCATTCACTCAACAAGTGTTCACAGAGCCTCCATTGTACCTGCACAGAAGGCCCCACAGGGGATGCCACCATGACAGCCCTGGTCCTTGCGCTCCAGAAGACTCAAGTCCAAGACACATTGACCGTGCTTGGCTGAGGCTCTCGCATAAAGGTGGCATAATATGGGCAGGGCAGGGCTAGATCTATAAAGTGTTCTGATGGCACAGGGAAGGAAGGTGTTGATCTGCCTGGGATATCTAGGAAGGCTTCCTGGAGGAAGCAGCCTTGGGGATGCTGTTAGGCAAGTCAGTTATTATTTTTTGACTTGGACCTTGTTGGGGGCATCCTGGTCCCCTTCGTCTGCTTCCTTAGCCCAGTTTACTTCCAGCCTCTCTGTATTGGAGCCCACTTTATTTGCTATGCATCTCCAAGTTCCAGAGGGTTCTGTGCTGGGGGGTTTTACTCCTCTTCCCCTTGATACCCGCAGTCTTCTCTCCCCATCCCCAGACTGGATACCCAGCAGGAGACCTTCTACAAAGAATGCCAAGACTCCTGCCCACCACCACCAAAATGTAGCAACATCAGCGCTGGAGGAGGGAGAAAGGGCGAGAAGGGGCAGGTGATTCTGGTGGGTGCTTTGCACGTTTTAGTAATACCAGTGATAAATGTGCGACGATAACAATACATTAACATAACGACCAATATCAAGTTTCTTCCATGTGCCAAGCATGTTGCCTGCATTATCTCATTCAGTTCCCACCCCAGCCAGCAAGAAGCCCTATGGCCTGCATGTTGAGCGATACACCCAGTGGAGCTGGAAGGCTTGGGTTCAGATCCTTCCACCACTTCATCTGTATGGGATCTTGGGCAAGTCACTGGACATCTGTGCCTCAGTTTCCTCCCCTGTAATAAGGGGAAGATTATAGCACCTGCTATATCCCTGAATTGCTATGAGGATTAAGACTGGCAAAATGCTTAGACTAGCACCTGACACATAGTAAATACAACGCAATGTCAGATACATTACCCGGTGCATTACCTTGCTTCATCCGGGTTAAAACAAGGAATCAGGAACAGCTGAGTCCAGGGACTGTGGCTAAGTGAATTGAGCACACAGTAGGTGCCAGGTAATGTCAGGAGCATTCTATACACATTTTCTCACTTAATCTCCCATCAAGCCACCTCCTGTGGCTTAAGGAAGCACCACGAATAACCCCAATTTCTTGTGAACTTGTGACAGTAGCTGGTTAGTGATAGAGAAAGACGTCCAACCAGAGCTAGATGACAACAGCAGAGGGGAGGACACCCCCATGTCTCCTGAGATAGCTGTGTGGTTCACCTTCAAAATGGGCAGGGAGGAATGAATTGGAATTGGAAGTGCTAGAGGTGCTATGACATTAACAAGCATGAGCAGGGAGGAGTCCAGGGAGCAAGACCTAGCAGGGGGTGCTGGGTAAGCCACAGGATTGTGCTGAGAAGTACTAAATAGGTCTTGATGTTTTGTGAAGTTGTTGCCCCCTGAGCTGGTCTGCCCCACATTGGAAATTCTGGAGTAGTCAATGTCTGAGAATAGCATTTAGGTCAGAAACACAGGAGGGTAATTGGAAAGGCTCCATGCGTGGCCACCATGTACAGTTGTGCAGGTTGTGGTCTGTACAAAGGCACCTGGCAGAGGAACAAGTCCAGCTCACGTTTCCCTCACCAAGTCATGGGCTCTGATCTGGGTCTACATCTGCCTAGAGGAAGAGGCACCATTTTCTATTTTCACTAAAGTGCCCTACAGACTGGGGTGGTCTTGACTCCAGGTGAGGGGGGAGCAGAGAGACTTTATCTGCAGAGATGAGTCTGCAAGGTCAGATGTTGCCATTGGGCTGGGGAACCGTGGCTTTGGTTTCATAGTGATTGGGAGGCCCTGAAGCAAAGAACACAGCCTGGGACCATGTCGATGGAAGGCTGAGCAATTTCTGGGTCTGCCTAACATGCTCACGAAGTGAATAGGGACCAGCAGAAGCGTCTGTGATGGGAGTAGCCCCTGTGGGGGGACCAGCTCTGGGAGGTTTGAGTGGGGCTGAAGAAGATGGTAACCCCATGACCCTGAACCCAACTCACAGTGCAGTCAGGGAGGCTAGGCTCTTGAGCCAGCAGTGTGTGTGTGTGTGTGTGTGTGTGTGTGTGTGTGTGACTACCATAAGGGAAAGGAGAAAGGGAACCTCAAAAAAGCACGAATCCCAACAGACAATGGCAGGGTATCCTGCTCGAGGCACCGTGGCCATGCTTTGCCACCCGCTTGGCCGCCATGATGGAAGAGGGGAAGAAGGGTGCTGGTGTTTGTGTGCTCGTCACCCACCAGGCCCGTGCCAGATGTTTTAGACACATGACCTCATTTTCTTCTCCACCCCCTTCCTCATGCTTTCTGTAGCAATGACAGCTTTTCGTAGAATGAAAAAAAAAAGGTGGGGAGATCTTCTTTCAAGTCTCCACAGCATTGCTGGGCCTGGAATACGCTGTGGGGAGTAGCTGTGTAGCCAAGGGCAGCATGAATTTGATTCTTGCTCTCCCCCAACCCCCCCATCCATGCGACTTTTCCAGCAAGCACACAGGAAGAAGAGCAAGCTGCCTCAGCTCACCCCAAGAAGCTCTGTTGGGAGAGGAGAGAAAACCTGGAAGGGGAATGGAGGGGGTCCTGGTCCTGGTTCTTCGCGCTCTGGCAGAGGCCTAGGCTGGGTGTGGGCTGGGCTGGGTGGGGTCTGGGCATCCTCCCCTTCTCTAGGTTTTTGACTCTGGGGGGAGGGCCGCTGAGACAGAGGCCTCATAGAGACCTGTCACGGGCAGTGTCCGAAGCCCTTTCTTCTATCAGCTGCGATGCTTTGGGCTACAAGTAACAAAAAAGGCCAACCAAGAAAGACTCAAGCTGTAGGCACGTTTCTGTTTTATCAAACAAGAGGTCTGGGGGGTGAGAAGGATCACATCCTTCCCATCTCGAAGCCAGCACCCACACTGGAGGAAGCCCTGATGTGCCCACATGAGGAGAACCCCTTCTCTTGAGCTGCCAGAGATGATGGTTGTCACACCGCGTTGCTAGAATGGGGTCTATGTTGGTGGCTAGAAGCAGACCCTTTTACGGTCAGTAATAGGAGGCAAGAGAGTAAGCGGCAGGCAGGCCTCACGGGCTCCCAGGGGCAGCCACGTGACCAGGCATCGGAAGTCTGGAATGACGTTTCTGATCTGCAAGTGCACAGGATTCCGAGGTTTTTCTTGTCTGCTCAAGCCTGGCCTCTGGGATACTGATGAGAGCTCTTACTCTGTCGCTTGCCTCTGCAGCCTCTTCCTCATCGGGAAGGGACAGGCTGTACCCTCCCCGCCGCCAACCCGAGCTCTGTAACCCCAGGGGGCGCTATTCACATGGTCAAGTGTGCAGTGCACGTCCTGCATGGCCTTCCACGGCGGCTCTGACAACTTGGAAGCACAGAGAAGATACAGATCCTTTATTTTCTCCAAAGCTGATCTGATCTGATTCAGAAGCCTTGCCTCACAGAGTCACTGTGATAAAACACATCTAGCCCAGTCCAGTGGGGCCGGTCTGATTCAGTCATGTAAATCATCTTGTAGGGTAAAGGCTCGGCCTCTTTGGGGGTAATTTGGCTTCTACTTGAATGATTCTCAAGGGCTCATCTTTCAGAGCTCCTCCTCCTCTGGCTCATTTTCAAAATGATATCTGTGGCTATAGACGGCTGAGGCTTATACGACCTCAGATGTTAGGGGGAGGGGGACCCCCAGTTCTGTGCTGGTCCTTAGACATGTCCTGGCTGATGTCCACTAAAGTGTGTCTGGTCTGTCCTTCTTTGGGCATTCATTGGGCACCTACCACTGAATTCTCCAACTGACAGACTCATGGTCCATTTTTTCTTGGCTCTAATGACAGTGTCTGTTCCTAGCTGGTCCTTTGTCTCATATCCATCTTGCCCCTGGCCTTGCAGTTGGTTTGCCCCTCTCAACAGCAACTTCTTGGTGGCCCGTGGCTCTTAGACCTCCCATATCCTCCCTCAGAGGTATGCAGGGACTGATGGCAGGGTTCTCTCCAACACGCAAGAGCTGAAGGGAGCTCAGGTTTGCACACACAGCCCCTTCTGTTTGGCCATTCCCCTTGGCCATCTTAATCCTGTGAAACCACATCTTGTTTGAATAGTGATCTCCTTCCAGAATCCTTTGTTCTTTTTTAAAGTGGGCTCCATGCCCAGCGTGGAGCCCAGCGCAGGGTCGGAACTCATGACCATGAGATTAAGACCTGAGCTGAGATCAAGAGTCAGACGCTCAACCCACTGAGCCACCTAGGCACCCTTCTTTCCAGAATCCTAACCAAGAAGTTGGAGGGAAACCCGTCTGCCTACCAAGCATATTGCCCCCGAGATGGAAAATCAGGACACATACCTGAACACGAACTTCCGTTCTGATTTCTGATTTCGCATTCTCCGTCTCCATCTGCCAGGAGTGGGCTTTCCTCTTGCCCTGGTGTCTCACCAGAGTCAGCCAAGGAAGACTCTTCCCTTGCTAACAGGGGGAGATGGGAGTCCAGAAAAGCCTCTTAGGTCTGGCTCTTAAGATGGTCGTGTAGCTGTGCAAAATCCTATTTTAGAAGTCAGAACCTTCTTTTTTTTCTTTTTTCTTTTGTTTTCTTTTTCTTTCTTTTTTTTTTTTTTTTGATTCCTGCTTTAACCGTCCTAAGTCTCTCTGAATAAATGGATGCCAATAAGAGGAAAAAGGAGAAGGTCACAATTAGCCAGTGCACAGGAGTGAAGCACACTTACATATCTGGAAAGTAAAACTGACCCTCTTCATGCTTCTCCGTGTCCTCTTCCCCATGCCCCTTTACTGTGCCTGTGGCTCCTGTCTCTGCCACCAACTACTGACTCCCCGTAGCTCACATTTAAACTCCCAAAGAAGGAGCTGAGTGGTTGAGCCAATCGCCGTTGAGCGTGGGTCTCCCCTACCATGCAGAGCTCTGGAGCTAGGCTAGAGGTCCCTGTGGGACACAACATGGCCACCTCGATGAGTCAGTGTCCCTCGTGAGTTTGGGCAACAGTCGCTGTCATAGGGGAATTGGCCAAAGATCCAAGAAGATTCCCCTTTCCTTACCAGGTCTTAAATGAATTAGTAGGTTCTTTTTACAAGGCAATGAGTGAGTGAAAGGTGCAGGACATCATGAGATAGTCATCAGTCAGATGGTTTTTTTAAACAAAAACCTTTTTATTTTCTCAGTGACATTTTCTTCACAAAGTTTCCACTCTAGTTTCTAGACCTTCAGCTGATAAAGTTTTTCCAGTGTCTTGGAGGAAATAGTGCCCCCCCACACACTCCCTACACACTTACACACACACATCCCTAGGGGATAGTAGAGGGTGAGCAACACAGAGAGTTTATCTCCAAGTTAGCTGTGTGCATGGGGCCCAGTGTCTGCTTCTCTGTGGGCAAGCGGACGGTCCGCCTTGTCTGTGCCCAAGATAGTTAACAGTAACACAAAGGCCTTCAAGCTTTCAGGGTGCCTGAGTGTCTCCCTCAGCTAAGCATAAGACTTCGGCTCAGGTCAGGATCTTAGTGATCCTGGGATCCAGCCCTGTTGTCAGGCTCTGTGCTCAGTGGGGCATCTGCTTCTCCCTTTCCCTCTGCCCCTCCCCGGGCTCAAGCTTGCGCAAGCGCTTTCTATTACTCTCTCCCAAATAAATTAAATCTTTAGAAAAATAGCAAGGTCTTCAGCTTTCCCTTTCTCCATTGGCATGCTGAGGGATGGGTGGGCTTCCTCTGTTCTCTAATGGAGACCCTACTACGAGGCGTGCAGACTGTCCTGCTCCTCGTCCCCCTCTCCCCCCAGCCCCACAACAGTTTATCAGCCCATCTTTGTCTGCACTGCCGAGTGACAGGGAGGCATGGTCTTGTTCTGTGAAGTAGGTGGTCCTAGGACCCCGGGCCACAGGGACCAACACGTGGAAGGGCTCCCCGGCAGGCCCCGATGAAAGCTCATGGGACTCTGCCCCACAGGGGGCCCTGAATGTCCCCTTCCAGGGAATCACCCCTGACACACTGTTTTAGAAGTTCTCCTAGACAGAAGCGGCATCCACATGCGAGGTCTAACCACCCAGGGCTGAGCCCCGAAGGTTTGGGGATGCCTGGGTGGGCAGGTTCTGCCACGGGGAAGGAGCCCTGCAACAAGGCGCAGGACCAGGCACCTGCACATGGGATCCCCAATCATCCTAAACATCAGGCAG
The DNA here is from genome assembly GCF_030435805.1 of Mustela lutreola. Classification (NCBI taxonomy): domain Eukaryota; kingdom Metazoa; phylum Chordata; class Mammalia; order Carnivora; family Mustelidae; genus Mustela; species Mustela lutreola. The sequence goes on from NC_081296.1 coordinate 55,254,483, forward strand.
GGCATTTGAAGAGCCTGGAGGGTCTCCCCAGCCCAGCCTTTAGCCTCAACTACCAAACAACCTTGAAAAAAAGTTGCCTGGGTGGCTCAGTGGGTTAAAGTCTCTGCCTTCGCCTCAGGTCATGATCTCAGGGTCCTAGGATCGAGCCCCGCATCAGGCTCTCTGCTCAGCAGGGAGCCTGTTTCCCGCCCACCCCATCCCACCCCCCTACCCCCCGCCTGCCTTTCTGCCTACTTGTGATCTCTGTCTGTCAAATAAATAAATAAAATCTTTAAAAAAAGAAGAAGAAGAAGAAGAAGAAGAAGAAGAAGTTGCTTAGTCTCGCCTAGCAAGAGACCAGAGAGCCACGGAGGAAGGTGTGAGAAGTTGAGATTCTGGGGAAAAGAAAATCGGGCGGAGAACCAGAAGTCTGGGGTAGAATGCTGCCAGCCCTTATTAAGCACTTACTGTATGCCTGACCTTGCAGCTGTGCAGTCTAGGAATGAGAGTAAAGCCCTGGAGGAACGTGTTAGGCCCTCTCTTTGATTGACTCACTCTACAACAGGATAGCTGTCAAGCACAAATGAGATCACTGCAATCGTTTTAAGGAACGAATGGATTTATATAATAGTCCTCATACAGTAGTTCCCACAGTGCTCCGCACACGTCACTATTTCACAGGGACCTCACAATTATCCTAAGGGGAAGGTATGAATTCTGTCCATTTCACAGATGGAGAAACCGAAGCTCAGCAAAGCAAAGGGACTTATTTAAGATCACAGAACTAGGTGCTCCTTGCACCATAGCCCGAGGACTTACGTCCCCTCAGATCATCTGGCAGCTTGTTAGAGATGCAGAGACTTGCCCCCACCCCCACCCCAGACTTCTTGAATCAGACACGGTGGAGGCGGGGCCCGGTGGTCTGTGCTTTACCAGGCCCTCACTCAGGTTTGGGAAGCACTGAACTAAAGCCCTGTTTCTCAACTTTGACATCTCTGCAGATCACCTGGGATCTTGCAAAACTGGATTCTGTTTCAGCCCTGCATGGGGCCTGGGATTCTGCATTTCTGATCGACACCCACCCCACCCCACCCACCACCCCGCCTCCCTCCCCCCCCCCCCGCCCCCTGAGGATGCCAGTGCTGTTGGCCCACAGATAGCACACTGAAGAGCAGCAATCACCTGGGGACGTGGGGGTGGGGAGCTCTGTTCAAATGCAGATTCCCTGGTTTATTCCCAGAGAGCTTGATCCTACAGGCCGGAAGTGGAGCCCAACCATGTGAATTTCCACAGACAACCCCCAGGGATGAGTCTGAGACAGGTGGCTTGGGGCTTAGCCTCTTGAGGACTGCTTCTCTGGAGCTCAGTCTTGCAGACATCCCCCCAGCCTCATTTTCAAAGGTTTTTCTCTTCCACTCAACATCTCCACTGGCCTTGAACCACCCATCTGGTCCCCTGCCAAACTGGGTTAAGGGTGTGAGTGGGAGGCCATCCCTGAGCCAGTGGGTCCTCAGTTCCTCAAAATAGGTCAGAAGTCTGGCACAGACCAGGCTCAGTGGCTGCAAATAGAAACCATCTGTTGGGCCTCTGCTTTGAGCTCCCTTGCTCCTCCCTCACTGGGCAGAGGAATATAGAACTCAGAACCCCCATGGTGGGTGGGCGCTTCTCTGGGCTGGGCCCGCTTACCCCAGACCTTCCGACTGGGCATGCCTGTGGAGGAAATGGGTAACCCTGTGTTGCACACCTCCCCCCCTCATGCTTTCACCCCTCCTCACCCTGCACCAACAGGTGTCTGGCCGTGCGCACTGGTTATCACGTAACCTTGCTGTGTGACCTTGGACAAATCACTTCCCCTCTCTGGGCCTTCTGCTATGAAACAAGAGGCTGGATTTTGGTGGACCCAAGGGTGATTTTCTGCTCTGACGAGCTCTGGTGGGTTGCATGAGAGCCTTTTGGTGTCAGAACCCACATGTAGAAAAGGTCGGGCCCCTAGAGAGGCAGGCATTTCCTTCTCCCAGCTTTCTGCCCAGGTCGGATCTTACAAGTTGAGAGCTGATCCTGCAGATCTTCCGAAGGAAAGGGGCATGGTTTGTGATCTGGGAGGGCCGGGGGGGGCTTTTGGAGGCCTTGAGGGGAAGTGACGGGGTCCCTTTTCCTTATTCCTGTCCTCATCCCTTCGCTCATTCGTGCATCGGCTAAACATGTAGCAGCACTATATTCAGTCTAACGATAAGTCCTGGAAAAATGAGGGAGACGGAGACCTAGTTCCCGCCCTCAATCACATCCAGCGTGGTTGGGGAGCAAAGATGCCGGGTGGAGCCCCGGGGTCAGACCTGAGTTCACTCCAGCTCCTCCACTCCTGTGAGCTTCGAAGCCCAGGTGATTCTGTCCATGGGGATTATTGTTGTATCTTTTCCTAGGGTTGCTATCAGGATTAGGGGAGGTAATGGACATAAAATGCTTGGTTCCCAACGAGCACCTCAACATCGGCTATTGTCATGAGTGTGCTAAGCCAGGAAAAGGAGAGCACAGGACGGAACCTGGGGGCTTCTGGAAAGACTTCTCTGCCCGGCAGCCATCTTGCCGTAGGTGGGAAGCTCTCCTGAAAAGCTTGGAGCAGCGCAGGCCGGCAGCCTTCTCCTCACGTGTCCAGGCCTGCTCAGCGGTACAGAAAAGATGCGGGGATTCAGGGCAGAAGCCTGCTCCAGGAATAGACTTTGTGTCTGGCTGGACGTGTGTTGGGTGATGGGCAGTGGGCAGCATCCTCGGGAGCCAAAGCTGGATCCTCCCATCTGTAGGCTGTTGAGAAAGTGCCATCCCAGCCCCGTTCGTTCCCACGTCGATCTGCTCTGATAGCATGAGGGAGACGGGACAGAGCTGGGAGGGGTCCCGTTTCATGGCGGAGAAGGGCTTGCGCAAGAGGCTCTGGGAATCGGTGGGCATGCCGGCCTGGGACCCAGGCATTCCACATTTGCTGCTCAGTGGTACAGAAAAGATGCAGGGATTCAGGGCAGAAGCCTTCTCCAGAGCATGTCATTGGGGTGACTCCAGACCATGACCTTCCTTGGTTCCCCTGAATCCTGGCCGGGAACTATGGGATATGAAGGTTCAGTCTGATCAGTCTCTTCTAGGATATGACTTTTGGGGACTAATCAATATTCTAGCAGCACTGTCCAGTAGAATGTTTTGCAGGGATGAAAACGCTCTGTAATCTGTGCTGTTCAAGATGGTAGGCCCTAGCCACGTATGGCCAGTGAGCGCTACCAATGTGGTTCATCTAAATAAGGAACTGGATTTTGCATTAGATTTCATGTTAATTCATCAGGCACACATAGCAAGTAGCTGCCACGTGGGATGGTCTAGCTTTGGGCAATTGTTAGGTATAGGGGCTAGAGGAAGTATCCTCAAAAGTGGGCATCCACAGAGATGCACCTTCATAACATGCCCCTAAGGTGATCCCTGTGTGCAGTCAGGTTAGTAGATCAGCGGACCAGGGCTCTGAGAGCCACTGCACTAAGAGAAGTGGTCAACATCCCGCAGCGTACGGAGCCTCACACCATCCATCCATTGGTCTGTCTGCCTTGTAGCCTCTACCTCTTTCTCCATCATCTGATTTCCACTGCTGTTTAATTCCGGACCAGCTACACATTCAGTTATGCCACAGTCATAGTGAGAGCATTTAGGCCACGGAAACTGGAAAATACTAAAAACCAGGGCACCCCTTCCCTCAACGAGCTGGTTGATAATCATTTACCAGCACGCTTCTGCCCCAGACCCCCTGGCAGGCACATTCTCTGAGTCGTGACCATGTACCTAGCACGGTTTTAGGCATTGCCGATGCCACAGTGAACGGGAGAGATGGAAATGCCTGCCGTCCTGAAGCTGACTCCGAGAGGACAAGGGTCCCACCAGATGTGTCAGAGGCGTTGTGTGTTTGATAATGACACGTGCCTGGGACAGGTCTCACTGAGAGATCACCTTTGAGAAAAGAGCTACAGGAGGTGAGAGAAGCAATGCAAGGAGTGGTGTCCTCCTGAGCAGGTCACGTCACAGACGAAGGGAACCGGGTCTCTGATGGGCTCGGAGCCTCACACCAGGTTGGGGTGCAGCCAGGGTGCGAACGTGGGTCTCCTTGGCACGAATGCTGTGGAGCTGGGATCTCTGGTGGAGGGTGGGGCAGGGGCAGTGAGCCAGCCTCCTGCCTCACCCACCCCTGTGCCCCTGCTGACACTGGGTATGCTTGGGGGGCCAAAGATTCAGGGACAGGCCCTCAGGAACTCTCTGGAGGCCCAGACCCAGCAGATCCAGGAGTCAGAGAGCGGGTCAAAGAGAACACGTGTGGTGTGGCGTGCTAGTAACTGCTTGAGTGGCCACAGCATCTTCTCAGGAGTCCTGAAAGCCAGTGCGAACCCCGTGTCCTGGGCTAGACCACAAAATGGCAGAGCTGGTTGGTGAGCCATTTGACCCAAACCTCTCCTATGGCAGAAGGAGGGATTGCTTGAAGGCCCCCAGCTCATGAGGAGTTGAGCCGGCTGGAATGCAGGTTTCTGGCACTTTCCTCATACTAGAGGTTCTCAAATTGGGTTCCACAAGGGTCCAGGTTTCCTCAGTGTGTTTGCAGACCACTGCATGAAGGTGTTCCCAGCTTCCTTCTCGAGGAACACAAGCGTCTCCAGCTTGGCCTGTGTACACTTTGGAGGTCTAAGTAATGCTCTATTGAGAGAAAGGACACTCCTGCTGAAAGGAAGAGACCACAGCCCTTCATTTCACAGAGAAGAAAACTGAGGCCTAGAGTTAGTCAATCCAGCCACCCAGCCTGGTGGACTTCTCAGGCCCCCAACTGGTGGTCACTTCTGCTCTCTCCAGTTTGGGGTCCCTCCCATGCATCCAGCCCTGGGCTCAGAGACAGAGGAGGGCCAGGTGACTGGCTTCACTCAGGGACCCTGATGTTCATGGTCGAATGAGACAAGAATAGTGATAACAGATGTGCCCTTTGGGACAGTGGCACATCATTTGCAAAGCACCCCTGTGATCTCCTGTCCCATCCTCACAGAGATTTGGGACACCGAGGAGGACACTGAGTCGGCGGGGAAGGAAGGTGACTTGACCCACATCATGTAGCTAGTGATCCCCACCAGAAGGAAAAGATCAGCCTTCCTCTGGCAGCACATGGACAGAAAATGGCTCTCCCACAGACCCCAATGGGTTGCCCAGCAGCTGTCAGGTTGAATTCCAGAGGGGTCCTGGGCTCTGGGCTCTCCACTGAGGATGTAGCCATAAACTCCCCCGTCACCTGAGTCAGAGGCAAGGAAAAAAAAGAAACAAAAACCGCCCTGGTACATTTTTGTGTTCCAGTTAAAGGACTGAATTTTAGTCATCATCATCTAGAAAATGCGCCCGCTGGCCACAGTAAATCATTTTTAGGATCGGAGGACAGGATACAATTTGCTTCCATGTGGAGTGTACATAGTGATTATCTCAGAGGAGAAAAAAGGCAGTCTCCATTTCTTAAGAGGCTATAAGGGCCATTCAGCTGCGAAATGAATGCTTCTTCCTTCCGGGCCCTCCCCCTCTCCGAGGGAGACCAGGATGGCGCTAGGCCCGGGGAGAGGCCGCTAGGGAGTCGGCCCAGCAGCTGTGCACATCTGGAGGCCAGAGCATCTCCCTCCCTCCTCCGACCATCAGCCCAGCCCAGCCCCCTCGTGCTCCTGGCAGATCCTGGCCTCCCCAAGTAAACACGTAATTGAGGTCAGAGACTCCCTTGCAGGACCAGGAGAGAGGGCGGAGCTAATGTTTGGCGGACACCCTGTCGGGTGTCTTTGGATATGATCCCTTCACCGCATCCAGTGAGCCAGGTGGCATTATTTGCCTTTTATGGGTAGGTAAACAAATGCTCAGAGAGGTTGAGTAACTAGTCTAAAATCACACAGCTAACAAATAACAAGACAGTAACCTTTGGATTCTTTCTGACTCCCGGACGCCGCCTATTATATAGTTTCTTGACACTTCTGTATCATGAGCATCCTGGATGCTATGGAACAAGCGGGAAGGGATAGAAGTTTAGGGAGAGGCCAAAGGAAGGGAAGATGTGTATTATATTGGAAAGAACAGTAGACTTAAGAGTCAAAAGTTCTTGGCTGGCCTTGGCTCTGCCATGTTCATAGCTTGTGACTTTGGGCTGGTCTCTTAACGCCTCAGAGCCTCGAATGAGTCACAGAGGTACTGCATGTTTTCAATGAGGTTATGGTATCTGCCCAGCTCTGTGCATTGGTCCACTGGGGTGGAGGGAGGTGAACAAGGTGGTGGGTAGCCTGGGTCATGGCTATGACGTCGGTGGACTTCTTGGCACGGCTGTGCAGATACTGGTCCCTTGCTGATACTGTGCTGTCTGCAGCAAGGAGAGCTGTGTTGAATGCAGAGGCCTTGGCTTCCCGGTGACAAAGAGCCCCAAGGACATGGGGCTGCATGACTGCTAGGCCAAACACTGCGTGGAAGGGCGTGGACCCAGAAGTACTGCTGCGGGAGGGTAAGGACCCTCATCCTGTGGGCAGGAGTCGGATGTCAGCTTGAGAACGCAACTCGAAACTTCAGGAAGCTGAAGTCACAGCCCTGGGATGAGGTTCCTGAGGGACTTCTCCCTCTTCCATCTGGGGAGCCGGGCAGCTGGGTCTGACCTCGGCCTGCGCCTGGCCACCTGACGCTTTATTCAACCATAGTCACTGTGAGGGTCCTGCTAGACAGGAGTCCGGGACCAGGCCAGGGTGGGGTGCACAGAAGGGGAGGGATGACCAGGTAACTCCCAAGCTAGTAACAGGAGAGAGAAATGAATGAGTAGCAGTAAGCAGCCCTTGGGACACCCTGGGAGAAATGGCAGTCGCCACGAGAGTGGTTGTCATTCAGGGTCACCACAGCCCAGCTCTGCGGCATCAGGCTCCCTGTTTCACAGAAGAGGAAGAGCCAGGGTGACAGAACTAGGACCCCCGCTGGGCACTCTGACCCCATGCCCCTTTCTATTACAACACAGCGCCTTTCATAGAGGAGCTCTGTGATCTCATCTTGGGGCCGGAATACCGCTGGACCCATTCATTATTCCAGACCACCCTGATCAGAGGTCATCCACCAGAATCTTGAACCCCTCCAGGGATGGGAAGTTCATTACCTCTAAAGGCAGCTTCCTTTCCCACCGCGGGCAGCATTAACCATTAAGAAAGTCTTCCCTTGTAGGGAGCTCAACTTAGTCTCAGTCTGTGCTGATTGCCTTGAAAGGTTCAGAGAGCGAGCATGTGTGGTGTCCCACCCTCACTAGAATGAGCTGGGGCAACCCACCAGGATCCGGGCTGTGCTTGGGGGCATGCGGTAAAAGACAAAGGGCCAGGTTCTAGGTCATCTCTTGGCTGCCACACTGCCTTCCCTTCGAGGTCTGGGCAGCGGCTCCATCCCAGCCTTGGCAGGGCCTCCTCTTCTGGCAGAAGAGGGAGGAGTGCTTTCTGTTCTCTGCCTGCACACGCAGCCAGCTGACCTCAGAGTGAAGTCAGCCCCTTGGGAACTGCGGGTGGAAAGGTCAGCCCTCCGGGGGCCCGCGGTCGCCCTGCTTGGGTCCACAGCGCGTGTCGGTGCCTGACCCGGCTTCCCAGGCCTTCCAGCCTTCTGTCCACCGCCCTCCAAGAACAGACCCTCAGCACACCTAACCCGTCCCTCCCCGCCACCAGTCAGACCAGGTGCGTGTGACTCGTTCTATCTGCCTCCTCCTCTCCATCCTTGCCTCAACCAAAGCTGAGGGGTGAATAACAGGGCCGTCTTTCACCTGGATCGAATCAAAGCCTTACACTTGACTCCTAAAGTTTACAGGCAACACAGGGATGACTTTGAAGCTGTCACAAAGCAATATGGGACAGATCGCTGAGACGTTTTGTCACACAGCTGACTGTGTGTGCTCAGAAAGTCAATACCACTTAAAAAAAAAAAAAAAAAAAAGGAAAGAAAACAAAACAAAAAGATGATGGGAATGTTCTAGATTGAAAGGAGGCAAAAGAGAGATCACCGCCAAATGAAACCCATGGGAGCGCCCAGTGGCCCCTGTCCTGGTTGTTCACGAGAGGGAATGGATGTAAAAGGGAATTTGGAGCATTCTGTGTATGGGTTGGGTCTTCGACGGAATTGAGGACTTCTTAATTTTCTTAGACATGGTAATTTGTAGGAATTTGTCCTCCTTTGTAGGAAATGCATGGCGATGTAATAGAGGGTAAGAGTCATGTGTGCAACCTCCTTTCAAATGATTCCACAAAAGGAAAAAAAAAAAAAAAAGACACGCACATGTGCATGCACACACACACACACATACACACACACAGAGAAAGAGAGAAACATGGCATGGCAAAAAGTTAATGACAACCTAGGTGCTGGGTGGTTTTTTTTTTTTTTTTTTTTTTTTTTTACCATTCCCCCAACTATTTTTATGCATTGAAATCTTTCCTGATAAAATAAAAATAAAAATAAATATTAAAAAAAAAATCTGGACCCTGGAGTCTGAAAGACCAGGTTCCAGTCGCCCCTGTGCTCGCTAACTATCTGAAGTTTGACTGGGTGTTTCCACCCTGTACAAGGACAGCCGGAGCTCCCCCATGGGCATCATGTGCAGCCCCGTACTCTCGCGGTGCCTGGGACAGGCAAGCATTTGTGGGCTTCTGCCCCCAGGAAGCCCACCCTGATGCTCTTCTTCCCTGACCTCCCATCCCCACAGCATTTCCATCCCGCAGTCTGTTTGCCACCAAGCGACTAACCACCATGAACGTTTCAGGTATAGGCTTTGTCTTCTCTGTATTTGAAAGCAGGATCTGTGCGGGAGCTTTCCCGGGCCCCATCGACGGCCTGGGCCCATGGGAGCAGCAGTGGCATGGTGCATGGGACCTGCACCTACATTATCTCATTTTGATTCTTCAGACAACCACATAATCAGAAATTACGGATCTCTTTTAAAAATGTAGCTCCTGATGCTCAGGGAGACAAAGTATCTTTTCCAAGGTTAGCAGGAGTCAGAGAGGGGAGGGGAAACCCAGGGTCCAGCACTCTGCCGTGCTCTCGGTGTGGGCCTATGTGCAGTGAGGGTGCAGACCCAGTGATGAGGACCATGGTCGGCCACATGAAACCCATGGGAGCACCCCGCGTTCACCCTATTGTGAACAACCATTTGGTCAACCAGGACCCTTCAGAAGACCCAGCTGAGAGATCCAGCCCCAGCCTACTGGCCAGTAGGGAAAACCAGCAGTGGGCTTGCTGAGAACAAAGCCCTTGGAAAGATGCTCTCCATTTTCCCAGGAAGAAGGCTGGCCTTATTCTAGGGTCCGCTGGAGCCCAGCCCAAGGAGGCAGGCTCACTGGAAGAATGGGCCTGCTGAGTGCAGGTCCCAAGCCCGAGAGCTGGGCTCAGGGCAGCCCCCACCCCCCCCACCCCACCCCCCCGCAGGATACTGGGCTGTGAGGGGCACCAGTGGGATATGTTCAAGGAGAATACAGGTGCCTCCACCAGGAGCCTTGACCACAAATGCTTCTTTGGGCGCAAACGCCCTGGGGAATGGGGCAATGGGGAGATGGGATGGGGGGGGAGAAAGGGCAGAGAAGGGGGGCAGTGCAGAAAGTGGGGGAGGGAGTAGGGAAAGAGTGGAGGAGAGTTGGAGGAGGAAGAAGTGAAGTCAGATGGGAAAATAGATCCAGATATATCCAGCCGCTGCGGGCTCCACCCAGGGAAACATGGGTGTCACAGGAGGGCTCCCGAGAGTCCGTCAGGTCAGCTGGCCTCAGTGTCACCAGAACTCTGGAACAAGGCATGTCTCAGGAGGCCCGTGGGATGCCCCCAGCCATGGCAGACCCAGGCTGGGGGCCCTGAGGACCTGGGCGCAGGTCCCACCCCTGAACCTGCAGGCCTCTGGGGCATTCATAATAAGGGGGAGTGGGAGCCCAGCCCTTCCTCTCCTGCTTTCTATTCTGCTCTGTGAAGTGGGCATTCAGACGGGGCCAGGCCTGTGCCAGGCATATCACAGCATCTTGGCATTGACTCCTCCACCCTTTCAGAGGCAGTGGGGATTATTGGCCTCCTTTATCTAAGAGCAGACAGATGTAGCACAGAGAGGTTAAGGGTTTTTCCCAAGTCACAGATTGAGGCAGCAGCAAACATGGCACTGCATCTGGAGCTATGTGGCTCTAGTCTGGCTCTTGTTACCCGGGAAGGGTAACAGCCACCCAAGAGACCTGCAGTGGAGTCCGCACTGGGAAGAGTGTGAGTCTGAGCCATTATCAACGGGCCTGGGTCAGCCCATCCCAGGTGCCAGGCCAGGGGCTGTGCTTGGAGCAGAAAGAGAAACTGTTGTCCTGCTCACCAGATGTGGGCTAAGAAGTGGCTCCCCGTGCCTCTTGTGGTGGGGAGGCTGAATCACACTGGCTGTCTCCCCACCGTGGGGTAGGGGGGTCCCATTGGGGAGGGGCCAGAAGCCCAGCAGGTCTTCCCTCCCTCTGCCCCCCCCCGCCCCACCCCGGCATCTGGGACTCATGCAGGTTGCCCAGGAAGAGCAGACACCAGTCTGCAGTCCGGCTCAGAGGCCCTGGGGTCAGCACCTTCCATCACGATGCTGAGACTGTCTTTCGGGGAAGAGAGAGCCGGTGTGACACGGTAGAGACTAGTTCCTGAGGGAGAGGTGGCTGGCTGTTCAGGGGCTCTGAGGAGTCCAAGTTGAGCCGTGCCCTGAAGGCTAACGGGCTGGGCAGGGAACAGGGGTGAAGACCTTCCAGGCCAGGGATGCACCAGCAAAGAACAGGAGATAGAATTTCTCTTTTTCTTTCACGGGAACTGTGGAATCTAGAATGTTCTACCTGGAAGGGACAGAGAAATTCTTAGCACTCCCCTATGAGATTGAATTTTTGCCAGGTCTCTGCTATATTTTTCATGCTATATTTTTGTAATTGATTCATTATTTTTTAACTTAGCCTTATTAGCAGTGATATCTGTGAAATTATGGATTTGGCACGCAAGTTATATTATTTCTAATGCAAATTAAAATAAACCCGTAACTACTAAAATTAAACCCTTCATTTCTGCACCATGTAAGGGGATCGAGAGTGAGCACCTGGGACCCCAGCCTGGGCATTGCTGATGTAATCCTGATTCGGAGTTGATGTCCTGAGCGAGCAAGTGAAGTCTTGCAGATAGCAGTGCCCATGGGGCTGTGGTCCGTATCCCACAGGACTTTGTCCTGAACAGTCCTGACAGACCTGGGCAGGAACCAGAACAGGCAGATTGGAGTGGGTGGCAGTGTGGGCTGAGGCGGGGAGGGAGGAAGGAGTGATGAGCAGGCAAAGGCCCCCCCATCCCCACAGGGTGCACAGTGACCCAGGCAGAGGAGGAGATGGAGGTAGGGGACAACCCCCCACCCCACAACCCTGGGGCCAATGGGAAGAGGATTTGCTGGCAGGTGAGAGACACTCCCTGGGAATCTCCTTATGGGAGCTGAACTCCTTCCTTCAGTGACAAGAGAACTTCGAAGCTGGGTTCCTGGCTTTATTTAAATCAAATGCAAAGTTTTGTTTCCAGATTCCCAGAGTTGGTGTCCTGATTCTATGGTGGGGCTTCCTTTTTTTTTTCCTTCCCATGGAAATTTCCTATAGGGAAATCACCCTTGCCTGGTTCTGTCCCCAGATGCAATTGGAGATAACAGGAGAGTTGGCAGGAAGGGGAAGGCATGGATCATGGCAAAGTTGGGCCAGCAGTCTATTCATTTACAAAGGACTCTTGAGGGGCACCTGGGTGGCTCAGCTGGTTAAGCGTCTGCCTTCAGCTCAGGTCATGATCCCAGAGTCCTGGGATCAAGCCCCACGTCGGGCTCCCTGCTCAGCGGCAAGCCAGCTTCTCCCTCTGCCTCTGCTTTTCTACCTGCTTGTGCTCTCTCTCATCCTCTCTCTCTTTCTCTCTCTCACATAAATAAATACTATTGAAAAAAACAAATAAACAAAAAACAAAAACAAAGGGCTCTTGAGCTCTAGCCGTGTGCCAGGTCCTGGCTGGGTACTGGCAGTGGCCTGTCGCACTTGGAGGCACATCTACTGGGAGAACTCCTATTCGGGTTCTGTCTGTGAAGGTGACCATTTGTAGGGCTTCCCTCTAGGAGAATCCATCCCTCAGTGAAACTGGACTCCAGCGTGAGCTGCCCACTCGTTCTTCCAGTCCCCCCCTTGTGCACATCTGTAATCTAGGATGCATGGCACAGGATACACATGCAGTAGGGGACAACTGATTGCTTGGTTGGAATGGGTATTATTGATGGTGGGTAGAGAAGGGTTGGGCTCTCAGACTTTAATGTGTGTCTTTCTCGCTGGGTGTTTCCTGCAGGTGGGAGAAAAGCGGAATTAAAATCTAATTTCTGGGCCCATCCCCCAGATATTGGGTTCAGTAGGTCTGGACTGGGACCGAGGGATCAGCATTTCTCACAAAGGATGTGTGAGGCTCAGGGCGCCTGGGTGGCTCAGTGGGTTAAGCCGCTGCCTTCGGCTCAGGTCATGATCTCAGGGTCCTGGGATTTGAGTCCCACATCAGGCTCTCTGCTCGGCGGGAAGCCTGCTTCCTCCTCTCTCTCTCTCTCTGCCTGCCTCTCTGCCTACTTGTGATCTCTCTCTGTCAAATAAATAAATAAAATCTTAAAAAAAAAAAAAAAAAAAAAGAATGTGTGAGGCTCAGATGAGCCTTAGACCACACACTGAGAAATCTTGCTCCAAAGAATATTCTGGCATAGGAAAGAGTCTCGGATTTCCAGTTAGGAGGCCTGTGTTCAGGGCTCTACTTATTAGCTGTGTGGCCTTGGACAAGTGACTTAACCTCTCTGTGCCTGATGATGAAAATGATGATTTCTGACGGTGCATTTGTGGATTAGAGGCTTTCGAGAGAACAAGAGAAGGGGATGATAATGGGTGGTCATGTGTCTCTTTGCACATAAAGGGGAACATCTCCCCCCATTCTCACCATAAAGGGGGACATCTCCCACCTTCCTCACCAACAGCAGTGTTCTTTGTCTTTGGGGCCACCAGCCTCCTCTGTGTACCTCCCATACTGAATTGAGTACAACCTTTGAGAGGCAGGAGGCAGCCCATACGTGTTGTTGGGGGGACAGTCTGCTCTGTCACATGCCATGTCCCTAGGAAGTGAAAGGACCTTACATCATTTCTGGAAGGTGGGATAGGAGTGTGCATCAAAAGCAGGAAATTCCTGTACGAGTGCCCGCATGCCAGTCTTTGCTCTTGTAGGACTTTAGTAAGAGAGGAAGTCCGCTAGCACAGGGCCGGACACACAGAGGGCCCCGCATTCCTGGAAGCTTCTTCCCCTCTCTCCACGTTCTCCCCATCCCCCACCCCGTGCCCAGCCCAGGCTCTTCTGGAAGCAGTGACCTGCCTGACGCTTGTCTCTCCTGGTCCCTCACAGATGTCCTGGCGTCCACAATACCGCAGCTCCAAGTTCCGGAATGTCTACGGGAAGGTGGCCAACCGGGAGCACTGCTTCGATGGTATCCCCATCACCAAAAATGTGCACGATAACCACTTCTGTGCTGTCAACGCCCGCTTCCTGGCCATTGTCACCGAGAGCGCGGGAGGTGGCTCCTTCCTGGTCATCCCTCTGGAGCAGGTAGGACCCGCAGCTCCCTAGCCCTGGCTGCTGTCCGGAGAAGGGAGAAGCCTTCTTTGGTCACTCTTGCCTCCATTTCTCTCTGTGCCCTCCACCCTTTTACTGTCTCATCATGTGTCCGGTGGCTGTGCCCTCCCCCGGGTTTTCCCAAGATTTGCCAGAAGAAGAGCAGGCCAGGATCCAGGAGACCTGAGATCTGTTCCCAAAACTTCCCCAAAGATTGCACTTGAACAAGTCACTTCCCTTCGGATACATGGGGTTCCCGTTAACACTAGGGATTGGAACATCTGATCTCCAGGTGATCTCCAAGACCAGGTCTTGCTCCACAATTTTGTGTCCTGGGTTGTCCTTTTTGGTGTGAAGCTGGAAGGGTTGAAGACCCAGCCATAGGCCCATGGGGGCATCTGCAGAAATGACACTCGCATTAAAAAACACTGTGAGCTCTCTCCACTGAGAGCCTAGGAATAATTCACCTTCCCTCGCATCCCCTCTTCCTAGATAAAGATTTTCCCTCTTCTGTGGCTGCCTTTGTGAATATAGCAAATTAAATCTGCAAAGCCTAGATCATGAAATTTTGAAGCTCTGTGTTCAGGCAGTCCCTGGAGACCCGTGGGAGGTCACGCGCCTCAGGGAAAGTGCTCACTGTCAGTCTCGCTTGTTTATGGCTGAGCTCTCCCTTCCCGGCCTGACTCATCTCCACTCCCACCCTCCGCCAAACCAAACCGCTCAGGGGAGGAGGAGGTACAAGCGGAAGGAAGCCTTCGTTCTCGAAATCTACCGTCAGCTGGTGGTGGAGGATGGATTTTTCCAGTCTCTCCTGCCCACAGTGGGGGAACACGGATTTGGGAATGCCTCAGGCCATAGCCTCCCTCCCACCAAAGGGGGCACAGCCGCAGTGACACTGAGAGGTGCGAGGACAGAACCCAGTGGGCAGAGAGGTCTGGTCTGAGGAGCCATGGCCTCGGTGGCAGGGTTCCAGCTGGCTCTGCCACTTGCCGCCACTGTGATCTCAGGCGAGTCACTTAACCTGTCTGCACCTGATCCTCCTGTAATGGTAAGACGAGGATGCTGAATCGTCCTCTGTCTACATGCACCATGTTGGCATGGAGTAGGACGATAGACATGGAAGCTCCTTGTGAACCACATGGGATGTTAAAGATGTTTGGGTATTTTCCTGGAAACATCTATTAGCTCTGCTCATGGACTTTGCCTACAGATGCCCGAAGCAGCTCTAACACTTTTGGAAGGATTCTGAAATATAGCTTGTCTCCCCTCTCAAACCAGATGGGCTCAGACACCTGTCTACCTTGGGGACTAACTAAGTTCCAACCCACGTCAGGTCCCCAGCCAAGTGTGGCTTGGTCCTTACAGGGGTTCAAGAACAGTGCCGGCACACACTCCACCGTGTGGCTTTCCAAGGTCAATAGGCAGTACCTCATGCTGTAACAATTAATTCCAGATGTGTTAAAGGTCTAACCATTAAAAGAAAAGAGAAAGAAGAAAAAAGGAGAGAAGAAAAGAAAAAGAAAAGTTGCATGTATATTATAGGAAAAGAGAGGATTTTTTAAATCATGCAATGAGGAAAGTCTTTGTAAATAAGATAAGAATCCCAGAACCATAAAGGAAATGAGTAATAGATTACAACAATTTTTTTTAAAAAGTAAAGTTTCTATACTACTATATTATTACTATACTACTACTATACAACGTATATACTACTATACATGTAAGGCAACTTAAAAGCAAACCCCATAACTGATACAGACAAAAGATCCATGTTCAAAATAGCTAAGTATTCCAGAAAAATCTATTAGCAAAAGAACCCTGTAAAAAACAGGTAAAGGAGGGGTGCCTGGGTGGCTCAGTGGGTTAAGCCTCCACCTTCAGCTCAGGTCATGATCTCTGGGTCCTGGATCGAGCCCCGCATCGGGCTCTCTGCTCGGCAGGGAGCCGGCTTCCCCCTCTCTCTCTGCCTGCCTCTCTGCCTACTTGTGATCTCTGTCGGTCAAATAAATTAAAAAAAAAAAAAAACAGGTAAAGGATATGAATAAACAGTTCACAGAAGATGAAAATAAGTCTTTTAGCCTACTAAAATAGGAAAAGATTTAAAAGACTAATTATCTTTGGTATTCCTGAGTGTGTGAGAGAACAGGTGTCCAAATACGTTCTTGGCATATTTAAGGTACTTAAATTTGATGTATTTGATGTACATTTGATTTACATTGATGTATTTTATTTGATGTATTTACATCAAATTTATAGGTAACTTGGAAATAGCTATTAACATGTAAATGTACATGTCCACGGGCCTAGCAATTCCACTTCTAGGACTCTATCCAACAGAAATGTTCTCAAGGATACCCAAAATGTTTGTACCATTTTTCAGTACTCCATTTTTTTCCAATTTATTTTCTACAGAGATCAAATTTCTCTCTCAAGTTGCTTAAAAGTTTCTAAACTCTTCTCCTCGGTTTCTGTAATGGTACCAGAGAGTTTTTTATTATCAGTAGCACTAGTCTAGAATGTGATCGGATTTTGTAAACACTTTAGGGACAGCAGGGAAAAAGGAATTTTTTTATAGAGTGTGAGACTCTGCATAGAGAAAACAATGTATCCAAACTCATACATATAAAGCCAAGGCACACAGAGCCTTTCAACTTTATTTGTTCATATATTGTGACACATTGTGTTTGATTTGATTGCTAAGGAACAGGTAGTAATGGCTCATTCTACCAATTGGTTACTGTCAGTTTCTCTGAATCCAGTAGGTTTTCACTTTACATAAGTGCATGATGGTTTGTGCAGCCCTTTTATAATAATGAAAATTGGAAGCAACCTGCAGGTCTATCAATAAGGAAATGAGGAGAGCATTAGGGAACATCCAAATAAAGGGATACTAAGCAGTCATCAAAATTGGTGATGTACAATGGTTGTTCCCAAGTGCTCAGCTCAGAATCAAAAGTATTGAGGATGCCAAAGGGCTTTTACTTGGATAAGTTATGTATCAATATTTGGCATATTCAAAATAAAAAAGAAGGAATTTCAAAAATATCTATTTGTTAATTCATTTAAAATAACATTAGGGGTACCTGGGTGGCTCAGTCAGTTGAGCTTCCCACTCCTGATCTTGGCTCAGGTCATGATCTTGGGATTGGGGGACCTGGGCCCACTTTGGGCTTTGCACTTAGCATGGAACCTGTTTGAGATTCTCTCCCTCTCCCTGTGGCCCTCCCACTGCTCTCCCTGTCTCTCAAATAAATAAATAATATCTTAAATTTAATGAACCCATTTCATGTTCTCCCAAGAAACATTTTATGAAAAAAAACTATTTTCCAAAACACAAAAGAATTAATGAGAAGAAAGGCATTGCTTTACCCTTTTGCAAGTCTCTTTAAGTTAGTCTGGCTTAATAGAAGTTTTGCATGTTATATATGTGTATATTGGAAGATTTGCATGTTTACTTTTGCATTCGGCCTCTTTTAATAACAGGCACGTAGTCTCTGGAAACTTCACTCTATGCTCCTGAGAGAATGGCAGTGAAAAAGGCAAATAACATCCCTGTATTATTAGAAAAATTGTTTCAACCCAACAGAATCCTTGAAAGTCTTAGGAATCCCCAGGGATCCCCAAACACACTTTGAGAACCACTGATACTGGGGAGTATTTCATGAGAGAAAATTTTATGACATACTGTTAAGTGAAACAAAAAGAAAAATATAATTAATCCCATCAGGAAATTTCTATCTGGGGCGCCTGGGTGGCTCAGTGGGTTACGTGTCAGACTCTTGGTTTCGGCTCAGGTCATGAGCTCTGGAGTCATGAGTTCAAGCCCTGTGCTGGGCTCCAAGCTCAGCTGGGAGTCGGCTTAAGATTCTTTTCCTCTGTCCCTCCCCTGCTCGTATGTGTGCTCTCTCTCGCTTTCTCTCTCTCTCTCAAATAAGTAAATCTTTAAAAAAGAAAAAAAGAGAATTTCTATCTATCCATATACCTATCCAGAAAAGACTTGTTGATATACACCTAAGGATAATAATGGTTATCTCTGAGTATTATTAGGATCAAGCAGGTTCTTTCATTTTCTTCTTTTTCCATAGCTATAGCTTCTCAGTTTTTTTTTTTTAGGTGAACCCTGAAGGTTTCATTTTTCAGAAAAAAACAATAAAAGCAATTTGTTGACATAAAGATGGAGTCCCTGAGGTTTGAGAGGCTGTGGGGAGGAACTCAGTTCAGCCCTCCATTACGTTTGTTGCAAATGTTTTCTCGAAGAGTTACACATGCTTAGGAGCTTGCTGGAGAAAACACTAACAAGACAGTGAGGGCGAAGGCTGGCAGTGGGTGGGTGGGTGAGACAACTCTTTTGTGGTGTTCACTTAGTTTGGGTGTCTGAGGCCATGTGGAGCAAGGTTCCACATCCACAGAATGGCTCCTTAGGAATCAGAGCCAATGCCCGCCGTCCCCTGCTGCACCAGCCACGGCTGTCAGTGTCCTGCCGATGGTGGCCGCATCGAGCCTGCAGGCACAGCCCGGCTGGTCTGGGGGCAGGGCTTACCAACCAGAATAGTAACACCCAATTCAGAACCCTCCCATTATCAGTCAGCAGTAGAGATGAGCTGTTCCACGTTGGCCAGTTTTCTAGGAAGAAGGTTCTCTTATTTTAGTGCCAGGTTCTTTTCCCTCAGTTTGATAGAAATCTTTCTACAAACCCATGTTTCTCAGTACAAACACCAAAAAGATTTTGGCCCTTTCTTAGCAGATCCTAATCCCTGCTTTGAGCGCTGGTAATGAACTGTGGACTCCTGGGGACATACTTTGTCCCTACACTAAATGACTCTAGGCTGTTTTCCCTGAGCAACCGGAACCGTCTGCTGTTATTGTTCTTTTCCGAATGTTTTCCGTCTGCTATCAGGTGTCCTTCCCTTTTCCCTTCCTGTTTCTCTGAGAGGTTCGGGCCAAATGAGAATAGCACTACCTGGGACCCCCAGATCCCTGCCCCGAGACCGAGCCTTCTGAAGGGGACTCCAGCTGCCCCTTTGCTCAGGTTCCCTCAAAGCTGGCTTTGCCTAAGATTTCAGTATCTGTGACAGAAAAGTTTTCTCCAGGCCAGAAGGCCCGTCTGCAGCGACTCCCAACAATGGCCGTGCTGATGCTTTCTTTGCACAGTGCTTGCATCCAACCAAAAGCTTAGAGTCAGTCCTCTTGGGTGGCATTTCACAGTTGGGGAAACTGAGGCTGGGGAGACGGACCTTCCCTGGATCAGTGTGGGAGCTGGACCTGAGGCCAACTTCCTGCTTTCCGAAGCCAAGGCTCTTTCTACCACCCCTGCCGCTGGTGAGCAGATCTGCTCTGGCTGGCCAGCCGGTCTCAAGACTTGCATTTGCCTTCCCTGGGGCTCTTGCTCGGGCTGCTGCGGGGAAGGCCCGAGCCTGTTGTTCCCCTAGTTAACATTCAGCCGCCAGCTCTCTCCTTTCTGGAGTGGAATGTTAAGCTGCAGATGGGGGAGCAATCATCACCCTGATTGCCTGGCACAGCTGGAGGAGCCTTATGAATATTCCAGAGACCAGGCACGGTGCCCAGAGGCCTGATTAACCACTTGGGCCTCCCCAGGTGCACCGCCCCTTTCCTGCCGCACGCACTCCGCCCGGGCTGCCTGTCGCCTCCAGATCCCGGCTGCGGGAAGGCCAGAGTCTGGAAGCGGGGTCTTGCCCGCCGAAGCTTTAGGCAGCTACCCGGTAGCCCCACTGGCACCTGGAGGAAGAGGGATGAGACCTGGCCTGGACATCAGGAGGCTGGCTTGTCCCTGCAACCCAGCGGTTCTCAGTCCTGGCTGCGCGCTAGAATCAGCGGGACAGATTTTGAAGTCTAATGTACTTGCTGCTTTTGAATCTCACCTCCAGTCCCATGATGAAGATGTAGAGTTGTTCTCCGCATTTTACAGATGAAGAAACAGAGGCTCGGAGGAGTCAAGGGACTCCTTCAAGATTGCACAGCGTACACGTGGCAGAATTTGAACTCAGGGCTCTCCCAGCAGCGGGCCTGCCCACGGAGCATTAGGCAGAGGCATGTCTGGAGATACGCCTTGTATTGTCACTACGGTTGTTTGAATGTCTCCAAGGACTTCCTTGGATGTAAATTCCACAGTACTTTATAATCTCCTCTGATATGCTAACACCATTCGTCTATCCCTGCTGAAAGCCAGGAGAGTGGGTATTTCCTAAAGCCTGTGGGAAGCTTCCGCTCTGAAGGCCTGAAGCAGCAATTTCAGTCAGCAGGAAGAGATGGGAGAGGTGTTTTGGAGCAGGAAACCAGACAAGATGGCATCCTTCCTTCAGTCAGCGGGCATGGACTAAGGACCAGCCCCAGGCACTTCTACCCCCTTGTGTAAGCCCTATGGCCTCCCTCTCCCCCTCCTATTGCCCACTGAGTCTCCGTGACCTGGTGGCAAAACACTTTCCCCTTGGACTTGGGTCTGAGATGCTGCATTCTCCTCCCCCAACCCAATCAGGGGGGCCTCTCTTGCTTTTTGGCTTGTCTTCAGTGTTCAAGGTTGGGAGATCTAACCGGAGTTGGGCAGGTGCTCCCTGTTCTCCCCAGCCCTGCAAGGGTGGGTGGTAGAGTGGAATGGGAGCAAAACTCCACAAGGCATCGCGGTGAAGACAGCAGAGCCCTGGAGCAGGAGAGCATCACAAGAGGGGTCTAAAAGATCAGACTCTAGACGCCAACAGACCTTGCTTGAATCTCTGCCTTGCCACTAAGTTGCTGTGTGATCTTAGGTGAGTCACCTAAGGTAAACCTTCCCATGCCTTAGTTTTCCCTTCTGCAAAATGATGGGGTTGGGCCACACGCTCTCTCCGGTTCAGTTTAGCTCTCGTGGTTTCTTCCCCTCTCACACCGTTTTGTTCAAATATGTCATCACCAGCATGCTGCTAGGCACTGCACAGAATACAAGAATGGCTCCTTCTCATCGCTCAAGGCCCACCTCAGACAAGGCCAGCTCCCCAAAGCTTCCCCTATCCCAGTACCCATCCAGAGGCAGTCTGTGACTGTTGCTGCTAGGCTACTCCTTAAAGGTTTCATTGTGTCCTAAGTGGTTAGTGTATCCATCCATCCAACCATCCATCCATCCACCCACCCAACCATTCAACAGATGTTTATCGAGCACCTACTATGTCGCAGTCCCCGTTCCAAGACCAGGGTTACAACAATAAACAAGATCAAGTGCAAACAAGACCAAAACCTCAGGAGTTTGCAGTTCAGGGAGTTGCTTTGATTGGCCTGAGAGCCCTGAGGGTGGGGAACATGTCTGAGTTGCGCCTGCACACAGTAGGTGCTCAGCAAGGCGGGGGGGGGGGGGGCATTGGGCTGACCCGATGCCAGCTCCCGAGGTTCCCATGCCCCATCTCCCCAGCTGCAGTTTTCTCTTTGCTGGTCCTGGGATCCCCTCTCCTGCAGGCCCCAGGGACAGTGCAGTTTCCTCTCTGGGGGGCTTCCCAGCCTCAAGCTGGGTGGAGGGGAGGCTGTACCCTCCCCCTAGAGCCCTCAGAACATTATTGCCTGCCCAGCTGCTCTTATTCTGGAATCGACCCCAGAAGTTGGCAGGCCAGTTAGCTCCATGACTCACTGTACATTTGAGGCCTGATAATAAAAGAAGGACCAGAAATGAGTGCCCAGCTCAGCGCCGAAGGCTGTAATAAGACCAGACTTTCTGCTCTGCCGAAGCCTTTACTTCCATTCCAGATTTCTGGAACACTCCCTCTCCATCGCTCCCTGCCTCAGCCCTGAGCTCCTCAAGCCTGCTGGCTCCCATGGAAAAGCCCCAAATCTCCATCCCTGCTCCCCTCTGCAGACAGGTCTCCCCCCTCTCTGGGGGGAATTCGGAATCTTTTCCACATCCATTTTTCAGATCTTTCCTCAATCGTTCTTTGTTCTTCAAGCTGCCTTCCGCTTGGTGCAATTTGCATCTCAAAGCCTGTGACAGCCGGAATGTACAGTAAGTGACTTTGGGAAAAGGGGGGGAGAACTGTGCTCCGAGGGAGAAGTCACAACTTCGTTCCATTTGTCTGAGGGCCGAGATTGACAGCCTTGCTTTGTGTTTTTCCCTTTTTTGGAAGAATGGGTGCTTATTTTTGAGAAAAGTGAAGGCGCGCTTTTCAGCAGACATGGAAGTGTCGCTCCCTTATTTTAGTTCATGGTTATGGGATGGAATCCTCTGGATTTGAGGTACAGGAGGCCAGGGAGGCAGCTAAACTGGTAGATATCCTGAGAGGTCAAAGAATCCATCCCTCTGCCTTGGGTCAGGGCTTCTGCGGAGTTGTCTCCCCAGCTCCATTCCTAGCACAGCCTGTGAGGCTGTGAACTTGGGCCTTGGGCCCAACCTCCCCCCTCCCTTCCCCGCCACCACCCAGACCCAGGCACTAGCCTGTGGGCCAGAGCAGTCACCCAGATTCCTGGATCTGCTCTCTGCTTTCCTTCTCAGACCTGGAGCCTCCCGCATCTTTAGAAATCATCTTTAGAAATCCATCCCTTGGCTGTGACCCCCTGGGTGTGCACCCTCTCTGTGCCTTGCTTTCTCCATTTGCGAAATTGTAATCATTCTCATGGCTCCTGGGGCCGCGGTGGTTAAACAGCACTCAGCACATAGCTGAGCACACGGTGTATGTCCAGGAAGTAGGAGCTTGGTGGGGACAAGGGGTTTTGCAACCTCCCTCCTCTTCCATGGTCCGTCTGGGCCCAGAAATAGCCTGTGGGCTCCCCAGCCTGCATCCAACAAGGAGGAGGCTTATCTCTGGCCTTCTTAGAACTGGCTGGCTGGCTACAGTCTCTGAGCGCTGTAGATAGGAAGGCACTCATAGCCCCGTCACTTGTGCCCCAAAGGGTCTGGGGCTGGCAATGCAGGGGGCCGCTGATGGGACAGATGGGAATGCCTGAGGGAGGGGGAACTTGGGGAGGATTCTGGGCACACTTTGGTGACCAATCAGTGGTGAACTTTGTAGCCTGCTGCTTACCGAGAATCTACCTGTCTGCGAGAGTTAAATGTGATAAGGCGTGGAAAGGTACAGCCAGGGCTCAGAAAGTTGAGCTAATAGTTCTAATCCCCTTCTAGCTAACTTAGAGTTCTATCAGAACCGCTATCTTCCACTTCACATCACGGGGAGAAGAGGCACTGGGGGATGGGGATGAGCATCGGGACTGGGACAGGGGCTCTCTGGAGTCCAGCTGGCTCGGATCCGAGCTCAGGACAGCTGGGCAGGTGAGAGTTTGAGATTCTGGGCTCTGAGCCTGCCTGAGGCCTCAGAATCCCCATAGCCCCTTCCCGCCCCACCCCTGCCCATCTCCCCAACACCCCAGCTCCAGCCTCACTTTGAAAGGATGTCAGAGTTGGACCAGCCTCCAGTGATCACATGTTCTCGGCACCAAGCTGTACCCATGAGAAATCCTGGCCCCGAAGAGAAGCGACTTACTGAGGCTGCAGGGTGCCCCCAGACGCCCTTGGTGCCCTTTCCCAGGGGTCCTTGCCAGGCCCCTTGTCCAATATCAGACCTACCGAGGTGGGGACAGTTGCTTCCCTTCACCAGGGGAATTTGCCTTTGGTTAAGGTGAGGGTGAGATTTAAGAAGACCAAACCTTGAGACCCAAAGGGAAGTGTGGCTAGTAGGAGAATTTCAACCTCTGAGATCAGCTCACCCAGGGCAGCCATCCCCACACCCTGGAGAGAAACGTGTCTGTTCTCTGAGGTCTGGGGCGGTGAGGCTGCAGCATCTGGAGTCCCTCTATGGGCTCCCGACACTTCAGGGAGCAAAAGTGATACAGGGTACAGGCAGGACAGGGGAGTGGAACAAAGGTGGCCTGGCTGGAAACAGGGCATATCCCCGAGGGCCAATAGGGTCCTGAGGCCTTGGGCAAGACCCTTCCTAACTGGCCCTTCCCATGGCAACTTCCAGAACAATGAGTGTGTGTTTGCTGAGCCTGAGAAACTCCAAGCCCCCAAGTCTGATTTAGTCCTGGGGAAGTTTTCTGTTTAGGATGGCCTTCCTAAAGTCCCTGCGCCCATCTCCGTCCCAACGCTCTTAAAGGGCCAGGTCACCTTAAGGTGCAGGGATAGGTCATAGCATTCAGCCTCTTAAAACACAAGATAGGGACACCTGGGTGGCTTAGTTGGTTACGCATCTGCCTTCAGCTCAGGTCATGATCTCAGGGACCTGGACTGAGCCCCACATTGGGCTCCCTGCTCAGTGGGGAATCTACTTCTCCCTCTCCCTCAGCCCCTCCTCCAGCTCATTCTCTCTCTCTCTCTCAAATAAGTAAAATCTTAAAACAAAAAAAAAATTTAGGGGCGCCTGGGTGGCTCAGTGGATTAAGCCGCTGCCTTCGGCTCAGGTCATGATCTCAGTGTCCTGGGATCGAGCCCCGCATCGGGCTCTTTGCTCAGCGGGAGCCTGCTTCTCTCTCTCTCTCTGCCTGACTCTCCGCCGACTTGTGATCTCTCTCTCTGTCAAATAAATAAATAAATAATCCTTAAAAAAAAAAAATTAAGAGATGGCTTTTTTGGCATTGGCATCCCATGGTGTTAGCTTGTCCTACCCCCCACTTTCTATTCCCCTCAGCCAAGACCTTGATTTTAGTTGCTAAGCAACCCATGCCCAAGTTTCCAAGTGGGTCATCTGTTAGGTGAACACAGGAGGGGGCAGGTAGGGACGACTGTGCTTAGAACCCTGCATTTTATAGATGAGGCCCAGAGAGGGCTAGGGACTTGGTCAAGGCTGCACAGCTAGTTGGTGCCCCATGTGTCAGAGGATCAGCTGGGGCCACAAATCCTTCAGAATCTCATTTCCCTATGCCCCTCCCCCCACCAAGAGAAGCACCCAGGCAGCAGCAACACCTTAGGGACTTTCTGTGAGAAGCTTCCATCTACCCGGACAAGGAGGCAGAGGCCCAGTGATGAGGGAGGAAGGCTCTGGGATCATGTCCTGGATTCCAAACCCAGCTCTTGCCATTCACTAGCCATGGGCTTTGGGCTAATACCTCATATTCTGTGCCTCAGTTTCCTCAGTGGCAAAAGGGAAGAAATGCTAAGTCTCAACCCCAAGGCCATTGCAAGGATTCAGTGAGATGTCACATAAAGCCTGAAAGGGCACGTGGTGTGGGGCATACCCATGGGCTTCCCACGCATGGTGCCAGCCCCCTACCCTCCAGCTTACCTCTGTCTCCAGTGAATTCAGCCACAATCTTTGTCTTCTGAGGTAACAGATGTGACACAAAAGTTGTCAAACTTTGGTTTTTAACACTGGAACATTTTGTCCAAATAAAACAGGTTCTTTTTTTAAAGATTTATTTATTTATGTGTGAGAGAGAGAGTGGGAGGAGGGGCAGAGGGAGAGGGAGAGAAGCAGACTCCTCTCTGAGCTCAGAGCCCGCGGTGGGACTTGATCTCATGACTCGTGAGATCATGACCTGAGCTGAAACCAAGAGACAGACACTCAACCAAAGGAGCCACCCAGGCACCCCAAATAAAACAGGCTCTTATCTGTAAGGGGGGGCAATCTGGATAAGCCCATGAACCCCTTCAGAGAATAACAATTTTAAATACGTAAAATAAAATAAATAGGATTAGAAAAGAACCAATTATGTTGAAATACAGTTATGAAAATGTATACCAGAACTGTGATATAGTATTCTCTGTGCTTTTATATTAACACATTAAATAACGTGATTAAAGCAGAGGGCCTAATAAGTTCCATAATTTCCAAGTAGTGCTGAGTGTAAACATTATTTCTGGACGGCAGTAACAGAATAATGTGATCTGAAAATATCTGTGATTATTGATGAAAAAGTCACAGGTTCGGCTAATCTTACTAGGATTTGTGGCCTACATTTATAAACAAAAGAAATATTAAATTTCAGTGAGAAGCTAGTGAAATTTCTCTCCTATCCACGCTCACAGACCTAAAGGGTCTGTAAACCCTGATAAAGACCCCCAAAGTCACAGGTGGACGATTATTATACACAATCAGGATGAGGAGAACTGCTCTGCTGGAAGCTTGGTCTGAAGGACCAGTGGAACCCATCTGAGTACTTCCCCTTAAATCCTCAACTTTGCTGGCAGTGAGGAAACCTGTCTTCTCTGCCTAGTTCTCTGTGGACAAGTCCTTTTGCCTTTCTGGGCCTCAGTTTCCCCATCTGTAAAATGAGATGTTAGACCCGTTGTCTTCTAAGATCTTGTCGGGAGTCATGCCTCTTCCCTTCCCCAACAGGGTCCCCCAGAGACAAAGGCCTCAGAAGTGTGGGCCTGCAGGAGCCCTGGACCAGAGAGAGGGAACAGCTGGGGCCAGGCTGGCCAGCTCCCAATTGTTCAAAGCAGGAGGAGGAGGAGATGCGTGGTGCTCTCCAAAGCGACAGCTGGGTGAGCCTGGCTGGGGGCCTCATCCTCGCCTGCCATCTGTGCCTCCTTCCTGCAGTCCGCCAGCCGGGGGGCGGGTGGGGGTGCGCATGGGGCCCGAGGCCAGGCAGCAACCTGGGTGGGAGGGGGAGGGGGCTGCCTGAGAAAGAGCCAGGGAAGAGCATGGTTGCTTACTGTTGGGTGCTTAACTCTTTCCACCCTCCCTTTTTCCACCCTGGTCTTAGAGAGAGTTCTGAAGAGGGGAAGATAGGCAGCCCTGGGTCCAATTAGGTTACTTCATGGCTGTGTGACTTCTGACAAGTTCCTTGACCTCTCTGAGCTTCATGTTCCTCCTTTGTGTGACAGACATCATTCCTAAAACTGCCCCTTGGGATCTGAAGGAGGTTTAAATGACATGGGATAGGTAAAGTACCCCAAAACAGCGCTGTCAGAGAAGGCCTGGGGGCTCAGTGCTGTAGGCCATCCCAAGAGGGCTTACACCTGAGACTGGAGAGTGCCTGCTGCTTGGAATGCAACCGGCAGGCCAGGATGAGGCCCTGGGCAAAGATGTATGACACACTCTCCTTGTCCCCAGGCACGTGGGACTTAGCAGCCTAGGAGTGAGCTAGAGATCATTCACACTTTGATTCTGGTTCTTTCCCCCTCTGGACTACCCTTACTCACCTGTATTTGCAGACAGAACGTCTTACCCATTTAGAATAACATCTCTCTATGTGTAAATGTTTATTTCCAGGTAGTAAAACCTTCACATAGTTTAAACTTCAAAAGCAATTAAGGGACATACAGTGAAGGATATGCCTCTCACACCTAGCTTCTGGTTGTCTTTTTTTTTTTTTTAAGATTTATTTATTTATTTGAGTGTGTGTGTGTACACGCACAAGAGCAGGGAGGGGAGGGACCGAGGGGGAGAGAATCTCAAACAGATTCCCTGCTGAGCGCAGATAACCCGATCATCCCAAGACCCTGAGATCATGACCTGAGCCAAGATCAAGGGTCAGGCACATAACCGACTGAGCCATCCCGGCGCCCCCTAGCTTCCAGTTTTCGGTGGCGGCAACTGGTGTCTTTCCTGAATAAATGCCCAGAAATTGAATTGATGGTTCAAGAGATTTGCGATTTCTCCCAGGAAAGGCAGATGCATGCACACACACACACGCACACACATGCACGAGAATTTCTTCCTGACGTAGTAGTCAGAGGTTGTTTAACAGGGCACAGAAAGCAATAATCATAAAAACCACTGACCAGCTGGACTGTATCAAAATCAAAAACTTGCTCATCAAAAGAAACCATTAAGAAAGCAAAAAGGCAGACCACAGACATGAGGGCAATATGTTCGTGTATATTCCTGACAGAGGACTGGTGTCCGCAGTATATGACAGTGTTCGTGTCGGCAGCAAATGAAAAGGTAAACCTTAGATGAGCATCATATAAAAGTAAATATCCAAAAAAGCCAACCAGCGTATGGAGACGTGCTACTTTGGGGGTAGTTTCGATTAGCATTTTTATTAAGACTGAGGCTAAAAATCTCTTTACGTGTTTAGACCTATTGGTACTTCTTTGGGTCATGACTCACCAGGAAAATGCAGATTAAAACAGGTGTTCTTCCCATACACTCACTAGCACTGGCAAAATTTAAAAGACTGACAACCTCAATTGTTGATGAGGATGGGAGGGTGGCCGTGGAACTGCCCTGCTTTGCTGGTGGGGATGTAAGATGTTCCAGCCACTTTAGAAAACTGTTCCGAATCTCTAATATAGTGGAACAAACGTCTACCCAAGCCATCCCACTCGCAGCTTTATTCCCAAGAAAAATGACTACTTATGTCCACAAGAAAAGACTTGTCAAGGAATGTTCTTAGCAGCTTTATTCATAATAATCCCAAACTAGAAACAACCCAAATGTCCATCAGCAGGATAAACAAATGGAATAGTATGCAGCAGTAAAAAGGAGTAACTACTGATACCCACAGCAACACGTGAATCTTTAAAACACGTTGAGCCAGGAGTGCCTGGGGGCGGGGGAGGGGGGCGGGCTCAGTCTCTTAAGTGTCTGCCTTGGGCTCAGGTCATGATCTCAGGGTCCTGGGATCGGGCCCCACGTTGAGCTCCCTGCTCAGTGGGGAGCCTGCTTCTCCTTCTACCTGCTGGTCCCCCTGCTTGTGCACTCTCTTTTTATGACAAACAAATAAATAAAATCTAAAAATAATAATAATAAATAAAACACATTGAGCCAAAGAAGCCAGACACAAAATGGTACACATTGTATGAATCTGCTTATTGGAAGCTCAAGAACAGGCAAAATGATTTATGATGATGGGAGTGAGAATAGCGATTGCATTTTGGGTTGGCACAAAAAAACTTTTAGAGTGATGGAAATGTTCTAGTTCTTGATTGTGGTGATAGTCGCATGGTAGTACACATATGTAGAAATTCGATGATTTGTATAGCTAAGATTTCTGTATTTTGTTGGGTATAAGTATTCCTTAGTTAAAATTCACAAATTAGGGAGAAAGGTGATGTGCCTTTGAAATTTCCATAGATATTGACACAACGGTCTTCCACTGAGGTTGTAACAATGTACATTCTCACCAGCAAAGTATAAATGTGCCTGTTTTCTTGACCCCTTAAAGATGGAGTCTTGCTGTGCTTTTAAATTTTTTGCTAAGATGGTGTGTGGGAAACTGTCTCGGAGTGGTTTCAAGTAGCGTTTCTATTAAAAATGAAGCTGGGATATCTTTATGTGTTTAAAGTCTATCTGCATTTCCGTTCTGAGTGGTTTCAAGTAGCGTTTCTATTAAAAATGAAGCTGGGATATCTTTATGTGTTTAAAGTCTATCTGCATTTCCGTTCTGTGTGAATTATCTATCCATTTCCTTCATCTGTTTTTCTCCAGGATCATTGATTGTTTTACTGGTTGAAAAAGCTCTTTATGTATTAGGGAAATTAACCCTTTATTTGGGATATAAGTTGCAACTATATTTTTCAATGCAGATTTCTTCTTTTAAATCTCAAGAAGTCTAATTTACCAGTCTGTCCCTCTAGATTTAGGACCATGGTTAGAAAAGCCTTTCTTTCTCTGAGATTATACGGTAGTTTTCTCACTATGCCTTCCTGTACTTTTATAATTTCATCTTTATATTAAAATTTTTGATACATTTAAATTTACCTTGGTATAAAGTATGATGTATAGATTCATCTTTTTTTTTTTTTTTTTTTAATATGGCTCTCTGGTTGTCTTAATACAACTTAGTGAGTCCTCTGTCTTTCAAATCATCTGATGGGAGAGGCAGTCTTTGTGACATTCAGCATTTCTGTTTGTATTTGGGTTTATTTATGGATCTTTTCTACTGATCTCTCTATTCAGGTACCAGTACAATAATGCCATGTCACTAAGGCTCTATAATGTGTTATAATATCTATAAGGCTGGTCATATGACTCATCATTTTTCTCAAACATTAGCTGCCTCTTCTTGCTTCTTATTTTAATATTTAATTTTAGAATCTACTTATATAGATATGAAACGAGACCCTCTTGTTTTTATTGGGATTATGTTGAATGCATAGAATAAATTAAAGAGAGTGGACAAGACTTTGATGTTGAGTCTGTGATTACAGTTTTACTTATCCTGGTCCTTTATGTCCTTTTGTAGGAAGTTAAAAATTTCCTCCATATAGATCTTAATGTGTTTCTTGTTATCTGTATTTGCTGCTTTGCTGGGGTATCATATACAGGGCCCGCTTTCCATTATATATGTGAATTGGTGACTATATATTGGAAAGCCGTTGGCCATTCTATGTTAATTTTTTATGTCACCATGTTACTGGATTCACTAATTGTTGCTAGTACTTTTTCAGTGTTTTCTGTTAGCTGTTCTGGGGATACTATCTTATCATTTGCAAGTGGTTCTAGTTTCACCTCTTTACTTACAATTTTCTGGTACCTTTTCTTTTCTGATTGCATTGGATACCACCTCTAAGGAAGTGGTCAGCAATAGTGCTGTCTTGTTTCTAACTTTGATGGCCCTACCTCACTTGTTTACCCAGTAAATACATGAAGTTGAGAAAGATAACTTCCTTCCATCAACATTTTATTATGAAACTTTGTAAACAGACCATAAAGTTTAACTAATTTTGCAGAGAATATCCCCCAGCTTGTACTGTCAACAGCGCACTGCACTTGCCAATGGTGGGGCCCTATTTGTTTGAGGCAGGGAAGGGACTTCAGACAGAGAATTCCTCGGAGACATTCTGTGTAGCCAGACCAGGACTTGGCATGTCCTATGCCATCACGTGATGCTCTGATGTACAATTACTGATAATGAGGCCCCAGGCCACTTAGTGCTCTGCCCAAGGTGTCACACAAGCCTCAGAAGTAGAGGGGAAGGCCACCTGGGTGGCTCCTTTGGTTGTGTCTGACTCTTGGTTTTGGCTCAGGTCATGATCTCAGGATCATGGGACCAAGCCCTGCATTGGGCTCCACACTCAGTGGGGAGTCTGCTTGAGATTCTCTCTCTTCCCATTGACCTCTGCCCCTCCCCCTGTTCTTTCTCTCTCTCTCTCTAAAATAAATAAATAAATCTTAAAAAAAAAAAAAAAGAAGAAGAAGAAGAGGAAGAAGAGGGTAGCTCAGATGTCAGGACACGAAGTGGGTGAGTTGGTGCTCTCAGGTGAAAGCAGGAGAAGGATGACCACCTCTCCCACCCGCCCGTCCCCCCCAGCATTCTGAACTTCTGCCGGACCCGGGGAGTGCAGACAGCATTCCCAAGAGACACCCTCTTTCCTGACAGCTGGTGGGGATTTCCTTTTTTCCTTCCTTTCTGTCTCCTACTCCTGCCTAGCTTACCCCTTTTAGCAGAGCCCCAGACAAAGAAAGGGAAGTGGGCTAAGAAGGGACTTCCCTCCTGCTCTGAATGACATCTTCCTGGACAGCTGGAGTGGGCAGCAAGGTGGGGGTGCTGGGGGCTGGGGAACGGTAAGGAAGGGATCCAGGGAGCCTTGTGCTGGCCCAGGCTGTCATTTTTATTTATAATATTGCAGTCCCCTCCTTGAATATAAGTAAGTAAATAAATAAGTAAATAAAATTCATGTATAAATTTATCTTTTCTATATGTAATTTATATATATAAATATACACTTACATATACATATATATGTATACACACACAGGTGTCCAGTCAGATAGACTTGAGTTCAAATCTTGTCACTGCCAGAAACTAGCTGTGTGACCTTGGGCCACTTAGGATTCTCACTCCTCCTCGGGGCAGTGAGAGGACCTGCAGTCCCAGGGGAAGGGCTAGTCTGCACCTGCCAGAGGGAAGCCCTTGGCAAGTGGGCACTGAATGTTCCTCTCCCCAGCCTTGCCCCTCCCCCCTCCCTCCCCCTGTGAAATCTCCCCACATCTCTCCTCCCTTTCCCAGTAAAGCCGACACCTGTCCTGGCTCCACAGAGTCTCCCCACCCTCCACGTCCAACCGCCATCCCACTCCTGAGCTGGTCTTGGTCTTTCCAACCCCCGTGCCCTTCTCCCTCCTTCCCACACAGCTTCAGGGCACCACCTGGGGGAAGCCCCCTCCAGAGCCACCATGCTTCTTCCTCTGGTGGGCCAACAGAGGCTGTTCACACACGTGTGACCTCGCTCTGTGGTCACACCTGTTCCTGCTACACTCGCTGGGCTCCTCAGGGCTGGGGACAATGTCCACTCATCCTTCTATTCCCAACGCCCAGGGTTCTGCGAGGACACTGGACCAGGATCTTTGGGGACCAAGAAACATTTTGAGGGATGGTGACAAGTCTTGGCCAAAGCCCCATGTCTGCTGGACTGTGAGCTTTGAATTTAAGGCCCTGGCTGAGGGGCATGATGGGTGAGGCCCTGGGGACAAGACCAGGGTTTCTGGCAGATCTCAACCCAGCCACTTGCCGCCATCCCCCCACCCCAACCCCAGCCTGAATGAGTGTCTGGGAGCAGTATCCGGTGACCTTGACATCATGAAACTGGGTTGGCCCTGGGCTTCTCTGCCCACCCACATGTCCCTTCTCGGCCTCAGTTCGCCCCACCTGTGAGAAGGGAGAGCACACTGGAGACTGTGGTAATGAGGCCGCCACCTCATGCTGGAGGAACACAGAAAAAGCTAGTCCTATATGTGTTAGCACGCAGTTGCTGGGAAAGGGGAGAGAATTCAGACCAGTGAGTTCCATCTCGGTAAAAAGAACTGGAATATGGGGCTGTGAAGTCATGGGATTTGGGGCTTAGAATCCTGACTCAGCTACTTCCTACCTAAGCTATTAGACCCTAAAGGCTTGGTTTTCTTGTTTATAAAATAGAGGTAATAAATCCTACCTGACAGGGATGCTATAAGAATAATTTCTTACACCTGTCAAGCCCGTACGATGGGCCAGGGACTGTCCCATGTCTTAATCGGATGCTCACGCAACCCTATGAAACAGGGGCCATCCTGTGCTACAGATGAGGAAACTGAGTCACAGAACAGTTAGGTAATTTACCCAAAGTCACACAGCTGGAAAGTGACAGAACCAGGAGAAATAGGGATGATGTGGACCAAGAGGTCAAAAGTCCCTAGCATATGCCACGCCTCGGTCAACAATAGGGCCTCAGTCATCTGCCCCACTGGGTACCCAGCCTTGGCAATTGGCAGGCACAAGGGTGGGGGGCTGGGCAGGGAGGAAGAGCCACAAAGGGAGCGACTGGAGACCAGAGAAGGTTCTGGATCACGCAAACGATGCAGACAGGTATACAGACAAGGTTCCTCTTCTCAGGGGCTGTGTGGGCCAGTCAAGGAGACCAACAATAAACAAGAGAACAAACTGGTCAAGATTATTTCAGACTATAAGGGCTGTAAAAAAAAGCCCAGCTCAGTGATGTGATAGACTTGAGAGGGATACATTAGATGAGGTGCTCAAGAAAGACCTCTCTGAAAACTTGGATGGGAAGGATCCAGTTATGTAAAGACCACAAGGAAGAGTGTCTTCACAAGAGGGAACAGCATGTGCTAAAGCCCAATGCAGCAAAGAAGACCGATGTAGGGGGTGGGCATCATAGGTAAGCAGGAGAGCGGAGAGAGAGATGCAGGAGAGATGGACAGGTAGGCAAGGGCTAGATGACCCAGAACCTGGAGATCATACTAAGGAGTGTGAGTTTTTATCTACGTGCAGTGGGAGCCATTCAAGGTCAAAGTTGCCTCTTAATTGAGCTAAGTAAAGAAATACACATAATAACATCTCCCTTAGAAAACCTGAGACAGGATTTGACCTTGACAAGATGCCCACATTTGGACCACAGCTCATTTGCTGACCTATTTGCTTATCTGCAAATGGGCAACTGTGCTTCCCTCTGGTCAGGGCAAAGTGGGGGTGGCTGTGAAGAGTGTGGTAAATTTGTCTCACCCAGTTGGGAGGGGGTATTCTCTGAAAGAAATTGCAGCACTTTGCATAAAGGCTGGTGGGGACCAGAGAGGAGCACTAACAAGAAACGCAGTCCTGTGGTTGCCCCTACTTCTGGTGTATCACTGGGTGGCCCCACATCCCCTGAGAGCAACGAGCAAGGCTGTCTCTGAGCTAGCTATAATTTGATGCCCCCGGGCCAGAAACAAACGTGAACCTTCTAGAGAGATCATTCTAGGGTGTTTGGAGGGCTCAATAAAGAAATCCCTGACACTTTATCTAATAAAAAGTTTGTGTTTATTACAGATAACTGACCATTACAGGGAGCTGGATAGGGACCAAGAAGGTGAAGTAAAAATATTGAGAAGCATTAGTTTTTGGTATTCATTTTCTACTGTTGCATAAGAAATTACCCCAAAACTCCACTGGAGAGACCTGACTCAGGATCTCTCACAAGTTTGCAGATAATTTGCCAGCTGGGCTGCAGTCATCTGAAGGCTCGACTGGGGAGCCACACAACCTTCCAAGCTCTCTCACAGAGATCTTAGCTGGAGGCCCTAATTCCTTGCCACCTGGGCATCTGGCTTCCCCTGACTGGTGATCCAAGAGGAGAAGGGCCCGAGGCAGAGACCACAAGCTTTTATAGCTCTCACCACATCCCATCAGCGTCACAGACCAGGCCCTGTAAAACTTGGAAGGGGACTGCACAGGGTGCACCGGCCAGGAGGTGGAGATTGCAAGGGACCAAAGCAAGTAGTGTTCTGAGGGGGGAATGGGACAGGGCGGGAGGTGGGGTGAAGCTCACTCACAGAATTTTGAGTATGCCTTACTCTTTCAGAAACGCAGGGAAAAAAATGCAATGGGGCGTGGTCCCTAGGGATAGCAAATAGGAAGGGATGAAAGGACCCTACTCTACTGAGCGCAGCTTGGGGAAGACTTACACCAAAAATAATAGGATTATCCCCAGGGATAACAACATGATTTGGTAATTTGGAGTTGTGTGTGTGTTGTGTATACTTTTTGAATGTCTTCAAGTTGTCTTCTTTGAGTATGTATAACCATCTGACTCTCAAGAGAAGCCACAAATGGCTCAGTGGCTCAGGTTTGGAAGTGAGAAGAAAAGGCAGCACTAGAATCAGAAAGAACGCTGGTCCGAGACAGAGTGGCCTGGGAGGGGTGGAAAAGGAATAAGATCGATCAAGGCATCACACCGGGTTCTGAGGCGGGGACCTGCCACTCATGAACCTGTCCTCCCCGCTCCCCACCGCATGGCATCACTGGGATCACAGGTGGAATATGAGCTCAGGGACCTGTGGCTTGGGTCCGATGCATCTAGGGGAAGGTGTCGGGATCACCCAGTTGACGATGAGCTGGGTGGAGGAGAGGAACAGCTAGGAGAACCCAAACTCCAAAGGAAAGGGACTAAGAACAGGCTGTGGCTTGGAGGGTAGTGAAGGAGTGCCTGGGAGCTGTTGTGAGTGCTCAAAACCCAAGGAGAGGTGGGGGGTGCAGTGTCCCCTCTCTTGCCCTTCAGCAGCCACTAGGAAAGGGATGCCATTGGGAATGTCAGAACTGGAAGGAGCCTTGGGATTCATCAGGGTCCATACCCTTGTCTTATAGGTAAGGAATAAAGACCCAGAGAAGGATAAGTGTCTTGCCCAAAGTCACACAGCACTGTGGATGGCCAACTAGGACAGAGACTCCAACTCCCAAGAGCTGGCAAATAAAAAACTGGTTGACTTTGTCTATGTGGCTCCAGAAACAGAGCTAGGCCCTTATGGCAAGACACATAAGGAAGTAGATTTTCATCTCCGTATAAAGAAGAATTTTCTAGTGAATTGAGCACAATAGTGAGCTACAGTTGACTGGGAACATTCAAGTCAAGGCTGGAATGTGAGTCAGGAACCCTGGCCTCAGGAAGAGCTGGTTTGTGAAATTTCCTCCCACACTCTAGATCCAGAGTTCTGGAAGTGGCTGAGAGCAGTGCCGCCACCGCCCTCTGCTGGTCAAATGGCAGTAGTGCAGCATTCCCTGCTTGGCCACCACACTGTCCTCTGGCCCGCCCAGCCAGGCTTTCCAGAAGGGAAGCAGCCCTTTGGGATCTGAGAGCTCCCTGCTGGAGCTTCCAGAGACTAGGTGGGGATATCCCCTGCACATACGTGCCAGAAGGCAGGAGAGGTAGGCAGAATCCCCGACCGTGTCTGTAACCAGGGAATGAAGCCCGTGAACCATCCTCAGGTGACCCCTTACTGTGCCCTTCCCGCAAGCAGGGCTTCCAGAACTGGCATGAGCAGGGGGCTGGGGGGACTGAGCACTGAACCTGAGTGTCTGCAGACCTGGGTGTGGCCCTGGGAATAGCCACTGTTCGTGGACTCCCTGAGTGACTTGAGCAAGTGCCCTCTCTTCTCTGGGTTTCACACTGATGGTGGGGTGGAGGGGCAGGGGCTCTGACCACCAGAGGCTCTCACTGGTAGAAGCTCTTGTGTGGGGCACAGCATGAAGATCACGAAACTCAGTGATGGTGAATGACCTCATCAGCCAAAGTCTGAAGTTAATAGTTTGCACCGACCCTGGCCACTCTGTTCATTCTCATCTCCCCATTTCCACCCTTCCAACCAGTACCCTTAGTTTTTTTCCCATCAGATGCATCTCATGGAAAGTTCCCAAAGTGCACTCACAGGAGTTGTCAGTATCCAAGAACATCTCTCCCCACTAGGTACTCCTCAGGAATATCTATATGTTAAAAGCAGCAAGGTATAATACCAAAGGAATGAATCCCTAATGGTGGAGTTTCAGGTATGAGTCAACTGAAGAGTCAGTGATCCTTTTATAAACCAGCAAGATTTTAGAGTCAAGAAAGCTTCCTCCTTCCTTTTGTGCTGGTCAGACCACAGCCTGGAAGTACAGTATTGTTCTCCGCTCTATGAGCCATACTTTAATTGGGAAATAGAGCAGAAGGTAATCTGAAGAAGGCAGCCATGATGGCAGAAATACTTCTGATCCAGCAGGAACTGGAGTGTTTGTACCCCCCCCCCTTCCATGTGCTCTGGATTCGCCTTCCAATGTCTGCCTTCTGCTTTGCTGTCATTCCTTTATGAGGCTTTCACAGTACCTGGGCGGCGAGTGACGGGGTGGGGGGGCGAGCTTGTGTTAATTCTCCTTCTTCAGTCCATTCAGCCTCTGTTTGGGCCTATAAATCCGTCCCTTCCTCTAGCTGCTTTTCGCAGGGAAAGAGTACATTTCTGAGGACAGGAATAGCACTTTCTAGACACAGGAAAGATGCCTTGGTGTCTGAAAAGAGGTGGTGCTCCGGGGGAAGGTGTGAAGTCCGAGGTCATGCCTCAGCTCTGCTACTTTTTACTTTGTGATCTTGAGCAAGTTGATTAAACTTTCTGGGCCTCAGCTCTCTCTCATCTCTAAAATTAGAGAGCTAGTACCTCCCCAGGGGAGTGGGGAGAACTCAGGGACCGGTTTATAAATGTGTCTGCAAACCATAAAACCAGTATCACATAAAATAGTACACCTAGATCCAACCAGCCCCTGCAAGACAGCTTTGAGTCTTGCCTCTCCATGTCACCTTAGACTAGTCATTTGTAAAAAGGAAATAACAAGCTAACACATATTTGAAGTACTTAGAAAATATGAACGATATAGGTGTTCAGTGAATGTGAGTTATGACTGCATCTCCTGGAAGAGAGAATTCACTCAGTCAGCCAATTTTTGCTGAGTACCTACTATGTGTCAGGCACTGTTGGAAACATTAGGGACCCAGCAAGAAATAAAACAGACAGAAATCCTGGCCTTCCTGGGGCTTACATTCCAGTGCAGGAGACAGACAATAGGGTGAGGTGAGGAATATAATAGAAGATAATGCTAGGAAGAGAAATTAGGGAAGGGGACAGGAATGGGGGAGGGTGAAGTTGTAGTGACAACTTTAAATTCAGTGGTCAGGTACTCTCATTAGCTCAATTTGAATTAGATGTTCATCCTCATCCAATCAGCTGTATAGGAAGAAAGGGGGTATGATTCCAAATCTGATTGGCTCAGCTTTAATTAATGCTCATTCTGATCCAATCAGCAGTGTGTGTGTGTGTGTGTGTTTGTGAGTGTGTTTCGGGAGTGACTAACATGGCTTCAGGCCTCCCCATCTATAGATAAATGCCGTAATTAGGGAGTCATTGTGAGCTGCACAGACACTCCAAGGGAGGACCCCTGAATTCAAGCAGAACATTCTCCATCTTTTCCTGGTCAGCCTTGGCTTTTGACGACCTAGGGCCAATCTAGCTGAAGTCTTTTTCTTCACAGCTATCAGGATTAGGGAGACAGAGGTTAAGGGGGCCACTTGAATGGCAAGGATCATTGCCCTCTTGTACCCCAAGTACTGCTGTCCCTTTCTGACTAGGGCTTTATGTGCATGTGACATCCCCAGAAGAGCTGCTCAGCACACAGGCTGCTGGCTGCTAGCTCATCGAGCAACCCTGGGTAGGTTAGAGCCCCTTCACACCCAGGGCTCCGCAGTGCAGGGTGTGGGCTCTGGCAGACAAGGAAGCCCCCATTTCTGTGATGATGGGAGCCCTCTCTTTCCTCTCCCACCCAGAGCCCCCAGAATGTGGCCTTGGGGCCAGGGGACAACCAATGGAGGCTGTTCCAGGGATTGACGGGTGGGCGGCAGGGGCCAAGCTCAGAGGAGCTGCCCACACTGTCTCCTGTGAGGGGCCCCAGACCCACAGGCACCGCGCTCCCCACCCCCAGCTTTCACAGCTGCTGCATCTGTTGCTGCTCAACACAGACCAGGCCTCACATCCACTTATTGTTCAAGAATTAGAGTAGCCCCAGGTCCCTGGGAGGATAATGGATCTGGCTGGAGGCCAGGTGGCAGGCCTACTAGGGGATGTGTCCCCTGCCCCACCCCCCTCTAGCAGCCCAACCCCACTGGATGGTAACAGCCAGTCTCTTCCCAGACCCTGGGTACAGATGAGGGAGAGTATGGACCTTCTGCAGAAGGTCACCTGCTTCTCACTCATACATCCATTCAATAAAAACTTACTGAGAGTCTCTCCCATTCCCAGCACTATGCTTGGTGTTGGGGCTATAGCCACGACCAAAACAGACAGAATGTCATGGAGCTCACCTTCAAAGGGGGAGATTTCCTTTCTAGGCGGCCAGTGCCAAGCCCAGGGAGGGTTCCTGTCTGTGTTGGATGAGGACATAGATGGAGGTTCAGTTTATAACCACAGCCGGTCAGAGCTGGGAAGGCCCCGATGGCTCAGCTCAGTCCCACAGACACTTCTGAGCACGTGTGGAGGGCCTGTGTTGGGCTGGGGTTGCAGCTGGGCTTAAGTGCCGGCCCCACCCGTGGAGAGCTCACCAGCTCACCGATAGGCGATGGGCGGAGGAGACTCAGCCCAGAGGCACTGAGCGCAGTTGAAGGATGGGGGCGGCCAGATGGGGGTGGCAGTGGTCCCGGGTGCAGAACACAGGCAGGGTGGGGATGTGGACCCTTATTTTGTAGATAATAAAGATAAGTGAGGTTTACTGAGCACATATTTGGTGCCAGGGCTGTGCCAAGGGCATTACGTTTGTGTCTCCTAAAGGAACTGAAGTCCAGGGAAGGAAGGGACTTGCTCACTCAGTGTGCGCAAAGCCAGAGCCAGATACCAGCTCTGGGAGCTCGGAGTGCATGCCGTTTGCCCCTTCAGCCACCACCCCGCCACCAGGGACCACCAGGCCTCAGCAGACGCAGTGAGAGGAGGCTTGGGATGGAGGGGGGCATCTAAGAAGTGAGCTGTTCACCTTCCATTTAAAAGAGACTTTCAAGGCCATTGATGTCCCAGGGCTACTGCCTCTGAGATGGCGCAGCCCCTCCTCTGGTGTCTTAAGTATCCCTGATGGGGATGTCTGGGTGACTCAGTGTGTTAAAACTTCTGCCTTCAGCTCAGGTCATGATCTCAGAGTCCTGGGATCCGAGCCCCACATCAGGTTCTCTGCTCAACAGGGAGCCTGCTTCCTCCTCTCTCTCTGCCTACTTGTGATCTCTGTTTGTCAAATAAATAAATAAAATCTTTACAAGAAAAAAAAAAGATATCCCTGAAGGACGGGTCCCCTGCCCTGCCCTCAGGTTCCGCAGCTTCCATGTGTGCAGGTGCCAGCCCAGGGTTGAGTCTTAGCCAGGAGGATGCCAGGCATTGGGTTCCTGCAGTGTCTGGATGCTCCGGATGGATAGTGGGCTCTCTAGAGGGATAATTCCAAAAAGATGAAGCAGAGGAGTAGCCCATCTCTAGGGGGTGTGAATAGTGCCCTGTGATCCTCTCCTACGGCTGATAAAAGGAGCACCCAGGCAACTGGCCGCATGTGGTTGGGGGGATTATTTGATTCTGAATATACACTGACATTGTGCTTAGGGCCAGAGGGCACAATAAGCACGTTTCATACTTTGTAGGTTTCATTGGGCCCCATACTCTGCTGAGAACCGTCCATGCTTATCTCATCTAAGTTAAAGGTGCTGATGGGGCCCCTGGGTGGCTCAGTTGGTTGAGCACCCAACACTTCATCTCAGCTCAGGTCTTGATCTCAGGGTTTTGAGTTCAAGCTTTTTTTGGGCTCCATGCTGGGTGTGGAGCCTATATTAAAAAAAGAGGGGGGGCTGATAATCTCTTGGGAAAGACAACCAACATCCATGAAAGAAAGCATATAATACAAGGTAATGCTAAATTGAGAAGCAGGGCAGCATCATGGTTAGAGAACCACAGAAAAGGATGCACCTTGTGAATGGTAGCTCCTTTGAGTTGTGCAGTGCACAACCCATGCAACTATCCAGGGGATCTGGTAATATTATTCTCACTCAGACAGTTTATGGCAGTCAACAAAAAGTTACTGAGATCCTGCCATCGGTCAGGCACAACTGCAGGCCTTCAGGTTACAGCAGAGAACAAGCCCCAGCACCACGCCTTACATAACTTACATCCTAATTCAGAAGTCACATAGGCTGAGGTCTGAGTCCCAACCTTGCCACTGTATTAATTAATCTCTCTGAGCTTCAGTTTCCTCATCTGTAAA
This sequence comes from Mustela lutreola, assembly GCF_030435805.1. Taxonomy (NCBI): domain Eukaryota; kingdom Metazoa; phylum Chordata; class Mammalia; order Carnivora; family Mustelidae; genus Mustela; species Mustela lutreola. The sequence continues at coordinate 55,294,968 of NC_081296.1, forward strand.
ACGGTTACAATGATGATATGTGCTTCATAAGGTTATTGTGATAAATAATTGAAATAACACTTGGAAGGGTGTCAGAAAATGGCAGCCATGGTGGGGCATGGGGGGCACAGCCTTGTGAAGCTGATGGAAGAGGGAAATCACAGGTTGTGGAGGGGTTAGACAAGATGTCTTAGCAAGAGCAGGAGTCAGGGTGTCTCCTGAAGGATGGTTAGGGCTTATAGAGGGTCCAAAGGAGCAGGTCCCTCTAAGGATGGGTGTCCTGAGGAATGTGGGGATGGACAGTGAAGAAGCCACAGGCCAGTGGGGAGCCCCTGATTTGGGGACTGTGTTTTCCGCAACCAAGGGTCAGGACACATGATCCGGCAAAGAAGCTCTGTGTTTCTTCCAGATGTGAGAAGCAGTCTGAGAAAATTCTGGGATTTAAGGAGATTTCTGTGTTTTATTAAGACCTGAGATATAACACTTAACATAGGGTCTGTCTCTTGACAGATCTGAGAAGTATGACCCCAAAAGAACCAGTCAAACCGGTAGGTAAGGTTAGGGGAGGGCAGGTGGGATCAGGTTGTGGGCCCCCAAATGCCAAGCAGATACTTGAGGAGGTAGGGACAAGGCAGCTGACTGAGTCAGGATTCCTGGTTGCTAGCAACAGAGGTCACGGTGGCCCTCGTGAGCAGACAGGGGTTGGGGGCCCTTCACGGATTCAAGGGGCCGGGTGTAGTGAAAGGTCAGACTTGGAACCCAGGGAAGCACAAAGTCAGCCCCTGAGGGCCCAGAGCAGGAAGTTGGGTCAGTCGTTGGCCATCCTGGGTGGGAAGTTTCATTGGCCACAACATGTCAGGCATTCCTTCCTGGCCCCCAGAGGGCCCTGGATAGGAGGAGCCCCACTTCATTCTCATGATGGAAGATGAGGAGCTGCATCCCATCAGTCCCCCCAAATCAGGAAAGGAACTTGGATATCCAACTGCCCAAATTCCTACAAATGGTTATACCCGTGGAAGTTTCCAGAAGAGCTGTACAATGAAAGGGATAATTATGGAATTCCAACATCACACTAGGGTTCCAGAGGAGCCAGGCACCCAGGAGACTCACTGGAAGGCTGCTGGAGCACCTCGGGGATGGTGTGGGCACAGTGGGTCCGGAAAGGGCAGATGCAAAGGCATTTGCCGGGACTAACTTAGCAGAGGCCTTGGGCATCCTCTCTGAATGCTGAGAGCAACCCCGTGTCTCTGAGGCTTGGTGAACAGCTGTCAGGGCTCCAGAGGGTCACATGGCCCCCCGGAAAACGTTCAGACGTCCCCTTGCTGTTCACCAAGAAGGGGCGCAGGGCTCAGGCAGGATGGAGAGAATCATTAGCAATGATGGCCATAGAGATGGAAGCCCCCCGGGCGGCAGGTGTACCACAGGCTTCCACGGTTCCGAAGAAGAGGCGGAGGCCCACAGAGGCGGGAAATAGCCCCAGGCCAAAGCCAGTGAGCAGCTGTCATCAACCCCAGTGCTCAGACCCCCAGGCTAGGGACTGGGACAGGGAGGTTCAGTGGTGTTCCCCAAACCCTGGGGGTGAGGAGAGGACTAGACAAAAGCCCGTAACCCCGAAGTTGCTTCCCTTCACACTGCAGGAGATGTGCAGGGGTGTCTCAGCAAGGGCCTCAGGCCAGAAGTTGTCCCTTTCTCTCTCCTTCCATGGCTCAGACAGCAAATGGAAAGGATCTTTATATTCTTGGCAGTAGTCCCTGGAAAACACAGGAAGTCCTGAGGCCAAGGGGTCTCTGTGGAGATGGCCCCTGTGTATTAGACGTTCAGGCCTTCAGGCCCAAAAACAGAGGACTGACCCAAGAGCTGCTCCTGACTTTGACTAGGTTGCCCCTCAGGCCCATCCAGGCCTCTATCCCTCTCACATTCGGAGTGGGTTCCCACTAGGGCCCTCTCGGTAGCAGGGCCCCTGGGGAGAGGCACCAACCGGGCTTGGAGGAGCGCACAGGATGAGGCCTGCTTGGGGCCAAGAAATGGGGAGAGACTGCACAGCCAGAGGCTGACCTCACGATGCTCCGGGCCTCGTGTCCCCAGGGCTCCCCTCCTTCTGGGAGAGCGAGGCTCTGTGGCAGTGGGGAGAGGCCAGGGCTCTGAGCTCCCCTGCCTGCCTTGAGAGCATGTGTGAGCACCCTCCTTTTCTTTCAATTTTCTGCCTGGACTAGAAATTTGCCTTTCTATTCGTCATAAAACAAAATAAGTCTTTCCCCACAATTTGCATAGAAGCTGTCTTGTATTTTGTATTTCTGTATGTTTTACATTTTTGTCATATTTTGTTTGTTGTTTTTGGTTTTAGTTTTGCTTTGGTATTTTTGCCAATTCTTTCATGGTTCCAACAGGTTACGGTTTAGGTGTTTCTGCCCACACACCCCTTCCCTACTGTGGGACATTGGGAAAGGATGGGGGTTCTGGGATGCTGGGCCTTGGATCCTTCCCTCTGCGGTCTCTCCCCCACACCCTTTTCCCCATCACACTTAAGGCCTGGGATACCGGGAAACCTGCTCCCTGGGCTGGGAGTCCCTCCCCAAGCCCCTCAGTTCCCTACGCATGTGTAACATAGTTCTTGCTCTGCAGGAATTGCTGGGCACTCCTGGGTCCCTCTGCGGCACATTCTCTCGCGCCGAACCATCAAAGGTTCCCATTGCCGTGGGACAGAGTCCAGATTCCTTCTCAAGACCAGCAACTTCCTCAGCCTTCTGGTCTAGGCCTTCCTCTGTGGTCTTTCTCTCTCCACTTACTTGGCTTTCCAAATATACCTGGGCCTTTGCAGGTGCTGGACCTCTGTGTCTTAAGCATCCCTCATGCTATCCGCTGGCTGTGTACTATCAATCCGTTAGATCTTTAGCACCTCCTCCGGGAAGACCTTCCTGATTTCAGACTCTCCAGGACTTTCCCTCCTCTGGCTCCCATAACTTCCCCTCTCCCCCATATTTCTTCCACCAAAGCACAGCCCACCAATTGTCTGGCTCTCTGTTTATTTCCCGCAGTAGATTAATAGCAACCAAGGGCACAAACCCACCCCCAGGACATCCTAACAGATTTGTCAGTTTGGGGTTTTCCTATCTTCTTTATGTATTTAAGCATAAAGTTTTATAAAAGGTGCCAGTTATCAGGAAACTGCAGAGACAGGCATGAACTCTGAGGTCCCAGGAAGCCCGCCTCCCCAGTACGCATACACATAGAGTCACTCAACATCTTCCTATCCCAGACTCAGGGAGCCTCTTCCTCTCTTCTCATGGGGTCTGCAAAAGGATACTGCCTAGGACCGTGGACAAAGGTGGCCCCATCATCTGTTCTTCCTGGAGCCTGGAAGAAGTGTGTCTCCCAGAGCTGAAACACCCAGAAAAACAGGATTCCTCACTGCTCTTCCCCAAACAACACCCTCTCTCCACCACCCCCACCATCCCACCCCCCTGAGCCTTTTCCCACTCCCTCTGCCCATGCACACATACACCCATACAAACACACCAGGGATCTTAACTGGAAAAGTCAGCAAACCCTTTTCATCTTGAAAAACACAAAGATAAAAGAATGAGGGGGAAAATCAAAACAGGAAGCCGTGGGGTTAGGAGGCTTTCTGAGGTCCTGCCATGAGCTCGGCTCTGTCCGGATGACTAACTTGAGAGCATTCACGGCCCCTTTCCCACACTCTGCCCTTTGACTCTGAATCTACCCCAGAAGCTCTGCCCCAGATGTAGAGTTTCTCAAGGTCACAAGAACAGGATCCAGAATTATCTCCCAGCATAGGGATGGGAGAGAACATTTGTCTAGTCCTTGGATGGTATTTTCTAGGTCTCAAGAATGGGAAGGGGAGTCCGGGCTGAGGGAACGGCATGAGCAAAGGCCCAGAGGTGGGAATCTGGGTGGCACCCATTCACCCAGCTTGAGTTCTTGCTATGAGCTGGGCCCTGAACAAGGCCCCAGACATGCCTTTATCAGGGTCACTGACCTGGTGGTGTTCACAGCCCCGTGGCAAGGACGAACCAGGAACAAAAGTCATCTAGGTAGCGGGAGCATTGGAGACAGGGGCATGGAACTGTGTGTGGCCTTGGTGGGGTACCAGCAGTGGGTGAGGGACTCTGTCCAAGCAGGACTCAGCTGCGATGACAATGGCTCTGATGTCTGAATAAGGAGTTTAGCTTTTCAAATCTAAGCAATAGGGAACCATTGAATCTTACGGAGCAGGGGAGTTACTGCAGCAGAGGTGGTCTCTAAGTGACAGAACGGAAGATGGATTGGCGAGAGAGTTGAAGAGAGTGGACGCTAGAGGCAAGCAGACAAATCGGGGACCTACTTCAAGAATCCTGCAGAACAATCCTGCAAGCTCTGGCGTGAGTAAAGCCTTCCATCCAAATTAGATCTCCTCCCAGACCGCCTGAGAGTCTGAAAACCCAGGAGAGTACCTGGGGCCCAGAAGGCTCTCTCTGAAGGCTCTTTTGGTATCCACATAGAAGACCTGTGTGCGGGAATGGACTGACCCGTTAGCCCCCAGTGTCCTCCTTAGAAGGTTTCCGTGTATTGGATTAACTGGCCAGAGAGATCAGAGACCTGAACTACGGGACATGAGAACAGTGCGTTCCGATTGGGACGGAGGGAGGGAGCAGCGTCAGAGGCCTGGACACAAACGACCATGTGGGTTGTACATGCACTTGTGTCTAACTGTCTGTGCACGCACATGTGTGTTGGGGATTGTCCCTGGCAAATCGGGTCTACTTTGGGGGGGCACCCACACTTGGGGTGAGGGGCACACCATGTTTAGGAGCATGGGACGCCCCTTTCACTCCTGCTGAGATGGCCATGGGGGTGCCCAGGGCTCCGATCCTGCACAGACTCATCCTGGCCTTCATTTCAGATGTGGTGACAAGGGACAACTGTCCTCCTGTGTCCAGTCACACCTTCCCCAGGCAATACTCATTAGGAGCACAGGCTGGAAGTACTTTGTGAAGTGTCAAGGGCTGTGAGCTGGGGGCAAGGTCCTTCAGGCCCAGGGCCAGGACTACGCTTCCCATTTTATGATGACTCTCTCTCTGTTAGTGTCACCTCCCGTCTGGAGGAGAGAGAGCAGGGAAGATCGCAAGCAGCCGAATGGGGTGTTCTGGGAGGCACGGGACAGCGCGGAGCACAAGTGTCATGTCTGGGTGGCCAAAAACAGCTGCCCCACCGAAGCTCGGAATGCCACCCTCAGACCTCCCAAATTCTGTTGCCCATTGGAATACTTGGGAATCCTGAAAAAATACCGATGTCTGGCGCCCCGGTCCCAGTCGTGGCGATGAAATCAACAGGGGAGAAACCTGGGCACTGGGATTTTTTTAAACTTCCCGGGTAATTCTAAACTGTAGCCAAGTGTGAGAATGGCCAGGGACGGGAGAAACTGTGTGAGGGGAGGGGGTTCTCCAAGAGCAAATTCAAGGGGCTTCACAACAGACTCACCAGCCAGCCCGTCCTGAGGAGCTCACAAGAACTTCTGACGTCCTACTTTGGGATCGATGGCCACGTTTCTCTCTCCTAGGCAAGTGTCTCACCTCCAATGTGGGACAGGAGGTGGCAGAGTGGAGGAGCCTCTGCCCGGATAGGCCCAAGTGCAAACTTCAGCTTCCTGTCTCGCAACTCCTCCCCTTCAGCACGGGAGCCTGGGAGCTCAGTCTTCCTCTACTTAAAATGGATTGTCCCTGGAGGGTTATAGAAGCATTTCATGAAGCTTTGGAGGGTTATTACAAGAATTAAATAAAACAACGTACATAAATTAATTGCTCAGCGCAAGGCTTAGGGGTTGGTGAGCCCTTGTCCACCGATCTGTTGTTACCATCACTGCCACTGTCTTCGTGAGTCTGGCCATTGCCCGTCTTTCCAATAACTCACTTAATGTGACTGTCCACAATCTATCCTGGTACCAGAGAGGCAGCAGCCTGGTCTGGCTTCCTACAGTTAAAAGGACAGCCACAAAGAAACAGAAAAGGTGAGAGCCCAGGGTATGGGAATCTGGGAAGCCCAAAGAGACCAAGGGCCAAGTTCAAGGTCACTCAGCCACTGAGGTGAGTTTCTGGAACGGGGTCTGGCAACTCTACCTCTGGCTCAGGGTCTGTCCCTGCCGCCCGGGCTGAGCAGACTCCCCAGGTAAGAAATGCTTCTGTGTACAAAATTCAGCTTTGCAGCGGTGGGAAATTCTAAGAAGCTGAAGCTGCAGTGTAGGTTGTTTTGAAAATATCTGGTCCTCTCTCAGTTCACTGGGTTCAGGTAGAGCCTGGACAGAGGCCCAGAGCACTCGTGGCTCCTGGAGGCAGCCTTTCCTGGGGCGGGGGCGGGGGGGGGGGGGTTGGCTTTGGCGGCCCGCATGCATGCTGCACTCTCTGAAACCCGCTTGCAGTCCATTATACGAATTTTATGCCATTTCAGGGAGGCTATTTCCCCCCAAACAATTCATGGGGTAACAACGGAGTAGAGAACTTGTGTGAGCAAACGTATTTATGTTGTCCCCCACCCAAAGCTTCTGAAATATGTAAATCTGGTGGACACCAGCCTGCCCCTCACTTTTTTAGGACTTACTTAACCACAGCCAGAGAGGAACATCTTTCTGTCAGAGCTGTGGAGTGGGTATGTGTGTATTTTTAATAATATCTATCTTTGTGATAGATGTTATTTTAAATGTTCATCGTAGAAGAATTGGAAACCATGAATATATAGCTCACCCGAGATCGCCACTCTTAACGTCTGGATGTATTTTCTCACAAACTATGTGTTTTTTTAATAGATAGGGATCATTTAATGTACATAGCTTGCTTCTGACTGATTCACTAAACATAAGCTCTTGAGCAATTCTCAAGTCTTTAAATATTCTTTGAAAATACAATTTTCAGTGACCTCATAATATTCTTTTTTTTTTTTTTAAGATTTTATTTATTTATTTGACAGAGAGAGATCACAGTAGGAGAGAGGAAGGGAAGAGATCACAGAGAGAGAGGAAGGGAAGCAGGCCCCCTGCTGATCAGAGAGCCCGATGTGGGACTCGATCCCAGGACCCTGAGATCATGACCTGAGCCGAAGGCAGCGGCTTAACCCACTGAGCCACCCAGGCGCCCCCATAATATTCTTTAATATCGGTGTACTATAATGCATTTTGGCAGTGCCCCCTTGTTGGACATTTATTATACTATTCTCTATTGTAAATGACACAGCAGTGATGTCTTCCTATGTTTCTCTATTGATTCCCCGGGTAAGTTCCCAAAGTGGAATTATTAGCCAAAGGCTATGAACCTTTCAAAAGTCCTTGAGACACTAGGATAAAATGCACCTGCGAGAAGGTGGAGAAGCTGTGTCCCGGCTTCTACAAACTCTGCCTTCTGGGAGATGAGGTGTACTTAAAATATGACTGGACCCCCACCCCCACCCCAAACCCCAGGCTCCTCCTTGAGAAGGCTCAAGGTATGTAACAGCTGCAGACCAGCATTTGAAGTTGAAGGCCCGTCTCACTGAAGGGGGGGCCGGATTTGTCCTTTGAGGCCTCCAGGTTAAGGCCCACAGCAAGAGCACAAAGATTTCCGTCGGGATTCTAGGATTCTAGACACCAAGGAACGGGCTTCCCCACCCCACCCCAGGAAGCAGGATCTCTGCCTCAGCTCTGCTGAGGTTGAAGCTGTCTTTGAGGTTCAAGGACCAGTTGGTAGGTTAGACCCCAGGACCCCTGACACCCTACCACTGGGACACTGGGAATGACCATCTCCACAGTGATCCTAACAATTATGAAACACTGAAAAACCCTGACTCTTCTCCTTGGACACCTGCTGCCAAGGGACAACTCGGCAGTTGTCCTGCTCCCTCGGCTGTGAGATGAAGTTGTCATGAGAGTTAAATCAGATTACATTAATGATCGCTATTAGTGTTGGTGTGTGTATCAGGAGGAGAGTGAGTGAGAGAAGGTGGTGTTGGGTAGCAGTTATGAACCAGATCTGGATTTGGACTCAAGTCACAGCCCCACAGACTACTTAGAACAGAAAACAGAGACATTTGCAGGTCTGGGGGGAGGATTGTTCACATTAAATAAAAATAATACAGAACAAGCTTCCTTTAGAACATCTGGTACCTGCATTTTATTTCTTTGTTCTTTCATTTTTATGCCTCTCAAAGCAGTAATGGTCTAGAGTTCATAACGGTCTAGTGCCGCTAATGGCCTGTAGTTCAAGTGAGGAGCTGTAGTCCGCTCACTGCATTTTTAGGAGCTCTGCAAGCTGATTGGTACACGTGGCCATTATTAAAAATTCAGTTATGCAAACTTGTGGTTAAATAAATGACATCAAAAACAAAGGTACTGAGTGTTAACAATTCGTTACTCCCTAGCTATTTAATTACTCTCTGTGCTCTCCAGGTGACTGCTGTCTATAATATCCGTGGTAGAAACTTCACATAACCATGTACTGTTGTGAGTCTCTTCTGACTCTTCTGTTGCTGACATCACCTTGGTATATCGAAGTTAGCCTGGTGGGAATATTTACACCACGGAAATTGGCAAATGCTCCAAATAGGGCCTTTATTTTTTTTCCTGGAAAAGCAGGTAAACAGTTACCAGCACACCACTGCCTGTAACTTCAGTACCCACCCCCCCAACTTCGCTACATTCCCCCAAATGGAGCTCTGCTCCTGGCTTTTAGCTATTTCCTTTTGCACTTATCCTCATATTTCTTAATTACATGCTTTCACCACCATGTCTAGATTTTTAAATTTTAGACATTGTATGTTGACTTCCTATTATAGAAAATGAGCATCTGGCTCTCTTCCAGCTCAGTCTCCCCTCTTACTACACACACACACACACACACACACACACACACACACACACTTTCCATACCTCTGTGCTCCCAGTATGCTATAGTATAACTTTTTTTAAAAAAATATTTTATTTATTAATGTGACAGAGATCACAAGTAGGCAGAGAGGCAGGCAGAGAAAGAGGAGGAAGCAGGCTCCCTGCAGAGAAGACAGCCCAATGCGGGGCTCGATCCCAGGACCCTGGGATCATGACCTGAGCTGAAGGCAGAGACTTTAACCCACTGAGCCACCCAGGCACCCCTACAGTATAACTCTTATTTCAATTAATATTCAAGATTTACATTATTACAGCTATGTAAATATTGTACATAAATCATTATCACTGTGATTTACATTTGCTTTCTTATAGAACCTTTTTCCTGGGGTTAATAATTGTGTTTTTTTTATTTACTTGATTTCTCCATAGAACAGTGGTTTTCAGACATTTTTTCTTAGTAGTAGAACTTGTCTTTCAAACAAAATGTTATGTAGAACCTTACAGTATAAAACAGGAAAAGCAGAGCTGCCACATCGAAAGGGGGTTCTTCCCCTGAGGGCTGCCATGTACAGCTAAGTAGGTTGTGCACTGTACAATGGTAGGGGTTACCATTCACATAAGCAACAATGTGATTCAGTCACGACAATCATAACTCCCCACCCTATTGGGGAATGCTTCCATTGTGTAAGGCAAGGTCCGCGGGGGAGGATACATTACATCAGGATCATTCTCGTCTTTAAAAAGACTTATTCCCTCCCCAGTGCAGGGCTCTGACCTCACTCCGTTCTGAATAGGTTCCAGGGATGTTGCTTAACCTGTCCTTCCAGTGCATAACCCACACAGGCTGTGGGCCAGAAGCTGTTGTTAGCTGATGGCCACCTATTGGCTGATTCAGTGCCCTTCAGATATGCCTGGGCTGGGCTGGGAGCCAAAAGTATCATGCACACAGCTTTGCTCAGGGATCACACAGTTCAGCCTTTGGGATTAAATGGAAAGGATGGTGCCATCAGAGAGTGTGTGAGCTGTGGGAGCAGACAAGGCAGGACCTATCTACCCTTGGGAATCAGGGCTGGAGGAGAGGAGTTGGCCCAAAGGACCAGTGGGATTCAAAGAGCTCAGCTTTGAGGGTCACACCTAGGCAGGAACCCCTGATTTGCTTTCAGCTGGGTAACTTTGGGCAAGTGGCTGAAGCTTCCTGGGCCTTAAGTTCTTCAGACCTAAGTCTGAGATGTGCGAGAGTCGAAGAAGGTCACGTGTAACCCTGACAAATGCCATGGGCACATGTGGCTCAGTCTCTGCTCAGAGTCTCATTTAAAGAAAGAGTCCAACAGCCCAAAGGTAACTGTAAAGGTATCATTCTAACTGCTTCCCCCATAGAATGGCAAAGGGGACCCCATTCCTAACTGCTGGTGGTACTCCCCAGATGTCCTTCGCCTCCATTCTGTAATTTTCCCACAATGCATGGCATCAACGAAACTCCCCTTTGTACACCTCCGATCGATGCTCCCTCTCCCGTTTCTCTGCTTCATCTCTCACGCTCTGTGCTGTTGTCATTTGCTCTTGGGTCTGTTTCTTCTTCACCCATCTCGCCATTGCTGTGTCACAAAAAGTCAGAGGATCTGGAAATGAGTGGCTAGAGATGCGGGCAGGACTTGGGTGGGGAGAGGTTACAGCAGGACACACTCTGAAATCACTCTTGCCACATCGTGCTGGTGAAGCGTAAGGCACATGAAGCAAAGAGGCTTTGCAAAAATTGATTCTCTTCTTCATTAGTCTGTTGAGGGGCCAAAAAGGGGGGTGAGGTATGGCCTGCCTGAGGGACCTCCAATGACCTAACCACCATCAGCCGATGGGCTGTGACTGGGAAAATCCTCCCTCTTTCCTCAGATGCTCCCCAAACCTAGCATTAAAAAAGTCCTGGGGATGGAAACACAGCTTCTGCCTATAATTCTCCTTCCCTTTGTTAAACATGGACCTCCCTTCCTTTCCCCCTCCCCCACATTCTTTGTTTCATCTTTTGTGGAGTCCATCCCTTTGAAGATCACCTTTCAGGTCCTGCACCTAGCACATAGCATATGCCAGGCTTGTGAGGAGCTGGATAGTCAGACAAGAGACAGATTCTGTCCTCAGTTCCTCGCAGACAAATGGAAACAGGCTGCCATTGCACCTGATGGTGTCTGTAATAGAAGGAAGCCTCGAATTCTCTGAGCACACAGAGCAGGAGCTCTTCCCCCTTGAAGAATCAGGGAAGACTTCCTGGAGGAGGTGTTATTATCTAATCTGTATGATAATACTACTACTAACACATACTAAGCATTTACGGTAATGATAATCTCCGCACAAAGCATTTTGCTAAGCATTAGCTCATTCAGTCTTCACCAAAGACAGAGGCTGGTGTTACTCTCCTCATTTCAAAAAATGAGGAAACTGAAGCTCACAGAACTTCACTGACTTTCTCACGGCCACGCAGCTAAAAGGCAGCCGAGCTGTAACTCAAACACAGGCCTGTGTGCCTCCATAGACCATGCTTTGAAACACGTGGCACTGTGTACAGCTGTTTAAGATGCACACTGAACAAGGCTCCATATCTAGCAGCGGCATTGTTCACATCGTAGGCAGAGTGACTTACGTGATGGCGTTCAGGTGGACCCAGAGACTCAGGCCTCTTTGCTGACTCCTGGAGCAGCAGGAAGGACATCCTCCCCTGGAGGGCAGGGGGGAGACTATGGACACTGGGGAGAGTACACATGCCCCCATGTCTGGAGATGTAGGCTGCCAGGACTGCTGCCCACTAGGCTTTGGTTGTTCAGGCGAATAAGAGCATCTTTAAGCTTTTTTACTTGAGGAAGGGGTACCTTTTCCTGATTTGCACAAAGAACTCATGTGGACTAACAGCAGACCTGCCTTATCGCTCTGCTGTGTATCCCCTTCCCCATTACCATTCAGTGTTGGGGAGAACACAGCCACAGAACAATTTGGACCAGCCTGAGGCAAGGATGCAAAGGTGAATAGGACAATGGGAGGTCCTGGGGACCTTCCAGTCCAGTTTAGAAGCCCACAATAAAGGCTCTCCTTTCAGGGTCACCCTAGGACAATCAAACTAATCCTCTTCTCTCTCCCTCTCTTTCTCCTTGGCAGACGGGCAGGATTGAACCCAACTACCCCAAGGTCTGTGGTCACCAAGGCAACGTGCTGGACATCAAGTGGAACCCATTCATTGACAACATCATTGCCTCGTGCTCAGAGGACACATCGGTGAGCAGGAGGGGTGATCCCCAACGAGAGTGGACCCCCAGGGGGCTCCTCCCTGCTTTCTCCTGGAGGCCTCCCTTTCCTAAACTCCTCTCTTTCTCCTACCTTTGCCCTTCTTCTGTCTTCTTTTCATCTTTCCAGCCAGGCCCAGGATGGGGAGGGAGTTAGGAAAAGGACCGAGAGAGTGAATCCATGAATATTTGACAGATCTTGTGCCTTTAGTGTGATATATTTTGGAGGTGTTGATTTTGTAGGTGAGAATTAAAACACGAAGTTTAGGGATGTGATTCAGCGCTCATCTCAAGAGAAGACCTTCCTCCCTGTCCGTGCTTTCCCTCCTGCCCTTCCTGGGCTGGGCAGGATGCCACTGGAGCTTGGGGTTTGGAGGGTGCAGCGGTCGGGGCTGAGAGCAGAGGGGCCCAGAGGGAGAGATGGCAGGTGGGGGAGCGGCCAGTCCTATCTTTGGGGCGCCGGGAGCTCAAGGAGGTGTGTGGTGACCACAGCCGGCTCCGTCTCTGCCTGCCGAGGTGCTGGGCCCCTGTCCCCAGCCATGAGGAAGCAGACATGCTCTCCCTCATACCAAGCTCCTCCACTCTGAGCTGGAGTGTCGTTGGTCCTCACGGCCACTGCCACCCACACGCTGAGGGTCAGGCAAGGCCAGGCTAGAAAGTACAGGAGGGCTGCTGGCCACCCAGCCCTGCTCTCCCTGCTCCACCAAGCCTCGTCAGGACACCAAACCCCACGGTCCAGGCTAGAAGCCCCTGGCCCTCTCAGCAGGGCAGCCAGCAGGGAAGGAGACGAGCAGCGGGCAGCTCGATGAAGGGAGGGACAGATAAGCCACCCACTGACGGGGGGACGGCAGTGTGCCCTCCCGCGCTCCCGGGGGTGGCCTTCTTCAAACGGATCTCGGCTGTGGGATCTCACAGATCGGGATGAAATCTCAGCTTACCCACTTGCCAGCTGGGTGACCAAGGTGACTCCTCTCTGGGCCTCAGTTTTGCACCTCCGTGTCACAGCAGTGGTGAGATGTGCCAGTGGCAGTGAGGAGTTTCTCCAGAAACACTACCGGTAGAAGGGTAGGATCACACGCCACGTGCTGAAGGTCTGCACAGACTGAAGTCACTGTGGCCGTGGAGGTCAGATGAGGGCTCGCGCTCGGGGAAGTGGGATTCGTGTTGTGGGGAGGGAATTCGAGAAAGCTGAGCCCTGGGGAAGCAAGGCTGCTGGCAGAGAATGGGTGGAGGGAGGCCAGGGGAGAGGGCACAGGCCTTGGGGGAGGGTCTCAGCCCCCAAGCCTCTGTAACAAAACACCAGGCTGGGGGGGCTTGTAAACAGCAGGTGTTCACTGTTTCCAGTTCTGGAGGCAGAAGTCTGAGATCAGGAGCCAGCATGGTCAGGGAGGGCCTTGTTTTTGTCTTATGTTCACGTGGCAGCAGGAGGGTGTGGGGTCTCTCTGGAAACTCTCTGGTAAGGGCACTAATCCCGTTCCTGAGGGTTCTACCTCATGACTTTGTCACCTCCCAGACACCCCACCTCCCAATACTCTCACTCCTGCTTAGGGGGCAGGATCTCGACATATGTAGGGGATCAGGGAAGGGGAGCTAATGGGCCAGGGTGGGGGTCGGCCAAGAGGAGGGCGTTACCTGGGGAGGAGCATGGCTGGCAGGGGTAGGAGATGAAGGGAAAGGACCCCAGGCCTGGGGGCACAGCAGGGAGGGCTGGCCGGGGGCCATAGAGCCAGAGAGAAGGGGATTAAGTCTTTGGTCCAGAAAGGAACCAAGCTGTGGCTCTGGCCGCTGGTCCAGCTGGTCCTTAGGCAGCAGCTTGGAGCCCTGCTTAGCCCTATTAGATCTCATCCGGCCTAGGGGCCAGTGGAGCTAACAGGCCCCCAGGCTGGAGTACCTCTCCTGGAGAAGGTCCTTGAGGCTTGCTGTCCCACGGGAAGGGCCAGGACCCCTCAGCTCCTCACCAATGGTCCTGGGTTTCCAGGTAAGAGAACTGAGGCGCAGTTGCGCAGGGCTGGCAGCTTGGGTCCATCCACCACCCAGTATCGACGTCTCTGAGGCTTCTCCGAGCACGGCCCAGCCTGCACACTCACCAAGGGCACACGGCGGGGGCAGGCATCCTCTGCAGGGCCTGGGAGGGGTGGCACAGAAGGGGAAGGAGCCTGCAGCTCCCCCAGCTCAGGTGAGGAGGCCTGTCCACACCACCAGTGCTGTTGGGACTGACAACCCTACTGCCCTCAGAGCGCCTCAGGGGCAAGCCCCTGAGACGGCCTCCCTCAACCCATGCTGGCCCAAATGGTCAGCTTACTGCCCAGCAGACATGATATCCAGAACCAGGCTGAGGTCAGTCAGCAGAACAAAGTGACAGGCACCGTGCTCCTCATGGGGGCTGGGGAGTCGCTGTTGAAGTGGGTGTGGCCCAGGTCTCCATGTCCCTGCCCACCCCCACCCCTCCACTGCCCTCTGCCTGGACATTGAATGGAGCCAGCAAGCCCTCCCTGCTCCCCAGCTCCTTTCCCATACCCCCCACCCCTGGAAAACCTCCAGGGAGATCCATGCCCCATGCCCTCCCCTCCTCAGAGCATGAGGAGGGCCTCAGGAGTCTGACCCCATCCCCCCAGGGCTCCAGGGGCACATACCCGTGCCCTTTCCCAGTGGGTTCCTGTCCTGTGGGAAAGGTAGAGGCCATAACTCTCCCTGGCATCTGGCAGAATCCAGTTCTTTCCGCCACTGGGTGATGTCACCTATTGTTGAACGGCTGTGCTTTTTATAGCTTCTGCAGCAGCTAGAGAGGGTGGATGGCAGGCGGCAGGGAAGGCTCTACGGGCTTCCAGCCGCGTGTTCCTAGCCTTCCCAGAGGGCCAGCAGCTGCAGAGAAAGGGAGAAGTTTCTGACATCTAAGGAGAGGGAATGAGTGGTCCCAGAGGGGAGAGGGAGGCAGGCCCCTCTCCCTGGTGGACTGAGCTCAGCAGCTTTTCCTCCACTCTTTATCCAAGGCTGCCCTCCCAGCCCACCCCCACCTCCCAGAGAGCATGCCCCTCCCCAGCGAACTGGGAGTGGGATGGGGCAGGATGTCAGCCGTGCAGGAAGCAGCCAGAAACCACCCACCACCCTGCCCTTCTCTTCTAGACACACACACACACACACACACGCATATGCACACTAGAGAACCGATACCGCTTAGAACTGGAACCATGCCCCTTTCAGAGACAGAAGGACAGTGGCCCCAGAGAGGCTGACAAGGCCTCACCCACAGACCTGGGACTGCGGAGCAAGTAGCAGTGTGCCTCTGTCCTTAAGCAGCTGCTGGGCTCAGGAGTCCATGGGTCTATAGGTTCTGCCACTTCCCAGGCCTGTGACCTTGAACCGGTTTCTCTACCTCTCTGGGCACAGGTTGCCCTCCTGTCAAATGGAGCTCGTATTGGACTTAGCATCAGAGCCGAATGAATACACAATCGTTTGTGTTTCTTGTCTACTGAGAACTCTAGGGCCCCTGGGGAGTCAGCGAGCTGGAGTCAGACACCCGGGGCTCCTTCCACTGCTTTTCAGTCTTTGCTCTTTGAGCCCTACATAGGTCTTCGGTCACTGGTTTCCAAAAGAAGGACTAAGCTGAATGGTGAACCTCAAAATCCAAGAGAGAAATCCCCCACCCCTTCTAAACCAGGAGTACAGGGGTGAATCCCCGTCTACCCAGCTCACCACCGGCCAGAGTCAGGACTGGCGGGCTCCCTCCAAGTCGGGGGGCTGACTCACTGCCGAGCCGGCTGCTGAGGTGATGGCAAGGTTTCTGGGCTTCTAGGTTTCTTCCATTGGTTCCAGTTCCAAAGGGATTTGTCAGGCCCTGTTCCTTGCACGGAAGGCCAAGGTAGGGCTTAGAAGATCCTACCCCTGTATGGAAGAGTCAGCTGTCCAGTGTGATGGCTTGGCAGGTTGTCAGTGCCCCCAGAAGGGTGATGTCTAGACACCCCGCGCTGGGGAGATGCTCTCTTTGGGGGGATAGATAAACAGGAATAACAGGGCCAAGGTGTCAGGTTCAATCCAGGGGAGAAGGGAGGCCTTGGCTGCCTGTCAGGGCCTGGATTTGAACAGAGTTTGTCAGCCTGCAAAGCTCTCACGTTGTTGACCCCTCCCCAAGGGCAGAGACACTTGGTTTTTTAGGTTTTTTTTTGGGGGGGGGGGTTGGTTGGTTTGTTTTTTAAGATTATTTATTTATTTATTTGTCAGAGAGAGAGAGTGCGAGCGAGGAGAGAGCACGCACAGGCAGGCAGAGTGGCAGCAGAGGCTGGGGGAGAAGCAGGCTCCCCGCCAAGCAAGGAGCCCGATGCGGGACTCGATCCCAGGACACTGGGATCATGACCTGGGCCGAAAGCAGCCGCCCAGCCGACTGAGCCACCCAGGAGTCCCTGGTTTTGTAGTTTTATTAACCGTTCTTATCAGCCATCTTGCCTTAGTCTTGTCTACGCAGTCTGCTGTCTCCCCCCACGAAACTGTGAGTTGCTTTGCATCTAGTATGTGGGACCCCGGCAGACACGGAGCATATTTTGTTGGATTGACTTTGACCCAGGGACCTGAGAAGGGGCCCTGCTGGTTTGCTAGAGGGAGCGTTTTGCCACAGTTCTCCACCCCTTCCTTCCAGAAATCCGGTTTGTCTGGCCCTATCAAGTTTCCTGTTGAAGCAGCCTCTGAGCAGATCCACAGGGCTCTTCCCACACCCATCCTCTCTTTGCTTCAAACAAATCCCTTGAATGCGGAGGGACTGGAATTCCTTTTCCAGCTACTTAGGCCCACTGGGAACTCCAGCTCCTCCTCGGAGTGCCTATGGCCAACTATTTGCTGTAGCAGTAGATCATACATCTAACAGTTCTTGGTGAAAATGGCTCTTTGGGCTTCCCGCTGTGGGCCTCTGCTCCCTGAGACTTGGATTCAGTTCAGAGCCTGAACCAGGGCACAGACGCAGCCCACCCTCCCCAGCCCCTTGGCTTAGCCCTTGGGTTCCTGGGCAGAGCTGTCTTCCTAACGAGTCAGCTTATCTGGCTAGAAAGCCTCCAACTCACAAGGACATGAAGCCCAGTTTAGTTTAACCTACACGCCTCTAAATGGTGGGCATATCTCTGTTGGTTGTCTGGACAAGGAACCTGAGCCTCAGAGAGGTCACCTGGTGTTCCCGGGTCATCCAGCCAGTGAGGGGGCTTAGAGCCTGAGTGGACCCTCACTTCAGTTTCCCTTGTGCCTCTGCCTTCTCCTGGCATGGGGACATTACCCAGGGATGATGTGCCTCAGTTAGCTGGACACTCAGGAATTAGGCTGTTGGGAGGGGAAGGGTTTTTCCTGAGACTTGCTCAAGGCCTCGGTGACCCGGTGGGACACACAATGGCTTCCGGCCTCCTCTGCTACCTGCCAGCCTGCTCCACACCCCTCAGGCTGACCCACCTGCACTTTCCCCACCCACCGTGCCCAAACCCAAGTGAGCTGCTCCTTTCTCCGTCTCCTTCCCCCTCCCCAGCGCCCCCCCCACTCCCCCCCCCCCGCCCCCGCCTGCCTAGCTCTCTTTTCAAGCTTAAGCCAACATGATATCTTCCAGCCTTGCTTTTCCCGGACCCTCCCACCCTTGACCTCCCCCCACCCCCAGAAGACTGGATTCAAAGCCCCTCCAGCTCTGTGCCTATGGGTTCCCTGCTCAAGAGCGGCACAGCCGACTCAGCGAGACCCCTGTGGCTAGCAGGAGTCTGGCTCACAGAAAGGAGTGTGGAAGGAATCAGGCTCTCCTCTCTGTTTCGGAGATCTTTCTCCAAGTCCAGAGGCCGCTCTCCTGCCTCAGTCAACATTTCGGCACCGACTGCCTCGGTGTTCATGGGTACACACTTGTCAGCTGTCCTCAAGCTACAGTAGAAGGTGTTCTCAACCCCAAACGCTTCCACACAAGCCTGTCACTCTGACCCACAAAGTATCATCCTCTAGAGTCCAAAGACTTCTAGAGCTCCCTCCTCGAGTGCCAACAAGGAACATAGAAAATGATGCCGAGTAGTTCTGGGAAGCAAAGAAATGCAAACCCGGGTAGTGAGATGGCACTCTCAACCTGTTGGGTGGGCAGAAGTCTATTTCTGAAGGCATAGTTGGAGCCGTGGGTAAAGAGGCACTCTCAGACTCTGTTGGCGAAAACTGGGACAGCTTTGGGGACAGTCTCACAGTAACTAGTAAAAAATGAAGCCACTTGGAGGCACACGCCCTACAGGAGTATTGGCACCCAAACTCGTATTACAGGGCTGTTCTGCATAGAGTAACTTGTAAGAGGGACAAAGGAAAAAGGCAGATCCTGGGTGTCTGTAAATGGAGAGTGGTTAAGTCATCATGGCAGAGTCAGGCAACAGATGTCCCTCTGGCTTCTCACTAAGAGAAGGTCAATCCAGGGGTACCAGGGTGGAAAGATGCTTACTACCTATTACAGGAGAAAAGCAAGTTCCAGAAGAATACATGTAAACTAACAACTTTCTTTTGGGTAGAAGAGAAAGAAGTGGTGGCAGGGGAGGGTGTGTGCAACGCGGGCGTGTGTCCCCGTGTGCATGTCCCACCAGACCATTGGTCTCCTCTCTTCAGGGGTTATTTTCCTCTAGTGCATGGGGAGCAAGAGGACTCTTGGTGACTACACAGTCATCTACACGGGTCCCTGTCCCAACCTCTCCTCCACTTCCAGATCAGACCTCATCTCGGAATGCCATTGTACAGGGCCCGCTGAGGGAAAACCATGGGTCCTGCTGGGTCCCCTCTGTGTCACCTTGCTCCCCCAACCCTCCCCCAGCCACCAGCTCTCTGTGGAGAACTGCAGCAACCACAGGGGACTGCACTGTCAAAAACATATTTTAAACTGCCCCCTAATTATAAACTTTTTCTTGACCATGTTTGGTTTTGGGTTTTTTTTTTTTTTAAGATTTTATTTATTTGACAGACAGAGACCACAAATAGGCAGAGAGGCAGGCAGAGAGAGAGAGAGAGAGAAGCAGGCTCCCTGCTGAGCAGAAAGCCCGATGCGATGCGGGGCTCGATCCCAGGACCCTGAGATCATGACCTGAACCGAAGGCAGAGGCTTAACCCACTGAGCCACCCAGGCACCCCATGGCTATGTTTTTTAAATGGAGAAGGGTTCACTGAAGGGTGACCCCAAACTTTGATTGAACTTGCCTTTCTCACCCTGATACCTCCTGTGTCTCGATGAGCAGAGCTGGGTCTTTGGGGAACACAACAAGAAGGGAAACCACCACAGGAATCGCCTCGGGGGCACCCCCAGTTCCCAGCCATCCCCCCTGTTCCGAGGACTGCTCTTAGAGTTCCACGTTTATTCATAGGCTTCAGAATGATCACCAAACAGCCAATATTGCATAATAATATAACATATTAAATTGTTCCCCTAATGTTGGTCACTTTAATATTTCTAAATTTTCCACGTGGTGGTGAACACCTTCCTGCACGGAGATTTTTGCTTCTATCGGATTTTTAGAGTGAAATTACCACATCAAGGAATATGACATAAATGTCTTCATGGTTCCTGCTAAAGATTGCCAGATTGCTTCCAAAAGAGTGACTCTGATTTATAATGCTACCAACGCCCATTTCATCCACCAGTTCCAGTACAATCTTGCCAGCATGGGCTCTCCCCCACCCCACCTCCCAGTTGGCTACTTTAGAAAATTATAAATGGTATCTCAAAGCTGTTTTTCCAGTTTTTCTCCTTACTGGCAAGGATGGAGTTCAGATTTTCAAACGATTTGCTTCAAGGATGCCCTATGCTGTAGAGACGCACGCTCTTTCCTTTCTGGTCAGGGCATAATCAATAGCATTCGTGATGACAATGATTATAGAAAGGATTAGAATTCCTTAGGTCTCACGAGCACGTCACAGGTGACAAGCTTAGGCACCCAGCATCTCATTTTATTCCACCAGGAGGCAAGGCTAGGCAAAGAGGGTTCTTCTCCCATCTGTGGATGAAACAGTTGCAACTAGGCAGAGTACATTTGGCCCCAGGGAGGTGGAAACCCATGGGGCTGATGTCAGTGATCCGGGAGGTACTCAAGGATGGCAGAGAGGCTGCGCACTCTCTCTCTGGGGCCGCATGGTCTCTGCTCTCTGCTCCTCCCTGTGTCCTTCAACTCATCATCTCTTTCGGCTGCCCCCCTCTTTTTAAGATTTTATTTATTCATTTGGGAGAGCATGAGCAAAGGGGAGAGGCAGAGGGAGGGGCTGTGGGAGAAGCAGACTCCCCACTGAGCATGGAACCCAACTTGGGGCTTCATCCCAGGACCCAGAGATCAGGCCCTGAGCCGGAAGGCAGATGCTTAACTGATTGAGCCCCCAGGTGCCCCTCTCTCTGCTTCTTTACGAGCTTCCACAAGACTGCCGATCACGGCTGTGTCCAGGCTCTGCCCATCCTCCTAGTATAGGCTCCAAACATCAGATGGTCTCCAGCCCTTGGAGCCTCACCTCTCGGGAGAGACTCTGGGCCTCCCAGCCTCCCAGATGGGTTTTCCAGGGCTCTAGAGTTCTCCTTGGTGAGGAGCAGAGTGAGCGGCAGGACCGTGTGAAACCAAGAGAGCTGCTGAGGCTGAGATCAGAGCTCTTAGAAGGGCGTGGGAAGGGAAGCAGACTTAATACGATGCTCACCAAAAGCTGCTTAGTGTGTGCCGGGCACTTTGGAGCTTCCCCCGGGAAGTCAGGCTCTGCCCACCTGACCGACCAGGGAGTGCCCCATGACGCAGATCTGGAGGAGCCTGGGGTCTGAGGGAGAGGGCTGGCAGGGGCTTCCCCTGGCCTTTGCCCACCCAGTCTCATCTTGGCTCCCCGTCCCCCTCTGCAGGTGCGGATCTGGGAGATCCCTGAGGGGGGTTTGAAGCGGAACATGACTGAGGCTCTCCTGGAGCTGTACGGGCACAGCCGGCGTGTGGGGCTGGTTGAGTGGCACCCCACCACCAACAACATCCTGTTCAGTGCCGGCTATGACTACAAGGTGAGCAGCCCGGCAGCCACTGTGGCCAGAGCAGCTCAGTGCAGGGTTGAGGGGAGGGGGGCGCTGCTGGTGGGGATCTCCTTAGGAGCCATCTGTAAGGATCACTGTTACTCTCCTGAACTTGTAGACCAACGTCGTTCTATCTTTCCGTTCATCCATTCATTCATTCATTCCACAGGGCTGGGCATCTTCGGGGTACCCTGTCCTTCTTGGGGTCCACAGCGGCCACCTCTCTGGCTCCTTTAGCCCTAAGAGATTAGAAGAGAATGCCCACTCCATGCCCAGACCCTCTCCAGAGCCACTTCTTAAATCTAGAAGTGGCTACTGCCCTCTTGGTAGGAAAAAGGAGCAACCAAAGTTGCTGGAGGAAGGAGAATGGCGAGCCCTCAAAAGAGGTATGCCGACCTCGGGACCCTGGCCAGGGACTTTAATCCTTCTCCCTAGTAGCAGAAACCGAGCTGCTCCCCAGGCTGGGGCTGGGCTCTGCCAAGGGACGGTAGAGGATTTGCCGGACGAGGAGCCTCAGCCTTCGATACAGAGTTTCATGCTCCTGTCCTGCCTCCCAGCACACCCCAACCCCCCATGGGGCGTCTCTCCCAGGACCCTCGGGGGGCAGACCGGGGACAGACGCCTCTGGCATGCCCACCCTCGCAGGTCCTCATCTGGAACCTGGACGTGGGTGAGCCCGTGAAGATGATAGACTGCCACTCAGACGTGATCCTCTGCATGTCCTTCAACACAGACGGCAGTCTGCTCACCACCACGTGCAAGGACAAGAAGCTTCGCGTGATTGAGCCCCGCTCCGGCCGTGTCCTGCAGGTGAAGCCCCACAGTCTTTGAGGGGAAGGGAAGATGTTGGGATCTGGGCCGTGGCTTTCGATCAGGCCTAGAGGAAACGGCTGTGCCGGCTCCCCTTCTCCCATGCACCTGCCCTGCACCTCTGTGGACCAGCCCCTGTGTTCTGGGTTCTTCTCAACTCACAGGGACCCTGCCTTGGTCTGGGTGGGGAGGGAGCTCGGTACCCTTTCTCATCCCCAACGTACTCCTCTTCCTAGATGGGATTCTTCTGGCTTTCTTCAGGGACAGCACAGGTGACACCTTTCAGCACACAAATCCCAGGTGTTACCCAAACCCCATCATGGGCCCAGGAGGAGGGGGCTTTGGACTCGATGCCCAGCCACCTGCGTGGGACAAGCCTGAGGGAGATGGGTCAGGGCACGGGCCCCAGGGACAGCTCCAAGTGGGGAGGCTGCTGGTGAATTTGGCTCCAGCTTGGTCACTGGGTCTCCTGGATCTTGACTGCGGGGAAGGGATTAGATGCCATTTGGGAGTAAGAAACAAACACTTCCTGAGCACCTGCGGTGTAGTCACAGGGCTAGGTGGGGTGGAAATTTTGAACCAAATGTGAGGTTTATCTCCTCCTCGAGAAAGGATTGATGCTTGACCTGGTGCTGTTTATCTTAGAAGAGTCAGAAATTGCTGGAGCAGAAAATCATCAACTACTTACCATTATAGATAATAACACTCAGAGTTATTAGCATCATTAGTACCCAGCAGCATTGACACCGAGCTCGCTGTGTCCCTGAATCCTCCTGCCAGCCTGCTAAGGTGGGCACAACTACTCTTCCCTGCTTCCCACACTGGGGAACCGAGGCTTGGAGAGGGTTTGAGATGGAAGCTCCTTACAGCTGGGGCTAGCATTCGAGCCCAGCCAGTGGCCTCCAGAGCCTGCGCTGAGCAGAGGAACAGAGAACCCAAGCTCCACCCCACAGACATGACACAGGTCGTGGAGGTGGCCCTCCTGGGTACCACCCTCCTTGGGCAGCACCGGAAGTGACGCCAGCCTGGGTCTCCGAGCTGCTCCTCCACCAGCCTCTGGTTTCCGACCTGATGCTGACTCATCCCAGCAAAGGACTGTTATGCGTTAGGAGGAGGAGGAAGGGTCATGAACTGAGAGGCAGGGGGGAAAGGAGGCGGAGGATAGCCCTGTTAGAAGAAGCCCCAAGTGAAGCACGTAGTGGAGCAGTGACCCAGGGAGGCCCCTGTGCTCCTGAGCTTCACCCTCAACCTCAGAGGTCCCCTCCAGCAGGTACCGTCGTGAGGCTTGGAGGAGAGACCTCGCTGGGAGCACCTGGTGCAGCTGACGTTTGCTCTCCCTTCCCATCCCCCCACCCCACCCCCGCTGCAGAGAGGACTGGATTCCTGGCCCCAGGGCCCCTTTGCTCCGTGGCACCTGCATAAGTGTCGTCTCGCGCCCCCATCAGTGGCTTACAGCAATGCAGCAATACAGCAATGCTTCCCTTGCAGTTCCGGAGACCAGCAGTCCAAAGTCAAGGCTGCACTCCCTCTGGAGGGTCCTGGAGAGAGCCCTTCCTCGCCTCCTACAGCCTGCAGCCACATTCACTCCAGTCTCTGCTTCTGGAGTCACATCACCTCCTCTGTGTGTCAGCAGCGCCTCCCTTTTTCTTACCTCTCACAAGGAGGCTCGTGATGACCTTTGGGGCCCACTTGTCTAATGCAAGGCAGTTAAGGACCCCTCACAGGCTCCAGGGATGAATGCCTGAACCTATCTTTTGGGAACCCCATTCAGCCCACTGCAGTTCTCTAGCATCTGGGGCCCTGAATTACCAGCTCTCTCTGTCCCCGCCAGGAGGCAAACTGTAAAAACCACAGAGTGAACCGGGTGGTGTTCCTGGGAAACATGAAACGGCTTCTCACGACAGGGGTCTCCAGGTGGAACACAAGACAAATCGCCCTCTGGGACCAGGTCAGCCATGGGGACGTTGGATGGTGACACAGAAGGGTGGTCACTCTGGGGGTTTTGCTGGGGTTGGGGAAGGTAAGGTGCCATCCTGCCTGGACATAAGCTGATACCAGTCTTTACCCACCCCCCACAGGAGGACCTGTCCATGCCCCTGATCGAGGAGGAAATTGATGGGCTGTCAGGCCTCCTGTTCCCCTTCTACGATGCTGATACCCACATGCTCTACCTGGCTGGAAAGGTAGTAGAAGATGGGGGGTGGGAGACAGGGGCAGCCTGTGGGAGACCCCACCCCCATTGTGCCCCTGCTCCTGCCCTGCCCCCTAAGGAGAGCCAGGCTATCCTCTCTGGTCTTCCCCTCAGGCTCTCACTCCCTGCCTTCCAAACCTGCCCTCGGGTCTGCCATTCATTCCTACTGAAGGGTCAGTGTCTGGGAATGACTTCAGAGGAGCACTGGGGTAGGGTTTACACCGGAATAAGGATCAGAGCCAGAAGTGTAGAGGACAGTGACTCGTGGGGGCATTTGAGGCGCCTGACAGGCACCCTTTGGCAAATGTGGCCTCATGTATCAGAAGTGCTGTCTCCACACATGGCGCCCCAACCCCCTCACCCCTCTCAGTGCCCTGTGGTGGCCAGCCCCGGGTCTAGAGGCCAGGTCTCCCTGGTCTTTTGACCACCCCTGAGACACATCCGAGGCGTCTTCAGCAGACCTTGGGACCACCCCTCACTCTCCTTACCTGCTTCCCTCTCCCCCTCCCCCCAGGGAGACGGAAATATCCGGTACTACGAGATCAGCACTGAGAAGCCCTTCTTGAGTTACCTCATGGAGTTCCGCTCCCCAGCCCCGCAGAAAGGCCTAGGTAAGGATGGGTCCAGAGGTTTCCCGCGCTATGATACCGTAGAACGAGAGACTGGACGTTTGGCTATGGGTCCCCATCACTGCCTCCCCCAGTCTCCCCAGAGGGCCCAGGATTGATGGAACGTCGTAACTGAGTGAGGTCAGGGGTGAGATGTTCTTCACACCCCACATTCCAGTAAGGCTTGCAGCAAAAGTTCATTCCTATCAATGAACACTGGCATCACATATCATTCAGCAATTCCCTGTTCGGGGTCGGAATCACCCAGTTGGAAGAAGTTTCTTCCAACTTCCTTTTCTTTCTTTTGCATTCCCTCCTTCCCTTGGAGCCCGGGTCTGGCTTGTTCCCTCTGGGGGTGTGGTGTTATGGATAGGACCTGAGAGCCAGCTTCCCAGGTCATCAGTACTGGAAGGGCCCAAGGATCCACCTCAGTGACTGACAGCAAGATGGTGGCCCAGAGATATACCTGAGGTCCCAGTGACTTCAGCCTTCCCCACCTCCGTCATCTCCACCTCCTCACTGTCACCTCTTCATCGAGTAGAATAAAAAGCAGCCTGGACTTTGGAATCAGACCTAAGTTTACATTCGGATTCAACTGTATACCTCACCCTTCTGAGGCTCAGTTTCTCCATCTGTAAAATAGGGAAAATCAGCCTTTTAGGTAAGGCTGTTGTCAAGCTTGGATAGAGCACCTGGCAGAGCATCTGTTCCTCCTGCTCTTTCACATAGTCATGCAACAAACACTTACCAGGTCGCTGCCACTAGACACAGTGGTAAATAATACAGAACCCAGCCTTTCTCTTGTGGGGCTCATATTCCACTAAAGGGAGACAGAAAATAAACAAATAAAGAAGGAATTTATGACCGGGATGGTCATAAATTCTAGGCAGAGATTCAAATAAGGCAATAGAACAGAGAGTGACCAAGGCTATTTGGGACCTGGTGGTCCGGGAAGGCCTGGCTGTGGGTGTGGCCTTTTAAGCTGAGATCTGAAAGGCAGGAAGAGGGAAGAGTAGGGCCAGCAGGAGGAACAGTCAATGCAAAGTGTCTGTGGCAAGAAGGAGCCTGGCATGTTCTAGAAACAGAATGGAGGTCAGTGTGACTAAGTATAGGCTCTGTAATATAGCAGAAGATGGGGAGAGAGTTAGGATGTGAATCTGGAGCTGAGGGCAGGGACCAGATGCCATGGGATGGATTAGAAGGATGTATTCGTGACGGGGTCTCCAGAGAAACAGAAATATATATAATATGTTATATATATAAAACATAAATACATATACATGGATTTATGAGGAACTGGCTCACACAATTATGAAGGCTGAGAAGTCCCATGATTGGGGCGCCTGGATGGCTCAGTTGGTTAAGTGTCTGCTTCTGACTCAGGTCATGATCCCAGGATCCTTTCAGCAGGGAATCTGCTTCTTCCTCTCCCTCTGCTTCTCCTCCTGCTCATGCTCTCTCTCTCTCTCAAATAAATAAATAAAATCTTAAAAAAAAAAAGAAGTCCCATGATCTGCTGGCTTCCTGGAGACCCAGGAAAGCTGGTGGTATCATTCAGTTCAAGACCAAAGACCTGAGAAGCAGGGGAGTTGATGGTGTGAATCTCAGTCTAAGGGCAGATGACATGAGCTGTCCTAGTTCAGACGGTGAGGCAGGAAAAAAAGGAGTGACTCTTTCCTTCCTCTGCCTGTGTTCTGTTCAGACCATCTGCGGATTGGATGATGGCCATCCAGCCTGGGGAGGGCGACCTGAGCCCACAGACACATACAGTTAACCATCACACAGGGGAAGGAGTTTGGGTTTTCCTGGGAATGAGCTGGAGGGTTTTCTTTGTCTTAGGTGGACAGGAGGGAGATAGGACAGAATGATGTGATCTGGAATGTGAGTCTAAGGTTGCTCTGGCTTCTGTAGAGAGAACGGACTTGGAAAGGACAGGAGGGAGGCCGAGAGACCAGTTCGGAGGCCCCTAGGAGCTTCTAGCCTAGAAAGGATGGTAACTGGAGAGGCAACAGGAAGATGGGGAGATGAATGCAGGTGTTTAGGAAGTAGAGTCAGCAAGACTTGAGGAAGAGAGATGGGGGAGGGAGGAACCAAGGAGAACTCTTTCTCCTCCCCCCACCCCCACCTCTGGCCACTGTGGAGCATCCATTGAGGGCCAGGCATTTGTCATAGTTTCAGTGTGGTTGAGTAGCTCACTCCAGGCAAGTCACATAGATCCTAAGTGGCCGAGCCAGAATTCAAAACCGGGTCTGCTGGCTCTAAATCCTGCTTGGGTACCTTTACAGTTTTACCCTCCAGCTCCTAGAACTCCTTTATCTGGAAGGGTAGCCTTCCATTCCAGTCAAGGAGAGCCTTAACTCAGGTTCACATCCTGGAAAAAGAAGCTAATGTTATCTGGGCTCACGATGATGCCAGGCGGTCAACAAGCGTCTTCCCGCTCAGTCTCCTGACCGACTCATGAAGAGTCATACTGTCCACCTCTAACCAGCCAGGGAGCCTGATGCTCAAAGAGGCCTAGTGGTGGTTTGCCCCAGATCTTCCAGCCAGAGGGAGGGGCAGAGTCAGGACTCAGAATCAGGTGTGTCCAACCCCAGAGCTTGCGTTCCTAACCCCACACCACTCAGTTTTCTCAGTAGGTATACAGTAGACCTGTTCGGAACAGTGGCTAGTGCACACACGTGGATAGGTAGTACACGCACACGCGCACACACCCACTCTCTGTCAGTCCCAGATGTACAACAGAACAGCAGTCTCAGGCTTGAGGGTGAAGTGGGAAGGTTTCTCTCTCCTTCCTTCTCTCTGAGGACCAGAAACACAGAGGCTTAGGGTAGCCTGTTTATTTTAGAAGGTGACAGGCTCCGTGGCCCTACCCTAGCCATAATCTGTAACCTGAGGCAAGCCCCTTCCCCTAGACCAGCAGGAGCTCCATCTATCCAAAGAATGGAATAGACTCAGCTATTTCAATAGCTCCTTCCGGTACAAAAGACCCCAATTCTAAAGCCCTTTGGTGAGGTGGGTCTGGCCTGAGGGCCTTCTCTGAGACCCAGGACAGAGCCCAGCCCCTAGCCCCCCCTGCTGCCCTGTGCATAGGTCATTGCCTCTTAAGTGCTCAGGGAGGAGGGGCGCTGCCAGGGGCACCCCGGGACCCCATGGAGCTGCCTGTGCCTGTCCACAGGGGTCATGCCCAAGCACGGGCTGGACGTGTCAGCCTGCGAGGTATTCCGCTTCTACAAGCTGGTGACTCTCAAGGGCCTGATCGAGCCCATCTCCATGATCGTGCCCCGGAGGGTGAGTAGGGGCCGCGCTGGGCTTCAGAGGGACCCCCACATTGAATCCTTGCTGGCTTGCCACAGACTAAAACATGAGGAACCCAGAAGAAGAAAGTCCTATGGACTGGGGTCTTTAGGCCCGATTTAGGGGGTGGCAGGGGAACAGGTGGGGACCATTCTAGGGTGGGGACAGTCTGCCTTGCTGATGAATGCAGGGTGGGGATTCCAAGCCTGAGTGCTAAGGCTTGGGGGCAGGACAGCAGGAGCACGGTGGCGGGTCAGCAAGGAGGGGCTGCCGAAGAGCAGGGGTTCTCTTGGTTCTCTTCTGCTCCCCCCTCTGCAGTCGGATTCCTACCAGGAAGACATTTACCCCATGACACCAGGCACGGAGCCAGCTCTGACCCCCGATGAATGGCTGGGGGGCATCAACCGAGGTATGCCAGGGTTGGGCTCCCCAAGAGAGGCTTCGAGATGGCAGCTTTTGCCTTCAGTCTGGTTCACTTATTGCCCCCTTGTGTAACCTCCTACTTGACCGCCCCCACCATACACACACTCAGCCAGCTGTCAAGTATGGTGTGAACAAGAGAAGCCATCCCTTGACACATCACCAAATTGTCAACATGAATGTTTCCCTTGCCTTCCGTAGATCCCGTGCTGATGTCTTTGAAGGAAGGCTATAAGAAGTCCTCAAAAATGGTATTTAAGGCTCCCATCAAAGAAAAGAAGAGCGTTGTGGTCAATGGAATAGATTTATTAGAGAATGTCCCGCCCAGGACAGAGAACGAGGTAAGGAATATAAGTTATTACCTCCATGGGTCCTGGAAGAGCGAGACCTTTACATTTCAATTATGGGCTTCAGGCCTTTAAGCCGGCTGCATCTGGGGCATTTTTCTTTCTGTGACAAATACCATAAGTAGCCTGCTATTGGCTTCCGTTGCCTCTGACCCCAATAAATAGAGGCTGGGATACACAGGGATATTGATGCCCCACACCCACCCCGGCCCTCACTAACCCACGCAGTCCCGCGTCTCATACCAGAAAGAGGCTGTCATTTGCTGTTACGGGAGTTCTAAATTGCGGACTAACAGAGGGAAGCTTGGCCTCAGCCTTTCAGCACTGCCTTCCTCCCTGGCATTGTGGCAAGGACAGGGTCTGACAGTTCCCTGTTTGTTGGGGGAGAGGCTGTGTTTATGAAAGTACTTTGCACCCTGTAGAATGGGGGCAGCTCATTCAGGGGCAGCCATGTCTGAGTCTTACCCAGGCCCCACAAAGTCTCCTTTGCACCATACCTCCAGACCCCGGTGCCAATACCAGGTGCCGAGTTTGGCTCGGGCCAGGGTTCAAAGATGCATGCCCTGGGCCAGGATCTTGGCCTGATGCAGCTGAAGTAGAGAAGGCTACATGGACCCATCTGCATCGAATCGGCTCTGCCATCTCCTGGCTGGGCCCAGGCAAGTTTCCTGACCTTTCTCATGGTGAAGTGGGGACAGGAAACAACACATAGAAATAAGACAGGAAATTTCCTAAGGGTCTAGCACTCTTCCTGGTCCATACGAAGTGCCCAGTGAGGCTTCCTGTATTAGTTATCTTTTGCTGTGTAAAACATCACCCCCAAACTTAGTGACTTAAACCCACAAACATCTATTATCTCCTAGTAGCTCAGAATGGATGCCTGTGGTTCAAGGTCTCCATGAGACCTTGTAGTTAAACTGGCAACTGGGCTGCAGCCTTATCTGAAGGCTCAGCCGGGGAAGGATCTGCTGCCAAGTTCAATCACACAGCTGCTGAAAGGACTCATTTTCTCATGCGTTGTTGGACCGAGGGTCTTGGTTCCTCACAGACTTTCAGCCGGAGGCCTCCCTCAGGTCCTTACTGTATGGACCCCTCTGTAGGACAGCTTACAACATAGCAGCTGGCATCCCTCAGAGTGAGCAAGAGAAGGTGTCCAAGATGGAATTCACAGTCTTTCTGTAACCTGACCTTGGAAATGACATCCCATCACTTCTGCCATATTCTATTCATTTGAAGCAAGTTACCCAGTCCGGCCCACCCTTGAGGGGAGGGGTAACACAGGGGCCATCTTAAAAGTTTCTTATCACACCAATTTACAGTTATCTATTTGGCATTTTCCGTTTAAAAAATATTTTTTTAATTACCTGAGAAGGTAGAAGGTACCTGAGTTGCTGGGATAGCCCCAGTGGGCCATAACAAGAGACTGAGCTCTGTTCTAGTACCCAGTGTGGAGGAAGCAGGGTTGAGCAGCACTGAAATCAAGTAACATTTTGCTACAACTTGTTTCTATGAACAGAAAAGATCCAAAGAGAGATTTTCAAGGGTCTCTGGGCAGGCAACATAGATGTCATAATCTGTCTACACTAAAGCTTATGCACTTTGTTCTTGGAAAGAACTTAGCGGATTGGGAACAACCAGTTAGAAAACTGAACTGTAAATGGTGGACACATTGTCTACATGGGAAGATAAACTGGTGGCTTGATACAGGGGAGGAGACTTACTACAACTCTGAATCTTACTAAAAATCAGTTCCTTGTACACTTAAAATGAGTGGAATTTATGGTATGTGAATTACACCTCAATAACACTGTTTTGTTTTGCTTTTTTAAACAAAAGCTGACCAAAAGATTATGCAGAGGAATTTTCAGAACTTGGAAGCCACAGGATTGTGTGGGATCATTGAGTGCAGGGACAGAGTACATCATCCCACCAAAAAGATGTAACCAGTACCAATTTGTTGGTTAAAAAAAAAAAAGTCAGTTAAAGAATCATCAAAATGATAGAGATATTCTTCAAACCATTAATTTTCCTTTGATGCATTAAGTAAATAGTGCTCACTTTGACAGTACATACACTGACACAGTAAAATAAACACATACATACATACATAAATCCCACTTTGATGCAGGACGAAGACTTCTCTTTCAGGAGATTCCTGGCTGGGAACCTGTTATGTTATTCACAAATAAATCACCCCCCCCCCCCATTTTTTTTTCAGAGCTGATCCCCGTTGTTTCTTGCTTTAAGACAGATTTATTGGGGTATAATTTCCTGCTGGTAAAAGTCATCCTTTGTAGTGTACGGTTCCGTAGGTTTTGACAAGCACATACAGCCGGGTCACCACTATGGGACAAGCAAGATATACACTGCTCCTGATCTCTTATGTTTACATGGCCGGCACCGAACTCAGGAGCAACTCCATTAGCATCCCCTTTATCTAATGCGTGCAACTTAGTTTTCATGGGGACATTTTCAAACTATTTCATCAGTGTCTATCCTATCTCACTTAAGTATACAATTACAAAAACACGTGCAGTTCACACCCAGGAGTGCTCCCCCACAAGTGTGCATCAGGAACATTTAGTTCAAGGCTGGGGTTCCTCAAGGGGTCCGCTGTCTTGCAGAGCTCAGTGTCTTGCAGGCATCTGGTAGTCTGTTTTCTGGTGGAAGGGGTGAGTCTGGTTAATCCAGGGACTTGTCCCAGTGAAGGGCTGTCCGATCCCTCTGCTTTGCCCATGTCCAACCCTCCTGGGAATCCCTGCACAGTGCGAACGTTGGCAGCTGTGACAGTCACCCCCCGCAGCCGAAAACCTGGCTTCCGTTCTGTATCTGAGCTTCCTTAAGAAGAGAAGGATACAAAGCATTTTAGAAAGGTTCTCATTCACAATGGTAAATAAGAGTATTATGTTTGCACCCTTAAAAGTTGCGCTCGAAATATTTGGGAAAGTGGGCGGTGTTGGGCTCCCAAGGGAAGAAGGAGCCCTGAGCTGGGTCTGGAGAAGGGCATGCTGCAGGGACAAGAGCCTCTGGGGACACTAAAGCAGGGGTGGGGGGAGAGGCCCCGGGGGACAAGGGCAGAGGCTGCAGTGGGCGGGGGCAGGGCAGGCGCGACACCCACTCGAGAAATCGCCTTCTCACCTGCTGTCTCCTGCCTGCCGCCACCCCTCTCCGTCCTCCCCAGCTTCTCCGAATGTTCTTCCGGCAGCAGGATGAGATCCGGCGGTTGAAAGAGGAGCTGGCCCAGAAGGACATCCGCATTCGGCAGCTGCAGCTGGAGCTGAAAAACTTGCGCAACAGCCCCAAGAACTGTTAGCTCCCGGGCAGGGCTGCTTTCTAAGCTGACCTCTGATCTCTCCGCGGTTTCCACACGCCCCTTAACTTCCCCTTCTCCAGCGCCCCCAGAGACAGAGCCGGGACTGGAGCTGGGGACCGCCTGAGGACGCCCACCCGCCACCTTGAGGACTGGAAGCTGCCCTTTGACCTCTCGGCCTCCTGCTGGGAAAGTCCCCAGCCTCTCCTGGAGACCCACCGCTGGAGACCCCCCCTTTCCCCACCACCCCAGGAGCCTCAGAGGCCCCTTGGAGGGGTGAAGACCATGGACTCCTTGTGGGGTGACCCTCAATGGATCAGGGAGCAGAGGGCGAAGCCAGGACCCCAGTAGACGGAGAACTTGAACTTTTCCCCTGCCAAGGGCCTGCAGGGACATCTCGGCTCTCCCTGCCGGGGCTCACAGCACCCTTGCCGTTGGCCCAGTAAGGGCTGGATTACAGGCCTGGGCTGTTCTGCCTCCCCTCCCCGCATCTTCCTCCCTTCCCTGACAGCCCCGCAAGCCTGGCTCACCTGACAAGGGTTGCAAGCAGCCCAGCTCCTTTCTGTCTCTTGCCCCCTCTCTCTTGTCTTCAGGGAATTAAGAGGATTGCTCACCAAGGCCATAATGACCCCTTGCCTTCCCATGATTCTCTTCAAAGCTCTTGGAACACCCGTTTCCCGTTTAATTTGTGAGGTAGGCAGGGTAGGGAATAGGGTCCCCATTTTACGAAGGACAGAACTGAGGGTTGCAATGGGGAAGTGACTTACTAAGTCACCCAGAAGGTCAAAAGTCAACCCAGGACCAGGACCCAGCACGTCCAGACTCCGGGCCCGGGCCCTTCCCCCCACATCAAGATGCCAGTCGCATGGGGACATCCCCTGTGCCCACGTCTCTGTGGAGAAAGAACTGGAAGCCACTGCTACCATCTGCCCAACACCAGTAGTGCCAATGTGCCACACTGCCCAGTTGAGGCCCTTCCCACCCAGTGCTCCCGGCCCCTGCCCTGTGCTCTCCCTCCCCAGAGGACTCCCTCCCGAGGAGGCCCCTTCCCCCTGGAAGCCAGGGCTGAGAAGGGGGAGCTCGGCCCTGGGGAAGACAGGGCAGAAGGGGTCTGATCACTTCAGAGACCGCTCTGCACCTGTCCCTCGCCACTTCTGTCTCAGCCACTTTCAGCCTTACACTCGTAGAAGGACCACAGCCCCTTATGTCCGTATAGCACTTTAAAGTTTACACGGTTCTCTGACCTGTAGGACCTCATTCAAGCCTCGCATCTGCTCCAAGAGGTGGGGAGCCTTCTCTCCACGCTGCCGATGAGGACACAGACGTGGCCCAAGGTCACAGGACTCTCTGAGACGCCATATTTCATCTGGTCTTCTACGCATTTTCTTTTTTATTTCCTTATTTGCTCCCGTCATTTCCCACTATCCACAGAGTCTGTAAACACTGCTGTCAGAAAAGTCACGGTTCCGGGAGCGAGATCTGGCCTGGGGGTCAAGAAATGGGTGTCCACTCCTCTCTCATTAGCTAGGATCTACTAGACGCATTTTACCCCACACCTGCTTTTCCCGTGGCCACCCTCTAGTACGTCCCTCCACAGAGGCTGGGGCGCCCTCAGCCCCTCCAGGTCACCTGGGCAGGGAAAGCCCCAGCCCTCAGGCTTTTCCTCCAAGAACCCTCCACCCTCTCAGCCAGCTACAGCAGGGTTTCTGGGCCTGCCGCCCCCTGCAGCTAGACAGTGTCTGCTCTCATCCCCTCCTCACACTTCTAGACCTTTTTTTTCTTCCCCCTTTTACCTTAATGGTCTTCTGTGATTATTTATGCTGCCTCCCAAGGATAGAATTGAAATAAAATGTTTTCAACTTATCCCAACTGTGGGTGTGACATTCTCATTTAACCCCGGTGGCCGTGGCGCTTGGTCACTGTGGTATCCTGACGGTCAGCCTCCCAGCTGCGACTCTTGCCTTTCCAGAACAACAAACCATGTCTGTACCTACGGATACCACGCTTCACACTTCGACAACAAGGCTTTGGAGCCAACACCATTGACATTTGGGGCCAGATAAGTCTTTGCCATGGGGGCTCTCCTAAGTTGTTCAGCCAATCAGACGCCATAGCAGCCCCTCCCCAGCTGTGACAAATAAAAATGTTTCCAGGTGTCACCCAGTATCCCCTAGGATATGAATATCGCCCCCAGTTGGGGACCACTGTGCTTCAGTTATTCGATGAGCATCTGCTCTGTATCCCCCCCTGGCTTGGGGTCTGGGGCCACTGGTGTTTGACACTGGAATGACGCTTCCCAGTTTCCGTCTACTTGACTCTTCTGATCTTCACAGCAGCTCTACATGCTATGTTCTAATATTATTTCCATGTTCAAGAAGAGTAGTCAGCTCCAGACCAATGACATGCTCAAGGTCACTCAGCTGGCATGATGGGGAAGACACACAAGGACGTAGATTTTCTGAGTCCGGAGCTGGAGGACCACATGCTCCCAGTTCCCACCCCTGCCAGACTCAGTGCTGGGCAGAGTCTGGTCTGAGAGGGAGGTCTGGGGCCCATGATGAGGCAAGGGATGGTGGGCAGGGACTGCCAGGCCACCAGGAGACACTCCCTCTCTCATCAAGACAGGGTCATCGTGGAGCAGAGTGGCTGGGTGGACACCACAGGAAACTCAGCAGAACCAGAGGAAAGCAAGGACCGTCTTAGAAAAGAGGGCTGGGGCGCCTGGGTGGCTCAGTGGGTTAAAGCCTCTGCCTTCGGCTCAGGTCATGATCCCAGGGTCCTGGGATCGAGCCCCACATTGGGGCGCTCTGCTCAGCAGGGAGCCTGCTTCCCCCTCCCCCTCTCTCTCTGCCTGCCTCTCTGCCTACTTGTGGTCTCTATCTGTCAAATAAATAAAACCTTAAAAAAAAAAAAAAAAAAAAAAAAAAAAAAGAAAAGAAAAGAGGGCTGGCGAGGGAATGGCAAAGGGTGGGCAGAGGAGCGGTGAGCAGGACGCCGGAGACGGGAGGGGTGGTCCCGGCTCAGTTCTGCCTCTAACTGCTGTGTGACCTTGAGAACTCGCTACTCCTCTCTGGCCCTCACTTTCTCCTTCTATAAAATGGAGGACTGAGACAATTTTAGGGTCCCTCCCTGGTCTAACGCTTCAGTTTCCTTGAGGCCAGCAGTTGAGAGAATGGGACAAATCACTAAGAGCACCCAGTGTCCAATTCAAGTAGTGCAAACCAGAATATGTCAGAAGGAAAACAGCATCTTGTGGGGTCTGGTTGCAGGAAAGGACTTTGGTCAAAGATGAGTTCGAACAAAGACACCTCTAGAGTTTCTGCTCTAGATCAACGCACCAAGTCCTGGGCTTGAAAAAAAAAAGTTCCCAGAGAGTCCATTTGTTGAGAGCTCCTGCTCCTGGCTGGGATGCTGAGAAAGACACATTCTACCTTGACAGGGACATCCTCCTCGCCAGGTCCAGGGGAGCAGATGAATGGATAAGGAAAACTGTCTCCTGTATGCCTCTGTCCCGCTGAATCCCCAATTCTGAGCCCAGCTGGCTCAAATTATCCAAGGTCAGGGTCAAATGCCATTTCCCCCATGGGGCCCATTTCCCCAGCAGCATTATTGAATAACCCATCAGTCCCTTATTGGTTGTCTTTAGGTCCTTTAGTTCTCATATACTAGAAAACATTCCAAGCCTGGTCTGTGATGCTGATCCCTCTGCCAGCTACTACTGCCTAGCCTACCATGTTGCTTTGGTGATTGTAACAACAAAGGAAAGCGAGCCCCTTTTATGGCTCTTTGAACCTGTTTCTATTGCCATGTTGCCCACCACTTACTTGCTCCTTCTTTGCTCCAGGTGAGGACATCTTAGGCTAAACTCCAGATCCTTCTCTTCTATGGAGAGGTCCCTCCTGGGCATGCCTAGAACTCCTTGTCCTGCACCCCAGGCAACATGAGTTTTCAGCAGAGTCCTACCCATGCTGAGTAGCTGGATCTCCTCAGTACTGGGTGCTGGGAGCCCAGAAATGGGAAGGAACCAGGCCTGCCCTTGAGGGACTCAGCCAGGAGTCCATCTATGGGCATCGTGTCACCCCCTGGGACACAGAACCCTTGGAGGCTGGAACGAGCTTCCCCTTCTGTTGGGTTCAGTGTGGGGTAAGTGGTTGTTTGGGGACTTACTGTCACC
The DNA here is from genome assembly GCF_030435805.1 of Mustela lutreola. Classification (NCBI taxonomy): domain Eukaryota; kingdom Metazoa; phylum Chordata; class Mammalia; order Carnivora; family Mustelidae; genus Mustela; species Mustela lutreola. The sequence continues at coordinate 55,331,207 of NC_081296.1, forward strand.
TGGGTTCTCTTCCAGTCAGATTCCTGAGACTCTGAGATGGGCTTGAGGCATTTTTAGACTCTCCTGGTGCTAAGCAAAATATCCTGAGTTGCCCGTGGACCACGTGGAATGTGGCTGCTTTTTCACTCTGGGAAATGGTGTCATAGTGAAAATACCCCCACCACGAGGCCCCTGCTTCCCAGCCTTACTGTCTGGAAGGGCCACACACACTCACTCACAGGGGCTGCCCAGAGCAGGAGCAGACACTTAGCCTGACCACAGGAAGCATTACCAGATTGATTTCCTCCCCGGCGGGAGTGTGGAACAGGGAGGGGAAGAGGGCCCTGTCTGGGATGCTGGCAGAAGCTCCTTGTTCCCTGTGCACATGTGTTTCTGTTTGGAAACCACCTGCAGCCTGTCTTTCCTTGGGATTTTAATTCGGTCGCGAACACAAATGGGTCAGCCTTACTCGGTGCAGGTGAGCAGGGCCAGATCTGAGCAGTCCTAAGAAGCTCCTGGCTCTGAGCCCCTCCTTTACACCTGGCTGTCACACCGCCAGCTACTTCCCATTAGTAGATAGCCCCTTTGGGTTGAGCCTGCCCTTGCCAGTACCCTCTTCATAGACCTACAGGTCCCTGGGTTTGGGATGCTAGCATGAACAGGGTTAACACACCTCATGAGGAAAACATGGGGCACTGGAAAGGGGCGGGGCTCAAGTGGGAGGAGGGCAGTGGGGGCACCCTGGATTGAAATCTGGGATTTCAAGGTCACAGTGATGAAGGCAAGATTCAAAAACCAGGAAGAGTTTGCTGGGAGCCTGAATCCAGCCAGCAGGTGGCAGCTGATGGCCTTCCTATCAAGCCCATTTTTCCTGAGCTGGGTCCCTTCTGCCACCTCCCACGCCACCCCAGAATTAATGATCCAATGGTAGGCACCAGGACTCCATGACAAAGCAGACACGCGGAAGAGCCAGAGCCTGAAATGCTCCAAGTACAGAAGAAGGGAAGCTCAAAAGGGCAGCCAGGCCCTCTCACTGCCCCGGCCCATTTGCCTCCAAGAAGCCGCCAGAGGAGGGCGCTCGCACCTCCTTCCTCCAAGGCCACCGACCCTGAAGTGCTGGAAAGAGACTGGATCTGGATTCTTGTGCGGCCCAACCCCTGACCTGCTCTGTGACCTTGAGCCGCATTCCCTTGCTCTCCCCGTTCCCTTAGGGACAATGACAAGGAGGACCTGGAGAGTCTGCAATTCCAGGAGGCTTGGGCCTGAGGAGGGGACTGAAGGAAGAGCTGGGGACAGGAAGCCTGGGGAAGAAGAAAAGGTGGGGTGGGAAGAGCAGGGGTTCAGGCCAGACCTCTGCTGCCTGCTGGTGACAGCCCAGCCCAACCCTGGGGCTCACTAGTGCCGACCCTGCCAGTGCCCAGGAAGTTACTGATGAGAGTAACAGGCACGGCCTGGGGCACAGGAAGAGGGGGTCACAGCCATACCACGGAAGCCCTAAATCCTTGCCCTTGGCGTCTGGGCTCGACTCGCTGCAACGGGGAGCCAAGGAAGGAATGGAAGCTGGAATGGGCAGTTCTTCCAGCTGCTGTGAGGGGAAGGAATCAGAGGGCAGCCCCAAAGCAGGAAGCCTGGCAGGGGCTGGTGAGACGTTCCAGGGAGTGGGAGGTAGGGGGCACAGAGAGCAGTCAGGGTAGCCTTCAGAATGGACATCTGGGGTTAGGCGGCTGGGGTCGGGAAGAGGGGCATAAGGGCTAGGGAGGGGGACATGGTAGAAGACCCCCCAGGAGGGGAACCCGAGCTGGGGTGCCAACAGATAGGGTCGGCCCCAGAGGTGGGCACGGCGCTTCCTACCTCTATTAAACCAGCGCCACCCAATAGGGGACTGAGAACAGCAGGACCACTGCGCCCTGCTTAGCAAGTGTCCTTTGGATTCTTTTTTAATACCTGCATTTTTCCATAATAAACAAAAATTTTTTAATAAAAGAGGAGGTTTTTTTTTTTTTTTTTCAGGTTACTTTAAACACATGTAAAAGCTTGAGATTTGCCACCAACTGTTTGCCTTGGGATGAAACCTCCAGACTCTGAATGTTCACTCTACCTGGTGTGGGTGCTGGGGCTTTTCCTACTATATCACCACAGCCCCTGGGGCCCAGAAGAGATGGCCCCTGTGAGTCGCTGGACGGGGTGAGCAGACTGAAGTCCGGCCAGGTGTTACTTCTGTCAGACACTTGGTGAATAGGGTCCTTTCCAGGAGGTTCCCAGCTCCCCGCCCCCGAGAGGCAAAGCTCACTCCCATGGATGCCTCCAGAAGCAAGGGCGGGACGGATTTTCCCTGGGCCCCGGCTCAGCCTTCTCTGGATCCTCTTGATGCTGACTGGGCCTTTCTTGATCCCTCGAGGTCCAGTGCCACCCACTGACCTCCTCCCACTTGACCCCAAGTGCCCCCAATCCCTAATCTTGCCTTTGGAGGAGCAGGCTGAGCTGGCTCTTGACCCAACTTCAGCCGCTGCAGCCTAAACCCCATGACCCGCCACTGAACCCTTTCCTTCAAGTCAGAAGTCTTGGCTTTCAAGATTATTTATGGTCTCGGTCATGAATTTTTGAAAATCTGTTTGGAAACCCCAAAGCCAGGAGTATTGACTATGTGTTTATTTATGCATTCCGACTATCAGAATCCTGATCTTCCCTCAGGCAGTGAGTGCCTCTCGCTGGGGCTGGGGGGAGGGGAGGTCCATCGAGTAGAGGCCACTTCTAGGCCACCTGAGTAAGGCAAAGGGCCCGCAGAGACCACTGAGCTGAAAGCAAACAGGCTCATGAAGCGGCCCATAGGCCCTAACTGACCAATTACAACCAGGCACCATTTCTAAGATTTCCAAAAAAGGGAAAATTCCATAAATCCGCATACTCCCTCACTCTGCCCCATGACTATAGCCCCTTGCCACCGCCTCATCACAGTCTCCCCTCTGCTATCCTGCCCACTGCTCCCTTGCAGGGCATTCTACAAACTTCTTTTTTGTTCTGCCTTAGGTGAATTCACCGCCCCTGCCACCAGCCCTCATCCAATTGCGATACCCCATATTGGGGACCACCCCCCCCATCTGATCAGAGTGCCCCCACCCATCAGGGACTACAAAATCAACCACCGTTATTTCCAAAACCTACCCGCTCTACCCTGTACGATACGCACGCTCGTGCAAACACACACATATATCACTGGATCATTCAAGTGGCCGGAAAGAAGATCGTTCGGCCCTGGGAGAAATGTCATCAAGGACATGCGACTGGAGAACAGTGTTCTTTTGCTAATTTTCTGTCAACATCTGCTGGACAATGACATTCCATTAGGTGCCCGGGATAGAACAAAGAATACAAGTCATCAGCCTTGGGTTTATTGAGGGATACAGATGTGCGCGCGAGGATTCACAATTCAGGGTAGTAAGGGGGGGTCTCAGAGCAGTATAGAGGAGCAATCAAAGCCTAGAAGACAGACCTCATGGTGATAGGTAATCTGAGTTTGATTTTTTATTTATGGAGATATAATTTACATGGAACATCGTGTAAGTTTAAAGTACATACACCATCGCGTTAGCTAATACCTCTATCCCTTCACAGAATTGTCATTCTTTTTCGTGGTAAGAACATTTAAGACCTAGTCTGTTAGTAGTTTTGAAGTATATAATATGGCATCACATTACAATATACTGTAATGCAATATAGCATACAATTACCCTGTATAATAAATGGCCCTTAGATCCCCAGAACTTATCTATCAGTTGTAAGTTTGTACCCTTTGACCAACATCTCCACAGCCCCCCTACCTGCAAGCTTCCAGTAACCACTCTTCTGCTCTCCATTTCTACGAGTTCAGCATTTTTAGATTCCATACAGAAGTGGTATCCTATAATATTTGTCTTTCTCTGTCTGGCTTATCGCACTTAGCAAAAGGCCCTCAAGGTCCACCTGTGTTGTCACAAATGGCAGGATTTCTTTTTCTAGTAACCTGAGTTATTGAAGTGAAAGCAGTTTCCACTAGAGAAGCGAACAAGGCATTCCAGCCAGGGAACAGCATGTGCAAAGTCACAGAAGGGAACGGGCTGGTATCTGGCAGGGGAATGACAAAGGGCCTTGATTTTTTGCTGGAACCAAGGAGAAGGCAGGCGGGTGGATGGTCTGCAGAGGGCCTTATGCGCAGGCTACTTATATGAAGTGCACTTTTAAGCAATGGAAAGCCTCGGGAGGTTTTTAAGCAACAGAATGATCAGTCAGATGAAATCTGCATTTAAGAAAAAGCAATGGGGAGGGTGGAAGAGAGAGAAAGACTAAAGGCAAGGAGGCTGGTGAGAAGCTTCTGGGAGTTCCCGGTGAGATATGAAGGGGAAGTGAATTTGCAGATCAGGAGCCGTCGGGAGGGAAGTGGGCTGCCATGTATAGTAACACACCACGCTGTGTTGCGGAGAATTAGATTAAAGGAATTATTCTTGGTGGGTCGTGACATCAATTTAGTGGGTTGCAACCAGCATGTTGTAGTAGAATAGAATAGAATTAAGTAGAATAGAAAAGAAATATTGGTATGCATCACACAAAATAAGGCTCAGTACCAAGGGAACTCTGTTCTGTAGCGTACATGTGCGTACCGCTCTACGTGCATGTGAGGCAGGAGAGGGAGGCGTGGCATGTGTACTGACATGCAAAGCAAAAGACGGGTTTTTCTCTGTGGGTCACCATCAACCACACTTGCGAGCCACTGATCTAGAACATGCTAATGGTGCAAAGCAGAGAGTAATTGCCAGTGGGATTCCCAGGAGAGAGAGATTCAATCCATGTGTGGCTGTCAGGGATGGCTCCCCAGAGGGTGTTGTGGAGTGGGGATTGGGCCTCCGAGGAGATTGGGGGAAGGATGGGAGCAGGGGAGGGAGCGTCCAAGGTGGAGAGAAGTCCTTGAGCCGTGGGTCTGCAGCTGCCCTGCTGGAGCCTTCCCCAGCCTCAGCCCCTTCTAACAGCCTCGAGATGGTTATCTCAGGGGGATGACAGTTGGTCTCAACCCAGAAAGGCATCTGCTGACAGCTCCTCTTTTCCTCCCGCTCTTCTGAAAAAGCAATCTGGCAAATAATCCACGTCTCTTTTGACCTCGTCCACAGGAGTATCAAGTTCATTCTCCAAACGGTTTACCTGACTAACAACAAGGGACATTTTCCATGGTCAGGAAAACTCTCAAAGGGAAGAGAACCGAATGAGCTGGGATCTGGGTTCAAGTTCGGGCCCAGAAATGCATTCATCTGGTCAATGACCACTTCTAAACTCCATTTTTGCCCATCATAAAATGAGCACATCGGAACCACCCAATCCTTCTCCCAAACCTGTGAGCACCTAAATCGAATGACAATGGGGTCACACCTAACTTACCATGAGTGCACACCAATTATTTTTCCCACCAGCCGGAAGGCCCAACCTAAGGTCAGATCTCACAAAGAGTAAACACAATTTGGCAAACCTGTCATTGTTGTAGCAGATAAGAGAAGCTATTACTTTATCAGCTGACACCAGAGTTCCTTTTAGGGAAGGAAATGTCTTTGTTTGGGAAAATACCTTGATAGGCCCCTTGGGGGGGGGGGGGTAGAAGGTGAGGCTCTAAGGACATGGGTGGGGAGGGAAAAGACAAAGAGAGCTAAATAACTCTGCCGAGGCCATGAACAAGAATTTGAGGATGAGGAAGAACAAAGAGAAAAAAAGGAAAACTAAGCAAAATGCTCAAAGACTGAAAGTGGAAAGTTGGGGAAGCTTTTATTTTTAAGCTTTTTAAAAAAATTTTATTTATTTTTGAGAGAGACATGTGCACAAGCAGGGGGAGGGGCAGGGGGAGAGGGAGAGAGAATCTCAAGCAGACTCTATGCTACATGTAGAGCCTAACTCAGGGCTCCATCCCAGGAAACCAAGAGTCGGATGCTTTTAACCATGTGCCCGCCCCAGGTGCATGCGCACGCATGCACACACACACACGCACGCACAAAAAATATTAAATAAATTAAATTATATAAATAAATTTTTAATAAATTAAAATATAAATAATAAATTAAAAATAGACATATATATTTTAAAGTGAGATCTCTGACTGCAATTCTGCAATCCAGCCCTCTCTCCAATGTAATCCATTCCCCAGATCAGTAACGAATCTCCATTCCACAAAGCTACCTCCTGGGAGCAGGGTCAGGGGACGTCAAAGAGAAGGGGTGTGTTCAACTCCGGGGGCAGTTCTGGGATAGAGATAACGGGGTGGTCACAATTCAGCAAAGGAAGACATTGAGAGTCAGAGGTAACACTGAGAAATCCAAATCCAAGGAATTAACAGAAATCTTGGAGAATGCCTGGGTTTTCCCTGCGCTGGGAGGTGGCCTTCCGACCAATCCTGTGGAGAGTGGAGGTATTAGGATGAGCACAGTAGGTAACTGAAACCCTCAACCATCTGATTCTGATCACAAGAACCATTTTTCCAGGCTTCTCTCTGGCTGAAGTCAGTATTCTTTGGCTAGTATTGATTGAACTTCAGTCATAATTTAAGAATCAACCATGCAAGAGAGTACGGCGGCTTTTATCTTCTCTTTTCTGACTGTATCCTGACCAGTATATGCTCTGGGAAGTATTAATTCAATGCAGGTAGGTGGTTCCTTTATGATAATAACCCAGTGTATATGCATGCTATCTATAATTCTTCACCATCCTAGCTCATTGAATATTGGATCTTCACAATAACCCTACGAAGCAGGAAAGACATGGATTATCAATTTCATGTTAACAATGAGAACACTGAAGCCAAAAGAATCAAAAAATTAAATAGGTATGAGAAACAATTCCAATCTTAAGGAATGTCAGATTGAAAAAATATAAATGCATGAAAAGCCAAATAACAGCATTAAAGAAGTAGGAATAAATATAAAAATAAATGTTGTTGGGGTGGCTTGGCTGGCTCACTAGGTAGAGCATGTGACTCTTGATCTCAGGGTTGTGAGTTCAAGCCCCACGATGAGTGTAGAGATTACTTAAAAAAAAAATCTTTAAAAAAATTAAAACTAAAAAACGTTGTGAGGAAGAACACAATTGATGGAAAAATGGTAGAGGTCATTATGCATCCAAAAATCACAGTAGGGTCAGCTCAACCTTCTCATGACCCCACCCATTTCTGGCCAACCTCATGACCTCCCAAGGACTTCATTGTCTCCATCAAGATCACCATAATAGCTTCCTCACTAGTCTCTCTGACTCCAGGCTTTTTTTTTTTTTAAAGTGAGCATACAAAGTGTCAGGGATGGGGAGAGGGAGACAGAGAGTCTTTTTTTTTTTTTTTTTTGAGACAGAGAGTCTCAAGCAGGCTCCACACTCAGCGTGGAGCCCAATTCAGAGCCTGATCTCACAACCCTGAGATCATGACCTGAGCCCAAATCAGGAGTCTGGTGATGCTTAACCGATGAGCCATCCAGGCGCCCCTCCAGGCTTGTTTTTCTTTGTTTTCTCCAAATAGGATGACCTTTATAACATGCAAATTCATTCCTTCCCTCCCCTCCTTACTCTTCAGAGGGCTCCCCGCTGCCCTAATCTCAAGTAGAACTCTTCAGCCTCATCTACCTATCTGTCTTGATCTGGTCCTCTCATCTCCCAGGCCTCCTCTCTTGCCAGTTGTTGTCTGAAATCCTCTGCTCCTCAGACCCTGTTGTGTAATAAGAAAAATACCTGGGCTTTGTCTCTCTTCCTGGCACAAAGCTCCTAAAACATCTGGGATTTCCTGGATGAGAGGAGTGTCTTTTCTTCTTCATAAGAAGTCCCTTCCTGTCACACCTGAGCTTACACTAATGAAGTAACTTAGAGTGGGGTTGCTAGATCGCCTCAGGATGGGGCTGGTCACCGAAAAGACCCAGTGATCAGAAGGTTGGAACCTCCAGCCCCACTTGCAACCTCCTGGGAGCTGGGGAGGGGAGGCTGGAGTTGAGGTCCATAAAAACCTGGATAAGACCCTGGGAGAATTGTGTTGGGTAAACACACTCAGGTGTTGGAAGGGTGGTACACCCCAACTTCCTTCCTTCCTTCATTTTTTTTATTTTGAATATTTCATTGATTTATTTAACAGAGAGAGAGAACAAGTATGAGCAGTGGGGGAGAGGAGGAAGCTGGCTCCGCACTGAGCAGGGAACCTGATGTGAGGCTCCAACCCAGAACCCTGGGACCATGACCTGAGCCAAAGGCAGACACCCAATGGACAGAGCCACCCATGCGCACTGCCCACCCCCAACTTCATTTAGACAGAAGTTCCTGTGTAATAAACTATGGAAGGTAAGTAAAGTGCTTTCCTGAGTTCTGTGGACTGATCTAACAAATTATGGAGCCCAAGGTGATGGGAACTCCCAGTTTATAGCTAGTGAGAAGTATGGGTGATGTGAGACTTGGTAAGTGAGACTCGGTAGTGAGAGCAGTCGGAAGGACTGGGCCCTTCCACTGTGGGGTTTGTGCAAACTCTGAGTGGTTAGTTTCCAAATCGACAGCAGCGGGTGGTGGAGAATCGGTCAGTGTCAGAAAACATCCCAGACAGATGGTTGTTCTGTTTCGCTTTCCCAGTTTCCTGAGCTGTGCCCCCAGGCCCACAGCCTCCTGGCCTTTGCACCCATCATCCTTTCTGCCTGCATCACTCCTGCCCACACTCCTGGTCCGGCTAATTGCATTCCATCCTTCATGTCTTCCTTTGATGCCTCCTCCCAAGAGAGGCCCTTCCCACCACTATGTACCAAAGCACCTACATCCTGCTGCTTCCTAACACCTTTGACTTCCCCTTCTACGACTGTCTTCTCCAAAAGCAAAGGTAGCTCTGTAACTCGCTGACAGGTGGGCTGCATCTGTCTGTCTGTCCAGCTTCTCATCATTTCCAGCACTTCTCACTGTGCCTAGTGTGTTGCAGACACTTCAGTGTATTGTGTTGAAATGAATGAATGGATTTGAATTCAGAAAGAAAAGAAAGCAGTATCATTGGAGGTGGTCAGGAAAGAGGTAGGCTAGGACTTGAATGACAAGTGGAGAAGCTCCGGCAGCCACCCGATACATCAGTGACAAATCATGGCTCCTTCCTCCATCCCAGGAGGCAGCTTCGATGTGGAGGACAGAGCACTGAACTAGGAGAGAGTAAAAAAAAAAAAAAAAAAAAAAAAAAAAATTAAGTGATAAAAAAAGCACTGACAAAATATAGATTATTTCCTTGGCCCCAAGAGTGTATGTATGCACAAGCAATATTCAAAAAAGAGAAGGTGGTTGAAAAATGCAAAAAATAAGAAAGAATGATACTGTGGCAAATAAATAAAGTCACTCATCCCTCCAGGGCAAAGGTTGGCCAGGTTTGCTTGCATCTTATTCAATGTTGGATTTATTTATTTTAAAACAGCTCTATGGAGATGCCTGGCTGGCTCAGTTGGTTAAGCATCTTCCTTTGGCTCAGGTCATGATGCTAGGGTCCTGGGATCGAGCCCCGCATCCAGCTCCTTTCTCAGCAAGGAGCCTGCTTTTCCCTCTGCCTACTGCTCCTCCTCCTTGTTCTCTCTCTCCTCTGACAAATAAATAAATAAAATCTTAAAAATGAATAAGTAAAACAGCCATATTGAGGCATAATTGATATCAGAGGATTATACACACATTTAATACATACAATTTTATGGTTTGGACACATGTAACACTCATGCTCCATTTATCACAAGCAAAGTAACAGACCTAACTATTGCCTCCCTAAGTTTCCTATATGTCCCTCTGTTTGTTTCTTTGTTAATGATAAGAACACTTAACACCCTAATCCTGACTAAAAGTCACGAGAGTGACTTCCAAGCAACCTGTAGGTGACAAGAACAAAATCAAATAGGGAAGTTCTTGGTCCCAGGGGCCCAATGGGATGCTAGATTCCAGGAAGTGATATAATCCAGGAAGTGACATATTTCACAGAAAGATGCAATCTGGGAAGTGGTGTTCGAGTTCCAGTCAAAAGTGTAGGAGGCAGACATCCTTGCTGAGACTTGGCATAGGGATCTACCAAGGCAAAGAGCTCAGGGTAAGAGGCAAATCTTTGCAGGAGATGTAGGGGCTGTGGAGGAAGAAGATGGGACTGGATGTACCACTCCCCAGGGAGGTGGCAAACTCGGAGCCCGGGACTCCCCACCAACAAGCACGTTCATGGGATGACACAGGACCAGGAAGCAGGCGTCTCCCAGGCTCTGTATTTGCCCATTTTCATCATGAGGGAAGAACAGCTAAAAAGAACAGACAGTTTAAGAACTTCTGTAAAACAGACAATATCTTAACTAAGTAAGGAAATGAAGAAAACGGGAGGAAAAAGGAAAAGAAGCACAAATATCAAGTATCCTACCAGTCAGGCTGAGCAGTGATGGAAAAGATCTCAAAGAAGATGAAAAATTCTGTCCCTTCTTGCTGCAAAGCCTTGGGTCGGACTCCCAGCCGAGGGACCCCGACCATGGCCAGAGACCGCAGATTCCTCTGGCTTCTGGATGCAAAGGAAGTTCATAGGTTCAGGAATTTCAAGAAACCCCTTCCAGTCACCTGCAAGCTAATTGCATAATTATCTCACAGAATAATAAACAGGAGACTGAATTTTAGGGCAGTAAAGTGGGGTCCCCGAGATACAGGAAACCACATTTTCAGATTAACCATAAAGGAGGAGGTCAAACTTTCACTCCTGAAAAAAATTTCCAAATATTCCAGAAAACTCAGGTAAAGAATGAGAGAGAGAGAGAAAAGGAAGGAAGAAGGCGGGCTTGCAAAATTAGGACCCCCTGCCAGACAGACGCTCCATCCAGAGTCTGAAGATATGCAAGGCCGGAGGGTCGGGTATCCTGAAACATTCTTCCTGCTGAGACATCAGAACACACTTCTTTTTTTTTTTTTTTTTTTTTTTAACGAGCACACTTCTTAATGAGAAGATGAAACTTTACTCCTTTCTCTGCTTTCCTGGGACAGAGCTGATTCCTTAGACATTCCCTTTACACCATCTCAAATGCTCTTTTCCAAAGATCAAACCATCATTTTTCCATGACACTCCTCCTTTCTGGAAAGCTCAAGAGCCCATCTCTCTTCCCAGAAGCCTGAGCTGACCCAGCACCAGCCTCAGAGAGGTGCTCAGGGGCACAGGGCTGTCCTGGAGCCAGACCGCCTCCCTCTGGGACAGCCACGCCTTGCTCTCCCAACATCAGCAATGACTACTCCCAACATCAGCAATGACTACCCCCTCACCAGTGTGCACCCAGGCCTCCTCCACCATCTCAGCCAGGACTGCACCTTTCAGAAAAGGGATTCCTTTTTAAAGGATCGCTCATAGGCACCCCGCACATCCTCGTGAAAAATATCTTAAACTTTCCTTTAAAGAGTTTCAAATCGGCTTGATAAGATTCTAGGGAGTAAAAACTTAGAAGTCTTGCTAAAAAGAAAACTAAACTATATCTTAATTATTTAAAAACATTCATATTTGGTAAGTGACTTTAGTAAGCGATCGTGCCCAGTTATCGCCCAGGAATACAGTCGTGCAGCTCAGTGCTATTTACTCCTGAATGTGGGTTGGTTCTTTTTTTTCACAGTGGCCACATGCCCCTTCACATACAGTCATTTTGGGTGTTTCTGACGATGTTGGTGCAGGAATGAAGTCAAATGTCAGGAATCTGGAATGAAATGCCTTTCTAAGCCAATAACAAATCTGGTATAAGAACACAGGCTTCATAGAAAAGATTCAAATAATTTGCAAGTGTACAAAGCGAAGTTCCCCCTTCCCTTCTCCTCTCTCACACCCAGGGGTGGTTAGAGCGAATATCCTTAATTGTTTAATTATCCTTCCAGACCTTTTAATATCTGTCTATCTGTCCACCATCTGATCGATACATCCCACAATCACATATATCGAAATGTACTCGTGCCATGCAAACTGCCCAGCGGACTCCCTTTTCATTGTTTTTAACAAGACAATGCAGGATGGACATAGGTTAGGGTTGTTGTATACGAAGATTTACTTCATTCATTATCACGGTCACACCGTCTCCCACAGTGCGGGTTTGTAACAATATAAACTAACTACTTTGGGAACTCCAGGCTTCTCAGATATGTTTCTACAACTTCCAGATAGGGTACTTGTATGACGCTTAAGAGCACAAGAGTTGTAATGGGCTGCTCAGGTCCAGCCCTGTCTCAGCTGCTGGAGTTACCTGCTCTGGGTCTCAAGCCTTTGAATCTTGAAAGCTGGCAAGCAGAGCCCCTACCTCGCAGTGCTCTGCCCATCAGACACGTTAACATCAGTTCACCTGCACATCCCAATTGCCCTTAGTATTATCTGCACCTTCGCAACCGGTGCTGGTATTTCTGAAAGGTAGCTTCCTAGAAGTCGGATCTAAGAGATTGACCAAAATGCCTTTCGAGAAGCCTGACTAATTTGCACAGCCACCAAGAATATACAGGAATGTCCTTCCTCCCTTACCTCTGTGGTGACACTCTTCCAATTCCACTCTGGGACTTTGATTTCAGATCTATCCTTCTCAGACATTCCTGAGTTTGAGTTGGTGTGAAGCAGCCTGGAAATTTAAACTGGAGCTTAGAACACCTGCCAAAATTTCAAATACCTGTGCTCCTTCATCCAGCAGTGCCGATTCTGGGAACTGATCCTACAGACATGCGAACAGACTTGCCAAAGGACATATCTACAAGGTTATTCATTGCGGGATTGTTTGTAGCAGCCATAGACGGGAAACTAACAGGAGACGGTAAAGTAATTGATGGCTCACCCACACAATGGATTACTATACAGCCCTCTTTTTTAAAAGGAGAGAAGCTGTCTTTATACCAATAAAGAACAATATCCCAGATGTATTTTTTAGGTGAAAACAAGAGTATAATAGCTAACACTTGAAGCCCACATTTCATCAATTCTAAAATGTGCATTTTTTTCACTTTGTTAAACATTTTTGAAACAAGGATGCGTTATAGTCAAAGGCATGTCATAATTTAATTGGAATGGTTTTTCTTTCATTGTCCATGAAATAACGATGTCTCACAATCCATGGAGTCTTGGATCTGATGAAACATAGTAGTGCTTACCAGGCCCAAGGCATCCTTTGTTTCAGCCTCACCACAACCCTGGGAGGATAAGTACTATTCTCTTCTACACTTTACAGGTAAGGAGATGAGATTTGACCTTGGGCCGTCCTGCTCCAGAGTCCATGACCTTAGAATCCTGATACCACACCTCCCTGTGATGACAGCACCACGTGTCCTATAGAGAGGACTCCCCGAGAGCCAGGCTCTGCCCTAAATGCTTCTTACCTGTATTTGCTCATCTAATCCTGTTACCATATAAGACAGATACTAGTATTGTCTTCATTATACAGAAGAGGAAACTGAGGCACTAAGAGGTCATGAAACTTGCTTAAAGCCACACAACTAATGGGTTGAGGAACTGGGCTCTGGCTTCAGGAGTCATGCTTTTAGCATTCTTTATGCTGTCTTTTGTATAAAAAGAGGGGGTTATAATGATCTACTCATATTTGCAAATTGGCATCTTAGAAGACGTCAAAGAAGCAGTTACAAGTGTATCAGTAGGGTAGTAGGCAGGAGCTGAGCAACTGGGGAGGGGGTGGGAAACAAAACTTCCTTCTTCTACCTTTTTGTTTGATTTTTGACTCCTGGCAGTGTATTACCCCCTTTAAACTGAGTGCAATGACAATTTTACCTTCGCTTTAAATTAATACACCGTGGCGGGAGAGAAGTGGTCCTAAGTATCCTGTGAATCAGATTTCGCTATCCATTTCTATCTTTTAAGCCTCAGAAGGACTTTTGTTTTATTGATATTAGAGGAGCAAGGGAAAACCATCAATCTTCATCACAGATACCGTGATTTCAAGGCTTGTGTCCTATCCTAACATGCATCCATAGCTCTGTCAGACCATGCCGATACAAGATGGTGGCCCATAACCATGCATCGTCCCGCCCTTTGACCGCTTGGTTCCAGCTGGTGAACAATGGAGTCACGCAAACATCAGCTGTGTTGTGTATTGATTTCTTAAAGTCTTTTAACTCAATATGACGTCCAGTGTATGGAGCCCTTGACTTGCCTGACAGTTTTCTCCATCATAATTCAGACAATCTGAATCTCTTGAAAATCTAGGCTTCCCCCCAGAATCCTACCTTTAAGGATGGGGACTTGGATTGCCTTGTATTGATATGACACAGTTGTGGCCTCAGCTGTAAAGTAAATTTTAGAAACTCCTTGGCTTTCCAGCAAAGACATAAAACGTTTCCTTTTAATTTGTATTTTTTTTTAAGATTTTATTCATTTATTTGACAGAGATCACAAGCAGTCAGAGAGGCAGGCAGAGAGAGAGGGAGGAGGAAGCAGGCTCCCCGCTGAGCAGAGAGCCCTAAGCAAGGCTCAATCTCAGGACCCTGAGATCATGACCTGAGCCAAAGGCAGAGGCTTTAACCCACTGAGCCACCCAGGCGCCCTGTATTTAGTTTTTGAAGCTTGCCTGCTAGTACGTAAATGAAGGATATGATGGGGGCAGGTGCCTGGCTGGCTCCGACACTCAATCACAGGGTCCTGAGTTCAAGTCCCATGTGGCACATGGAGCCTATTTAAAAATAAATAAATAAATAAAAATAAATAAGTACATGACATGATACATTTTGGGATTTTTTTATTTATTTGAGAGAGAGAGACAGAGCACAAGCAGGGAGAGCTGCAGGCAGAGGGAAAGGGAGAAGCAGACTCCCGGCTTAGCAGGGAGCCCTACATGGGGCTCTATCCAAGGACCCTGGGATCATGACCTGAGCCCAAGGCAGTCGTGTAACCAATTGAGCCACCCAGGCACCCCCATCTTGGTTTTGTTAAACAGTAGAGTTGGTAGTTCAGCACCCCACCCAGATGCTTCGGGGGCTGGGTAGAAGGCAGCCATCCTTCCAATGTCAGTCTTTCCACATGCTATTTTTCTAGCTTGAGGCTAGAATACCTGGATTCTGTTTCTTTCTAGATAAAGTCCTAAAGAATCAGCTAATATGATTCTAGTATTCCTAGATCAGGGCATACTGTACTCAAAGGACTCAGGGCTTGCTGTAGATTCCCTAAGCCATCAGAAGAGACCTCAGCAAATGCCTTTTTTTAAGAGAGAGAGCAGGAACAGGGGGAGCAGAGGGATAGGGAGAATTAGACTCCCCGCTGAGCAGAGTCTGATGTGGGGCTCCATCCCACAACCCTGGCATTATGACCTAAGCTGAAGACAGATGTTTAACTGACAGAGCCACCCAGGCATCTAGCAAATGCCATTTTTTTAGAATTCCTGGTAAAGCTATAAAATGAAGAAATGCCCAGATGGGGCCACAAAATTATGGCATATTTAAAACATACACATTTTTAAATCAGTCCTTTGAACATAAAAAAAGCAGAAATAACGAAAGGTAGTTGTTAGAAGATTAATTAGAAGATAATTACAGAGTTTATAAAAATATTTACTCATAGCACATGATCAGCAGTGTGGTCCAGGCAAGGGCCACAGGTTTGAAGGCACTGGATGAATATCTTCTCTCAGTTTGTTGGTGTGTTTCTGTGGCTCTGCGTATAATCTCATTTGGAAATAAGATTAAAATTCTATATTTATGATGGTCTGTTCTTGTGAGGCCTGAGGGAATTCAGCGAAATTCTTGAGGCAGGAGAGAATTAGTCCTACAAAATAGAAATTAGAAGAGTCCTGACAGTACTTCTGCTCTTTGGCATAAGTTCTGCAAGGATTGGTATAAGCCAGCTTCGAATCGGCATATCAGAGTTATTAGGATGCATTTCTATTTTTTGTATTAATTTGTTCACCCAAAAGACGGCATGTAGGGAGTAAAGTAAGTGAATTCCGCAATGCTACCTCGTCTTTGCACTTTTAGATTCTTTGCATTATGCACAACTAAGAGTTCACTATATTTTTGTACAGGTATTTAATTAGAATTGTCATCACCCATTTTCCATTTTAAAGAAGATCTTTAGAAAGAATGGCTCCCATGTAATGGCTACACGCAAAAGAATGGAACAGGACCACTGGCTGACATCGTATACAAAGGTAAATTCAAAGGGGATTGAGGACCTAAATGTGAGACCTGAAATCATAAAAATCCCAGAAGAGAACACAGGCAATAATTTCTCTGACATTGACATTGGCCAACTTCTCTCTGGAGGGTTCTCCTGTAGCAAGGGAAACAAAAGCAAAAATAAACTACTATAAAAAAATATCAAAATAAGAAGCTTCTGCACAGAGAAGGAAACAATCAACAAAACTAAAAGGCAACCTACTGAAAGGGAGAAGATATTTGCAAACGACATCTCCGATAAAGGGTTAGTATCCAAAATATATGAAGAACTTGTGAACTCAACACCCCCAAACCAAATCATCCAATTTAAGAAATGGGCAGAAGACATGAACAGACATTTCTCCAAAGAAGACATCCAGATGGCCGAAAGACACATGAGAAGATGCTCAGCATCATTCATCACCAGGGAAATGCAAATCACAGCTACAATGAGGGAGCACCTCGCACCTGTTGGAAGGGCTGACATCAAAAATACAAGAAACAGGGGAGCCTGGGTGGGTGGCTCAGTGGGTTAAGCCGCTGCCTTCAGCTCAGGGTCCTGGGATCGAGTCCCACATAGGCCTCTCTGCTCGGCAGGGAGCCTGCTTCCTCCTCTCTCTCTCTGCCTGCCTCTCTGCCTACTTGTAATCTCTCTCTGTCAAATAAATAAATAAAATATTTAAAAAAAAAACAAAAAATAAGAAACAACAAGTGTTGGAGAGGATGTGGAGAAGAAGGAACACACATGCACTGTTGGTGGGAATGCAAGCTGGTGTAGCCACTGCGGGAGATAGTATGGAGGTTCCCCAAAAAGTTAAAAATGGAATTACCCTGTAATCCAGCAATCACACTACTGGGTATTTACTCAAAAAAATACAAACGCACTGATTCAGAGTGATGCATGCTTAGAGCAGCATTATGTACAATAGCCAAATTATGGAAGCAGTCTGTGTCCATTGACTGATGAATGGATAAAGAAGTTATGGTATATGTATACATGGACTATTACTCAGCCATAAAAAAAAAATCTTGTCATTTGCAACAATGTGGGTGGAGCTAGAGTGTATAATGCTAAGTCAAATAAGCCAGATGGAGAAAGAAAAAGGCCCGATGACTTCACTCATATGTGGGATTTAAGAAAAATACAAATGAACAAAGGAGGGAAAAAAGAGAGAGACAAACCAAGAAACAGACCCTTAACTATAGAAAACAAACAGATGATTATGAGCAGGTGGAGGAGTGAGGGGATGGATGAAATAGGTGATGGGGACTAAGGAGGGTGTTTGTTGTGAAGAGCACTGGGTGTTGTCTGAAATTGTTGAATCACTGTATTGTACACTTGAAACTAATATAATACTATATGTTAACTATACTGGAATTAAAACTTAAAACTTAATAAAAAAGGGGCGCCTGAGTGGCTTGGTGGGTTAAAGACTCCGCCTTCGGCTCAGGTCATGATCCCAGGGTCCTGGGATCGAGCCCTGCATCGGGCTCTCTGCTCAGTGGGGAGCCTGCTTCCTCCTCTCTCTGCCTGCCTCTCTGCCTACTTGTGATCTCTGTCTGTCTGTCAATTAAATAAATAAAATCTTTAAAAAAAAAAAAAACTTAATAAAAGAAAAAGGGAGAGGCCCTCGGTGGCTTGGTCAGTTAAGCATCTGACTCTTGAGTTCAGCTAAGGTCATGATCTCGAGGTCATGAGATCCGCCCTCAGTGGGAGTCTACGGGAGATTCTCTCTCCTTCTGCCCCTCCCCCTGCTTGCTTGTGCTCTCTCTTTATCAAATAAATTAAAAAAATCTTTAAAACATCTTAATTTAGAAAAAATAAAATATAGCTCCCGTGCAAGTATCAATTTTAAAAAAAAAGCAGGAGGGTTTATATTCTTATCAGATAAATTGGACCTCAGAGTTTAAGAATTTTATCAGGAACATTACGCAATGATAATGGGACCTATCTACCAAGAAAGCATAGCAGTCCAAAGTGGGTGCTCACCAACCACAATACTGCAAAATATGTGAAGCAAAAACCGATAGACGTAGTGGAGAAATAGACGTATTCACCCTTGGTGTTGAAGACAGCAATACACCTTTCTCAACAACTGATCGAATGAGCCTACAGATGAGTAAGGTTAGAGAAAAACTCAATACGCAGGGGGACCTTATGGACATTTTTAGAACATTCCACCAAAAACAGCAGGGCAGACATTCTTTTCAAGCACTCATGGAGCCCATATCGAGATATACCAGGATAGGCCACATACTGGGCAGTCAAACAAGCCTCCACAAATCTAAGAATTAAAGGCATTTCGAGTTTGCTCTTTGAACCACAATGGAATCAAAATAGATAAAGAAAAGGTACCGGTGAAATTTTCAAACAATCGGAAACTAAACAAAATGTGACTATAAAAATCCACAGGTCAAAGAAGATCATACGAGAGAAATTAAAAAAAAAATACATTGAACTGAATTCAAATGAAAATAAAACAAACCGAAATTTGTGGAATGCAGGTAAAACAGCGCAGAGAGGGAAATTTAAGCACTCCATGCATACATTTGAAAAGAGGGAAAATCCCAGATGAGCGATCTAAAACCTTATGTCAAGCAAGAACCTAGAAAAAGAACAAAACAAACTCAAAGCAAGAAGGACGTAAGAAAGACGAGTCGAGTCGTGAAACCAATGAGATTGAAAGCAGAAAAACAATAGAGAAAAATCAGCGAAACAAAGAGCTGGGTCTTTGAAAAGACCAGTAAAATTGACAAAATTAGGAAGACAGAAGAAGAAAAGAAAAAGTGAGAGAACATGGGAATGACCAATATCAGGAACGAATGTGAGGATACAGCTGCAGACCCTGTCGAGCTTAAAAAGAAACAAAGGTGCCACTCTGGACGAATGTACACACATAAGTTTGCCCACTTAGATGGAAAAAACCAAGTCCTCAAAAACCACAAGCTGCCACAATTCACTTACTATGGCATAGGTAACTTGAGTAGCCCTACACTACAAGGGAATTGAATTCATATGTTAAAGAATTAACACCAGTTCTATATAATTTTATTCAGAAAATGTTCATCACAGCCTGTAGTTTTCTCTTCTCCTGGTGTCTTTATTTGGCTTTGGTACCAGGGTGATGCTGTGCTGGTAATATGAGTTTGGGAGTGTTCTCTACTCTTCTATTTTTTGGATGAGTTTGAGAAGCTTTGGTGTTAATTCTTTAAATGTTTGGCAGAATTGGGGCACTGGGGTGGCTCAGTTGGTTAAGTGTCTGCCTTCAGCTCAGGTCACGATACCAGGCTCCTGGGGTTGAGCCCCGCATCAGGCTCCCTGCTCAGTGGGGAGCCTTCTTCTCCCTCTCCTCCCTGCTTGTGTTCCCTCTCACTATCTCCTTCTCTCCCAAATAAATAAATAAAATCTTAAAAAATAGAAAAGAGAAGCCATTTCGTTAGAAAAGATACGTCACCAAAGAGGTTAAAGTGATGGCAAACAAGCACATAAGAAGATGATTAACATCATTAATTATTAGGGGAGTGCAAATTAAATCCACCAGGAGATACCTCATTACACCTATCAGAATTTTCTAAAATAAAAAATAGTGACAAAACCAGGGTGCTCGGCTCACTTGGTCGGTTGAGCATGTGACTCTTGATCTCAGGGTCGAGAGTTCAAGAAACTGGACTATTTATACAATTCTGGTGGAAATGTAAAATGGGATGGCCTTTCTGGGAAAGGGTTCGGCACTTTCTCTGAGATCTAACCATGCAAACTACCATGCAATCCAGTTATGCACTCCGAGGCATTTATCCCAAAGAAATTAAGACTTATGTCCAATAGAAACCTGTATGTGAGTGCTTATGGCCACTTCATTGATGATAGCCAGAAACTGGAAACAACCCAGATGTCCTAGAATGGGGGGAATGGTTAAACTGTGATCTCTGCATCGTGGAACACTACTGAGAACTAAAAAGGAGCAAGTTATTGATATGGCAACAACTGAGATTGATCTCCAGAGAATTACACTGAGTGAAAACAGACAACTCCAAATGGTTACATATTATAGTATTTCATTCACATAACATTCTTCAAATAACAGAAT
Source organism: Mustela lutreola (assembly GCF_030435805.1). NCBI lineage: Eukaryota > Metazoa > Chordata > Mammalia > Carnivora > Mustelidae > Mustela > Mustela lutreola. The sequence goes on from NC_081296.1 coordinate 55,351,390, forward strand.
TATAGAAATGGAGGACAGAATCGTGGTTGTCAGATTTAAGGAGGGATTGGGGTCAGGAGGGAAGTAGGTATAGAGGAGGGATCTTTGTGGCTGGAAGTGTCCTGGGGATTGACTGTCCATGTTAATATCTTTGTGATGAGGGCGCCTGGGTGGCTCAGTGGGTTAAGCCGCTGTCTTCAGCTCAGGTCATGATCTCAGGGTCCTGGGATCGAGGCCCGCATCGGGCTCTCTGCTCAGCAGGGAGCCTGCTTCCCCCTCTCTCTCTCTGCCTGCCTCTCTGCCTACTTGTGATCTCTGTCTGTCAAATAAATAAATAAAATCTTAAAAAAAAAAATCTTTGTGATGAATATCGAACTATAATTTTGCAAGATCTTGCCATCAGGGGAAACTGGGTGAAGGGTGTACAGAATTTCTTTGCATTATTTTTTGCAAGTACATGTGAATCCACAATTATTTCAAAATAAAAAGTTCAATTAAAAAATATTCAAAGGGGCACCTGGGTGGCTCAGTGGGTTAAGCCTCTGTCTTTAGCTCAGGTCATGATCCCAAGGTCCTGCTATCAAACCTGAGCCTCCCATCGCATCGCTTTCTGCTCAGCAGGGAGCCTGTTTCCTCCTTTCTCTCTGCCTGCCTCTCTGCCTACTTGTGATCTCTGTCTGTCAAATAAATAAATACAAATCTTTAAAAATAAATAAAATTCAATAACCAGGAAAAAATATCTGTAGCAAATACATAAGGTATGGGATTAATAAACTCACTTTACAAAAAGCTTTAATACAAATATTTTTAAGAAGTTTTAATACATAAATTTAAATATAGTAAAAAATCTCCCCAGAACAATAGGGAAAGGATGCAGATGTTAATTCAGAGAAGAAATACAAATCACTAATAAAAATTTGGGGAAAGAATTGTTTAATAGTATTCAAAGGATTACAAATTAAAATTATAATAAGATACAATCTCCTATGAAATTGGCCAAAGAAAAAAAAAACTAAATAAAAAAAATATTCAAAGGTGATGAAGTTGCAGGAGAAAAAAACAGTCTTACATACTACTGATATATGTAAATTGGTATAACCCTTCTGGAAAGCAATTTGCTAGTATTACATGTAAAAAATATTCCTAACTTTTGACCTAGTAACCCAGCTGCAAAGAATCCATCCTAAAGAAAAACCAAAATGTGGTCAAAGATGTATGTACCATAATGTTCACCCTTGCTTTGTTTGCAGTAGAAAAACCTGGAAACAAGCCAACATTTAACAATAGGGAATGATTAACAATTTATATATAGTACATACATACAATGAAATGTACTACTATCTAAAAATCACATTTTCAAGGATATTTAATGACAGGGAAATGTTGGAGATATGTTTAGTAAGAAAATATACAAATAGGTTGTTAACTGATTTTCTATGGGTCATGGGAATACAGATTTAAAAATTTTTGTTCCAAAAAAAGAAATTTTTGTTTCTATTCTGCATAGTCCAAAGTTACTATAATAAGCTTTTTTTTTTTACACTTTGGCAGTACAGAATTATGTTAAAGCATTTTTATTGAATACAAAATATAAAGTTAATGTTTCAGGTGATTTAAAATAATCTATAATGTTAATTCTGTAATATATCTTTGTTTTGCATGCTATCTTCACATCATTCTTTCCATCCTGAAATTTTTCTACATACAGAAAACCTGAAAAAATTGTGCATTGGAACCTCATATATTTACCACTTAGCTTCTATAATTAACATTTTTGCTATATTTACTTTATCACATATCCATCAATCCATCTTATTTTTTTATGCATTTAAAAATAATTTGCGGAAATCAGTGCCCTTCATTTCTGAAAACTTCAGCATGCATATCATTAGCTAAAGTTCAATATTTACTTTCGGTTCTTAATTTTTCCAGTTAAAATTTACGTACAGTGAAATACACCAATCTTCTGTTTGATGAACTCTGACAAATGTACACATGTTTGAAACCCAGACTCTAATCAAGATATAGAATAATCCCATCACCCCAGATAGTTCCTGATGCCCCTTTCCAGTCAATCCCCAGTTCCATGCCCCAGAGGCAAGCCAGTGTTTGACTTCTACTCCTATAAATTAGTTTTGCTTGTTACTAAATTTCATGTAAGTGGCCTCACACAGTCTGTACTCTTTTGTGTCTAGCTTGGTTTTGGTTAGCATGATAGCTCTGATACTCTTCTGAGTTGTTGTGTATATCAGCAATTCATCTATTTTTATTGGTGGGGAGTATTCCATTACGCAATTTTTTTATTCTTTGTTTCTTTATTTTTGTTTGTTTCTTTATTCACCTCTTGTTGGACATTAGAATTGTGTCCATTTGGGGGCTATTGCAAAGATGCTGTCAACGTTCTTGCACAAGTCTTATTGTGTGCATGATTCATTTCTGCTGGGTAAATAACTAGGCATGGAATTGCTAGATTTGAGGATAGGTATACGATTTTAAAACTTAAAGAAGTTGCAGAACTTTTTCCGAAGAGGCTGAACCGTCTTAGACACCCATCGAGCATAAAGGAGAGTCTGGTTGTTCCACACCAATTTTTGTTGTTGTCAGTCTTTTTAATTTTAGCTGTCCCGAGGGGTGTGAGTGATAACTCGTTCCCCCGATAGCTAATGATGTGAGGTATTTTTTCGTGTGCTTATAGGCTCTTTGTCTCTTCCTTTGAAAAATGCTCTGTTCAGAGATCTTTATTTTACTCATTTGTTTAATTGGGTTTTTTGTTCTTATTGAATTATGGAGCATGTCATCTTTTTCATATGGCAATAAACAACCTATTTTTCTTATTTGTGTGCATATTGATTAGTTTTCTGGGGTTTCTTTTTAAAATTTTGTGTAATAATTATAGAACATTTTTCCTTTTTTCCTCCTGGTCAGCTGGAAACTTGGTCCGTTTGTCACAAGCCTTTTTCCATGCTGATACAGTTTTAAGAATTATCAGTTTGGGTAGCTACTGATCAAATTGGGCAAAATTTCATTTGTCGCCACACAATTTCAAGGGACAGCTCAAATTCAGATGGTGCCTCAGTCCGCCATCTTGAAATCAGGGAGAAGGTACGCCTCCCTAAACTTTGTAGTCCCAGTCAGCACCTCCGACCATGGCTGGCATGGTGGTCAATACTTGCTTTTTCAATTATTTCCTGTGGTGTGGACCATTTTATGAAATACTGACCTGTAGGGGAGAATTTGGCTCCCCAGTATCAACAGAACCATCAGTTTATCCTACTTAAGGTCTCTTGCCATGAGGGCCCTGTGTCTTCTAAGACACATTGAATGGCATAGCCTGGAGGTGGTCAGGAGGAAAAGGGCTGTCAGGAACCTAAATTATGGAGATCAAAGAGACTTCCAGGGGCCAATCCAGGCCAAGAACTCTTGGAATCTGGATAGGGTCCACAGAAGTGGGCAAAGGCAGGTTCTATGACAGACGCCCATGGAGGATCTGGGGTGCACGAAGCATGAGCGACAAAACTCGGAAACTCGATTCCTCTGACAACTTTTAAAACCTTCAAGCGCTTTGCTTGCCCACAGCCCCTCCTGAGAGAGGGGGCCCAGGCAGCTCTTTCCACACAGTAGGAGCCCCCTGGCCAGATGATTGAGGCCGGGCAGCAGCCTTATGGTGGGGTCTCCTAGTGCCAGTGACTAGCCCACCGGGGCAGCACATTTTTGCCTGGGAAGGGAAGGCGTGATGTCCAGACAGCAGCAGAGTCCACTGAATGGCCCAGGCCCCAGAGCCACCATCATATCCAAGTAATGAAGTAGCCTTTGCTGTAATTCTCCGAATTGTTTGTTAGGTCGTCCATGAGGGGCTAGGGCCCAGAGGGTTGGGCTGGGATGGTGTTTCTGGCTGTCCTGCCTGCCATCGGAATCCCAGAGATGAAGTCTGGAATGCCAGCCCAAGGCGTGTGAGATCTGGCTTAGATATTTGGCCAGTTGAAAGTCTATCACCAGCTCTTGCTGGGACTGTTCTGGAAGGGAGTGGACCTAAGACAAGGGGCAGAGCCGACCACCTGTACTTGGGTAGGACAGAGAAGTCGGGCGTTTGGGGTCGTAGGGGGTCGGCAGCCTGGGAGGAGAAGCCAGCAAGCTCCAAAGAGTCTGAGGCAGCAGACAGCCTGCACAAGCGTCCATGGTGGCCCACTAGCACCAGAATGGAAAAGACCTGGTCCTTTTGCCGGCTCTAGCCATGAAGATACACGGAAGAAGTCTGAAGAGGAAGGAGGGCTGGTCTTCCCCTTTTTCACCTCCGCACACCTTCTGCAACCTTGTACTGTCCATCAGTAAACAGCTGAGGGACCTCCTCCCTTGTCCTAACTCAAACCTGGTCCGAACCCACCCCCCTCCTTGAGGGGTCCCCAAGCCTGGAACTGGGGACTTTTTCCTCGTGCTCCATCACCACTCTGTCTCTCCTTCCTCCTCCTTTAAACAGTTATGACTGTCTCTTCCTTGCTGTCATGTGCCTCCTTGTCAGGGAGGTGGTTCCACATCTCTTTTCCTCTTATGATTCTTGTTATCATTCCTTCTTTTTTTTTTTTTTTTTTTAAGATTTTACTCATTTATCAGAGAGAGCACAAGCGGGGGTGGGGGGTGCTGGAGGAGGGCAGCAGGCAGAGGGAGAAACAGGCTACCTGCAGAGCAGGGACCCTGATGTGGGACTCGATCCCAGGACTTGGGATCATGACCTGAGCCAAAGGCAGATGCTTAACCTACTGAACCACCCAGGCGTCCCTCCTGTTACCATTCTTAGTAACTCCCGTGACCTCGCAGATAAACCCTCCGATGCCTTGGCCTCTCAGCTCTGTCATCTTCTCGTCCCCAGTGAAGATCTGCTCTTCCATCTCACTCAGACACCCACCCTCCACCACCCAGTCCTTGACCTTCCCTCTGATGGCTGCCTCCTCGCACTGCAGCTCACCTGCCTTGGTGGTCCCATCCCAACAATCCTTCCAGCCTGGCAGTTCTCCAATCTACAGAGCTCCTGCTTTCTCACTATCAATCATGACTCACTTCCCTCCTTAGCCGACTTGGAATTTCTGGTCGGTCCTGACAATCTCCCAAACACCCCATCTTCCGTGTCCCACGCCTTACGCATTATAATCATCCCACTAATGAAACCCAACTGTCTACCACCCTGACGCCTGCTGGCTAATCTTCCTTTATAGTCGTGGGTCCCCCGTTGCAGGTAAATGGGCACTGGCTCCTCCCAGACTTCACAGTGTGCGGGTGTGGGGCGCTGTTTCCCCACCTTCCCCAGCAACTGTCTCACAACCTTCTCATTCCTCTTCAAACCCTCACTCCCATTCTGCCCCCTCTGCCCCCAAACTCCACTGACCAGCTTGCTTCCTAGTTCCTTCAAGAGCAGACAGGAACTCTGCCACCCTCTCTCCACCCAGTCTACCCACCCTCCTGCATCACAGCCTCTCCTTTCTCTCCCAGCGACAGAGGAGGAAGTGGCTTTTCCTCCACCAGAGGCTAACCAGGATTCCCTGCATCTTGATCTTCTCCGAGACACTCTTCATTTCATGTACCTTCTCTTCTGGATCATTCCTGTCAACACATACATGGGCTTGGCCCCTCTGGATACTTTTGGGATGGAGACTATGCAGAGAGGTGGCCCGTCCCAGGTCCCAGGGCCTCCCAGCTCCAGCCCGGGATGAGGACCCTGTCTGTGCTGCCTCTTCTTTGGTTTTCAAGCAGGGGAAGGAGCTGCTGTTGCTCCTTCAAGACATCCAGTGTCCCTCTCTCCAGAGGTAGAGTCCCAGTCTCCTTGTTCCTGAGGTCCAGATCATTTTTGTTGTAGACATCTGTTCCCAGCGACTCTGGAGAGACTGGTTTTGTCACAGACTTAGGAGTCTGGAGAACCGCAGAGCAGAGTGGGAGGACCGTGCTGGGCACAAGAGCTAGATTCCTGGGGAAAGGTGTGAAATTAGTCAAAGCAAGATTTGGAGCAGACGAATCTTGCTGCAGCTCTTGTCAGCGGCATGGGGCTGAGTACGGAGGAAACATCTCCAGCCTTGGGGCCGGGAAGCCTACCGGGTTCTCCTACCAGTGGGGGCCATCCTTGCTGTGTGATCGCAAGCGAGTTCCAAGATGTCCTTGAACCTCAGTCTCTTCATCTGGAAAATGGGAAGAGCACATCAAAGACAATCGCACTGTGAGGATGGAGTGAGGTCACAGGCGGCAGACTCTGGGCACACAGCGAGGCCTCCGTACAGATTGTGTTTCTCCTGAACTCCTGATTGGCTCAGCTGGGTTACCCGTGCAGTGCTGGGTGTGTATAGACCTGGCATCTGTCTGTGTTGTGAGGCCTCAGAAACCTGTTTTGCTCACCAGAGTGCACCTGTCTCAGCAGCAAGGCTGTTTCTCCCACCTTGACCTTCTGGTCGGTGCCTCGGAGTCTGGGCAGGCAATGCCATGACTAAGAGGCATGATGGGTAGTTGATTGGGGGCAGGGGGAGGCTCAAGTCAAGAGGGAAAGACAATCACAACAAACCCTTGACCAAGGCTGTTAGAGGTCACTTACTCGGCTCTGCTCTTCCAATAGCTCCTAAAGGCCACATGTCTGCCTTCCCCGGGCCAGGTGGTCTCAGGGCAGAACGAGGATGGGGACCCAGGCCTCCTGGCCCTCCTGAGCCTGGCCAAGATGCCTCACACTGCAGAAGGCGGTCAGCAAGATGGAGGCTGCCCTGAGAACACAAATTCGTTTTTTTTAACACCTAACACCTTGCATAAACTGCACCCTGACCGTGGCAGTCGGTGCAAAGAGTGAATTTTGTTGCATGTGAGTTTTTCGAGGGGGATGAGAAACCATCCACACAGATTATCTTAATTACCAAGTGGTTTTTAAGATTTTGTTTTCTGCTTGTTACAGAAAGTATTTGGGTTGCTTGGGCCTCTTTTTCATAAAACTGGCATCTCTCTCTCTCTCTCTTTGTTAAGTTTACTTATTTTTTTAGTGCTCTCTACACCCAACATGGGGCTCAAAATCATGAACCCTGACATTAAGAGGTGCGGTTCTTCCCACTGAGCTAGGCAGGAGCCCCCATCCTTCTCTTCTCTATACCAATGACGGCCTCCCACTTTGCAATGTTCTTTCCATCTTTCTGGTCGCCTCACAACCTGTGAGCTACACAGCAGTTAGTGTCCTTCTCTTTCTGTAACATGTGTGAAAGTCGCAGAGACCTGGGTTCGAATCCCAGTTCTGCCCATTGCCCTGTGGTAGCTTGGGCGGGTTACTTCATCTTACTCTGATCCCCACTTTCTCAGCGTGAACTGAGCATGGCCACGCCTTCCTGACCAGGCCATTGTAGGAAGTGGGTTTGACACAGCACTCCCCAGAGGTCCCCAGTGATGAGAATCCTCTGGGTACTTGTTAACACACACATTCCCAGGCCTCGATCCAGAGCTACTGAACCAAAATTCCCAGGGGGTGAGGCCTGGTCGTCTGAAAAGCCCCAGGGATTCTTATCAGGACATTGGGGAAAACACCAGGCTGACTTCTAGAAGGCATTTATTGTTGCGTCTGGCACTAAGCGGCTAATATTTATCAAGCATTTGTATGTGTTCAGTCTTTGAAATGGGGTAAGAATGACTCTACTGGATGAGAAACAAGCAAAACGATGTACGATGTCCAACAGACAAGTTTTAAATATATGCTGGTGTCTTCACTCCATCGTAGTGGGTCAGGTCTTTTCCAGGCTGAGATGGAATGACCCAGAGGCTCTCTCCAAGGGATGTGTGTACCTCTACAACTCCAGGTCTCCGACTTCCCAGCTCCAAAGCTCCAACAGGAAGTTTCTCACTTTCCAAATTCCAAGGACCAAGCTTCACTTAACCAGATTGGGTTCCAGGCCCTTCCTTGTACTGGCCACTATGGTCTAAGTTCAGAATACACTAAATGGCCAGGACTGGGTCATCCCAGAAACTGGAGAGGGTAGTCCCACTTGAACCTCAGGTTCCATATCCATGTGAGTCCCTCTGGGGGACCCCAGAGTGTTGTTGCCAGACCCAACTCCATAGATGTCTCCTACATCAGCTTCCTGTCACTGTTAGTCAGCAAGGCTACACAAGTCCCCTCAGGTTGGAGTCTTTCTTGTCTCTCCCCTGCATACGCATGGCGCCCCCTGATTTGGCCTGACCTGCTCTCCTCCGTGCCACCATCTCCCACCCTCTCCTCGGCCCTGTTCACTCACCCGGGGGCCCAGCCTGCCACAGGGGCCTATCTAAGGGCTGGTGCAAGGACTCAGGGCCACCATTGTGCAAAGCTGCTTCTTAGGGACCCACAGTGGGAATCCTTCCAACCACGAACAATGAGTTTCTGAACAAGGATAAAAACAGCCTTTGCAAGTCAGCAAATGAGAAAAACGGAACTGCTCATCACCGCCGCCCCCCACCCCCTTCCCTCATGCCTGGCTCTTTTAACACAGTGGATAGGAATGGGGTCTCTCACATTAGGACGTAAGTTTGAGGCTTAACTGCCACTGACTAGCCGGGTTAGTTGTCTCCTTGAACTCTGACTCTACAAGATCTATGCAAGGATTCAGGGAGACCATAGATATAAAGCACAGGGCACGGGGCAGCTCATAATCTAGAATCATCACCATCATTATTCTCTTTCCAAGGACAGTTCTCCATCAGGAAATGTGCACAGGTTCCCTGGATAATCAATGGGAGACACAATGGGGAAGCCACCCCCCCCCCCCACACACGCACCACGCATCTTTAAAAACATAGGATGCTCTCCAAAGCCACACGGAACCCACGATGTGCCTGGTGCTTGCTACATCCTGTCAGCCAAAGGCCTGGCTGTTCTTCCCAGGAGATGCTATCCCACTTCCCACAGTAGCGGGCCTCCCTGCGACCACAGTGACGTTGTGGGTATGAGGCAGCCACCCGGGAACAGGGGTCCTGCTTTCCAGGTTGGCTTTGCCATGGCCTTCCTCTTCCATCCAATGGGACTATTGATGACCCGGTGATTTCTAACAGTCCTCCCCTCTCAAGGGTCCATGCACTCAAGCTCTGCCAGCACTCAAGCTCTGCCCGCCACACCCTCATGGTGAAGGGGGAGGAACTGCATGAACATAGCTGGCCCATATGGGTGGTCCCAGTTTGGGGGAGGAGGTTGCTGGCACTTGGGGGTAAGGAAAGAGGGCTGACTCTGGAAACAAACCTCCATAGCTTATTACTGGTGCTGCTTGCTGCTCTTTTCCAGCTGCAGGACCTTGGGCCGATCCCTCTGAGCCACCGGTAGAACAAGGAGGATGGCATTTCCCTGCGTGGCTATGAGGATTCTGTAAAATGACCGAGATGCTGCAGATAAAGCCTGGCACCAGGTACACAGCCAGTTCAATAGATCGGCTTTTCCTGGCTCTCCCCCTTGCACTGAGCTTCCTCTTCTTCCTTGCCATTCATGAAATGGAAATAGCCCCAACAAATGGGGATTCAGGCCAGCTCCATCACTTCTCACCTCCCTGTCACTTGACCTCAGTTTCCCTCATCTGTAAAATGGGCACAGTAATCCTTTTCCTCGAGGATTGGTGTGAATGCGTTGTATGATTGATAGCCTGTTCTCTTAATCCCATCAGCACTAACCTGTTCATCACCATCCATTATGTTTTATAGCATGTAGGTCCAGAACTACGAGTCGACTAACCCCCAAAACCTCCAAAGGAGTCAGGGCCAGAAAATCCAGGGCTGGGTCTGCCAGTCTCTTGATTCCACTCCACTCCTATGTTCTTTTCCTGGCTCCTCCTTGCTGCCCTAGGGTAGAGCACAGCACCTGGCCCTGGGAAGCCTTCTCTTCATCCTGCACCCAGAAGAGTGGGTCCATCATTCTCCCCTCAAGAAGCACCTTATTCTGTGGGAACCGCACAGAACTAGCCCTCGCTGTGGGGTTCGAGGCTGTAGGGCTGAGAATGAACGTATGTGTATGTGCATTCACTACCATAGTACATTGGTATAACCCTTCTGCAAAACACAGAACCTTGCACCTAAGCCTCAGCAATGTCAACTTTTGTTCAAGGACCCTACTTTTAAGCATTTGTACAAAAAAAACCCCCACAAAATGTCTTAACAGAACACTCACTGTAGTGAGAAGTGGGAAATAACCCAAATGTTTCTCTAGACACGTGGTTAGCATTCAGCAAGTCCGAACAGTGAACGAACTGCTACTTCATCATTGAAGACACAGGCTTTTGAACTCTTCAGAGATAAGAGAAACGACCATCATCATGGTAAGTCAAAAAGGAGTAGATTTGTTTTATACGTTCCCGAGATCTTCAAGCACATGTCCTTTCTCCAGAGTCTGAACAAAACCGTAAGAGAATTCAAAATAAGGTCTCAAAGTTGGCCTAACAAAATTTTTGGTGATCATTTTGGTGTTTGAGTAATTTTTTGTATCTTTACATCTTTCTGGGGTTTTATGCTGATGACGAAACTCTCGACGAGGACAGCACACCACCCAACCTTGTTTTGGGAGCCAAGGCATCCAAAACTCAGGCATCAGGTTACCTGCCCTGGAAAGAAGCTATTTGATCAGATAACCTGTGCTAAGCTTCCCTCCCCCGCCCCATCAGCTAGCAGCTTATCTGGAATGCATCTTAGAAAGACTGATGACCCTGTTGGACTCAAAGAAGCCACCCCCAAAAAAATTGTATAAAAAGATTTATTGAAATTTATCAATGACAAACAGACATAAAACTCAAAAGTTTGGCTCTTCTGAGGGGTAGGAGAGAAACCGGTGCAGATGTTCTTTTATACAGATGAAACACGGGCTAGGAAATCACACGTCACTTCTAAAGCAATCCAGAAGAGGGACATGAAAGCAAACCTGTACATTCACCAGGAATTTGCAGTCATTTCAGATTTCCACTAGGTAAGAAAATACAATTTTGCGTTAGTTTTTCCGTGCTCGGGTGTATGAAAAAAAAACCCAGCCGACATGCAGCAGTGTCTCCTGTGCTCAGGTCTGTAAAAATGGTCTAAGCACAGAAGTACACGTGGAGGAATTGTCTTGTCATTTTCATAAAACAAAGCGTTCTAATATTTTACAGAACAAGATAGGACACGGTTTTTTTTTGTTGTTTTGTTTTTTAAATCTTTTAAAGAGGTTGACGTTTGAGGGTTTGCTTCTTCTCTTTTAATTAGAATTACCAACTCCATTTTACTAACTCCTAAGCCTGCTGTTTTCAGCTCTCCAGCTCCTAACTCTGAAGAGTGACCTCAGAGTCTTCTTCGGAGAGCAAAGCCCACCACCATCTGTGAAGGAGGAAAGAAATGAGAGACGGGGAATGTCCCCCAACCAGTGCCAAAATACGCCTTTCGGTTGCTATTTACAAACCAGGGCGTTGGATGCCTCTAGAAGGCCCAAGAAATGCAGGAATCACGGGAACCCGAATAAGAGGTAAGATGCCGGCTGGTGCTCAGGCCCTCCCGGGCTTTTAAGAAACCAAAAACGGAGGCCAGCCATGACCTTCCAACCGATTCCAGAGACTCGGGAAATACCAGGAAGTGTGAGAGCCCTCCAAACCGTCCTCTTTGAGAGTAAGGAACAAATGCTCACTCGGTGTGTACTCAGCTATCGCATTTACAGGGACAAAACCAGACACAAAGAAAAAGTAGGGGAAAAAAAATAAAGAGTGGCAGTAAAAATAGTATTTTATTCCACCCCCTCCCGCCCTCCCTCCCCCCCAACAACCCCCAGTACACTTTTCCCCTCTCGTTCCCACAGCAACGTTACAATCAGAAAAAAATAAGTTTCGGGGGGCGGGATTTCGGGGGGGGGGGTAATGGGTAAAAACAGTCAAATCACAATAGGAATTTTTCAAAATAGGTTATTCCACTTAGTCGTCGTCTTCTCCCTCATCTTCAGGTTCTCGTTTTCGCTTCTGACCCCTTTCTTCTTCTGGAAGAGGAAGGAAAAGGCATTTAGGTTAAAACACTGATCCTGCCCCTGACTCAACCCACCTGCCGGGAAGCCAGGGGACCACGCATCTGGGAAGGTTTGCCGCCCCTGGCAAATCTGAGATGGGGAATCTGCCAAGACAGGGAGGCCCCAGGAGCCTCAGACGGTTGGGTCCTCTGGGCCTTTGCCGTCTACTCTGCCAAATGAGGGGGCCAGGCCGCTACCCGCCGAGAGTAAAAATGCTGCCATACCACCAACTTCTTCTTCGTCTTCCTCATCATCTACTTCCCCGTCGTTATAACCCTCTTCATCCTCCTAGGAAAGAAGATGGATGGCGGACATTAGGGGTGCCTCCTTCCCAGGGACATGCTGAGGAAGGCACTTCCCTGGACCATGGGAGAAAAAAAGTGGAGGCTGCCCCTGCCTCTCAGAGCCCCACAAGAACCTGTAACCTCAGGATGGATCCAGAGCAGAGGTCCCCTTGCCTCAAGGAGCCCATTAAGAATCTGACAAAGCCCGGAACCCCTTGTCCAGAAAATACCCACACTACACATAGGAGCTGTAAACCCAGGCTCAGAATTTCTGACCCCGAGTCCCTGTAACTCAGGCACGCCTTCCTGAGTGTGTGCTCTCCAGAGAAAAAGCTCCCCACGCCAACTCGGTCCTGCAAAGCCAGCCAGCTTTTCGTTTGGCTTCAGAACAGTTCTGCCTTCGAGGGAAGACCCCAGTTTTAGCAAATCCAGATTCCGTGGGCAAGCTCAACCTTGCCCTACCCAGCCCGTCTACCACTCTGCACACGTGGATCCCTTGGAGGGGAGGGTAAAGGCCCCCTAAGGATAGCATTCCCAGCTCCTTCAGAGTCGGCAAGGTGTATGAACTCATTCTCAATACAGGACCGCTGCCTTAAGCTGTTCCTGCAGTCCCCTGCTAGTTGAATATCTGCAGGCCAAACACCATTCCTAAAGCATAAGGCAACTTGTTGTTTAAAAAGAACTTGGTGGGGGCGCCTGGGTGGCTCAGTGGGTTAAAGCCTCTGCCTTCAGCTCAGGTCATGATCCCAGAGTCCTGGGATCAAGCCCCGCATCGGGTTCTCTGCTTGGTGGGGAGCCCCCACCAACCTCTGCCTGCCTCTCTGCCTACTTGTGATCTCTGTCAAATAAATAAATAAAATAAAATAAAATCTTTTTTTTTTTTTTAAAGATTTTATTTATTTATTTGAGAGACTGAGATCACAAGTAGGCAGAGAGGCAGGCAGAGAAAGAGGGGGAAGCAGGCTCCCCACCAAGCAGAGAGCCTGATGTGGGGCTTGATCCCACAACCCTGAGATCATGACCTGAGCTGAAGGCAGAGGCTTTAACCCACTGATCCACCCAGACACCCAGTAAAATAAAATCTTAAAAAAAAAAAAAAAACAAAAAAAGAACGTGGTGATAGACTTCTTTTTGTCAAGGGAATACCCTTTTATAATGTCACCAAATAGTTCTTTAATCAGTCTGTTTGCTAAGACTTTTTTTTGGGGGGGTCTGTGTATAAGCTCTCCTTCGCTGGAAACTGGGACTCTGCAGATGGTCAATGAGATTACCAAAAAAACAAAACAAAATAAAACAAAAAAAACATTCCAAAAACAAAAGAAAACCAAAAAATCCCCAATACCCCACCCCCAAAGAAACCCCTGCACACTGTGTCTCCTGTGACAGGAAGTGCAAGATGAGAAATCCATTAGCCAACCAGACCTACTGCCCTGTCCTGGGGGGACCTGTTTCTCTAAGTCTTTATTTTTTAAAAACGCGCAATATTCTTTAGAACTGAGCCTAGTGGCCCACACTTAGGGAGAAGGAAAACTCAGCAGCTGAACAAGACAGGAACCAGGCTGATCACAGTGGCTTTTTTCTGTTTGCCTTGACCGGACTCTCCCAAGCATGGGGGTGGGCAGAGATCCAGCCCAAGCGGGTCTGTGTGTGGCAGGCAGGTGTCTGCACTCTTAATGGATAGAGATGGCAAATCAGGGGGTGGGGAGGCGTGGGGGGGCGGGGAGTGGGGAAAGAGGCAGGTCCCTTGTCTGCGCTGTTGTCACTTTAAGCCTCTCGAGGTCTAACCTTTGTAATTAGCAAGAGCTGACTTAGAATTCCAACAAGTCATGAACATGATCTGCTAGAGGGAGACTCCAAACACCTAAACACAAGACCTAGCACACAGAACCGAGAACCCTGAAGGGTATAAAGGCCTAAAACAGCAAGTGGTCAAACACTGTTCTCGAGTTTTGGTTTACAAATTATTATATCCTCTTAAGAATTCACTGAGTTGATCCCTATTAACAACCGAGATGCAAAACAATACCTATTCGACAGATGAGGAAAGAGTCTCAGAAAGGTTAAGGAACTTATCCAGGGACGCACAGCCAGCAAGTGGCAGAGCTGGGCTCACTCCCCCACCCCCCAGACTGGGCTGTAGTAACTCTCACAGACATGCATAGGTCTTGTTAAGAAACTGGGGTGTCAGCATAAAAGCATTATTTCCACATGCGCCAGGGACCCTGGTCACTGTCATTTGGCACCCAGCAGTGTCTTACCCTACCACTGGCACAGACTACCAAGGTAGTCTTTGGTTTTCCCTAGCAGACTCTAAGCACAGAGTAAATACCTGAATTAACATACAACTGCGAAGAGGCAGTAAGGCAGGTGGACCCTGGGAGATGGTGCCCCTGCCCAGCCCCTTACCTCCTCTTCTCCACTCACGTCCTCCTCTTCTCCTTCCTCCTCCTCCTCTTCATCCTCCTCATCTTCCACTACCTGAGCATCTTCATCATACTCTTCCTCTGTGCGGCAGAAACGGGGACAGGGGAACTGGGGGTGAGCTGGTCTCCCTCACAGCACAAACCCAGGCTCGTGGGCCCGGCACAGTCTTTGGTGGGGCCCAGGACCCTCTCATACCCACCGGTGCCCACACCAGGGATGCTCCAATAGGACTCAACACATCTGGAAGTAATCCAAAAGACAAGCCCTCCCCTCCCAGCTTTTACAAAAGCAGAGATCCCTTGTGGAGGCTCAGACCACAGAGCAATTACGGGATCAAAGGACCAAGTCACAGGGCTTACAGAAGCCAAGACGCTTATTCACTTGGAAAGAGCATCTACCAAACTCCTGGCTTTAAAGGTGAAAATCCGAGTCCTTGAGGGGAGAAGTGACTTGTTCAAGGTCACTCATCAAGTTAGCCACCGAGGTGGGCCTAGAAACCTGGGCCCTTCCCGTTGGGTGAACACATGTGTGAGTATCTTGCAAAACACTCCAACCTAACAAGGAAAAACAAAAAATCTTGTGTGTGGATTATGGGCGAAATGTCTCCTTTCTCATGGTTACTGTGGCCATGAAGCCCTGTAGGGAGGCCGCACTGTGTTAGCACATGGGAAGGGGACAGCGGGAGGTGGCCCTCTCTTTTCTTCCTTCCTTCCTCCCTGTAGGCCCTGCTGGCTCACACTCACCCTCACTTCACTACCAGGGTGCTCAGCACAGCCCCTGCAAGCCTCCTCCATCTCCCAACCCCTCCTCACTCCCTTACACCTGCACCCTGGAGGTCCTGTGTCCTGCAGCCACCAGGGGGCTCCACACCCTCTCCAGCTCCTGCCCTCCTCTCCATTAGGGAGACCTAGATGAATGGTACCCTCAAGCCACACCCCATCTTCCCCACTACTGGGGGGTGGGAATTGAGCCCAGGGGCATACTACAGAGACACTGTAGGATCTCATTCCAGGGGCCTCTGGAAAAAGAAGAAAAACCTGACAGTAGGGTTCAGTTAGATGCTTCTCAAGTCGTTACCATGCCATCAGGGAGACTCAGGATGCTTCTCTGCGGTTCTAGACTCCGTGAGCAAGATCAGGGACCATGGTTAACAAAGCAGCCCCCCTTCCCTCCACAGCTGTGCAAAGGAGACCACCAGCCTGCCCCTATCCACCCCCCCAGCACCCACCGTCCTCATCCTCCTCATCGTCATCCAGGCCCTCCACGTAGCCCTCGGCGTCCGAGTCAGGGGCCTCCTTGTCGTCCCGGTCGTAGCCATCGAGATACGTGAGCTGCGGGAGGAGCTTGAACACGTTTTCTCGGTAGTCGTTCAGGTTGGTTACCTCACAATTGAAAAGGTCTAAGCTCTTGAGGTTTTCTAACTTTTTCTGCAAGCAGAAAGATGAAGTTCAACAGTGAGTTGTGGAGGACGGGGGGGGGGGGGGGGGGGCAAACAACCCAGGGAAACAGTTGGAGAAAATGGCTTTGCTCTGCCCAGCCTAGTCACTGATGGATGGATCTCAGTTCCCGCCACTGGAAAAGGCCCCCTTAGGGCCTCATCCAATGGCAACAAAGTCTGCAAGTATGGCTTTGGCCCCATCAGTGACTGGCTTCAAATTAAGCTGTGGCTCCCCCTGAGGCTCCAGCCAAGAGCTTTGCTGTTGTCCCCATGACTGGGGAGCCAGAGGGAAACGGAAAAGGTGGCACAAACTAACAAGGTCTATTAGTAATGATGGTGAGGATGACGGCCCTTAACACAGCACACCAGGTAGCAGTGGCTCAGTTTATCCTCACAGCCCTGATAAGGCAGAAGTGATTACTAGTCCAGCAGCTCTCAAGATCTCAAGAGCAAGAAGTCATTCTCAACAGGTCAAGGGCAGGGAGGGAGTTGTGGCCTGGGCGGGGTGGGGTGGGTGGGCACAACCCCAGCATCTTCTCATCCCGCAGAGGGGAGCACAGCACATCACTCACACTGGTCACCAAGGAGAAGCTACAGAAAGGCACGTGGTCTGTGCAGGGAGAATAGGGTGTGTTTCTGTGTGCGTGCATCTGTGTGTGCCTAGGTCTGACCTTTAATGGTAACCAAATCACAATGATTTATATACACACACACTTGGTCTCCATACCCGTCTCCCCAAATACACATATACAGAACTCCAAAGATTGTCCTATGAAATCATTAAATCAGGGCTTCCAAGTAGATCAAAATAGGAGGCTGGCGGAAGACCTGAAAAGAAGGTCTATGGGAAGCATATCTCTTAGTGGCCTCCATGCCACCTATGGTAGAAGTCTGAGCTTAACGAAGAAGGACCAGCTTCCGCCATGCTGGCCCATCAAGCCGACCCTCGAGTGTCCAGAGTGTGAGGAGTGCTCTGTGCACAAGAACCTACAAACCCAAACTGAGCGATGCCCCAACTTGTCCTAATGCGGCAAAGCTGGCAAAACAGCCTCACGACCTGGCCCTGATTCTGAGGTATGTGGCTTGCGGGACGGTTCCTACGTGTATGTTTACAGCAAATGTGCTCATTAGATGCGACATTATTTCTCTGTTTCAAGAACGCTGTTAATCAATGACACAGCTGAAATCAGAGGAACACAATCCTTCAGACGCAGTAATGCAGACACTGTTGTTCTGACCCAGCCTTGCCCCTTCCTGGCGAATAAATCCATGAAATGTGAGGCAGGTTCAGCTGTTTGAAGATGAGGCCCCGGTCACCATCACACCGAGAACTGGAGACCAAGGGTCAGTCACCCTCTTCTGTGCCCCTTAGGAGAGTAAGGCCGGCATTGAGGCTCTCATTCTATACCATCCTGTGCCATCCAGGGCACTGTCTCACCATTCGAAGGTACCAGCCTCAGGCCAGCCATCGGAGGAGAAAACAAGTGGCCAACTCCAGGGACAGCAGAATTCCTGATGGTTCCGCCCTCCCCAACGAGGGACAAGGAATCATGCTCTAAGAAATGACAGCTTGGGTTTCCAAAGCTGAGCAGAAGCTGTACGAAGGAAAGCCCCAAGGTGAGGGTCAGAACCCACCCTTGCCTCCCGACCGCCACTCGGCTGTGTGACCTTGCTCAAGCCACTGAGCGTCTCTAGGCTTCCGTTTCTCTATGGACCAAGCAGAAATGAGCTCCAACTCTACCTCGTGGCCCATAACAAGAGTCAAATAAAGTAAGATACATAGGGCAGGGGGGAACGACAGAAAAACAATACTCTACAAAGGTAAAAGTAGTAGTCCCTGATACCAATCCCTCCCCCCTCCCACCCTGTGGAGGGGAAGGACCCAAATGACTCACCAGTGGCTCTATTGTGCTGAGGTCTTTAATTTTGTTGCCACTTAAATTTAGATGCGTGAGGTTCGGACACTTTTCTGCCAATACTTCCAGGCCCCCTGAGATTCTGTTATCGCTTAGTTCAAGCTAAACAGGGCAGGGAGGGGAAAAGTGCAAAGAGCTGGTAAAATGAAGGCCAAGGGCCCAGAGCACTCGGCCCCCAGCAGACAGGCGAGGGGCAAGTCAGCGCACTTGCCCGGCTCCCCCTCAGTTCCGCTCTGCAAGCACAGAGTAACGACCCCCTCCTCCCTGCCCACACACACTCCTCACCCTATTTACCTTCTTAAGTTTGTTTAACTTTGGTAAGTTTGCGACTGAGGTGAGGCCTACGTTGATTGTACTTAAGAACTCCAGTTCCTCAAATTCATCTGTGAGGCCTTCGATTTTGCCTTCGATCGACCGGCAGTTGTCGAGGACAAGCTCTTTCACCTGCAAAGGGAAGGCCAGAGTGAATGGAGGGGCAGACTCGGGACTGGGGCTGGGGAGGGGGGTCAGGCCTCCTCAGGACGGGGAGACAGGTCCTTCAGTATATGACGGTGGCACCCGCTTGCCTCTCCGGGAGCAGGCCACCGCCAACACCCACCCTGGGCTTCCCACCTCTACCTGAACTGAGGGCAGGGAGGGCTGTAGTAGGGACACACTCCCGAAAGGAGCTTGGGCCGGACCACAGTGACACACTCCATAATCCCTGGTGGTCATTCCAACCCCACTGCCACACTGCTTCCAAACTCCTGTTAAAAATCAGCCACCACAGTCTCCAGCTTCCCGTCAGCCCTGGCCACTCCCATGGCCCCATGGCCTCGGCCTGACCACCTCCCCAGGCCAGCTACCTTCCTTCCCATCCTCAGGCCCCACTGTCCTCCACCTCTGTGCACCTGTGACCCTCTGATTGTGGATGGGTCCCCAGACACACATGGCCGCTTGTTCCCACCGGCTTGCCCACCAGAGCCCGCCCACCAGGTCTGGTGCTTGTCACCATGGTCACCGACTTGGCCTGGCCCAGGGTAGGGGCAGCATACTCTATTCTGCAGAGCAGCCACAGGACTTCCTGTAATGATGGACGCCTCCTGCTCTGCCCATGAAAGGAGCCACTGGCCATATGCAACATGGCTGGGGAGAATGAGGGACTGAGTTTTCATTTTCTTAATTTAAGTGTAAAAAGACACTACTTAAAAAGACACTACCATATTAGGTAGAGCCTCTCTAGGCCCTGCTCTTCACAGGGCCCTGAGAGTAGATGTGAAATCCCCCAAAGTGACAGGCTGAGGCCATCAAAGAACAAAGATCGGTCTTCAGGAAGCACCTCTGTGACCCTATGCCTTCTTTAAAACTCCCTGGAGACAATGTTGCCACCGTAGTTATGTTTTCCTCGTTTCTATTCTTTCCCAAGTTTGGGTCCAAATCCTTTCTAATCATGTAGAAAGTCTGATAAAAAGCCATGTCTTGGGGTGCCTGAGTGGCTTAGTGGGTTAAATAAAGCCTCTGCCTTCCGCTCAGGTCATGATCTCAGGGTCCTGGGATTGAGCCCCGTATCAGGCTCTCTGCTCAGCAGGAAACCTGCTTCCCCCTCTCTCTCTGCCTGCCTCTCTGCCTACTTGTGATCTCTGCCTGTCAAATAAATAAATAAAAATCTTAAAAAAAAAAAAAAAAAAGCCATGTCTCACTGGGTTGGTAAAAGGCAGATGTGGCTGAAGGTGATTCCAGGCTCCAGTACAGATGGGAGGGAGACAAGCTGAAAAGTAAAGAAAAGATCGAGTCTGGGGCTTGAATGACCCTGGGGAGTCAGCAAGGGAGGCCAGGGTGTCCCACCCTCCAGGCAGATGTCTGTGGTTACCCACTCCTGTCCTGCAGTCCAGCTGCTCCCTGGCCACCCAGGGCTGCCAGGCCCCGTAACGGTGACTCCTCCTGGCTGCACCCAGTGCTCGACACCTGACTGCTCGCTAGAACCTTAGGGAAGCCTGCATCCAGGTGGCTGGTATGCTGCTGGCCTGGGACATCCACCCACATGTTACTTGTCTTGGATGGGTCACATGGCATCAGACAGTACAGTCTAGTTCTTCTCAATAGCAGTCCCATATGGTCCAAAGGGTCATGCCAGCCCCTCAGAGTCTTTCTTTCTCCTGGATAAGAGGACCAATTTGCTTAGACCTTCCTGCTGGGCCCAGGACGACCGCCTTGCCACAGTCCCCAGGGGGAATCTTGGGGGAATAGAGTCCGCAGTGGGCCTGCCATGCTCCTTCTCAGCCCACCTCTGTCAGCAGGCAGACCACAGGAGCTCAGGGGCACATCTGGGCTGCAGAGCCCCACAGCTGCCCTGCTTTCCGCCTCCTTGGTGCAGAGAGGTGGTAGGCTCAGCCCAGCACAACAGCACAGTTTGCCAGGAGGGGCCGAAGCCAGGCACAGGAGCTCCTTCCCAGAGCTGACCTGTTCTGGGCCCAGGCACTGGCCGCCAAGGCCCGCCTATCCCTTGGATTTAGGATGGGAGAAGTTAAGTCCTTTTCCACTCCCTCAGTCCCCAGGAGAGGCCAGATGTCTAGGTCAAGCCACCTTCTCAAGGTCACTGGCAAGAGTGGCTGGGAATAAATCCTATGAGGCCTTTTACCCCAGGGCAGGAAATCAGTGTAGAGCCAGGAAGCCTGCCCTTAGGGGAGCAGGGCAAACAGAGGGAGAGCCACTGTGCTGGGGGAGGGAAGGCCACCACCTCTGCGGCACTGGAGCCACAGGGCCCACAGGCTTCAGAAGGCACTGCGGATTCCTGAAGCTCCACCAGAGAAAGACAAATATGAGAAGGGATCCTAGCCCAGCCTCAAAGATTTCAGACGTGTGGTTTTTCCAGATGGGTCAAGGGCTTCTCCTCTTAACGGCCATAAGCCAAGGAAAAGAAGGTCTTAGAGACTGGGGGAGGTGGTGTTGGGAATTGGGGGAATTCTTCCCTGGAAGCTGGCGTCTCTTCCAGAGAGACACAATGCTGCCTGGGAATTCTACAGACAGACCCAGGGTCCCAGTCCCAACTTCCACCACCACGACCAACGGCGGGGACATTCCTCTCAAGGACAATACTTAAGCTGCTACCACTAACGTTTTTTGTGGGTTTGTTGTGTTGGTTTTTTTTTTTTTTTAAGATTTTATTTATTTATTTGACAGAGATCACAAGTAGGCAGAGAGGCAGGCAGAGAGAGAGGAAGGGAAGCAGGCTCCTTGCCGAGCAGGGAGCCCAACGCGGGGCTCAATCCCAGGACCCTGGGATCATAACCTGAGCCAAAGGCAGAGGCTTTAACCCACTGAGCCACCCAGGCGCCCCACCACTAACGTTTTTATTCCTAGTAACAGTCAGATCTTTCCTGAGCCCTCAACAAGTACCCTTAATGTGCTTCACCTGCACCAGCTCACCTAATCCTCACCACTGCTCTCTGGGGGGGAGTTTCCCATCTCACCCCAGAACCACTGGCCCTCAAGTCCCAGGAATGGTCAGCACCAAGCTGGTCAGTGCTGGCTCCTAACTGTTTCTCAAACCTTCCCAAACAAATGTGAGGTCCAAGTTCTCTCAGAACTACCTCAACTCTCCAAGCTCCCCGACACCCTTCTTCTAAGGATTCCACCAGCAGGATGGGGGCCAGTCCCATCAGTCCCCGCCACCGCTAAACTTCCTCCGTAAGCAAAACAAACCCCAAGCCAGCCCTCATTCAGATGAGGCTTCAATCAGGGAGCAAGGATGTGGAGAGGGGTTGGGGGAGTGAGTAGGAAGAGCCCCCCTCCCCAGCCACTTGGGCAGGCCCCCTGCTGTCTGGTCCCAGGTGGCCCTTACAGGTCAGGTACGTGGGGCCTCTGGGACCCCCACCTCTGGGACCCCTACCGGTTTTTGCATTTCCTTCCTGGCAGGGGGTTTCAGCAGTGTTGGGGCAAGATCAAAAAGGTGAGAGAGGGGCAAGGCTTAGACTTGGAGGCTGCTGAGATCACCAAAAAGCCCAAACCACAGCTGCTTTGGGGAGTGACTGTCACTTTGGAGATGGCAGGTAAGCTCCCTGTGAAGTATCTGAAATGGACCAGACAAAAAACAAAAACACCAGCCCAACAGGAGGCCTAGAGTCATCCCATGCACCCCCTCCTGACCCTGGACTCCATGGAAGGCTGCCCTTTCCTAGAGCTCTGGGACAGGCTCACATGTTTCCAAACCCGCAACCAGCCCCACACGCCTCAGACCCACTCGGAGCTCCTGCTCCAGTCCCAACCCACTTCCTCCCCGTCCGTGTGGCTCCAGACCCTTCCAAGCAAAGAGCGTATCCCTTTTACAACCAGGGTGTGTTCTGCTTAAAAAAGAAGAAAAAAAAAATTAAGGTCCACGTCCCCCTGCCAAATCCTGGGTGTGAGCTAAGTGCAAAGTTAAAATTAAACTGAAAATTTGTACTTTGGGTTTAGATTCTCTCCCAACTCCACTGGCCCTTTAAAAATATCTGAATGTGGTTCCTCTCTCTCTCCAGCCCAACCACTGGCTTCCTCCGCTGGTGTCAGAAGCTTTTCAAACACCCATGGACAGAAGTACTCGGGACTCTATGCTTCACCCCTCAGGTGTCAGCACCCCCCAGGGGTCTGTATATTCATCCTCGGCCCCAACTGAGAGGTCGGGTGGGAGGGGGGCAATGAGGCTTCCCAAGGAATCAGACTGTCCGGCTCTGGTATTTCCTGAAAAACTTGTCCCCAAAGCAAGGACACAGCAATCGCTTCTCACCAATGGGAGCGGAACCGTCCGTGATAAACACAAACACATTATTACTCTAAGGAACAACCCATTGCTTGTTTCAAAACTGTGAAATCTTGTCTTCACAGTTCTCTCAAATTCGATCATTTCCTCTCTATTCTCTACACTGCAGTCCTGGTCACGGTCATCTAAGTCACCCCAAGTCTGTTTTTGCCTCCAAATGGGGTCTCTGTGACAGCGGGGGGACAGCTGGACTACTGGAACATTCAAGTAGCCCAACTCCATCCCTGAGCTCTGAGGCTCTGGCTCCGCAGAAAGGGGAGAACGGTATCTGTTTAACCCACGAAGTGCAAACTCCAGCCTAGAAAACATGCCTCCTGGCTTCCTGCCGCTTGGGGGTGGGGGTGGGGGTGAGTCCAAGTTTTTAAACGGACCTAAGGAGGCCCTCCACTAGCCACCTCCCTACCTCCCCCAACTACAGGGCTCCCCACGTCTCACTCCTGCACCACAAATGGTGTTCAGGCCCCCCTCCCCAGGAAGCCTTCCCCCGCCCAGCTCCGAGCATCCCAGGGCACCGAGGGCAGCTGCCACATGAATCATTTAATCGTGTATTAAGCATCCGATCCTCCTAGAGGTCAGGGACTGTCCTTCCCCATAATCAGCCTAGCAGGGGGCGGACACCAGAGTAAGTGCTTAACAAACATCCCGTTACGGTGCCAGGCACAGCACTAGGTGCTGCGCAGTGAGTCAAACTGCTGTGAAACATACAGTGTAATCAGTCCCACACAGATGGGAATGAACCTGACCTCTTCTAGACAATGTGTCCCCCAGGAGGCAGGCCAACTGCGCACACTCCTCTTGACTTGACCCAGTGCTCTGTACACCGACCTCTTGCCTAGAAGCAGCCCCTGCCTCCATAAAGGGTGTACCTGTGACATTGTTATAGAGTAACATGCTGGGGACTCAGAGGCTGCTGTGAGCCACAGTTGGGGTCCTTGCCAGCAGGGGTGTGGTGCCGGCTGGGAGGGTGTTTACCAGCTGCCGTCTGGTAAACAGCTACTGGAGCAGGGTGCCAGGTAGCGGGCCGGAGCAGGGGGACCGAGTGCATTCTTTAAATGCCCAGAGGCCAGGCATGCTCAAGGAAGACAGGAGGGACCCAGAAAAAAACAAGAAAGGGGATGCACTGTATCAAATTCTGGACCAGCTATATAGTTGGCAAGACTTCGTTCAAAATGAAAATTTGAGGCCCACTGCTCAAAAGCCGTTAAGAATTCCAGAGACAGCGACAGCACTGCATTAAACCCAAGGGAGGGCCCTTCGAAGCCCAGGGCCCTGTGTGACTGCACAGGTCACAGGCCCATGATCAGGGGGCCCTGATTTAAAAGGACAGCTCAGGCCTAAAACAGAGATCACTGAAGGCCAGAACCAGAAAGAAGGAAGCTCTGGCGAGAACAGCTCTTTATGTTTCCAGGACCTCCGGAGGCAACGTGGAGAGGTGGACAGAAGGCAGGCTCTGGAGTCAGACAGACTGGGCTCCAGTCCACATTCTCCACTTGCTGGCTCATCTCACCTCTCCTGAGCTTCCGTTTCCTCCGATGGCAGTAATGCCCATCACCTAGAGCTGGATTACGTGAAATAACGCACTTAGAGCATCCCCTGCTTGGAAAAAGCCACTTGTCTTCTCCCGGATCCACAGCCACCTCTCCCCACTGTGTCCACAGTCACGGCACGAGAATGGGAACAAAGGGTGGTCGGCACATCTGAGCCACCAAAGTTGTCTTTCATGAAAGGCATGAAGCTTCATAACATTTTGGAGAGCGAAGATGTTACACCCAAAATACACCCCTCTTGACTTTGTATCTACACCTTGTTTTGTTTCTTTTTCCCCCAGGAGCCTCCAGCCTTGATTTTTTTTTTTTCTTTCACTGAGCAAGAATTCAATAAATATGTGTAGCTTTGGTTTCAACCCTGTCAGTCCCTGACCAATTTAGTTTTCAGGTTCCAGTCTTGCACAGAAGAGGAGACTCAAATCAAATTGACCCCGTGTTTTTTTGGTGCTCATGGGTTTTAAATAGGTCAGCTTTTAAATGGGCCATCCCCTGTTGCAGATTCCATTTCTAGCTAGAAGGCCAAACTGTTTGAGTCACCAAGGCTGAGGGGAAATGAGCTTCTTCCCAAAGGTGTTCAATAGGAGCGACAGATGCTTGTGATTCTGTTGTTTCGACCCTAAAATCTCTACTTTTGCTTAACAGTCTGTGGGGCAAAACCTGCAAAAACCGGTCAGGTTCCATGAGGGGAAAGCCAGGCTCTGGGAGAAGAGTCGGACATTTTGAAAGCTGGAAAGGCCTTCGGGATCATCTAGGTCAGTGGCTTTCTGACCACAGCCCACAGTAAAAAATACATTCCTGCCTTGGCTCAGTATACCCATGTGGTGTGTACAGGCACACACACCAAAACAAAACATACCCAATCACAATGACTCTTTTCTATTACATTGCTTTTAAAACACTGGTCCAGTTTAGCCCTCTTTTTGCAGAGGAAAAGACAAGGCCCAGAATTGGCCCTGGGCCCAGGAAACCCCGAGTGGGGTGGTCCTTCTGCCACACCATTTGCTCTGATCAAAAACCACCGTTCCCAGTGGAAGACTGTGCATCCTTCACATTGCTCACGAATTTCTGCTAACAGGAGGATATTCTGCAGCCCCTGGGGTCACTATGACTCTGGTCTCTGCACCTTAAAGATCTTTTAAAATCTTAACTAAGGGGCAGGGTCCCCAAATTACCTTAAAACAAAACAAAACAAATCTCTCCAAGAAGAAAAGCATCTGAGTGTCTGGATTTTGTTTGTTTCCTACAATAGAGCTCGGAAGGCACGGGTGGGAGCACATGGCCGCGGGAAGTCGGTGACGCCATCCTTATTATTTTAGGGAACCGTGGAACGCAAGCCGAGGCGCGCTGCGGCGTAATTAAGCTGTCGGCCAGGCCCAGGGAACAGGCCGAGCGCCGGCGCGGGGAGGGCCCGTATTAACATAAAGCCTGTGACTGGCTCCTGCGCTGCCTGGAACCGGATTCCTCCCTCCTCCAGCGGGCGTGGGGAGGTCTTGGTTTCTGCCTGGCCGAGAAAGAGGAGCTGGTTCCCTTGCAGATGCTTCCTCCAGCCAGAAGGACAGACGCAGCTGAACTGCAGGCCGGCCCCGGCAGCTGTAGGACCCGGGCTTTGGGCTGGTCCAGTGGGCCCATTCAGCAAGTGAACTCCCAGCAGAGCTGGGGCCGCTCCCTGATGTTCCACCCTTGCTTGCCTGCCTGGACACCTCATTCCTCCCTTCCGGACCCGTCTAGAGTCTACTCCACTTCCAGACCCTGTCCGTTCCACCTCTTGGACGAAGGCCTCCCTGATCACCCAGACCCTGCCCCAGCCCTACCCGCTTTGAGCGCATGTGAAGGACGGTATTCCCAGGGCAGCAGAAAATAGGCCCAGAAGGCTGTCTGGGCCTGGGAAGTGGGGAGGAGTCATCTTGGTCTGACTTGGCTAGAGAAAGGGGGTGTAGGGGGTACGGGGAGAGGTGAGGTCTGGGAACTGGTGGAGGGCACAATCCACTGGCAATCTAGCAGGCTGCCTCTTCTCCTTGGCTGTCCCTCTGCACCTGTAGTCCCAGAGGGCGGGATGAGGCAGGAGTCTGAAGTGCAGTCCAGCGAAGGCCCTGGTCCCAGCAGGTGGGATCTAAATGGGGACCAGGAGAAAGAAAGGGGGACAAGAAGCGTGGAGGTACAGTGCCAAGGATGGTCACTGTCCAGTCTGATGACTGGGATGGCCCCTGGTTACT
The DNA here is from genome assembly GCF_030435805.1 of Mustela lutreola. Taxonomy (NCBI): domain Eukaryota; kingdom Metazoa; phylum Chordata; class Mammalia; order Carnivora; family Mustelidae; genus Mustela; species Mustela lutreola. The sequence goes on from NC_081296.1 coordinate 55,377,939, forward strand.
TTGCCAGTAACTTGTCCTATGCCTTGGGGCAGTCCCCTACTGCGCACGCTGGACAATGGAGCTTGAGTGCAGAGAGGAGGCCCCCTTCTGTGGGTCCACATACTTTTAATCCCACCTCACATCCAAACTCAGCCTCTATTCCCCAAAAGGAAGTGGGAGATTTCATGGACAGAAAGAGCCCAGAATTCATCCCTGAGGGATGCCAGGAAGGAAATTTGGGGCCCCAGACAATTAATGAAACACAAAAATCAATCATGTAATCTCTTAAAACAAATCGGGATCACAAAAACAGCCCCCAGAGGCAAAGGGTGTTGAGTTCCAAATGCAGAAGTCTGGCATCGTCCCCTCTGATGTCTGCCATCTCCCACGGCAGCAGGGAGTAGGCAGCTCAGCCCATGGGGTCCTAGTCCCTGTTCGACAACACTGTGGTTCACAGAAAACCACACTGTCCGTGATGATCATATTAAAGAGCCATAGCTGGCCCCATGCAACAGAAGAGCCATGAGGAGACAGAAAAGAAAGGCCTGGAAAGCAGAAAGGCAAATCCTAGCCCATCTTCCTGAAACACTGCTTTGAACATGTCCTGTCAGGTCCTGTCACTCCTGGTCCACTGCCTTTACCAGCCACGGGGACTGCAAAGCCAGAGGATTCCCAGACTCCCAGCGACCCGGTGTGCCAGGACCAAACACCCAAGGCGGTTTGTCCCCACCCTCACCTCTCTGTCAGCCTCCCTGCCCTGCAGCCAACATGGTGACACCACCTGGCATTTCTTCCCATGTGACAGGTGACAAAGTGGTTCCCCAGACATCACTTCGTTGACTCTGCAGATGACTGGAAGTATACCCATCAGATCCCTCTCCCAGGAAAATGGCCCCTGCCCACCAGGGCCCTCTGAGAGAGCGCTGCTTGGCCACAGGGCACCTGGCAGTCCTTCTTTCTGCGGTCTCTCCTCCAAACACTGCCTTACCAAAGTCTGAGGTCTCCGTGTTTCCCTGCTGGTGCCCTGCCCACAGGGGTTGGCCTTCAGTAAACACTTGCTAAGTGGTCAAAATGGACTGGGTCACTCAAGCCAGAGCCAAGAGTGGAGCAGGGGTGGGCAATGGCTCCGAACAATCTAGATTCTAAAAGGCTAAAGAACCCCTTACTCACTTTCTGCAGCAAAGCATCCCACTAATTCCACTCTTAGGCAAATCCACAAACATGGCTTCCTGGACCCCCTGTCTGGGGTGGCTGCCTGGGGTGGCTGACTGGGGCTCCTGAAATCAGACTCGGGGATCTTTAGCCCAGCTGGGATCGCCTGTGGATAGAAGGGACTGTGTGCTGTGGAAATGCCACTGGAGTCCTCAAGTTAGCAGGGTCTGAAAAGACAGCGCAGGGTCTCTGCGGTGGGTCCCACGTGGACCTTCACAGCTACCCAGTCCCCATGGTTCCCGACATGGAAGAACAGTCCACAAAACAAAAGTTAATTCACTGGCTTCCTCAGTTTCACTCCTCGGGGCTCCATGAGCTGGCACGTCAAGCCTCTGCCCAGCCCGGCCCAGCAGCACAGCCCCGAATGTGCCTCTGATGGAACTTCTAGCTGGCTCTTCCAGAGTGCTTCAGAGAAGCCAAGGACCCCATCAGCACCACTGGACCCAAATCAGCTCCTCAGGTATCTGATGAAGCTCAGTGGAAACCAACCCAGTGACTCACCCAAGGTCACACAGCTAGCCCATCATGGAAATCCAAAGTCCTTGGGCTGTTCTCCATCCTCTCTCAATTTAGGGCCCACACCCCAAAGCCTCGGGCCTCTCCAGAGTGAACTCGTTAAGGCAAGAGGAAACAAGGAAATGGGCTGTGAGGAAGAGGGCCCCAGGCCGGATCCCGGCCCTCCTCCCTCCCTCCTGCCTCCGCGCACCCCCAGCAGGGCTGGAGATACAGAGAGGGCAGAGAAAAAGGCTCAGTTGTCTCCTTCCCTGCCACCTGAACCCAAGATGACAGCGGCAGTGGCAATGACAGAAGCGAGCAAACAGCATGGCACTCAAGTCCCCCCATCCAGTCATCCATCTGAAGCCACGATGAGGGACAGACACAAAACCCAATCTCACACAAGTGCCTAAAGCTGGGGGTGCAAGTTTCTTCTATCCACAGCAAATCAGCCAAGGGTCTCACATACGAAGCAATTTAATGTCAGTTCTTTCTCCTTGAGAGAGATGGGACATGTGCAACTTGCCTAAGTCTGTAAATGACAGGCTTACGGTCAAAGTATTAGAGAGGGACGTGGGCCCAACGTCCCTATCTGTTCCATGTCTGCAGACTGGCGGGGCAGGGAGGGGAGTAGTGGCAGGAGGGTGAGGAAGGAAGGGGGAAGCGAGAGGCTGCCCGGAGAAAGGAACACGGAGGGCAGAGGGACAGACAAACCCTGAAAAACGCCATAGGCACTGAAAAAGAGAGAAGAGATGATACACATAAAGGTTCAGCACATTCTGCGGGACTTCAGAGACAGAACTTGACCAGTATTTACTGTCTTTTAAAAAACAGGGTCCGGGTTAGGTTCCTGGTCCTTTGCAGATCTACTACAGCTGCTATAATCTCAAAAATGCTAAAAGCCAAGCCAAAGACCTTACAACCTTTATGATTCTAGAGGGGTCAGGGCGGGGCCCCACCACTGAAGAGACCTACTGAGTTCTGTCTTCATCCGCAGAGCCCATTCCAGGCTGTGTGGACAGAGACAAGTCAATAAGGGACAAGGTGCCTCGGTCAGGGTCCCCAAATACTCTGCTCCAACAGGTCTAAACCTTAAATTCTGAACCTTGAAGCCGAATGTTGAGGAAGGCCCTGAGGGTGGGAAGGGCCCTTACAGCTGCAGGCACTGGGAGGACAAAGGAACTGGCAATGATGGGGGGGCAGGGGCGCACGCCCGGGAAGAGAAGTCTTGTAATAAGCCATCTTTCTGCAACTATTTGAAGGAGTGTTACATGCATGCATAAGTCCAATTCTTCCAGGTTTTCTGGCACTTCAAGAACTGAGATCAGTGTGCAGGAATTGAAAGAGGCCGTTTTCAGTCCCCGTGTAAACTATAAGAGTGTTTAATGGGCACCTGGGTGGTCCAATCAGTTAAGTACTCAGGTCATGATACCCGGGTCCTGGGATGGAGCCCCGCTTCAGGCTCCTTGCTCAGCAGGGAGCCTGCTTCTCCCTCTCCCTCTGCCTGTAGCTCCCCGTTTGTGCTCTGTCAAATAAATAAATAAAATCTTAAAAAAAAAAAAGTTGCTGAAACACAAGAATGTAAAAAATAAATAAATAAATAAATAAGAGTGTTTAAGTCATTACAATTGTTCCCCAAAGGAATGGGCTGCTCTGAAAAATCCGTGCGTGGTCTCCCTGAGTATACAAATCAGAGGCTGCTAAGTGACCGTCCGCAGAGGACTCCACACACACCTGGTGCCGAACGATTATTAAATGAATTAATATTATATGATGAAGCTCTGTAAAGAGAGAAGCCTTGGGTCTTTTTCACCTCTTAAAAAAGGCTATGATTTGCTTCTTCCCTCTTTAAAGAAGTGTTACTCGTTTAGGCCATAGGGCGATTTTACTCATTCCACAATATTTACAGAGTATCTATTCCATGCCAGAGTCTGGCGTTAGCGATCCAGTTGGAGATCCAGTGCTAAGCACAACGAGCCAGACCTCATGGGCTTACATCCTAGCAGGGAGCGAGACGCTAACCCAACACATGTAAGCTGTATGTAATCCACACATATACTAGACAGGAAAAAACCGGGGAGGAACTGGCAACAGTGGGAAGGGACACCACTGAAAGGGTGGCCAGGAGAGACATACCCAAGGTGAGTTTCCAGTAGGGACCTGAGGCCAAGTGAAGTCCAAGGGGAGAACTTTCCAGGTAGAGGGAAGAGCCAGGGAGGGCAGAGACCCTGAGCGGGGAGCATATGTGGCTCTTCTGGGAAAGAGCTAGGATGACAGGTGGCAGCAAGAGAATTTGTGGAAGGGAAGGGAAGGAAGGGAAGTGGTGGCATGAGGATGGAGTGGGAAGAAAGCTGCTGTCATAGCCACCCTTACACACATACGGGACATCCTGCCTGGAACTAATGGTAAGGGGGTGAGCTTTCCAGGCAGTGGAGGGCAGAACTGTTGGGACCACAGCAAACGGGGGATAAGACTCAACATGTGACTGCAAGCCTGAGATTTCCACTACCCTTCCACAAAGGAAACCAGTGCAGGAGGTTTACTTAGGGCTGTGCTCACCTGGTATTTCCAGGTAGAAATGGGCCTACGCCACACATACCTCCAGGAAGTACCATGTGGCAGAATGTTCGGATTAGAAGGGTTTGGCCTCACAGAAAGCAGTGAGAGAAATCCTAGTTTGGTTCCAGGCCTGGGAACTGCGTGGCTTTGGCCAAGACTTCCTGAGACTCCATTTCCCCCTCTGTGCAATGGGTAGAATTCCTACCAATCCCACAGGCCTCTGCGGGACCAGATGAGGTGAACTGTGCAGTCCTGGAGGGCAGGAGGAGGGGTTTTAGACTCAAGTTTCTCACCCAAGACTTTGCACCCTGGAGAGCAGAGATGAGGTGCTATGTTGCTCTGACTCCCCCACACTGCCTTGCACTTAGCTCTCAATTAATGTTTGCTGAACTGAAATGCATTAAAAATAACCTGGGAAAACATTCTGCCATTTTTCTTCCTATCAAACTGCAGCACTTTGCCAGAACGCTCCAGAACAGTCTCTCTTCACTGCAATCCTCCTGTCTGGGGGAAGAACCAACTGAGTCACACCAGGGCAAGGTGTTCAGAGGACAAACTGCCAGGCATGGGGACAGGAACAAGGCCCACACCGCTGCAGAAGGCCACTTGCTCTCGGTATCACCCTGGCCTTTCTCAAACAGCCTGGGCTCATCCAGGTCCAGGCCACCAACAGAAGGGACTGCAGACCACCCTAGGACAGGGCCAGAATCTCCTGGACAAGCCCACAAAAGCCAGAGATACACCCAACATAGACAACATCGCCCTTCTACGCGAAGCCTTGCTCTAATCCAATCACCTCATTATTCAGATGAGGAGACTGAAGCCCCGATAGATAGAACAGCAGGTCCAAAGTCACTTTCACTATTTTTTTCTTTTTAATATTTTGAGTAAGTAGTAACATTCATTCTCATGACTTCAAAACCAAAAGGCATAAGATTCAGTTAATTCTCCCCCTGATCCTGCCCAGCTAACCATCCCACCCATTAAATATCCTTCCAGAGTTTGCTGACACATATACAGGCAAATTCAAAATCTTATTTTTTTCCCTTTTACCCAAAATGTGCATATTATATGCTGATCTTTGTTTTTCTTGTGAAGCTTGTGTAATACAGTTCACGAAAACCTTCCTCGTTTCTTACTTCCATCGTGTCCCATTGTGCAGATGTACCATCGTTTTCCTTAACCTGTCCCTTATTGATGAGTATTTGGGTTGTTTCCAATCTTGTGCGATAATAATGTTGTGATTTATACAAGTGGGCACATACCTCATTTTGTGTTCACCAAACTTATCAACCTTTAAGAGCTGGAATCAAATCCTACTTCTGACCCACAGAACAGCTGTCCCAGAGCCTCAGGGTCCTACAATTTAATGGGTTCATCACTGTACCTACGTGGACAAGTCACTTCACCTCCATTCCTTCAGTAAAGGCTTAGAACCTACCAAGGCCAGGCACCACACCAGGCACTAGGGACTCAGGGATCAAGGTATCCTTGCCTTCTGCACCCAGATTGTCCAGTCTGGAGGGACAAGAAGAAGGGACTCACAGGGGCAGCTCCATGTGCCCCAAGGGCCCGTCTCCCCATCTGGTAATAGATGGCTATAGATATATCTTAGGAGTATCATTTGCCAAACACCTAACATGATCCAAGGCTTGCAGTAGGTGCTTAGGAAGGGGGAGGCCTGACTCCTGCCCCAGAAGGGGTCCAGTTAAAGGCAAAGCAGCCAAAACACCCTGCCACGCCTCTCCCACAGTCTCCACTTTGGTCTTCTTAACTAATGCTGGAGCACACTGCTACTTAAGTTTTTGGGACAGCACCTAAGCCCCTAATTGCCTTAGCCTACTTTTACTGGAAAAGGATTTGGTCTTCTCCCACTTTTCAGACCCTCTGGAGTCCTCTGAGAACCCCTAAGTATGCCTCTCCTCTGTGTGCTTAAGCCCTCGTGTTTGAAGTTATGTCAGAGCCACAAGGGGAAGGTCAAGTCAGACCCTGGCACTGATAGGCAAGGGAAGGTACGCAGGGTTGACTTGCTGGGATTTCCTTGACAATGTAAAATGATCATTTAGGGGGGAAAATAACCCGAAGGAGAAAAATCATCGAACTTCACACTTACTTCCTTTACTTTAATGTGTTCCATGTTACAATAAAATATTTTTAAAAATCCGAATTGCTGGTATCCCATGTTCACCCTCCACGGGAAAGACAAATGCAGCGGATTTTACAGAGGAAAGAAAGAAATAATATCAGGAATCTAGAACATTTTCATATTATCAGCAGCCCCAAAGTGGCTGGGAAGATGCAGGAAGTCACAGTTAAGATCCAAGGCAGCTTGAGGTCACTGACCTGGCTTTGCACCCAAGCACAGCTCCTCAGGAGGGTATGACCTTGAGCTAGTTCCTTAACTAGGTATATGAACCTCCCTTTCCTCATCTGTTAAAGTGGGAATAATCCCACTTATTTTACAGCATTTCTGCACAGATTAAATAAGAATAAATATGGTATCTGGCACATAGATACTCAACACCTAGAAACAAAATACTTGCAAAAAATATTACATATTTCTCAGTATTTAGTAAAAAAATGAAAATGCAGTGCCTTCCCTTTAGAAGCCCAAAGGAGAACAGTGGTCATCAAATTTATCCAGCCCCCATAATAATGGAAAGCCGTTTCCCTAACAGGCTAATTAATGAAGTCTTACTTCACCAGCGCTCCTTTCAACTTCATGTGGGACACCTTCTTCTAGAAGAAAACTATCAGCCAATTAAGGCTGGTCCTTGGGAGAAGAGGTAGATCAGGGCTGGTTCTGTGACCTGATTTTACTGTTTCTCCCTGAAAATAAGCCCTAGGGGCCCTCTGGTGAGTCCTACCTCACCAGCTTTGGTCAGAGGCATCAGTACGGTGTCCGTGGCCCCCAGAGAGATACCTAAACCCTCAAACCAGACTGGGAGGGCCAGATAGAATTCCAAAAGTCACAATCGCAATGGGCTCCTCAGAGAACCTGGCTCTTTCAGAAAGAACAGTGGAGATCCCACAGAGAGGGGCAGCAGGAGCCTGCAGTCACCCAAACCGGGCCATATCTCTGCCTAGGCAGGGAAAGACCAACACCAGGTGGTTAGCCCTTGCCTGGAGGGCTGACTGGTGGACATAAGATGTGTTTCAACTTTCTGCCCTCCACCCTCCAACTCACACAGCCATAAATGAGGAAATAAGTCTGCTATTGTTAATAAATGCAAACTTGCAAGTACTGATCTTTCAAAGCTTGAGTCTTGACAGGATAATAAGACATTCTGGGATGAAAAGGCAGAGGGTCAGCTGGCCCGGGGAAATGCCCAACACTGGTGTGAGCAGAGTACTGGCCAGTTATGTTTTGTCCCCACCTCTACCACATCATCCTTCCTATTTATCATCTCATGATTCTGCATCTTAACCGCCCTGGGCATCAGCTGGCTCCTCAGCAAGGATGACTCGTAGGGATTCCGAGATCAGATATTCTAAGGTTCTGGTTCACCGGGACCAGATGTCCACTGTAGGTTATTCAAGTGACTGCTCAAATGCCACCTCCTCGGAGAGGCCTTCCAGGCTCACACATCCCCTCGAACACAGCTTGGTCTTCTTGGGACCCAGCACAACAGGAGTCTTGCCTTTTGTTTGCCGACCATCCCCCTCTGTGGACCAGGAGCCCCACATGCACAGCACAGAGGACAAGCCTGTCTAGCGCACTGCTGTGTCCAGAATGCCCAGAGAAGACCCAGTGCACAATGGTCAATCTATGTGAAGGTGAATGACCCCTCCACAGCCTTTACTATCTGCAAAAACTACCCTCCTAACTCTGGTTACCATCAGGCACTAGCTGGCTAAGTGCTGCTTAGCGTCAGAGACATCTGTGGACTTCATAAGCTTCCCCGGGCCAGCAAAGCATCTGCCTGACACAAGTGTATTTCGCAGGACAGCGGGCACCTTGCAGACCAAGACCCAGACCTTGTCGGAGTCCATGGCTACTGGTCATACACAGAGGTGTATTTTCACTTCCATGTCAGAGCCTCCCCTGTGGCCACTCCTGGCAGTGACCACACTGGCCACTGGAACTGAGGGAAGGCTCCCAAGTGCCTACAGAGGCCAAAAGCCTGCCCTGAACCACGTACTCCTTCACTCTGAGGACAGCATTCCATTTCTGCTCCCATGACCACAGCACCTCTGCATCCCCCCAAAACAGCAGCTCCGGAAGGCCCTACTCTAGAAGCCTCCCCAGACTCACGGACCACACCTAAATGTGCAGACACACCAGCCCTCTTGACCAAGATACACAGAGGCATATCTGCAACAGAGCTGCAAATGGGGGCTAAAAGGAGCAGAACCAGTCATTATGGCGGCAGGCCAACCGCTGCAGATGGGAGGCTTGGATTCTTCCAGCCTCCCAGACACAGCTGGGGAGCTGTACCAGAGTGCACGCCTGCCTACCTTCCCCAGGCCATGCCCAGGGTGCACCCAAATCTCCCTGGGGAAAAGGAGACATGCAGAAGTGGCAGGAACGCCCTGGGTGACCAGGATGGCCAATTCCCGGCCGTCCATATGGAACAGGCTCTGCTGCCAGAACAGACAGATCCTTCCCACAGGCAGCTAGGCGGGAGGCTGGAGATGCATGACGTCATCACATAGCCTTCCCAAGGCACCCAGCTGCCAGGGAGCTGTGGAAACGCTGACCTGACCCCATGGAGAGCTGAACCACCACGCACCCCACAGTGAGGTGCTCCGGGAAGGAGCTCAAGGGAGGGAAGCAAACTGCACTCTTCTGGGGAGTGGAGGAAGACTGCCTGGAGGAGATGTCTCAGGAGCTATCTGAACACAAGAGGCCCGAAGGGGGCAGACCCAGAGTTCTGAGAGGCAGGAGGGTCTATGGGCAGGCCCTGTCCAGAAAAGACAAGCCGGGCAGACGTCATAGGGAGAAGGGCAAGAGAAGCCCTGGGGCAGGGGATGTCTGTAGCTCCAACAGCCCCTCCAGCCCCACATCCACAGAAACATGCAGATGTTTTCCTGCCTGGGGCCCCTCCAGCCCCTTCCCACCTGCAAGAGCAGCTCCAAGGGAGGCCTCCTTCGGGGCAGGCAAAGACAGCTCTCCCCAAAACTGCTCCCACCACACACAGGCTCAGACACCAAACAAGGGCCTTCTTCAGACGGGCCGCCCCTTCCCCAGCCCTGTTCCAACAGCTCCTCCAAGCCCAGGCTGGTTAGCATCTAGCCTCCAGGGGCTATCCACTACACACACCTGGCGTAAACATTTCTTTCAGTCCCGACCACAACCCCAGGGAAAGCAGGTATTATCGTTAGTCACCCTTCTCCGGACGAGGCAGCTAAGGCTCATGGGAAACCTGCCGGGTGTCGTCCCACAGCGGAGCGCAGCAGCTCAGGCCCTGCCTGCTACGCCTGCCTGCTTGGCTCTGGGTCCCCTCCCTCCTACAAAATGCCCCCTGGCCTCTCAGTCCCCTGGGGACAGAGGAAGGGTCACCTCTGGACTTGCTCAAGAGATGCCACCGGACACTCCAGCAGCAGCCCCATGGGGAGACCAGTACAGGTACAAGTGTGAGGAGCTGGAATGTGGGTACATGAGGGGGGCCAGGCCAAGGAGCAGAGCAGCCACCCCTCCCTGTGGCTGGAATGCCACACCCCACTTTCCTCTTTTCCTTCTCCCATTTTCTTCTTCTTTGACATGCACTCGGCTTACGTCTTCCTACCTGCTGTGAAGTTCTGCACCCTGCCTCAATGTGGCAGTCCCCGACTGTGCTTCAGAGCCCCCTTCGGAGCAGGCTAAAAATACACGGACTGGGCACCACCCTTAGAAGCAGATTCTGAAGCTGGGTAGAGCCTGGGGATTTCTTAAAATGCTCCCCTGGCGGCTCTAACACAGCTGGGGTTGGAGCCGCATACCCTTCTTCTCTGGTCGGTGCTCTACCTCCCCAGCCCCACCAGAGACCTCACTCCTGTCTGTATCCTGCCCCCAACCCAGAACATAGGAGCTGGGTTCAGCACATTCCAGCTGCTACCCAGATTCTTAACCAGCATTCACAAAACTCCCTGCATCATTCTGGAGGCTGGGCACACAGGCCATGGCAGTGAAAGTGGGCTCCCTGCACCCTCCCTGCCTTCACAGCCACACCATTTGGGCCTGCTGGGGAGGCCAGCAGCTAGGGATGGAGGAAGCTGGTTACATAATGGGCAATGAGTGCCTCCCTGGGATACATGCCCCTGAAGAAATCTGTAAGGAATCCCTTAAAATGTACTATTACAGGTTCTTGCCTCAACCTCACCACCTGCTACACACACATACACACACACACACACACACACACACTCTCTCTCTCTCTCTCTCTCCCTCTCTCATGACTTCTGAGGGAGGCAGCAGGATGCAGATATCAAGGCCTTCTGGACACTTCTGACTGCACAGACCTAACACGACGCTGCACACAAGGAAACACCATGGGCCCTTCTCCAGACTTGACTCCAGCCCTCCATGCCTGCTCTTCCAGCCTGCAGCAGACCCTGCCTTATCCCTTACTCCCAGCCTGAGGACAAGGAGGAGAAAGCCTCCTCTCCCGACCAGGGTCAGCCTCCGTCTGCTGCTCACCTCAGGCACTTGGGAGCCTCACAAGACATCTGCAGACCCGCACAGGGGTTTGCCTTCACTGGACCCTAAGGGACGGCCTGAAAGGGGCTGGGGGAGTCTGTGCAGAGCAGACACCAGCCAGAAGCTCAGCGAACATTCCCTTCGCTGGGGATCTCGGGCAGACTGCTGCATTTCCCCTGCTTGTCAAAGAAGGGTTAAGAATGCTCTCTGCCCGGACCCATCACACACCAGAGCTGGGAAGTTCTGAGCAAGGAGAGAGTGCTGGGTAAAGTATGGGCATGCCTTACACAGCCCAGACCTTCACGACCAAATTAAAAATAAAACCAACCACAGATCAGTCTCCTAAGTGGATCGGCCAGCACAATCTACTGACCTGCAGGAAGAAAATATCAGGACATTTAAATATTTTTGGATATCTACTTCTGAGGTTTATTTTCATTTTTTGGTGTTATGTTTTATACCGTACATACGCCCACATGGGGTGTGTGAACAATCCATGAACTAACAGGTAGATAAGCTAGGGCTGAGATTCAAATTCTTCCCACTAGGGCTGTAAAAACCAGAAACATCTGAGGACCACAGGGTATGAAGAAAGTGTGAACCAGCCCAGAGGCAGGAGCTCACTCACCCAAGGAGAGAACAGAAGGGTGGGAGTGGGGGGTAATGAAGCCTACATCGTTCCTGATATTTGTTTCAGGGGCTTGTGCTTGGCTTTCCAGACAGAGAGCAATGACAATGACAAGAGCACGTAAGCTCCCTGGTCTCTTCATTCAACCAGAATTTCTAGAATGTCCACCATGTGCCAAGGGCAGTGCTGTGCTGAGGGCACCCGGTAACGTGTACCAAAAACGGGGACTTCAAATCATGCGGCTACACAGGGGGACAGAAATGCTCATGAAAACACTCACATTCAAGAATGTATAATTACCAACTGAAGCACTGTGAAGGAAATTTCTGTAAGAGTTTCTTAACAAAAGAACCAGACCCAGAGCTGAGGAGGGAGCATGAGGGAGCTGGTAGAGACAATTAGATGCTAAGTTGGTGACAGTGGTGGCAGTTATGGCCTGGAGTAGTTTTGTGGGAATAAAGGCCAGCGCCGTGGGAAGGTGGTGAGGGAAAAGATGAAAGCACGCCACAGCCAGTCCACACGGGACCTCAGTAAGGTCTCAGTAAGGCTCTTGGACCATCTCCCAAGAGCACTGTGGGTCTGAAGCACAGCGACATGATTACATCTGTGTTTGGTTCTCACCATGCTGGCTGAACATGGCTCAAGGGGGCTGCTGATGTAGGGACATCAGCTGGCAGGCAGGAAAGGATGCTATTTCGAATAGACAGGACTTGGGACAAACAGAAGATCATGGGTGCATCTGCAGGAGCACAGAGGTGACCGAAGACAAAGGGATCTTTTTGGACACTCAGGTGGAGACATCAGGTAGGTCCTATGCGGAGCCAGGAGTTCGGGGCCGGGAGGCCCTTATCAGATTGCAGGGAGGGCATGGTCCCTTCCGCTATCAGTGCAAGAGAATGCAGATCGAGAGTGCCCATGCCCCAGTCTTCGTGGCCACACAGAGGAGGGACCCACAAAGGACCCCAGAAACAAGGAGTGGCCAGAGCTGTAGGAGATGTACTGGAGAAAGGGGAGAGCAGGAGAAAACAGCCCTCAGGAAGGTCAAGGTGCAGACACTGCTGAGGAATCATGTAAGGGAAGACTGTCTGTCTAGAGCTGTTTAGGAAGCCAACCGGAGGGGGAGGGCTGAGGTGTCGGAGAAGTGAGGGCATGGAGAAGGTGGTTCTAGACAATTCAGGAAGTCTGACTATAAAAGGCAAGAGAGAACTAGGCAGCAGCTACGGTGACACGGTAGATCAAGCCAGGTTTTCTGTTTGCTTTGAGATGGGAGAAACATCTTAAGCCTCAGAAGGACCAAAGCAGCGGAGTGACTCAGGGGCCCAGGAGGCAGAAGGGAACTGAGCAGACCAGACCCCGAGGGCAGCGAAGATGGGCACGGATTCCAGACTCTGCTTGGGCATTTCTTCAGAAGCCAGGTGTGGATCATTTGTGAGAGGGGAGGGGGTGGCCAGGAGGGCAAGGAGACAGGGTCAGAGGGCAGTCTGGGGAGGGGGTATGACACGGCTGCCCTGGACAGTGAGCAAAGGCACAGTCAGGGAGAGGGTGGGCAGTGGGTGACCTTACCGTCTTTAGCAACTGCATGGGATCCCGTGCTGGGGCTGCTCAGCGGGATGGAGATGCTACAGCCATACCCACATCTAGAAACAACACATTTACTATTGAACTGCTTGTGAGGAAGAAGACTTCTGCCAAGTTAGAATTTCTAGCTTCTAGTCTCCTTTCTTACTGAAACAAATGTGACTTTTTAATATAATGTGTCTGTTGTTAACGTGTGTGTGTGTGTGTGTGTGTTTTAAGTGAATGCCGACAATGGTGCTCCAGCAGAAGCAACCATAATACCAATAACGGGTACGGTTCACTGAGCACTTACTGGGCGGTGGGTACTATTCTACCATCCCTTTACAGAGAGAGGAGAAGTGCCATGGCTCAAAGTGGAAGAGACAGGAAGCATCACCCAGGTAGTCTGGGTGTAAGCAGGAGCCAAAGACACTCTCCTCTCTATCCCTAACAGCCTCTCCTCCGTGCTGGGAAATGTCGGAGTCAGTGGGCAACCTGCACAGGGTGTGGCACACGGAGGACAGACAGTGACCCGCGGTGAGTGTGCAGAGAAGGGGGGGCATGTTTGGCTAGGGGTCCTCGGGCATAACCAGGAACCTTGGGAAGCGTCCACCTGAGGGTAGGAATTTAGGGTAAGGATTCCTTAATGCCATGCGAAGGCTTGGAGTGGCAAAGAGCTAGAATCCAAAGGGCCACATTTGAGAACATGGGGACCCAGGGACGAGCTGGTTTAAAAGCAAGAGAAATCACTATTGACCTTAGGTGGAGGGATTTCACAAAGCTACAAATGGCCTTCTCTCGTTCTCCCAAATCAAACCACAAGATGTTTGAGTGTGAAGGAAGCTTAATATTCATCTTTTAATGGTTCTCAAATAATCACAAGCAATACGATCAATTTGTGGGTCAAAGCCAGAACAGTTTGTTTTTGTTTTTGTTTTTTTAATGAACAGAAGTGTTTTCCATGGAGTAAGGAAGCATCTTGTCATTGTTTTGTGTAACCTATAAGTATATACACACTGAATAGTGGTGTGAAACACATTTTTATGGTAGGATCAGAGTTGGAAAGCCACTCATCTAATACTCCCATTTTAGAGCAGAAGAAACAGAGGCCCCAAGAAGCCAGCAGCATGTCCAAGTTAGTTAACAGCAAAACTGAGAATAGCACACAAGTCTCTAAAAGTCTTCTGCTAATTTCCTCCCCAAACCGGAATCTCCAAACACAAACATCTCTGGGAAAGACAGCTGTTGACTTTAATCCACATTAGGGTAAGTGATAGTGGAGTAAGTAAGCTGATCTTGTAGATCTGCTGCCTAGAGCGAGTTCTGGTAAAGAAGATAGGTGAGCACACCAGGGCAGCTGAGGGGCTGACACAAAATAGATCGGAGCGGAAACACAGGGGTTGCAGGGTGTGGCTCAGTGGGCATAAGCCAGGGCCTGGTGTGGCAGAACAAAGATATTTTATCTTGTTTACATACTTTGTATGGACAAATATCATCAGGACAACTGGTTCTATGGAAGGAGCTGTTTTCCTGTCCAGGCAGGTGGCCCAGAGCCATGGGTGCTTTGCTCATCTTGTTTCAACCAATTTTATTAAATGACAAGTTCTGAATAACAGATGCCTTCGCAATTCTCCATCCCTGCCAGACTCCATCTCTCTAATGAAAACATCATTGTTGGGTATTTATCATTTGTACAATTGTATTTCAAGGTAACAGAAGATTACAGATTCCAAGTCAGGTCCCTGTTTCTCTGTTATTTGTGAGAAGGCAGTGGTGATGGGGGAACTAATGGTGTGCACTTCCTGAGAGACCAGACAACTAACAAGTGCAGGGGGTGGGTAGGTCAAAATGGGGTGGAAAGCCAAGGTAGCACCCATCTAGAAGGGAGTGGCCCCCTCTGGACACCAGAGTAATGAGTCTGTCTCCTCTTCCTGTCATAATTCAGGCCAAACAACTGGGACAAGTTCATTCGACCAGGGCTCATCACCACTCAGCAATAAGCTCTGTGCTCCTCTCCCAACTACACCAAGGTAGAGAGGGCAGGTACAGTGCTGAGATGTGTGAGGAGTATCCTATGTATACAATACCCATAAAGGGTCACCCACAGCCCCAAGTTTCTTATTTCAATGGGGTATCATTAATTTGGACTGAAGCTCTGGGATGACCAGTCCCCATAGTTCAGGTAGGTGCCTGTATTACAAATACAAAAGACTGTGAAGTCTAGAGGAAGTCACCTTGAAAGGCTAGGGGTGCACGACCAGCCAAGACAGGGAACTGGGTCTGCGGCCCGCTGCTCTTAAGTATAGGTCAGAGCTGTAGACTCCGGAGCTGGGATTCTTCCCCTTAGATTTATCTCCTCCTCCCCCTGGTCTGGCCAATCTTACTCTATTCCCTCTGCTCATTAGCTCAAGCACCAGAGGCTAGAGGTAGAAAGGGCTCTGAAACTCAAAGCCACTTTGTTGCTGGTATGTTCCCCAGGAAACATGCATGGTGGGAGAGCAGCAGGGCAGAACCAGAGACTGCAGGATTATCTGTGGCTTTCAATGATCTGTGTTCCGAGGGTCTGATGTCAGCCATGGAGGATACAGCTGCTGCACCTTCTGCAGGCCCCAAAGCCCTAAGAAGCCATGTGAAATTTAAGAGTAACCATTTAACTACAAGATATGCAAAAACCTTCTGAAATACTCAGGAGTATGCAAGCTGAGGAATTTTAGTTCGTTACAGAAAATGACTTCTAGATAGAAGTGGCTCTCAGTTCTAAATTGGTAACAAGGCCGATTTCCACTAGGCATCAACTAGTTAAAGGGCACACAAAAAAGAACTTGGAAAGACTCCTAATGCACCACCTAAATGAATGGCTTGCTACATTTTAATTAAAAAATTTAAGAATTAAAACACACACACACAAAACAAGAAAAAAACCTAGATCCGGAACCCACCACCTCACAAACAAGGATGACCAAGCTTTCTCTATAAAAGGCGAGACAATAAACTTTATCTAGAGACAAAACTAACAATACTACATAGCCACTTTTATAATGACAAAAAACAAAATTTCCACAATTCTTTTATTGACAAAATTCAAGATCTATAATGAATACAATTTGGGGAGCACCTGGGTGGCTCAAGCCATGAAACCCAGGTCCTGGGATCCAGCCCCGCAGTGGGAAGTCTGCTTTTCCCTCTCCCCACTCCCCCTGCTTGTGTTCCCTCTCTCATTATTTCAAATAAATAAAATCTTAAAAAAAAAAAAAAAAAAGAATACAATTTGGGGTGGTGGAAGGGTTATAACTACCTAACAAGACAAATGGAATTCTTTTAGGGGGATAACATTTCACTTAACTGAGATTCAAAGTTAAGTGTTCTACATCATCAAATTGATTGCAGTGTTTCTATGTACAGATTATTCTTAGTTCATGATACAGAAATGGGCAGCTTACCCTGAATTTGACGACCCTTGTGGGATCTGCATTTTACACACTCCCCTGGTGATTCTGATGAAGAGCCATGTATGGGACCTAATGAACTATACAACACTCCAAGTCCCTGCTGTCCAAGGAAAGAGGCCCCTAGCTTAATGGTGGGATGAAAACTCAACTCTGCAGCCTACTGTGACCACCCTCGCAGCATGGAGGATGTCAGCCGGATCTGCCGACCCCTAATGAGTTGTTAAGGAGAATTAAAGGAGATGATCCGTGAGCTGTTATTATTATACTACATCTTAGGTAGAGAGGCCATGCCAGTTCTCTTCAGTTTTCTGGCTGTAGATGATGACAAACAGAAGTGGAAAATGCATTACATGCAAAATCCCACACAAACCACTGCCGAAGAGTCTTCTCCTTACCCAAAATGTATCCCCCAACACCTAAAAAGGACAGACTTATTTCAGAGTAAACAGATGTGATGTTCTAAACCAAACTCAGAAAGTGTACGGCTTCCCCTCTATCAGAGCCCCTGGTCCTGACCATCCATCTCAGTATCTTCAACCAGGAGGCCATCCCGGGTTCATGCTGGCACCTTCAATGACAGGAAACTCAATCTCTCTTACAGGGGTACTGTTTTAAAGGCAGAGAAGAAAAAGCTCTTCCACTTAATGTCGGACCAAAAAGGGTGCTTCATAGGGGAGAGAACAGAGGCTAAGAGTTCTGATAAGTTCTCTATGCCTCAGTTTCCCTATGTATAATGTGAGAATAATAATAGTACCTACCTCACAGTGCTGGTGTGCAGACTAGATTTACTGATCTGTCTACTCCACTTAGAACTCTGCCAGGCACAGCGTGGGGCTGTGTAAGCATTCACTATTATTACTGTTGTTGTTGTCCAGAGCCAGAGAGAAGCTCAAAGTTGTGCCTTATGTCATCCGAGTTCTCTCTCCAGTAACTATCACATACTGAGTACTGGAGGGCCAGATCATTACTCATTAAACCGGATCACCATTCCCCCTTTACAGGTGAGGAACTAAAGTTCAAAGAGGAGGTTAACTTATCCTACCTCTTTGTAGTAGTCAGAATTCCAACTTAGGTCCATGGGAGCTCCAAAACCCAGCTTCACCATGGAGTCCCCAGACTCAAAACTACGACCAGCAGCAATCCACTAACAAAACAACCGACCATGACCATACTGAGCTGGAGCTCAGTTTTCTGCTTGGGGATCCTTGGTTGGCTTGCAGAAACTGGAGTTAATATCAGGCTACATGAACCCAATTAGGCAGTAAGTCAGTCTGGAAAACATCATGCGACGTATTCCAAAGGTCAAAGTTAAAACCTGGCTTCCTGGGCAGCCTTTGCCGGGCACTGCCATCAAAGCCAGTCTCGTGCAGACACCAGACTTTAACCAGTGAGGTGCTTAACCAGCACTGACATCGGCTCTTTAAAAAGTGCCGGAGAGAAGCCAAAGACATGACGCAGAAAGGCGGCCGGGAGAAAGACATCACCTACTTTTTTAAAAAGCAAACCTTATTCCTTATTACCTTCTCTTTTCGGGTTTAGGGTTACGTTCACTACCATAACCTGCCTTCCCCAAAGCAAAAAATAAAAGGGGAGGGGCAGAGGAAGACTGGGGGGGGGGCGCTCCCCTAGCTGCAGGACGCCGCAACACCCACCTGAAACCCGGAGCGCGACCTACCTTCCCGGAGAGCCCAGCCCCGGAGGGCGTTTCCCCCAACACACCGACAACTCGTCCCTCCCGGGTAAGCGGCTGCTGTCCTTGGCTCCAGTTAGGGCCGCTAGAGTCCCGCGCGCGCCCCCCTCCCGAAAAAGAAACCTCATGTTTAATTTCTCCCCCAACCTTCCTATCAGTTCCTCCGAAGGAGCAAAGACCGGGGCGACCAGTACGTCTTTAGGGCCACATTTAACTACGTCTAAAACGCCAGCGGGAGGAAGGGCGAAACACTGGCGAGCAAAGGGGCGGGGGGGGGGGGGGGACAGGGAGCGCGACGGGGGGTGGCGGGGGAGCACTTGCGGGGAGGATCGTCGCCCTCCCGGGGCGACCGCCGCCGCGACGCTCCAGCAGAGCCTCAGGCCGTTGTCGCAGGGAGGGAGACCCCCTCGGGGCCCAGAGCACAACCGGGGGTCCCTGGAGCCGGCTTCCCCTGCTGCCTCCACGTCCGGGGCCGTCGGGGCGATGGCGCAAGACTCTGCACCCCCCCACCCCCAGCGACAACAGCCACGGTGACAAAATGGCAGCCCAGCGCCCGGCAGTCGTGCCACAGGCGAGCAGGGCCCCGGCGGCCGCCCCTGCCCCCCAATAACGCCTCGGCGCCCTTCGGGCTCGGCCTCCGGCGGGCCTGGCCTTCATGAAAATAATAATAACAGAACACCTCGAGCTCCGAAGCAGCTGAGGAAGCCAAGAGGCCCGCCCGCCGTCGGCCGGGCGCACCCGTGCCCGGCCCGCGCGCGCGAGGCCCGGCCACCCAGGCGCCAGCCCGCCCGCCCGCCGGCCCGCGCCCCGCGCCGCATGGAGCCCGGCGCCCGCACTCGCAGCCCCGCGCTCGGCGCCGGCCGCGCCATGGGGGAGGGGCGGGGCGGGCCGCGCGAGACCCGGGAAACATGGCTGCTCGTCCTATTTCGGCGTCGCGGCGTGGCCACCAGCCCCCGGATCCGAGTTGGGAGAGGCTCCGAAGGTGGGTGTGAGGGGGCCCCGGGTGGGGGGGGGGGAGCGCAGCGGGGAGGGGCGCAGGGGGCGCTCTCCGAGAGCTATTTGTCTTTAGAACGGTTAAAAAAAAAATAGTTCCTCCTCCCCCACCCCTTTTGTCCCTCATTAGCTAGCTTTCTCTCTCCCCCTACTCCTCCCCAAATGTGCCGAAAGTGCCCCCTCCATCCCCTCCCGCGCCCCACCCCGCCTCGAGGCAGGGGGCAGGCGAGTGGGCTGGGAGACTCGGAGGCGAGGGGGCGAAGCGTGAGAAATCGCTCCCAGTTCGGCGCGGCGCGCTCCCCTCCCCCAGCACACACTCGGGGAAGTTTAAAGAGCCGGTTCGACCCGCTTTCGATCTCGCTCCCAGTTGGCCAGCCGGGTGGCTGGGGTTGGCGGTGCGAACCGCACCTCCACACCCACCCGCCACGACCCCGGCCCCCTACTGTGCGCCCTTCCCCCTCCGCATGGGGGGCTTCCGGAAAGTACGCGGGAAGACCGCGGCTCCGGCCCCCTCCCCCATCACCACACCCAGCCCCCAAATCCTCTGGCTCGGGGTCTAAGCCGGGATGAAACCGGCCAGAGAAAGGCAGACCCACGGCAAATTGTTCGCGGAAACTCCTGCCTTCTCGGCGGGCACCCCCTCCCCTCGCTCCGCCACCCCCTCCCCGCCCTGCGCGCCATAAGGCACTGCACGTCTACAGTCCACAGCTGCGTTATGATGGGGGGGGGGACCACAAAAAGGATCTTGTTTTCAAAAGTCTCACTCAGGTTTGGGGGAGGAACTAGAGAAAAGAGGAAGCAAGGCCTGCCTTCGCCAGGGATTCGGTTTTTAACGGGCTGAAGGGGCGACAGGTCAGCGCACAGCGCTCCCCAAACTCCCAACTCTGGAACCCTGGCCACCGAGGCTGGAGGAGAGGTCCTCCTGCCCGCGCCGCCCTGGTCTCCGGAGGGGCCCGGAGAGGAGCCGGCCAGGGTCTCCGCCCCAGAGCCGCCAACTCGCGTAAAACACTGTTTGAAAGCGAGAGGGAGACAGAAATACAAACGAGCGTTCGAGTAACCCACCCTCACCTTCCCCCTCCTTGGGGGTGGGCTTTCGCCCGAGCCTCCCAGTTCCCATCCGTGTAAGTTTCCTCCGGCCGTACTCCCGCCGCTGCCCAATCAATAACGGCGTCCAGAAGGCAAACTCCCATCCCGGAGCTGCGTGTTTCCTATGCCCGCATAAATCTGGACCCAGCCAATACCCACCACGGGCACCAGGTCTGGGCAGCTCGCGTCCTGACAAAGTTTCCCGTGCCCATGTAGGAACCAGGCGCCGAATGGCTGCCGAGGAGCCCACCCTGGTGAAAGACTGGCCGGGGGGCCGTAAGGGCTTAAAGGTTGGCATCTTGGAGAGGCCGGAAGGAGCAGGGGTGAAGGGGGACCGGGACGTAGCCTTTGGGTAACTTGCAATAGCGATCGCTCGAGGTGGGGAGGCGCGGGGATTATCTGTGCCTTTGCACGTTCGAAAATCCCTCCCCCCTTCCAATTTATCCTCCCTTCGCAAGGAAAGGAAGAAACATCAGCATCTGGCCCGAAGGTGGGGTGGAAAGAGTGAGGGAGAAAGAGGAGGAGAGGAAGGGAGGCAGAGAAAGGGAGGGAGGGAGAGAAAGGGCGCGTTCACGAACACTACAAAGTTACAAATATGGCTCCCCCGTCTCTCGCCTCATCACTGCAAAGAAATGAAGACGCACTTTAAACTCGAGCCATTCCCAACTCCACGGCAGCCCCCTCCCCACGCGCTCTCCCCGGGGGCCTCGGCCCACATTTATCAGAAACTAAACCGGACTCGCGAAGCCCAAAACTTATTGTGTGTGTGCGAGAGAGAGAGAGAGAGAAAGGGAGGGGGGAGGCGCCGGAGGGGGGCGGAAGGGGGGATTCATTTATAAAATATAAAACCCCTTTTTTTTGTTGTTGTTAAATCCAGGAGGCAGCCCCCCTCCTCCTCCCTCGTTAATCTTCCCCCCAGACGGAGTCAAGGGAGCAGCGAGCTCAGATGGTTATTTTGCCTCATTCTCTCCGACCCAAACGCGTGCGCCCGCTGGCCCCCGGTGGGTGCACACTCGCACGCACACTCTCGCACCCACACTCGCACACGCGGGAGCACACGCACAGGTAGTCACACACCAAGGGCAGCGGCGGCGGCAGCCGGAACATGCTCGGATGGCATTGCAACCCCCCAACCTTGCAATTCATTTGCAGTCCGACCCCCAAACCCACACCTCCCGGGCGCCCCCCCCTCAAAAAAAAGTGCCTCCCCCAACGCACACACACACAAAGTAGGAGAATGGACCGACAGAGATATTTTTGGCAAATGCTCACATCAGAGGGCGTCCTGTTCCGCAGCTCTAAATGAATCCGTTTGTCCATGTCCATCTCTCGCGCTCTCTCTCTGCAGAGGCTCCCGCGCCGGCGGAATTCAATCAATAAACCCCGAACCCACGGCCGCGCGTTTTAGGACTTTGAAGGCTCAACCAGCTCCGCTCGGTTCTCGAGCCCCCAGCACCCGCGGCGCACACTAACCTGATCACGGAGGAGGCGGGACCTGCGCTCCGGCGGATGAGCGGCAACAGCTGAAGCCAATCGCTGCCGAGGGTCTCCGGGCAACAGCCAATGGTGGCGGCGGCGGGGGGGGAAGGGACCAATGGGCGGGCTGCGCAGCCGGCCAGGGAGGCTCAGCCATTTGGTTGTGGTGCCGGAGACGGACCCCTTTAGATTTCGGGGCGGCTGAGGAGCGCGGCGGCTGCTTGGTGGCTGAGCTAGGGGGGTGGGCAGAATGGCGGGGGAAGGGAAGGTGACTGCGCCTGGAAGGCCGAGCCGCTCGGCCTCGCCAGCCCGCCGCCGCCTCAGCGTTTGGCCGGGGGCGGGGCCGCAGGTGCGTTACTCGAGGGGGAGGGGCGCGGCCGGAGGGGTCGGGGTCGGGGGTCCTCGCCCGACCGAGGGTTTCGTGGAGCCGCCCTGAGCCTGCCCGCGTCGCTGGACCGGGTTGGCTAAAGAGGTGGACGGCGCGAGGTCCGGGGCTGCCCGGCGGGCGACCGGGCGGATGAAAGGCCTGGAAAGAGGGGGAGGGGTCAAGGGTGCAGTGGGGGGAGGGCCTGGTCATTTTCTGGGTCCGGCGGGCGGAGCTGGTAGAGCGTGGCTGCTGCCCTCCACTTCTGTGGGTACCCACCCCGGGGCTGCGGCTTACTGCCCGCGCGCCCCTTCGCCTTGTCCTCGTCCAGCCGCGGCCATCGCCGCCCCCCTAATAAACAAATAAATGAAAGCAAGATGCGTCCACCTTTGGATGACTTTCCTCGCGGTTCTTGACCCTCTCCACGGAGGGGCATTTCAGTTTGCTGTCATATCAGGTCATCCTGGAAGGAGCGATCACCAGGAGGCATCCAGGATCTTGTTCAGTCAATAAATGAATGAAGACCATGGATTAAGGATTGTTGCTGAATATATTGAATATTAAAAAGTGAAAACGGAAGGTGCTAATAACTCCTGGTTTTCTGGACCAAACATAATTTATGGGCTTTGTAGACCTAGTGAAAGAAAACGGCGCACAATTTATTCTAATCGTCCACCTGAATCATTTGGTTCAATTTGGGTTGCCAAAGAGGCTCTATTTGGAGCACTTTCTCCAGGTTTTACGGTTTGCTTGCTTTGCGTTTGGGGTTTTTTGTTTTCATCACATTAGTTGTTAAGACCTAAAAGCCTTCACTCCCACTGGGTTACCCACTTCTTGTGGCCAGGCCTTGGACCTTGTCATTCACTAAGCTCCCTGCCTGTGGCTGTTAATAAATCGTGGGGATTGTTGTCAACAAGGACAGATACATCTTTACCCTTCCACACAACTGTTTTTCAGTGCTTATAGTTTTACAGGTCTACACTCTCCCTTACACACTCCATGGTGGTTTTGGTGGGGAGATACATTGTGTTTATTTTTCAGGCACATGGGAGAGGTTCAAGGGAGAGATAAACCAGTATGTATGGTGCAAATCTGAAGTATTGTTACATAACACCAATACAGTTTCTTTCTTGAGCATATAAAGTTTAGGAGGAAATAGAAAGTGACAGAATGTAAACAAAATGCACATACAGAATGCTCACACTGGGGAAGAAACTGTAGTAACTTTAATATTGTAACCTGATGGATTGTAAACATAAAATCCTACAGCTAAGCATTTTACTCGGCAAATTTTTGTTTCAGATAAAATGATCAGTGGAATTTGAAATGTGATAATGTTTACTCTGAGTAACTGGGAAATGCAAAATAAAAATGGAAAGTCATTGTTTTATTTCAGCTGGATATAAGTAGTATAATGTATTCGACTTGTTGACTTAGCTGACATTTGTCTCCCTTAGTTTTGTTAATCTTACTGAAGTCAGTTTTTTGTAGTTGGAATTCATTTATTTTTAAATTGTATTGGCTTTGTTAAAGAACATACAGGGACCCCGAATTACCTCTCTTTGCCAGAGTCAAAATTTGTTATTTCTGGGTATAGCATTTAAGGTTGTTCTGAAACAGAGCTCTTCATCTCACACACATTAAGTCGATATGATGTGTAGAAGCTATGTAACGTAGGAGTACTGAAGTTTACATTGTCTTTGGTGGTAAATACTCATCCTCAATATGAATTTTTAACCACAATTAAGTCCACAGTGCTAGCAATGTGATATAGAACAGTGGCTTTCCAAAGGAGTAATCCTTTAAAAGCCAGCCAATCAAATGCAGAGATGCTCCTGATCCAGCTCTGCTAAACAGAAGCCAGTAGCTCACCTAATGCAGATTGAAGAAGATGACTTGGAAGCCCAAATCCCCATTAAAGAGAGTGTACAGAAACAAATTCAAGCTGGAACTGAAAAAATTATGGCTTGATCACTCAGTCCAAAACATTAAACTTAACAGTGTTTGTAGAAGCAGCTTTTATACATTTTGATGACAGATTTTGTATTGGTGTTAGAAAGTTGAAAGAAGGCTTCACTAGATTCCAATCTTACAGAAGTTGAAATATCCAAAAAGTATATATAACCAATTGAATACTTAACTTTTCATCTTTCCAAAGTGCTTTAAAAGAAGAGATTTCATCCTACTTTTACAAATAGAGTTGTTTGTAGTTTATTTCTAAGAAGTTTTATTGATTTTGACTTTTTCTTATCAAAACGAAGTGGGAATTTAACCTTACTAAAGCTTTGCCCCATGCTACTTGACCAAATGTTTAAAAAAAAAAAAAAAAAAAAGCCCAACTGCTCTTATATTTCTTATTTTGCAGAGTTGTTTCTTAAATGACATTTCATTGCATATTATAGTAGAAATAAATGCTTTGAATGGTTCTGAGTATCAGAAAATAGAGTAAGAAAAGCCCATTTGACAATGGGAGTTAGCTTACGAAAGTATTTGCAGTCTGTAGCTTCTAGAGCTGGGTTGGATTCACACTGAGAGGAATAAATGAGATACAATTCAAAGGCTTGAGCCCATAGGGAGAAAGATGGCCTTCAAGTAAGGAAAGCTCTCTTCCTGCCTTCCAGAGTATTTTCCTTCAAGAACCATTCCAAACAAATGAGTATCCTATTTTGTTCTCTAAGAGGTATGAGCAATAGGTGTCTTAGCTTCTTGATATGTGTTGCAAAGTACTGTTTATAAACAACCCACAGTGATGCTGCTACCATTTAAGCTCTTTGCCCTTGTTCGGTCTCCAAAGATGCAGACCCTCTAGTTAGCGTTCCCTTTGCAAATTGAGCTAATGTATTCACAGTTCAACTTTTTGTTCTTTAGCTTGAATCACATACATTGGAACCTGGCCATAGTACTTTTTCACCTACATCATGGTTATGCTGCCTGGACCCCAAAAGACAATGCAATGGAAAGACTCCAGCTTAATTATGTTCTCTTTTGTCTTTATATATAAATAGCTTAGAAATGTAGATTATTCTTTTGAAATCCATGGTAACAAATGTGAAGACTACTCCATTTTGATGTGAATAGCAAAGGAATGTTGAGGTTCAGGATCTAAAAAGTTAACTATTAATTCGTTTGCTTAATAAAGCATTGAGTGGTTTTATTTATTTTTTAATTATTGAAGTTACCTTTTCAGTGGGTTGTACATGGAGAAAAAGCACTGTTAGATGAAAGCAGTCATTTTATGTGACTTTTAAAACTAATAGTAAAAATCTTAAAACCAGCTAAAGATAGTTTATTTTGAAAGGGGGGGACCCCAAAACCGACAGCTATCACCTGCACACTGGTGTGGAAATCACTGGAAATTTTTTGAATCCGATTCTTAAACATACTTATTAAAGATAATTTGTGGGTAGAGAAAGTTCGATTACTACTCACCAAGAAGAAAACTAGAGCTAGAAACTCGTATTCCTAGAATTAAAATACAACTATAAAGGAAAAAAAAAAAAAAAACCAACAGATGCCTTAAAGGCAAATAATGGAATGAGGAGCCATTAGAACAAGACTGGCTAAAGGCAAGCTAGGCTGAAAAAAACAGAAATGCAATTAATTTAGAACCTACTCATTTTTTAAATCTACCTGTAGTTGAAGTTTGCCGCTGAAGAAAAAGGTACTAAAGTCTATTAAGACATAAGAGGTAGAAAACAGACTTTCTAAGAACTTTGCATATATTTGCTATTTACAAGTAGTATTTCTAATTTAAAACATACATAGCAATACTGTCCTCTTTGATTATGTACTTTGTGGCAGCAGTTACTTGTATATATATAAGTAATGATTTTAAAATCCAAATCCTACAACTCTTCCGACTTAGAGATCAATTTCATGCATTCTGAGAAATGAGTAATTTTTAAGTGAATTTCTAGTTGAAATTGTGGTCCTCAGGAGAGTTTACCTATATCCTAAATTTTCCCTGGAAATCCTGAATCCTAGCAACTTGAATATAAAAATGATGCCTTGGTTTGCACATGACCAAACAAAGGGGGCCATGTTAGGTGTTTGAGGACTTTTATCCAGGAGAGGAACACTGGCCCTCTACTGGATTAGTTCTGTCCCAAGGATGTACCTGAAATAATTTTGTATGCCTTCACTTCTATGTATATTTACTCAAAGGAAACTTGAGTAAGTGTGACAAATACGAGCTGGACCAACTCATCATGTTTGTGTTTATGTTCATACAGAGATGCAATGCTACAGGTGAGGCTGAATAGCAGGCAAATGACAGGCATGTTGATTGCAGTGTCATAGCATTTCTTATAAGTAGCTAAAGAAAGAATCTGTTCATATGCTCAGGAAAAAGTTGGGGAGACTGCACCAGAAAATGTTTCTTTTTCTTCTTCTTCTTTTTTTTTTTTTTTTTTTTTTTAAGATTTTATTATTTGTCAGAAAGAGAGAGCACAAGCAGGGGGTAACAGCAGGCAGAGGGAGAAGCAGGCTTCCCACTGAGCAAGGAGCCAGACAGGGACTCCATCCTAGGACCCTGGGATCATGACCTGAGTGGAAGGCAGACGCTTAACCAACTGAGCCATCCAGACATCCTTGCACCAGAAAGTGTTTCAAAAAATTTTTACAAAGTTGCTCTGTGGGTGATAGGGTTACAGTGTTTTTTTGTTTATATTTTCTAAGTTTTTCAGCTGCTTATCTTTGCAATAAGATAAAGTTATCTTTAATGGAAATATAAGTATAGCATATTTGGGGCATGTTTGTGCTAGCTGGAATTCTTGGTTGCAGACAACAGAAATCTTCCCTGACCAGTGCAAGCAGAAAGCAATTTCATATAAGGCTATCACAGAACCTAAGAAGAATAAGGTACTGGAAAAGAGCCGGAAACAGGGGAAGCTGGGCAGTGTTCTTTTGCAGTCCCCAGAGGACCTCCTTCCCCTCAGAAGTCATCTCTAAACTGTGCACTGCACCCCTCCATTGCTGCAAGTGATCTCTCAGGGGCTTCCATTTTTGTGTAACTCCTTCAAGGTTCAAAGCCCTTGGCAGGAACATTTGCAGATGTCCCAGCTGTCAGGGGAAAAGATTATCTACCCTCTTTAGTTTCTACAATGGGATGTGTGACCCTGCCTCCTATCTATTTCAGGACTCTGCCCAAAGAGTATTCTGATGTGCCGGGACCAAAAGTAAAATCCACTGAAATGTTCTGATTGAACAATACTGTGAAGGTTTCCTAATGCTTCAAATTGTCTTAACCTCACTCTGGCTCTCTACTACTTACCAGGAAAAGACTCCCTACTGTCTGAATGTTTGCAACTCTTCCCGCCCACCTCTCCACCCTCCTCCACACACTCCCCACCCCCACCCCAAATTCACGTGTTGAACTCTTAACCCCCAAGGTGATGGTATTATGAGGAGGGGGCCTCCTAATAGAGATGACTAGGTCACAAGGCTGGACCTTCACGATGGAGATTTGTGACTTTATTAAAGAGGACCCACAGAGCTCCCTCGTTCTTCTACCATGTGAGGATAGAGCAAAACTATCCAGCTCAGAAGAGGGGAGCACCTGATCTCCGACTTTTAGCTCCAGAACTCTGAAAAATAAATGTTTTGTTTTGTTTTTAAACCACCCAATCTGGTATTTTGTCCTAGCAGCCCAATCAGACAAGACCGCATCATCTACCTAGGATCAACCTAAAACAGAGCTAATATCTGAAATCCTTAATTTCCTTTCAAATGCTTCCCTCTCCAAATCCTAGGCCATACTAAACAATATGTTATTGTTCGTGTCAATGAAATACTTAACAAAACAGAACTGATCATAGCTTTAAGACTTCGAGAAGAAGGATCTCCAGTAGAGAGATTTGATTTTAAGTCACAAGCAATTAGTCCCGAGGAATACGCTAAAGAGAGGAACAATCTATTATCAAATAATCTTAAATTTCATGAATAAAATCCAGATCTCTGGCTATCAAGCAATAAAAGATCTTGAGTAGTGATGTATTTATTACTGCTGATGGGTTTCCATCTGCCACTCTGAGCACACGTTCAGGCTCAAGTGCAGGACGAAGCTGAAGTGGATGAGATTTGTTGTAAAAATTTATTGGGAGTAGGCAAGTGGTCACAGGCTAAGTAAGGGATCATAAAAGGATGCAGTCACTTTAAGGACAATTTTGGAGAAAAAGTGCTGATGCTGAAAGAAATGTCAAAACCACAAACACATCAAAGAGGCCCATATTCCTGGGAACAGAGGAAGGTCGTAAAGGATCTGCTTATAGAAAACATATTAATCCTGGGGTACTGTCCTCTTGCCTCTTGCCTCCCCCGCCATCATTTCAGGTCACTTAGCTCAGACTGCTTTTCAGCTAGAAAAAGCAAATGATAGCCTCGCGAGGACTCTGAACAACGTTACAGGGATTCGATTGTTTTCATGTTTGATTTTTATAACTACTAAAGCATAGCTTAACTGTTACATGAATAGAAGTTCCCTAAGAATGGTAATCCCTTCTCTCCAGAGATGCAGTGCTAAGTATTCTGTTCATTCACACACAACAGGCAGGCTTTCCATGACCAACTGTTTTGTTGTTGTTGTTGTTGTTGTTATTTATTTATTTATTTATATTTTTATTTATTTATTGTAGAGAGAAAAAGAGAGAGAGCACGAGCAGGGAGGGGGGCAGAGGGAGACACAGACTCCCTGCTGAGGAGGGAGCTCCACATGGGGCTCAATCCCAGGACCCCAGGATCATGACCTGAGCTGAAGGCAGATGCTTAACTGACTGAGCCACCCAGGCACCCCTGTTTTAGTTATTTAACTTTTACTCAAAGGATTTAATGCAAATCATAGCAGACTACTAATTATTGAACAAAATCTATTTCCTCTTCTTCCTGGACACAAAGCTGGACTGTGCTTTCCAGCTGCCCTTGTAGTTAGATCTGGCCATATGACTGAGTTTGAGGTTCCTAGAAGTGACCTTTGCCCCTCTGAGGCCTTAAATCTTCAATGCATTGGCCCACTGAGCTGAGGGCGACAGAGGATCTTAGAAGCCACATGCTGCTCTCGGGAGGTGGAACCTGTCTCAGCATGGGTCTCTAAGGAGAACCTGGCTACCAGGCTATTCACTTGCTAATCTAGAGATAAAACTGTGACCAAGATGGAAACTTCGATGGCGCTGCCCCATTACCTTTTTGATCTATTTATTACCTCAGCCTATGACAACTCAATACACCAATAAAGTTGGTTTTCAGTCTTAATTTTCTATCCATTTAGGATTTTGTAGATAGGTGAATTATAAATTCATAATATTTATTATTCTATTTGCGGTATATCCTTGAATTAGAGGTTCTCAGAAGCATCATAAACATAAAGGAATAATGTTTAAGTAACAAGGACTTTAATGAAGAAAAGATACTTTTCAGAGAGTCTATATAAATGACAAGCAAATATTTCTCTTTCCCCCACATTTAGGGCTTGGTTCCTAGTAAGTGTAAAATAAACATCTATCATCTCATCAATAAAGGAGACTCCCTCCCGAGCTCCAGACTGACATTTCCATTGCCCATGGGACCGTTCCAAACAGCTTTCCTCAGAAACATCCACACATTCCCCAAACTAATCTTCCCTGTCAGCCTCTGCCTGTTCTGCCTCCACAAAATACTGTTGTGCTCCTCGCTCTCCCGTTTTTATCAGTGGCACCCTTGGAATTGTCCTCTGTTGACTCACATAGCCAAACAGTTGCCTCGTCTTCTAAGTTTTATTTCCCAAATATTGCTGCTCCTTTCAGCCCTTTCTCTGCTCTAAGAGTGCTCCAAACTCCCTCATATCCACATTGACCCAAAGGGACAGTAGTTCTCAGGCTTCTGGTTTTTTCACTGATAACATTTCAAAAAAAAAAAAAATTTTTAAGGACAACAGAGGATCACCAGCTTTTACTTTTGCCAGATAATCAATCAATCAATCTATCTATCTATCTATAGATAACACATTTTCTTTATCCATTCACTGTTGATGGCCACTTAAGTTGTTTCCGTGCCTTGGCTAATGTAAATAATGATGCAATGAACATGGGTACTTGTCATTTATTTATTTACTCATAGACTATTTTAAAAATGGTAATGTAGGGGCGCCTGAGTGGCTCAGGTCATGATCTCAGGGCCGGGCTCCCCACCCAGGGAGTCTGCTTGTCCTCCTCCCTCTGGCCCTCTCCCTGCTCATGCTCGCTCACTCTCCCTCTCAAATAAATAAATAAAATCCTTCTAAAAATGGTAATGTAGAGAGGACTCCTATTCAGAATATAGGGGTGTCATTTACATTACATATATTTGATTTTATGCAAATTCACTACGGTTTCCAAGACTTTCTACTCAAGTAGTTGGAAACTCTTCTGTGAACCAGCACTTGCCTAGATGTCCTGATATCTTCTTGTGGACAGATGAATGTTTCCGAGCTCCAGTCATAGTGCTCCTATGACCAGTAACAGCCTCCCAGTTCCTGGTGGCCTACACCTCCCAGCCTGGGAGGTAAACTCCCAGCAAGCACACACCATACTATACTACCTTCCCATTGCTATCTCTAATTTTCAGAAATTTGGACCTTCTGCTCTTCCTTTCTTTTCTATCTTTGACAATATGTTTCACCCAGCTTGCATGTTCTTTTTTTCCCCTCCAGTCAAAATTCTACCCAAAATTTAAGACCAGATTTGATGCCAGTGCATTCATGAAACATTTTATGATCCACCCAAACAAACAAGATCTTTTCTCTCCTTGAACTTCCATAACACTATACAGGGCAACGGGGGCCAATGTTTCCAGGTGCTGTTTTTTTTACCCCTCCCACAATAAATCCTTGAAGATAAGAATAATGTTTAATATGTTTTTGTTGCCACTGCCTTATTTGAACATTGAATATTCAATATACATTTAATGACTAATTAAATGTTTGAACATAGTGGGCACCCTATTTTTAAAAAGTCCCTTTGACACATTTAAATAACTTTAATTTTCAGTGTCAAGTAAATAGCAATAGGGTATAGGGGAAAAAGGGATTGCTAAGTATCTTCTTTGTTCTTTCCAACATGGGAGAAACAAAAATAAATCCTTGTTTCTATGACCATAACACAGAAGCTTTCCTACTATAAAAATTTTATTTTAGACTTCTACCCCGGAATTGTCTTGTCTTTTATTTTAGGTTCCTACCCAGGATTGAATTGTCTTACAGGCAATTTGTAAGAAAGATGGGAATTACAGAGCTCACTAACTCTAATTTCGTGTCTATGCCAGTTTTAGAGAGGGTACACAACTTTCGTTCCTTTGGGTTTTGCATTCATCAAAAAAAAGGAAGAAGGAACGAGATGATAAAGCTCTAAGACCTGAACGCATAAAAATCCTAGAAGAAAACACAGTGCATAAACTCTTTGACATTGGTCTTGGCGATGATTTTTTGGATTTGACACTAAAAGCAAAGCCAACGATAGCAAAAATAAACAAGTAGGACTATATCAAACTAAAAAGCTTCTGTGTAGCAGAGGAAACCATCATCAAAATGAAAGGTGCCTACAAAATGGGAGAAAATATTTGTAAATCATATATCTAAGAAGGGGATAATATCCAAAATATATAAAGAACACATTCAACTCAATATCAACCCAAGGGAAAAATGCGCAGAGTGGGATGCCTCGCTGGCTTAGTTGGTGGAACATGTGACTCTTGATCTCAGGGTTGGAGGTTCAAGCCCCATGTTGGGTGCAGAGATTGCTTAAAAATAAAATCTTTAAAACAAAACAAAATAGGGGATCTGAATAGACATTTTCCAAAGAGGACATACAAAAGGCCAATGGGTACATGAAATTATACTCAATATCACTAATTGTTATGGAAATACAAATCAAAACAACAAGAAAATATCACCCCAAACCTGTTAGAATGGCCACCTCATAAAGACAAGAGATAACAAGTGTTGGTGAGGATCTGGAGGAAAGGGAACTCTTGCACTGTTGGAAATATAAATTGCTGCAGCCACTATGAAAAACAATACGGAGTTTCCTCAGAAAGTTTAAAAAGGAGCCTTTCCACTTCTGGAGTATGTCTGAATGAAATGGAATCTCTACCTAGAAAAGATACCTGTACCCCCATGTTCATTGCAGCATTATTTATGAGAGCCAAGGCATGGAAAGAACCTAAGTATATGTCAGTGGATAAATGGATAGAGAAAAATGTGAGATCGAGCTATCTGTTCATCTATCCCTGACTCAATCATTAAAAAAGTAGGAAATTCTGCCATTTGCAACAACATGGACAGAACTTGAGGATACGCTAACTTATGCTAAGTGAAATAAGTCAGACAGAAAAAGAAATACAATATGATCTCGCTCATATGTGGAATCTTAAAAAATCAAACTCATAGGTACCAAGGTTGTCAGAGGTGGGCGAGTAGAGTCTGGACAAAATGTGTGAAGGTCATATGGTACAAACTTCCAGTTATAAGATAAATAAGTTCTGGGGATTTAATATACACCATGGTGACTATAGTTACTACTGTACTCTATATTTAAAAGTTGCTAAAAGAGTCAATCTTGAAATTTCTCATCACACACACACACACACACACACACACACATTATAACTATCTGTGGTGACAGATGCTAACTAAACTTACTGTGGTAGTCATGTGTCAATATGTACATATATCAAGTCATCATGCTACTAAAACTAATACAATGTTATATGTTAATTATATCTCAATACAACTGGAAAAATTTTTAGGTTTTTTTGTTTTTATTTTTCAGATTACAAAAAAGATTTATTTATTTATTTGAGAGAGAGAGAGAGAGAGAGAGAACATGTGTGCATAAGTGTAAGCTGGGAGGGCAGGACAGAGGGAGGGAATCTTCAAGCTGACTCCCTGATGAAACCCCCCTTATTTGAGCACCCCTATTTGTTTTAGATTTTTAAAAGAAGGAACGAGGGTTGCCTGGATGGCTTAGTCAGCTAAGTGTGAGACTCGTGATTTCAGCTCAGGTCATGATCTCAGGGTCACGGGATCAAGTCCCAACTCCCACGTTCAGTGGGGTGTCTGCTTGAGATCTCTCTCTCCCTCTCCTTCCGACCTCCCCCAGCTCATGTTCTCTCTCTCTGTCTCTAAAATAAATAAATAATTTTTTTTTTAAGATTTTATTTATTTGACAGAGAGAGAGCACACATAGGCAGAGAGGCAGGCAGAGAGAGGAAAGGAAGCAGGCTCCCCAGACGGGGAGCCTGCTTCCTTTCCTCTCTCTGCCTGCCTCTCTGCCTATGTGTGCTCTCTCTCTCTGTCAAATAAATAAATAAAATCTTTTTAAAAAATAAAATAAAATAAAAAGAAATTTTAAAAAAAGAAGGAATGAGATGACAAACTCATCTTTTCCACTCTCCTTTAATGACTGAAGGATGTCTGAGCACTTGTACTTCCATGTTTTATCTTTGGCCAAAGAAATCTAACTTTTGCCTCTAATGGTCTATAAAAATAAATATGTAAATGTTTTAGGTTTCTCCAATTATATGACTAGGAAATTTAGCAAAGATTGGAATGAATATATTTTATTAAGCTCGTCACTGTTTTATGGAAGGTGTGAAAAGAAAGGACGGAGCCCTACAAAAATATAGGGCTTTCCATTTAGGATTTGAATTTGACCAAGAGTATTTGGTAAGTGGCTCTTTAAGTTTACCCTTGCTACAGCTAGAGAGGA
Source organism: Mustela lutreola (assembly GCF_030435805.1). NCBI lineage: Eukaryota > Metazoa > Chordata > Mammalia > Carnivora > Mustelidae > Mustela > Mustela lutreola. The sequence goes on from NC_081296.1 coordinate 55,411,760, forward strand.
GAAAAACATAATGGTTCTTTAAATTAATTCCTTTTAAAAGATGAAACTCTTGACTTCCAGTTATAGTTAAAATTGAGTGCCTGACATTGGACCTATCTTCCTACTGTAAACAACAATAAAACTAGACAAATACAGGCATTTCAACACACAACAATCGCAGGCATTGAACAGAAACCAAGGCAGGCTTATTACCCTTCAGAAAAGGGAAGCATTCATCACAGGGCTATGGCGCCCAAGCAGAGGGCAGCAATGTCTCTGGGAAACAGAGGAAACAGAGCTCAGAGCAGGTACCTGCTAACACAGCTGGGTTTGGAGGGCAAGGTGCCTTAAGAGAAGGCAGCTACAGAGAAGGAACCCTGTAAAATTGCATGAAAAATTCCCTTGGGTACTTGGCCCACTGTTAAGATGTGTATGAGTAGGGCAAGACTCCAGAAGATCCCACAGCGAAGCTTCTGGGAGGCTGAGAGCTGAACAGATTTCAGAGGTAGCACAGTCATGAAAGACATGAGAGGTTAGGCCCAGCCTAATAGACAATGTATAAACATTCACAGATCTGGAGGCATGAATGGAGACCCCAGAAAGGTCCCATCCTGGGATTGAGGACCATGGAATGCCGACATTAACAGGAGTTTAGAAGAAGCAGATTCCAGTCCATGTGGATGACTTTGAAGGGTTCAAGACTGGAGTGGAGGAAGTTAACTGCAGAGGTGGTGAAAACAGCAGGGAACTGGAATTAGAAATGGAGCCTGAAGATGGGACCGAACTGCTACAGTCTCATGATAAAACCTGAACAGATGAGGAGTGGCTTCCTATGGATGAGCAAAGAGGGTGACTGATTCCACTTTTGAAGGACTGCGGGGAACTGCTATCAAGCAGCATTGCATGCAACAGAGAAATAGTACATGCAAGGAAGAGTCCATCCATGCAGCAAACTTCATTGTTGTCTTATTCTAAGATACTGCCACAGCCACCCCAAGCTTCAGCAATCACCACCCAGATCTGTCAGCAGTCATCAGCAGCAGACAAGACCCTCCACCAGCAAAAAGATGATGACTCGCTAAAAGCTCAGATGATGGTTAGCATTTTTTAGCAATAAATTTTTTTTTTACTTAATTAGGTATGTACACTGGGGGTGCCTGGGTGACTCAGCTGTTAAGTATCTGCCTTTGGCTCAGGTCATGATCCCAGGGTCCTGGGATCAAGCCCCACATCGGGCTCCCTACTCCATGGGAAGCCTGCTTTTCCCTCTCCCGCTCTCCCTGCTTGTGTTCCCTCTCTCGCTGTGTCTCTCTCTCTGTGTCAAATAAATAAATAAAATCTTTAAAAAAAAAAGGTATGTACACTGTTTTTTAGACATAATGTTGTTGCACATTTCACAGACTATTGTGTAAGTGTAACTTTTCTATGCACTGGGAAACCAAAAACTTCATTTGATTATTGTTTTATTCATTTTATTGTTGTGGTCTGGAATGAAACCCATAGTATCTGTGGTATGCCTGTATACTGCAAATGATAAACATTGTGAAAAAATTTAGGAAAGACCTAAATAAGTGGAAATATACAATGTTCGTTTCATAAAAACCCAATATTAAGATGGTGACTTTCCCCAGTTTGACCTATAGATTTAATATCATACTAATCAAATTCCCAGGCAGCATTTTTTATAGCTAATCAAGCTGATTATAAAATTTGTATGGAAACCCAAGGATCTAGCAGAAACCATCTCGAAAAGATGAACAAAAAGTGGAAAACTTTTGGGATGCCTGGGTGGTTTGGTTGGTTAAGCATTTGCGTTCAGTTCAGGTCATGATTCCAGGGTCTTGGGATCAAGCTCTATGTTGGGTTCTCTGCTCAGTGGGAACTTGCTTCTCCATCTCCCTCTACATGCCACTCCATCTGCTTGTGTGCTCTCACACGCGCTCTCTCTCCCTCTGTCAAATAATTAAATAAACTCTTTAAAAAAAAAAAGAAGTGGAGGACTTACACTACCTGATTTCAATGGTACAATAATCAAATGTGATGGGGTACTGGTGTATTAGTAGACTACAGATAGAGGTAATAGTACAGAGAATACAGAAATAAATCCACATGTATACAATAATTGATTTTTGACAAGAGATCCAAGGTCACTCATCAGAAAATGAAAATCTTTTAACAAAAGGTATTGGCACAACTGGATAGCTGCATAGAAAAAAATAACATTGGCCTTGGTCTCACAGCATAAACAAAAATTAATTTGAAATGGATCAGAGACCTCACCATAAAGTCTGAACTTTAAAGCTTTTTAAAAGAAAACACAGAAGATCTTCATGAATTTGGAGTAGGCAGATATTTCAGATGGAACACAAAAACACTAGCCATAAAATTAAAACTCATAAGTTGGTCTTCATAAAAAGTAAAAATTTCACCATTAATATAATAAAAAGGCAAGCCACAAAGTGGTTAAATACATTCTCAACATATACATTTAAAAAGGACTTGAATCCAGAATGTATGAAGAATTTTTACAAATCAGTAAGGCAGAGGGAAAAAAAAAACCTCAACTAGACACTTGAGAAAAGATGTACAAATGGCCAATAAATACATAAAAGAAGATCTACATCATTATCCATTGAAGATACACACTCTAAAAACATAATGAGACACTATGTCACACCCTTTAGAATAACTAAAATTTAAAGGAATGACATTAGGTCCATACACCTTCCTCCTTCCCTTTGCTTCCCAAATGATTCAGTCCTAAAGCCATTATGTGGAGTAGAGCCAAGTAGGTGCCACATGATGGAGACCTGGGGGAAGGGGCAGCCACAATGGATTAGAACAGTGTATCAGAACTCTAACAGAATGAGGGGAGCAAGCATGTTTAGGGACAGTCCAATATGGCATATTGGTAAGGTGAGCAAGGTAAGACAGGTGCTTTCACAGAGGGAAGCCCAGTGTTAGATGTCAGAACAGAATAGAGCAGAGAGTCCAATGGGAGATAGCCCAACATGGGGAGCTAGAGCCTGAGCTGAGTGAGAAGGTGTCCCTGTGAGAGTGACCCAGAGAGTCAGAGCCCAAGTGGTCTAAGGAAGTCATCTGCTTGAACAGGAGGCCCAAAGCAGGATCTCAGAACCAGAGCAAGGAGAGGAGGGTGTCCTGGTAGAAGAGTAATCTGGAGTGGAGTATCAGAGAGTAAGTATAATGAGGAGGGTGACCACATTGGGGAGGAGATAGCAGTGGACATGGGAGATAGGATACATTCAGTGTACTGATCAAATAAATATAATAATGATAACACACGTCAGAGAAAAGAGTTACAAATATGGAAAGTGGGAAAACTAATGTGAATCATATTTGTTGGGCTGGAATTGGAAGTATGGGTATAGACTTACGGTTTTCAATAAATGTAAAGAGGTATAGAAATGAACATAAATAGGGATGCCTGGGTGGCTCAGCTGGTTAAGAGTCTGACTCTAGATTTTGGCTCAAGTCATGATCTCAGGATTGTGAAGCCTGCTTAAGATTCTCTCTCTCTCTCCTCTTCCTCTGCCCCTCCCCCCACCCTACCTCTGTGTGTGTGCACACTTTCTCTCAAAAAAAAGGAAAGAAATAAACATAGATATAACTGTGTGCATTTGGGGTGTGTGCATGCACACACAAGTGCACGTGTGCGTGTGTGTTTGTGTGTATCCATCCACATATTCCCTAGTTTTCTCCTGAGATAGGCACTAGGAGCAGTGTTATGCTAGTAACAATGACCACACCTAGGGCCTAAATATTGGTTTCTAAATGCCATCCTCCACTAAGAGAAACTAAGTCTCCTTGGAGAATGGCTCTTTCTCAGTTCAAGGCAACAGTGAATGTTCTTGTGCCAGAAAGCAGAGAATTGTTCCAAGAATTACGGGGACATTTCAAAAGGACAGAGAAGCCAGCTTATAGGGGCGAATATGGTACAATTTAAGTATCAAAATAAATGATAGTATAAGATTATTGTCCACTGAAGACTATAGGAAACCACAAGTCCATGCAGATATAAATTAATGTTTGGGAAGCAATTAAATAGTTACCTAATATCAGAGTACTTCCCTACAAAAATATGAATTACAAAGAGAAAAGAGTAACTTTATATTGGAGAAACCAGGCAGATATCACTTTATTCAAATCGATCGAAATGAATATGATCAGCAAGGGGACAAATTAAAGTCACGTACCTGCTATGATAATCTTGCCAAAGATGTGTCACATGGATACAATTATGAAGAAACATCAATTGGCCCCAAATTTTGAGGCTATTCTACAATATAATTGGCTTGGAAACTTTAAAAAAGGCAACATGTTGGGGAACCTGGCTGGCTTAGCCTGTTAAGCTTCTAGCTCTTGGTTTTGACTCAGGGCATGATCTTAGGGTCATGAGATCGAGCCCCACATGGGGCTCTGCACTCAGCATGGAGCTTGCTTACAATTCTCTCTGTCCTTCTCCCTCTGTCCCTTCCTGTTCACACTTTCTCTCTCAAGAAAGATTAACTAATTAATTAGATTTTGAAAATTAAAATAAAAAGGGCAACCTGAGGAAAGTTCCAGTTTCATGGAGACTAAAGAAACTTGACAATTAAATGCAACATAAACTCCTTGAACAGGATCCTTTTACTAGAAAGGACATTTTTAGGACAAATTGTTAAATTGAATAGTGTCTGAGGATTAAGTATTTGTTGTGTACCAAGATTAACTTCCTAATTTTGATCATCATGTAGAAGGTCCTTGATTGTATAAAATACACACTCCAGAATTAGAGGGGGACGGAGCATCAGGTTGGCAACTTATTCTAAAATGGTGAAGGAGAATGTTCTTTGTATTTACTTGCAACGTGTGTGACTGCGCTATAATTTTAACAAAATATATTAAAAATATGATTACACACAAAAGATAATATAAAGTTTTGGTGAGAATGGGAAGCAGCTGTTCCACACTACCAGTGGATGGTTAAATGGTACAACCACTTTAAAAAACCATATGTCCCTTTCTCATAAAATTAAAGTTACACCTACCCTATGCCCCAGTAATTCCACTCTGGAAATGCTGACAGAAAGTCTTATACTAGAATGTTCTTAGCAGATTTATTTGACATAGTCTCAAACTGGAAAGAACTCTTATGTCCATCAGTAAGTTTTAATGGGTAAATAAACTGTGATTCATTCATGCATTGGAAAACTATTCAGCAATAAACAGAAGTGCTAATACACAAAATAACATTGATGACTCTCAAAAGAATTATGTTGAGTGAAAGAAGCCAGTCATAAATGAGTTTATACTTATGATTCCATTTATATGAAGTGTAAGAACAGTCAAAACAAGACCAAAGAGATTGAAATTGGAACAGTTGTTGCTTTGGGAATAGTTTGAAATGGGGTTTGAATGGCAAGGGGCAAGAGAGAACTTTCTGGGAGCAGAAATGTTTTGTAGTTAGATTGGTTGATGGTTATATGGGCATATATATTTGTCAAAACTCATCAAACTGTACATTTAAAATCTATGCATATTTCTTTTGTACACTATACCTCAATTTAAAAATCTAAATTTTATGGGTGCCTGGGTGGCTCAGTCGGTTAAGTGGGGGACTCTTGATTCCAGCTCAAGTCATGATCTCAGGGTCCTAGGATCCAGCCCAGTGTGGGGCTCCAGGCTTAGCTCTCAATGAGGAGTCTGCTTGAGATTCTCTCCCTCTCCCTCTGCCCCTCTCTGCCATGCTTGGACATGCAAGCACATACATGCTCTCTCTCTCTCTCAAATGATAAATAAATCTTTGAAAAATAAATAAAATAAGAAAGCTACATTTTAAAAAATTCACTAAATCAGCAGTGGTTACCTTTAAGGGGTGGGATGCTTTCATTTTCCACATTATGTATTTCTGAGGTGTTTGAACTTTCTTCAACATGAATGTCTTAATTCTTTAAAAGAGCCACATTTAGAATCTAAAAATATGATTACATAAAGGTAGGATTTGTCCCAAGGGTGCTCAAGCAACTAGTTTCTTCAGGGAAATATTAACTTAGATCTGCTTTTCTTAATATATGCTCCCCCCTCCCCCCAAAAAAGTTCAGGCAAGTCAAAGAGGTAATGTATAAAATCAAGCCATAATTTTAAATCAAGCCATAAATAACAGAAAATAGAGGGTAGTATTTACCTTATTTCCAAATGACAAATAAACTATTTAATATTGAAAGCAATGTTAGGAATTCTAAAGGAACAGATTTTTGCTACATTAAAACTATTAAGATATATAATAAAATGATATGCAAACAGAACTAAATGCAACAGGAAGTTGGGAGAATTTATAAAAACATGGTTCTTGACAGATTTATAGGCAAAGCATGTGAATTCTAGAAAAGAGGAAAGAATAGAAGAAAAGAATGAGAGAGAGAAAGAGAAAAAAAGGAACGAAAAAAGGGAGAGGAAAGAAGGGAGACGAAGGGAGGGAAGAAGAGAAGGGAGGGAGAGGGAGAAGAAGAGAGGGGAAAGGGAGACGGGGTGGGGGTGGGGGTGGGGACAGACGGAAGCTAGGAAAGGAACGAAGAGAGAGAACAGTCTTGGCTAATCAACAAGTGAATAAAAATTAAACCTGAAATTTTACCTAGCAAATTAGCAAACATTACTGGTACATTCTAGTATTTGATGGCAGCCATAGGCTGTCCCGACAGGCAAGACAAATTCTTGGTCACTACTTGTAGGAGTCTAAATTGCTACATTTCTGAAAACCAATCTAGCAGAGTGTATTCATAATCTTTAATATGTTTATATTCTTTGAACCAGAAATAATTACTTTTTGGAATCTGTCTAAAGAAAGTAATCATAAGAGTCGCTCTTTTCCGGATTATTCATAATTGCCAAAACAATTTTAAACAATAGCCTAAATGGCAACATTATGGGACTAGTTCATTAAATCGTAGGATATCTGTTTGATGGATTATTATTCTACCATTAAATGGAGATCACAATGAGTTTTAAACGACACTTTTTTAATGTCTTTTTTTTTTTTTTCTTCTGTCGTTGTTTAATGCTCATGAAAATTAAGACTAGCAAGGCTGGCTCCGGTTTGTCTCCGAAACAGAAATTTCCCATAGGTGCAAAAACAGTCTCTAGACACATCACATTTCCCGCCCCCCCCCATTGTATTTTAAATACAATAAATGTTAAATGGTACCTCTGCCCCATATACACATGTATTATTCAGGGTTTGCTCAGGAAACCACAAGCCACTCTACGTCTTCGGGGTCTGGGGTCTAACACAGCAGAAGGGGCTTACACGGTTGTTGGACGAGCAGGCAGGGAGCGGAGCTGGGGCAGCCGCTGCGAAGGCACAGGTGGTCGCCGGCGGTCTCAGCCTGAAGCGGGGGCTCCGGGGGAACTATCGGGCATCCTGGGCGACTCAGATCCGCTCGGCATCCGGCTGTCACCACCTCTGGAGAATAACAGAGTCGCTTTCGCGTCTACCTTCCAAATTTCCCCCGAATTCCTTTCTTGCGAACTCCAACCTCCATGTGGGGGCATTCTGGGAAATGTAGTTCGCGGCTGCTCTGCATTGCGGAAAAGGGGTGGACGGAAAGCTGAGGGCATTCCAGCAGGACTGGCCAAGTTCGAGACTCATTCTCCTGCTTAGCTGTCCGGGTCCGGCAAGTAGTCAGGAGGCCATAGGTGTTAGGGTGGAATGGAAGAATATTCTGGATTAGAGATACCAGAGGTGGTAGTATATATTTTATTATTAAATTAGCTCATTTTCGCCCTCATGTGAGGCATGTCTAGCTTATTTGATTACAAATTTGCAAAGCAAAACTAAGCACAGAGCTGTATGATTTAAGCCAATGTATAGGTCGTTATTTTAGAAAAATTATACAATTACTTTAATACAGCTACTCAAAAAAACTATTGGAAACCCTCATACACTGTTACTAATGTCAAATACTGCAGCTGCTGGGGAAAACAGCCTGACAGTTCCTCAAAAAGTTAAGCATGTTACTCAAAAAAAAAAAAAAAAAAAAAAAAAAAAAAAAACCATTTTTAAAATTTTTCTTTTATTAAAGGGGACCTGGCTGGTTCAGTCAGTAGAGCACATGACTCTTGATCTCAGAGTTATAGGTTCAAGTTCCACTTTGGGTATAGCAATTACTTAAAAATAAAAATTAAAACCTTTAAAAAAAAGTTAAGCATTGAGAGACTATATAACCCAGCAAATCCCCTCCTGGGTATATATCCGAGAAAAATATGCTCACACAAAAACCTTTACATTAATGTTCATGTCAGCATTATTCTTACAAGCCCAAAATGTGAACAATCCAAATATCCACCAACTAACCAATGAATAAACAAATACAACATATCTGTACAATGGAATATTATTTGGCCATGAAAAGAAATGAAATATTCATGCATATTACAACATGAATGAACTTTGAAAATATTATGCTAATTGACAGACACAAAGTTCACATACTTTTGATTCCATTCATATAAAATGTCCAGAAAATGCACACGTATAGAGATAGAAAGTAGATTTGGGGTCCAAATCACTGGGAAATGATTGCTGGTAGTAATTGCTAGTAATTCCTAACACCAGGTTTCTCGTGGAAGTGATAAGAATGTTCCAGAATTAGGGCGCCTGGGTAGCTCAGTCACTAGGCATCTGTCTTCAGCTTGGATCATGATCCCAGGGTCTTAGGATGGAGTCCCATGTCGGCCTCCCCGCTCTGCTGGAAGCCTGCTTTTCTCTCTACCACTCCCCCTGCTTGTGTTCACTCTCTCACTGTGTCTTTTGCTGTCAAATATATAAATAAAATCTATAAAAAAAAAAAAAGAATGTTCCAGAATTAGAAGTGGTGATGGCTGTATGACTCTGAACACACTAAAAAAAAAAATCATTGAATTTTTAAAACTTGTGGTAAAATATATATAACATAAAATTTATCATTTTAAGAATATTTGAGAGTGTGGTTCAGTGGTGTTAAGTACAATTTACACTGTTGACCAACCATCACTACCACCCGTTTTTCAGAACTCTTTTCATTTTGCAAAACCAAAACTCCATGTCCCATTAAATAATAACTCTCCATTTCCTCCTCTCCCAGTTCTGAATTTGACTTCTCTAGGCTCCTCATGGAAATGGACTTACACTGTTTTTATCTTTTTGTGACTCTTTTATTTCACTGAGCATAATGTCTTCAAGTTTCATCTATGCTGGAGCATGTGCAAAAGTTCCTTCCTTTTCCAGGAAGATAACAGTATATAGATACTCTCTCCATATATATTATAGTATATGTATTTATCTCACATGTTTATCCATTCACTTATTGACAAATGCCTAGGTTTCTTCTTAGGCTATTGCTAATTATGCTGCTCTGAACATGGGTGTTCAAATACTTTTTTGAGACCCTGCTTTCTGTGCTTTGGGGTATATAACCTAAGAATGGAATTGCTGGTCATATGGAAATTTTATTTAGAGTTTTTGAGGAACTGCCATGCTGTTTTCCATAGCGGCTATACCATTTTATATTCCCATCGGCAGTGCACAGGATTCTAGTTTTTCCACATCCTTACCTACATTTGTTATTCTCTGTTTAAATTATTTTTCTTTTCTTTTTTTTAAAAGATTTTATTTATTTATTTGACAGAGAGATTGAGCACAAACAGAGGAAATGGCAGGCAGAGGGAGAGGAAGAAGCAGGCTCCCGTTGAGCACAGAGCCCGATGTGGGACTCAATTCCAGGACCCTGGGACAATGACCTGAACCGAAGGCAGAGACCTAACTCTCTGAGCCACCCAGGGGCCCCTAAATTATTTTTCTTATGATAGCCATCTTAATGGTTGTGAAATGGTATCTCCTTATGGATTTTTTTTTACACTTCACAAATTTGTATGTCATCCTGGTCCAGAGGTCATACTAACCTTCTCTGTATTGTTCCAATTTCAGTATATAGGCTGCTGAAGAGAGCACTCATTGTTCTTGCTTGCTTCCTTGATTTTTTTTTTTTTTTGTAAGATTTTACTTATTTATTTGAGAGAGAGCGAAAGCAATCACAGAGGCTGAGGGTGAAGCAGACTCGCCACTGAGCTGGGAGCCCGACGGGGGGATCTATCCCAGGACCCTGAGATCATTACCTGAGCTAAAGGGAGAAGCTTAACTGACTGAGTCACCCAGGCATCCCTCATTGTGGTTTCGATTTGCATTTTGAATTATTTACTTTTAAGTGTGAATTTTATGGTATGTGAATTATACCCTAATTTAAAAGACTGTTCATTGAGAGACCCTTGTGCACTGAGCATACCTAAAGTCCATATCTTGGCTTCTAAATAGCCTTCTTCACTAAAAGAAACCCAGTTTGGAGTGGAGAAAGTACAAGGTGAGCCTGGAACATTTCATTGTACCAGAAAGCAAGGCAGTGCTCAAATAATGATGGGGTATGTCTAAAGGACATTGGCCAAATTTGGGACAACTTGAGCATCAAAATGATGCTATACTTGATTGTAAATTATTAAATTAATTAAATTAATAAATACTGAAATACTGAATCTAAATAATATTAGTTTTAAGTGCTACAATCCATGAACTCATGGTAATCAAAAGGAGAGAAAGAGAGAAAACAATGATTCTTTACAGCAGAGTGCCAGCTAATAGATGTAAAAGGAACTGGAGAATTTAGAAATCACCATTTTGCAACTTCTAATGAAATAATTGGTTCAAGCAAGAATTTGGTAATAGATGCTACAACCATTAAGCGAACAGTTATTACGAAACTGGTATCATCTACAAGATTACTTTGAATTGCAAATGGAAACATATACTTTTGCCATGGAAAAATCTGGCCATGACTGCTTTTTAAAAATTAATTGGTTAATTAATTTGAGTAATCTCTGCTCCCAATACAGGGCTCAAACTCACAGCTCCGAGATCAAGAGTCGCTCACTCCACCAACTGAGCCAACCAGGTGCCCCTGGCAATTGCCACTTTAAACACGTGACCAGTTTAACATTATGAATTGTAGAAAAACCTGACATACGTGCTTCCTAATATGATGCAATACTAAGTACATAACATCAACCATTATTCTTACTAAACGGTGTGGCCTGAATGTAATCAGGCTTCTCTAGACCCGATCTTTCATTTCCAGGAATTCAGGGGAGTGTGGAGCAAGTAAAAGGACACCATGCAGAATATTCTACAAGGCACTCGACTGCAAATCTTCAAAAAGTCAAGGCCACAGAAAAAGAGAAACAAGCAACAGCAGCAAGGGACTGCTGAAGATTAAAAGACACTTAAGAGACCTAATTAAACAACAGCAATGAGAACAAAACATCACACCTGTTCAGTAAGGGTCTACTGCTGGCTGCATGTAGATTTTGTAAATTGGTGCTAAAATTATGCAGGCACATTATTTATTATGCTTTAGTGATAACCTAAAGTATTTATTATTAAAACTTGTTAACGAATGGAAATTTTTATTGCAAACTTCTTTTGTATCTCCTCCCCTATGGGAAAAGAAATCATAATCACAGAAACGGCTGTCCTTGAAAGCATGTAATATACCATGTGCTTCAAGGTAGTTGTAGGACTTATCACTAAATCATAGATTCAGCCTGGAAGAAAATAGAAATGTATGGAACAATTTTTTGTTTCACAGGGCCTGCAAACCCCTCCCACCTGTTAATATTATTAACTGTGGTATGGGCCACTCCGTAACATAATATTTCTAGACGAATGAAACTTTTAAAATAGCACTGCCTGGTAGAAATATAATGTGAGCCACAAATGTGAACACATATATAATTTTACTTTTTTAATAGTTATGTTAAAAAACAAAAAGAAATAGGTAAAATTAATTTTAACAATATATTTTATTTAACACTATCAAATCACCATTTCAATAAGAAATCAATATAAATATTATTAAAAAGGCATTTTACATTCTTTCATTGTACTGTTTTTGAAATCTGGTATATAATTTACACTTGAATGGCTACATTTCATATACTTACTAGTGGCTTACATGCTGGACAGTGCAGGTTCAAGGTAATAAATACTGAAATACTGAATCTAAATAATATTAGTTTTAAGTGCTACAAATGAATGGTATCTAAATATAGCATTTTCAAAAATGAACTTTCCTCGTATCTACATTTGATTTGCTTTTGCTTTCGAATTTTTTCCAGGGCTAAAAAAATAATAAGCTGAAAAAATTTTGGCTTCTTTATCATGTGACCAATATTTTTGCATTTAGGGTAAAAGTGGAAATAACCATTGGGGTAAAAAAGAACCTCCAATTTTACACATATTTACTCAAAATCATTAAACACTCAGTTAGCTTTTAGTGCAGTTTGCCATGAGCGTCTGAATGCAAGGGACATAAATGTTCCAAATTTGCCCTTTAGCCCAGCCTTAGCTTTTTTCCTTTTAGGTTCCCGCTACCCAGGCTTTAATGCACCAGCGTGTGGGCTGAGAGCTTTCTCCCAGTTTCCTCTGCCCTGGAAGTTGTTCCAGCCCCACCTCACAGGCTTGTAGGTGCATTTCCTCCCCTTCAGTGGGTTCCAGCCGTCCTGGATGGAAGCTTTCTATTCTCTGGCCTAACCCTGTCTTTCCACCTTGAATGCCATCCTCCTTCCCTCAGTGACGCAGGCTCGCCCCAGATGTTCCACTTTGTATCCTGTCATTTCCCTCAGGGCAGACCTTGTCCCCACCCTCTATGTGGCTAGTTAAGTGCTAGGCGCCTTTCCCTGCCTCGTGTAAACTTCACGTCTTTCAAGGAAGCTTTGCTTTCCTGACCATCAGCAAGCTACTCCCACCCCCTGTGCCCACACTGAGTCGCTGTCCACTGCCATTCGCCATCTTGTGATTGTCCCCATGTATACCTTACCTTGCCTGTGAGCCTACAGGCCCAGATCATGACTCCCGCAGACTGCTGCCTCGTCTCCTCTCAGCACCCTGCATGGAATGGGCACTCAGGTATAGAACTACCTACCCAAGGATTCTCCACAGTGTACAGATGCCTACAAAGTCCAAAGGTATGACTATTTCTTATACTTAAGAAAAGTTTGTGTGACACTCATGGCTCCTTTTGGACAGAGCAAAGATCAGGCAAGTGGAAGACACTTGCCTTTTGTGTTTTTCTTAGTTCTTCTCCCTGTTCTGTATCCAGGCCTGGTGCAATGTGACGTCGCAGCTTCTCCTGCCAGGTGGTAGACCCTGTTTCCCCAGCCCCCCAGGCTGGCCAGGGGACTTGCCTTGCCTGTTAGGATGAGGCAGAAGAGACAAAGGGCCAATGAGGATCCTAGGCCTCCGAGGCAACCATGATCAGTGTGGACCCAGTGCGAGGAGAGGGGAGTTGGGTGCTAGTCATCAAGGGGGATACCTAGGGCAAGGCCTTTCAACCCCCTGGGCTTCAGTTTCCTCCTCTACAAAATGAAGAGATCAAGCCAAGATAATGCTCAAGAGTCTTCTGGATCTTTATCATTTCACCCTCATGAAAACTAATTACACATATGTATTATGTAAAGCCATTCTCGCCCAATGGGACTACTGAGTTAAACTTTTGCCCTCCATTGCGAAAGCAAAGAGTATCCTGTACGTGGAGCAGAGAATGGAGAGGTGTTCACACAGGCTTAGCAATCCCTGAAGTCCTAAACGATCTTAAACCATCTTTGAAAATAGTCTCTAAAATTAGTCACTACTCTTTGCCAAGTACTTTCACGTACCATTGCCTCATCTCATCCTTGCAAACCTGAGAGAGGGACATCAGTTTCTTGTGACTTTGAGGGGAAACAACCCCATAGAGGTTAAGCCCACTACTCGGGGATTATGACCTTAGCCAAAATCAAGAGTCAGATGCTAAACGGGCCATCCAGGTCTGCCCAACCTAGTAAAACACTTTTAAATCTAGTAATTTTTGTTGTTGTTGTTGTTAAATATACTGTCATCCTCTTCTCTCAGTGTTCCTGCCTAGGGGCAAGTCCACAGTTAGGTCTTTCTGCTTAACATCCACGGTTCTCCCAGTCAGAGCCTGTCAGGGTCAGGGACTCCCGTTTCCCAGTACAGCATTCACATTTAGAACATGGACATTATGTCACGCTGAGATCAAATCTCTACTTACAAGGTACATAGATGGGAATGGAGGAAAAGTTGGTTTTTTTACAGTTTTAAACTTGCGGCCCTTTACTGGACCCCCATGCTGATAGTGCCTTGTTAATTAATAGCCTTACAATTCTTCTAGGTGTCTAATAAATAATAAAATGTAAACCATGGCACGTTTTATATTTTTAAAAGGTCATATTTGTTACATATGAACATTTAAAATATGTTCTAATTTTTGTAATTCTGGTTTGAAATTCCTCTATTTTATGATACAGACTTGATAAAAGGAAGAAATGGGCTATCTGCTGAGAACAACAGTTTTCCCTCACATGTGAGCCCTTCAGGGCACAGAGAACCCTGATCTGATAGGATGGCTGGTTTCATGTTCTTTCCAGAGAGGAACAGAATATACCTAATTCCCTCTAGCACCTAAATAGGCAATTACTCTAGAAGGATGGTAGTCCAAACACAGCCCAATCCTCACCCCGCCAAAATCGCACAGGGAACCTATTGACTTCCCAACTCAAAGCAACATTTATCAAGAAGGAAAAACAGAAAACTAAAGGTAGATGTCTGCTTCTAGCTAGGACAGAGTAGGTGGTATCAGATTTATTCTCCTGCTAAGAACTACTATGAAGGGCGCCTGGGTGGCTCAGCGGGTTAAAGCCTCTGCTTTCGGCTCAGGCTCAGGTCACGATCCCGGGGTCCTGGGATCCAGCCCCACATCGGGCTCTCTGCTCAGTAGGGAACCTGCTTCCCTCCCTCTCTCTCTCCCTGCCTCTCTGCCTACTTGTGATCTCTGTCAAATAAATTAAAAAATAAAAAAAATAATAAAATTCCATGACACTGTGCTAAAAGAAAAGAACTACTATGAAAACTAGATTTTATTTTATTTTTTAAAGATTGTATTTATTTGAGGGAGAGAGAGAGAGAGCACAAGTGGAAGGAGAGGGAGGAGGGGGGAGGGGAGAAGGGACAGAGGGAGATGGGGAAGAGGCAGAGAGAGGGAGAAGCAGATTCCCTGCTGAGCAGGGAGCCTGATGCAGGGTCCTCCATCCCAGGACCCTAAGATCATGACCTGAGCTGAAAGGAGATGCTTAAACAACTGAGCCACCCAGGCGCTCCCAAAACTAGATTTTAAAAAGCTGCTTTTTGACTGCATTGGAGAGTAAGCAAGACAGCTGGGACTTGAAGGACCAACATCCTAAAGCCAAGAGAAGCTTGCTGATTATGATCTAAATTTTCAGTAACTTGCCCCCTCGCGGCGGTTACCAGTTCATGGTCCTGGCAATAGAATGGGAAGCAGGAGAGGCAAAGCTGAAGCAAGCTTATGGGACCACAGAGGCAGAAATTGAAGTTCAGGGCTACCTTACACAGGATTTGAGGACTAGAGATCCCAGAAAAAAAAAGGGAAATACAAAGAAGTGAGCCTGAAATTCTACTTATAATCCCTTCTCAAGACATTTGTTGACAACCAAGTTGAACCTACGAGTTTCCAAGAAAAAAGAATGGGAAGTTGCTAAGGGGCTAAAAAGCTAAGCAGAGGGTTTGGCAATCTCACATGTATGTGGAGACAAATATTTAAAGATCCACCAAGGTAACACGTAGGCTCTCCCACCGAGACTCATGATGGGCATTTGCTCTAGGGGCAAAGGTGAACTGGACATAGACCAGCTTCAACTCGGTCAAGATGATCTGTCTTTATCTCTCTGTGTGCCGGCATGAGGAGGGCCTCTGTGAGGGGTGGGCGGGGGGGCAGGCAAGACACAGTGCAGGAGCCGGAAGACCATAAGAAGGGTATTACATAGTGAGATGCCCAGTGCAGGGTGCGAAGGATATCCATGTGGCAGAGGAGGGACAGGCTGGCGTGGGAAGCATATTCAGAAGTTGGGGTGGTCCTTGCTGGGGGCTCAAAGCCCAAGCAAATTGAGGAGGCTATCCCTATAGAGAAGGAGTGCAGATGCCAGCAAGGGCTGTTGTGGGGTGTCAGATCCTGAGCAGGATGGGGAAGGCATTCACATGGAGGTGCTGGGGAGACCTAGAAGGGGGTTTCAGAGCCCATGCATAGGATCCGGAGGGATCTAGAGGGCATCCATCTAGAAGGCTAGCCTGGCACTGGATGTTGGATCCCAAGTAGGGTGAGGAGGGGTGCTTGTGCATTGGGCTGGTCCAATGTGAGAAGCCGAAACCCAAATGGGAATTTGGCATGGGTGAAGGGTTGGTGACAGTGATGCAAATTTGGGTATATACTAAATAACTAAACACATTAAAGATGATTGGAGTCATGTTTCTCACCGTCGAAGAAGAGAGTTAGAAATACAGAACAGGATAAAACTTGACTGAACCCTGTGATGTTAGACTGGAATTCAAGGTATTGGTGTGAGCTTATAGCTCTCTCTTACTCTCTCTCTGTCTGTCTCTCTCTCTATAGAGAGAGAAACATAAATAGAGATAAACATGGGGAGGGCGCCTGGGAGGCTCAGCTAGTTAAGTGCTTGACTTTGGCTCAGGTCATGATTTCAGGGTTTTGGGATTGCGCCCGACATTGAGCTCCCTGTACAGCAAAGAGTCTGCTTGTCCTTCTGCTCCTCCCCCAGCTCATGCTCTTTCTCTCTCAAACAACTAAATAAATAAAATGTATTTATAAATAAATAAAATAAATAAAAATTTAAAAAATATGGGTGGAAATGTATATGTATTTACCATATACATACCTATGTACATGCACACATACGTACATATTCTCCTGCTCTGTCAACTGAAAGGACCTGCAAAACCTCACATCCCAGGAGTGATGGAGCCCCTGTAAGCCTGAGATATCTTGTGCTGGAAATCCAGAAAGCATTCAAAAATGATGGGGCTATGTCAGAGGAAGATAGATGCCAACTTGAAAGGACTCCGATTAGTCAAATCAGGAAAAATTTGAGCATCAAAATACATGATGATAGTAATAGATGTAATAGATTTAATCAGTCGGGAACCACGAGTTCATCCTGATATAAATGGGTAAATAAATAAATAGAAAGCATGATGAAGAGCAGGATATTATACAGTTTAAAATGATTTCCCCATAGGGGCACCTGGGTGGCTCAGTGGGTTAGGCCGCTGCCTTCGGCTCAGGTCGTGATCTCGGGGTCCTGGGATCGAGTCCCGCATCGGGCTCTCTGCTCAGCAGGGAGCCTGCTTCCCCCTCTCTCTCTGCCTGTCTCTCCATCTACTTGTGATTTCTCTCTGTCAAATAAATAAAATCTTTAAAAAAATGACTTCCCCATAAATATTAACTGCAAGGACGCTACAGTAACTTTAGCTACATACTGTATGATTCCATTTATATGACATTATGGAAAGGGCAAAACTACAGGATGGAGAAGATATCAGTGGTTGCCAAGTGCTCAGAGAAGAAGGAGGGCTTGACCAAAAAGGGACAGCAGAAAGCAGTGTTTTCTGGAGTGGTAGAATTGTTCTGTCTCTGGTCTATGGTGGTGGTTACATGATTCTATGTGCTTGTCAAAACTCAAGGAACTGGGCACCAAAAAAGGGTGAGCTTTACTGTATGCAATCTAAAAAACCACTTTCTTTAAATTTAAAAAATTTCAAAAGGAGTAACTTTACAGTGGAAAAGCCTGAGAGATGACACCTTAATCAAACAATCGAAGTGAAAACCATCAATAATGGGACCAAGCGAAGCCCTACAACACACACGAAGATTCAATAAGAACATAACATCACTTGTGATATTCTGCAGAACCAGATACAGATCTGTATGTATTCTATTAGATTCATATCTAGGTATTTGATTTCTTTTGGAGTGATTGTAAATGGTATTGTGTTGTAAATTTTGTTTGGCCCATGTTTGTTGCTAGCATAGCAACATATGATTGATTTTCTTGCGTTGATTTTCTATCTTGGAATCTTGCCAAGGGGCTATTCCTCAGGCTTCTCCTTGAATGTTAGAATTTCTCATCTATACTGGGTTTCTTCCCCAGAGCACTAGATTCTTTTATTGTTAATAGTCCATGCTCCTTGGTACTTCTTAGTGTAGCTTTGTTGTTGGTGGTGATGGTAGTGACTTTTGTTTGTTTTATTGGGGTGAGAACATTTAACATAAGATCTACTCTCTTAACACATTTTTAAGAGTTTAATTCAGTACTGTTATAAGCATGATACTATACACCAGAGCTCTAGAATTTATTCATCTTGCTTAACTGAAACTTTATGTTGGTTGAATAAGTGCTCCCCATTCCCCTCTTCCCAGTCACTGGCAACCACCATTCAGCTTTCTCTTCTCATGAGATTTTTTTTAGATTCTTCAGATGAATGGAATCAGGCAATATTGTCTTTCCATGACTGGCTTATTTCGCTTAGTGTAGTGTTATCCAAATTTGTTTGTAATGTCACGTACTGCAGGATTTCTTCTTTTTTAAGGCTGAATAATATTCCAAGATATGTATATACCACATTTTCTTTATTCATTCATCTGTTAATGGACATTTAAGTTGTGTTCATATCTTGGCTATTGTAAGTGATGCCTTCAAATTGGTATCTCTGCAATAATCTCTTCAAGATCCTGATTTCAGTTCTTTTTGATAAATACCCAGAAGGAGATTACTGGATCTTCTGGTAGTTCTATTTTTTATTTTTTGAGGAACCGCCATATTGTTTTCCACAGTAGCTGCACCATTTTACATTCCCACCAGCAGTGTATAAGGATTCCAATTTCTTCACATCCTCACCAATATTTGTTATCTTTTGTTTTGAAGTCTGTATGTATGGGAGGGGAGGATAATAGCTATTCTGCCAGGTGTGAGGGGATATCTCTTTGTTGTTTTGATTTTCATTTCCCTCATTATTAGTGATGTTAGGCACCTTTTAATATACCTTTGGACATTTGTATATCTTCTTTCTATCTATGGTGTTTTTGAAGGTATCTCTTTCATAGATTTTTTTCAATGACTATTTTAGGTATTATATTAATATGTATAGCTTATCACAGTTCACTAATGCCATTGATTGAATTGTGTTCCTCCCAAATTCATATGTTGGAGCCCTAACCTTCATTATGACTATTTTTGGACATAGGGCCTGTAGAGGTAATCAAAGTTAAATGAGGTCATAGTGTTTGGGTCCTAATGGGATAAGACTGGTATATGCATGGTATATACCTATAATAAGGTATATTATAAATGGTCCTATAAAAGGAAGAAGAGAGATCTCCCTGTTTTTCCATGCAAGCATAAAGAAGAGGTCACATGAACACATAGCAAGCTAGTGGCCATCTACAAGGCAGGAAGAGAGCTTTCACCAGGAACTTAAACAACTGGAACCCTGATCTTGGTCTCCCAGCCTCCAGAACTGTGAGAAAATAAATTTCTATTCTTTAATCACAGTCTATGGTGTTTTCATTATGGCAGCTTAGGCAGACTAAGGCAACTGGTATCAACATTTTACCATTTTGAGTGAAGTGTAGAAACATTTAGGTCCCTCTACCTTCCTCCATGTAATTGTCTTAACTATTTACTCACAGACATTGAGAACCATACCATACAGCATTTTAATTTTTGCTTCAGCCATCAAACATAATTTTAAAAGCTCAAGAGAAGGAAGATCTATTGTACTTACCCACATTTTAATTTATTTTTTGTTATTCTTTTTTTTGTTCTTTATGTTTCAAGTTTGCCTTTTATCATTTCCTTTTTGTTGAAGAACTTCATGCTGTATTTTAGGGTCAATCTCTGGTAACAAATTCTTTTAGTCTCTCTTCATCTGAGAAAGTCTTGATTGCCCCTTTATTACTGAAGGATATTTTGGTATTTTCTCATGATTACATTTAGTTTATGCAATTAAAGAATTTCTGATTCTTTAAAAAATTGTTTCCCATTTCTCATTGAAATTCCCTATCCATTCGCCCATTTGCCCATATTTTCCTATTATATTTATTACACCAGTCTTAAGGTCCTTTTCAGCTAATTCTAATGTGAGTCATTTGTGGGTCTGCTTCTACTGAACTCTTAATTACAGGTCACATTTTTTTGCTTCTTTGCATGTGTAATAATTTTCTTATTGTGTTTTGGGAACTGTAAATAATATGTTGCAGAAACTCTGGATTGAGTGATCTTCTTGTAAAGAGTATTCTATTCTGTTATGGCAGCAGTTAAATTACTGGCATGTTACATGGATTCTTGGGGGATTTGTTTTGGCCCTTGTTAGAGTAGCTTTATTCAGTTTGGCCCTTGGTCCTCAGATGTGGTCTTTATGCATAAAGTGTGACCCTCCTGGCTTTTCAGTGCAAAGTCCAAGCTGTTTACCAAACTCCCCTATTTTTGTTGGACTTAAATGTCAAACTTAAACTTCTAAGTCCTAGACAGTGGCTAAAATCTCAGTTCAGTTCCTTAGCTTCCTTCCTTTTGCTGGGTTTCTTGAGGCTTTGTTCCATGCATACAGTATTTAGGAATCCGGATTTAAGAGCAATTTATGTGAAAAATTTTCATCTCCTACTTTCATGACTTTTTTTTTTTCCCCTGGGATTCTCCCCCCCCCCCCCCCCACCAACAACAATTGCCCATTTCCAGTGCATCTGAATCACTTCCAAAACTCTGGCTCTCTCTCTTCAGCCTAGTGAAACTGTTACTTTCTGCTTGAGCTCTATTTCCCCAGGCACTGCAGTAAACTATGATGTGCCTTCAGGGGAAAATCTGATTCAATGTGGACCTCACACAGTGAGCTTCACTTCTTCAAGGATACTATCCTTTCCATTTCTCCCTACTTTGGGTTGCTCTCCAGTGCCTTCACAGAGTTGTTTTTTATATTTTGTCCAGGATTTATAACTGTTATTGGAAGAAAGTTAATCTAGCACAGAACTGGAACTGGTTAAGTAATGTTTTGATTCAAGGATATTTAGAATTAACTATGAAGATGAAGAACAAACAGTGTTAATACTTATGTCTTAATGAATTTGCTTGCAATTCTAACTTACAATGTATAATTGAATTATTGGTTTAAACTTGTCATGTAATGTTTATATTTTTAAGATTTTATTTATTTACTTATTTGACAAAGATCACAAGTAGGCAGAGAGGCAGGCAGAGAAGGGAGGAGAAGCAGGCTCCCCACTGAGCAGAGAACTCGATGCGGGGGCTCAGTCCCAGGACCCTGAGATCATGACCTGAGGCGAAGGCAGAGGCTTAACTCACTGAACCACCCAGGCACCCTGTCATATAATGTTTAAATCTCACTTACTTTATAAACAGTATGGGAACAATTAAAGGCATTTTAGACATTTAGACATTTAATTGATTGAATTTACAAATATTACTTAGATACTTTGGAGAGGTTTTTCTGTAAATCAGATACTGAAATACTTAGAAAAGAAACTGACTATATTAAATTTCAAAATTTAATTTGAATAATTAAAGCATTTAATTAAATTTATAAATGGAACCAAAATTCATACAAGCTTCTTATTGATAATTATTAAATTTTTCTACATTTATATGGAAAATAAGAGAATGATTAACATTGTGAATTGAATGAGAATTTTATATTTGTAACTTTAATAAATTGAACAATTAACTTTAAAACAATATTCTAAGTGAGAATTTATTGACAGAGATTAAGTACTTGAGTTTTGGAGTCTACAATACTTGGTGAAAATTGTTCCAGATTATAACTTATTTATCTATTTATTTATTTATAAAGATTTTATTTATTTATTTGACAGACAGAGATCACAAGTAGGCAGAGTCAGGCAGGGGAACAGGTTCCCTGCTGAACAGAGAGCCCGGTGCAGGGCTTGAACCCAGGACCCTGGGATCATGACCTGAGCTGAAGGCAGAGGCTTTAACCCACTGAGCCACCCAGGCACTTCAAGATCACAACTTATATAATGTCTGTCATCCTCAATTTCTTAATCTATAGATGGGGATAATGGTACCTCCCTAAAAGTAGATGTTTCAATAAATAGTAGCATTCATGATGCTAATAATGATGATTAATGGTAACTTATTTTCAGAGGAGAATTATAGAATAATGTGTATAGTGGGATTCCAGTTTTTGGTTTAAAAAGGTATGCAAACACAGGTATTAAAAAAATTTCAGGAGGCTATGAATTAGACTTTAATTTATATATAATTATATATCATTTCTAATTTTTCCACCATGTAAACAAATATATTATATTATTTATTTGTATGTGTGTATATATATTCATGTATAAAACTTTTAGTTGCAGCTAAGTATTTTGTGAAGTGGGACTATGAGTAATTTTTACTATTTGTATCTTTTTTTTTTAATATTTTATTTATCCACTTGATGGACAGAGATCACAAGTAGGCAGAGAGACAGTCACAGGGTGGGGAGGGGGAAGCAGGCTCCCCGCTGAGCAGAGAGTCCGATGTGGGGCTCCATCTCAGGACCCTGGGGCCATGACCAGAACCCAAAACAGAGGCCCAACCCATTGAGCCAACGAGGTGCCACTTTACTATTTGCATCTTAATTTTCTATGTCGAACAGATATAATGTATAACCAGAACAAACATAAACCTGAGCTTTTTAAAGTTAAGAAAAAGACATCCATCTTTCCTGGTTTTAATCTTTCATGAAGATCTTACCACAAAGATTCAGGGAGATAGAAAGAAGTCATGCTCAGTATAATCCATCAGCACAACTATTAAGTTATTCAGAAATCCTTCTTTAGCGTATTTGCTTTGAGATGGGTGCAGACTGCTTTCCATCCATCCATATTTCATCCCTGCCAGTAAATGTGGTCTTGCTTCATTGTGTAATAGAGATACATGCCTTTGCCTGGCCCGGGTCTGCCAGTAAGGTGTGTGTCTGGGGAGAACCCTTGTATCCTTTCCTTTTTTCTCTTTACCACCCCATTTCACTCTTCATGCTCGCTTCTAAAGATCTTAAGCACTCTTGAGGCCTCCCTGATCCTCCCACCCCCACCCAGGCGGTTTCCATATCTGTCTTTTAAACTCCTTCCTCTTCCCAAGACCCATGTCAGAACATCCAATTGCCTATGGGATGTTCCCATCTCAAACCCAGCAGACCAAACACTGAGAGAGTTCCATAGTCTACAGACTAGCTTTTTGTCCTTTTTTAAGATGATTGTTCATGGGCTCTCCATATTTTTATTGAACCAGACAAACTGTACTTAAACTCATTGGTCACTTCCTCCCCAAGATGCCTATAAAGTGTTCTCATCACTTGTTAATTGTCTTGAAGCAAAAGTAATGCATTTTGAGCCTTAATAATGTACTCCCCCACCAAGAAGAGGTAACTTCTTTACAGAAGAGTCCCAACTAATATATGTAGAAACCCTGCCTCCTACTCTAACTATGGCCCATACTTAGTGACTCACTTCTAGAGTATAGTAAGGGAAAAAATAATAATTAATCGTATAGAAGTCTTGCCAACACCACCTTAATCAGGTGATGAAGGTTAACATCATCAGTGATGTCATGTAGATATCAGGTACCCCCCTGGTAAGATGTGATGAGTAAGGCACTTAACGTCTGTGCTTCACCCTAAAACCCATAACCCCAGTCTAACCATGAGAACACACCTGACAAACCCAGACTGAGAGATATTCTACAAATAGCTGACCTGTACTCCTCAAAACCATCAAGGTCATTTGGAAAACAAAACAAAACAAAAACAAAAAAAGACCTGAGGAGTCATCCCAGATCAGAGGAGACTAAAGAGACATGATAACTAAATGCGATGTGGGTTCCTGGACTGGATCCTGGAACTGAAAAGGGGCTTTAGTGGGAAAACTGGTGAAAGCTGATAAAATCTAGTGTTTCCTTAATGATGATGTACCAGTGTTGCCTTTCTAGTTCTGACAAATGCACCATAGTAATTAAGAAGATAATATTTGGGGAAGCCGAAACTGTAAACAAGGAATTCTCTGTGCTATATTTGCAATTATTCCAAAATTAAAAATTTATTTAAAAAAATCACTTCCCTATAGACTGTACCCTGTGTAAAGACTGGAAGGTCAAACATCTCTATCTGGATATAAATGGTACCTGTTAGTTAGATACTATGTGATAGAATTGAACAATTAAAGCAACATGATTTATTCTTACCTTATACTGATCATAATTGTCTGGGGAAGAGAATGCCTACTGCCGGATATCCACTAACAGAACTGACATAGGTGTTTAGCTGAATGGCTACATATACTGCCTCCCTTGCAGCCTCTGGTGACCCTGTGACTAACTTCTGACCAATGTTCTGGAAACAGAAGTATATGGCATTTCTGGGGAGTCTCCAACAGAAGGGAAGCTCCCTTCCTCTTTCCTGCTGCTGATATGAACATGGGAAGACCCTGAGGTGGTTCAGCAAGGCAATGGGGCCAAAAGACAGCATGTGTCTGAGTCTTTGATAAATTCTTGGAGGTATCACACCTAAATTCTGCCTGATACATGATCATACACATCATTTTTTAAAATCAGAAAAAATTCAGAAAAACATATAGGTGCATATAGAAGAGAATAAACCTGAATTGTAATTCTACCACCCAGAAATAGATTGTTTTGACATCACCAGTATCATCTGTGAGATATATAGATACATACTAAATTAAAAAAAAAAAAAAAAACCTCTTAGGATTCTACGTAATGAGCTTTCTTTCTTATTTTTTTTAAAGATTTTTTTATTTATTTGGCAGACAGAGATCACAAGTAGGCAGAGAGGCAGGCAGAGAGAGACGGGGGTGGGGAGCAGACTCCCTGCTGAGCAGAGAGCCTGATGCGGGGCTCAATCCCAGCACCCTGAGATCATGAATTGAACCTAAGGCAGAGGCTTTAACCAACTGAGCCACCCAGGTGCCCCTATCTTATTTTTTTAAGTTTATTTTTTTTAGTAATCTCTACACTCAACATGGGGTTTGAACTGATGACCCCCAGATCAAGAGTTGTGCGCCCTTCCAACTGAGATGGCCAGGTGTCCCTCTATCTTATTCTAAAAACAATATTATATAATGGGCATTTTCTATATATTTATTTTTTTTAATATTGTTTTGATGTTTGCACAATATTCATTACAGTGATGAATGACTATGAGGGGTATGAATTTTGTGTTACACAGACTTGGGCCACTGACTGTGTAACTTCAAGCAAGTTTTGCCACCTCTCTATAAGATGGGGATAAATAGAGGATCTACCTTTCAGAGTTATCAAGAGGATTAAATGAGTTAACACGTACAAAATCTCTCGCAGAGGACCTGGATCTTAGTAAGGTCTTAATAAATATAAACTACGGTGATTATTATCATTCTTTAACCAGGTCCCTCTTCTTGGACAGTTAACCTGTCAGGGTCTATTTCAGAAGTACAAACCACGTGAAAACTTAAAACAGAGGAATTTAATGCAGGGAAATTGGTTGCAAAGGTTTTAGGAAAGCTAAGAAATCAAACAGAGGGAATTAGATAACCTAAATATTAGCAACAGCAAGGAGTCATTACATAAGTGCAGTACAGCACTGTCCACAAGAAACCCTGGTCATGGATCATATTGCCATGCAATTGACTACATAAACTTCTTTCAAGGGTGAGTCCACTTTTCATTTGTTTTCCTGTGCCTCTCAGAGTGAATGACATAATGGACATTACTAAGTATCTCTAAAATTAATGTATTTTACTGAACAATCTGTACCATTCCTGAACTTCTTTAGATTTCAGAGGCTATATTTTTCCATACCTGGGTGTGATGCTTCAACCCACCTACAAGTAATCTGGAAGACTGAGTTTTAAGTGAGGCTCAGAGGAAGAGCAGATTCTATAGTGGGTCGGGGCTGTGGCTTTGGCCTGTGACCCAGTAGACCTAATGGTACTCAAAGTTTTGTGGAACAAGAAAGTCCCGAGAAGAGAATCACAGCGTAGTCCCGTAGAGTTCTGAAACTGTGCCTTCCTGAGCTAATCACTATTCTCCCTTTGAGAACAACGCTCTGGCATGCCTTGAGGACTTCATAGAGCCTGAACACTTGATTGTGTGTTTGGTTCCCTAGGGAGTCAATTCTGAAATGGAGACTAGTGCATAGGGGGCATCCTGGGGACTGCACCTGGAAGCAACAACTGTGAGAATTGGGCAGAGGGAGAATTTGAACTTGATACAGTTGCAACAGATGCCTCAGCTGAACATGCTGGGAACTTTAGAGTTGGGATGTCCCTATCGAGCTGTCTTGCCTTGAAGTGGAAAGGGAGCCAAGTATTGCAAAACCAGAGAGGTATAGATGCAGGCTTCCCCCAGGGAGGGGGCATAGCTTTGAGCAAGGCTGCTTCTATGGGCTTGGGAAATTTCCACAGGGGGCTTAACTGTGATCATGCTTCTTGTAACTAAGGTAATGTGTGTCTCACTCTTGGATTGGCGAATATCAGGAGGGGGACACAGTATTCATTATCCCATGGACTATGCAGCTTGAACTTCCCATCATGAGTTGACTGCTCTCTGATCCAGTAAGCCGCAAGGGTTGATATATGCAGAAACAATCTCTTATCAAATGGAAGTGGTATCCAGGAGATCAGGTTCAAGTAGATCAGGAAGGCACAAGCAAGCTACATCTATCAACTTCTGCTTGAACACTGGTCCTCCCTCAACTCATAGCTGTGCCCTTATGAGGACCTCTCATTGCTGAGTTGATAGAGAAAGAACTTGTGCCTGGTTTATAGATACTCTAACCAGAAGTGGATCCTGCCACAGTAGGGCCCCAATGAGGTATGGCCCTGATGGATGGTGGTGAAGGAAATTCTAACCAGTAGACCAAGCTTGGAGCAATTTTTGTGGTTGCTCACTATACACAGAAGAAGAATGAGCTGAAAAATAGATCTATACTGAGTTTTGGGCAGTGGCTAACACCTGGTTAGGGGCTTAGAAAGGAACAAAATTGTAAGACTGGAGACAAGAAAGTCTGGGTAAGAGGTATGAGGAAGAACATCTGAAATAGGCCTAAAGTGTCCCAAGTTAATGCTCACTCAAGGGCAGAGAAGGCTCTTAACACTATGGTGGCCAAATCAACAACATGCAATTATGCATCTAGAGTGGACCAGCTAACAGTGGAAACCAAGGCTGAGCATTCTATCCTAAGAAAACCAGTCAATTACCCATTAACAACTCTGTTAACTTGGACTCATCAATTTATCCCAAGTAGGATAAACTTATTTTGGTGTATCTATTTGTCTTCCCTGCCCACCAGGCTTTTGCCGGTATCCCATCTGCGGAGATAGAGAAAATATATATATTTAAGATTTATTTATTTATGAGGGATAGAGAGAGTGGGGGTGGAGGGCAGAGAGAGAGGGAGAGTCTTAAGCAGACTCTGCACTGAGCGTGGAGCCCAACACAGGATTTGATCTCACAACCCTGAGATCATGACCTGAACTGAAACCAAGAGTCAGGTGCTCAACCAATTGAGTCACCCAGGCACCCCATCAGAAAATCCTATTTATCATCATTAAATCCTACACATTTATTTTTTTACCGAAGTATTCACTTCATAGCAATAGCATTGCATCAATAGGCTCTTGCTCATGAAATTCACTGGTTTTGTCACATAAGCCATCACGGAGAAGCAGGTGCCTTTTCAAATGAGAATGACTTGTTAAAGACTTTTTTTTTTTTTTTTTTTTTTTTTTTTTTGGTGTCTACCTGGAGACCATGCCTGCATGGTTGAAGTGCCAGCCTAAAGGGTCTGGGAACTAAGATATAAAATTGGGAATAACCTCTCCCACTGTTATACCTGATTGTCACTGGCAGAATTTTCTCTTTCCCATTCCCAAACCTTGGGCTCTGCTGGTTTTGTGACCTAGGTGCTCAAGAACAGTATTATTCCTTCAGGAGATACAATAATACAAGGTCCCATTAACCTTGAAACTGAGTATCCCACATGACCATTTCGGATTCCTCAGGCCACTGAATTGACAGGTTGAGAAAGGACAACTGCACTTTCCGGGGTTATTGGTATCAATTATCAAGGGACAATTACATTGCTGCTACATTTCTGGTGCAGGAAGGACCATATTTGTGACTAAGGGGAGTCACTGGGGTGTCACTTAGAATAGAGAAATAGTTCAAGAATAATAATTGCATCCCAGTATTAAAGGTCAATTAAGACCAAAGTAACCCAATAAAGCCATGGAATTACAAGGACTCAGATCATTCAGGTATGAAGGTATTTTTCACCAAGTAAATAATCCGTTCAGACTCTATGAAGTCCTCAAGGCATGCCAGAGCGTTGTTCTCAAAGGGAGAATAGTGATTAGCTCAGGAAGGCACAGTTTCAGAACTCTACGGGACTACGCTGTGATTCTCTTCTCGGGACTTTCTTGTTCCACAAAACTTTGAGTACCATTAGGTCTACTGGGTCACAGGCCAAAGCCACAGCCCCGACCCACTATAGAATCTGCTCTTCCTCTGAGCCTCACTTAAAACTCAGTCTTCCAGATTACTTGTAGGTGGGTTGAAGCATCACACCCAGGTATGGAAAAATATAGCCTCTGAAATCTAAAGAAGTTCAGGAATGATACGGGTCATAAAATACATTAATTTTAGAGATACTTAGTAATGTCTATTATGTCATTCATTCTGAGAGGCGCAGGAAAACAAATGAAAAGTGGATTCACCCTTGAAAGAAGTTTATGTAGTCAATTGCATGGCAATATGATTCATGACCAGAGCTCCTTGTGGACAGTGCCGTACTGCACTTATGTATGAAGTACTATGAGCATGCAAGGAAAGAGTCATCATTCCTACCCTGGCAGGCTGAATAGGAGGAATAGGCAGTATCTGGTCATATTAAACTGAGCTGATCAGCATAATGAACAACAAAATATTTTATTCTGGCCAGATATGAAAGATGTTAAGATAGTTCACGACTCTGAGATTTAAGCTTTTCCTAAGTATATAATTTACCTATCGGATAAATTTGTTTTCTGGGTTTACAACTGAAAAAGGCAACAGAATTATTTCTATTTCTCTTTTGTAAAAGGAGAATTTAAAAATAATTCAGATAATTTCTCATTGATTTTTAAGACAACAACAATAAATCTTCACCATAACCACTTTCTGCTTATGGTCTAGCATTGAACAGTGACAAACAACTATACACTTAGTTATAAATCATGCACTAAATGGGTGTTCTAAGTATATTATATTATGTGCAACATAACAATATTGGTATCAAATTTTGAGACTTGAGTACAGCCATTCTTTTGTCTCTTAATGATAAATCAGATGCAAGATACTCAGGACACCCTAGCATTAATTCTCATTTACTATTTCTACTGTGTGTGTATGTGTGTGTGTTTTAAACTAGGAAATCTTCTTGGGAATAAAGTCAGGAAACATTTAGTAACTTGGATCAACAGGCTGTATGTGAGATGTTGTATCCATGTAAGTCAAATGTGATCAGGTTTGAAGGGGAGCACCTGGGTGGCTCACTTGGTTAAGTGTTGGACTCTTAATCTCAGGGTTGTGAGTTTAAGCCCTGCATCACGCTCCACATGCCACAGGCAACATGGAGTCTACTTTTTAAAAAATTGAATAATTTATATTTTCTTATTAATAGCAAAGCTATTTGGAGTTTTCCTTACAAAAAATTAATTTCTCTGATGCATCTTTTCTAAACTAACATACACAGAGGCATTTAAATGTCTTCTCTTATATTGTTATAGCTAAGATCTTTTCTTTTTTTTTTTTTTAAGATTTATATTTATTTATTTGACAGAGAGAGACACAGCAAGAGATGGAACATAAGCAGGGGGAGTGGGAGAGGGAGAAGCAGGCTTCCCACTGAGCAGGGAGCCCGAAGTGGGGTTTGATCCCAGGACCCTGGGACCATGACCTGAGGTGAAGGTAGAGGCTTTAACCCACTGAGCCACCCAGGCACCCCCTGTTATAGCTAAAATCTTAAGGCTTAGTGTATACCTGAGATGATGTTGATAGTTGACAATGATAGGTGTTAGACCTGATTATTTAATGATTGCTATTTTTCAGCCTTGTACATTGGCAGGGGATATATCAGGTTTGCTGCTTTTTGTTGTTCAATTGTGTTGCCTTTTTTAGTGTTATCTTTGATCCCAAGTCCCTTTGGAGGCCCAATTTTGCAACATTTGGGGAGGGGAAGTTAGTAAACTTAAAAGGAGATAATATAGTCTGTAAATCCGTGTAAGCCAGTGCCTGTAAACTTTCATGCATTGCTGTGAGCTAGAAGAAATTCTCAAGGGCACTGTCATCAGCTGCCCCTGGTCATGGAGCCACCTCTCAGCCCTTAGCTCCCTGGGATTCCCCTGGATAATGTGGCTGAGGGTACTAGTGTCAGTCTGATCAGAAGCACCTCGTTTTGTTGTGTTTTGCTTTACTGTGCCTTCCAGCTACTGTGTGGTTTTTTTTTTTTTGTTGTTGTTGTTGTTGTTTTACAAATTGAAGGTTTGTAGCAACGCTGCGTGGAGCAAGTCTATGGGCATCATTTTTCCAACAGCTCTGGCTCACTTCATGTCTCTGTCACAATATTTCAAACTTTTTCTTTATTATGTTTGTTATGGTGATCTGTGATCCGTGATTATGACTCACTGAAAGCTCAGATGCTCATATGATAGCTAGCAGTTTTTAGCAATCAAGAATTTTTTTTTTTAAAGATTTATTTGACAGAGAGAGAGAGATCACAGGTAGGCAGAGAGGCAGGCACAGAGGGGGAAGCAGGCTCCCCGCTGAGCAGAGAGCCCTACGAGGGGCTCGATCCCAGGACCCTGAGATCATGACCTGAGCTGAAGGCAGAGGCTTAACCCACTGAGCTGCCCAGGTGCCCCAACAATCAAGTACTTTTTAATTAAGGTGTGTACATTGTATTCTTTTTTACATTATGCTATTGCACACTTGGTAGACTACAGTATAGTTTAAACATAACTTTTATACCCACTGGGAAGCCAAAAAATTTACTCGATTCATTTTATTGTGATGCCAACTTTATTACTGTGGTCTGGAACTGAACCCGCCATGTCTCAGAGGTAAGCCTGTATTACGAAATTGTGCACGGGTAAAAATCCATTCAAACTGCAAATTGGACCAATGGATTTCAATGTAACAGCATACTGAAAGTTTATTGCTATGGGTTCAGATTCTGCATTGTGACTAACCTAAAAAATCAACCACAAGGATCTGAAAAGGCTATTGAAATTTTTTTTTTTCAATTACAGATCTATATGAGATCAGATTATCTTCAAATATTTCCACCAAATAACATATCACAACAAATTAAATGCCAGAGGAGGTATAAGGATTTGGCTGTCCTCTATGAGGCCATACCTTGAGGAGATCTGTAAAAATTAAATAAGGGTTTAGTTTTCTCCCTACCTTTTTCTCTGTTTTTGAAAATGTAGGTTTTTTTTTTTTTTTTTCATAAAATATGTTGTTGGTGGTAGTATGCTATGGGCTGTTATTTTTATCTTAAAGTCAATTAGTAAATATTTTTAAATGCACAGATTTCATTTCTAATATGGTATCAATATATAACTTTCATAAAGAAAAACTCTTAGAATCCTCAATAACTTTGAAAACACCAAAAATGAAGAAAATCAATGTACCATGGTAACACCAACAATGTGGATAACTTTTATTAACGTAAGAAGGAGTAAAAATAGGTTGTGCAACATTAGTGTGAAGACATGACATCAGCATCATGACTGAATAAGATGTCCCTCATCTGTGTCCCCTCCCCCAACAACTATCTGGCATCTGTCCATGGACAAAAGCACCTTTGTGGAGCCTGTGGGATCCAGCACCATACAATAAGGGGCCTGGGAGGAATCTTGCCTACCTGTGCATCAGGTAATAGACTTACAGACCTTGGTCCCAGCTGTGGACGCTGCATGTATCCGTGAACTGGCTCCAGTCCTCCTTGGCCGTGATACGGAAGCCTCTCAGACAATCCCCATTGAAGGATGTCCAGGTTTCTAGTGGAGAATTTCCAGTACACTGCTAGAGCAAAAAAAAAATACATATATATGAGTTTGGATGCATTGGAGAGGACAAGACAAATGGTTTGACTTTACGTGCATCATCTCTGCCTCAAGGTGACAACTTAGGACCAAGAGAGATCCTCTTGACCTGTGATTTTTCTCATGCAGAAAAGAGAGAACATGTGAATGAGCATCTGGCTTCCCCAGCTGTATGGGAGGCTCCCAAAGAAGCTCATTTCTCTGTCACCACATCCAACATACGGAATCATGAGTTGCATGACCAGGGAAGTGGGCAAGAAGAGGCTGGGAGAACAGCAGATATGACTCTCCCAGGGCATTAAAGGATGTGGCTCTTAACTGTGTTGCAGACTCCTTCCTGAAGCCTGCAAAGCCAGCCACTGGGGAAACCTTGCTCTCCAATCTCCCAGCTGACCCATGGGGACTCTGTTATATCACCGACACACACAGATACACACACACACACAGACACACACACACACACCCCATGGCCAGCTCCCCGGTGTTCCTGCTTGTGACCTCGAGAGAAAGGTTTGGCAGACAGTTTAGCAAGCATGCGCAGAAAGCCAGCCCCAATCTCCAGGCCAAGGAGAGACCACAAACGTGAGCTTTAGCACCACCTTTGGGAAAACAAAAGAGAGGCTGTCGGAGCTCAGCCTGGTGCATTTCAGAATAGAGGGAAGGCATACAAGCTAAAGAATTCTGCCACAAGAGGGGGCAAGAACCATGGAGCAGGTGTATGCATGGAAGTTCTGAGAAAGCCTCAATCCCTGGCAGGGTTGATGGAAGGTATTTCTCTCCCAAAGGCAGTTAATAAAGATTGAAGGAGGCGGCTCCTCATTCAAAGGCGAAGACAGCAACGCAAAGCTTCAAGGAACATGAAAAACTAAGGAAGCGTGACACCAGCAAAGGATCACAATGATCTACCCTAACCAATCCCAAAGAATTAGAGATCGGTGATTTAACTGATAAAGAATTTACAATAGTGTTTTAAGGATACTCAAGCAGTTATAAGAAAGCACAGAAAGCAATTAAATGAAATCAGGAAAACAATATGTGAGAAAAATGGGAAGTTTAACAAAGAGATAAAAATCATAACAAAGAACCAAACAAATTCTGGAGCTGAAGATTACAATGAATGAAATAGAAAAAAAAAAGTAACAGACAGCATAACCAAGAGAAAGGATTAATCAGAAACAGAATCTGTGAATTAGAAGACAAGAACTTTGAAGTTATTCAATCATAGGGAAAAAAATAAGAAAGATAGTGAAGAAAGTCTATGTAAGCCATGGATTCCATCAAAAGAAATAATGTGCAAATTATTAAAGTTCCAAAAAGAAAAGATAGAGAGAGAAGAGGGCAGAAAACTTATTTAAAGAAAGAGTGGCTGAGAAGTCCCCAATCTGGGGAGAGATTTTGATATCCAAGTTCATGAAGCTCAAAGGCTACCAAACAAACTCGGCTTAAAGAAATCCTCTCCAGGACATATCACAACAGAACTGTCAAAAATCAAAGACATATAAATAACCTTAAAAGAAGCAAGAGAAGAGAATCTTGTAACATACAGAGGAACTCCATAAGGCTATCAGTGGGTTGTTTTTTTTTTTTTAAGATTTTATTTATTTGACAGAGAGACACAGTGAGAGAGGGAACACAAGCAGGGGGCGTGAGAGAGGGAGAAGCAGGCTTCCCGCTGAGTAGAAAGCCCGATGAGGGGCTCTATCCCAGGATTCTATTCCAGGACTCAGATCATGACCTGAGCTGAAGGCAGACACTTATCAACTGAGCCACCCAGGTGCCCCCAGTGGGTTTATATTTTATTTTAGAAAATATTCTGAGGGGCGCCTGGGTGGCTCAGTGGGTTAAGCCTCTGCCTTCAGCTCAGATCATGATCTCAGGATCCTGGGATCGAGCACCCCATCAGGGTCTCTGCTCAGCAGGGAGTCTGCTTCCCGCCCCACCCCACCTCCCACCCGCCTGCCTCTCTGCTTGCTTGTGATTTTGTCTGTCAAATAAATAAATAAAATCTTTAAAAAAAATATTTTGAGAGAGAGAGTGCATGTGCATGCGTATGAGTGGGGGTGAGGGGGAAGGGAAGAGAGAGAGGGAAGAAAGAATCCCACACTGAGTGTGGATCCCAATGTGGGTTTTGATCCCATGACCTTGAGATCATGAACTGAGCTGAAATCAAGAGTCAGACATTCAATCGACTGAGCTATCCATGTGCCCCTATCAGTGCATTTCCTAACACAAAACTTACTGGCCAGGAGAGAGTGGGGTGATACATTCCAAGGGTTGAAAAGAAAAAGCTGGTCAAGAATACTCTATCCAGCAAAGTTATCCTTCAAAAATGAAGGAGAGGGATGCCTGGGTGACTCAGTAGGTTAAACGTCTGCCTTCAGCCCAGGTCATGATCCCAGGATTCTGGAATTGAGTCTGCATTGAGTTCCTTGCTCAGTGGAGAGCCTGCTTCTCCCTCTGCCTGTTGCTCCCCCTGCTTGTGCTCTCTCTCTCTCTCTTTCTCTGACAGATAAATAAGTAAAATCTTTTTAAAACATGAAGGAGAAATAAAGACTTTCCCAGACAAAAGCTGAGAGAGATCATCACAATTAGACCTGATTTACAGAGATGCTGAAAGGAGTTCTTCAAGCTGAAACAAACGGCTGCAAAATAATAATATGCAAATAAACAACACTCCTAAAGGGAAGTGTATGACAATTTCAGAATACTCTGACACCGTAATATGGTGGTATGTTAACCACTTAACTCTAGTATAAAGATTAGTGGACAAGAGTATTAAAAATAACTACAGTGACAAAACTACAGTTGACAATAATTTGTTAATGAATGCACAATGTAAAAGAAGTATGTTGTGACATTAAAAACAAAAATGGGGGTAAAAGGATAGAGTTTTCAAAAGTGATTGAAGTTAAATTGTTATTAGCATAAAATGCACTATTATAGGGTGCCTGGGTGACTCAGTGGGTTAAAGCCTTGTGATCTCTGTCAAATAAATAAATAAAATCTTTTAAAAAAATACATTGTTATATATTATATAAGATTTTTAAAAAGGTTTTATTTATTTATTTGACAAACAGAGATCACAAGAAGGCAGAGAGGCAGGCAGAGAGAGAGGGGGAAGCAGGGTCCCTGCTGAGCAGAGACCCCCTCAATGAGGGACTCAATCCCAGGACCCTGGGATGGTGACCTGAGCTGAAGGCAGAGGCTTTAACCCACTGAGCCACCCAGGCGCCCCTATATCTTATATGAGATTTTTATTTAAGCTTTATCGTAACCACAAAGACAAAACTTACAGTAGCTTCATAAAAGATAAAAGAGAAGGGTATAACAGACATATACAGAAGATTCCATCCAATGGCAGCAAAATACACATTCTTCTCAAGTGCACATGGAACATTCTCCAGGATAGATCATAGGATAGTTCACAAAACAAGTTGAGCACATACAAGAAGACTGAAATCATACCAAGTATTACTTCTTCCCACAATTGTATAAAACTAGAAATCAGTAATAGGAGGAAAGCCGGAAACTCCATAAATATGTAGAAGTTAAACAACACATTCTTGTAAAACCAGTGGGTAAAAGGAGAAATAAAAAGGGATATAAAAATGTATCTTGAGGGGCACCTGGGTGGCTCAGTGGGTTAAGCCTCTGCCTTCAGCTCAGGTCATGATCCCAGGGACCTGGGATCGAGTCCCGCATTGGGCTCTCTGCTCAGCAGGGAGCCTGCTTCTCCTCATCTCTCTCTCTGTCTGTCTCTCTGCCTATTTGTGATCTCTCTCTCTGTCAAATAAATAAATAAAATCTTAAAAAAAAAAAGTTTAAAAAAAAGTATCTTGAAACAAATGAAAATTTAAAAAAAGGAAACAAATGGAAATAGAAACAACATATTAAGACCTATGACATACAGCAAAAACAATTCTTTTTTTTTTTTTTTTTAGCAAAAACAATTCTAAGAGGAAAGTTTATTCCAATAAATGCCCACATCAAGAAAATATGGGGCACTTGGGTGGCTCAGTCAGTTAAGCATCTGGCTTTGGCTCAGATCATGATCCCAGGTTCCTGGAATCAAGCCCTAAGTCAGAATCCCTGCTCAACCAGAAACCTGCTTCTATCTCCGCCTCTGCTCATGCTCTCTCTCTTTCATATAAATAAATACAATCTTGAAAAAAGAAAAAAGAAAGTACTTAAGTAGATTACCTAACTTCACATTTCAAGGAACTAGAGAGAGAAGAATGAACCGAGCCCAAAGGTAGCAGAAGGAAGGAAATAACAAAGATCAGAGCAGAAATAAATGAAATAAACACTGAAAAAAAAAAAAAAACAGAACAGATAAACAAAACTCAGAGCTGGTTTTTTAAAAACATAAGCAAAATTGACAAAACTTTAGACTATGAAAAAAAGAGAGAAGACTCAAATGAATAAAATTAGAAACGACAGAGGAGAAAGTAGAATTGATACCACAGAAATATAAAAGATCATAAGAGAATAGTATGAACCAAGACACTAACATATTGGAGGCAGAAGAAATAGGTAAATTCCAGGAGGCATAAAATCTACCAAGACTGATTGAGAAGAGACAGGAAATCTGAACAGACCAGTTACAAGTTAGGAGACTGAATAAGTAATTTTAAAAAATTTCCCAATAAAAAAAGCTCAGGACCAGATGGTCTCTCTGGTACATTCTGTCAAACTTTTTTTAAAAAAATATTTTATTTATTTATTTGACAGAGAGAGAGAGAGAGAGGGCAAGCTTGAGCAGGGGTGGGTCAGAGGGAGAAGACTCCCCACTAAGCAGAGAGCCCAATGTGGGGTTTGATTCTAGGACCTTTGGGATCATGACCCAAGCCGGAGGTAAATGCTTAACCAACTGAGCCACTCAGGTGTCCCAATTCTGCCAAACATTTAAAGAATTAACACCAAACCTTCTCAAATCCATCCAAAAAATGGTAGAGGAGAGAACACTCCCAAACTCATTTTACCAGGGCAGCATCACCTTGATACCTAAGCCAGACAAAGACACCAGAAGAGAAAACTATAGGCTGTGATGAAGACAGAAGCAAAAATTCTCAAAAGAATACTAGCAAACCACATTGAACAGCACATTAAAAAGATCATGCCATGATCAAGTGGTACAATAAGTCAGACAGAAAAGGACAAATATTCTTATCTAATACCTGACACTGTTCTGCTGACACCACTCACATGTGGAATCTAAAAAAGCTAAACTCATAGCAACAGAGTGGAAGAGTGGTTACAGGAGACTGGAGGTGGGGGAATGGGGAGATGTTGGTCAAAGGGTCAAGCTTCCAGTTATAAGATGAATACATTCTGGGGATCTAATGCACAGCATGGTGATTACAATTCACAATGATGTATTATATACTTGAGAGTTGCTAAGAGAGTAGCTCTTACATGTCCTCACCCCAAAAAAGCAATGGTCGTTATGTAAGGTGATGGAGGTGTTTAATACTACTGTGGTAAGTGTTTCACAACACATAAGTGTAGCAAATCAACACATTGTACACCTTGTACACTTTGAACTTACATAATGTTATATGTCAATTACAACTCAATAAAGCTAGGGAAAAGTCAAACTAGAAAGATTTATTAAAACTGGTCATATAAGGAGGTACCTGGGTGACACATTGGGTTAAGCAATGGACTTCTGGTTTCTGCCTCAGGTAGTGATCTCAGGGATGTGAGATTGAGCCCCATGTGGGGTTCTGCGCCCAGTGGGGAGTCTGATTGAGGATTCTTTTTCTCCTTCTCCCTCGGTCCCTTCTCCCACTCTCTAAAATAAATGAATCTAAAAAAAAAAATGATTGTATAAGGGGGAAAGGGAGTTGAAGAGGAGCTAAAGTAAGAAGTAAAAAAATGAAACAAAAGAGGGACTTTGCAAGAACAATGTGAGGAGTGTGCCATGAATCGAGAAGAGGAATTATCTCAATTTTTAAAAATGTAATATAATGTAATGTAATGTAATGTGGCCCAAGCAGGCCTAAGAGATCGTACTGAGGAAAAATTCCTAGTATATAAGGTTCTAGTAGTTTCCCCACATTGTACTTCTTATAAGAGTCATATTCCGGAGGAAGGGAAATTTTGATTCTCTTAAAACATCTCTCGTATCTCCTTGTTGGAATTTGTTTTAACAGAACACAAATCCCTTTCATTTCTCAAATGGAGATATTTTAAAAAATTATTTTTATTAACATATAATGTATTATTTGTTCCAGGGGTACTGGTCTGAATCATCAGGTACAGTAAGATACAAATGTAGTGATCCGAAGGGGCATGTACACCTGAATGTTTATAGCAGCAATGTCCACAATAGCCAAACTATGGAAAGAACCTAGATATCCCTCAACAGATGAATAGATAAAGAAGATGTGGTATATATATATATATATATACTATGGAATACTATGCAGCCATCAAAAGAAATAAAATCTTAACCATTTGCAATGACGTGGATGGAACTAGAGGGTATTAGGCTAAAAGAAATAAGTCAATCAGAGAAAGGTAATTATCATATGATCCCTCTGATATGAGGAATTTGAGAGGCAGGGCAGGGAGTTGTGGAGGGGTAGGGAAAGAAAAAATGAAATAAGATGGGATCGGGAGGGAAACAAATCATAAGAGACTCTTAATCTCACAAAACAAATTGAGGGTTGCTGGGAGGGGAAGCACTCAACATAACACATAGCCTCCCCAATGTCCATAACTCAACCACCCTCTCCCTACCCCCTTCCCCTCCCAGCAACCCTCAATTTGTTTTGTGAGATTAAGAGTCTCTTATGATTTGTTTCCCTCCCGATCCCATCTTATTTCATTTTTTCCTTCCCTACCCCTCCACAACTCCCTGCCCTGCCTCTCAAATTCCTCATATCAGAGGGATCATATGATAATTACCTTTCTCTGATTGACTTATTTCTTTTAGCCTAATACCCTCTAGTTCCATCCACGTCATTGCAAATGGTTAAGATTTTATTTCTTTTGATGGCTGCATAGTATTCCATAGTATATATATATATATACCACATCTTCTTTATCTATTCATCTGTTGAGGGATATCTAGGTTCTTTCCATAGTTTGGCTATTGTGGACATTGCTGCTATAAACATTCAGGTGTACATGCCCCTTCGGATCACTACATTTGTATCTTTAGGGTAAATACCCAGTAGTGCAATTGCTGGGTCATAGGTTAGCTCTATTTTCAACATTTTGAGGAACCTCTATACTGTGTTCCAGAGTTACTGTACCAGTTTACATTCCCGCCAACAGTATCAAAGGGTTCCCCTTTCTCTGCATCCTTGACAACATCAGTTGTTTCCTGACTTGTTAATTTTAGCCATTTACCATTATTACCAAATTAAATGATTAATTTTAGCCATTTACCACAGTGAGGTGGTATCTCACTGTGGTTTTGATTTTTATTTCCCAGATGCCGAGTGATGTTAAACACTTTTTCATGTGCCCGTTGGCTATCAAGTGGAGAGATTTAAAATGCAAAAAACCTTGAGAGAGATATCCCACAAATTAAATTTACAGCAAGGAGGAAGTGATTGATATTAGATTTCCTCATTAAGAATGTGTTTAGCAGGAAGCTAAAGAAACAGGATTTTAAGTTTCTTGATCAGGTCTGGGAATGGAGGGATGGAAAAACAGAACTCGGATATGTGCATTTAAGTAGCTAAAGACAGATTGGATCCCTCATAATTTTGATTAAAATTCATGCTCATAACAAATTTTATATTGGGGTTGAAACAAAAAAGCATTCATGTTGCACTTATGACAATTTAGTTCTCTTGAGTTCAAGGTTTACCACAGAGAAATTCCCACCCATTTTTCTTTTTAAAGATTTTATTTATTATTTTGTCAGAGAGATAGACAGAGAGAGCGCGCGCACACACAAGCAGGGGAAGCAGCAGGCAGAGGGAGAAGCAGGCTTCGTGCTGAGCAGGGAGCCTGATGTGGGGCTCAATCCCAAGACCAGGGAATCATGACCTGAGCCAAAGGCAGACACCCAATGACTGAGCCACCCAGGCATCCTGAAATTCCCACCCATTTAACTTTCACTGTGGTTAACAACTAAATAAATTATTACTTTAATCTCTAATAGTGAATAGATATACATGTTTATGTGATAGTCTATCCCAAATGTAAAAGGATAATAAACATACAGTTGAGAATAATGGTTACCTGGTGTGGGAGAAGGAGGAGGCAAATAGGAGAGGAGCTCAAAGGCAACTAGAAGTTATTGGTGAAATTCTAGTTGCTGCAAGAAGGTATGAATAAGTACAGTAAAAGGGCCATGAATGGACTGATGATACTGGTGCCATATTAACTAAGCATTATCACTAATCAAATTCTGTACATCTGAAATTCAACTGTAAAAGGGAAAAAATGAATTTAGGGCCCAGCGACGCAGGTGAAATCTGAGAACTAAGATCTGTTGGCTGCATCTACAGATGGCCCTCGGTGCTTTCCAGTAGAGGGGACAGTGTTTGTCATGTTGGAGACACGTTCTACAGCAGCTCTCCTGGACTCATGAGTCAGGCCGGGGCTATCCTGAGAGGCGATCTCATCTTGCTGTGTCTCCTGAAGGAAGTAAACTGAGGCAGTTCTGCATCCATCCAGACTGAGAGAGCCCTTGAGACTGGGTCATCGGGAGTCTACTCGATAACTGCGTGGGCTGGAGCCCCCCAGAGTCAGCCCCTTAGAGACCATTGCAGGGGTGCAGCTGGGAGGAGGCTAACAGTAGATCTTAAATGTTCTCAACACAAAAAAGAAATGGGCCTCCCCTATGGGTGGCCTTAGCAGGGAAGGAGGTATAATGCAGACTCTAATGATAGAGGCTGGTCAAGTCCAGAAGGGCAGTTCTCCCACACAGAGCCTTCCTGGAGGCAATTGTTACACAGGAGAATCCCAGAGAGCTGGACAGGAAGGGGCCCATCTGCGTGCCAGGAGGCTTCCCCGGGAGCCCGCCATTCCTCAGTATAGCTGGTGTGTGGAGGGAGGAATGGCGGGGCCCACAGCTTCCTGTTTTGTGGGTGGCAGGGGCAGTGAGCTGTGGCTTCTCTGCTGGTGGGCGGAGCGGGGGGAACTTCTGGTAACAGATCAAGAACATTCAACCACTCACCAGGAGAGCCCCCTCCAACCCGAGCCTGGCCCGGGACACTCCGTGATCTGCCGCCAAGCCTCAGTCTAATGTGGGGGCTACTGTTGGGGTCTTTGGTGAATTCAGCTCTGTCCACTAACCCCTGTGTTCTCTTGTATTTATTTTTATGAATTGAAATGCTTATAAACAGGTAATACAATGACATATTCCAGAATTCACAAGCAAGAAAAGGTTATCTACAGTGACAACTCCCTGCCTTCCTCCGTCAGTCAGTCCTTCCCTCCAGAGGCAGCCATTGCTGTCAGATCCTTGTACTATCTCTATTATAGACAGATGTATATGTGTCATTCTGCAAACACATATTCCTCTTCCTACCCTTCGCACATTAATAAAGAACACCATATACATGGTCTTGTACTTTTTTTGCCTAATTTATCTTGAAGATGTCTTTGTATTAGTACATTAGGAGCTTTGCTCTCATTCTTAGCCATTGCATAATTTTCCACGGGACACCTGTATCATAACTTGTTTAACCAGCCACCTATTGGTGGATATTGAGATGCTTTCCCATCTTCTGATAACACAATGTGGCGCAGAATAACCTGGTAGAATGTAATTCCCACCTGTGGGAATATATGTAGGATTCATTCTAAGAAGAAAATCCTACGTCAGAGGTATATTCACAGCTTTGAGAGATACTGACAAATTTCCTACCCCAAATGCACCAATTTTTAGTTCCACAAGGACTGGGTGAGAGGCCTTATATTTTTGGATCTTTAGCATCCTTGTGTATTATTCATCTTCTTGATTTCTGCTAGCCTCCTAGATTAAAAATAGTATCTTGGTGGGCTTTCCATTTGTTTTTCCTTAATAAGAGTGAAGCTGAGCTTGTTGTCATATGTCCAAGATGCATTTTTCTCTCTTTTCAGTAAACCGTTCATTCAAATGCTTTATTCATTTTTCTATTGAGTTATCTGTCTTCTTAGTGATTTGTATGTCCCTTAGGATGCACTTTAAGTATTTCTGGCATTTGTCTTCTGATTTTTCTCATAGTATTGTGGTGTGTGTGTGTGTACAGTTTTTCTTCCTTTTGCATGGCTTATGGATTTTTGTCATAGAAAGGGATTCTTTACTTCCTAATATTGAGGGTTTTTTCCACCCTTATTTATTCTAGTACTTTTACGGTCTCTGACTTCTGTACATACAATTTTTTTAAAAAAGATTTTATTTATTTGACAGGAAGAGAGGGAACACAAGCAGGGGGAGCGGGAGAGAGAGAAGCAGGCACCCCACAGAGCAGGGAGCCTGATGTGGGGCTTGATCTCAGGACCCTGGGATCATGACTTGAGCTGAAGGCAGACACTTAACGACTGAGTCACCCAGGTGCCTGCCCCCTTTTTACACACCAATTTTAATCCATTTTCCATTTGTCTTTATTAAGTTGTGAGACATGGGTGGTAACTTTATTTTTCCCAGATGGTTATCCAGATGTTGCAAATACCATTTGTGAAATCACACATCTTCTGATAATCTTCTATCAGAATTCTCCTGAATATTATTGTTTCTTTGTTGTCTGTTAAAAAATTGGAGGGGCACCTGGCTGACTCAGTCTGTGGATCATTGACTCTTGATCTCAAAGTTGTGAGTTTAGGCCCCACGTAGGGCATGGAGCCTACTTAAAATAAAAATTAAAAACAAACAAACAAACAAACAAAAAAACCCAGCCTCTCCAGATACACATATACAGACCCAAAAAAACCCCCCATGTTAACCTAAGGAAAAGTCACATCTTTGACATATTCCTTGATCCTTCTCACACATGTGGCAAATTTCC
Source organism: Mustela lutreola (assembly GCF_030435805.1). Lineage (NCBI taxonomy): Eukaryota > Metazoa > Chordata > Mammalia > Carnivora > Mustelidae > Mustela > Mustela lutreola. The sequence goes on from NC_081296.1 coordinate 55,454,802, forward strand.
ATTTGTTCAAGTATTTCTTGTGTCTTACAGGGGTAATATAAAAAATTCTCCTCTCATGGCTTTTGCTCTGGAGTTCAAGTCTGCAATCATGTGGTCACTGTTGAGCCAACGAGAGAGATCCAGACTCTATGAGCCACCCAATGGGCCACTAGACGTATCCGTTTTTTAAAAAAATAAATTTTATTGAGGTATAATGCACCTATAATAAACTGTGTCTTATTCATACACTTTTGCTCAAAAAATAAAAATGTCAAAAAATTTTGTTCAGAAATATACAGCACATTGACACTAAAAAGAAGAGTACCAGGAGGTTTTCCCAAGCCCATGAGTACAATGTAATCAAAGACTGCTATGTACTATCTCTGCTTCATTTGCCTTTCTCTGGTCCCAAACAGGCCACCCTCCCCTCTTGGTGAAATCTGTGAGCCCAAAGCATCATAGGATGTTGCAGCTGGAAGAAGTTCCTTGCAGGCAAAGGAGTTTAGTTGACCAGCTCAGTGTCATGTAGGTGAGAGAATTCTGCGTTAAGAGGCAAAGGACACCTAGGCATCCTTGTCCGTCTAGTATCCAGCTGCCTGGTCAAGACTTTTAGCTTTTTAGAGACTCAAGTTCCACAACTGTAACTGAGGGGTACATAATGCATGCTTGTTTTACCTCTAGGATTGTTATGGGGATGAAATGAGACAGAAGGTGTAAAAGGTATTAGTAAAGTCAAAAGACAATGAAAATATAAGGGATTATTATTAAACAGATAAGAAAAATAAAATAGAAAAGTCCCTCCACCAAAGATCATCTTCTTTTTGATTTGGTGACACCAATTCAAAGAGTTCTGTATGTTACTCACCAAACTCTATAATGCTTACCCTTCGGCCAAACAGTGTGTTCAGGACATGAACAATAAAAGACATAGTTATCCCTGCTCTAAAGAAACTCATCACCTAGTGGGTTTCAAAAATAAAAGTCTTTTGGATATGGTACAATGAAAGTTTGTGTACTTTTCTGTATGTATGTTAGGTTCTACAAGGAGTTTACAGGAAAGTAATTTGATTCATTTTAACTTTGTGTCTGTAAGACCCATTCACAGTTGAATAAAGCACAGCATTTTATAATGTTTTGTGCTATAATTTTTTTTTTTTACCTCTTCTACTGGTGATGGACATCTGGTTGTTTCTAATGTGGGGCGATTGTGAACAATGTTGCTGAAAGAGCCTTATGTGTGTCTCCAGGGCCACCTGAACATGAATTGCTCTGGGGCTGGAACAGTCCAGTCATTGGTTACGGGTAACTTCAAGTGTACGAGACAGTGTTAAACTGGTTTTTGAAGTGGTCGCTCTAATTCCCTTTCCCCGTAGCAATGTAGGAGTCTTCTCCAATTGATGTTGACAGATAATAACATTTTTGCCGCTCTGACCAGAGTTCGTGGTGTCTTATTGTGGCTTTACTTTGCATTTTCCTGATGTGGAATCTTTCTATGTGTTTATTGGCCTTTTGGATTTCTTCTTTTAAGAAATCTTCCTCAAGGGGCGCGTAGGTGGCTCAGTAGGTTAAGCCTCTGCCTTCGACTCAGGTCATCATGATCCCAGGATCCTGGGGTCGAGCCCCGCATCGGGCTCTCTGGTCAGCAGGGAGCCTGCTTCCTCCTCTCTCTGCCTGCTTCTCTGCCTACTTGTGATCTCTGTCTCTCTAATAAATAAATAAAATCTTAAAAAAATAATCTTCCTCAAGACTTTGCCCATCTCTCTACTGAGTTTTCCTTTTCTTACTGATTTGGATCAAGGACTACTTAAGAATTCTGGAACTCTAAGTGGACAGATACCTTGAAATCCTAGTATGATCCAGTGGGCTCCAATACAATTCATTGGGAAGAAGTTAGAGCTTCGACATCTCTGAAGTCTTCAGCTGTGCTTCTTCTCTCAACATGTCACTGGGGAAAAATTGATTTTCCATTATGTTTTTATTATTAATTTTTATTTTAATTGCATTATAGTCAAACCTCTGAAATTGTGGATATTTGATTTGTGAACTATTGTGCAGTCAGTTTTTGTAAATATTCCAAGTGTGATGTGAAAAATGTACATTTTGCAGAGTTGTTACAGGTCTATGTGCGTGCCTTGCATCAAGTGTTTTATTCATGCTGCTCAAATCTGTATTCCTTATTGATTTTTTTGTCTGCTGCTCCTATTCATTACTGAGATGAGCGTGTTAGAATATTTCATTGTAATTATAGATTTGTCTATCTAACCTTGTAAGTGTGTCCACTTGTGCTTTACATATACTACAAGACCATTTCTGTCCACTTTTGCTTACATATTACATGTCCACATTATAAACCCAGCTTGCCATCAAAGGCTATGGGAAGCCCCTAGAGCTGCCTGGTGTGCCTCCAGCCCAGGCATCATGAAGCATCTCCTTTCACCTCCCTTTGTAATTCTGCTTCCAAAATGAGGGCATCTTGTTCACCCATTTCACTCCCCACAGTTCTTCTTTTCTCTGGAGCACCAAAGGGTACTCTGAAATGTGAATTATTAATATTAATCAAGACATTATCAATAGAAAGCAAGACTTTTGTTTATCATTAGTCAGACATATGTGTGTTAAGAGCATAGCATAACATTAGATAATGATGGGATTTGGGGGCATATAACCCAAGAACATTGAAAAAGTTGAATGGCATTACATAACAAACTTCTTTCCATTTCTACCCACCGATATATGTAAACAGGCTTTCCAGCTATTTACATATAGAGAAGTGGAAACAGAAATAGAATTTACTGTGAAACCTGTCTCATTCAAACAATCAGTAGTGTTTATCACAGATACATGAAGTAACTGAAAAACAAAAGCTCCATCCATTTAATTAAGAAATTCATATACAATTCAATTCAAATATACTTAATGTGATTCAAAATTTTATGTTTAGGTAATGCAAAAAAATTTAAGGGCACCTGTGTAGCTCAGTTGGTTAAGTGTCTGCCTTCAGCTCAGGTCCTGGGATCTAGCCTTTTGCATCAGGCTCTCTGCTAAGCAGGCAGTCTGCTTCTCCTTTTCCCTCTGTGTTCTCTCTTACTCTTGCTCTCTCTCAAGTAAATAAATAAAATCTTTAAAAAAACCTTATAGTTATGATTTGGTTAATTTCATACCAATAACAATCACAATAATAACAACTAGAATTTTTTTGAACATATAGACCTTCATGGTCACATGAAATTAAAAAATGAAAATCAATTTTCCTGTATTTTAGTTGGAGATAAAGATGATAGGGTAATCAATAAAAAAATCTATGTAATATAAAGATTTATGTAAAGATATATTTTTATGTAAAAGTCAAGGAGGAAAAAGAATGTTGTAAAATGGCTGTTAAAGATGAGTTAGTTCATGTACATTTTAATTCTAATTTTTTTTTTTTTTAAAAGAGAGTGAGCAAGAGCCAGCAGGGGTGGCGGGGGATGGGGGAAGAGGGAGAGGGAGAGAGAATCTTAAGCAGGCTCTACACCCAGAGCGGAGCCCAATGCCTGGTTCAATGCCTGCTGAAACCAAGAGTTGGACCCTTAGCCAACTGAGCCACCCAGATGCCCATTCATGTACATTTTAAATGGACAGCAATGGGAATCAAGTTGCAGAGTATTTATTTTCCATTGTGTACATTTAAAAGAATAATGTGAACCTTTTAAAAAACTGTAAATTCCTGTGATGTGCAGGAAATAACATGAGATCAACTTTTAAAAAGTGTAAAATCCTTTTAGAGTATACATGAGAAGACTGCTTCTGAAGACCTGTCACCTTCTGCCCATGGGCATTCAAACCCTGCCAGACCCTTGAGGAACTGGATTTCCTGGGAAAACATTCCTCCCTGGGTAAAAACGTTTTCTTTATTTTGTGCATTTGCCACCTGGGAATTCTCCTAATACTCATCTTTATATCTAATCAAGTAAAGTTGTGCTAAAGGGCTTGATTATCCACCTAAGAAAGAAGTTGTGGCACCCAGCCGTGAGTGCTCAGAGCTGGACGTAGTCACAAGGAAATGGAATGGTGGGCAGTGCTCTCTTTTTGAACTAATATCTGATCACCCACCTTACTCCTGCTGGAAAGAATAAGAAAGGAAGGAAAGATAGACAGACAGATTTATGAAGTGCCTACTGTGTTCAGATATATTACTGGCTGCTTTCCTGCACACTGTTTGATTTCTAGAACAATCCGTCCTACATATGAGGAAATGGAACATCAGAAAGACTACTGACCAAGTTCGTACAGCCTGTCAGTAGTGTAGTTGGGATTTGATCCCAGGTCTGTCCAATGTGGCTCTATGCATGGCCTCAGAATTGCCCCCTTGGAGAAATTACTTTACTTTTCTGAGCTCAGTGGTATTCCTCACTGGTAAAACGGGATAGTCATAGCTCTTTGGCAGGATGGTATTCACAATCAAGGGAGTTAATATGTGGATATACTCAAATCCTTTGCATAGGGCCAGGCCTGCAAAAGGCCCTAAAAGTATGAGGGTTGACTATTCTGGCATAAAGCTGGTGTTCTGGCAAATCCTTCTGCCAGCAAAGTGATGGTTAATATCTGGGACACAAACCTTTGCGAGTAGAGCTATCACCTTCAGGAAACAAACTGAGTGACTTGCCTTAAACTTTGAGACCAAGCAGCTACAACTGAAGGCTGGACTTTGACTTGCGGGGTAGTCAAAGGAAAGATGGCTGCTGCTTCTCAGACCTGTCCTGAGAGATCTGAGGCTAGTATCTGTCCATTGCAACCTTCCCCCCAACACCAAGTGCTTCCCACCATCCACATGTTGAAACAATGCGGTCCACACAGCCCATGCAGTGTTCTGTAATAGAGGAAAAAACCTCGTGTCGTCTCACCCAGGAGGGACAGCAGCCACAGGGGACATCTGTCTCTGCTGTGTGCATCTAGTTTTTTATATTACAAAGTAGTTTCAGCCCAAGGCCCATCTTCAGCTCGCAGCAGTGGGTAACCTTGAAGAAAAAAGTGGCAGACAGAAAAGGTCTGTTTAGATATTCTGGACTGAAGCAAATCTCACTTGGAGAGAGCGAGGACTATTTATTATTTTTTATTTTTGAGTCACTATTCACTTAACCATTATGTACCTTGATGCATTTGTTATTCAAAGTACTAAAGTGTGCGTGTGCATGTCCTACAAAAGCAAAAGATGAAAAACAGCCCCCTGTGTCTACATTTTTCCACGCAAGAGATGAAGTCATCAAGTGGGAAGTCGTTAGGTAGCTGGATGTTCCTGGAAGCATTGGCATGGTTTGGGTGTCTTCCAGTGGCCTGTTGGAGAGGTTACTGGCACTGGTCACCAGTTTATTGACCCTGGCTCCGTGTTAAGAATCACCGTCAGATGCCGATTTAAAAGGTCTATGGAACTTTCAGGTTCAACTTCTGCATGTAAGCAGCTTGGAAGCCACCCCACTAAACCACGAAAAAACTGAACAGACTGAAAAACCAACTCCTTCCTAGGATCCCTTAGAGAAGTGAGGATCGGGCAAACCGCTGCCCCTGAGATCAGAGACTGACAGTGAATACAGAGAATATTAAGTTCCTGGAGTGGAGACTCATGAGCAGAAAGTGCTCTGGGAACCGGTGCCAGGTAGGAAAACCCGAGCTGGGTAATGGATGAATTGCTGGAAGCTTAGTGTAGACAAGTTAGAATTTAAAACTCCAGGGGGACCCAGTCATGGGGTGCCCTTACAACAATGTGGGATTTACTTCCATGAGCTTGACCAGATTTCCACAGTAAACATCAGAGAGAAGTCCTCTCATGCTTCTGGCGGGGTAGACAGAAAAGGAGTCATTTTGAAATATGCCAGAGCACACTGTTCTTCTTAACACCTGCCCTCAGGAGAAAGTAGTTAAGCAGAACCTAACCTGCTGGGATAGTATCAGAGCGTAACTGACCTGGGGGAAGGGAAACACCCAACTCCAGCCAGCTCTCGCTTTCCATGTGGGAGAACAGAAATACCCAACTCCAAACATTTCCAGCCATCCTGTCTTACCTAAGGTAGGGGGAGGGAATTAAAACACTTGTGAAGTTCACAGCCCAAAGCATGGGCTCACTAAAAGATTGAGACCTAACTGCAGACTATAGACGGCTTCCCCTACCCCACACTTCACCTATATATTACAAAAGGCTCATTTATAACAGTTCCTTTTATCTGGTACTCTATGTCTAACTACCAAGAAAAAATGACAGAGCATAGCAAAAGGCAAAAACCAAAAGGCAAAAAAATATGATTGGGCTCCTATTAGATGCTAGGCACATGATAAGAGATCATGAGGGAAAAAAGAGCCAGTCTCCTGTCCTCATGTATACGACAGAGAAAGCATCAGAACCAGAAATGATAGGGATGTTGGAATCATTAGATTGGCAATTCAAAGCAACCACGATTAAAATGCTAAGGATCTAATGGATAAAGTAGACAGCATGTAAGAACATATGGGCAATGTAAGCAGAGAGATAGAGATCCTAAGAAAGAACCAAAAAGAAATGCTAGAGATAAACCAAAAAAACCCCCACTATATTGAAATGAAGACTGCCTTTGATGGGCTTAACAGACTGGGCATATCTTAGGGAAGAATCTCTGAACCTAAGAATATCTCAGTAGAAATCTCCCAACTGAAGAGCAAAGAGAATAAAGACCAGAAAAATAGAACAGAATAGCCAAGGGTTGTGGGGTAACTACAAAAAGAATAACGTACATGTAATGGGAACACCAGAGCAGAGGAAGGAGAGAAAGAAACAGAAGAAATATTTGAAACAATAGTGACTTAGGATTTTCCCCCAAATAAATGTCAGAAACCAAACCACAGATCCAAGAAGCTCAGAGAACACCAAGCAGGATAAATGAAGAAGGAGAAGAAGGAGGAGGAGGTGGAAGGAGAGGAGAAGGGGGAGGGGGAGGAGGAGGTGAAGAAGGAGATGAAGCAAAGGAAGAAAAGGAAGACGAAGAGGAAAAAGAGGAAGAGGAAGAAGAAGAAGAAGAAGAAGAAGAAAAACCCTATACCTAGCTACACCATTTTTGAATTATAAAAAATCAAAGATAAGGGAAAATATCCTGAGAGAAGATAGGGGAAAGAAAGATACAAATTACATCCAACTTCTTTTCAGAAAACTCGAAAGCAAGAAGAGAATGGGATGAAATATTGAGAGTGTTGAGAGAAGAAAACCACCAATCTAGAATTCTGTTCCCTGTGAAATCCTGCTTCAGAAGAAAAGTAATAAAGTTCTTCTCAGACAAAAATTGAGGGAATTTGTTGCTGGTAAACCTACCTGGCACGAAATGTTTATTTTTTAATTTTTAAAATAATTTTTAAGGGTGCCTGGGTGGCTCAGTGGGTTAAGCCGCTGCCTTCAGCACAGATCATGATCTCAGGGTCCTGGGATCGAGTCCCACATTGGGCTCTCTCTTGGAAGGGAGCCTGCTTCCCTCTCTCTCTCTCTCTGCCTGCCTCTCTGCCTACTTGTGATCTCTCTCTCTCTGTCAAATAAATAAATGAAATCTTTAAAAAAAATAATTTTTAAAGATTTCATTTATTTATTTGAGAGAGAGAGAGAGCACATGCGAGTGAGCACTGGGGGAGGGGCAGAGGGAGAGGGAGAGAGAGAGCAGACTCCCTGCTGAGCACGGAGTCCCACAGGGCTCCATCCCACAACCCTGAGTTATGATCTAAGCCAAAATCAAGAGTCGAGACACTTAACCTACTGAGCCACCCAGGTGCCCCTAAGAAATGTTTAAAAAATTATTTGGAGAGAATGAAAGTAATATAGGTCAGAAAGTTGGATCTACATTAAGAAAAGGAGTTATCCAAGTATAATGTGAAGGCAAAACGCTTTTGCTATTCTTCTTCTTTTTTTTTTTTTAAAGATTTTATTTATTTATTTGACAGAGAGAGAAAGATTGTAAGTAGGCTGAGAGGCAGGCAGTGGGGTGGGGGGAGCAGGCTCCCCACCGAGCAGAGAGCCCGACGCCAGCTCCATCCAGGACCCTGAGATCATGACCTGAGCCACCCAGGCGCCCCTGTTCTTATTCTTAATTGATCTAATAGATAACAGTTTTGTTCAAAATCATAATAGCAATAATGTATTCAATTATGAATGCTCATGTATATTAGATATATACATACATACATGCTTATGTAGAAGTGAAATGGTATATGGGTACTCTCTGTACCATCCTCTAAATACTGTTGCAAACCTAAAACTTCCCCCACAAAAGAGAGTCCTTTAAAAAAAAGTCTATGGGGCGCCTGGGTGGCTCAGTGGGTTAAGCCTCTGCCTTCAGCTCAGGTCACTATCCCAGGGTCCTGGGATTGAGTCCCCCTGCTCAGCAGCGACCCTGCTTCCTTCTCTCTCTCTGCCTGCCTCTCTGCCTACTTGTGATCTCTGTCTGTCAAATAAATAAATAAAAACTTAAAAAAAAAAAGGTCTATGCTAGGGATGGACATTAATATTATTTAAAAAACACCACAAAACTTCACAGGTTAGTTTCAAGTGCAGCTAGGGCTGAGAATCACTGTGCTAAGAGGATGTCACATGGAATTTCGGATTTTTTTTTTATTGATTCACCTCATAAAATATGATTGGCCTCCTATTAGATGCTAGGCATGTGATAAGAGATCATGAGGGAATGTCCTCATGTATATGACAGATATTAATAAGATAAGTATACAATTGTCTAATCATTATTACAGCTAAGAGCAGGGCAACCTGAGCTCATCTGGGCATTAGCAAACGCTTACCTGAAGAACTGACATTTGGAGTGAGATCTGAAGAGTTAGGAGGAGTTGACTGGGTCTGGGTGATATACTGAACTGCCCAACTAATTGTAAATGGCCCATGTAGTTGGAGGTAGACCTTCCTAGTTCTGGCTCTGGTCTCCTTTCTCAGTGATAGACAAGCATATCCTTGGATGACCAAAGATGATTTCCTATTCATTTCATTGAGAAAACATTAAAAGTAGGCAAGTGTTGACTCCAGGGACAAAGGACTGTGATCGAGGAAGGGAGGGGAGGAAGACAAGGGGGAACATGGAAAAGCAAAAAAATGAAACTTTTTTTTAAATAAAGGGGTCATATTTTATCAAGCTGATTGGCAAAGGTGGATGATACACAGTTCTGGTGAGAATGGAAATTCTTCTCTCTGATCCAGTAGATTCCCTCTTAGGAAGTTACTCTGGAGAATGGTGGGCATGGATATGTGGAGAGTCCAGCAGAGAAAGAAAGCATGGCTGCCCTGAAACAATAGGATACTAGCCACTCTGGAGAAGAGGCTTCTTTCTGAGAGAGGAAGAGTAAGTATTGTGTGGGAGGTTGTCAGTGGCTGAATTACCATTGATCACCCCAGGTGGGATTATGTAAAAGCAGGTTCATGTGTAGAAAAATTTCAATATCACAACCTCTCCCATCCTTTTAATTCAGTTGAATAGAACATTCTTACAGAGAACCTGCTGATCCAGAGCTTAGGTGGGGATGAAGAAGTGTATTATAATGAGAATGGGTAACACCTGCCTCCCTGCCCCCAGCAGCGCAGTCTAGAAAGGAAGGCTGACATGTTACAAATTCAAATACAGTGATTATAATGAACTAAATATCGTATTATAGGTATAAGAATGTGTGTTTAAAAGTGATATGAAAAGAAAGGAAAAGCACAATAAATTGCAGTTGGGGGAATGTGTGAAGGAGATTCCCCAAAGACAAGTCATTTGAACAAATTTTAAAAAACTAATTAGATTTTCTTAGATTTGGCATAGAGGCGGGGAAGGGAGGCCCCTCTGCTTCAGAAAAGAATTGCACAAGGCTTTTATATACGTGATGTCTTCACTGAACACACACTGAGCATGTTGCTAGGGGCTGGGTAGGACACAGAAATATTACTTTCCTCTATACAAACAAGATAAAACATATCACAAGAATTTTTAAAAAAGGAAAAGTATGATGTTAAATTACTGTGTAATTAGGTGTCAATGTTATCAGCAGGATCCAGAGATGGGGCAGAACCATTGTCCAAAATATTTGCAGCACAGTGGAAAGAAGCCTACTGGGAGCCAAGGGAGAGATGAGAGTACATTTTATCACCCCATTTCCTCAGTCTTCTAAATGAAAAAGTATTATTATTTCTTAATGCTGTATGAACCATACCTGAAAACGCTTTGGCAAAAAAATCAGACATAAAGAGTAAAAGAAAATCGAAGTCTCCCTTTACCACTTCCAACCCCCCTCCAATCCCATCTCTCTCCCTAGATAGAACTACTATGGCCAGTTTGGTGTGGATTCTCCCAGAACTTTATCTATGCATTTTATGCACAAATAGGTACATGCACAAATATATAGGGTTTTGTTTTGTTTTGTTTTGTCTCTGTGTGTTTTATATAAATGATTCTGAGCGTTTCTTCAACGTTCACTCCAATTTTTCACTCCAATATATTTAGGGAACTTCACATGTCAATCTACTTAGATACACCTCAACATTTTTAACTAGTATTCCATGGTATGGGGCATTTTAGGTACTTAACTATTCCCATCTGATCAACCATCAAATGAGCAAACCATTAAGGTGCTATCTAATTTGTACAACAGCAGCAATGAACTTCAATCTGGGTTTAATAAATGGAGTCCTGTCTTGAACCCTCTCTCTAGAGTGTCATAACTCCACTGCTGATCCCAAGATCCGAATCAACACACAGATCCTGAATGGAAGGGAAGCTGGGGACCCTTGAAGAGGAACCCAGCAATGACACTATAAGGGTGAACTGAGAATCTTATTCCAAGCCTTCCCTGGAGAGGTTGGTAATCTTTGACTAAGTAACTATGCACTGAGAAAAGAGAAATACCAGGAGCTTCACAGCCTCCATGGTCCATCAGTGAGGCTGGGGAGCCTGGTGGGCAGGGAATAAACGGTGCTGAGATATGAATCAATCCCACAGAGGCTCTTTAGGACATGAATGTTAAGAATGTTCAAAGACCTTTGGGGTGGGGGAGGAAAGACTAGATAGAGCTCTTTGCATCACTACAAATGAAAGAAATAAAGATCAAAACAAGATAACAGCATTTTATCAAGCTGAGTGGTAAGTTAATACTTTGTTTATGGGATTGAAATCAGTGTTTGCCCTTTGACCGAGCAAACTTACTTTCAGAAATTATCCCATAGAATTGCTCACACGTATGTAGAGAAAAAGCAGAGAGTGAAAGAAGCTGGTAAATTCCTGTTCTGTTTAAATCATGGAATTACCTCTGGGGTAAGGTGTTTTGAAGTTAAAGGGTAATTACTTTCCAAGTTGAAATTGACACACTTAGAAATTGGCAGTCTTCACTCTGGATCCCTAATCCCTGGAGGGAGAGCTATTAGGGTGGAAAACCCAGACCTCCCCCTTTCTACCAAATCAAAGAATAATACTACATCCCTGGTAGAACTGCAACAATTAGCTCCAACGTCAAAAACCTGAAAGATTCAGGAGTGATGACTTTTATTACATCTACAATTTACCTGACAGTATGGCTGATGCATGGTTGAGGAAGAACTTGGAGAATGGAATGAGGAGGACATTAATTGCATCTGTTTTTACAGATGTTGTCTCTTTTGTAGCCCCTTGATATGCCATTAGCAATTTGGGAGGGCTTCCTTCTCCATCCCAATAATCAGTGATGCCCGAAGCAGTTTGCTTTCACATGGCAGGGACTGTAAAATACTTTCAACATCTTGCCTCAGGCTTCTGTCAGCTCCATGGTTTTGTTCTTCCATCTTGTGCTTAGAAACCTTGATCATCTCACCAACCCATTGGATGTAGTTCTGGTCCTCTTTACTGATGTCCTTGTGCTAAGGGGGCCTGATAAAGCAGGAAAGAGCAGGACCTTGGCTGATTTGGTAAGACACTCACATACTGAAGGTGGGAGCTCTATCCCAAGAAAAATCAGGGAATTACCCCATCGGTAAAGATCTGGGGGTCCAGTTGTCTGAGTTGTGTTGGATGCTTGCTTCAGAATCAAAAACAAGTCTCTTTTTCTTTACCCCCACTTTGATCCTGACTGACATAAGGTACTTTATAGGACATTGTTGGAGAAGCAAAAGCTTGCCAACTTTGAGATCAGTCCAGAGAAAAAGAACACTTCTCAAACTATACAAGGCGCGTCAGTGAAGATAATCTGCCCCAAGCCTGGCTGTCTTTCTTTCTCTCTCTCTTTCTTTCAAACATTTACCCCCTATCCTTTTTTTTTTTTTGGTCAGAATGTCCCTCAGTTACCATAACCTATGAAGTTTAAAAGTAATTAAGACTTCACATAGTAAACCATGTAGATTTGGGTAGGGAGACAAGACCTTCAGAGATTACTTAAAATAATGCGTTAACAGTGCAAATACTGGGTTCCTCCATGAGAATCTTACCATGTGCTTTCCTGCCCTCTTCAGAGAAAAATGTTAAAACACTCCAGTTTTAACACAAACAGATGATAAGTACCTTTGATGGAAAACAAATTCCACAGCATTCCATACAGATTTCCAGACAGTCAGATGATCCACAACAGGCATCCACCAGGCCACAATCCTGGTCACAAGGGCAGTCATCCCGGATTTCATCTCTGCAGCAACAGTGGCAGGCTTCTGAGGTGGAGATGCCTCGGGAAGCTCAGCCCGGGACAATACTCACAGAGGGTGAGGAAGTCCCAGAACAAGCCAGCCAGGATACAGGGGACACATCAATCTTTGGGGGGAATAGCCTGTCTTTGGGGAAAAGACAGCATTTTCTTTACTTTTCTTACTGCCATCAGTGTTTACAGACAAGCTGGACCGGTCTATCCAGCCCACACCACGCCACTGCCTAGCTCTCCAACCCCTTGCCCTTCTAATCCAGAATATTCCATGGTGTTCCAAGTGTGTGTGGCAGATCAGGCTGTGTGGAGCCTAGCCTACCTCCACATGAGCGGTAGAATGAAGGCTACTATATACATGACCTAATAGACATGTCTGCATTACTGAAATTTCCTTTTGATAGTACCACATAATTTTTGTTGTTAATATATTTTTAAAAATTTTTAACTGTGTAGGGGCGCCTGGCTGACTCAGGTGGTAGAGCATGATCTTGATCTTGGGGTTATGGGTTCAAGCCCCCTGTTGGGGGTAGAGTTTACTTAAAAATAATAAAATTATTTCTGAAATTGTGTCAAATATAGATAACATAAAATTTACCATTTTAAGTATACAGTTCAGAGCCATTAAGTACATTCATATCATTGTGCAAACATCACCACCATTCCAGAACTTTCTTCATCTTGCAAAATTGAAACTCCATATCCATTAAAGGATAATTCAACCTTCCTTCCTCCACTAAGCCTCTGAAAACCACCATTCTATTTTCTGAATGCTTTAAAGTACCCCATGACTTTAATTTTGTTATTTTTATGGTATTTTTACTCTCTAGGAAGCCAAATGTTTCCTAGTGCTTTTAAAAAAAATTTCCTGGACACTTTTGTATGTTTGATGTTGCCATTGCATTTTTGAGTCAGCTTATCAACCTTCATAAATAAACTCAGATGCGATTTTTGATATTGCACTGAATCACCATTGTTAAGGTGTGACAATTTAAGCTTCAAAAAATATAATTTATGAAAACAAATTAAGTCTATTATTAAAAAGTCATGAGACTTTAATGACTTCAAATGGAGAATTTCTCTTATTTTCAACAAATAGTACCATACTCAGGTTAGTTTTATTCAGGTGAGAAAAAATTTTGCTTAACTGTTTGAAAACTCGGTATACCCACACAGAAGCTAAGACTCCTCGTGTGAAATATTTTTTTAAGATTTCATTCATTTATTTATTTAAAGAGAGAATGAGAGTGGAGGGGGCAGGGGAGAGGCAGAGAGAGAGGAAGAAAACTCCTTGCTGAGTGTGGAGCTCAACATAGGGCTCGATCTCATGACCCTGAGATCAGGACCTGAGCCGAAACGAAGACAGACACTCATCAACTGAGCCACCCAGGTTTCTCTCCTGTGTGAAATATTGATGAGATGGCTCATGGGACTTTCTGCTCCTCCAATATATGGTGTTAGTAGGGGAAGGGTTGGAGCTAGATTTTAAAGACTGAAGTCACAATTTCAACAGTTCAAAATAGATTTATATCAGACAACCAAGCATTCCTATCTATGTTTCAACCATCTTATACCATAAAATTATTTGACTATCTCTAAATTCCATCCATCGTATGTCACCTAGCCACAGGGTGGGTTTTGTTGCCATAATTTGGTGTGTGGAATCTGTGGAGCGCAGTAGTCCTAAAGTTATTGTCTCATACTTCTACTCTCTTTGATAACACACCTTCAAGTACACCTTAAAAATTACATCTAAGACCAGGCAACTTATAGTTTGAAATGGGTTCAAGAAGAGGATCCATCAAAACCCTACCAACTTATGTGTGGATGTGTCCCATTCAGCTCTCCTAACCATAGGCCAACAGCTTATTTCATGTGGTACAAAGATTGGAGAGGGTGATCTAGCAGCCAAAAAATTTACTCCCATTACTGAGAGTAAACTAAACACATGGGTGGAGTTCCTCCTTAGACTGAGTGGTAGAATTTGGTGCTGGAAAATTTCTGAACTAATAATCAGATCGAAGTCCAATGTATCAGGGGTGCCTGGGTGGTCCAGTCATTAGGTATCTGTCTTTGGCTCAGGTCATGATCCCAGGGCCCTGGGATCGAGCCCTGCATTGGGTTCCCTGCTCAGCGGGAGGCCTGCTTCTCTCCCACTCTCTCCACTGGTGTTCCCTCTCTTGCTGTCTCTCTCTCTCTGTCAAATAAATAAATAAAATCTTAAAAAAAAAAAAAGTCCAATGTATTAAAGTTCTGTTTTTAGAAGCAACCTGAGTTCACTCATTTTGATGGTTCTTCCATGTGGTATAGAAAGTTGGAAGAAGGCTTCTGTGGATGGCATTCTAATAGTATTAAATTTGAATCAACTACTTTGTAAGTTGCAGTATTCAGAAAGTATATATAACCGACAACTTGCCTAACAGTAAAAGCACTTTTTTAATATGCTTACTTTACGTCCCCTTCTTACTTTATAAATGGAACTTATGCTTATATTTTCTAGGATAATTTTTATCTGAGTTCGGTAATTTTACATATATAAAAAAGAAATAGAGTTACATTGGCTGAGAGGCTTACTCAGTGTTACTTATCATTACTAAAGATGGGTTGAGCAGTTAGGAAGTACACCCATGAGTGCCAAGTGAAGCACACATCACCATATATGCAGCACCCTCGTCTAAAAAAAAAAAAAAGAACCTGAATCTAACCAACCAGTGGATCCAACAACACGTTAAACAACAGCAAGAAAACAATTAGCCTAGGGGCCCTGGGGTGGCTGAGTTGTTAAGCAGCTGCCTTCAGCTCAGGTCATGATCCCAGGGGTCCTGGGTTCCATCCTCACATCGGGCTCCCTGCTCAGCTGGAAGCCTGCTTCTCCCTCTCACTCCCCCTGCTTGTGTTCTCTCTCTCTCTCTCTGTCAAATAAATGAATAAAATCTTTTTAAAAAGAATATAATTAGCCTAAAGTTATCCTTATGCCAAAGAATATCTTCCCTTTTCAGATAATCAGTATACATGATTGAACTAGTTCCAGAAAGCTAAATATTTATACACTCACCATAGTGAGCAAGAATTCATCTTACTTCACTTTGACCAGATCGCTTAAAATAATCTATTTTAAATTATGTATACTTTTGAACTAGGCAGGATAGTATTTGTTATTGCATTAATTTGAATCCATTGAGAGTTAGTGTATTTTTTGCTTATTGATTAACTATTTTTTTCCTTTTTTAGAATTGTGTATTCATACTTTTTGCTCATTGTTCTGTTTGCTCCTTTCTAGTGTTCTTGCTTCTACATAAAGGGTAGAATCTTTATTTGGTAAAGATATTTACCCTTTATCAAATTTGTTGCAATTTTTTCCAGCTTCTAGTTAGTCTTTTAATTATGTTTATAGTCTCGTGTAATTTTAATGTTGCTAAACCTGCTTCCACTTTCCTCTGATTTTCTAACATTGCTCTTAAACTTAGGAAATTATTCCCCATTTAGAGAGATATTCTCCTGATAAATAGAAGTGATAAATATGCAACTCTACTTTTTTTCTATTTATGACTTGATGTTTATATATTTAACTCTTCAATCTACCTAGACTTCTTTTGGCACAAAGTATAAAAAAAGGAACTAAATTAATTTTTTCCCCAAAACAACCCTGTGGTTTGAACATTATATTGAATAATTCTTATATTCACATAACTGTTAGTATGAAAAGTTATAATGTTATCAAGACCCAATGTTCCTTCTTCATAGTCAATCTAGAAAGCAATTCTGCCGAAACCTAAATTGCTTTGGTCTTGATATATTTTTACTCCATTTTATTGTTTTCTTTGAGGTAAAAGTGGATGCTAGCTTTTTCTTCCCTTATGTTCCTGATTAACAAACAAGGGATCGACTCATTTGCATCTTATATTCGTGAATATTTTTCTTATTTTATATTTTGCAAGCTATAATCATTTAATTTTCACTAATAGTAATACATTTTGATTTATGTTTACATGCACTATTCTAAAACTAGGAAAGCCAATTTCTTTGATTACTACAAGTGAAATCCCGATTGTAGTTTTCAAATGTACTCCTAAAGAGAAGTTCAAAAATATTTTAAAAAATCAATTCACAGAGAAGATAAATAACACTCACATGTCTGTTGAACTAATGAACCATGGAGAAATGAAGACAAGGTAAACTTTGTCATGGGAGGAAGGGGAGAAGAGGACCACCCACTGGAGGACAGCACCAGAGTGGGTTGGCCAGACATGTCACAGAGAATCCATGAAATCATGAGAACCCAGCAAGGCTGGATTCTGGTGTGCTGCTGGAATATGTCTTTTAATATATTTAAAACCCAAACAAAAACATTGTCTGCTTCTAGGTACATCACTAGGTTTAGCTATATTAAATGGTGCCAAAGAAGGAACATGGGTTGTCCCCATTATCCAAAAGTAGACAGAGAATTCCTAGAATACCTCTGATAAGCTGAAATGGAATGAAGTGAAGAAGCAATTGCCACGAATTTATACAGAAAATTTTTTGAGTGTCCCCACACCCCAATAAATAACCTCTCTTCGGCTTCTCTGATACCTTAGGACACATCTTGTTAACAGAGGCACAAGATAAACTGAGATAAAACACAAATACTCAAGCCTCTATGACAGCTCACCATAAAACACTGAATGCGCCATTTTCATTCTTTGCCTTATTCACAAAAGCAAAAATCTTCCCCGGATTTCTTTTAGTTAGGTCTCTCACAAAAGCACAGTGTTGTAATATGAACTTTCCAACAGTGGGGACACCTGCCAAGTTTATATGAGTCTTACAGTCATTCCTGCACATCAGAACTGAGCACTGAGCAAGTAGCCCAGAGGCAACGGGTGCTAGAATTGAGTAGAAAACTCACCTATGAAGATGGCAGAGTTGTGTTATTAATTGAATTATTACTCTATTATTAAATTATTGCCTTTATGCACATCTGCAATGAGTTCATTCTTCTACAAATTAGTAAATAAATAAGCCAAATTGTTCAAGCTAAAATGAACACCATTTTCCAAGGTAAGAGCAAAAAACATTCAGAAACTGTTTGTTGAGGGCCCACTGCTAGCTAGAACAGAATGTGTTAAATTAAAGCTAAGTTTAAACCTGATCTTTAGTCTACCATGATTTGTAATAAATATAAGTAAATGTAAAGTGTTTGTATTGACATTATATTTTATGTTTCTCCCCATGGGGAAGAAAAAGATCCATAAATGCATGTTAGTTAATTAATTAATTGATTGATTACTTAGTAGGCTCCACACTCAGTGTGGGTCTTGAACTCAGGGCAGGAGATCAAGAGTTGCACACTCTGCTGACTGAGCCAGCCAGATGCCCTAAATATGTGTTCTTGAAAGCAGAGAGTATAACATGTGCTTTGTGATATTGGTATAATTCATTGCTAAAGGCTACAGCTACCCTGGGAGGCCATAGAAAGATCTGGAACAACCTGTACTTTCACTGGACATGTAAAACATCTCCACAGATTCCTGCTGTTTGAAGCATGATGGATCATTCCACAGCAATGCCTAGGGTCTGTCTAAATATTGGACCAAGGTGGGACTGGCCTTGCAAATACTCAATGTCAGTACAAAGTCTTCAAATGTCTGCTATGCTCTGGGTCTCTCCCCAGCCATGGCAGTCAACTCGTGGGGTTATTGCTTATGTGGGTCACACCTTGCACATGAACCTATAGTGGTAGACCAATATCCCCTGAACATTCCTGCTTCTGGCCGAGCCTCCATAAGCTCTCCTATGTACTCACTGAAGAACATTTCACAGGGGCCCACAGTTTATGGAGGAGCTGTCTAGAAGGTCTCTTAACACTTTAATTTATATTTGGGGGAAAAAAAGAAAACATTTAGGAGAACCACAGCTACTTCTGTGCAAAATAAATTTTTTGCATATGAAGGACAAAAGTGTCCTTTTTAAACAAGAGATTCTTTTGCAGCTGAACTTTTAGACCCAAATCTTTAGGGCCTTGAATTACATTTGAAAAATGGGCAAGAAAAGGTGGTGATAGATAATTGTGCAGTTGTGGAAAGGACTGAGAATAGAGTTTCAGCTTCTGTGAGTCAGTTTTGAACTATGCGACCCTGGGCAAGTCACTTTACTTATAAACAGAGAGAAAAAAAAGTTAATGTTAAAGCAGATACATGCAAATACTAACATATTTAGTAGTCCCTTATCCTCTATATGACAAAATCATTTTTTGAAGATTTTATTTATCTATTTGACAGAGAGATCACAAGTACACAGAAGCAGGCAGAGAGAGAGTGGGAAGCAGGCTCCCCACTGAGCAGAGAGCCTGACTCAGGGCTCAATCCCAGGACCCTGAGATCACAACCCGAGCCGAAGGCAGAGGCTTAACCCACTGAGCCACCCAGGCACCCCCAAAATCATTTTCTTAATCATAATAATAATTTTCTCCATTTGTTTTTAGTTTTACAGCTATTTAAAAATAACTGATACAAATTTTAGTGATATTTCAGGTATGAACTAAAATTTGTACTTACTGACAAAAAAAAAAAAAAAAGTGTATCTTAGGACTGGCACACTGTTTCACCGTTTTCAGTTTTAAATACAAGGAAAATCTCCAGGAGGTCACAAAGAATGACAGAACTGAAGTAACTCAGGCTCTGCTTTCTCATCTTGATACTATGTGCCATCATTTCTTAAATCAAATCTACTATCCAAAGGCAGGATATGTCATATCACCATTGCTGAGGTATGTACTACACCAAAGAGAGCTGAAACAATTCTGAACAATCCTGAATTTAATCTCAAAACGAAAGTACATAGCTGAGTGTATCAAGGACCAATGGTATAATTGGGAGTTCTCCAAATTAGCCTCCATATAGAGCACGATGCTTACCAAGGTATTAGTGCTAAGCAAAAGTGCTCATTCAAAGCTTATATGTATATTCTTAAAATTCAACAGTACTCATTGCTACTCTAGGACGTAGACCAACAAAATAATATTTTTCAGGGGGTAGGTTTTTTCTTTCTTTCTTTCTTTCTTTTTTAAAGATTTTATTTATTTATTTGACAGAGAGAGATCACAAGCAGGCAGAGAGGCAGGCAGAGAGAGAGGAGGAAGCAGGCTCCCTGCTGAGCAGAGAGCCCGATGCGGGGCTCGATCCCAGGACCCTGGGATCATGACCTGAGCCGAAGGCAGCGGCTTAACCCACTGAGCCACCCAGGCGCCCCCTCAGGGGGTAGGTTTTTTAAATCATTTTTTAAAATCGGAATTGTCAGCAAGTAGTGATAATAAAAAGCAGATCAACAAAAGCAGTAGTGATAGTAAAAAGCAATAATAAAAGGAGTTTTACTATTATTTTAAAATTCTCTTTCATGTTCTCTATTGCTTGCACCAAGGTTAGGCTTTCCTTGCCCTTGGTAATCCACTCTCCCCAGTCTCTTGCATTTCACCTCTCCACAATCTATCATGGCCCACGCCTGGCATTCACAGAGGGCCTTATATTTAGAATTTACATTTGTCATCTAAATGAGGCTATTGTGTACAGTCACAAAGAAAAACCAACCAGAATGAAGAAATGATTTTTTTATAAGCCATAATCTGGTCCCAAGATTATGGATAGATAGGTAGCAAGGTCACCAAGAATAATTGGAGATTGCCAAGGACTAATTTTAATGTGTTTTCAAGTCTGAGAAGTCTGACATTTAGAAATAAATAAGAAAACAAGAATATCTAAGATCATGTTTTATTTGAATAGAAAGGAAGATGTTCACCTTACAATTTTTAACTTGTGCCATTCACTGGACTTCTATATGTAAATCAGTATTGTTAAAAATTCTGAAGTAATACCACAAGTGTAAGGACCTATGCATTTGTGGTGTTTTAAATGTGTTATTTTTTTATATGTAGGTGTTAATATGTGCCACAATTTTTACAACCATTCTATCATTTCTACAAATGACCAAGTAATAGATGTAACTGAAATGGCCATAGTCACCAAACTGTGGAAAGAGCCAAGATGCCCTTGAACAGACTTTTAATGGATAAAGAAGATATGGTCCATATATACAATGGAGTATTATGCCTCCATCAGAAAGGATGACTACCCATCTTTTGTATCAACATGGATGAGACTGGAAGAGATTATGCTGAGTGAAATAAGTCAAGCAGAGAGAGTCAATTATCATATGGTTTCACATACTTGAGGAGCATAAGGAATAACACGGAGGACATTGGGAGATGGAGAGAAGTGAATTGGGGTAAATTGGAGAGGGAGACAAAGTATGAGAGACTGTGGACTCTGAGAAACAAACTGAGGGGTTTGGAGGGGAGAGGGCGGGGAGATGGGTGAGCTTGGTGGGTATTAAGAAGGGCACGTATTGCATGGAGCACTGGGTGTGGTGCATAAACAATGAACCTTGGAACACTGAAAAAATAAAATAAGATAAAATAAAATAAAATAAAAATAGGTGCAGCTGAGCCTGTTTGCCCTACTGGGATTGCCCACAGGAACCCAGTCCTATGGGTGTTCTAGGACTCAGGGCTTTCAGTGCTAAATGTGGGACAGTCCCCTCCAGGCAAACCGGAGTTATTGGCTACCCTACCCAAGCCCTTTAGAGTATAGCACACTGTGATCTTACAGGATGGATGGTTTCTCACTTGCTGAGACTGTAAACCTTTTTGAAGAGGAACAGAAACTACCCATTCCCTTTATGCTGAAACAGGCCCTCAGAATAGGAGCATTCAGCCTAAAAGCATGACGCCTCCTCCCCAAACCAACCTCACTTTAACTCAGATTGAGCATTTATTTGATGGTAATACCAAATGTAATTATGTAATATCCTTTATATAAATCATAGTAGAGTGTTTTACAAAGTAAAAACAAGATGAATGTTGAAATTTTATAATTTTTTTTGGACCTGGCAAAAATTTAGCTTTTTGAAAATCACCTGGAGGCTGGTGCCATTCCTAGATGTTAGAAATTTAGAAAACTCTAGATATGGGGTCCAAGGCTGAAATTTGAAGTATCTAAGACAGTTGAAGGATACAGAAGGATACATTTGGAATATGTAATTAAACAAAAGGTTTGGAGAGTATAAGTATGCTATGCTATAGTATAGCATAGTAAAACTCTGCTATAACTATGCCCTATGTGACTTAAATAACTTAAAAAAAAAATCAATACACAATGTTAGTGACAACCAAGCTATTGTACTGTAGAGGTTTTGTGCTGAAACAGATAGTAGTAAAAGAGAATGATGGTATTTTTCATGCATCATGTGTTGCCCTCCAACCAATGGCATGATCTGGGGAATCCATAACTAATGATTTATGGCACGACTCAGGCCTTGAAATAGAGTCACTTGTGATCACGTTTGATCAACATCTTTGCCTGCTGTTATTTAAAAAACAATAAAAGACTTCTAGACCTGAAAGATAATCACCTACGTTAAAAGAATAAATGGGTTCCAGAAACTTCATTAACCGACTACTTAAAACTTGGCCTTTTGCAGCACCAGTAAGATTTAAATTGCAAGGTCAGTCAAAACAAAGCCAGTTGTAGTTTATGAATGATTGGAAATGGGTCAGCTTTGCCAAGTAGAGAGCCAGATAAGAAATAAGAATAAATAAGAAACTGGCACCACGAGCAAGGGTGTGCTCATCTGCAATTGTGGAAAGGTAAAGTGGGACAAAATTTTTAGAGGGCATTTGGTTCTAAATGCAAAATTTTATGTTTCTTCTTATTTTTTTAAAGATTTATTTATTTATTTATTTGAGGGGGGGGGAGAGAGAGAGAGAGAGAGAGAGAGAGAGAGTTGGGATGGGGTGAGGAGCAGAGGGAGAGGGAATCCCAAGCAGACTCCACACTAAGAACGGAGTCCTACTTGGGGCTCGATCTCATGACCCTGCGATCAGGACCCCAGCCCAAACCAAGAGTCAGAAGCTTAACTGTGTGACCCAGGTGCCCCCTCAAATACAAAATTTTAAATACAATGTATTGTGTGGAGTGCATGTGTCTGACGGAGCAGGGCTATTTCTAAGAATTTTGTTCCCAGAAATATTGGCACAGATTTACAAAGGTATATAAACAAGGAAATCTTATTGCTGAATAGTTATAATATTTGTAATGGTGAAAAGTTGACCACCTAGATGTTTAACAATAGTGTTAAAAACTTTATGGTAGATCCAGGGGCGCCTGCGGGGCTCAGTTGGTTAAGTGTCCCACTCTTCATCTCCATTCAGGTCATGATCTCAGGGTTGTGAGATCCAGACCCACTTTGGGTTCTGCTGTCTCCTTGAAATTCTTTCCTCCTTCCTCTCCTGGCCCCTTTACTCTCCCAGCCCCCTCTGCTTGCATGCATGCTCTCAAATAAATAAATAAATAAATACTTTATTGTAAAGTCATGCTGAAGAATACTATGCAGCCATCCAAAAGAAGGAAATTGATCTATATGCAATTGACTTGGAAATAAGTCTTGGATATACAGGGGAAAAGAGAGCAAGCTGCAGAGCACCATGCATAGTATAGTTTTATTTTGTAAAATAAATTCAAAAAAACAATCTGAATACACATTCATATGTATGTTCATAAATAATTCAGCAAACACTATAGTCAGAGCAAACTTAAGAGCGGTGTTTGAGAGTGGGAATGTTTCTTTTACATTTTTAAAAATGTACTTACTTTTGTTTTTTTAAGGCAGAATTTCCTTTTTTTTTTTTTAAACCAGGGAACATCTTGTCAATTAAGTCCTGACTCGGAAAATCACTGTACCTCTCCCTTGCAATAAACACAGCAGAGACAAAAGATAGCAGAGATCATATATAAAAAGACATCAAGGATCTTGCAAGTAAAAGCAGGCCTTTTCATACCATCCCAGGTATAGGGATGGAAGGGAAAAAAAAAAAAAAGAGCTGTTTTATCCTGTATTTTTGGCAAGTTTTCAATTAGGTCACATATTAAACCATTTATCAAATGCTGAATTCATTTACCAATTCTAGCAGTTTTTTGGAGGAGTCTTCAGGGTTTTCTGTATGTAGTTTATGTCATCTGCAAATAGTGGAAGTTTACTTCTTTCTTACCAGTCTAGATGCCTTTTATTTCTTTTTGTTTTCTGATTGCTATGGCTAGGACCTCCAGTACTGTGCTGAATAAAAGTGGCGAGAGTGGACATCCCTGTCTTATTCCTGATCTTAGGGGAAAAGCCCTTAGCTTTCCCATTGAGTATGATGTTAGCTGTGGGTTTTTCATATAAAGTCTCATGGTTGAGTTATGTTTCCTCTAAACCTACTTTGTTAGGGTTTTTATCATGAATGGATGTTGTACTTTTCAAATGGTTTTTCTGAGTCTATTGAAATGATCATATGGTTTTTATTCTTTCTCTTACTGATGTGATGTATCACATTGATTGATTTGCAAATACTGAACCACCTTGCATCCCAGGAATAAATCCCACTTGATTGTGGTGCATGATTTTTTTTTTTTAACATATTGTTGGATTTGGCCTGACAATATTTTGCTGAGGAGTTTTGTAACATGCTTATCAGAGATATTGGCCTGTAGCTCTCTCTCTCTCTCTTTTTAGATTCTATTTTTAAGTAATTTTTATACCCAATGTGGGGCTTGAACTTAGACCCCCACATTGAGTCACATGCTCTACTGACTGAGCCAACCAGGCACTCATGTAGTTTTTTTGTTTTGTCTTGTTTTTTATGGTGCCTTTATCTGGTTTTGGTCTCAGGGTAATGCTGGCCTCATACAATGAATTTAGAAGTTTTCTTTCTTCTTCTTCTATTTTTTTGGAATAGTTTGAGAAAAAATAGGCATTAACTCTTCTTTAAATGTTGGCAGAACTCACCTGTGAAGCCATCTGATCTTGGACTTCCATTGTTGGGATTTTTAAAAAAAATTATTATTGACTCAATTTCATTTCTGGTAATTGGCCTGTTCAAATTTTCTGTTTCTTCATGCTTCAGTCTGGGTAGGTTATGTTCCTAAGATTTTATCCATTTCTTATAGTTTATCCAATTTGTTGGCATGGAATTTTTCCACAATATTCTCTTGTAATCCTTTGTATTCTTGTGGTTTCAGTTGTTCGTTCTCCTCTTCCATTTATGATTTTGTTTATTTGAGTTCTCTCTCTCTTATTTGATGAATAAGAGAGATGAATGAATGAATTTTGATGGACTTTTGTTGATCTTTTAAAGAACCAGCTCTTGGTTTCATTGTTCTGTTCTATTGTTTTTTTAGTTGTTTCATTTATTTCTGTTCTAATCTTTATTATTTCCTTCCTTCTACTGGTTTTGGGTTTTGTTCTTTTCTAGCTCTTTCAGGTGTAGGGTTAGGTTGTTTTGGAGATTTTTCTTAGTTCTTGAGGTGGGCCTATTTTGCTATAAACTTCCATCTTCAAACCATTTTTGCTCCATCTCAGAAATTTTGTACCACTGGTTTTCATTTTCATTTTTCTCCATGTAATTTTTGATTTCTTTTTTTATTTCTCGGTTGACCTACTCATTATTTAGTAGCATGTTATTTAAACTTCATTTATTCGTGGTCTTTCAAGATTTTTTTCTTGTGGCTGATTTCTAGTTTCATAGTGTTGTGATCAGAAAAGATTCATGATCTATTGTGGAGAATGTTCCATGTGTGCTTGCAAAGAATGTGTATTCTACTGTTTTGGGATGGAGTGTTCTAAATATATTTGTTAAATCCATCTGGCCTAGTGTGTCATTCAAAGCCATTGTTTCCTTGTTGATTTTCTGTTTGGCTGATCTATTGATGTAACTGGGGTGTTAAAGTCCTCCACTATTATTGTATTACTGTCAATTAGTTCTTTTATGCTTGTTATTAACTGTTTTATGTATCTGGGTGCTCCCATGTTGGGTGCATAAATATTTACAATTGTTATATCTTCTTGTTGGATTGTCCCCTTTATGATTATATGGTGTCCTTTTTTATCTCATTATAGTCTTCAATAGACAATAGGCAGAAGTCTATTTTGTCCAATATGAGTATTGCTACCCTGCTTTCTTTTGACATCCATTTGCATGGTAAGTGTTTGTCTGTGCCCTCACTTTCAGTCTGCGTGTGTCCTTAGGTCTTAAATGCAGCATATAGATGGGTCTTGTTTTTTTTTCTCCATTTGGTCGCCCTATGTCTTTTGATTGGAATATTTAGTCCATTTACATTCAAAGTAGTTATTTATAACTATTTATTTATTGCCATTTCATTACTTATTTTGTGGTTGTTTTTGTAATTCTCTGATTCTTTTCTTCTCTTGCACTCTTTCATGGTTTGTTGCCTTTCTTCAGTGCTATACTCAGGTTCCTTTCTCTTTTGCATATCTATTACTGGTTTTTGTTCTATACAAACCACTAAGTTTGTATATAACATCTTCTGCATATAGCAGTCTACATTAAGTTGGTGGTTGCTTAAGTCTGAGCCCATTCTTTACTCTCCTCCAACATTTTTGTATATGGTATATGATGCCATACTTTACATCTTTTTATTTCGTGAGTCCCTTCACTGATTTTTACAGATATGCTTGTTTTCACTGCTTTTGCACTTCCTACTTTTTAAACTCTTGTTTATGCTCTTTCCCTTCCACTCAGAGTGTCCCCTTTAACATTTCTTGTAGGGCTGGTTTAGTGGTCATAAATTCTTTCGGCTTTTTTTTTTTTTGCCTGGGAACACTTCTCTCTCCTTCTATTTTGAATGATAGCCTTACGGAGTATTCTGGGAGGCTGATATTTTTCCTTTCAGCAATATATCATGCCACTCCCTTCTGGCCCACAATGGTTCTCCTGAAAAATCCACTGATGGACTTATGGGATTTCCTTTCTACATAACTTTTTTTCCCTCACTCTTGCTTCTTTTAAGATTCTCTATGATTACTTTTGGCCATTTTAATTACTATGTGTCTTGGTGTGGACCTCCTTGGGTGGATTTTATTGTAGGATCTCTAGATCTGGATTTCTGTTTTCTTCCCCAGATTGGGGAAGGTTTCAGCTATTATTTCTTCAAATAAATTTTCAGCCCCCTTTTCTCTCTTCTTCTTTTGGGATTCCTATAATACAAATATTATTAAACTTGATGGAGTCACTGAGTTCTCTTAGTCTGTTTTCATTTTGCATAATTTTTTTCCCTCACCTGTGCAACTTGATAACTATCCATTACCAGTCCTCCAGGTCACTAATTTGCTCCTCTGTTTCTTCTAGTCTGCTATTTATTCCATCTAGTATATTTTTAATTTCATTTATTGTGTTCTTCATTTCTGATCGGTTCTTTACACTTTCTATCTCTTTATTAAAGGTCTCACTGATGCCCTTCACTCTTTTCTCAAGTCCAATGAGTATCTTTCTAATCATTACTTTAATTTCCCTACCAGGTATATTACTTATATCTGTTTTGCTTAAATCACTTAGTGTAGTTTTGTTCTGTTCTTTTATTTGAGACATATTCCTCTATCTCCTCATTTTGTTTAACTCTATGCATTTTTTCTGTGTGTTAGGAAAGTCAGGTATGTCTCCTGTTCTTAAAAGTAATGGCCTTATGAGGAAGAGGTCCTGTAATGCCCTGCAGCATGGTGTCCCTGTTTATCAGAACCTGGTGCTTTAGTGGTATCTCCTATGTGTACTGCTGTGTGTCCTGCCCATTTTTCTTTCATTCCAGTTGTCTGCAGAGGCTCTCTTTGCCTGTTGCGGACCGTGTTTGGTCCCTGGCCACAGTGAGGCAGATAGTTTTAACAAGGTACACACCAGTGAGCTTGCAAAGTGAGGCCTGCTGCCACTACTGGGACTGGGGCTGCCTGGGCAGGGTTCTCAGTTTTAACGAGGTGTGCCTTGGGCTTGCACAGGGCCTACAGCCACCACCACTGCCACCACTGTGCCAAGGCCCTACAAAAAGTGCTGGTGGGGAGACATGGTGTTAGGAAGATTTGCATTAGTCTTCTGAGAAAGGGAACCCACATTGCTTGAACTGAGGTAAAGTGATTGGGAAGGGTGGATCCACTGAAGCATAGAGGGTGGGACTTGATGTAAGCCACTTAGTTAGTGAATGTCAGCATTGAGCTGGTTCCTGCAGTCCTACAGGAGGCTGTGTGTTCCTGTTGAAGTGTGGGGGAGGGAGATGGCACCTGCCACCTCCTTTGTTCCTGAAGAAGTACCTCCAATGCTGCCCCTCTGGACATGCTCTGAGATGCATAAATAACTCTCTCACTTCTGTGAGTTCCAGACATTTTTCAAACTGCTGTTTCTCTACTGTAACTCACAGGTTGTTTGTCATGCTATCTCTTTAAGGGTGGGGACTCAGCTTCCTATTGCCCTCCAGGCTCTCCCAGAACTGAACTCTCTGATTTTTAAAATTCCAGGCTTTAGGTCTCACTGTAAGAAGTCACAAAATTTGGTCCCTTTGGTTTTCAAAGTCAAATGTTTTGGGAATTTATCTTCCCTGCATAGGATCCCTGGTGTGATAATCCATTTCTCTCCTTTCTCTATGCCTGTAGCTTCCTTCCCCCTGGACAGCCACAGTCCATTTAGCTGCCCACCACGTCTTTGCCCTGCCTGCCCTCTTTGATATGGCCTCTAGCCTCTTCTCTACCTTTCCTTGTAGTGTTTGTTCTGACAGTTCTCAGGTCATTTTCTGGGTTATCTACACTGATGTGTTATCTAGTTGTATCCATGGGATGAGGTGAACTTAGGGTTCTCTTACTCTGTCATCTTGGCACCCCATTCAATTAAAGTAAATTTTAAGATATTTTAAAACAGGAAGCAGAAGCTGTCTGTGAGTGGCTCTAAATAAAAGTATTATTTCTGGAAGGTTCCAAATGGACTAGGGGAAGGAAGTGGGTCAGGACATCCTTGTGAGATGCAACAATTAGGAAGAGACTGAAGAGCAACTACTCAAAGACCAAGGATAACTCTCTCTCTTCCCACCCATTAAACAGTTCCTGTTAATCAACTTAGTACTTTGTGAAAGCAACCAAAGAACTAACGGAGAGTATTAGAAATGTATGGAATAAAGAAGAATTGCTAGGAATAATAGTTTAATCTTGGAAAACATCATTTGAACTCTTATAAAGGGATTGAAAATAAACCTTTAATTGAAGTATAACATGCAAACATGAAGTGTACTTACAATATACAGCTTATTAAATTTTCACAAGCTCAACACACTCACATAACCAGCATCTAGATCAAGAAAGAATACATTATTAGTACCTCAGGATTCCCCACCTCCCACATTATTGTTTTTTTTTTAATGTCAAGTGACAGTGTGAGCCTGTTTCTGGGCTCTCTTGGGAGGGACTGACATTTTCACAATACTGAATTTTCCAATCTTTGAGCATGGTCTGACTCTTACAAAGGGAAGCTTTACGATTCAACAGCTGCCCTTGGAAATGCAGGAATATCAGGAAGAGATTGGTTGAGTTCATAAATTTCTCTAGGGTTTCTGAGAAATTTTCTGGGGTCTCTGGGACTTCCTCTGAGAATCCCTTGAGGAAGTAGATGTCCCACTTCTCTCTATGATCTAAGAAGAATGTGAGTGTGTCCCTTGGCTTCATGGAGCAAGTGAAAGTTGCTACCTGGAGCCTCCACTCCATTTCTTTATCCACATCACTGCAGGTGCTTGGTGTCTTCCCCTCTCCACAGGACATCCTCCATCATTTTATGCCACTTTTTCTCTAGTACCTCTTCTCAGAATTTACGTATGATCCGGCACTTTTGATGTCCTTCCTTTTTAGGTGCAGGGTCTAGCTTTTATTCTTGTTGGTCACTTTGGAGTGGTGCTGCTAG
The DNA here is from genome assembly GCF_030435805.1 of Mustela lutreola. Lineage (NCBI taxonomy): Eukaryota > Metazoa > Chordata > Mammalia > Carnivora > Mustelidae > Mustela > Mustela lutreola. The sequence continues at coordinate 55,484,194 of NC_081296.1, forward strand.
CTGTTCCTTGTTGACTTGACTGCCTATCCTGGGACTATCCCTTGACATTTTTTCTTCATGTTTGTGTGTCTTAAGGGAAAACAGAGATACCTTTTTAACATGTAATGCTTCCTACCAATTTCCATGATAAAGTTTTCAACATAAAAAAAAAAAAAAAACTAGAACAAATCAAATAGTTTACATACACATACCAGTCAACTACCATTAATATTTGCCATGTTTGCCATACTGGTCTTATTGTTGAGATGTTGTACAGTGAACACAGACATCATTATATTTCACCCTAAGTATTTCAGTAGGCATCTCTAAAAAGTAAGGTCATTTCTCTATATGACAATAACCTTATCATCTCTAACTATATTCCTTCATATTATCTAATATCTAGAAGTTAGCCAAGATTTTTCAACTGTCTCCCAAATATCTTTATAGCTGGTTTATTCATTTATAATCTTATTGTATGTCTCTTCAATCTTGAACTATCTTACCATTCACTTATTGAAGTCACACCTTCTGAATTTGTCTGTTTACTTCCTCATACAACTGCATGAGTGTTTTTTCTTCCTTCCTCTTTTCTTTCAACCAGAAGTTAAATATTTTTTGTCAAGAATATTTTATAGGTGGTGCTGTATACTTCATTTTCATCACACTAGAAGGCACTTGAATCTAGTTCTCCCAATATTTGCAATGCTAAGAGTGATCCCTGGGTTAAGATGATGATAACTTGATACCAGAATTACAAAATTAAATTTTCCTGTGCTTAGCAAGTAACCTGTAAGGTGAAATTTTGTGAAAATGTAAAACACCAGTTCTCATCGAGTCTTTCACCTGATGCTTTTAACATCTTTTGTTGATCCTTGCATGAATCAACTATTTCATTAGGGGTTATAAGTTTATTATCCAGCATGTCCCTATAAATCAGACTCTCCCTCATCAATAAGGTTAATCTGATTATCCTGATAACAGATCCTAATGAAAAAGTAGGATAAATGCTTAATTACTTTCCTTTAATAACCTATTTTCAAAGTAAGAAAGTAATTACCAATTTTCAAAGTTAATGCTATAGCTACCACCACTAGTAACAAATGAGTTTGGCTTTTTACCCTTATTCTAATAGCATTGTGAATTTATAATGGAATATCATTCTGAATTCTAAGTACTTCAACCAGTTACATTAAATATATTTTTTAAAGATTTTATTTATTTATTTGACAGAGAGAAATCACAGGTAGGTAGAGAGGCTGGCAGAGAGAGAGAGAGAGAGGGAAGCAGGCTCCCCGCCGAGCAGAGAGCCCGATGTGGGACTCGATCCCAGGACCCTGAGATCACGACCTGAGCTGAAGGCAGCGGCTTAACCCACTGAGCCACCCAAGTGCCCCACATTAAATATTTTTTGATGCTCACATTGTTACATATTTGGCCAGCAGAACCCTTTCAAGATGGTTTACTTCTTTTGACAAGCTTTTATAAATCTCTGAAAGTTTCCTTACTTTCTGACATAACCAGATCTTCCATGGTCACCAGCTCATCATTTTACAAGCTATGTAACCTAGAACAATTTTCTTAAACTTTCCAAGCTTCAGCATCCTCATTTATAAGATGGAAATAGTAGTACCTACGTCATAGTATTGATAGGAAGAATAAATGTGATAGTGTTATTTGCTATAGTAACTGGCATTCAGTAAGTAAAAAAAATATAGTTATTGTTTTTATTATTGGTCCAAGCTCTGCGTAGTTTGGATAAAACATGTAGCCTCACCTTCTCTTTCTATACAATGGGGGATTTGGCCTATAAACTTCCAATATTCAATGATTCTCTTTTCTAACCAGATCAGTGGTTCTGTACATACCTGGTAAAAACAAAAAAAAAGGGGGGGGGGAGGGAAGGGCATATATGAAAACCCACAAATAAGGGGTGCCTGGGCGGCACAGTTGGTTAAGTGTCTGCCTTCAGCTCAGGTCATGATCCCAGGGTCCTGGGATGGAGCCTGCATCATGTTCTTGCTCAGTGGAGAGCATGCTTCTCCCTCTCCCTCTACTTGCCGCTCTGCCTACTTGTGCTCTCTCTGTGTCAAATAATGAAATAAAATCTTAAAATAAAAAACCCCACAAATTATACCATATTCAATAGTGAAAGACTAAAATCTCTCCCCTTAAGATTAGAATCAAAATTAAAAGACTTCTTTCGTCAATGCTATTCAACATCATACTAGAAGTTCCAGCCGGAGCAATTAGGAATTGAAATGAGGTGAAGGAGCAAGGAAGGAGTGTCCTAGAACTGAGCCAATGTGCAAAGACTAGGAGAGGTGTCTCTCTTTGTGTCTTCCTCTCATTCAGTTTCTGGGATTCAAGGAAATCTATTAAAACACTACCTGAATATAAGCTAAAGAAAGAGAGACTTTGGAGATCGCTTATAACAAAGATCAAAGACTTTAAAGAATACTTTAGAAAAGTAACTAGGCAAACAAATAGCTGAAGCTTACAGAAAACAAAAATAACAAACACTGAAGGAGTAAACAATCTGATCTTTTGGAGTTGCCACATTTTAATATTCAAAATGTTCAGTTTTCAAAAAAAATTATGAAGTATAAAAAGAAACAAAAAAGCATGACCCATTCACAGAAGATATGAATGTACCTAGGGAAGACATTGAACTTATTAGAAAAAACCTTTAAATAAATTGTCTTTAATATTCTCAAAGAACTAAAGGAAACCATGAACAAATGGTAAAGAAACTCTCTCCATACAATATGGAGAAAGAGAATATTAACACAGAAATAGAAATGATAGAAAAAGAGCCAAACTGGATTCTGAAGCTGAGAATACCATAACTGAATGAAAAACCCACTAGAAGGTTTCAATAGATCTGACCAGGAAGAAGAAAAAAATGGCAAACTTGAAGATACATCAAGTGAAAAAACCCAGTTTGAGGAACAACAACAACAAAAAGAACAAAGAAAACTCAACAGAGCCTGAGAGATGTGTAGGACACTACTATAAGGTTCCAGAAGGAAAGGCCAGAGAAAAAAGTACACAAAGAATATTTGAAGAAATAATGGTATCACACTCCCTAAATTTGATAAAAGACATGGATTTAAACACTCAAGAAGCTCAATACATTTCAAAAAGGATAAACACAAAGAGAGCCACACTGAGACACATAATCAAATTGTCAACAAAGACAAAGAGAACCTTGAAAGTAGCAACAGATAAGTTGACTAAGTATATAAAAAGGAGGCTCGATAAGATTAAAGCAGATTTCACATCAGACACGTGGAGGCCAGAAGTGAGTGACATGACATTTTTTAATGTTCTGAAAGAAAAAACAAACAAACAAACAAACAAACAAAAAACCTTGGCAGCTGAGAATTGTGCTTATGGCAAAATTACCCTTCAAAGATGAAGGAGAAATTAGGACATTTCTGAATAGACAAAAAGGATTTTGTTGCCAGTAAGACTGCCACACAAGAAATACTTAAAGGAGTTCTTTAGGTTGAAATGCACAGACACTAAGCAGTAACTCAGAGCCGTTTGAGAAATATAGCTCTCTAGTAGAAGTATGTAGGTAAATATAAAAGTCAGCATTGCTGTATTTTTGGTTTCTAACTCTACTTTTATATCCTACATGACTAGAAGACAAATGCAGAAAACAATCACTGAGTCTATGTCATGGGTGCACAGTATATAAGGATGTAATTTTTGAGGGGAAAAAAATCTAAGAAGGAAATGGAGCTGTATAGGAGCAGAAGTTTGTATGCTATTAAAGTTAAGTTGAAATCAATTCTAACTAGATTGCCATTTAGGATGTTAATTGTAATCTCCATGGTAACCACTAGGAATATATCTAAAAATTATACCCAAAAGGAAATGAGACAGGAATCACAATGGTGTACTATGAAAAAATTAATGACCACCAAAGAAGGCAGTAATGAAGAAAACAGAAGAACAAAAAAGGTATAAGATATACAGAAAACAAATAGCAAATGAAAAAGTAAGTCTTTTATCTATGGTCACTTTAAATGTAAATGAATTAAACTCTCCAACAAAAGGCAGAGATTGGCAGGATGAATTTAAAAAACTATGATCCAAATGTGCATCGATTATAAGAGACTCACTTTATTTTTTTTTAATTTTTATTATTTTTTTTAGTTTCAGGTATAGAATTTAGTGATTCATCACAACACTCAGTGTACATCACAACATATGCCCTCCTTAATACCCATCACCCATTTAACCCATCGCCCCACCCATCACCCCTCCAAGAAACCTCAGTTTGTTCTCTATAGTTAAGAGTCTTTTATGGATTGCCCCTCTTTTTTCTTTTTTTCCCCTATGTTCATCTGTTTTGTTTCTTAAATTCCACATGAGTGAAATCATATGGTTTTTATCTTTCTCTGACTTATTTCACTTAGCATATACTCTCTACTCCATCCACATCATTGCAAATGGAAAGACTGCATTACTTTTTATGGCTGAGTAATATTCCATTATAGATACAGATATCTATCTATGCCTCTATATATCTATAATGGAAGATATATAGAGAAGATATATATATATATATATATATATATATATATATATATATATTCTTTATCTTCTTTATTCATCAGCTGATGGACACGTGAACTTTTTCCATAATTTGGCTATTATTGATAATGCTACTATAAACATCAGGGTGCATGTACTCCTTCAAATCTGTATTTTTGTATCCTTTGGGTAAATAACTAGTAGTGCGATTGCTGGATTATAGGGTAGTTCTATTTGTAACTTTCTGAGGAAGCTCCATACTATTTTTCCGAAGTGGCTGCACCAGTTTGCATTCCCACAAATAGTGCCTGAGGGTTCCCCTTTCTCTGCATCCTCACCAACACCTGTTATTTACTGTGTTGTCAATTTTAGCCATTCTGACAGGTGTGAAGTGGTGTCTCATTAAGGCTTTGATTTGCATTTTCCTGACGATGAGTGGTGTTGAGCATCTTTACATGTGTCTGTTGGCCATCTGGATGTCTTCTTTGGAAAAATGTCTGTTCCTGTCTTCTGCCCATTTCTTAACTGGATTATTTGTTTTTTGGGTGTTGAGTTAGATAAGCTTTTTATAAATTTTGTATCACTAACCCTTTATCAGCTATGTCATTTGTAAATATCTTCTCCCATTCCACAGGCTGCCTTTTAGTTTTGATTGTTTCCTTCACTGTGCAGAAACTTTTTATCTTGAAGAAGTTACAATAGTTCACTTTTGCTTTTGTTTTCCTTGCCTCTGGTGACATATCCAGTAAGAAGTTGCTATGGCCAAGGTCAAGGAAGTTGCTACCTGTGTTCTCCTCTAGGATCTTGATGGATTCCTGTTTCACATTTAGGGTCTTCATCCATGTTGAGTTTATTTATGTATGTGGTATAAGAAAAATGGTCCAGTTTCAGTCTTCTGCATGTTGCTGTCCAGTTTTCCCAACATCATTTGTTGAAGAGACTGTCTTTTTCCATTGGATATTCTTCCCTGCTTTGTTAAAGGTTAGTAAACCATATGGTTGTGGGTCCATTTCTGGGTTTTCTATTCTGTTCCATTGATTTATGTGCCTGTTTTTGTGCCAGTACTGTACTGTCTTGATCACTACAGCTTTGTAACATAACATGAAGTCCAGAATCATGATGCCTCCAGCTTTGCTTTCTTTTCCAAGATTGTTTTAGCTATTCAGAGTCTTTTGTGGTTCCATATATATTTTAGGATTGCTTGTTCTAGCTCTGTGAAAAATGATATTGCTATTTTGAGAGGGATTGCATTAAATCTGTAGACCGCTTTGGGTAGTATAAACATTTTAACAATACTTGTTTTTCCAATCCATGAGCATGGAATATCTTTCCATTTCTTTGTGTTCAATTTCTTTTATAAGTGTTTTATAGTTATCAGAGTACAGTTATTTTATCTTTTTGGTTAAGTTTATTCCTAGGTATCTTATGGGTTTTGGTGTAATTATAAATGAGATCAATTCCTTGATTTCTCTTTCTGCTACTTCATTATTGGGAATATAGAAATGCAACAGATTTCTGTGCATTGATTTTGTATCCTACAACTATACTGAATTCGTGTATCAACTCTAGCAATTTTTGCTAGAAATTGCTGTGTGGGTTTTCTATATATAGTATCATGTCATCTGCTAATAGTATAAGTTTGACTTCTTCCTTGCTGATTTGGATGCCTTTTATTCATCTTGTCATCTGACTGCTGAGATTAGGACATCCAGCACTATGTTAAATAACAGTAGTGAGTGTGGACATCCCTGTCTTATTTCTTATCATAGAGGAAAAGCTCTCAGTTTTTCCCCATTGAGGATGATATTAGCTGTGGATTTTTCATCTATGGTCTTTATTTTAATTTAAAAATTTTTTAATAAACATGTAATGTATTTTTAGCCCCACGGGTATAGGTCTGTGAATTGCCAGGTTTACACACTTCACAGCACTCACCATAGCACATACCCCCCCAATGTCCATAACCCCACCACTCTCTCCTGACCCTCCTTTCCCCAGAAACCCTCAGTTTGTTTTGTGAGATTAAGAGTCTCTGACGGTTTTTCTCCCTCCCAATCCCATCTTGTTTCATTTATTCTTTTCCTACCCTCAAACCCCCCATGTTGCTTCTGCCCTTCCTCATATCAGCAAGATCATATGACAGTTGTCTTTCTCCGACTGACTTAATTCACTAAGCATAATACCCTCTAGTTCCATCCATGTCGTCGCAAATGGCAAGATTTCATTTCTTTTGATGACTGCATAGTATTCCATTGCACATATATACCACAACTTCTTTATCCGTTCATCTGTTGATGGACATCTAGGTTCTTTCCATAGTTTGGCTATTGTGGACATTGCTGCTATAAACATTTGGGTGCACGTGGCCCTTTGGATCACTACATTTGTATCTTTAGGGTAAATACTCAGTAGTGCAATTGCTGAATCATAGGGTAGCTCTATTTTCAACCTCCATGCTGTTTTCCAGAGTGGTTGCACCAGCTTGCATTCCCACCAACAGTGTAGGAGGGTTCCCCTTTCTCCACATCCTCGCCAGCATCTGTCATTCCCTGACTTGTTAATTTTAGCCATTCCGACTGGTGTGAGGTGGTATCTCCTTGTGGTTTTGATTTGTATTTCCCTGATGCTGAGTTATGTGGAGCACTTTTTCATGTGTCTGTTGGCCATCTGGATGTCTTCTTTGCAGAAATGTCTGTTCATGTTCTCTGCCTATTTCTTGATTGGATTATTTGTTCTTTGGGTTTTGAGTTTGCTAAGCTCTTTATAGATTTTAGGATACTAGCTCTTTATCTGATATATCGTTTGCAAATATCTTCTCCCATTCTGTCAGTTGTCTTTTGGTTTTGTTAACTGTTTCCTTTGCTGTACAAAAGCTTTTGATCTTGATGAAATCCCACTACTTCATTTTTGCCCTTGCTTCCCTTGCCTTTGGTGATGTTCCTAGGAAGAAGTTGCTGCGGCTGAGTTCTAAGAGGTTGCTGCCTGTGTTCTCCTCAAGGATTTTGATGGATTCTTTTCTCACATTGAGGTCCTTCATCCATTTTGAGTCTATTTTCATGTGTGGTGTAAGGAAATGGTCCGATTTCATTCTCTGCATGTGGCTGTCCAATTTTCCCAACACCATTTGTTGAAGAGGCTGTCTTTTTTCCATTGGACATTCTTTTCTGCTTTGTTGAAGATTAGTTGACCACATCTATGGCCTTTATTATGTTGAGGTATGTTCCCTCTAACCCTATTTTGTTGAGGATTTTTATCAAGAATCAATGTTGCACTTTGTCAAATGCTTTTTCTTCATTTATTGATTCATTTATTAATTATTAATTCATGTATTGGTTCTTATCCTTTCTTTTATTAATGTAGTGTAGTACGTTGTTGATTTACAAATATTGAGCCACCTTGCAGTCCAGGAATAAATCCCACTTGGTCATGGTAAATGATTCTTTCAATGTACTGTTGGATTCAATTTGCTAGTATTTTGTTGAGAATTTTTACCTCCATGTTCATCAGGGATATGGCCCTGTAATTCTCTTTTTTAGTGGAGTCTTGGTCCAGTTTTGGAATCAGGAAAATGCTGGCCTCATCAATGAGTTTGGAAGTTTTCCTTCCATTTCTATTTTTTTTTTTTTTTTTTTGGAACTGTTTGAGAAGAATAGTATTAATGCTTAGTATATTCTGCCAAAGCGAGCACAGGTGTTGACTCTTCTTTAAATGTTTGATTGAATTCCCTTGTGAAGCCATCTGGCCCTGCACTTTTGTTTTTGATTATTTATGAAATTTCTTTGCTGGTTATTGGTCTATTCAAGTTTTCTATTTCTTCCTGTTTCAGTTTTGGTAGTTTATATGTTTCCAGGAATTTATCCATTTCTTCCAGTTTGCCCATTTGGTAGCATATAATTTTTCATAATATACTCTTATAATTGTTTGTATTTCTGTAGTGTTGGTTGAGACTTCTCCTCTCTCATTTGTGATTTTATTTATTTGGGTCCTTTCTCTTTTCTTTTTGACAAATCTTGCTAGGTATTTATCAATTTTATTAATTTTTTCAAAGAACAAGTTCCCAGATCTTGGTTTCATTGATCTCTTCTGTTTTTGTTTGTTTCTATATCATTTATTTCTGCTCTAATCTTTATTATTTTCCTCCCTCTGCTGGCTTTAGGCTTCATTTGTTATTCTTTTTCTAGCTCTTTTAGTGTAAGTTTAGGCTGTTTGAAATTTTTCTTGCTTCTTGAGGTAGGCCTATATTACTATATGCTTCCTCCTTATGACTGCTTATGCTGCATCCCTAAAGTTTTGGACCATAGTGTTTTCATTTTCATTTGTGTCCATGTAGTTTTTAATTTCTTCTTTAATTTCTTGGTCGACCCATTCGTTCCTTAGTAGCATGTCCTTTAACCTCCATGTATTTGTGGACTTTCCATATTTTTTCTTGTGGTTGACTTCAATCTTCATAGTGCCGTGGTCAGAAAATAAGCATGGTATAATCTCAATCTTTTTGTACTGGTTGAGGCCTGATTTGTGACCCCGTATGTGGTCTATTCTGGAGAGTGTCCCATGTGCTTTTAAAAAGAATGTATTCTGCTGCTTTAGGATGAAATGTTCTGAATATATCTGTTAAGTCCATCTGATCCAGTATGTCATTCAAAGCCATTGTTTCCTTGTTGATTTTTTGCTTAGATAATCTATGTGATGTGAGTTGAGCGTTAAAGTCCCCTACTATTGTATTATTATCAAAGAGTTCGTTTATATTTCTTATTCATTATTTTATACAAGTGGGTGCTCCCAAGTTAGGGGCATAAATATTTACAATTGTTAGATTTTCTTGTTGGATAGTTCCCTTTTTTATGATATAGTGCCTTTCTTCATTTCTTGTTACAGTATTTGGTTTAAAAACTACTTTGTCTGATAGAAGTATTGCTACCCTGGCTTTCTTTTGCTGTCCATTTGCATGATAAACGTTTTTCCATCCCCTCACTTTCTGCAGGTGTCTTTAGGTCTAAAATTGTCTCTGGTAGGTAGCACATAGATGGGTCTTTTTTTTTTTTTTTAATCCATTCTGACATTGTATGTCTTTTAATTGGAGTGTTTAGTCCATTTATATTCAGAATAATTATTGATAGATATGTATTTAGTGCCATTTTATTACTTGTTTCATCATTGTTTCTGAAGATTTTCTCTGTTCCTATCTAGTCTTTCTCACTTTTGGTCTTTTCTTCTACTCAAAGAATCCCTTTTAATATTTTTTGCAGGGCTGGCTTAGTGGTCACAAACTCCTTTAGTTTTCGTTTGTCTGGGAAACTCTTTACCTACAAGACAGTCACTTCAGATCTAAGGACATGCATAGGTTGAAAGTGAAAGTTTGTAAAAAGATATTCCCATGCAAATGGTAAGCCAAGCAGAACTTTATGACAATATGAAAATCAGGGGGGAAAATAGATCTTAATTCAAAAACTATTATGAGACAAACAAGGACATAACATATTGGTAGAGGGTTCAATTCATTAAGAAGTTATAATAATTACACACACCAACCAACAAAGCCCCAAAGATATGAAGCAAACAGTGATAGAAGTGGAAAATAGTTCTATGATAGTTGGAGACTGCTATATCCTACTTTCAGTAATGAACAGAACATCTAAACAGAAGACCAATAAGGAAACAGAATAAGGAAATAGAACAACATTGTAAACCAACTAGACTTAACAGATATATAGGATATTCCACCCAATAATAGCAGAATACACATTCTACTGAAGTATACATGGAACATTCTCCAGAAGAGACCATACATTAGGCAATAGAAAAATCTTACCAATTTGTTTAACCATTTATGCATTGAATGACAGCTAAGTTGTTTCCAACTTTTTTGATTATCAATAAAACTGCTATGAAGATTCATGTCCAAGTTTTTGTATAAACACAAGTTTTTAATTCTCTTGGACAAGTGCTCAAAATTGCAACTACTGAGTCATAGTTGTTTCATCTGTTTTTTTTTTTAAGATTTTATTTATTTATTTGAAAGATAGAGATCACAAGTAGGCAGAGAGGCAGGCAGAGAGAGAGGAAGGGAAGCAGGCTCTCTGTGGGGCTCTATCCCAGGACCCTGAGATCATGACCTAAGCCAAAGGCAGAGGCTTAACCCATTGAGCCACCCAGGTGCCCCGCTTCTTCAGGTTTTATAAGAAAATGCCAAACTGTCATTCATGATGATTAGAACATTTTTTATCCCACCAGGAATTTATGAGTAATCCTATTTCCCTGCATTAAAAATTTTTTTTATTTATTTAAGTAATCTTTATATCCAACAAGGGGCTCAAACTCACGACCCCCAGATCAAGAGTCATGGGTTCTTCCAACTGAGCCAGTCAGTGTCTCTTTCCCTGCATTCTTGGCAGCATTTTGTGTTGTCACTATTTTTATTTTAGTCATTCTAATATGTATGTAGTGGTACTCATGATGAGTTTAATTTGCAATTCCCTAATGGTTAATGATATTAAACATCTTTTTATATGCAATATTTGCCATCTGTAGATTCTCTTCAATGAAATGTGTCTTGCCCATTTTTAATTGAATTTTCTTTTCTTCTGAGTTTAAGAACTCTTTATATATTCTGGATACTAGTCCTTTGTTGGATTTGTGTTTCACAGATGTTTAGTCTAAGCCTGTAGCTTATCTTTTCATCTTTTTAATAGGGTCTTTTTTGGAAAAAACTTTATTAATTTTGATGAAGTCCACTTCATTCATTTTTTCCTTGTATAGTCATGCTTTTGGAGTCAAGTGTAAGAATTCTTTGCTCAGTCCTAAGTCCTAAAAATTTTTTTCTATTTTTTTCCCCTAAAGTTTTAGAGTGATCTATTTTGAGTTAATTTTTGTGAAAGGTGTGAGGTTCAGGTTGAGTTATATTTTTTAACCTATGGACGTCCAATTGCTCCAGCTCCATTTCTTGAAAAGGTTATTCTTTTCCCACTGAATTGCTTTTGCATTTTATAAAAAAAAATTGGTTGGGTATATATATCTGGGTCTTTTTCTGGATTTTATATCCTGTTCAATTGATCTACATGGCTATCCGTCTGCTGCCAATACCACACAGTCTTGTTTCCTGGTTATTTTTTAAAAGCTCTGTACTAATTCTAATGTGCTGTGAGGACTGAGAACCACTGCTAAAGCCAGAAAAATGGTCTGAAGAGACTGTCTAGTATGATTATCTCTTATACTCTGGAGAAATGCAGTGAAAAGCATGTTGTACTTAGAAGCAAAAAAACATGTGTTTTGTGATCTTTGTAAATGAGGATGTGACTAGGTGATCTGACTGAATCTTTTAGCCCGAGTCTCAATTTTCTTATCAATGGAACTGGGATACTAATACATATTTAGTCTTCCTTTCTGGTACACCTGTGAGTATAAAAGGAAATATAGAGTCTCTAAGGTTTAGACTAAAGCCAGTATTCAAAAACAAAGGCTGAGTATTTGGGGGTGGGGGTGGGGAAAGAAAATGAGATCCAGAGAGATTAAAATCTTTCTTACCCAAGGTCACCTTTTATTTGATTTGGTGGCATTAGCTAGGAAATTTCAAGTTATTCAACAAATACTTACAGAGCACATTCTGATAGACACTGTGAAAAGTTCCTGGGACACAAACACAAAAAGACACGGTCCCTGTCCTTAAGATTCTTCCCATTTAGTGAGGACATATACCATTTTTCAAAAGTTAAGTGAATTAAAATTAAATTTGTAGTGAGAACTCCTTTAGAATTCCAGGGACCTTTTAGGTAGAAGAATTCATAGGGCAATAAATCATCGTTCTGACATCTCTGTAAGTGACCAGCTATATTCTCAGACTTTCACAGGATTTTGCATGCTGACTTTGTAGAGACAAAAGGAAAGAGGGAGGGTTTCCCTGGAAAGAACTAAAAACATTCCTAGGCTCACATGCTTGCACCTCCTTCCAAGCTCTTCTCATCCCCATTCCAAAATTTCTTTGCCATCCATTTATTAAAACAAAACAAAAACATTCCATGAAGCCAAGTCAGAGGTCCTGTATTGTGAATAAAAAATACATTTGCCTACCTCAGGTGGTACAGCACCTGCAGAAAAAGGGTAATTCCAAGGGTCAAACTACTACTTCTGTGTGCTTTCAGGTCTCATTTTACAAAGTGATTTCAGCCCAGGTCTGTCTGTAATGCAAATGCATATCGAGTAGCTTTAACAATTAGAGGAAGACTGGATATGCAACATTCCTCCAGACAGCCTAAACTGAAGAAAATCACCCATGGAGAATAAAGGCTAGTATTACAGAATCATTTTTAGAATTATTAAATGCTATTTGGTGTGTTAAGAGTTCAAGGCATGAGAATAAATCAAAATGTATGCTAGCAAAACATCCTCTAGCACAACAAGATCAGAATCCAGTTCCCAGACCCCCAACTGGAGAGATGCTCAGAAGTGCTAGCAAGGTCTAGCCCAGCCATTGGTGAGGCTCTGCTGCCCCCAGGTGGCTGAAGTCATTTTCCGACAAAACCATAGGTGATCTTGTGCTAGTAAGGGCTATGATGAGTTTTAGAGTGGTTGAGTGGATGTATGGGTAGGGAGGTGGGTGGATTCATTCATTTAGTAAATATTGAATTTCAACTATTTTTCCAGGTACTGTGCCAAATGCTCTCAGGAAGTGACATTTAAGATTTGATATGTGAAAATTGCTTTGGCATTAAGTAAACCAAAGGCTATGGTCAAAGCTGCCCTATGCATTGGTTTCAGGAGAATAGTGGAGATGGGGGCAGGACTTCCCAAATATGCTTCATTCTTCAGGGAGACAAACATAACTCTGCTAACCTTAGTCTACTAATTCAAATTCACTGGGTTAATAGGAGAAAGAATACAGAGCAGGCAGATCATGATCCCAGGGTCCTGGGATCAAGCCCCATATCAAGCTCCTTGGTCAGTTGGAGAGACTGCTTCTCTCTCTCCCTCTGCTGCTCCTTCTATTTTTGTTCTCTCACTCATGCTCTCTCTCTCAAATTAAAAAAAAAAAAATACAGAGCAGGTAAGTGTAGGCTTTAGATACACATTAAGAGTATAGAGGAAGTTCTAGATGGGGGAAGACAGGGAGAGTAAGCAGAAGTCTTTGCATAACTGAAAAACAAAGGGAAACGATAGAAGAACAAGATACCATGCTTAACATGGTTGATCCTCAAAGATGATGACATCCAGTATTAGTAAGTCATTATGCAATTTATTTTATTTTTTGTAGTTCTTTTTTTTTTTAAGATTTTATTTATTTGAGAGAGAGAGCGAGAGAGAGTGAGTACAACAGTGGGGAGTGGCAGAGAGAGAAGCAGACTCCCTGCTGAGCAGGGAGCCCAATGAGGGACTTGATCCTGGGACTCTGGGACTATGACCTGAGTCACCCAACCAACTGAGCCACCCAGGTGCCCTACTTTATATTTTGAAAGAGAGAGAAAGAAAGCATGCACAAGCAGACAGGGGAAAGGGGCAGAGTGAGAGAGAATCTTAAGCAGGCTCCACACCTATCACAGAGCCTGATGTGGGGCTCGATTGCATGACCCTGAGATCATGACCCAAGCTGAAATCAAGAATCAGACACTTCCAACTGAGCTACCCAGGCGCCTCTTAAGTCATTACACTATTGATGGGTATAGGAATTGGTGCATTTCATTTGACAGCAATTCCACAATTAGAAATTTATTGTCCAGAATTACTTGCAGGGATATACAGAGAAAAGAGCAGATGAGACCAGTGCCATTCCTTGCACCTGAGCTTAAATAATGGCCTCACAGACACGTAGGAGCTGAGGAGTTTCTTGATAATGCAATTTGTGCTGGAGGTTGTCTCTGCAGCTGAATAACTTAGTTCCTTTCAGGATTCTGTAAAAACCTACAAAAAAATTCTCAACCTTTCATTTTCCTTTGAACTCAAACATGTATTTATTGAGCAACCTATGAATGCAATATTTTGGCTGGGGTGGGGAGAGTGCAACGCAGGGATAACTTAAATCTGCTTTTCTGACCTCAAAGACTTTGGTCTAGAGAAGTCTGAATTGTAAAAATAAAATAGTAATTAAATGAAAAAAACAGTAATTAAATGAAAAAATAGTACTGTGGGAATATGGGGAAGGGAAAAATACCATACAAGGAAGGGGTGGCTTCCTAGCAGATATGGCATTTGGGCCTTGAAACACAGTGGATTTTAATAGATCTGGGAGATTCAGAGGAAGGACAGGTTGGTGTCTCTTCCTTTAGGCTGGAAGAGCATGAACTGTAAATCTTTACTGAGCACCAACAAGAAGCTGTGTGAAATGGAGAAACATAAGAACCAATATAAAGGGAAGATACAATACATCCCTGAAAAAAAATCATATAATATTAAATGATACTGTGTGATTAAGCATCAGAACAGTTTAAAGACTCCAAAGGCGAAGCAGAGATACAGGCCAAAATACATTTTTTGGGGGTAGTGAATTAGTCACTTTAAAAATATTTCAGTGAAGGGCTCCTGGGTGGCTCAGTCAGCATCTGACTCTTGGATTTCAGCTCAGGTGATAATTTCAGGGTCATGAGATTGAGCCCCATATGGGCTCCACACTGGGCATGGAATTTACTTAAGATTCTCTCTCTCCCTATCCTATCATATCTCCCTCCCTCCCTCTCCCTCTCTTAAAAAAACATATTTCAGTGAAGCCAATAGGAGAAAGCAGAAGGCATAAGATGCATATTACTTTTACTACTACTTCTCCTCCAAGCTTCTAGATTTTGTAAAAAGTTTTTATTTTAATTACATGATAAATGCATAATATATAATACAATCTTGTTTGAAAAATTCAACAGAGGGGTGCCCGGGTGGCTCAGGCGGTTAAACGGCTGCCTTTGGCTCAGGTCATGATCCCAGGGTCCTGGGATTGAGCCTCACATTGGCTCCTTGCTCAGGAGGGAGTCTGCTTCTCCCCTGCCTGCCACTACCCTGCTTGTGCTTGCTCTCTCTCTCTCTCTCTCTCTCTGACAAATAAATAAATAAAATCTTAAAAAAAAAAAAAAAGTCATTCTTGGTAACTAAAATCCCACAGTAAGGATATACTTTGACTATTTCACCATGTCCATTTGTTTTTCTTTCTTTCTTTTTTTTAAGTTTATTTAAGTAATCTCTACACCCAATATGGTGCTTGAAGCGACAACCCTGAGATCAAGAGTTACACTTTCTTCTGACTGAGCCAGACAGATGCCTTTCAACATGTCCATTTGGATGATCCATAAGTTGAAAGCCACTAAGGTCTTACCTGATTTATATAAACATACAAAAAAGCAAAAATCAACCCCAACTCTGGGCCTAATAAACCAACATTTTCTTTGAACCTCTCACTAACAGCCCCTCACTCAGTCCAGGAGATGTAAGTTATCTCTGTAAATTGCAATCAGTGGTGGGGAAACAGATTATACATCATCCTGAAACCACCCCCAATCTATGGTTTATGCTCTCCTGTCCACCAGTTTCCTTGGCTTTTGATATTCAAAGTCAAGCAAGCATGTCCACTAAAAACACAAACAAAACAACAAAAACAAAAATTTTCAGCTAAGCAGCAGTTCCTATAAAAGTGATTTAACTTTCAACCCCATCATGAACTCAAAAAAAAAAAAAAAAAAAGAAAGAAAAGAAAAGAAATTCAGCCTGTCTTTTGACTTCTCTGTTCAAGATTCTAGCTGTTCTTCCCTGAAGCACATGCATTAAGGTGACCACAGATATCTCAATGGTGGAATGAAAGGTAGTGGGACAAGGAAGCTCAGGGAAGGTGAAACCTCAGTTAATACCTCAAATATAATCCACTACAATGGAAAGATTTCCTCAAATTAGATATACTTTATGAGCACCATTTTATTTATTTATTTTTAAAGATTTTATTTATTTATTTGACAGAGAGACAGAGAGAGAGCGTGAGAGGGGAGAAGGTCAGAGGGAGAAGCAGACTCTCCACAGAGCAGGGAGTCTGATGCAGGACTCGATTCTGGGACTCCGGGATCATGACCTGAGCCCGGGGCAATCACCCAACCAACTGAGCCACCTAGGTGCCTTAAGAGCACCATTTTAATAGTTGCCCAGTATTCTAGCCAAATTAGATGTGCCTGATGAACACCATTTTAATAGTTGCCCAGTATTATAACAATATTTTAGAATGCTTATTTAGAAACAAACTTTACCATTCTCTTATTTTTTTAAATTATATTATAGATGATTATCCAATATGGCTATCTTAGGACATATCCCCCACTGAATTTATTTTATGTAATTTACATCATAGTATTTATATTATGTTAAGGCTTTTGTTACATATTCCAAATTGCTTTCCAAATAGTTGTAAGTGTTTGATTCTAGAAGAGCTCTGGTAGGGCACACCCCAGACTCCTGCACCAACCTTGAAAGAGTTGTCTGTATTAGCTGTCATCATTTCCTAGGCTCTTAGTCATTCCTCAACTCCTGTAGTCTGGCTTCTGCCTAAACCACTACACTGAACTGCTTCTGTCAAGGATCCTGCTGCTGAATCAAGTTCTGTTTGACTTCTCAGAAGCTTGTGACAGCCTTCAACTCCTCCTTTCCTATAAAGCTTCCATTCTCTCCTGCTTTTCCTCTCTCCACTTTCTGTTTCCTTTGCTCGTCCTCCTTCTAGCCTGCCATGTTTTCCAGGGATCTAATGTACCCCTAAGGGCCTTCACCTCTAAAAGCTCTCCTCAGGCGATCCAATCATACATCCCCACTTCTAGGTTCTGATGCCTCCTACACCTCTCTCTTCATCTCAGCTTTTTCTAGGGCCCCACATTCCTCCACTCACTGGACAGGCCCGGCCAGTAGGAGGTCCCAAGCCCATCTCAACAGAACAATGCTGAGAGTAAACTTCTCTTCCTCCATGTCCCCCAACTCCTGTATTCCCCATCTCACACCACATGCAAGGTGCTCAAGCCAGAAACATGAGCAAGATCTCCTCCCTCAGTCCTCACATTCAGACAATTTCCCAGTCTTGTTGATTCTAACTCTAAATGTCTCTCAACTCTGTCCACGGGCCCTATGTGCTCTGCCAGTATGAGTCCAGGTCTCTGTCAATCTGTGCTTGGAGTACCAGAACAGTCTCCTAACTTGGCTCCCTTCCTCTTAGTCTTGCTTCTTTCCCTCCAACCAGTTCTTGACACAGCAAGGGGAGCTTTCTGATATGCAAACCTAATTACACTTTTCCCAACTCTAAACCTTGCACTATTTCCCCGTCACTTTTCCCAGCTCTAAACCTTGCACTATTTCCCCATTGCCTCAGAATAAAACCCATGCCCTTTGCTTCCTGAAGCAGAGATATGGGTGCATATAGATTTTTAAATATTACCCTATAGTAAAACTTAGTCTTGGTGGTGTACAGTTCTGTGACTTTTAACACGTGTTTAGATTCTAAGGCCACCACAACTATGTGCCACTCCAAATCACTCCCTTATGCTATCCTTTTATAGCCACACTCTCTCACATCCCTAACCCTAGACAATCACGCATCTATTCACCATAGTTTGTCTCCATAGCTTGTCTTTTAAGGGAGGGAGGGGGATGTTTTGGAAAAACAAAACAAAACAAACCCAAGCCCCTTAAAGTGGCTTTAATGACTACCTAGCTCTTCTACCTCACCTCCAATACCTGCTCCCCACCCCATCGCGGCAATTAGACTGGACTTTTCGGTTCCCCGGGAGCGCCTAGCTTTATTCCCTCTGGGGAGACTCCTCCCAGCCCTTCTGGGTTGCTGGGAACCTCCTCTGTGATCCACAGTGCCGAGTGCTTCCCCCACTACAGCACTTCCACGCGGCTGTAACTGCCAGGCTATTCGTCTGTGTTTTCCATCAGACAGCTCCATCCGCGCAAGGGCGGTCTTTCAGGCACCGCCATACGCCCATCCTTCGCGGAGTCCCCCCCGAAACATCCCAGCACTCACAGCTCCCGGAGTTGCCCGGGCGTCAAGTTCGGAGTACCTCGCGCGGGCAGTTTCCGAAACCCGAGCGAGCAGGCGCACCGGGGCGCGGCTGAGCACTGTCGCCCCGCCTCCTACGCGCCTCTCCAGGAGGGGCGGGCCTCGGCCGCTCGCGCTCCCCTCCCCCCACCCCTCGCTGCGCCTGCGCGCTGGGGACAACCGTTGCAGGGCGCCCACGGCCCTGAGTGGGGGACAGTCGCCCTAGGCACCCTCTCTTTTCGGCCCTGAGGTACCCGGCCTGGTGGCCCAGGACGTTCCCGTCGCATGGCGGAGTGCTGCGGACGATGCCCATGAAGTTCTTAGTCCTTCTAGTCGCGCTGTTGCTATGGCCTTCGTTCGTGCCGGCCATTCCGAGTGAGTGACCTACCTGCGGCGGCAGCGACCCAGGGAACGGTCCTGGGGGAAGTCCCAAGTTTCGGGGCCCGTCGGAGACCCGGTCCTGCACTCCTCCCACATCTCAGTGCCCTGGGTCCTGGGCCTCCGTTGCGGAGGTGTGTCCCTCTCTTACTCTTGCCTTCCCCCGCCGCGACCTGCACGCCGCCGCCAGCGAGGCAGGTGGCGGGTCTTAGGCGTGACCCGGGAATGCCAGGACTCGAGGGTGTGACTTCCTCACCTCTGGTGGACACATTCCTTGACGTTAACCCCCACCCCTTTTGCCGGAGTCTGTGCATGTGGGATAAAGCAGGGGTCTGCCAACTGCGGCCCGCGGGACAAGCCGACATTCTGGCTATCCAAGAATGGTTTTTACATTTTTAAAGGTGAAAATGAAATATAATCTCCCTGACATGGGGAAAGCTATGAAATTCCAGTTGCATTGTTGATGAACAACCATGCTCGTTCCTTTATGAGTTGTCCATGGCTGCTTTAGGCATCTGAAAAGCCTGGTTAAGTAGTTGCCACAGAGACCGTTATGGGCTGTGAAGCCTAACATACTGACTGTCTGGCCCTTTACAGGAAAAGTTTGACCCCTGTGGTGAAACATGGAGAACATGGGGATTGTGGTTCCTGTCTGGAACACTTGCGATCCGATCCCCCCAGTGTACTCCCACAGTGCATCCCACAAGATTCACAACCTTATTTAAACAGAATTGAAACTTACCACTTGTTCCTGTCCCTC
The DNA here is from genome assembly GCF_030435805.1 of Mustela lutreola. NCBI lineage: Eukaryota > Metazoa > Chordata > Mammalia > Carnivora > Mustelidae > Mustela > Mustela lutreola. Next base: position 55,503,834 of record NC_081296.1, read on the forward strand.
CCCAATAGCTGAAAATCAAACCTGCTAAGACTACCATATTAACCTGTGGACACTTTGAGGTATTTGACTGGAGTATTCAATGTCTGATATTCCGCCTAAAACTATGAGGCTTGTCCATCTAGTCTAACAAGTTCATTGTAACATTAGCGATGTTGAGGTTGGTTTAGCCAAATAAAGCTTAACAGGTAGGTGTGGAAAAAAAGTACCAAGAAGCATGCCGGTTATGAAGAGCTATATTTCAGAATTGTTAAAAGGTCTTAGTTAAAAATTAGATTTAAAAAATGAAAATACAGCACAACCTAAATCATGAGTGGTAGTGAGAAAAATTCTGGATAAAGTGTCATAGATAACCAAAGTTAGCCCTGTAAATGCTAGCTGGCACTTATGATTGTTAGCTATTTTAAAAGAGATCTTTGTAAAATGTTTCTTCTATGCCGTAAGGAAACAGACACCCTGAAGATAATATCTTTTCTTGATTTCTAATGGTCATTATTACTAACATCAGTTATTTCATTTTGGTAGCTATAGATCAGTAAGTCACAACTGACTGACATGCATGGAGACTTTAGTTGAAGTGACATCAATACAGTCAGAGAGTACACTCTGGGATTGCTGGATCCTCGCTTAACTCAGTGCAAGCTCCTGCCTAACTGCAATCATTTTGTGGCCTGTTCTCTTTATGCACTCTTCCCTAAGCTTTCTTAAGGCTTGTACAAAAAGAAAAGATAATTTTCTAGGAAAAGAGCTGTTTTGTGTTAAATGTATAGATGACACAAGGCATAAGGAAAATATATACAGATCATAGAAGATATCTTGAAAGTGTAATTTACTTTTCCACAGAAGTGGATTAAGGGAATGCGGATCAGTGTTAACATGGCTACTTTCTCTCTCTCATTCTTTTTCTCTAAGTAATTTTAATTTTCTTTATTAATTTTTTTTTTGGAATAAGTACACCAAAAGAAATCAGGCTTATCCTTGTGTTTGATTTAAATCATATTTGTATTTTACATGGCCGGTATTCCAACATTTGTTGGTGAGAGAATCATATAAAAAACACTGTCATGCCAAAGAAAAGGCACACAGGTTTTTATAATGAAAAGTGCAGCACTGACTTTTTTTTCTAGAATACAAGACAGGGTGCCTGGGTGGCTCAGTTGTTAAGCGTCTGCCTTCAGCTCAGATCATGATCCCAGTGTCCTCGGATCAAGCCCTACAACTGGCTCTCTGCTAGGTGGGAAGCCTGCTTCTGCCTTTCCCACTCTCCCTGCTTGTGGTACACACACACGCACTCTCTCTCTGTTAAGTAAATAAATAAATAAAATCTTAAAAAAAAAATAGAATACTAAGACAGTTTTGAGGTCATCTTATACAGACATCATGGGTATTGTATTAAGTAATTACATTTATTGAAAACCTCAGTATTCTTTTAACTGTCCACACCATTCTAATATGCCCAACCCAAGTTTAGCTAGTACCAGTTTAATCTAAATTCAGTTTGACATGAATAAGGTTTGGGTATACAGCAGTCTGTGTTCCTGTACATGCATAAACATCCTGATGGTGCAGGATAAACACCTTTTTACTATATACTTAAATTTATATACATTCAATTTTCTTCTCTCTGATTTTTCCATAGTTTTAGTTTTAAATATTTTCCAAATTTAAAAGTCATACCTCTTTATTGTATTTATAGTATATAACTAGCTTTACTTCTTTTTTTTAAAGATTTTATTTATTTATTTGACACAGAGAAATCATAAGTAGGCAGAAAGGCAGGCAGAGAGAGAGGGAAGCTCCCCACTAGCAGAGAGACCGATGCACGGTCCGGGGGCAGTCCCCGGACCCTGAGACCACCACCTGAGCCGAAGGCAGAGGCCTAACCCACTGAGCCACCCAGGTGCCCCGTAACTTGATTCACTTCTTAATGAGAATGCTTGTTGCTTTAAAAAAATTATAACTTCTAAAGTATCATTTATATAATAGTTATGTATTAAAATGTTATTCAATTATGTTATTTGCCTTTTATAATTTTAAGTCACCAAATCTTCGTGAGCTACAAACACAAGAATGTGAAATACTAGCTTTTGGGCTCTTTTTTATATCTCATGGATAAATTGTTTTTTCCTGGCTATCTCTTTAGATCAGTCAGCAAAAGTAGAGTTAATGATCCAGGATTGTTTTAAGCTCGGGTAAGAAAACCTCTTAACTTGCTTCTCTAGGTTGGTGCATTTTTGGCATATATCTTTGTCCTTAGGAAGACCTTTGTCCTAGTAGACCACAGAAGGCAAGGGAAGTAGTAAAGCAGCAAACAGCAATAACTGTTGAAATGTATTGGCAAGTGCATTAAAAAGAAAAGCAGATTCATTTTATCTCAAGTACATTCAAAAGATAAAATTCACTTCTGATGCTGCATGTTTACTTTACAGTGTTTCAAGGCCCAAGGCTATAGCACTGGGAGGGTCTCTCAGACCTATAGATGGAAGGCCATGACACACTTCATTAATGTTTTAGGTAATGAGGAGCATGTCACCTAATATGTGAATGTCCAGAGAGCTGCCTTTAGGGGTGTTGCAGTGGTTGCATTAGACTTTCCTTTAATGTTTTATCAGAAAAAAATGCCATCTTTCTGTACTTTTGAGCTGCTTTTTGTGTTCTTTTGATAGGATCTCATGTGTTTTTAAAGACTTGTTTTCTGATGTTAGCTGGTTGTCCCAAGACCACTTTGTATTTTCCCTACTCTGAATGGGTTCAGCCATCCTGAGGAGACAGTAGAACATGGTGTTAGAGACCAAAGTACCTGGGAGATGTATCAGACTTATGTGCTCAGGTGATAGTTATTTAGGTCATTTTATTGAGCAGAACTAGAAGAGATGTATTTCAAAGATGTGTTGTGAATTTGTTTTGGTTCCAATTCAATTTTAACATTACTCCTGGGATAACCCGGTTTTTAACTCTTTACTGGAACTGAATTCGTATCCCTTTTTAAAAATATAATTTGGCATGCATGGTTGGCTAAGTTGGTGGAGCATGTGACTCTTGATCTTGGGGTTATGAGTTTGAGTCCCATCTTGGGTGTAGAGATTACTCAAAATAAAATCTTAAAATAAATAAATAAAAATATAACTTAATGAAGCTGTTTTGGTTATGTATTGCAGCATACAGACCACCCCCCAGATTTATTATTTCTCATGGTCAATGGACTGACTGGGCTCAGAAGGGCAGTTTTGTCTATATGGTGGATTTGAGGTCACTCATTCAGCTATATTCAGCTAGAAGCTCAAGTGGGACGAGAACATCCCACGTGGCCTCTTATCTTCCAAGGTCTTTCTCTGCATGACTTCTCATCTTTTAGTAGTCTTGCCCAAGTGTTTTTTTACCATGGCGCCTTGCTTCTTAGAGGGAGCTTTACAAGCCCTCAGTATGCAAGCTCTTATCAAGCTTATGCTGTGTCAGACTTTCTAATGTCTCCATAGGCCAAGACAATCACATTAGGCAAGCCCATATTCACTATGGGAATGCACTAACCAAGAACATAAATACCAAGAAGTGCAAGGTCATAAACTTTTTTTTCTTCACCCCCTACCCCCAGCTTTATTGAGCTATAATTGACAAAATGTAATATATTTAAAGTATATGATATGATAATTTAGGGGCTTCTGGGTGGCTCAGTTGGTTAAGGGTCTGCCTTCAGATCAGATCATGGGTTCTGGAATCGAGCCCTTTATGGAGCTCCCTGTTCAGTGGAGAGCCTGCTTCTCCCTCTCCCTCTGCTGCTCCCATGCTGTTCTCTCTCTCTCTTTCTTTTTTTTTTTTTTTTTTTTTTAAGATTTTATTTATTTATTTGACAGAGAGAGACCACAAGTAGATAGAGAGGCAGGCAGAGAGAGAGAGTGAAGCAGGCTCCCTGCTGAGCAGAGAGCCCGATGCGGGACTCGATTCCAGGACCCTGAGATCATGACCTGAGCCGAAGGCAGCGGCTTAACCCACTGAGCCACCCAGGCGCCCTCTGCTGTTCTCTCTTTCTGTTAAATAAATAAAAATCTTCAAAAATATATATACAGTGTGATGATTTGATGTATGTCTACATTGTGAAAGGATTCCCACCATTGAATTAATTAGTCTGTCACTTCACATAATTACCTTTTGGGTGTATGATCAACAGTAGTCACCATGTTATACATTAGATCCTCAGGCCTTACGCATCCTATAACTGAAAATTTGTACCCTTTTACCAGACTCCTTCTATTTCTTCCACCCCCAACCCTAAAGTTATATTTCTTTATCTGGAACACTTAAATAATATGAACAAAATTACTTGTTTTGTCTGTCCGCAAAAATTTAAATTAACAAATTATAGGGAAACTGCTAGATGAGTAACAAGATAAAATGTTTCCCTTTGTGTCCCATCTTTGAGTGTACCCCACTAATGAAGCACAGTTATTAGAACTTTTTTTTTTTTTAAGATTTTATTTATTTATTTGTCAGAGAGAGAGCACGAGCGAGAGCGAGCACAGGCAGACAGAGTGGAAGGCAGAGTCAGAGGGAGAAGCAGGCTCCCTGCGGAGCAAGGAGCCCGATGTGGGACTCGATCCCAGGACGCTGGGATCATGACCTGAGCGGAAGGCAGCTGCTTAACCAACTGAGCCACCCAGGCATCCCAGTTATTAGAACTTTGATTTAAGTTGCAAGTACCTCATCTTATTTATGTTCATTTTAATATGAACATGTTGGTGTGTTAGCTGGCAGTTCTTACATGATGACAGATTTCAGGTATTCTTATTTGTATCACTTCTGTAGACTAAGGGATGTCTATTTGTGTTCCCCCTTAATGACATGGGTGGAAAATACAAAGAATTTGTTCTCCAAATTAAGGACATTCAGCCAGTCTGGTCCACCTATACATATGCTTGGATATATGTTAAGCTTTATGTATATGAGGTTTTTTTTTTTTTAATCAATAAAGCCATTCCATTTTTTCATTCTTGTGGTAATAAAAATCCTAGTTATATTCGAATCTTTAAAAAAATGGAGCATCTATGGTTCTTAGCTAAATTTTTATTGTAATCACCAGATGCCATAGCAAGCTTATAGGCCAAGGGCAAAGTAAAAACACATTTCTTAAAGAACAGAGACCAGAGGCATTCTGTTGAGCTTTTACTTCTTTGTCTTCATGTGAAAGTTAAAAAATTTATCTTTTCCTCCTTACTGAGCTACCAACTTTCCTCCAATGATATGGAACATTTTACTACTACCTTTAACTTACCACACATTTGAAAACTAACAGTATTATTGGGCTTTAAAGTCTTTGTTTTTTAAAACATAAGTTGTATATTAAGCACATGATCAGATAGCACCCATCTTACATTGAGAGATGCAGATTTTTTTAGAATTTCCTCTAATTTATGCTGTTTTTGCGTGTATGTCCTTGAATAGCCTACAGATTACTTTATGTATATGTAAGTTATTACAATCTATTGGTATCAGTGTTTTACCAGTTTGAATGAAATATAGAAACCTTACCTTTCTTTAGGTCCTTTACCCTCTCCCATTCACAGTATGATTGCCTTAAGTATTTCCTTTACATACATTGAGAACCACATCAGAGTATTATAAATTTTGCTTTAACTGTCAAACATAATTTGAAAAACTCAAGAGAAGGAAAGTCTTGCATTTACCCATACTTTTGCACTTCAATTTTATTCGTTCTTTCTTCCCAGTGTTCCAGCATTCCTTCTTGTATCAATTTCTTTTTGTTTAATGAAAGCCATTTTGCCATTATAGGGTAGGTCTTTTGGCAACAACTTCTCTTAATTTCCCTTCATCTGAGAGGTGTTGATCATTCTTATATTCCTGAGGGATACTTTCCCTTGATAGAGAATTCTAGGTTGACAGTCTTTTTTTTTTTTTTAAGCACTTACCAAATACGCCATTTTTCTTCTGACCTCCATGGTTGTTTGTTTGTTTGTTTGTTTGTTTTAGAACAACTCAGCAAAATAAAATTCCGGTTTATTGTTGGACAACATTGTTTCACACATACATCAAACAGGCCAAAAAAAAAAAAATAAACAGCAACTTCATAGACAAAAAAGGAAAAAAAGAAACCTTTTATCTTTGGCCTTTTTAACCATCTCATACAAACCAACTACTTATAGTACAGCTAAGTACATACACAAAAAAAATTACTGGAATTCTCAGAATAAGATTGTTTTTTTTTGTTGTTTTTGCTTTTTTTACAAGGTTTTTTTTTCTCCTTTGAGATTATAATGAACATGGTCACACCACAAGTAAAGTCAGAAGTAGGACAGAGAATGCTCCTCCGAAGGCTGATTTGGTCATCTGAGATCATTAAAAATGGCTGACCCCTAACAATATGTACAAAAATATAAAATGTTAATAAAAAATACAAATTTTCCTTTTTAAAGTACTTTTAAGAAAAAAAGCAGGGCCTTGGAAGTTTTGATTCTTTTTTCCTCCCCTGTTGCAAATTCACGTTGTAGTTTTGGTTGGGTGGCGGAGAGCCTGTGTCATCTGCGGGTGGCACTGCTCGCTTTGGGCAGGCGGGCGGGACTCTACTCGAAGGTGACCACGTTTAGATTCTGAGACGGGAAGTGGAGGGTGAATAGGTCACGGTGGCCTTTTTTTGTTGTTGTTAAGTTTAACTTTTCCTTTTTTGCTGTCTAGTCATCCTCATCAGTCTTCTGCTTCTTGGTGTCAACATCATCATCCTCATCATCTTCAGCTGCCCGTTTGCCTGTAGCTGCCTCAGCCTCCTCATATTCATCTCCATCCTCTTTTTCACCATCACCTTCCTCTTCTTCCTCTTCTTCATCTACCTCATTGTCGGCCCCTGCTCCCCATTTTCCTCATTCTCAGCGTTCCCATTAGCAGGTGCATCTCTTCCATTCTCTGCCTCCTCCACAACTTCCTTCTTCTCCTTTAAGTCTTTGGTGGTGATCTCGGAGCTGGTGTCCACGGCCGCGTCTGACATGATGGGGCACGCCGGTGATCCGATGCAGCGGATTAAAAAGAAAGCAAGAGTTGGAGGACTCTGGCGAGAAAGCTACCGGAGTCCGCGGTGGCGGAGGTGGTTGCGGCGAACGAAGAGCGGGACACAGGAACAATGCAAAGATGGCTTTTCAGAGCAGCCAGTAGGCTGACCTCCATGGCTTTGCCTGAGAATTCAAATTGTCATTCAAATTTTTTTCCACTATAGATAAGGTGTTATTTCTCTCTTCATTCAAGATTTTTTTCTTTGTCTTTAGTTTTCAGAAGTTTGATAGTATGTCTTGGCATGGATTTCTTTTGGGTTATTCTGTTTGAGTTTCACTTAGCTTGTTGAATCTGTAAGTTCATGATTTTTGCCAAACTTGGGATTTTTTTTTAGCCATTATTATGTCTTTGAGTAGTTTTCTAGACTCACCTTCTTTCTTCTTTCCTTCCAAGACATGGAAGACATGAATGTTACGTCTTTTTGTTATAGTCTCACACATCCCCTAAGCTCTGTTCATTTTTTTTTCAGTCTATTTTGTTTTTCACATTGAGCATTTGCCATTGTTCTGTCTTCCATTTCACAGATTCTTACCTCTGTCCCCGCCATTCTGCTGTTGAGCCCATCCATTAAGTTTTTTTTTCATTTCAGTCTTTGTGTTTCTCAGTTATAAAATTTCAGTTTGGTTTTTCTTTATATATTCCTTTTTTCCCTATTTATTTATTTATTTATTTATTTTTCTTTATACTATTTCTTTGCTGATATTTTCTATTTCTTTGCTGAGAATTTCTATTTTTCTTTTTCTTTAAGATTTATTTATTTATTTTAGAGAGAGAGTGTGTGTGTGAGCCAGGGAGAGTCGCAGAGGAAAAGGGAGAGAAAAAGGGAGAGAAGCAGACTCCCCGCTGAGCAGAGGGCGGGAGGCAGGACTTGATCCCATGACCCTGAGATCATGACCTAAGCTGAAATCAAGAGTTGGAAAGGGGCCTACTGAGCCACCCAGGGATCCCAAGACTTTTCTATTTTTCATTTGTGTCAGGAATGTCCATAATTGCTTGTTGAAGCATTTCTCTGATGCTGCTTTTAAACCCCTGTCAGATGATAGTAACATCTGTGTCATCTTTGTGTTGTTGTCTGTTGACTGTTTTTTCTCATTCAAATGGAATTTTCTTGGCTCATGTTGTGACCAGTGGCTTTTGATTAAAACCTGGACATTTGGGGTATTACGTTGTAAGACTCTGGATCTTACTGATTTATTACAGATTTACATAGGCCTCTGAGCCTTTAACATCACTTGAGTGGTGGAAGACAACTGTTGTCTTGTTACCACAGATCCCAGCTCCTCATACAGCCTTCTCTACTGGAAGAGAATGTATTAATTCACACTTGGTAGCAACATTTCTACGGGATAAGGGCAGAGAGGTTGAAGCATGTTGCTGCAGCCTGATAAGGGTAAAAGTCTGGGCTCTATACTCAGCATTTGCTAGTGGCTATAGGGCCACAAAGTTTTCTGTGGTGTTTGACTGGAATAGAGTGGTTATTGCCTAAAAGTTTTCTTTCTTTCTAGGCTACCCTTTTACTTGTCCTTCGGCTATAGAAAACTGTATTTTCTTGGAGACTTTTTTGGCTATGTCCATTGGTGCATTGGTGTTTCTGGGTTGCTGGCTTCTCCAGTCTGGGGTATTTGTGGCAAAAAGAAAACCCAGGGAACTCTCTGCTGTATCATTCTTTGGATCTTGAAGTTCCTAGTTGGTGTGTCTTTTCTGTGCCTTTCAGAATGCACGTTTTGAATCTGACTAGTGATTCATAATACTCCACCTAAATAACTTACAGAGATTGTAAATAAATTCAATGTTTTGAGTTTGTTTGAAGTTCTTTAAGTTTTCAATTTTATAGGCAATTAACCAGTGTACATTACTTTCCTAGCAACACTCCTTTTAATTTACAAGCAGTTTGATGCCAAACCTTAATGTTTTTCTTATAAGTCTTTAGCTAAATACATGTTATTAGTTTAATGTTAGCTTATAGGGTCATAATTAAAAATGGCATGAAATATAACCAAGTTAATGTCAAAATAAAATATAATTCATATTAAATATTGTCAGAGAATCATAACACTTAAAAAACTCTACATAGGACATTTTAATTGAAAAATTCTAATCATTATAATCTTATAATATGTAGGTTTCATAATAACTAATTTTTAAGACACCAGATGCTTGGTCTATAGCACATTTCAAGTGAAATTGCATATTCACATTATAATTATTGTATATTTTTCACTATATTTCTCAAAAAGTTTAGATATATTAGCTTAAGTGCAAAAATCTAAATTCTGCATAGATTTAGATATGCCCTGTTTATTTTCTGGTTTTGTGTTCTGTAATAACAACATGATCACCACACAAATGAAACACATAAAAAATGCTTTGTTAAAAAGTAAAGTTTTTTATAAGACCCAAATTTTACCAATATTCTTCTGGAATTTTAAATTGTAGCAGTAAGTAAGAAACTCCCTGAGGAAATATTAAAATTACCTAGTTTTATTGTAGACCTGTATTTTATTATTCTTTAAAGTAAAGATATTTCATATGAAAGTTCCCAAATTTGAATTACATATAAATTTTTTAAAAAATTATATTCCCCCTCCTTTTTTATTGCTTCTTTGCCCAAGATATAAGGTGACATGTTTTTCTTTCTTAAAACTTTCATTTCAAAGAAACTAGGTAGGCTACCATATAAGATTTTTAATATTAGCATTTTATTACCATCATTACATTTTATTGTAATTTTTGGCATGCTGTTACTTCTTAGGAGCATAGTCGTTTTTCTTTTCTTTTTTTTTTTTTCATTTTTGAGTGAAAGGTTTTTCTGGAAAAAAAATTGTTAGTTAAAACAGTTAATGCAGGGACGCCTGGGTGGCTCAGTGGGTTAAAGCCTCTGCCTTCGGCTCAGATCATGATCCCAGGGTCCTGGGATCGAGCCCCGCATCGGGCTCTCTGCTCAGCAGGGAGCCTGCTTCCTCCCCTCTCTCTCTCTGCCTGCCTCTCTGCCTACTTGTGATCTCTGTCTGTCAAGTAAATAAATAAAATCTTAAAAAAAAAAAAAAAAAACCAGTTAATGCATAATACCATTTTAACTTTACCAATTAGGAAACTTCTCCAGAAACAAAAGTGTAGTTTTTTGCATTTTTACAAAAAAACACATCTATGTATAGCCACTCTTTTAAATAGACACTGTAGAAGAAATTATTTGGTTTGTTACACCTGTTACCAATTGAAGTTTCACGTATGCTATTAGACATTTTAATTGATGCTTGATCGTATATTTTTAAGAACTTGAGACTTCCAAACATCATTTTTAAAACTTAATTAATGGGCACCTGGGTGACTAAGTCAGGTAAGCTTCTGCTTTCAGCTCAGGGCATGATCCTGGGGTCCTGGGATCCAACCCCACCTGGGACTCCCTGCTCAGTGGGGATTCTGCTTCTCCCATTTGCTCTCCCTCTGTGTGCTCTGTCTCTTTCTCTCTCAAATAAGTAAATACATAAATCTTTAAAAATACAATAAAATAAATCTCAGTATACAATATATCTGCATAGATAATAGAGCACAAGGTTTTCTTGGGATGATTTGTTATACAGTTTCATTAAAAAAGAAAATAAGCCATGTAATTTACATGTGTTAAAACCATTATTTGTTCTTTAAAATGACTGACTAGAGCTAAAAATCACATTTTTAAATTTTTAAAACTTTGTAATATCTCTGGCCATAGAAATCATAGTTTCTCTGCTGAGACAGGAGACCCAAATCACTTCTAACTCTTTGGGAGAAGAAAAAGTCTTAAGAGCTGTACCATTATATCTATAATCTTAAATTTAAGAGATATTATATTAATTTTGTCTTAGTTCAAAGTAATAAAATTTATGGCATAACAAAACTGGGAACTCTAGCTTAGTTTATAGAATGTCTTCAATTAGTTCTACTAACTGAATGAAAATAACATCTATTGATAAAATCAAATTTTTGTAAACTAGTTCTTTAAAAATGATTTTTTGTTTTATCTTTATGTTAATGTCCATAACTATAATGCAGAACAGAGTGATAAGCATGATATTTTAAATATATACATACAATGAAGTACACAAATCAGAGGCTTAATGAATTTTATGGTTAATGCCCCTGTGAAACCAATGCCTGAACCAAGTGACAAAATATTACCAGCCTAGACTAGTTTATAAGTATTATGTTTTAATGCGCACAACTATTTAAAATCTTGCACAGAGGGGCACCTGGGTGGCTCAGTTGGTTAAGTGACAGACTCTTGATTTTGGCTTAGGTCATGATCTCAAGGTTATGAGATTGAGCCCCATGTCAGGCTGAGCCCGGAGTCTGCTTGAGATTCCTCTCCTTCTGTCCCACCCACTACTCACTTATGCTATTTGCTTTCTCTCTTTCTCAAATAAATAAAATGTTTATAAAAATTAAAAGTAGATAAATACAATATTGCATAAAATTTAGGTGACTGGACTTTCCTAAGTTTCTTGAAAATTCAACTAAGGAGCAGGAGAAACTGTTTTCAGTCATATAGATGACAAAGGACTGGTCTCCAGAATATATAAAGAATACTTAAAACTCAATAATAAAGATAATCCAATTAAAAAATAGGGAAAGTATCAGAATACTGATTTCTCCAAAGAAGATATACAGATGGCCAACAGGCCTGTGAAAAGATGTTCAGTATCATTGGCTATTAAAGAAATACAAGTTGAAACTACAATGAGTTATGTCAACACCAACAAGGATGGCTGTGATTAAAAGTACAGATAGTAAGTATGGGGATGATACAGAGAAATTGGAACCCTCATATATTGATGGGAATGCAGTTGCTTTGGCAGTTCCTCAAAGGTTAAACATAATATTACCAAATGACCTAGTAATTTTGCTCCTGGATACTTGTTCAAGAGAAATGAAAGCATATATCCACACCAAAACTTGTTACATGAACATAGCAGCATTACCCATTATCACTAAAAAGTAGAAACAAGCCAAATGTGTAGCAACTGATGAATTCATTAAAAAAATGTGGTATATCCATAAAATGGAATATTATTTGGCCACAAAAAAGGAATGAAATACTGACTGTGCTACAATATGGATGAGTTTTTAAAACATTATGCTAAATGAAAAAAGACAGTCACAAAAGAATTCATATTATATGATTCCATTTATATAAAACATCAAGAATAAGAAAATCCATAGAGACAGAAGGTAGTTTAGTGTTTGCCTAGGGCTGAGGGAATTGAGGAATGGGTTTATTTTGGGGATGATGAAACTGTTTTAAACTAAGATCATGGTGGTGGTTGCACAACTGTGAATATACTAAATACCATTTACAATATACTAAATACCAAATTGTATACTTTAAAATATGTAAAAGATAAGTTATGAAGGTATTTTAATCCTAGTAACCCTTAGGGATTTTAATTCCTAAGATTGTAATTTACTGATCTAAATTTATATTAGGCTATTTAGTAAGGGCCAGTTAGAAGAAGTGCAGAGCCTTTCTGAAAATTGGAGCTATTTAACTACAATAATTATGATGTTGTTGTTGATAAACTTCAGACTTATAAATTAAAAAAAAAAAAAAAGAAAACTGCCTTCTTAGCCTAAAATAAGGGAACTTTTGTCTTAATGCCCAGATTTTCTCCCTAATAATTATTAGACTATTATTTAAGAAATAAAACCAAACAAAAAACTTAACAAAACCAAAACAAAAGACAGTTTTTATACCAGCAGATTTATTTTAAACATAACATGACATTTAGTTTTCTTCTACTGCATTCTTACAGAATTTTATAGAAAATTTTCTTACCTGTGATTATTTCCTTAAGATAAATTAGTGGAGGTACAATTAATTTATATACCTGCCAAACTTTGGTTCACTCATTCAGTCATTCGCTTTTTGACTGTCTGCTATGGCTGTAGGCATTGAGTAGAACAGAGGATTTAGAGAACAAAGCAGACATGGTCACAGCTTTCAAAGAGCTTACAATATGTAGTCGTTAAAAAACATTAAACAAATATATATAGTTAAGATTATCTTAAATTCTAAAAGAAAAGATCAGTGTGCTACTGAGAAACTAATGAAGAATGTGAAGATCAGGGGTGCCTGGGTGGCTCAGTGGGTTAAGCCGCTGCCTTCGGCTCAGGTCATGATCTCAGGGTCCTGGGATCGAGTGCCGCATCAGGCTCTCTGCTCTGCAGGGAGCCTGCTTCCTCCTCTCCCTCTCTCTGTCTGCCTGTCTGCCTGCTTATGATCTCTGTCTGTCAAATAAATAAATAAAATCTTAAAAAAAAATGTGAGGATCATAAAGGAAGAAAAATTACCTCTTTTTTTTTTTTTTTTAAAGTAGGCTCCATATGCAGCAGAGTCCAACATGGGGCTTGAATTTATGACCCTGAGATTGAGACTTGAGCTGAGATCAAGAGTCAGATGTTTAGTAGACTGAGGTGTCCCAGGAAGTTACTTTCCTTTTACCAAGGAAGTAATTATATAGCCAATCCTAGGTTTTATTGTTTTATTTTTTGTTTTTACCTTGTCTGGCAAAGATTGTTTTTAACTTACATTTCTTTTATGAACAGTGAACTTTAGCAACTTTTCATGTTAAGTGGCTTTTTTATTTCTTGTACTCTATTCCATCTTTAATTGGCCATTCCATGACAAGGAAATGTATGTCTTGAAAGTATTGTTTATTGATTGAAGTTTTGTATTGCATTGCTCATTTTAAATCAGATTTTATTATTTTCTTCAAGATCAACTCTAAACTTACTTTTTGCTTCTGTGTGAAGTAAATGTATTCTTTTATATGTCATTGACTGTCAGTTCCTACCCATACTTTGTAGTAACAAAAACATAAAATTCGGATTAGTTTTAGACATTTTTCCAAAGAAGACATACAGATAGCCAAAAGACACTTGAAAAAATGCTCATCATCACTAATCATCAAGAAAATGCAAATCAAAAGTACCATGAGCTATCACTTCACACCTGTCAGAATGGCTAAAATCAATATAAGAAATAACAGGTGTTGGTGAGGATGTGAAGAAAGGAGAATCCTCTTGCACTGTTGCTGAGATTGCAAACAGGTGCAGCCACTGTGAAAAACAGTATGGAGGAGGTTCCTGCAAAGTTAAAAATAGAGCTACTCTACAATTCAGCAATTGCACTACTAGGTATTTACCCAAAGAATACAAAAGTACTAATTCAAAGGGTACATACACCTTAATGTTTATAGCAGCATTATCTGCAATAGCCAAATTATGGAAACAGCCCAACTGTCTATCAACTGATGAATCGATAAAGAAGATGTGGTATATAAGGGCACCTGGGTGGCTCAGTGGGTTAAAGCCTCTGCCTTCGGCTCAGGTCATGATCCCAGGGTCCTGGGATCGAGCCCCGCATCGGACTCTCTGTTCGGTGGGGAGCCTGCTTCCTCCTCTCTCTCTGCCTGCCTCTCTGCCTACTTGTGATCTCTGTCAAATAAATAAATAAAATATTTTTGAAGAAGAAGAAGAAGATGTGGCATATGTCCACAATCGAATATTATTCAGCTGTGAAAAAGAATGAAATCTTATCATTTGCAGTGACTTGGATGGAGCTAGAGTATTATGCTCAATGAAATAAATCAATCTGAGAAAGACAAATACCATATGATATTATTTATATGTGGAATTTCAGAAACAAAACAAACAAGCAAAGGGAAAAAAGAGAGAGAGGCAAACTAAGAAACAGATTCTTAACTATAGAGAACAAACTGATGGTTACCAGAGGGGAGGTGGCTGGGGAGGATGGGTGAAATAGGTGATGAGGATTAAGGAGGGCACTTGTCATCATGAGCACTGGGTATTGTATGGAGTGTCGAATCACCTTATTGTATACCTGAAACTAATGTGACACTGTATGTTAATTAACTGGAATTTAAATAAAAATTAAAAAATAAAAAGCGTGAAAAAGGTTTTTGGATCAGTTTTAAAAAATATTTCTAAATACATCTGAATGTATGAAAGGGATATATTTTTGCCCAGTTGACAGTAGAGCACAATTTTGTGTATTTTACTTATGGATTGATTGATTGATTGATTGATTATATCTTAGTATTTACATGTATTTCAAAAGAGAGTCTTATTTCTCCAGGAAAATTTTATTATCATACTTCTGTTTTACCAGCATCCTTGTGGCATCTTTTTCTGACAATATTGTGTAGTTGTTATGTGTACCTGCTTGGAAGTAAGGCAGCCTCTTTTGAATGCCATTATTATCACCTACAAATCAAATATAATCTTAGGCAAATTACTTATCATTTCTAAGTGTCATTATTTTCCTCTCTGTAAAAACACTCCTCACATTCAAAGCCTTTAGCATAGTGTTTGGCACATAGCAATTGCTCAGTCTGTTGAGCTATTACGGTCTTTTCAATCACTGTCTTCCAATTTTCCCCTTCAGATTTCACACCACTTTTGTCCCTACAGTTGTTTTCCCATTTTTTTTCACTTTCCCTGTCATGTAACTAATTCTCCCATGTACTATTTCAAGAAGAGAAGTGCAGACAGTCTCAAGCACAGCTATGACATCTGTATCTGTGATTCCTGTTAAACCTTAAGCCTGCTTAGGAAGGAGCAGTCCTGCTTACTAGAGGCACTGGGAAACAGCATTATGGTCTCTAAAGGTGGAAGAGATTCTTACCTTACCTACATTCTGAGACATTGCTGTGTCTGGTTGGATCACTAACTGGTAAAGAATATAGAGGGGGATATTATAAAGCACACCCATGTAAACTACACATATCAAATGTGTAAAAAACTCATAGCAGAATAGTCTGGTCTTTGTAGGAATTTGAATTTTGTTTAGTTCATCTTTCTAGGAACTTCTGAAGAATGGGGAAAGCAGGTTTTCATAGTGGCCAGGGCCATTTGTCAGGATGTTTGAGGCTTAACTATATTTTACCACCTTGCCTACAAACATTTGTATAAAGATCAAATTGATTTGCAAGAGCAGTTCTGATTAGTGGAACTGAGAAATCAATATGAAGTATGTAGATGTTTTAGAGATACAAAAGTAGGAGGTGGGAAGTATGTGGGGAGAGGATAGATTTAACAATAAAACAATATGGAAAGAAAGGGTTCATGAAGAAGAGAAGTAAAGCAAGGTAGAAGATAGGGTGTTGAACAGGTTTTTTAATGCTGCCTAACTAACAGTGTAAAGGGATAATGAGTACTTTAATTTTTTTTAGGAATCAGCTAGCAGTAAGGATCTCCTTTTCCTATCCTTTGACAATCTAATTCACCTAATAGTAACCTGGGTGTCCTGTTTACTTCTTTGAGAAGGGAGAAGTTAAATGATTAAAAATGGAATGTTTAGGGTGCCTGGGTGCCTTGGTTAAGCATCAGCTTAAATGATCACAGGGTCCTTGGACTGAGTCCCACATAGAGCTTTCTGCTCAGAGGAGAGTCTGCTTTTCCCTCTACCCCTCCCCTCTGCTCTTGCTCTCTCTCTCTCTCTCTCATATAAATAAAATCTTTTAAAAAATAAGAATAAAAAAGGAATGTTCAGCAGCCTACAAATTGATGGCAACATCTTTTTGAAAGCATTTAAGCCTTTGTTGGCTGTACATTTTGATTTGCATGTGAATAATGGCCCAGAATTGAAATATTTACAGAACATATACAAAAAAAATTTATTATGGAAGAGCTTAAATATATACACAAGTAGAAATAATGGTATAATAAATCTCCATATATCTATAACCAGCTTCAACTACTAACCCATAATTAATTTTGTTTCATTGATATGTCCACCCATATTCCTTTCCCCCTCATCTTTCTGTTCCCTCTCCCCAACTTCTCAGACTTGAATTTTTTAGAAGCAAATTTGATACTTCATATAATTTTATCAGTATTTTAATATGAAGCACTAAAATATAAATAAACACAATAATAATGTGAATTTCACACCTAAAAAGGTAATTCCTTAGTATTATCAAATATCTGGCCAATGTTCAAACTTCTCTGACTCTTTTTTCTAGTTTGGTTGGTTGAATTGGAATTTGGAAAAGATTCATACATGTAATTCATTGATGTATCTTTTAATTCCATTTTAATGTATTCCTCCTCCATCTCTATTTTTGTCCTTGCAATATAATTGTTGAAACTGGATCATACGTTCTATAGTTTCCCATAGTTTAGATTTTGCTGATTATATCCTATAGTCTAGTTTATATCTTTCTTTGTTGTCCCATGTATTTTCAGCATATTGTTAGATTTTGAGAGACCTGTTAGATACAGGTTTTGACCATCTTTTCAAGATTGTTTCATAGGTGGTATTACATTCCTTCACCAGGAAATTCATAATGTCTGATTGTGTGTCTTTTTGTGATACAAGTAATCATTGATATTGATAATCATTGCAAAATGTCATAATTATAAGTGGCTTCTTCATCTGTTAGCTAAATATATTTGTAAATTGAACTTCACTCACTTATAGCTATTTTTCCATATGCAGTGGTTTTCTGTATTTTCTGTTCTGTTCCAGTCATCGGTACATTCATGTACAATGCTATATGATTTTTATAATAGAGATTTTATAATATATTTCAGTATCTATTGGGGCTGGCCTCTACTTTTCTGGCTATTCTTACTCATTTTTCCTTCCAGATGAACTTTATAATCCATTTTCCTAACTCCAGAAAACAAGTAATGGTATTTCGTTAGAAGCATATTAAATGTGTACATTAACAGAGAGAATATGACATCTAAGCATCTTTATGATATTGAATCTTCTTGTCTAGGAACATGGTATATCGGGTGTCTTTGTGGCTCAGTCGGTTGAGCATCTGTCTTTGGGTCAGGTCACAATCCCAGGGTCCTGGGATTGAGTCCCACATCAGGCTCCCTGCTCAGTGGGGAGCCTGCTTCTCTCCCTCTCCCTCTGCCTCTCCCCACTGCTTATGCTCTCTCTCTCAAATAAATAGTCTTTAAAAAAAAAAAAAAAGGCTTAAAAAACAGAACATGGTATACCTTTCTAATTGCTGAAGCTTACATTATATTTTTTGGAAGGTTTTGTTACATTCCTATATCAGTTTTCTGTGGCTGCTATAACAAATTACTATAAACTTGGTATCTAAAACTAACAGAGATTTATTCTCTCACAGTTTTAGAGGCTATAAGTCTAAAATCAGTTTCACTGAGCCAAAATCAAGGTGTAAGGCAGAGCTGCATTCCCTCTACAAGCTGTAAAAGACAGTATTTTATTTTATTTGTTTTTTTAAAGATTTTATTTATTTGATGAACAGAGATCACAAATAGGCAGAGAGGGAGGCAGAAGAGAGAGGGGAAAGCAGGCTCCCCACAGAACAGAGAGCCCAATATGGGGCTCTATCCCAGGACCCTGGGATCATGACCTGAGCTGAAGGCAGAGGCTTTAACCCACTGAGCCACGCAGGTGCCCCTAAGAGACAGTATTTTAATTGGCTCTTCTAGCTTCTGGTAACTGCTAGCATTCCAAGTGTTCTGACCACTTCATTCTAATCTCCGCCTCTTCCATATTACACCCTCCTTTTCTATGTATCAAAACTCTTAAAAAAACATTTGTGATTGGATTTAGAGTCTACCCAGATAATCTAGGATAATCCCCTGTCAGGATTCTTAATTTAATCACATCTGCAAAGACCTTTTTTTTGGTAAGGTAATATTTACAGGTTCCAGGGAGGATTTAGCCTAATATAATTACTCCTATAGATTTTGGACATGTCTTTTTAAATTTATGATTAGATATTTTCTTTCATTATTTGTTATCAAAATAGCATCTTCTTTCTCACCTTTTAACTGGTTTACATTGGTGTAGTGATTTCTGCATGTTGATTTCACAATTTGCTACTTTTCTAAATTATCTTACTCCTTGCAGTATCTTTTCAAAGGAACTCTTGTATTGTCTAGATGTCTAATTATATCATCTACATATAAACATAGTTTAACCTTTTTCTTCCCAATTCTCATGCTTCCAGTTACTTTCCATTGTCTAATTACATTGACTAATACCTCCAACATGATGTTGAAGGACCCCAGGTCAGAATTATACTATAGCCTATAAGTTTTAACATTCTTTTTATAACCAGCTTATGCTAACTGAGAAACTGTAGCTAGCTGACGATAGATAAGGGAGTCAGCAAGCAGCATAACAGGATAACGAATAGCGAAAATCTGTGTTTAACCCAGCTGTTTCTGGCTTCTGTATAATAATGCTTCTAATGCTTTGCTAAGAAATGAAAAATTGCTTAAACCCTCAACTCTAAGGAGCAAGAGGCTGGCTGAGGACAAAGCAAAAGCTGGCGCCTTGCACCCCCCCCTTCACCCGCTCCCCTCCATATGTGTAGCATTATAAATAGTTAACTTGCAGAAATCACAGTCCTGCAGGGTAGGAGTCTCCCTTGGTTTGCAAATGTCCTTGAGATTTACAGCAAAGAAGTTACCTTACGTTTGATAGCAGGAATGTAACATTTCACCAGGAGAGACTCCCAATTGTCTTTATGTTAGGACCTCATTAAAGGGAAAATGGCCTTGGCTTGATAGTAACCAGGCCTTCAATATCCTGATAGTTCTTTCATTCACATGCGTGGGCTAATCGGCCAGTTCTGCTTCTGTAAGATTGCTTTGTCTGCTTTCGCACGTGGGTCCCCTGATCCACTCCACTGACACCAAGTATGCCTGTTCAAACTATCAATCAGTCAGCTCAGCCCCTCCCGAAACTTGTTTGTCCATAAATAGTAATGGAAATATTAGTATCCTGATCTTATTTCTGTCTTTAGCAGAAACCTTCTAGTGTTTTCTTTATAGAGCTTTTATTTATTTTTCTTTATATGGCTTTTATTTATTTATTTTTTAAGATTTTATTTATTTATTTGACGAAGATCACAAGTAGGCAGAGAGGCAGGCTGGGGCGGGGGAGCAGGCCCCCCACCGGGCAGAGAGCCCCTTGCAGGCTGGATCCCAGAATCCTGAGACCATGAACAGAACCGAAGGCAAAGGCTTTAGAGGCTTTAACCCACTGAGCTACCCAGGGGCTTATTTATAGGGCTTTTAAAGCATTTTTCAAGTATCTAATTTATTTGGTTTTGTGAAATAAAAGGACAAATAGAGTATCTTAATTTTATAGTCAAGTAAATGTTGAGAAACATTAAGTAATTGCCAAAGGTCATTATGCTTGGAAAGTGGTACAAGCAGGACCAGAGTTTGAAAAAAAAAATTTTTTTTTTTCACTGCTCTATGCTCCGTACTCATTTTACTTAATATTTTCCTCCAGGAAAACCATAGATTCGGGACAATGTGTTAAATGCCTATGAGAATACGTAAATAAGTTATTTTCCTTTTTAAAATGTGAGTTTTTAATTGTTTACTATATTGAGTGATTGGGTATGTGTGCTTGTGTGTTTTTAGGGAGTAAAATATTAAATATAGATAAGTGTAAAGTCCCCTTTAATGACCTGACTTCAGTCCCATTTCCTTTCCTCAGGGGCAACGTAGTATAAACTGACAGTTGGTTTTTTTTTCTTTGTAATGCAAGTGCCAGACTTCAGCTTTGATTTTAGAGGCATCCATTTCAAAGAGCCAATGCATTTCAAAGACTGCTATCTTAAATATGCGCACTGCCAGCCAAAAGCCTCGATAAAGAGCCAGGCCACCTCCCTCTACTGAGGCTCCTTTGTTTTGGAGATCTTAATTGCTTTTGAGAACTGTCCTTTTGGGCCAGTTGTTTTTCCTCTTCCGGAGCTTCAAATTCATGCTCTTATGTTTTAAATTCATTAATAATGAGTGAACCCTAGAGCCCGGACATTTGATCCCAATACAAGGAGAACCCCTGGCCCATTTGCACTCTAAGCACCCCCTACCCTCCAGCTACCTTCTCTTTGGCACTATCTCTAGCTCCCTCGCTTTCCTGGGCTCCCGCTCGCTCTCGTTTCCCTCTCTCTGTTTTCCTCTCTCCATCCCCTCCACCTCCCGCTGTGTGGCCCCAAGTGTGCTATGTAATTTCCAGTTCTAACCCTTTATTTTATCAAAGTTTCGTGATGATGGTTGTTGCTGAAGGATGTCTTGCAATCATATTAAGAACCACAAGGGTCAGTCCAGTCATATAACACTGATTTGGAAAGGGGAAATGTCAATGGGTAGCTCACTCCAGGGCCCCGGTGAGCACTACCAGGCTTTTCTAGTCTACAGCCTTACTGTGGATAGGCTGAGACTGGCTCAAAACAGGCAACGACCCACAAGAGTTAGGTATGTTAGCTTGCTAGTCCATTTTTTATAAAATCCACAATTCACAGACAAAATGCATGATATGGGGTCAGCGATTTTAAGAAAATTATCAGAGGGATAATATCAAAATCTACCTCCCTTTTTTCACCTATCTTCGTCATATTGATCTTGAAGTAAGCAAAGCTTTTCAAAATATTACATAAAATGCAGAATCTGCTTTTAGAATATAGATCTCCAGACAAATCTTGTATTGATGGGTCCATGATCAAAGGAGCGAGACTGATACAAAGCGAAGGTCAAAGCTTTATTTCGCACCAAGCATCGAGAATCAAACTGAGAATCAAACCGACAGTTGGGGCCACCTCTTACAGAGAGGGTGACCCCTCCCAGCCTCACAGACTAACTTTTATAGAGCAAAGGCCATGTGGTTGAGCCTGGCCACACACAGATGGCCAATGAGATTGCAATACAGAGAAAGCCGCTCGTGCTAGGTCACACATGGGTGGCCAATTGAATTACAGTTCACCCCATAGTAGCTATTTGAACTAGCCTATCACCTTGGTCAGAATTGGCACCCAAAAGACGGGACCCACACTCCTTGGTAGCTAGGGAGACAGTGTGCTCGCTCCACTGATTGGATGTCTCCACCTGGCCTGACTCACCCCTGCATCAGGGCTCGTAATCTCCACCTGACCTGACCAGCCCTTGTATTTGGGCTCTGTTACCTGGGACTGGCCAACCATATTTTACTAGTTTCCCAGACTTGCTTTTAAGTAAGTTCCCCCCGGGGCGGGGGGGGGCGGAGGGTGGTACAGGGTCAGTTTAAGTTTTACTGCATAAACAACAAAATGGCTGTTCAACCAAGATGGAGCTGCTCTGGCTAAATAGGCCCTTACAGTATCTTTCGCCGATCATTTTGCCTTACTAAACTTTTCTCATTAAGAAATTATTTTAAAATTTAGGGGCATCTGGGTGGCTCAGTTATTAAGTGTCTGCCTTTGATTCAGGTCATGATCCCAGGGTCCCGGGATGAGCCCTGCATCAGGCTTCCTGCTCAGTGGGAGGCTTGTTTCTTCCTCTCCCACTCTCCCTGCTTGTATTCCCTCTCTGCTCTCTCTCTGTCAAATAAATAAAACCTTAAAAAAAAGAAAAAAGAAAGAAATTTTTAAAATTTAGAAATATACTTTCAGTTTTGATTAAATCTCCATCTGGTATTTCTAAGTTGTAAGAAGAGTTAAGGAAGAGAGGAAAAACATATAAACATAAAGTTTTTTTTTTTTTACCGTTTTGTGCTTGTGAAAGTGCTGAATAGAAGTACCTGCTGAACAGAAAGTTTGGTATTTCATTTGGCCTGCAGAGGGAGGATTTAGGTAGGAGTTATGCATTAGAGTTTGGTTAAAAGTGTCTTACTCTTTTGAATTAAGTCAATTTATATCCTTGATAGTGTCAAAATCATTTCAAAATGACATGTAGTGTAAAATTCCAGCACTTAATATGAAAAACCGTCTTGGGAGTAGGGGAGTTGAGGAGAATTTCAGAATATCTTATCCAATAATAATTTTTGTTTTCTATGTTGGAAATGAGAGGCTTGACCAACCACTCAGATGCTGCAAAATACCATTACAAATAGAACTGCCATTTTGTTTTGAGAGTGAAATGTTGTTGGTTTAGACTGGGAGCTGGCAAATTTTTTCTGTAAAGGACCAGATAGTGTTTTCAGCTTTGTACCCCATGTGATCTCTGTTGTAACTACTCAATTCTATTGTTGCAACCAAAAGCAGCCATAAGTAATATATAAACAAATGGGCAAGACTGGCTGGGTTCCAGTAAAACTTTATGTACAAAGATGGATATTAATGTAGGAAACAAAGGCAAAAGAAAAAAATAAATTTCCTCACAACATAAAGCCAATTGGCAAGTCCTTGATATGGGCAGAGTGACCTTCCTCTAGGAACTCAAGTTACCTTGATGTTGACACTTCGCTAAGAGCAAAAGGCAATATTCACTTAACATTATTCCAATTACCAGGATCCTGTAATGCTCCTTTAACATATAAAAATCCCTTTGGAAACTTCCTTTTTCTGTAACCTCCAGGATATATTTTAGCAGTCATCCTTCAAGCAGATGGCCCACAGATACACATTGGAAGAGTTTCATGAATAAGGTTTTACTACACAGTAATAAATGACCTTTGCCTCACAATAGTTAGCCCCTCAAGGTCCTGGAAACTTTGCTTCCAGATTCCTTAGAGACTTACACTGTCCTTACCCTCCTCCCAACTTGAAAATATATAATTGACCACCCCCCACAGTCCCAGTGCAACCCTTTCTGTCCATGGGTACTGTCTCCTTGCTTTAATAATATCATCCTTTTACACCAAAGATGTCTCAAGAGTTCTTTCTTGACCATTTGCTCTAAACCTTAACATTTCCATATCAGAAATGACCCACAGGTGTAGTTAGATCTTTGCCAGGTTGAAGGCAGTGGTATTCTGGTAAACGTTCAACAACTGGCTCTTTGGAGAGACTGGTAAGCTGAGATTTACAGCATTTGCCCATCACAGTTGATTTCAGACTATGTATTTGGTGTTACTAAGCAGGGACATAGAAAGAGATAGAGTGGTACACCAGTACATAGCATTTCTACCATACAGCTACCCTAGATGTAAATAACATGACCATAGATAATAGTAAAATGACATAAAATAATAAGAAGTGATAAATTTTTGAATACTAATTACCTTTATTTTGAATACAATTTATTTAATTGCAAATTAAAATAATTTTTAATAATGTTTGTGTTTAACGTTTGGTTTACAGCATTCCTAAAGATTGAATGATTGATTCTGGTGAGGCAGTAGGAACCAATTCCAGTACACTGCTGTGGGGAACGAAATGATCAGGATTTTGGTTTAATGAGCTACCTACTTAATCATATGGGAGAGTAAAAGCAAAAAAATTAAAAGAATTGTGTTGATATGCAAACTTTGTACTAATCTTGTTCATGTGTTTTGTTAAGAATCTGAAAATATATTTATATGTTTTATTTAAGTGAAAATCAACCAAGTCAAAGGTGCTTTATTTCTTGGTTCTTTCTCTCAACTTTTAAGTGCTAACATCTGAAGGAAATTTAGGTCAGTAGATTCTGTTGATATGTCATATATAATGTTAAGTGTTACTTATTGTTTGATTTTTTTTTCCTTTAAGGCATAACCGTGACGCCTGACGAAGAACAAAACTTAAATCATTATGTAGAAGTTTTACAGAACCTAATACTAAGTGTTCCTACTAGGGAGCCAGGTCGTGAGAAAAAATCAAAGTCTCCAAATAATGTTCATTCTATAGGACCGAAGGTATCAAGATTAAAGGAGATAATCACACATGGAGACGTTT
This sequence comes from Mustela lutreola, assembly GCF_030435805.1. NCBI lineage: Eukaryota > Metazoa > Chordata > Mammalia > Carnivora > Mustelidae > Mustela > Mustela lutreola. Next base: position 55,528,520 of record NC_081296.1, read on the forward strand.
CAACTGAAAATGATGTTTTAATCAATCCTCTTGGTGAAGAAACCACAGCTTCCCCAACTGGAGGCTTCACACTGGAAGTACAGAAGAAAAAACCTACCGAAAGCACAGCATTCTGGTCGATTAAACCAAATAATGTTTCTATTGTTTTACACTCAGATGAACCTTATATTGTAAAAGAGCCAGAGCCAGAGCCAGAGCCAGAACCAGAAATATCACAAACAAATCCATGGCTAAACTTTACTGAGACATCCCCAAGCCCAGAGGTCACCTCAGGCCAACCGTCTGTCACTCCTTTAAGTATATACACTGACATGAATACCGTCACAGAGCTAGAAGATGTTCCTCAGCTCTCAGGCGAATATGAAATGGGAACACCTGACACAGTAACATTTGGAAAACACCCACAGATTCTGAATAATGAAGACATTTTGAAAAAAATTTCAGATATTCATTCACAGGTACAACGGGTACCTCTTGCTGAAAGCCTCAAGCCAGAATACAGAGAGGACATTCGAGCCTCTAGAGAGCACCTAAAACGGAGCCTTGCTTTAGCAGAAGCAGCAGAACATAAACTACAAAAGATGTATAGATCCCAGCTATTACCACTAGCACGAAGCAGTAGTGGAATTGATGACATTGAAACTGTTATTAACACACTGTACAATTCCAGATCTAAATTAGCTAAATATTTAGATATTAGATATGTTCCACCAGAGATGAGACAGAAAGCTACTACAGTATTCAGTACATTGAAAAAAATATTATGTGTAAGTCAACAAGAAACTCAAAATCTTATTAGGAAGTTATTAAACAATAATATAAAAATTTTAAACCTACTTGATATTCCATGACAAAGTTGATTTAAGCAAACTGTGCATTCATTTCACTGGAGAAATAAACATTAGTGATTCACCAGTTGTATGAAAATATTTTCTATTCAATGTGCTAACATCTTTACATGTCATGTTATAAAAAACTTTCATATGCACAAAAGCCTAATAATTTAAAATAAAATTTTGGTTCAGGAGTTTGTAGTTTTTTTCTCATTAATTAAAAGTTATGAAGATCTAACCTTTAAAATGTTTAAGCTTTGATTTTACTTGAATAGATTAGTTAAGTTCACCCATTTCATAAAAGTTAAGAGACTGTGCAATCTGTATGTAGCCTGTTTTAAATAATTGAATATAAATGTAAAATTTTAGTATATATGGTCTTTATTACTCTTTCAGAGAATCTGAGTTTTCTGTCTGAATAACGAGGTTGGATCTTGAATCAGCTGCTTTATTGAAGATCTGTCTGCCTCCTTTAAAAGGTGGATGGTATATGGAGATATGTCCCTGTTTGTTTGTTGTTAAATACTTTTGGAGTATCAGTGAGTTACTGTAACTTAGACTTGTAATGTAGTCATTCTCACCTAATTCCTATTTTTGTCTGTTTCTATACATATACTTTGAAGTTTTGCAAGTCTTTTGTGAGGAATATGACTAACACGATTAAGGTTAACTGTGTAATATTGTGCTTATGGTGCATGTAATTCTCTTTCATGATTTGACCCATATTGTGTTTAAATTTGTTTGTTCTTTCATTCATCAAACCAGTCATTTATAGTTTAGTAGAGATTTATTGTCCTTTTATACTATGTGCAGAAAAAATGCTAGGCTTTGGGGATATAGTAAGACCTGTTTCTTCTCTCTATGAGATTGTATTACAGGAGGAAAGACACACATTAAATAAATAACTTTGCTAATTTTTAAATTTCAGTTGCGACAAGTTGTTATGAAGCTGTGAGAAGCTTGACCTCACCTAGACGGAAAACAATGGGAAAGCTGTCCCGAGAAGGCAGCATTTCTGGTAGTATCTGAAGGATCAGGGTGCATGTAGGGGAAGGTGGCATTCCCAGCAGAGGGAACAGCAAGTGTGATGCTCTGAGTTGGGAATGAGTATGGCAAGTTCAAAAAATAGGAAGTAGTTGGAGTGTAGAAACATAAGGTAGAACATCTCAAGATGGAGCTGGTGAGGTACCCAGGACTGGAATAGATTGTGCAAGGCCTTAAAATGTATATATATTGACGGTGCTAGCTGTTATCCTATCTATGATCGGTGAGAAGCGTTTGTGGATTTTTTTTTTTAAGATTTTATTTATTTATCAGAGAGAGAGAGGGAGAGAGCGCGAGCACAGGCAGACAGAATGGCAGGCAGAGTCAGAGGGAGAAGCAGGCTCCCCGCCGAGCAAGGAGCCTGATGTGGGACTCGATCCCAGGACGCTGGGATCATGACATGAGCCGAAGGCAGCTGCCCAACCAACTGAGCCACCCAGGCGTCCCTGCGTTTGTGGATTTTAAGCAAAATATGGGAATGATCAAATTGGTGTTTTAAAAAAAAAACACTTTGGCTGCAGTTTTGGAGGCAGACAAAAGTAACAGCGTACTAGGCAAAGGCCAAATTAGGCTTGGACTAGTTCGAAGGAAGTGTTAGTTTAGAGGTAGAATCAGCAGTATTTGGTGATTGCTTAGACATGGAGACTGAAAGAGTAGCAGGGATTGAAGACAATTCTTCCACAATTAGCTATATCATGAAAAAGACCACATAGTTTTTGTTTCACAATAGCACTCTTTACTGTTTCCTGTGGGTTTTTTTTTTTTTTTCATTTTGTGTGTGTGTGTCCTATTTTTTTAAATCAATTTTACTGTGGAAGATTTCATACGTGAAAAAGTAAACAGATTAATGTAATAGATCTATGTACCTAATGTCCAGTTTCAACAATGATCTACTAATGACCTGTCTTGTTTCACCTAAACCCTCATCCTTCCCCCTCTCCCCTATTTCATGTTGAATTAAATCCCAGATACGTTTTCATTTCATTTATAAAGATTATAGTTTTAAGTTTTTTTAAAAAACAACCCCAATATCACCACACATACAAATTTAATTATTCTTTGTCATCAAATGGCCAGTCATTGTTCAAATTTCCAGCTGTCTACTATTGAGTATGTATGAAGCGAAGATCCAAATAAAATTCACACATTGAGATTTATTGATTTGACACATAAGTTTTTTAATCTAAAGAGTTTCTTCCACCTTTTCTCCCCCTTGAAGCTTATTTATCCAAAAAATTGGTCATTTGACCTATAGTTTTACACCTATGAATTTTGCTGATTGTATCTCCATAATGCGATTTAGTATGGTTTCCTGTCCTCCATATTTTCTGTAAATTGATAGTTGGATCTGGAGAGGCTTTATCAGACTCAAGTTTATCTCATTTTTTGGTCAAGATAGTGTAGATCATCTGGTTGTGTTTATTTTTGTATTTATAGAGCAGCCTTTGATGTTCATTACCTAGATAGATTAGGTGTTGCAAAATGGACATATCATTCCTTTTTTTCTTTAAGATTTTATTTATTTATTTGACAGAGAGATCACAAGTAGGCAGAGAGACAGGCAGAGAGAGAGGGAAGCAGGCTCCCGGCTGACCAGAGAGCCTGATGCGGGACTCAATCCCAGGACCCTGAGATCATGACCTGAGCTGAAGGCAGAGGCTTCAACCCACTGAGCCAGCCAGGCGCCCCGTATCATTCCTTTCTTATTAGCTGGAACGTCTATAATGAGAAACTTCCTCTCCCTATTATTCAGTTCCCTAGGGGTCCAGTGTGTCCTGGAAAAACATAAAATTTTACTCTTTTTTAACAATTTTCAAAATAATTAGTTCGATTATCCACACATTACATACACAAACTTTTATATTTTGGCCAATCTGTTAGATGAAAAGTATTATCTAGTTGTTTTAATGTATATTTCTTTAATTATGAGTGAGGTTGGACAGCTTTTCTTTTTTTAAGATTCTTTTTTAATTTATTTAAAACTAAAACAAGAGCATGAATGTGGAGTTGTCATAGGTCCAGGGTTCAAGTTCTGATTGTACAGTTAGTTGAATGAATATGAGCAAGTCACTTAATGCCTTTATTCAAAATAAATTATATAGGCATATTTTCTTTTTCTTTTTCTTTTCTTTTCTTTTTTTTTTTTTTTAAGATTTTATTTATTTATTTGACAAAGATCACAAGTAGACAGAGAGGCAGGCAGAGAGAGAGGAAGGGAAGCAGGCTCCCTGCTGAGCAGAGAGCCCTAGGTGGGGCTGGATCCCAGGGCTGAAGGCAGAGGCTTTAACCCACTGAGCCACCCAGGCACCATGGACATCTTTTTATATTTATATTTTTATTTCTGGAAATGGCTTCTTCATGTTTATTTCTTTACTGGTTGCTTTTCCTTGGTAATACATACAACCTTTTAATGTAACAAGGAAATTGGAATTTTGTGTCATAGTTTTACAAATATTCTGTCTAGTTTATTATTTGTATTTTGCTTTTTCCATGTAGAAATCAAAAACCTTTATAAATCAAATTTACACATTTTTTTTCTTTGGGTGCCTTTGTGTTTTATGTCTGACCTTTCTCTGAGATTTTACAAAATTCCTCTTTTTTATTCTAGTACATTAATGGTTTTACCTTTTTAAAAATAAACTTTATTTTTTAGAGCAGTTTTAGACAAAATTAAGGAGGAAGGTGCAGTTTCCATATATACCCACATATGTATGGTCTCCCCCACTATCAATTTCCCCCACCAAAATAGTACATTTGTTAAAATCAATAAATTTTCATTGATGTATCATTATAACCTCCAAGTCCATAGTTTACATTAGGATTCATTCTTGGTGGCATACATTCTGTATGTTTGGACAAGTGCATGATGATAGGTTTTCACTATTAAAGTGTCATAAAGAGTAGTTTCATTGCCCTAAAAGTCCTCTGTGCTCTGCCTACTCTTTCCTCCCTCCCCTCAATCTCTGGCAACCACTGGTCTTTTCTGTCTCCATAGTTTTGTCTTCTCCTAGAATGTCATATAGTTGGAATCATATCGTATGAAGCTTTTCCAGGTTGGCTTCGCTCACTTAATCACATTTAAGTTTCCTCTGTCTTTTCATGGCTTTATAGCTCATTTAATTTTAGCTCCAAATAATGTTTGTTTATTTATCCATTCACCAATAAGGAACTTTTTAGTTGCTTCCAAGCTTTGGCAATTATGAATAAAGCTGCTATAACATTTATGTGCAGGTGTCTGTATGGACATCAGTTTTCAATTCCTTGGGGTAGATACCAAGGAGCCCAGTTGCTGGGTTGTACAGTAAGAGTATTTTTAGTTCTGTAGAAGCCATTAGACTATCTTCCAAAGTGTGCCATTTTGCATTCCCACCAGCAATGAATGAGAGTTCTGTTCCTCCACATCCTCACCCAGCACTTGGTGGTGTCAGTGTTCTGGATTTTTACCATTCTAATAGGTTTTAGTGGTCTTATTGTTGTGCTCTATTATTTTTAATTAAATTTTTAAAGTATTTGATAATTGTAGATAAACATGCCGTTTTTAGAAATAATACAAAGAGATCTAGTTAATGTACTCTTTACTCAATTCATCATTTAAGAAATAATACAAAGAAATCTAAGTAATGTACTCTTTACTCATTTCATCTGATGGTAATATCTTTAAAACTATAGTGCAATATCACAAGCAAGATAAATATGTTGGTATAAGATATAAAACATTAACAATACTGTAGGGTTCCTTCATGTTGCCCTTTTATAGCTACACCTACTTCCCTCCTGTTTTCACACCTTCCTGTCTCTGCTAACCACCATTCTCCATCTCCATATTTTTGTCTTTTCAAGAATATTCTGTAAGTAGAATCATACAGCACGTAATCTTTGGGGATTGGCTTATTTTCCTGCAGCTCAATTCTCCCGAGCTTGAGCAAGCTTGCGGCATGTGTCAGTCCCTTCCTTTTTACTTGAATGGTGCCACACAGTTTACTTAGCCATTCACCCGCTTAACAACCTCTGGGCTATTTCCAGCTTTGGGCTATTATAAGCTCCTATAAACATTCATTTACAGGTTTTTACAGGTTTTTGTGTGAATGTAAGTTTTCGTTTATCCTAGGGATTTCATTTACCCTAGGGATAAATGCCTAGGAATGACATTGCTGTGATGTATGGTAGTTACATATTCAGTGTTATAAGAAACTGCCCACCATTCTTCAGAGTGGCTGCACCATATCCTAAAACCACCAATGTACGAGTTTCTCTGAAACTTCGCCAGCATTTGGGGTCATCACTATTATTTAAACATTATTTTATTTTAAAGTACACAATAGCTCTAGTGTATTTATAAAATTTTACAACTGCCGTAACTATCTAATTCCAGGATACTTCAGCACCACCCCCAAAAAGAACCCCTTATCTGTTAGCAGTCTCCCCATTCCTTTTCCCCCAGCCCCTAGCAACTATGTTCTCTCTCTCTATGGATTTGCTTATTTGGATACTTCATATGACATAATCTTACAATATGTGTTCTTTTGTGACTGGCTTCTTTTTACTTAACAGTGTTTTCAAATTTTATCCGTATTCCAGCATATATCCGTACCTCATTACTTATGGCTGAATAGTATTCCATTTTATGGATATATTGAATTTTGCTTATACATGCCTCAGTTGATAGACTTTGGGTTTTCCCCACTTTTTGGCTATTAGGAATAATGCTACTACAGACGTACACATTTTAGTGTGCACATAAGTTTTAAATTCTCTTGGGTATATACCTAGGAGCAGAATTATTGGGTCATATGTGAACTTTCTGTATAACTTTGGGACACTGCCAAACTTTTCTAAAGGGCTTGAACAATTTTTTACGTTCTCCCTAGCAATATATGAGGATTTCAATTTCTTCACATCCTCCCCAACACCTTTCAAGGTCTTTTTTAAATTACAGCCACCCCTGTGGGAGTGAAGTGGTTTTGACCTGTATTTCTCTGATAGCTAACGCTATTGTGCGCTAATGCATACCTTTTTTCATGGGCCTGTTTGCTATTTGTCTATCTTCTTTGGAGAAAATCTGTTCAGATCCTTTGCCATTTCTTAATTGGGTTCTTTGTCATATTATTATTGAGTTGTAATTCTTTATATATTCTGGACACTGGCCCCTTATTAGATATACAATCGGAAAATATTTTCTCCCATTCTGTCAGTTGTCTTTTCACTCTCTTAACGGTATTGTTTTCAACAAAGAAATTTTAAACCTCAGTACAGTCCAGTGTTTATTTCCCTTTGCTGCTTGTGCTTTTGTGTCACATCTAAGAAACAAGTTCCAGATGCAAGTTCCCTTATTCAGTATGACTGGTGTCCTCATTAGAAAATTAAAAAGCCACATGAAGACTGAGACACACAGAACACTGTGTGATGACAGAGACATGGATTGGAAGGACAAGGATCACGGCCATCACCAAAAGCCAAGAAGAGGAAAGGCAAGATTCTGCCCAGAGTTTCAGAGGGAGAATGACCTTGCTGACACCTTGAGTCTGGAATGTTAGCCTCCAAAACCATGAGAGTAAATTTCTGTTGTTTAAAACCATCCAGTTTATGGTACTCTCGTTATGACAGTCCTAGTACACTAAAACAGTTACGACGTTTATTTTTTTGATTTATTTTTAAAGATTTTATTTATGTATGACAGAGAGAGATAGCAAGCACAGGGGAGCTAGAGAGGGAGAAGCAGGCTCTCTGCTGAGCATGAAGCCTGATTTGGGGCTTGATCCCAGGACACTGGGATCATGACCTGAGGCAAAGGTAGACGTTTAATGACTGGGCCACCCAAGTACCCCATTTATGGTATTTAATTCTTTTGTATATATTGCTTAATTCCTTATGCTAGTATTATTAAGGATGTTGCACTAATGAGAAATATTGGTCTGTAGTTTTCCTTTTTTGCATTTTTTGGGTCTGGTTTTGGCATCAGAGTAATATCACTTTCATCAAATGAATTGGGGAGTGTTCCTCCCTCTTCCATTTTCTGGAAAAGATTGTGTAAACTTAATTAAGATTGTGTAATCTTAATTCTTCTTTCAGCAGTTGATAGAATTCTCTAGTGTACCCTAATGTTCCCCTTACCTGAAATATCTTCATGTTCCCCTCATTCCTGAAGGGTAATTTTGCCAGATATTGGCTTTTGGGTTGATAGTTCTTAATTTTCATCACTTTAAAAATGTTGTACTAATTCCTTCTTATCTCCATGGTTTTTCTTGAGAAACCCATTGCCATTTGCATTTTTTTTTCTTATTGGTAAAATGTAATTTCTCTTTCACTGTATTCTAGGGTTTGTCTGTTTTTCTTTAATATGACCTTTCAGATATTTAACTATAATATGTCTTGGTGTAGGTTATTGTCGACTTATTCTGTTTGGAATTGTTCAGCTTCTTGATTCTATGGGCTTATGCTTTTTGTCAAATTTGGAAAATTTTTGTCCATTATTTTTTTGAGTACTTTATCTTTATTTTTTTTTTAAAGATCTTATTTATTTATTTGGGAGAGAGAGTGAGGGAGTGAGAGAGAGCTAGCATGAATGGGGTGGGACTAGAAGAGAAGGAGAAGCAGACTTCCCACTTAGCAGGGAGCCTGATGCAGGGAGCCTGATCCTGGGACTCAGGGATCATGACCTGAGCTGAAAGTAAACACTTAACCTGGTGAGTCACCCAGGTGCCTCTCTTTGAGTACTTTTTCAACCCCACCTTCTTCTTTCTTTTTGGAACCGCAGTGATGGGAACACTAGATCTTTTATTATAGTCCCATGGATCCTGGGGCTCTAGTCATTTATATTTTTTCAGCTCACTTTCTTTTTATTGTTCAGATTGGGTAATTTCTATTATTCTGTCTTCAAGTTTACTTATTATCACCTCCCGTTCCCTCTGTTCTTCTGTTGAGCCCATCCACTGAGCTTTTTGTTTCAGTTATTTTTCGGTTCCAAAATTTCCACTTGGTCCTTTATATCTTCTAGTTCTTTGCTAAGACTGTCTTTCTTTGGGGGAGATTTTAAACTTTTTTCATTTATATGAAGCATGTTTGTAAGGTTCACTGAAGCAATTTTATGATGGCTGCTTTAACATCTTTGTCATATAGTTGTGAAATTGCTGTTATCTTGGTCTTGACATCTCTTGACTATTGTATCTGCTGGATAGTGGTGAAACTCCTCTCTACGAGGCCTCCTCTGACACCATTCTAGTGGTGAGGAGGAGGAGGGATGACTCATTACTGCTGAATGGGGTAGAAGTTCAGGCTACCCATATACTGTTCACTAATATGAAGTGGGGGATTAAGTACATCCATTGGGGAAGAAAGTCCTGTATTCCTACTGAGTCTTCTCTAATACCACCCTGGTGAGGGGAGGGTCCCTATTTGGCTTTTGCCAATGGGGATGGGGATTGGGTCAGAGGTTACAGTTTTTAATGTTATGTTTGGCTATAACAGAGTGGTTACTGTCTAAAAGTTTTGTGTGTTGCTAGCCTGCCCCTTTCCAATCCTTTGGCTACAGATAATGGCTTTTGTTAGGGTTTTTATCTCGGTACCTGCTCATGTTTCTGGTTTGTCAGGTTTTAAAGCTCTAAGTCTGGGATATATGAAAGAGGGAAAAAGGCTGGAGAATGCACCTCCATGTCATTTCTTGGATTCAGAGTTCTCTAGACAGTATGCCTTCTTTTTCGCCACCACTTGGAGTGTTCTTATGTTTATTTTATATGTAATATCCGAAGTTTTTAGTTGTGCTTAGGAGTTTGTTCTTTATCCTAAAGACAGTGAAAATATTTTGAAATATTTTAAGTATTTTTAAAAAGATTTTTACTTATTTATTTGAGACAGAGAAAGCACGAACAGGAGGGGAGGATAGAGAGAGAAGCAGGCTTCCCACTGAGCAGGGAACCTGATGCAGGACTCGATCCCCGGATCCTGGGATCATGACCTGAGTATTTTAAGCATTTTTAAAACAAGTCGTTTTCGTGACTGCAGGATAAGGATAAGAGAGAACAAGACTGGAAATAGAAGCCAGCTACAAAACTGTGATAGGAATCTTAAAGACAATGATGTCCTGCACTTGGAAGGTAATAGAGGAAATGGAAATAAGTAGTTGAATTTCAGAAATATTTAGGAATTGGGGTGCCTGAGTGGCTCAGTGGGCTAAAGCCTCTGCCTTCAGCTCAGGTCATGGTCTCAGGGTCTTGGGATCGAGCCCCGCATCGGGCTCTCTGCTCGGTGGGGAGCCTGCTTCCTCCTCTCTCTCTGCCTGCCTCTCTGCCTACTTGTGATCTCTGTCAAATAAATAAATAGTTGTTGTTTTTTTTTTTAAAGTCCCATTTACCAATTGCACCAAAAATAGTAAGACATCAAGGAATAAATCTAACCAAGATGTGAAAGATCTATACTCTGCAAACTATAAAATATTGAGGAAAGAAATTGAAGATGATGAAATGGAAAAACATCCCCTGCTCATGGATCAGAAGAACAAATATTGTTAAAATGTCTATACAACCCAAAGCAATCTACACATTTAATGCAATCCCTATCAAAATACCAAGAGCATTTTACTTTAGACAGAAAGAGTAACATTTCCTTTGTTGCCATGGGGTGGGAGGGTGAGGAGAAAGAATGGATTCGGATAAAGATAGGTTTATAGGTTTGGTAGCAAAAGTTGAGGTAATTCCAGATTGTAGCTGCTGCTGCTGCTGCTCTCCTTCTTCTCCTCTTGTTCTTTTCTAGTGATGTAGAAATTGAGGATATCTTCTGAGATCGAGAGAGTTGGAAGATTTAAAAGGGATAGCATATATGACGGGTCTAGAACATAGCAGGTGTTAAAGAGTGGTTGTTTTGTATTACTTATAGCTTTAGATAGTTTGATAATATAAGACCAGTGCAGTATAATGTGATTTGAGAGCTTTCAAATATCTTCCCTATAGTCCGACAATGTGCTTGAAACTCTCTTTTTTTTTTTTTTTAAAGATTTTATTTATTTATTTGACAGACAGAGATCACAAGTAGGCAGAGAGGGAGGCAGAGAGAGAAGAGAAAGCAGGCTCCCTGCTGGCAGAGAGCCCGATGCGGGACTTGATCCCAGGACCCTGAGACGATGACCTGAGCCAAAGGCAGAGGCTTTAACCCACTGAGCCACCCAGGTGCCCCTCCATTAAAATAGATTTTGATGTTTCCTGCAGATTGACACTTGACCCCAGGACCAGCTTTGACTTTAAGCAGGAATAATGTAACTCAACTCTCTTGGATTTAGCATTAACTCACTTTGAGTATTAAACTAGACTTGATCTGGTGCAGTAGTACTAAGATCCCTGTCTCTTCCTTATTCCTGAGACTTCATCCCCACATCACACCCCAGGTTTAATAATCAGAACCTTGTCCCTGAATCCCAAATTTAGCAATCATTCCTTTTGTACTGCTCTAAACTAATCCTTGTTCAGGGACTAGAATTCTACCCACTGAGTTGGCATTAGCTGGACTTACCTGATGCTTTCTGCCTTCATGAGTATTCTCTTGTTCTATATTACTAGTTGTCAAACTGCGCTCCTCAAACCAACAGCATGCACATTGCCTAAGAACTTACTAGAAATGTACATATTGGGCCACACACCTCCCGCCTCAGGTTTCTAATTCAGTGGTTCTGGGAGTGGCGCTCAACAATGTGTGTTGCAGTGAGCCCTCCAAATGACTCGGACACATGCTTAAATTGGAAACACCTGCCACTTTCTAGAGCATCCATCATCCTGTGATAATCACTGAAAGCACATCAGTATTCCATAATCTCATCTATGTGCTCTGCCTGATAGACTGTATTCTCAGTGTGGATGTCTGATCCTCATCGCCTACGACATCTTTGTGAACTCAGTCCAGTATTTGTTCCTGCCAGCCTGCTCGTCCTGTTTGTCTTTCCGTAGAATTAGGAAAGCTGTAATATGTAGTCAGAGGTTTGATAGACAAAATTTCTCACTATGTCTTAATTCCCAAAGAATAGAGTCACAAATCGGTATATATAAGTTTCATTAAATTAGTAATACAATACATATTTATTGTTATTTGAGGAATAGCATTTAGTAGACAACTATTGGGCAGAACTTTGTATTTGCTTTGTAATAGACACTGGATAAAGATGATAATTTCTGACTCAAACATGATATAAAACAATGAAATGTGTTCTGCACAAAAAAATACACTAATGACTTTGCTAACATTTCCTATGAGAATTTACTAGCACTTATTTTACAAAATGGAAATTTTTTTTCCATAAATTATTTTATACTTTTCTTGTTGTCATATTTCTTATTTTAAAATTTTTCCAGCTTTATTAAGTTATAACTGATAAAGTTGTAGTATGTTTGAAGTGTGTAATATGATAATTTGATATATGTCTACATTGTGAAAGGATTCCCACAATCAAGTTAATTAACATATCCGTAACCTCACATAGTTACCTTGTTTTGTCTTGTTTTGGTAACAACACTTAAGATCTACTTTCTTAGAAAATTTCAATTATATGATACAGTATTATCAATTAGAGTTAGCACACTATACATTAGATCCTCATACCTTTACTGATCTTATAATGGAAAGTTTGTATCTTTTTAACAGCCTCTCCCCATCTCCTCCATCCCCTTTCCCCTGGCAACCACCATTCTCCTCTCCGTTTGTTTTAGACACCATATATAAGAGATACCAGGTAGTTATTTGTCTTTCTCTAACCTATTCAATTAGCATAATGCCTTCAAGATTCATTCATGTTGTCATATATGGCAGAGTTTCTTTCTTTTTTAAGGCGGAAAATTTTCCATCTCTCTCTCTCTCTCTCTCACACACACACACACACACACCCCACATTTTCTTTATCTATTCATCCATTTACAGACACTTGGGTCGTTTCATATTTTGGCTGTCATAAACAATGCAATGAATGTGGAAGTACAGATAACTCTTTGAGGTCATGACTTCATTTCCTTTGGGGATATACCAAGGAGTAGGACTGTCGAATCATATGGTAGCTCAGAGATTTTTAGTCTCTTGAGGGAAACTCCATACTTTTTTTTTTAATATAATGGCTGTATCAGTTTACATTTACCATTAGTGTATAGGGGTTCCCATTTCTCCGCATCCTTACTACTTGTAAGAATGTAGTAGTCGTCGTCTTCTTTCTTCCTGTTAATAGACATCTAACAGGTTTGAGGTGGATTTTTATTTGCATTTCCTTGATGACTGGTGTGTTGAGCACCTTTTCATCTACCTATTGACCATTTCTAAGTCTTCTTCTTTTTTTTTTTTTTAAGATTTTATTTATTTATTTGACAGAGAGAGAGACCACAAGTAGATAGAGAGGCAGGCAGAGAGAGAGAGTGAAGCAGGCTCCCTGCTGAGCAGAGAGCCCGATGCGGGACTCGATCCCAGGACCCTGAGATCACGACCTGAGCCGAAGGCAGCGGCCCAACCCACTGAGCCACCCAGGCGCCCTCTAAGTCTTCTTTGAAGAAGTGTCTGTTCAGGTCCAGTGTCCATTTTTAGATTGGGTTATTTGTTTTTGCTTTTATTTTTGATATTGCGTTACATGACTTTCTTATATACTTCGGATATTAACCACTTTTCAGATATGTGGTTTGTAGATATTTTCTCTTATTCCATGGATTGCCTTTTGTTTTGTTGATAGTTTCCTTTACTGTGCAGAAGGTTTTTAGTTTGCTGTAGTCCCAATTGTTTGTTTTTATTTTGTTGCCTTTGCTTTGGTGTTAAATCCAAAATCATTGCCAAGATATCAAGGAGTTTATCCTCTATGTCGTTGTTTTACCCTCAAGAGTTTTACATTTTCAGGTCTTACATTCAAATATCAAACATTTTGAGTTGATTTGTATGTAGGGTGTAAGATAAGGATCAAATTCAATTCCTTAGCATATGAATGTTCAGTTTTCCCAGCACCACTTATTGAAGACACTGTCCTTTCCCCATTATATATTTTTTGACATCTGTGTTGAAAATTAATTGACCATATATGAATGGGTTTATTTCTGGGCTCTCTATTCTATTCCATCGACCTATAGGTCTGTTTTTATGCTAATACCACACTGTTTTGATTACTATAGCTTTGCAATGTAGTTCGAAATCAGAAAGTGTGATGCTTTCAGCTTTGCTTTTCTTGGTCAAGATTGCTTTGGTTATTTACAGTCTCTTGTCATTCCATATGGATTTTAGAATTGCTTTTACATTTCTGTGAAAAATGTCATTGGAATTTTGACAGAGATTGCATTAAATCTGGGTATTGCTTTGGGGACTATGCACATTTTAACAATACTAGTTTTTCCAATCTAGCAGCATGAAATATTTTTTAATTTATTTTACCTTTTTCAGTTTCTTTCACTAATGTTTTATAGTTTTCAGATTACAGATCTTTCACCTTGGCTTACATTTATCTTGAGTATTTTATTTTATTTTTTCAGAGAGGGAGATAGAGCAAATAAAAATAAAAAGTGAATGCAAAATTAAAAATTTGTAAAGAAAATAACATAAAACCTCTTGCAACCCTGCCCTTATTTTGGTAATATCGCTGAATGACTTCCATCAGAGAATCCTAATGAAATAGGCACATCTCACTTGCTAACCTATGAACACTTTGGCCTAGAAAATGTTATTATACTGACAGTCACATAACTTCCAGGACCTAATAATCTGAAATTTATATATTGACAATGACTCTAGGTAAATCCAACATTGGGCCGCAGACTGAATTTCTTTTTAGGATTTTATTTTATTTAGAGACCGTGCATGTGTCCGTGCACAAGCAGGGGGAAGGGACAAAGAGAGGGAGAATCTCAAGCAGACTCTGAGCTGTGTGAAGTCCAACATGGGGCTTGATCTCAAGACCCTGAGATCATAACCTGAGCCAAAATCGAGAGTTAGATGTGCAACCTACGAAGGCCGCCAAGTATCCCAGCCATGGGATGAATTTTTAAACAAGTATTAAAATAATTTTTTTATTGGTCAGTTTTTAAAATCTTCAACAATGACAATATTTATATTCAGATTTCATGGAAAAAGGAGATAACACATGCATTTGAAATAATAGTATTAAAGTGATACTAAGTAAAATATCTCCTTTTGATTATATTATTTACTGAGGTGGAATTCACATAAAGTTAACCATTTAAAAAGAATTTTTTTAGAGAGAAAGAGAGTGATGGGGAGACAAAGAGTAAGAGGGAAAGAATCTTAAGCAGGCTCCACACTTAGGACCCTGAGATCATGACCTGAGCCAAATCAAGAATCAGTGCTTAACTTACTGAGCCACCCAGACACCCCTAAAATTAACTATTATAAATTAAACAATTCAGCAGCATTTAGTACATTCACAATGTTGTGTAACCACAGTCTCTATCTAGGTCCAAAATATTTCTATCACATAGAGTATAACTCTACCTATTAAGTAGTTTCTTCCCATGTCCCCTCCCTTCAACCCCTGGCAGCCACCAATCTGTGTTTGGTCTCCATAGTTTTATCTGCTCTGGGTATTTCATCTAATAGGAATCAAACAATATATGACCTTTGTGTTTACCTACTTTCATTTAGCACAATGTTTTCAAGCTTCATCTACATTGTAGCATGTATCAGTACTCCTTTCCTTTTGATCACTCAATAATATCATTGCATGCATACACAACAGTTCATTTATTCATTCATCTGTTGATGGACATTTGAACAGTCTCCACTTTTTAGCTATTATGAATAACTGTTATGAACATATGTGTATATGTTATATGTTATGTATATGTTATGAACATATGTGTATATGTTTGAGTGCTTATTTTCAGTTCCTTGGGGTATAGACCTAGAAGTGGAATTATAGGGTCATATGGTAATTTTTCTTTAAAGATTTTATTTATTTATTTGACAGACAGAGATCACAAGTAGGTAGAGAAGTAGGCAGAGAGAGAGGGGGAGAAGCAGGCTCCCCGCTGAGCAGAGAGCCCAATGTGGATCTTGATCCCAGGACCCTAAGATCATGACCTGAGCTGAAGACAGAGGCTTTAACCCACTGAGCTACCCAGGCATCCCTCATATGGTAATTTTTACATTTTTGTAGGAATGCCAAACTGTTTTCCACAATGGCTGGAGAAGACTGGACCATTTCCACCAGGAATGTATGAGGGGTCCAACCTCTGCAAATCCTTGCTAACACTTATTATTTTCCATTTTAAAAAATTACGCCATTTTAGTGGGTTTGAAGTGACATCTCACTGTGATTTTGATTTACATTTCCCTAATGACTAATGAGGTTGAGCATCTTTTTACAAACTTATTGGCCACTTATACAACTTATTTGGAGGTATGTCTGTTCATCCTTTGCCTATTTTTTGATTGAGCTGTCTTTTGTTGTTGATTTGTAAAAGTTCTTTATATACTCTGAATACTAGACCCTTCCTTAGCAGATGAGTGGTTTGCAAATATTTTCTTCTAATCTGTGGGTTATCTTCTTGCTTTTTTGATAGTGGCCTTCAAGATATAAAAGTTTTTAATTTTGATTAAAAATGTACTCCAGTATATCTCCTTTTTTCTTTTGTGCTTTCGATGTCCTATTGAAAAATCCATTGCCTAATCCAAGGCCATGAAGATTTACCCCTATGTTTTCTTTAAGGGTTTATAGTGATAGGTCTTTTTATTTGTTCTTTTGAAAATTTTTTCTTTAGTCCTTGTTTTTCTAGATACATATAATCGTGTACGCTTTATAAGTGGTCTTATAGTATTAGCTCTTACATTTAAGTCATCAGTCCATTTGGAGTTAATTTTTGTATTCACTGTGGAATTGGAGTCCAATTTTATTCTTTTACATGTGACCATCTGTTTGTTGAGCACCATTTGTTGAAGAGACTATTTTTCCTCCAATGAGTTGGCTTGTACCAGTGTTGAAAATCAAATGGCAATAGATAAATGAGTTTATTTGGGGGCTTTCAGTTCTATTCAATTGGTGTATATGTTTATCTCTATGCTATTACCACACTGTTTTGGTTACTGTATCTTTGTAGTAAGTTTTGAAATTGGAAAGTATAAGTTCTCAGCTTTGTTTTTCTTTTTCAAGATTCTTTTGGCTACTCAGGGCCCCTATAATTACATATGAATTTACAAACTGGCTTTTCCATTCCTGCCAAAACCAAACAGCTGTTTTGAAAGTTGTTAGGGATTGCATTTAATTTGTAGGTCTCTTTGGGTTGTTTTGCTATCTTAAAATAGCAGTACTTCACGAACAAAGGAATTTTTTTTTTAATTTAGCTTTTCTTAATGACTCTCAGCAATATTTTGTATTTTTCAGTATATATATCTTTCACTTCCTTCGTTAAATTTATTCCTAGTATTTTATCCTTTTGGATGCTATTGTAGATAGAATTGTTTTGAGCTTGTTCATTGTTGGTATATAGAAACACAACTGACTTTTTGTGTTGATCTTGTACTTTACAGCTTTCCTGAATTTGTGTCTTAGTTATAGTAGCTTTTTTTGTGAATTATTTGGGATTTCTATATATAGAATCATGTATCTGCAAGGAGAGGTGGAAAGTTTATTTCTTCCTTTCCTTGTGAATGCATTTAATTTCTTCTTCCCTAATTGCTCTGTCTAGAACTTCTGTGACAGTGGTGAATAACAATGGTGAAAGTGAGCATCTTTATGTAGTTCCTGATCTTAGAGAGAAATCTTTCAATCTTTCACCATTGAGTATGATCCTAATTGTGTGTTTTTCATAAATGCCCTTTATCATATTGAGAAAGTTCCCTTCTATTTCTAGTTTTCTCAATGTTTTTATCGTAAAACATTGTTGAATCTTGTCAAATGCCTTTGTTGTTCAGTTGCGATGATTATGTGGGTTTTTTCCTTTTATTCTATTAATGTGGTGTATTATACTGATTGATTTTCTTATGTTGATCACCCTTGCATTCCTGGGATAAATCCTGTTGGGTCATGGTGTAGACTATATTTAACATGCTTCTGGATTCTGTTTCCTAGTATTTTTTTTTTGAGAAATTTTCATCTATATTCATAAGGAATATTAAGCTATAATTTTTTCTTGTATTTATTTGACTTTCCTGGCCTCATAGAATGAATTAGGAAGTATTCCTTCCTCTGCTGTTTTTGAAAGGGTTTGTGAAGGATTGGCATTAATTTTTTGTTAAATGTTCAGTAAAATTCACCAGTAAAGCCATCTGGTCCTGAATTTTCTTTCTTAAAAGGCTTTTGGGATTGTTGATTCAATATCTCTGTTTGTTATAGTTCTGTATAGATCTTTTATTTCTTCTTTTTTAAAAAAGATTATTTTAAAAAAAATTTTAAGTAATTTCTACACCCAACGTGGAGCTCAAACTCCCAACCCCGAGATCAAGAGTCACACACTCCATCAATGAACCAGTCAGGTGCCCCAAGATTTTCTGTTTCTTCTTGAGTCAGTTTGGTATCTGTGTTTTAGGAACTTGTCCATTTCATCTAGGTCCAATTTGTTGGCATACAATAGTTCATAATATTTTTATTTTGTAAAATAAGTAGTTAATATTCTCATTTCCATTTCCGATTTTAGTTATTTGAAATTCTCATTCTCTTTCTTTGTCATTCTCTCATTCTCATTCTCTTTCTTTGTCATTCTAGCTGAAGATTGTTAATTTTGTTGATTTTTCTCAAAGAACTGAATTTTGTTTTCATTAATTATACTGTTTTCTTATTCCCTATTTTATTTATCTCCACTCTGGTATTTACTATTTCCTTCCTTTTTCTAGGTTTGGGGTTAATGTGCTCTTCTTTTCTTTCTAACTCCTTAAGGTGTGAGGTTGGATTTTATGAAGATATATATATATATATATATATATATATATATATATAAAATTATATATATGATATATAAGATATAGATCATGATATATAAACATATATATCATGATATATATTTATTTAAGATATATATTTATTTAATATATAAAATCTTTAAAAGGTATACATATCTTTTAAAGATTTAATATATTTATTTGAGAGAGAGAGTGAGAGACAGCATGAGAGAGGAGAATGTCAGAGAGAGAAGCAGACTCCCTGTAGAAGTGGGAGTCTGATGTGGGACTTGATCCCAGGACTCCAGGATCATGACCTGAGCTGAAGGCAGTTGCTTAACCAACTGAGCCACCAAGGCACCCAAGATATATATATTTTTTTTTAGTGTAAGCATTTATTGCTATAAACTTCCCTCTGAGCACTGCTTTTACTACACCCAGTAGTTTTGGTATATTGTGTTTCCTTTTCATTCACCCTTAAGGGTTTTCTGATTTTCCTGTGATTTCTTCTTTAAACCATTGATTGTTTGAGAGAAGGTTGTTTAATCTTCTACATTACATACTTGTGAATTTTCTTGTTTTTCTTATGGTATCAACTTCTAGTCTTTTCCATTGTGTTTGAAGAGAATACTTTGAATCATTTCAATTTCTAAAAATTTATTGAGACTTTTTTTGGTAGCCTAATGTATGGTTTATTTTGGTAAATGTTTGGCAAATGTTTGAAAGATTTGCGGTCATCTGGTGGGATGTCCTATATATCTCGGCTAGGTCTAGTTTGCTTACAGGGTTGTTCAATTGTCTAAATATTTAAAATATAAAAATATTTATAAATCAAGTTTTAAAAAGTTAAATTTGTCCTCCTACCTCAAAATATACAATAATAGAGAAGATTAAGATTTAGAATTTTCTAAGACTCCTTGGAATTCCACTCTGGAGCATGGTGGCCCTGCTCCATGGGTAACAGCCTGGAAGAAGAGCAGGTCTAAGGACAGTACTGGCCACTATTGAAGTCAGGCTTCATTTAGACCATCTAGCAGACTGTTAGTGCCACCTCCAACACCCCCACCCAGGGCTTAAGCCACCCACCTGACTTTGGGTGAGTGCATTCAAGTGAATAAACTCAGTTACTTCTTGGCATATTAGGACCAATGAAGTTCTCTGGTCCCATGCCCATTTCATACTTCCTGTACCATAAAATGGGTACCTTAGTACCAGTTTGACAGTCACTTGATATGCCATGGTTATGTGCTCAGTCTCTACCAAGATTCACTTCAAGACCTCCTTTCCAAAAGGAAAGTTGTTTTCTGCTGCAGAAGGCATGGCTTTGCTCCAAACCCTTATAGGTTTGTATTATAGGTTTCTTATCAAGGCTTTCCAGAGACTCCTCATAGTGAGTTTATCTGCCATGGATATCTCTAGTGCCTTGGATAGGCTGGGTCTTAGGGTCAAAATGTCAGGGCTGCTCACATCCTGGACCTGTAATAGTCCTTTCTTATTCTGGGCCTCATTCAAAATTGTTAACTTCTGAGTCACCCAATTAGTGAGTTGAAGCAATATTCCCAGATGAAGTACATGTTGCCTCCAAAATCCAGAGACCCATCAGGTACTGTGTCTCTTTCCTAAAGATAAGGGGTAACAGGTACAAAAAATTGGTCTTATGAAAGGATGAACTGGCATGGCCAGATTATTCACTGATACGACAGGCTTCCAAATTTTGTTAGGGTTTATGTCCTACCCTCTGGAATATTTCCTCAGAACCTCCTACTTCTTTTTCACTGAATCTGATTAACATGATATTTTACCAATATAGTGGATCAGCACTATATTCTGTGAAATGTTAAAATTATCAAAGTCTCCGTGGACTGTCTTGTGACAGAGAACAGAAGCATTTACATAGCTCTGGGGCAAGACAATGGGTACTTCTGTCCTTTCCATGTAAATATTATCCTCATTTGCTCTTCTTTATTAATGGAGATTGAAAATATTCCATTTACCAAGACATTTGTTACTTACTATTAGGTGTGTTGTAGCAAACCAGTAATACCTGGTACAGCAGCTATAACTAGAACTACCACTTGGCTGACGTTTTGGTAGCATACCACTTAATGCCACAATCTCTCTGGTTTCTGCAGGGGCCATAAAAGTGAATTGAATGGGAAATACCACCCAGCATCCTTTAAATTTTTGAGAGTGACTCCCTTAGCAAATGCACCCTCATCCATGGAGAAAATCAGTGGAGGAGCCTTGGTGCTAAATTGGAAGTGAAAAGACTCCCTTCTGATCTCGATCAGTCCCAGACTAGAGTTTACTTTTCTTCTTCTTTTTTAAGATTTTATTTATTTATTTGACAGTGAGAGAGAGTACAAGCAGGCGGAGCGGCAGCGAGAGGGACTTCGAGTTATATTTCAAGGCTGCAGTGATCAGGACAGTATGACACCGGCAAAAAAAAAAAAAAGAAAGAAAGAAAAAAAGAAAATCTATTAATGGAATAGAAGAGAAAGCCCAGAAATGTACCCATAATTATATCATCAATTAATCTTTCACAAAGCAGGAAAGACTACACAATGGGAAATGATGATGGGAAAACCGGACAGTTACATGCAAAAGCACCTGGTGGCTCAGTTGGTTAAGCATCTGACTTGGGCTCAGATCATGATCCCAGAGTCCTGGGATTGAACCCCATGCAGGGCTCTCTGCTCAGCAAAAGTGTGAAACTCCGCACTGAAAGTCCCGAGTCCTGCAAAACCCCTGACTCCAGGCAGACCAGGTGATCTCTGCTCCTCAAGCTCTTTCCCAGGACTCCTGGGGGTGACCCTCAGGGAGCAGAGCCTCTCTGTTGGGACCTGCTAGATCACTTCCTTACACCAGACACAAAAATAAATTCAAAATGTGACTCTCTGTCAAAAAAAAAAAAAAAAAAATATATATATATATATATATATATATATATATATATATATGCAGAAAATGTGAGTGGTCTGGGTAGAAGCTCAAACCAGCCACAACATTTCCTTGAACCAAAGCCTAACCTAGAAAAAGGCTCTAACTCAATTCTATGAAGCTGAGAGGTGAGGAAGCTGCAGAAGAAAAATCTGAAGCTAGCAGAGGTTAGTTCATGAAGTTTAAGGAAAGAATTGATGGATTTGAAGGGCCCTGGAACAACCCTTGCCTAGAATTCTCTGTCCAGTGATCCATCTCCAACCATTCTCTATCACCCATCTGTCATTTGAGGTTTTAGGTTATGAGTAACTTCAGCAACACTTGATTAGACTATCAGGGTGTTCACAAATTGATGGAGAAGTTGAAAAGCCAGGGGCAGAGTCTTCACACACAAGTGAACTCCTTACTCCCCATCACCTATGTCACCCATCCCCACCTACCCACTTCCGCTCTGCAACCATCAGTTTGTTCTCTAGAGTTAAGAGTCTGTTTCTTGGTTTGCCTCTCTACCCCTCCACCCCACTTTCCTTATTTGTTTTGTTTCTTAAATTCCACATATGAGTGAAATCATGTGGTATTTGTCTTTCTCTGCCTGACTTATTTCACTTAGCATTATACTCTCTAGATCCATCCATGTCATTGCAAATGGCAAGATTTCATTCTTTTTTATGGCTGAATAATATTCCATTATATATAAAGTCACACATACACACACATATATATATGCACACCACTTTTTTAAAAATTATTTTTATTAACATATAATGTATTATTTGCCCCAGGGGTACAGGTCTGTGAATCATCAGGCTTACACACTTCACAGCACTCATCATATCACATACCCTCCCCAATATCCATAACCCAACCACCCTCTCCCTACCCCATCTCCTCCCAGCAACCCTCAGTTTGTTTTGTGAGATTGAGAGTCTCTTATGGATTGTCTCCCTCCCGATCCCATCTTGTTTCACTTTTTTACATACCACTTCTTTATCCATTCATCAATTGATGGATACTTGTGCTATTTCCATAGTTTGGCTATTGTAGATAATGCTACTATAAACATCGGGAGGCATGTAACCCTTTGAATTAGTATTTTTGTATTCTTTGGGTAAATACTTAGTAGTGTGATTTCTGGATCATAGGGTGGTTCTATTTTTAATTTTTTGAGGAACCTCCATATTGTCTCCTACAGTGACCGTACCAATTTGCATTGCCACCAACAGTGCGTGAAGATTCCCCTTTCTCCACATCCTTGCCAAAAACTGTTGTTTCCTGTGTTGTTGATCTGACAGGTGTGATGTGATATTGTAGTCTTGATTTGCATTTCTCTGATAATAAACAATGTTGAGCATCTTTTCATGTCTCTATTAGCCATCTGTATGTCTTCTTTGAAAAAATGTCTATTCATGACATCTACCAATTTTTTAATTGGATTATTCATTTTTGGGGTGTTGAGTTTCATAAGTTCTTTATTTCTTTTGGATAGCAACCCTTTATTGAATATGTCATTTGCAAATATCTTCTACCATTCCACAGGTTGCCTTTTAGTTCTGTTGACTGTTTCCTTCACTGTGCAGGAGCTTTTTATTTTGATGAAGGCCAATAGCTATTTTTGCTTTTGTTTCCTATGCCTTGGGGAACATATCAAAAAAGAAGTTGCTATGGCCAATGTCAGAGAAATTACAGCCTGTACTTTCTTCAAGGACTCTTCTGGTTTCAGGTCTCATATTTGGGTCTTTAATCCACTTTGAATTTATTTTTAGATATGGTGTAAGAAAGGGGTCTAGTTTCATTCTTTTGCATGTAGCTGTATAGTTTTCCCATCACCATTTGTTGGAGAAACAGTATTTTTCCCATTGTATATTCTTTCCTGCTTTGGGAAAGATTAATTGACCATATAATTATGGGTACATTTCTGGGCTTTCTCTTCTATTCCATTAATCAAAGTTGTCTATTTTTTGCCTGTATCATATTGTCTTATCACTACAGCTTTGAAATATAACTTGAAGTCTGGAATTGTGATATCTCCATCTTTTCTTTTTTCTTTCTTTCTTCCTTTCTTTCTTCTTCTTCTTCTTCTTTTTTTTTTTTTTTTTGAGATTTAATTTATTTATTGGACAGTGAGAGAGAGTACAAGCAGGGGGAGTAGCAGGGAGAGGGAGAACCAGGTTCCTGCTGAGTAAAGAGCCCTACATGGGGCTCCATCCCAGGACTCTGGGATCATGACCCGAGCCCAAGTCAGATGCTTAACTGACTGAGCCACCCAGGCACTCCTTTACTTTTCTTTTTCAAGATTGTTCAGCTATTTCAGGTCTTTCATGGTTCCATACAAATTTAGGATTGTTTTATTCTAGTCTTGTGAAGAATGTTGTTGGTATTTTGATAGGAATTGCTTTAAATCTGTCCATTGCTCTGGGTAGTATAGCCATTTTAACAATATTTTTTTTTCCAATCCATGAGCATGGAATGTCTTTTCATTTCTTAGTGTCATCTTCAATTTCTTTCATCAGTGTTTTATAGTTTTCAGAGCACAGATCTTTCACCTTTTTGGTTGGGGTTTATTCCTAGGTACCTTATTATTTTGGGCACATTTTAAAGTGAGATTGGTTCCTTACTTTCATTTTCTGCTGTTCCATTATTGGTGTAAAGAAATGCAACAGATTTCTGTACATTGATTTTTGTATCCTGCAATTTCACTGAATTTGTGTTTTGTTTCTAACAGTTTTTTGGCCAGTCTTTTTTTTTTTTTTTTTTTTTTTAAAGATTTTATTTATTTATTTGTCATAGAGAGAGAAGCGAGAGAAAGCACAGGCAGACAGAGTGGCAGGCAGAGGGAGAAGCAGGCTCCCCACCAAGCAAGGAGCCTGATGTGGGACTCGATCCCAGGACGCTGGGATCATGACCTGAGCCGAAGGCAGCTGCTTAACCAACTGAGCCACCCAGGCGTCCCTTTTTTGGCCAGTCTTAAGGGTTTTCTACAGAGTATCATGTCATCTGCAAATAATGAAAGTTTTACTTTTCATGCTGACTTAAATGTGCTTTAATTCTTTTCATTGTCTGATTGCTGAGGCTAGGACTTTCAGTACTATGTTAAATGACAGTGGTGAGAGTGGCCATCCCTGTCCTGTTCCAGACTGTAGCGGAAAAGCTCTCAATTCCCCACCCCACCCCACCCCCACCTGGAGGATGGTATTCACTGTAGGTTTTTTTTGTATAGGGCCTTTATCATGTTGAAATAAGGTCTCTCTATTCCTCCTTTGCTGAGGGTTTGTTTTTTTTTTTAATCATGAACGAATGTTGTACTTCGTTAAATGCTTTTTCTGCATTTGCTGAAAGCATCATATGGTTCTTATCCTTTCTTTTATTAATGTAGTGTGTCACATTGCTCGATTTGTAAACTTTGAACCAGGAATAAATCCCAGTTGATCTTGGTGAACTTTTTTCTTTTTTCTTTTCTTTCTTTCTTTCTTGTTTTTTTTTTTTTTTGGTGGGTGGTAGAGCAAAGTTTATTGAGTGATAGCAAAGTGATAGTACCAAGCTCCCAAGGAGGGATTGCCTGTGAAAGATTTTTTAATGTGTTGTTGGATTTGGTTTGCTAATATTTTATTGAGGGTTTCTGCATCAATGTTCATCAGAGATATTAGCCTATAGTTCTCTTTTTTGTATGGTGCCTTTTTCTGGTTTTGGTATCAGGATAATGCTGGCCTCATAGAATGAATTTGGAAGTTTTCCTTCCTTTTCTATCTTTTGGAGTAGTTTGAGGAGAGTAAGTATTAACTCTTCTCTAAATGTCTTGTGAATTCCCCTGGGAAGACATCTGGTCTTGGACTTCGGCCTGTTGGGAGATTTTTGATTATTGATTCTATTTCTTTGCTGGTTATCAGTCTGTTCAAGTTTTCTATTTCTTCCTGTTTTGGTTTTGGTAAGTTTTATGTTTCTGGGAATTTATCCATTTCTTGTAGGTTGTCCAATTTGTTGGCATATAATCTTCATAATATTCTCTCATAGTTGTTTATATTTCTGTGGTGTTGGTTGTGATTTCTCCTCTCTCATTTGTGATTTCATTTATTTGGGTCCTCTTTCTTGTTGCCTTGATAAGTCTGACTATGGGTTTATCACTTTCATTAATTTTTTCAAAGAACCAGCTCCTGGTTTGATTGTTCTGTTGGTGGTGGTGGGGATGGGAGGTTTAAATTATTATTAATTTCTGCTCTATTCTTTATTATTTCCCTACTTCTGCTGGCATTAGGCTTTGTTTGTTGTTCTTTTTCTAGCTTCTTTAAAGTTAAAAGTAGGCTGTTTATTTGAGATTTTTCCTACTTCTTGAGGAAATCCTGTGTTGCTACACACTTGCCTCTTAGAACTACTTTTGTGGCATTCCAGTGGTTTTAGATCATTGTGTTTTCGCTTTCATTTGTTTACATATGCTTTTTAATTTCTTCTTTGATTTCCCGAGGGACTGACTTATTGTTTAGCTGCATGTTATCTAAACTCTATATATTTGTGGTCTTTTCAGATTTTTTTCTTGGTTGACTTCTGGTTTCAGCATTGTGGCCAGGAAAGGAGCTCAGTGTGATATCAATCTTCTTGAATTTGTTGAGACCTGTTTTGCAGCCTAATATGTGATCTATTCTGGAGACTGTCCCATGTGCATTTGAAAAGAATGTGTATTCTGCTATTTTAGGATGGAATGTTCTGAATATACTTGTGAAATCCATCTGGTTCAGTGTGTCATTCAAAGCCCCTATTTCCATGTAGACTTTTTCTCAGCTCCTATTCGAATCAACTTTTCTGATTGCCCCCTGAGAGGCGTTCACCAAGCCTGTCTGGGAGGGGGACTCTCCATGATGACACCCACCCTTTAGGAATGGCATTGAGACAAATGATGGCTTGAGGATACCATTGCTCAAATGCATTCCCCAGAAGCAGATGCTGAGATGTGAATTTCTAGGCAAATCATTTATTAAGCTCCTAGCAAACACCAGTTAAGGGGATTGGGATGCAGAATGGGGAAGGGAAGAAGCCGAGCCAGAGCAGCCTCAGACAAAAGACCTCATTGTCTCCTGGGAGTGCTCCCACAGGGGGGGTGTAAGGGACACCTCAGATGTCCCAATCTGGGGCCAGGGCACTGGGCTCCCATGCTGGCTAGTGATTTCATCACACTCCTACTATATTCAGACTCAGCTGACTGGTTCCGCAGGAGGAGCCTGGTCTGCCGGAACAGAACTGAGTGTGGGGCCTGGAAATGTGTGGGATATAGATCATTTGGTCCACGACCTCATTTTACAGATGGGAAACTGAGGCCCAGAAAGGTGAGACCCTTTGCTTCTTCTGCTTACATTTACTGAGCGAATACATCTCTGTGCCAGGACTTGAGCTAGAGCTAGGAATAGAGGACAAGGGGACAGGAGACTCCAACCTTATCATTATCACTTTTTTCCTTTAAATAATTCTAGATTCCTAGGAAGTTGCCAAAAGTCCCATGGATCCTTCACCCAGTTTTCCCCAGTAGTAACATCATAAGTAAAAGCACAGCGTAATATCAAAACCGAGACGCTGTTATTGGCAAAACCCTACAAACATTGTCCAGATCTCACCCGTGTTAATGTGGACTATTCATCTGTGTGTGTGTGTGTGTGTGTGTGTGTGTGTGTGTGTGTGTGGCTCTGTGTACTGTCATCACATGGATAGATTTGCTGGTCACCACAATCGAGGTGCAGAGCTTTTCCATCACCACAGAGGAGCTCCCTGGGCATCCCCTTCACTTTTGTGTCCTACCTACCATTCCTAACCCTTGGCCACTGCTAAACTGCTTTCTCTTTCAGACCTTTGTGGTGTGGGGGCAGCCCAGGTGGGCAGGAGATACAGATTACAAATCTTGGTAGTACGTGGACTATTATATACAAATATATGTAAATATAATTGCCTATATAAATACAGAAATGAAATGATACCATGACATATTTGGGGTATAGTTAATATAACATTTCTGGGGGTGTCTAAATCCAAGTAAATCCATTGGAATGGGACTGGAAATGGGATGCTTTCAGCCCTTTGAAGGAATGAGGTGGTGCACGCAGGCAACTCTGGGCTCCTTTGTCTTGTGTAAATACACAAGCAAAACCCCAGAATGCTCTCGGCCCTGGAAAGTGAGAACGGGGCTGAGGAGGGAGGGGGATTCCTTTTTCCCATCCACTCTCTTGGGCGGTTCCAGTTTTCACCATGCACACGTCTTGCTTTTTTTTTTTTTTTTTTTTTAAGATTTTATTTATTCATTTGAGAGAGAGACAGAGCACAGCAGGGGGAGGGGCAGGGGGAGAGGGAGAAGCAGCCTCCCTGCTGAGCCCCGAGCCTGACCCAGGAGGTTGGGGGGTGCTTGATCCCAGGACCCTGAGATAGGGACCTGAGCTGAAGGCAGACTCAACCATCTGAGCCACCCAGGCGTCCCCCCCTTTTTTTATATTAACATATAATGATGCCTTGCTTTTATCAAAAGGAATTAAATCCTGTTTGGATGCTCCTTAAACAAGGTTGAAGAGAAACTCTGTATCATCAGCTCCTTGCTTTCTCCTCTCCCCTGGGTTTTCCAAAGGTTCCCTCGGGACTTAGAAGGCTGAAAAGGGGGTCCGCAGCCTTCAGTTGTCATGGCAGCGACGGCTTCTGGAGATAAAATATCCAGGCCTGGCCTTCTCAGCCCTGCATGCAAAGGGCTGGAACAGCCCCCACCCCGCCGGAACAGCAGCATCCTCGCACCAACCTGGGTCCCGTGAGGGTTTCCAAGATGCCTTTAGTAGTACTGGTATGTAAGCCAGTCAGCAGTGTTATTTCAGAAGGACATTGTGTTCCGCACACAAGCGATTTGCAGTCTGAGACATGTTCTGCTGATGCTAAAAACACGTCTAGCTTCTGGCTTGGAGCACCAAGTCCCCCTTCTCCTCCCCTGCAGTAATCTGGTTTACCTGCCTCCATTGCTTTCTAAACACCAACCCTTTTCAGAGGCTGTCTTTGGGCAGCCCGTTCTCTGCCCAATTCTCAGCCCATTCTCACCCAGTGGCAGAAACAGGAAGGATTATTTATGGTTTCTAAGGACAGCCCTTGTTGACTGGAAGAAGAAAATCAGACTGTCCTCCAAGGGAGTGGCTCCTAATGGCTTGTATTCTTTCCTGATGAAGTCAACAAAAACAAATGACATAAATGAATTTCTCAAAGAATTAATTGTGATATACTGAATTCTCAGTAAGTTCTTCTACTTTAATTCAGGTAAGTCCTAATAGAGTAAAAGGGCAGTGGGAACTGGAGGAGGAAAATAAATTAGCTTTCCTGAGGAGGAGTGGCATATTTCCTGAGGGGAGGGGAATATTTGTGGTGGCCCTCGAAGGTTGAAGAGGAGTTTACCAGGTTAAAGAAAGGAGGAAGAGAGCTATTATATGCTTGGTTGCTTACACCAAGGGCCTGACTCTCTCTAGAGATTTCCTGAATGATCTCATGTTGCCATGACCCCAACACTTCTGCATCCCCAGGATTTAAGAAGCAGTTTCAGGGGAGCTCAGAGTGTAAAGAAATGGAGAGAGGAGAGGGCTAAGACACATGTGGTCCACACGGGGCCTGTAATCCCAGATGCTCTCTTGTTCTCTTGTAGAACCAGGATTCTAGGCCCTATCCCCAGCCTAGAGGAAGGCCTGGCCATTGATGCTGTGGTTCCTGCAGGTACAAATCAAACAGTTAAAGGAACACAAAGGAAGGGACAAAAAGAAGGACAAGGCAAGGTAGAGTGAGCAGGGGAAGCCTGTTTTGATGAAGATCTCAGGCCACGATTCACAGCGGGAACAAGGGACAGACCTTCTCCAAGGTCTAACATTTGAGCTCACACTTCCTTCCTCTGGGATTTCCAAAGCCCAATGGCTCTTAACAAAAGCTCATTAACAAGAGGAGGCAAGAATAATATTTTTATTTCGTCCAACAAAAAGTCCGAGTTTACAGCTCCTAGACGTATTCCAAGAACCAATTCTTAGGAAACTGGATGACGATATATATCTTCACAGTTCCTGGATCAGCCCAAGATTCTTTTCCACATAAGTAAACTGCAAGGATTCCACCCTCCCTGCCTCTTTCCTCCCTTTCTCTGTGCGGAGCCGGGCCTTACTTTGGCATGCTACCTCCTCAGTGTAGAGGCTGCTGGAAAAAAAAGCCATGTTAGGGGACCAGGGCTCTTGTCCCACCCCTGGAAACTTCCAAGTTACTCCTTCAGGAAGCTGCAGCCAGTCCCAGGAGCTGGGCCTCAACTTCCCCATCTAGAAAGGAGAGGTTGTATTAGATCTTTCATAGAAAAAACAACTGTATGCATATTTTTAGTGAAGTCAGCTAAAATATTACCCAAGGAACTAAAAATGAATTGTAAGGCTGTAGGCAGACATAATTTCTGTAAGTCTCTGTACTGCTCCAAGCTTAAAAGTGGAGAAAGAGCAGGGAGGAGGGCCGTGGACTTCTGCAGCCCGGTCCCCACAGCACCCCCTTCCCGCCCATCGTCGGCTTTCAGCAAAGGGAGTGTGCCTCACCCTTGTCGCCTGTCTCCTGAACTGAACGGCGGCACCAGTCAGTGCCTCCAATGCTAAGGAGGCAAAAGAGGGGTGGGGGGTGAGGAGGGGGGGGTGGCCAAGGAGGAGAGGTCCTTGCCCGGCTTTGGAACCCTGCCCCGCTCGCTCTGGAGGACAGACCCCTCCAGGAGGAGACATGAAGGAGGACAGCAGCCAGCATGTGTCCAGTGCGACTTGCCAGGAGGAGGATTGCTGGTGTCCCCGGGGAGCCCAACAACCTCACGTGGGTAGGTCTGAGCAGCCCCTTTTTACACATGAGGAAAACAAGGAACGGGAAAAGTGGCCCGAGGCACAAGAGGTGGACGCCAAGCGTCGGTTTCATGGGTGGTGGGGTGAGCTGAAGCATGAGGACCGTTACCCCTGGGCTGGCAGTCCAAGTCACGCGCCCGCAGCCCTTTCTGCTTCAAGAAGGCTAACTGCCGTTCTTTTTGACTGTAAATAATCAAAACGGCCTTCTGAATGACGAAAATGAACCAAATGTCTGTTCTGGGTCAGGTATTTCTTCGAATCCTCCCAAGCACGTGGAAGGGTGGGCAGAGCAGACAGAGCCCCACTACTGAGAGCGCTGCTCAGAGAGGTCCCCGAGGCTTGCCCCACAGAACATAAGCAGTTCCTGCAAGGGCTCCGTGTTGCAAGCAAACAAGGCAGGCTCAAGCTCTCCAGCCGAGGGGGCATCTCTGCCACAGAGGGAAGGGGCCTGGGCAGGGCTGGTGGGGCTCAGAGCATCCTGGTCTAGGCTCTGCTCCCTCAGAATGTCTGCCGCACAGGGTCTTATTGGGACCTCCTGTTTGCACAAGCATTTTGCAGTCGGAGATGTGTTCTGCTGATGCTAACTGTCCCCATGATCCCAGGGCTGCCTGTGAAAGCGGACACTCCCAGCAGGAGCCCTATTTGCTCTCCCTACATTTTCCTGAAGCCATGGGACAGCACGTCAAGGCCCAGCAGACTGACAGGGACCAGATCACACCCACCGGTGGAACCACTGCAGGGATTCAAGAGGAGGAAGACGCGCCCGAGCCTTCCAGGGCTGAAACCACAGATAAGAATAGCAGATGAAAATGTAATAGCTTCTGAAATTTTATATATCAATCAAAGTGATAACAGAACTTGCTGAAATGTTGTTAGTGACCTTAACAGCCCTGATTTCTTTGGAAAGTTCATTTCAGCTTTAGAGGGGCGTGGTTGGGGAGGATACACCAGATTTCTTGTTGTAGTAGAATTAAACCTACTTGCTTCAGCAGGCCAGGAGCTCCTGCATATATATATATATATATATATATATATATATAGTCCTCCTGGGGACCTGACCCCCAGCTGGGCACCCCTGGGGTTAAAATCTATCTATCTATCTATCTATCTATCTATCTATATATATCCTCCCTAGAAATGTGGGATCAGGACAAGCATGTTCTATGTGATCTCAACCTGAGGCCACAGATCCAGAGGCCCAGCCAAGGGCATGGGCAGGGTCCCTCCCTGTCCCTAGCCTGTGGCCTCCTTGTTTCTCCAGACTTCCTTGTCTTTCCTGAGACATCCTATCCCTCCCATGTCCTATATATATAAATAATATATATAATATAATATAATAATATATATAATATACATATAATATATTATATATTATATGTATATTATATATATATATTATTTTTTTTTAACCCCCAGGGGTGCCCAGCTGGGGGTCAGGCCCCCAGGAGGACAATCATCCTTAGCAAATAGCCTGAAAAACAAGTCCTTGCAATCCTGTCTCCCAGGTGTGAGTTGCATAACATGAACGAGGGCAACTTTTTTTGGCTTTGAAATATACATTCCTGTATGTACCCTTACATTATGCCCTAAGGTGGGGAGCACAGGAAAAAAGCCTCCATGGAGCACACGAGAGACTGAGTCCTGGAGAGGTGACTTTTCCAGGCCATGCGGTGAGTTAGCAGGCTAGACGGAGGTGGTGGAGCCCCTTCTCTTGACAGATGCCTGGAGCTGACTAAACCTCAAACCCTGCAGATCGTCCTTAGAACCGGAGTGGGGCGCTGTGCGTGGTTGACTGGAGCAGGGAGATGGCTCTGTGGGATGCTCGTGTAGCCAGGCCGCTTCAGTCATTCACTAAATATTGACCCAAGTGACCATCACAGCCCAGCTAACTGTTCAGGTTTTGAGATTCATTTGCTACTAAAACAGACATAAGTCCTCATCCTCCTGGAGCTCACATTCTAGTCCAGGGGGGAGGTAAACAAAAAAAAGACAAAACCAAAAGCAAACGTCCTAAGGGAGCTCATCATATAGTGTATTGGAAGGTGATGCATGCTGTAGAAAGAAGAGAGTAGAGCAGGGTAACGGGAATTAGTAGTTTGGGGTAAGGTGAGATCCATTTTTAAAAATAGGGTGCTCTGGGTAGACTTCTGTTGAGAAGGTGTGAGACAAACAAAAGCTTGAAGGATGTGAGGCAGTTAGCCAGGTAGAGATGTCTGGGAGAAGAGTATTGCAGAGGGAATAGTCAGTGCAAATGCCCTGGGACAGAAATGTGCCTGGCATGATCAAGAAATACTGAGGAGGTCAGTATGGCTAGGGCTGAGTGAGGGAGGAAGAGAGCCGGAGCTGAGGGCAGCCACGTCATGGGGCCATGTCATGAAAGGACTGTGGGGGCCATGACCCTGGTAGTTATTCTAAGCAGGGTGAGGAACCATGTGAAGACTTTAAACAATGGAGTGACTTCATCTAACTTACATTTGAACAGAATCTCCATGGCAGCTGAGTAGTCAGAGTAGTCCAGGTGAGTGGCAATGGTGGCTTTGGCTGCGGAGAGGCAATCAGATTCTGGATCAATTTCTAGTGTACATGTAATAGGGATTTGCTTGTGGGATGGATGTCAGGTAGGCAGGAAAGAAAGAAACAAGGCACCACTCCATTGTTTATAGTCTGAAAAGCTAGGTAAATGGAGGGGGGTCATTCACTGAGATGGGAACACCAAGTGGCTCAGACTTAGGGATAGTTTGAGATGCATGTTGACATTTAAGTGGAGATGTGAAGTAGGCAGTTGGATCTCCAAGCCCACAGTTCCAGGCGTGTCTCGATCTTGCCCACGCACTTGAAAACCATGGAGCTAGATAGACTTAACAGGAAGTTCATCTGTAGAGAAAAGAAAAGATGTCTGAGGACTGAGCCCAACTTTCAAAGGTCAGAACAGCACGGATCAATAAGGCAGGATCCTGAGAAGGAGACAGTGAGTTAGAAAGGACAGGAGGACAGGACAAGATCCTGGAAATCAAATGAAAACAGAGGTTCAAAAAGGAAGGAATGCCCTAAACTTCAATGCATGCTGCTGAAGACTGAGAATGACCCCTCTGTTTAACAGGTTATTGTTAATCTCAGTAAGAAAGGCTTCTTTGAGGGATAGAAGTCTGATTGGAGTGGGTTGCCCCACTCTACACTCCCCAGAAAGTGGAATGAGGAAGTGGAGACTGAATAGAGGGCACTCATTCTGGAAGTTTTGCTCTTAAGGAGAAATTGGGCAATCGCCTGAGGCCTTGAGTGGGTAAGGGGGTAGGGCTCCAGGCACAGGTGGCGGGCTGGCCGCCCAGAAGAGCAGAGGAAGACCCACGGTCTTCTCCAGGGTTCGTCCACATCTTTGTGGATTTTTCTAACCTTTCCTGGCAGAGGAAAGTAGCCTCAGCATTGTCTCCATTCTCCAGCAAAAAGGGAAAATCCAGGGGCTACAACTCAGGAGTTAAAATCAGAGCCAAGAAACAATAAACAATCTGCTTATTGTGATAAGGGATAGAGTGAAAACATGTCATACCTTTGATTGAAAGAATGTAGAAAAAAAGGACTTTATTCCAAAAAAACCCAACCAATTGGGAGCATGACTATATAAAAGAAGCCCAGTGTCCCCTCTATAGGAAAATACACCCAATTCATTCAAGAACTGAGGGAAAGAGGAGTTCAGGATTTTCCTTCCGTGATGTTTTGCTTCTCCACTGATCAGGCAAAAGCAAATAAAAGCAGCAATTTTGCCTGATGGACAAGTATTTTGAAGAATAATCCCTATTGCTCACAAGTGTTTGGTGCAAGAGGCATTTTCTGAAAACACAAGTGGGAGGGAACACTGCTTCAAGATTCGGGGAAAACAATTTGGCTTTATTAAAGGGCTTCAGAAAGTTTATATATTTTACCCCTAGCAACTCCTCTTTCGGGAATCGAAAGAAACCACTGGAGGTTTGGACAAAGATTGAATCACAAGATTTCTCAGGTACTTGTTTACAGTAATGGATTAAACGTAGGAAAATCAAATGTCCAGACATAGTGCACGAATTTACAACATTTAGACACATTCATATTTTAAAATGTGAGAAATGCGTAGACTATGTTGGTAAGTGGAAAAAAGCCATAGAATTATTTCACGTGAGTGATTCCATGCTATCTTAGGGATTGTGCATTCATTCTCCAACTCTGTCTAGTTTAAAAATTATCCTATTGATTTAATTATTTTAAAATTGTAAACACTATATTATTCTCAATATTTCTAACTGGGTTTTCTTTTCTTTTCTTTTTTTTTTTTTTTTTAAGATTTTATTTATTTGATAGAGATCACAAGTAAGCAGAGAGGCAGGCAGAGAGAGAGGGGGAACCAGGCTCCCTGCCCAGCAGAGAGCCCGATGCAGGGCTCATCCCAGGACAGTGAGATCCTGACCCGAGCTGAAGGCAGAGGCTTTAACCCACTGAGCCACCGAGGCACCCCATAACTGGGTTTTCTTCATACCAGCTGAAACTAGTTTCCTTTCTCCCCATTTTTATTCCTGAATTTCTTTTTTTTAAATGGGTGTTTTTCTTTCTTTTCTCTATTTAAAGACTCTACGTATGCTTACAGAATGGATTCTCCCTATTATTGGTTTGATTGGCTATCTTTTTAGCATTCATTGTTTTTGGACTTTGGGCATACCCACTTGCTGGCTCACCTTGAATGGTGTGTGTGTGTGTGTGTGTGTGTTCGTGCTCTTTCTCTAAAAGTTTCATGGTTGTTTCCATCCATGGAATTTGGGCTCCTAAATTCAGTTCTGGTCTTAGTGGCCTGGAGCTCCCATCCATCGAGATCTGAGGACATTGTGAGGGCAATCACCAAACAGCAGTTGGCCTGGTCCATGTCTAGGTGAGTCAACTCTTCTTTTTCTCCTAAGTGCAAAATATGTCAGTCCAGGCAATGGCTGGTCACAACTTTTTTCAGCCCTGTCCCATAATCAGGGCTCCCTCAGCCCAAGGCTCACATCCTTTCCTAGGAGCACAGTTCTTAGAAGCCTCTGCACCAGGAGCTGAGCAGGACTAGAGTTTCCATTCAACAGCCATTGTGTGTTTCTGTTTCATCGCTGGTCAACAGAGATGTTTATCTTGTTTTATATAACAGCTGATCTTTTAAATTTTTATCTTCATGTATTTACTTTTTAAAAAAATTTTATTTAAATTACAGTTAGTTAACACACAGTGCAATATTGGTTTCGGGAGTAAAATCCAGTGGTTCATCACTGACATACAACACCCAGTGCTCATCATTGCAAGTGCCCTCCTTAATGGCTATCACCCACCTAGCCCGTCCACCACCCACCTCCTTCTGTCAACCCTCAGTTTGTTCTCTACCATTAAGAGCCTTTTATAGTTTGTTCTCCCCACTTTTTTCCCCTTCCCATATGTTTATCTGTTTTGTTTCTTAAATTCTATACGTGAGTGAAATCATATGGTAATTTTCTTTCTCTGACTGACTTACTTGGCTTAGCATAGTACACTCTAGCTCCAACCACATCATTGCAAATGGCAAGATTTCATTCTCTTTAATGGCTGAGTAATATTCCATTGTATATATATATATGACCTCTTTTTTATCTATTCATCTCTTGTTGGATTTGAGCTCTTCCCATAGTTTGGCTATTGTTGATAATGCTACTATAAACCTTGGGGTGCATGTACCCCTTCAAATTTGTATTTTTGTCCTTTGGGTAAATAAATACTAGTGCAATTGCTGGATTGTAGAGTAGTTCTATTTGTAACTTTTTGAGAAACCTCCATACTGTTTTCCACAGTGGCTGCCCCAGTTTGCATTCCCACCAACAGTGCATGGGATTCTCCTTCCTCTGCACCCTCACCAACACCTGCTGTTTCCGGTGTTGTCAAGTTTAGCCATTCTGACAGGTGTGCAGTGGTGTCTCATTAAGGTTTTGATTTGCATTTTCCTGATGTTAAGTGATGTTGAGCATCTTTTCATGTGTCTGTTGGCCATCTGGATATCTTCTTTGGAAAAATGTCTATTCCTGTCTTCTGTCCATCTCTTAACTGGATTATTTGTCTTTTGAGTGTTGAGTAGGATAAGTTCTTTTTTTTTTTTTTTAAATATTTTATTTATTTATTTGCCAGAGAGAGAGAGAGAGAGAGAGCACAGGCAGGCAGAGTGGCAACAGAGGCAGAGGGAGAAGCAGGCTCCCTGCTGAGCAAGGAGCCCAATGTGGGACTCGATCCCAGGATCCTGGGATCATGACCTGAGCCGAAGGCAGCCACTTAACCAACTGAGCCACCCAGGCATCCCTAGGATAAGTTCTTTATAAATTTTGGATACCAATCCTTTATCAGCTATGTCATTTGCAAATATCTTCTCCCATTCCATAGGCTGCCTTTTAGTTTTGTTGATTCTTTCCTTCACTTTGCAGAAGCTTTTTATCTTGACGAAGTCCCCATAGTTCATTTTGCTTTTGTTTCCCTTGCCTCCAGTGTTGTGTCCAATAAGAAGCTGCTGTGGCTGAAGTCAAAGAGGTTACTGCCTGTGTTCTCCTCTAGGATCCTTTTTTTTTTTTTTTTTTAAGATTTTATTTATTTATTTGACACAGAGAGAGATAGATCACAAGTAGGCAGAGCAGCACACAGTGGGGGTGGGGGGTGGGGGAGTGGGAAGCAGACTCCCTGCTGAGCAGAGAGCCAGATTCAGTTCTCAATCCCAGGACCCTGAGATCATGACCTGAGCCAAAGGCAGAGGCTTAACCCACTGAGCCACCCAGGTGCCCCACTCCTCTAGGATCTTGATGGCTTCCTGTCTCACATTTAGGTCCTTCATGTATTTTGAATTTATTTATGTGTATGGTGTAAGAAAGTGGTCCAGTTTCATTCTGCTTGTGGCTGTCCTGTTTTCCCAACACCATTTGTTGAAGAGACTGTCTTTTTTCCATTGGATATTCTTTCCTGCTTCATCAAAAATTATTTGACAATATACTTGTGGATCCATTTCTGGATTTCTATTCTGTTCTACTGATCTATACGTCTGTTTTTGTGCCAATACCATACTGTCTTGATCACTACAGCTTTGTAATTTAGCTTGAAGTCCAGAAATGCGATGCCTCCAGCTTTGCTTTTCTTTTTCAGAATTACTTAGGCTATTCGGGGTCTTTTGTAGTTCCATACAAATTTGAGGATTATTTGTTTTAGGTCTGTGAAAAATGCTATTGGTATTTTGGTAGGGATTACTTTAAATCTGCAGATTGCTTTGGGTTGTACAGACATTTTAACAATATTTATTCTTCCAATCCGTGAGCATAGAATGTCTTTCCATTTCTTTGTGTCCTCTTCAATTTCTTTTATAAGTGTTTTTTAGTTTTTAGAGTACAGACATTTTACCTCTTTGGTTAGGTTTATTCCTAGGTATTTTATGGGTTTTGGTGCAATTGTAAATGAAATCGATTCCTTGATATCTTTTTTTGCTGCTTCCTGAGAATTTTGCTGAATTCAGGTATCAGTGCTAACAATTTTTTGGTGGAGTCTTGTGGGTTTTCTATATATAATATCATGTTGTCTGCAAATAGTGAAAGTTTGACTTCTTCCTTGCTGATCTGGATGCCTTTTATTTTTTTCATTGCCTGACTGCTGAGGCTAGGACTTTCAGTACTATGTTAAATAACAGTAGTGAGAGTGGACATCCCTGTCTTGTTCCTGACCATTGGAGGAAAAGCTCTCAGTTTTTCCCCATTGAGGATGATATTAACTTGGGTCTTTTCAGGTGCCTGGGTGGCTCAGTCAATTAAGCATCTGCTTATTTTCATAATATTCTCTTATAATCGTTTTTATTTCTGTGGGTGTTGTGATTTCCCCTCTCTCATTTGTGATTTTATTTTTGGGGGCCCTTTCTCTTTTCTTTTTGGTAAGCCTAGCTAGGGGTTTATCAATCTTATTAATCCTTTCAAAGAACCAGCTCTTAATTTCATTGATCTTTTCTACTGTTTGTTTGTTTCTATATCATTTATTTCTGCTTTGATATTTATTATTTCCCTTCTTCTGCTGGCTTTAGGCTTTATTTGCTGTTCCTTTTCCAGCTCCCGTAGGTGTAAGGTTAGTTTGTGTATTTGAGACTTTTCTTGCTTTTTGAGGTAGGCCTGTATTGCTATATACTTCCCTCTTAGGACTACCTTTGCTGCATCCTGAAGGCTCTGGACTGTCATGTTTTCACATTCATTTTCTCCCATGTAATTTTTTATTTCTTCTTTAATTTCTTGGTTAACCCAATCATTCTTTAGTAGGACATTCTTTAACCTCCATGGATTTGTGGTCTTTCCAATTTTTTTCTTGTGGTTAATTTCAAGTGTCATAGTATTGTGGTCAGAAATATGCATGATATGATCAGTCTTTTTGTACTTGTTAAGGCCTGGTTTGTGACCTAGTATGTGATCTATCCTGGAGAATGTTCCATGTGCACTCAAAAGAATGTATATTCTGCTTTACAATGAAATATTCGGAATATATCTGTTAAGTCCATCTGGTCCAGTGTGTCATTCAAAACCATTGTTTCCTTGCTAATTTTCTGCTTAGATGATCAACCCATTGCTGTAAGTAGAGGTTAATGTCCCCTACTGTTATCATATTATCAATGAGTTTCTATATGTTTATTAATTGATTCATATATTTCAGTGCTCCCAAGTTGGGGAACATAAATATTTATAATTGTGAGATCTTCTTGATGGATAGACCCCTTAATTATGATATAATATCTTTCTGCCTCTCTTGTTACAGTCTTTGGTTTAAAATCTAATTTGCCTGATATAAGTATGGCTACTCTGGCTTTCTTTGGACATCCATTAGCATGATAGATGGTTATTCATTGCCTCACTTTAAATCTACAGGTGTTTTTAGGTCTAAAATGAGTCTCTGCAGGCATATAGATGGGTCTTGTTTGTTTGTTTGTTTGTTTTATCCATCTGACACCCTATGTTTTGTGATTGGAGCATTTAGTCCATTTACATTCAGAGTGATTAAGGAAAGATATGAATTGAGTGCCATTGTGTTATCTGTAGGGTTGGTATTTCTGGTGGTGTTCTCTGTTCCTTTCTAGTCTTTGTTGCTTTTGGCCTTTTCCCCCCACTCAGAGTCACCTTTAATATTTCTTGCAGGGCTGGTCTAGTGGCTATGAACACCTTTAATTTTTGTCTGGGAAACTCTTTATTTCTCCTTCTATTCTCAATGACAGTCTTGCTGAATGAAGTATTCTTGGCTGCATATTTTTCCCATTCAGCACATTGAATATACCATGCCACTCTTCCAGTTTGCCAAGATTCTGTGGACAGATCTTCTGTGAACCTGATCGGTCTTTCCTTATAGGTTAAGGACTTTTTTCCCTTGCTGCTTTCAGTATTCTTTCCTTGTCTTTGCATTTTGTGAATTTGGCTACAATATGTCTTGGTGATGGTTGGCTTTTGTTTAATTTAATGGGACTTCTCTGTGCTTCTTGGATTTCAATGCCTGTTTCCTTCCCCAGATTAGGGAAGTTTCTAGCTATAATTTGCTCAAATAAACCATCTGCCCCTTTTTCTCTCTCTTCATTTTCTGGGACTCCTACCATATGAATGTTAATATGCTTTAAGTAGTCACTGAGTCCCCTAAGTCTACATTCATAATCCAGTATTTTTCTTTCCCTCTTCTTCTCAGCTTTATCATTTTCCATAATTTTATCTTCTATATCAGTAATATGTTCCTCTGCTTCATCCAGCCTCATTGTCATGGAATCCATCTGGATTTGCATCTCAGTTATAGCATTTTAAATTTTAGATCAACTAGATTGGATTCTCTAGTGTCTTCTGTGCTTTTTTCAAGGCAAGCTAGTATCTTTATAATTGTTTTAAATTCTAATGGAGACATCTTACTTGTATCTGCATTGATTAAACCCCTAGCCATTACTTCTTCCTGTTCTTTCTTTTGGACTGAATTCCTCCATCTTGTCATTATGTCCAGGAGAAAGAAAGAAAGAAAAAAGAAAGGAAGGAAGGAATAAAGAAGGAAAGAGGAAGTAAATTGTGGATATGTTTTGGTCTGCTTGTTAAAAGAAGCTAGATCCGAAAAATAAAAAATTAAAAAAAATTTTTTAAATAAAAAAATATTCTTTTTTAAAAAGAAAGAAAGCTAGATCATAGGTGGTGTTTTAGTCTGCTTGCTAAAAAAAAAAAGCTAGGTCCAAAAATATAAAAAACAATACA
Source organism: Mustela lutreola (assembly GCF_030435805.1). NCBI lineage: Eukaryota > Metazoa > Chordata > Mammalia > Carnivora > Mustelidae > Mustela > Mustela lutreola. The sequence continues at coordinate 55,569,239 of NC_081296.1, forward strand.
AACAATAAAAAAATAAAATACAAACTAAATTAATTTAATTTAATTTAAAATAATAATAAAAATAAAAAGGAAGCCTGATCTTATTTCCTCTAGAGCTGAAGTTTTTTGTTTTTCTTTCTTCCCTTTTTTTTTTTTTTCTTTTTAGAGCTGAAGTTTTGTAGCTCTCTGCGTTTGGTAGACTTGGTGTGGACAAGGAGTTGTGCTGCTCTTCTGGGAGAGCCGCCTGTTACCCTGAAGGCCGGGTAGACTTGCACTAGTGGAGATGTGCCTGCAGGGTGCAGGAGGGCGTGGCTGGGTGTAAGTGGCTCCAGGCTCCACTGGGTGGTGCTGTGTTGTTCCCTGAATTCCATCAGTGCTGAGGGGCAGGATAAATGTGGTGGTGCCCAGACTCTCTTCTCCCAAAGTGAGGAGTTTACACCCACCACCCTTCTCAAGCACCCATAGAAGAGCACACAATCACATCTTCTGTGTCACAAGCCTCCATAAGATCCCTGCTTTCACCCTGCCTGTGTCTGAGCTATCTGCCTGCCAGGTGGCCCTGCACTCCTGTGTTTTATCTCAGGTATGAGTGGGTTCCCAAACTCCAAATTTTAGAGATCCATGCAAGCACCGATTCCTTGGGGGAGAATCTTGCTGCACTGGTTTGTCCAGAAATTGGCCTTGAGTTCTGTGCTAGTGAATGGGGCAGCTCAATGGCCCCACCAGGTCCCTCACCCATGGAGAGGTCATGCCCCCCTCTCCCACATGAACTCCAAGCAGGGGAACTGCCTCTCTCCATGCAACCCAGAGGATCCTCACACCACGCTCTCTACTCCCAAGTCTCCACCTTCCTTGCCCACCAGAGCACTGCCTTAAATTTTTAGAAGTATTTTCTCTCTCATTGTTTTGTGTATAGTACAGGTGAGGGGGTCCTCAAAGAGTGAACTTCAGGCCATCTTAACCAGAAACCCCAAACTGCAGCTTCTTACTTTTCTGAGTTTGGTCTGTGAGTGTGAATGAAGTAATATTAGCATTCATACCCACCTTTTTCTGATTGTGAACTTTGGCCGCCCTACTCCACTTTCAATTTTCCCCAGGAATTTCTCCCAATGGGCATTTGGTATCACATGTGCTCAGAGGCCAGCCTGCTCAAATCTAGCCACTGGAGATGTTTACCATGTGACAGCCACTTAAAGACACCTCCTCCCACTGCTCAGCAGCTGATGTCCTCCAAAAACTCAAGACCCCTGAGCCCAAACGGTATCAGAGCCACCTGAATTCTCTGCAAAAGTGGAGAGAACATCGCCTCTCTTTTCAGAGAGCTCCAACCAGAGTTCAAGGGTAGAGCTGTAGAACATTCCCATGATTTTCTTTTCTTTCCAGGTGCCATCCCAAGCTTGTCCTGCAAGGCTGTTGACCCAGAAAAGAGGCTAAGCTAAAATAAAGAGAAAAACATTTATTCATGTTCTCAGAATTGTGATTCAGGGAAAACAGATATAGGCGGCAACCAAAATGGTGCCCTCCCAGGGAACAAAAGTCAAGGAACTTTAAAGACAAAAGGGAACACTTGCATATGTTGTTTCCAAAGAATTTTTATTGATTTTGGGGGCAGAAAATGGGCCTTGGCTGAGTATAATTGCTTGCTAAGGCTCTCACTCAGCAAAGTCTCTTACTGTAGCAAGTTGCAGGTGTTCAGGTGGACTCCTTAAAATATTTGTGGTTTGGTCAGGTTCAGAAGTTCATGGTTCTACCTGGTGAAATGTGCAGGATGCCCACCTCCTTCATGGCCTCCCAGCTCCATGGGAGGAGACAGAAGTGAAAGCCCTTGACATAACCGAAACCATTCCATTTCACCTTTCAAAAGGCAAACCAGCTCATGCAAACAGGTTCATCAGAAACTACTCCACTCCGAATCCCATGCTGGGTCACCTCCGGCATGTGCCTAGAAAGGAACATTTAATTATAGCAGAGATTTTATCTGTTGGGTGGGTTGCGGTGATTTTTAAAATCTTTTTTTGTGCTTTTATATGCTTTCCTATAATTAATGTTTTTAAGTTTTGTAATCATACAAAAATGTTATTGGCGGAAAAGTCTATCCTTCCCAAATGTTGGTTAGAAGAAAGGTATGCTCAAAAAATGAATATTCACAGTGTTTATCAATCTCCTTTTAAAAATGTACATTTTTTTCCAGATACTAGGCGAAAACTGGACTTTCATCTGTCAGAACATTGGCAAGCACCTCATTGCTCTGTTGTTTGATATAGTAAATATAAACTCTGCAGTGTTACTGGGCTCCCCAGCAACCAGGACAGGGGCCTTGCTCTTCAGCTCGTTTCGTACAAGACCCTTTGTGATCTGACTCCTGCTCTCTGCTCCAGTCCTGCTTTCAAGCTTGTCCTTCTCCATGCCATTGTTTAGTTAGACCTGAACTGTTATAGCTTCCTGAACACAGAATGTATTCCCATCACCATGCCTTTGTGTTTGATCTTTGAGTTGCTCCAAATATGTCCTTTTGGCTTTCCGCCTGGCAAACTCCTATCCACACTCTGAAACCCATCTCAGATCAATCACTTCCACTGGGAAGCCCTCCTAATGCTCTCTTCTTAGCACTTCAGTCTCTGCCTTGATCATGCTGGGTTATTTCACTCATCTCCGTAGACTCAGACAGTGCATGGCACATGGTGTTTCATAAATACTTGTCGAATGGAGATAGGTTTGTTCATTCCACAAATGTGTATGGCGTGCCCACTGTGTACTCAGCACTGTGTTAATTTCCTTGGACTAAAAACAAATAACCAGAGACCTTGCCTTTTGGAGCTCACAGTCCAGTGGGATAGAAAGAGAATCGTGCACAGATAATCACTATTACAATAGGGCACAGGCAATTCTACCTCACCTCTTCTTCTTCCTCCTCTTCCTTAACCAGTCACAACTTGAAAGTGTGATTCCTACTTACCACTTTGCTTATTTCTTCTGAAGAATTTTTCATTTCCTAGATGTAGTTTCTTAAGCCACTTAATGGAAGTTTCTATTTCTCTCTTCCCTCTAGTATGAGGAACACTTATCGGATGGTCAAAGCAGCCCCCAAATTGCTGCTTCCCAAGCAAGTGAGCACCCCGTGACAGGAGGTGTGCAAGTCAAGACTACAGACCACCAGGTCTGGTTGGGGTAGGGCAAAGGAGAGACTTAAGCTATAAAAAAAGGTTGGTTGAATTCTATGATCTTGCAGGTCTGGAATTCTATGATCTTGCAGGTCTGGTTCTAAGGAAAACACGTCAACCCTAAACCAAGATCATGGGGCTGAATTTCTCAAATGCTATCATCACAGCACAGGCTCTGGGATTGTTACCCCCAAGAGAGACACAGAAGTTCTTCATTATCTTTGACACTGTCTTAAATCATCTGGACCAGGGAATGATGTCTTTTGCCAAGTCAGAATGGAGAATTTTCAGAGATCACCAGATCACCCCAGTTCTGCAGATCATACATGGCCTTGGGACTAGCCCAGGAAGAACTGGCTGAATCTGCGGGCAGAGGAGCATGAGTGACTACAAAACAGCATCAAGTGGACCCCTGATGACACTGGAGTCCAGACAGGACTGCATTCAAGGAGCCCTTTAAAGCATCCCACCAGCGGCCACATGATCAGAGAAATTTCTTCTGCCAACTTGTCTGCTTTAAGATAAAAACAAAACAGTTATCATTTCCCTCATTTTGGAAAGTAGCAAGAGACATCTTAAATCACCTGTTGAGGGTCCAAATCCCCACCAGACATCCAAGGTTATCTGCTCATGTCTTGCCAGACAGGACAAAATGTAAAAAGCACTTCAAATTTTAGTCACAGTGTGACCTTATCCAACTATTTGTATAATTTCTCTTAGATTTTTGGCCAGTAGGATTCTCCGACCTCCCTCCCTCCCTCCCCAGGTCCCTTGAACTGGGAACCTCTTCCCAGGACCGTTCCGATGTATTTTACCCAATTCATTGGGACTGAGCTTTGCTTCTGTGAGTTAAATGCACAGTCTCCAGAGTCAGTCCAACACAGCTGAACGCCTGCCCAGCCATCTGGACATGTCACTCACCTTTCAGAGTGCCACTCTCCCCTTTGGTGTAGTGACAGTAATAACCATACCAAACAGGGCCGTGTTTTGTATTTAATTGAACACTACGTGTAAAGTCCTTAGCACAACGCATGGTTCAGGGTAAGTGCTTCAACCTTTCTGTTGGTAATCTACATTATTGGGATTGATGAATTGTACTTGGCTCATTAAGGGCTGAGCAGAGCCTACTCTGACTTGATGGTGATTTTGGTTTTTTCCACAGTGCATTTCTAGAGTTCCTACCTGCTGGTCTCCTTGAAGGAGGGAAAATGGAAGCTATCCAGCCAGATGGAAGACTGCCAACATCTTTCCAGTGAAATGCTTGCCTCACCCTTGCACCAGGCTGTTTGTCGGGATTTCTCTGGACCAAGTCAGCCTCTGGCCAGTATGTGGATGCCTGAGGGGCAGTGGGTGTGAGCAGCTCTTTAGAAGAGTCAGGAAGAGGAGGAGCTGGGGAGAGGTCAACTGTGGGCTTCCCCCACAAGCTGCTGTACAGACCATAGCCGCTTTGGGACCTGTGGTCTAGAAGATAGGAGAAAGGGTGAGCAGGCCAGAAGACCCAGCCTAGCCAGACTTTGAAAGCCGCAGAGGGTGAGTGACTCTTTCTCTAGCTTTCCATGCCAGTGACAAGGGAAAGGCAAGGGTTCTTTGTCGTGGGGGAGCTACAGAGGATGACTGTCTGTCTGGGACAGAGGTCAGGAGACCTGAGCCTGCTCAGGTCTGCTCTTGCCTGGTTACCAGCAAGCTGTGCAATCTTGGGCATGATGTCACCAGACCTCTCTGGACCCGTTTTCACATCTGTAAGAGGAGGAATTGGCCTAGTCAGAGTAATGATATGTAGCATTTGTACAGTGCTTGTCAGTTGCACTTTCCCAAATAGCATCTCATTTGGTCATCATAGCAGCCCTTGCTGGAATGATGTTTGTCGCATGCTACAGATAAGCTCACCACAGGGCAGTGAGGCCAGTGATTAGGTAGGGCAGAGCAAGCCTGGATCTAAACTCCTGGTCTCCCGGGAAAATTCTGGCCTCTGCTGAGCACATTGTTCCCCTAGAGCTCTGAAATCTGAACATTCCTAGCTCCTCCTCGAGGACGTCTCTCTCCTTCGGTGCTACCTTCTTTTTCCCCTGCATCCCCTTCCTCCGTTCTTCCCACCAGCTGTACCAGCCTCTTCTCCACCAGCTTCCTAGAATTTCTTCTCCTTCTGCAGGCCTGAAACACTAACATTTCCAAGAAGAGGGACGTGCACACCAGCACACACCAGATAGCCCATCCCCACCCTCCCTGGGTTAGCACCTGCACGCAGCCTCTTTCCCAGAGTTCTCTCTACTTTGTGGAATGCCTTCCTGTGGGTCCCCAGGGGTAAAGTAAGTGGGGCTGCTGAACCTCCAGATGAGAGCCTGGACCTGCCGGCATGGGTCACCAACATCCAGGGTTCTGGTTAAATGTGCAGATTCTGGGGCTTGGCCCCAAAGTTGGTGAGCCAGAGTGGACACTGTAGCAAGCTCTTCCTGTCTCTGACAGGCAGATGTCATAACTCGGGCACCGCTAGTCTTCCAACTACTGCGTTTGGACAGCAGCGGGGGTTGGCAGATAATATTTAGAGTGAATTATTCTTGTGTATCTGGAAAATGTCCTTCTTGATAAAGGTGGGTTATTATTTTTCGAAGGAAATTCCAGGATTTAACTTGGTTATATTCTAGTTTGAGTGTTGCATCTCTACCAGTTACATATGTCTAGAATTTTCCTTTTCTTGTATGCTATCTACGTCAGGATTGAGGAATGCTAGCTTTGTAAAATAAATTGGGAGTCTTACCATTATTATTACTTTTTTTTTTTTTTTTTTTTTGCCATCAGAGCTAGTTTGATATTGGACTTATTCTTTGAAGATTGGGTAGAACTCAGCTATAAAAACAAGCTGGGGCTGACACGGTCATAAGTGGCTGACATTCCACCGCCTTTCTTATTTCTGAAATGAATGTTAGTCCGTTTGCATTGTAATATCTTCTTGAAATCAACTCATTTCCCTGAGTTCACCAAACAAGTACACTGGATACTGATGTGTCTGTAGTCTCTCCCTTTTTATTGCCTTTCTCAATATTAATGTTGTATTTTTCCCACTTGTTTTCTTTTTTTTTTTTTTTAAGATTTTATTTACTTATTTGACAGACAGAGATCACAAGTAGGCAGAGAGGCAGGCAGAGGGAGAGGGAGAAGCAGGCTCCCTACTGAGCAGAGCGCCTGATGCAGGGCTCAATCCTAGGACCCTGAGATCATGACCTGAGCTAAAGGCAGAGGCTTTAACCCACTGAGCCACCCAAGCACCCCCCCCCCCAACTTGTTTTCTTTAATTGTTTTCTACTTAGACTTGTTTTCTACTTCTACTTGTTTTCTACTTAGACTTTTTGAAGACCCAACTTCATTTTTACTGCACTGAAGCATTATTAATAAACAATAAACTGGACACTTAACATGAAGAATTTGATGAGTTTTTAACATATGGCTACATCTTCAAAACCATCATCATAATAAAAAATAAATGCATTATTTTGATCATTTTTAGTTTTCTAGTTCCTGAATTTCAGATTTTCTATTTAATAGTCTATCCTTCTATTTGTGCATGTGGATACTATATTGGTTTTTTTCCTGGTACCTTAAGTGGAAGTGAGCTTGTTTATTTTTAATTTTTATGTAGAGATAGTTAATTCTCATTATTCATGGCAATTATGTCCTCTAAATTCATTGCAAACAATGAATTAGGGAATTCTGGGCCATTGTTCCTCGGGAAAATGCAGGGTTAGATTCCTGCCAACATTTGGGCACAAAACTTTGTTTTTTTTAATCAAACAATCAGTATAAAATCTCGTTTTATGTGTGCTTCTGTTTAAAGACTCCTTTAGGGGCACCTGGGAGCTCAGTTGGTTAAGCATCTGCCTTTGGCTCAGGTCATGATCCCAGAGTCCTGGGATCCAGCCTGCTGGCTATCTGGTCAGCAGGGGGTCTGCTTCTCCCTCTGATCCTCCCCCTCTCATGCTCTCTCTCTCTCTCTCTTTCAAATAAATAAATAAAATCTTTTTTAAAAAGACTCCTTTAAAAATATAGTTGATTTGTTAACATAGAACTCATGGTCAACAGTGCTAGGACTCATGTCTGAATAGAGTTTACCTAATACATGTATTTTTCCCCTTAAGGCATATCACAGCCTTTTTGTGTTTAGGAACACTAGCCAGCATCTCAACATCACTCTTGGGGCCATTTTAAACAGCAAAGTCACTGGCACAGCATAGGGACTATAATCAATAATATCGTAACAGTGTTGCCTGGTAACAGACAGTAGCTACACTTATCTTAAGCAAAACATAACTAGACATACACCTGAAACTGACATAACATTGTGTGTCAACCACCCTTAAAAAACTTTTGTTAAGAATGAAAAAAAAAAAAAAAAAAAAGAAAAAGAAAATCACCAACAAAAAGCACAAAAATTTAAAACTTGCAGCACTCACTAGATCATGCAAAGGACACTCGTTCTCAGTATGAGAGCTGAAATAGGAAGGCAGAGGGATCCCGTTTCAGCCTCAGCTGGGAACGTGTACATCAGGCAGCTGAAATTGATCACGACTTTGCTCATGCCTGCAATGTCTGGGAAAATGCTGCAAGTATCGGTTTGGGGGCTACTAATAAGTTTCAACAAACAGGTGAATTTACGAATATGGAATCTGCAAATAATGAGGATCGATTGTAGCTAAATCATTTAAGGTTACATTGAACTCACGGGATACAGACAAAGCCATTCTCTCAGAGAAAAGTTTATGGCAACAGAAGCTATAAATCCTCACAGCTTCATTTTTGGTTTGTTGGGTTCTGATAACACAGAAAGTGTCCTCATTTACCAGTAACCTTTGTTCAGGTCATTGTGTACTTAGCTCATCTGGGAGGCTGTCAGTTTGCTGATACCCTTAGAGCATCATACAATGTGCTCTGGACATTGAGGTCTGAGTCCTGGTGATGCTTGTACTAGAAGTGTTCAAACAGAGGATGGGGCATAATGGAAACATACTGGCCAATTGGAACTTTCTCTCTCTCTCATTGGCTGAATAAATTTCTCTGAAAGACTCATCTGCTCTAAATCTATTTCCTCCCTATAAAACGTCATGATCCACCAAGCTGTGACAGAGAACAAATGAAGTAGTGGGTGGGAAGTATTTGGAAAACAGTGAAGAGCTGTGTAAATGTGAGGCAGGAAATATTGTCATGTTAACATGATGTGTTAACATGAGTGTGCCACTCTCTGACCTCAAGCCCACAGCCTGGGCTCCATCTCACTGGGACCCTATCATTCCAGAACATAAAGAGACACAAGTCCAGGCTGGCTGATGCCAGATGGAAGAAAGAGACAGGGACTTAGAGACGTAAAGAAGCAGTCTTGGGGAGGCTCCTTTCTCCTGGGCAAAGCGGGTCCAACCCATGGAAGGCCCAAGGACCTAGATAGAAGCAGGCACACGTCTTGGAACCACCAGAAGCCCTTGACACCCCAAACCCACAAACCTATCTCCTCTTCTTCCAGCACCATGAGTACCGAAGAGGACACCAAATGGCTTCAGTGGGTGACGCACCAGTTTGAGACCATTGCGGGGGAAGACCGGGAAATCGATCTGCAAGAATTCAAAGCAGCCCTCAATGTGAAAGAGGCAAGTGTCCACTCCAGAAGTGGACCCTGTGCTCATAGCAGAGGAGCAGTCTGGTTCTCAGGGACACAGTACCTCGCAAGGAGGGAAAGATCGCCCCCTGGGCATCCTCAGGGTTTCTAGCCTCACCCCTAAGCAGGATCCAAGCATTTTAGTCTCTGCTCCTGATGCCCTCCCATCCCTCTGGTAGCCGTGCCTCCTGGGGGCTTTGAAACAACATATAAATTTGGGTGTCAGGAGCTCGCCAGATCTTAGGAAGTAGTTTTGGCCTCATGTTTTCCACCAACCTCATGGGCAGAGTTGAGGCTATGGTGTCCATAAGCCTCCTTCCAAGAAATAAGATTCTCAGTGATTTGTATCCATGAAACTCCCACCCCCTCCCCAAAACCTCTCTCATTTCATAGGTTCTCTGCCCATTTCTGGAGAAGCCTGCGTACCCCACAAACAGGGTTTGTATCCATAGAGATACAGGGGGAGTGAGCCTGCAAATGTTAACTTCTCCCCACACGTTTCATGGGCTAGCATCTGGTGGTGGCCTGTGTCCTTGATAGGGGCGAGCCAATGAGCATCTGCATGTCTCTGTGTGCCCCTCACTTGCTGGTAGCAGGGATACTGCTAAGAACTCTAAATGCCATGAGGAGTAAACATGGGGAGGGGAAAAAAAGACATTCTGCCTAATAATACATTACACTCTTTTTTTTTTTTTTAAGATTTTATTTATTTATTTGAGTGAGAGAGCACAAACAGGGGAGGGGGAGCAAACTCCCCAGGACCCCAGGATTATGACCCCAGCCGAAGGCAGATGCTTAACTGACTGAGCCACCCAGGCATCCCAATACATTACAAGGATGCTGTAAATTATCTTAAGCTAAAGACCACTTGGGATGGTAGAGACTGATAAAGGCATTGACCAGGGATCCAGGAAAGAAAGAGGAGAGCCGAGGCAGGGGTGACTGTCTACAACAGACTTCAGCCCCCACTTCCTGCTTGTGAGCCCTCATGGTTTCTTTAGGTCAAACACGAAGCCCTGCAGGCCCCTCTCCCTGCTTCCAGGCAAGCCTCCCGCCGGGTGTACCTGGGGCACTGAGCCCGCCTGTCTTAATTTCTGTGTTGGGTGTCTAACACCAGGCCTGGCAAGTGGCGGCTGTGCAGGACATGATTGCTAAATGAATGCATGAATGAATGGGTGAATAACTGAATGCGTGAATAGAGTGAGTGAATAGGAGCTTAAGCACGAGCCTTAAGTATAACCTCAGGCAGCCTAAAGCAGTAAGTATAGGGACCATCCAGGTGTTCAAGGGCCATCTACCCTCTAAACCCTCCTGGTTCACCCCAAGGGGGATGAGACAGGACCCTGGAGGAGCCTGCAGGGGGAGACCTCGGTCTGACCCTTTTTTGCATGTTGAGGGGTCTGGAGTGCAAGGCTGATGGGGGTGACAGGCACTAGGGGACAGAGAGCCTGTACAAATGACCAAGCGTGAGGGGCCAGCAGGGGGCTTGAGCCCCAGACACAAGCCCTTCCTCACTGCTGGGATCTGAACAGTACTTCCACGGGTGTCTAAACTTGCTCTGGGCCAGTGGGAGGGGCCGTGGACACCGCCCCCTGGTGTGGTCAAGCGGGCCGTTCCCACCCCACACGCAAGCACCAGGGACCCGCCTCAAGCCCACCACCCCACAACGCATGCGCGCAAAGCCCGCCGCACTTCAATTCAAAGCCGGGCCCCCTCGGCCACCCAGTGCCCATCTCCCGCCCTTCTCTGGCCACAGTCCTTCTTTGCCGAGAGGTTCTTCACTCTGTTTGACTCGGATGGAAGTGGCACCATCACCCTCCAGGAGCTGCTGGAGGCGCTGACCCTGCTCATCCACGGCAACCCCATGGACAAACTCAAATTCCTCTTCCAGGTGTACGACGTCGACGGTAAGGGCTCCGGAGGGGCGGGGATGGTCTCAGTGGGAGGAGCAAAGGGAATCCACCCCCTTCAGTGACTTTTCTCCAGCCCAGGCTGATGGTTCTCTCCCTCAGTGTGTCCATCCCCTACCCCTCCCACCCTCAACCCCTTTCTCCGGCTGACCACTGCCTCGCTTCTTGGAGAGGTGGCAAGAAGGGGCCACTCTGGCCCAGGAGACAAATGTCCTTAATTCGATCACCAGAAGCCTGATTTTTCTTTAAAGAAGAAAGCAAAAACCACCCATAACATTTTTCTGTACTGCCTTGTAATTGATCTCTCTGTCTCTATCTCTCTATACACACCTCCCCCCCCCCCGCATATTTTTAATAGGATTACGCTCTACTGACTGCCTTTTCTTGCTAAACAACATGCGCATTTGTTCGTGTAAGACTATATTGCTTTCTAACATAATTTTTACTGTAGCAAAATATACCTAACATTAAATTTACCACTTTAACCAATTTTATAAAGCTTTAGCCATTTTTTAAGTGTCAGTGCAACAACGTTCAGTGCATTCATATTGTTGGGCAACCCACCACCATCCACCCACAGAACTTTTTCATCTTTCCAAACTGTAAATTATCTTAAGCTAAAGACCACTTGGGATGGTAGAGACTGATAAAGGCATTAACCAGGGATCCAGGAAAGAAAGAGGAGAGCTGAGGCAGGGGTGACTGTCTACAACAGACTTCAGCCCCCACTCAGTACAATTAGCCACGGGGAGCCACTAAAGAGTGTTGAGCAGGGAAGTCCCTGGGCTGGATATGCATCCTGAAAAGTTAAACCTAGCTGCAGGCCTACTCCTGGGCATGGCCCTCTGGCCTATGGGGTTTCTTAACTCCCAGTCCCACCTGACTCAGTCTAGCCAGACCTCATTCCTGGAACCCATTCCCCAAATTGGCCCCCTTCCCCTCGTACATAGGGAGTTGACCACACCAAGTCTCCATGGGACAGTCCTCCTTGACTGCTTTCTGACCACCAAGCTTTGCTCACTCCCGAGAGGTTGATTTTTGACGGGAGAAGCAACACACTCACCTTTTCCTTGCAGACTTTTGGTTGGGGGCGGGGGGAGAGGCAGTACAGGGCAGGTGAAAGGCAGGAACTAGAGAGCATTCCCTTCCAGTGGCTTCATTTTTCTCTGAGAGTCAGGCAGGGATTGGATGCACATGGAGGAGAGAAGTGATCCTGTAGGCAGTAGGAGAATGACCTTACCAGAGAATCAGGATAAGGTTTCTGGGCAAGTTGAAGGCCTTGCTGTGGCTGAGGATCAAAGCTTCCTGCTCTCTTGAGTGCTTTTCTCCAAGAATGTTCTATCAGCTGCCCTGGTGCAGGAAGGGAAAGGATAGGTGGCTAGATTCACTCAGGAATGAGATATGAATAGAAGGACAGCGGGATGAGGAGGAGGAATGTGTGTATGAGAGTAATAAAGAAGGCGGACCCTGGATTTGAAACTAGCCAAGGAGTGAATAAAGTTGAATGGACCAGAGGGTGTGAAGGCACAGGGGAGGGACTCTGGATGCATTTAGAGACCTGCGGCATAGTGGCTCTTGGCTAGGAAACCTGAAGTACGGGAGGCGTGCTGGAGAGCAATACATGAGACTGCACTGTCATGTGATTACAGACTTTGGCTTGGGCCTTTATGATGATTAAAATACCAATAAGACTTTCCAATTATATGCAGCTACCTTCTTCCAGATACCACAGTAAGTATTTTATAATGACCTGTTATCCTTGAACCAGTTCTGAGAGGGAAGGAATATTATCCCCATTCTATAGATGAACAAAGTAAGGTTCACTACCCCAAAGGACTTATAGCCCACCATCACAGTAAGGGGCAGAAACATGAAGCCACCTCATGTGTATGTGCATCCAAATCGGGCCAAGAACTCATTAATCATGGGCCCTGCTGTTCATGCGGAGTGGGAAAATACACAGAAAAAAAGGCTAAGCTCACTACTTAGAGAGGAGGCTGCAGATTCTGGAGAAAGGCATGCACTGAAGCTAAGATTCTCCATGCTTGGGGAGGAGTTTCTCTCCACAGACCTGGGCAGTGGGGAGCCATGGAAGGTTTCTGAACTGAGGATGACATTATGTACTTTGATTGCTTGATCTACACCCAGAAAGGGACTTGGTTGGGAGAAAACTGGAGGTGGGCGAACAGGGAAAGCTCATATCGCCATGCAATAGTTGGGCAGGCATGGGGAATCTGCAGGTAGAGAGTAGGGTCCCGGGCAAGCTCCCACTCGGCTTCGATCCCCACTTGACACAGGCAGCGGGTCCATCGACGTGGACGAGCTGCGCACCGTGCTGCAGTCATGCATGCGCGAGAGCGCCATCTCGCTGCCGGACGAGAAGCTGGACCAGCTGACGCTGGCGCTCTTTGAGTCCGCAGACAAGGACTGCAACGGCGCCATCACCTTCGACGAGCTCCGGGACGAGCTGCAGCGCTTCCCCGGGGTCATGGAGAACCTGACCATCAGGTGCGGTGAGGCTAGATTCCAGGGGCGCAGAGAGGGGACCCTCGGTCCCGCCCCACCCAGTTTCTTATAGAGGACAAAGGCCTGTTCTGCTGGGGGCTCATATCGGGTCTCCGATTTACAGTGTCTTTTCAGAATCTTCACAGTATTAAGCCCCTGCAGTGGGCTGGGCATTTTTACAAATATGCCAGTGCGTTTTGTAGTAATGGAAAGGAAATTAGCGACCGCACCAGAACTGATTTCCAAAAAGAAATTAGTTAGCTCACCTGAAGTAACTTACCGAGGATCACACCTATAATTAGCAGACATTTATTCAACTTGGTCAAGCAGGCACTATTAATTTATACGTAATTTACGTAATTTATGCCAATAAACAAATGCATCAACTAGAGAAGTGCTAAGTAGGAAAGAACTGCGGAGAAGAATAAAGTAGCCGGGGTGTTCCAGGCTCCGAAGAGTGCCACTTTTATGGTTCATTCTTTTTGTGTATTAGGTTACTTGTGGGTTATTTACCACAACATATCTCAGAATTTTCCATTCTTTTCGATTGCCTCCCCCCACCACCCCCAGCTGGTAGGTAAGGGAAGTAATAGAAGCAGACGTGATTGTGGCATCAGGCAGATGGGAGTTCCATCCCGGCTTTGCCTGCTGTGTGACTCTGAGCAAGTCGCTCGACCTCTCTGTGTCCTGGTATAAAGGGAAGCCGGCCGCTGGCCAGGAGGATCCAGAGAGTTGGTCGGTTACAGCGGGCGTGGGGTCTCTAGGTTGCTGCTGGGGGGCTGCCCGCCACACCCTGTGAGGATTCTCCCTCCGCCCAGCGCCGGGCTGGTCCCTCTGAGCAGAGCCCCTCTCTCGCAGCGCCGCCCACTGGCTGACGCCCCCAGCCGCCCAGCCGCGCCGGCGGCGTCCCCGCCTTCTGACCTCAGCCTACTGGCACAACCACCGCAGCCACCTGCTCTGCCTGACAGCCTACACGGTCCTCCACGTGCTGCTCTTCGCGCTGGCGGCCAGCGCGCACCGGGCCCGCGGCCCCAGCGTCATGGTGGCCAAGGGCTGCGGCCAGTGCCTCAACTTCGACTGCAGCTTTATCGCGGTAGGACTGCGGGGGCACAATGCCCGGGGAAGCAGGGTGAAGGGGTGAGGTTGCTGGGGGATGCTGATATAAGTTCCTCATAGCCCAAGGGACCCACACGTGGAGTCCTGGTGCCAGGGCAGAAGGGCTCCTCAGAAGTCAGTTGGATCAATCAATATTCATTGGACATTGGGACCCAGAGAGGGGCAGTGACTTGTCCATAGTCACACCGCCTGTAAAACACAGCCAGCATTTTTGTGCACTAACCATGTACAGTCAGGGTGCTAGGCCCTCTCCTTTTGATGTTCACAACAATCTAAGTGGCCCCAGGGCAGGTGGACAGCAGACAGAGAACGAAAAACCCTTCCACTGACCCAATATCTGCTCATTTACTTATAATTACCTGCATGCCCTATTATCATTAGCCAGTAGACTTACAGAACACAATAAGGCAAGAGTCATCTTAACGATCAGGAATGTACATCTTTAGTTCAGATACTCTTCAGCATCTTAGGTGGGTTTTATTTTTATCTTTGTAACTGGCCACATACCAAGAGTCGGAGTCCCATGACTCATCTGCTTGGCCACTCACATTAGTAACACTGCTTTCAGTCAGTACCTTCTCCGCAGGGAATCTTGTCTTTCCTGTGAGAGGCAGTTTAATTTGGTTAAAACCAGACAACATCATCTGCAAGTCCCTATATCTGGGCACACATATATCGAAAGCAAATGAGCAGGAAGGGAACCCTGGTCTCAAGCCCCTTTGGAGAACCCGGTCTTCCTCCAGGACACCTTGAGACATAACACGTGCCTGTCTGATACCCAGACTAAATGAGGGCACCGTGTCGACGCGGGTATTAAATGTTAGCAAAAGCTTCTGTGCTTCTCGTGTGTTTAGGTGAAAGTAATAACAGCAGCCATTCTGTAACATTTGCTCTCCCTGCCTTGACTCCGGAGACCATGCTTTGGACACCTCAGCTGCCGACCTAGGGGAGCAGCAAAGGCTTGGGGCAGGGAAGATGGTGAAGGCCTTCCCCACCCCCCAGCCTGCTCAGGAGGCACAGCCAGCTCAGAAGGAGATGGGGAGATGGCTGCTGGGGAAGGGAGAATGGGGCGGAGGGAGAGCCAGCCGGGGGCTCTCTGCTGCTCTGTCCAGGTGCTGATGCTGAGACGGTGCCTGACGTGGCTGCGGGCTACCTGGCTGGCGCAGGTCCTGCCACTGGATCGAAACATCCAGTTCCACCAGCTCATGGGCTACGTGGTGGTTGTGCTCTCCCTGGTGCACACTGTGGCCCACGTTGTGAACTTCGGTGAGTGGCCTGGGGCTGGGGGAGAGGACGTGGGTGGGCCTTTCTCCAGCCCCTAGCCCAGGACATGGGGCTCAGCCCCTGTGTGTCCTGCAGGCCCAGTGGGTGGGGAGGGGGTGTCCTGTACCAGCCAGTGGTCTGGCTGGAAGTCTCTACCCATGTGGGTGTCTGATGGGGGGGGGGGGGTCTCCAAAAAGAAAGGTGGAGAGGGAAGAGGTTGTCTTGTGCTCATCTCCAGCGCTTCAGGCTCAGTCCGAGGACAGCCCCTTCCGGTTCTGGGAACTGCTGCTCACCACCAGGCCTGGCATCGGCTGGGTCTATGGCTCAGCCTCCCCGACTGGTGTGGCTCTGCTGCTGCTGCTGGTCCTCATGTTTGCCTGCTCCAGCTCCTGCATCCGGAGGAGTGGCCACTTTGAGGTGTCCAGCCCTTCCCCTTGGCTCTCCCCAGCTGGATCCCCTCTTCGTTCCATGCCGTGTCCCCTCGCATTTACTCCAGAGCCCAGGCAGTGCCCAGGCTGGTCTGCATATTATGTGCATGTGCTCTGGGGTCTGTCACTGGGCTGTAGTATATGTCTGCCAAGTGGAAGACTTTTGACTCTGGAAGATTCTGCCTTTTTGCCAACCTGCCCAAATTGGATTAGACCAGGCTCAGGGAGAGGAAGGAGCACAAGCTTGCTCAGCTTCCTCATCTATAAAGTGGACTTAGAGTTCTCTACCTATGAAGTTATTTTAGGAATTAAATGAGATGACATATGGGAAGCCCCTACTATTCACAGGGCACACAGATGCTCCCAACACGTAAGTTCCATTTTCATTCCCCTCTGGGTAGTGTCCTCAAGATGCAGGAGGTCACAGATTTGGTTTGGAGCCCCCTGGACTAATCTGCTCACATCAGATTGACACATACAGAGCCCCAGCAGCAATCCTTTGACGTGGGACTCCGCATCCTCATTTGGCCAATGAGGAGTCTGACCCTCACACAAGGAATCTCACAGCCCATAATAGCAGGCGTTCAAACTCAGCGCTCTGTTCTTTCTTCTCCACACCCAGGAAATTACTTTCTTTTCTTCCCCCTGAAAATGGGTCAATGTCATGGGAACATTGATGCTGATAAGCGCTTTGAGGGCACTCCACTCTGGCCAGGCTATCCCTAGGCAGATGTTTCAGATGTTTGCTGCGAGTACTAGGAGCTCTTATATTAAGATCCCTGGGCCAAGCCCCCAGAATAAAGAAACCCCAAAGCTTTCCATCCCCAGCCTCCTACACAGCCCTGTCTCCAGGAGAGGGTGTATTTGACCAAGGCTCTGGGTCTGCCCAGGCTTTGAGGTTGGCTCTGAGCTCTGGTGCTGTTGCACCCCAGCCAGGTCTCAAGCTCTGGAAGCTTACCACCCCCTCCCTCCTCACCCTCACAGGTGTTCTACTGGACCCATCTGTCTTACTTCCCCATGTGGATTCTGCTCATTTTGCATGGGCCCAACTTCTGGAAGTGGCTGCTGGTCCCTGGCATCCTGTTCTTCCTGGAGAAGATCATCGGGCTAGCAATATCCCACATGGGAGCCTTTTGCATCGTGGAAGTCAATCTCCTTCCCTCTAAGGTGCGAAGGGGAGTTGCAGGTGGAGGGCACAGCAGCTGGATACCCTGTTAGACTCACAAGGAGATAGGGACCAGCATAGCTACAGCCCCTGCCCAGCAGAGGAGACCAGCAAAGTCTGGGATCCAGTCTGGCCTTCAGGAGTGACACCTGAGGCAGAGGAATGACAGGTAGTCAGGACACTGCTCCAGACCAGCTCTGCCACATCGGGGTTCTGAGAGACGAGCAAGAGTTTGCTGCACAGACATGGAAGGGTACTCCCAGAGAAGGAACAGCACCAGCAAAGGCACCGGGTTGTGGGTGGGTATACTGTCCTTGGGGACTGTGAGTAATGTAATTTGGCACAGCTGGAGCCAAGATGCCTGGAAGAAGAGGTGGGTGGGGCCTGATGGGCCAGGAGGATCCACATCCTGCAGGCAACAGGGAACCCCTGAGCAGGCTAGTAGGGAGGGGGCAGGCAGTCATATTAGATTGGGTCTTAATTCCAGCCAGATTTCTGCAGTCACTCTGTGGGAGATGAGATGGCTTGGTGAGGACTTTTGGGAGGTTATTGCACATATGCAGATGAGAGCTCATGAGGGCCTTCACCTTAAATGGGGGCTGTGGGGTGGGGGTGGGGCAGCCTATCACAGAAAAGCTCAAGAGGTCACTGGGTTTATTCCGGGGTGAGAGAGAGGAAGGAGCCCGGGACCTCTCCCAGGTGTCTGAGTGCCAGGGCCATTTGTGGGGAAAGGGAAGGCAGCTCCAGGTGGGCTCACTTCCAGGCACTTGAGTGTGAGATGGCCGTGGAGAGTGAGGGGTTTTATATCAAGGCTCTGGCCTCAGGCAGTGTGATGAGATTTGCATCCCATAGTTTCCTCGCTGATGGGCTTGTGCAAGCTCCTTAGCCATTCTGAGCCTTAGCTTCCCATCTATAAAGTGGAGAAAGAATGACCTCCATGTCTGAAAATGGCCATGAGGACCAGAGATCATACTTTCCCTGCTTCAGTGAATGCTCAGTGAGCCAAAGGTGTGGTCCAGGAGGGTGTCATTCTCCCAGAGGAGATGCCCATGAGTGGCTGGAATCCCAGCCAAATGCTACAGAAGTTCCTAGCAAACGGCTAGAGCTGTCAGGAGGTTATAGAGAAGGGGCCACTAAAAGCCGTGTTTACACCCTCAGAAGTGGGATCAAGCCATGAGCCTTACTTCAGACACATCTCAGCTCTCCCACTTTCTGATCACAGCCCGCCTCCAGCCTGGCAGAGGGGTGCAGGGTGAGCCCCACTCATAGGCACGAGAGGGTCCCATGTCCGGGTCCGCTTGGGTAGTGGTGGAGGAGGATGGCCCGGCTTTTGCCCTCTTGCCGGGGCGGGGGGGCTGGCAACTCTGGGCTCACACGGATCACCCTGACCTTCTTCTCTCCCCAGGTCACCCATCTCCTCATTGAGAGGCCCCCTCTCTTCCACTACAGGCCAGGCGACTACTTGTACCTGAATGTCCCCAGCATTGCACGCTATGAGTGGCACCCTTTCACCATCAGCAGCGCTCCAGAGCAGAAAGGTATGGGGTTCTGCAGGGCAACAGGCGCAGGCTGGGAACCAGGAGAATGGAAGTGAACAAGACCAGAGACCCCCAGTCTCGTCTTCCAAAACCTCCCTCCAAAACCAGGAAGCAGATGCCCAAACACTTACTGTCTGGGGAGGCCAGGGCTGGACCAGCTGCCGTGAAGATCACATGAGGGCTAGTCATCTTCCCCCATCCCTATGGAGCCTCAGGGCAGCAGAATCCCTCGAATCCTTCTTCCCCATCCCTGGACCACTCCCATTTCTCTCTGGCTCCCCAGCACCCACAGAACTGCTCGGCTCACCCTTCCTCCGCCCAGTGGACTTCTGGCCCCCAGCCATGTGTGTGCCTGCTTCCAGCCTTGGGCTGTCATCAGAGCTAGCTCGTGGATCTCTGCCCTCTTCCTAGGGCAGAGATCGGCCTTTCTGCCTTAAGTGGCACCTCTGGCAGGGAACGCCTTGCATGACCTATGACAGCGAGACCCTTGCTCAACGCCATGAAGGGTAAAGAGTGCTGGTTGCCTGCTTTCTCTGGTCCATCCATATTAAAAGCTTTAGTTCTACTCAGGATGCCTCCCAGGGAAACGTAGTGCCCACAGTTCAAGGTGTAACCCCAGGTTAAGTGTTCCCCAGGTTAAGACTGCCCACCACCTGCCCTGAGTGGTGGCTCACATGTACCACGAGGCAGAGGTGGGGGTGCTGGCAGGAGAGGGAAGGTTGTTTTCTTCCAAGTTTTCTTTCCTGTTCTGTTTCTCAAGAAGATGCCTGTTCTCAGAAAAGTCAGACAGTATAGAAATATGTGCAGAAGAAAATTTAAATTCCTCAAATAATTCCATCCAAAGAAAGCCATTGTCAGTCTTTTGGTGATCTGTCTTGATGTTTCTTTCTTTCTTTCTTTTTAAAGATTTTATTTATTTGAGAGAGAGAGCACAAGCAGGGGGAGAGCGGTAGGCAGAGGGAAAGGGAGAAGCAGGTTCTCTGCTGAGCAGGGAGCCTGATGCGGGGCTCCATTCCAGGAACCCGGTATCATGACTGAACCAAAGGCAAATGCTTAACCAATTGAGCCACCCAGGCGGCCCTTATTACTATTTCTATGTGGCTCTATTGGTGCAGAGAGAATTTTGCCTACATGAATCTCACTGTTCACACTTTTTGCAGTCCACTTTTTCTCCATGCACAGAATATCTTTGAAGGTCTTTGCATATCTGTTCTTTTAAAACAAGAGCTTTCCTCTGCGGCTGCGTGGTATTCCAGTATACTGATACTAGTGTGATTACAAGGACTGTGTGCACTATACGGAGGCGTCATTGATGGGACCCCTTCTCCAAGGGCTTTCTTCAGGGTTTCAGCTTGGAATCTGCCATCTCCTGGGTCCCAAGTCGCCTTGCTCTAATGTTGTGGATTCTCTCTTGTGCCCTTCAGCGGAGAAGCTGCCCCACGCTGCCTTCTACCAGTCGTCCACTCTGCAGAGCACCTGAATAAGCCCCTGTTCCATCCCAGGCACTGGGCACAATGAAAGCCATTGGTCCCACCACAGCCTGAACACCTCCAGTGTGCAGAGTCATTGATGGGTCCCTGGTTGAATGTAGGAGGGAGTGGTCCTTGCCATGGGGAGACCCTGGACTGATAGAGGAGGCAGGGCCCGCACCTCCAGGGAGCTCCCCTGTCTTGGCAGAGGAAACTGAACCCTTGCTTTGTAGGCTTACATTGACTCCATGGATCTCATGCTGGGGAGATCAGATTTCCAAGTCCTGGGGCTGTGACTCTGGTTGGGACCCAAAGAAGGACATTCCATCTGGGACTTGAGCACTTAATGCCCAGCTCCAGTCCCTGGGGTGGGACACGTCTGCTCCCTGCTGGAGGAGCCAGTGTTGAGCCCCCTTCCCTCCCCCCTTGCTCAGACATCATCTGGCTACATGTGCGGTCCGAAGGCCAGTGGACAAACAGGCTATATGAATCGTTCAAGATGTTGTGCCCCATGGACTGTGGCTCTGGACAGCTGTCAAAGAGTCTGAAGAGGAGAAGGAGCCAGAGGAGGCCCCAGGTAGGTGGCTTTGGTGGAGGAAGGGTCCACCATGGAGACAAACCCCACAGGGACCATGTTGCTATCTCCTTGGCTGGTGAGTATCCATCACTGGGCAGCTGCTGTATACACCTGCTGAACAGCCACACAGAGTGAACCAGCTGTGAACTAACTATGTGATCCAAGAGCCCGATGTCCTCCCCCAGGACCCCAGGTCCTCCCCAGGCCTCCTTCAGAAGCCGGGGGGCAATGGAAAGGGAGAGGAAATTGATACTAAGCTAGTAGATCAGAAAAACCTGCCTCCATGTCTCTGCTCCAGCATGTTCTAACTGTACAGCCTTGCACACCCTTTGGCCTCACCAAGCTTTATCGTATTCATCGTATTCAACTGGAGGAGGCCCCCATCCTTGGCCTCCCTTGCTCAAACGATTCTTTTAAAGGACCGAGGATGGAATGGATGCAGGTAAAGTACTGAGCTGACCAGACAGCAGGGTCCCCATGGACCCCCCCCCCCCCATCGTCCCCGTCCGCAGCAGCAGTGGCACCATTGTTATCTTCTGAGCCCCGATGAAACTCACAAAGCCGGCAAGTTGCCAGTGTCTGGAATGAATGCAGGCTCTGGGAGGTTTTGGAGGAATACAGCGAGATCACAGTAAAAAACAGACAAAGGAGGCTGGAGGTGTCTGGACACAAAGCTAGTAGACAATACCACTCAGCTGGGAGACGTGTTAATACGGGGAAACCCTGCCCAGGGTCAAAGGAAAAGAAGTCCCGGGCCTGGCTCAGCCCTGCCATGCCCTTGTGGAATTTGAAGTCCAAGCGAGAAAATGAGGCAGAATTCTGCCAATCCAGACCAGAGGCAGGCATCCCTCCCGAAAGATGCAAAGCTTTGGGAAATGAACGGGTAGGTGGAAACAAGCAGGATGTTCTCTGGACAGAGGAAGCTGGCTTTCCAAACCAGGTGACTCCTGCACCTCAGGAAACAGTGAATAGATTCATGAAAGGCTGTGTTTCTTTGGGACCTCAGGCACCGCCACTGAAGAATAAATTGGCACAATCTTTCTGGCACGTGGTCTGGCCACATGTGTCAGTCTATTAAATATGTGGACCCACTGGCCCTGCATTTCCATTTTTAGGACTAGTTAATTGGAGAGTTGCACAAGAAGTGCATTAGTCACCGTTTTCATTCATTCACTGAGCAAATATTTATCGAGCACAGCACCTACGGTTTTCTAAGGACTGTTCTAAGGTGCTGAGGATCTGTCAGTAGGCAAAACTGACACAGTCCCTGCTTACCTTCTGGCAGGAGAGACAGACAATAAACAAACAAAATACATGCATAATGTGTCAAGTGAAACTAAATGCTATGAAGAAAAATAAATCGGGGGAGAGGGATAGAGACGGGAAAGGTGCTATTTTATACATGGTGGTTGTTAACAAAAATGAGAAAATGGGAATACTTGAAATGCCCAACAATAGGGGTGTAGCTAAATAAATTACTGGTTACCTTGTTCAGGGAATGGTATGTTCCTTAAAAAAGATTATGTAACTGCATATGCATTAGCATGGAAAACTAGTAAAGATGTACTAAGTGGAAAAGGCAGGTTAGAAAGTGGTATGTTTCATTTATGTAAGACTGTGTGCGTGCGACTGTGTGTGTGTGTGTGTGTGTGTGTTTAAGTAAGTAAAAGTCTGGAAGGACCTAGAAAAATGTTTAGAGGAGCGCTATTCTGCTTTATTCAGGGTACTTTTTCACTTTATTCTTGCACGTACTATAACACGGGAATCTCTACAAACTAGCATGTATTGATTTCATGTTTTAAATAACAAAGCAGTTTCCACTTTGAAACAAAACAGAGCTTGCCCAGCCAGCCCATGCATTCAGGAACCTCGGCACAGGGAGCAGTGGCCTTCAGCAGGGACGTCACCGTGGAGCTGACCTCCTACAGGCCCAAGGGAACTCCACAGCAGGGAGACCAAGGCGTGGTAGGCACGGGGACTGAGGAAGGGGCTCCAGCCCAGCGGGGAGCCCCAGCCCATCTGGGCCCAGTAAGGCTGCGGAAACTGGGGCTGGAGGCGGGAAGCTGGGGTGTTTTTCTCCCAGGGGTGGTGAGTCCTTGGAACTTGGGAGAGAGGTCCTTAAGGGCAAGCCACACACACGAAACGCACAGGACATGGTGTTCCCATAACCAGGCGTTGGCGCACCCCCTTCAGAACTTTTGCCAGTCTCTCCCCACTGAGAATCTTTCCAACCTAGCATCTCTCTTTACTCCCCAACAACACTTTTGTTGGGTCCGTTATCAAAGGAACGAGACTGAGACAAGGTGAAAGTTATGCAAAGCCTTATTCTATGCCAAGCATTAGAAGTCAGACTGACCGGCCAGGGCTGCCTCCAAAGAGAGCGACTTTGGTCTAAGCCCCTTGGTCTTACAGGCTAGTTTTTATAGGGCACAATCACAGACATTTACATATGTGGCTTTGGCTGACTGGATGTCTCCTATCTGTGTTTTAGTAACGGTTACCTGGAACTGATAGTAGTAACTGCTGAGGCATTTATTAAACAACAAAATGGCCTTGTTTTAGGTATGTGTTTTAGCAACGGTTACCCGGAACCAGTATCAGTAACTGCTGAGGCATTTATTAAACAACAAAATGGCTATCTAGACAACATGGCAATGAAATGGCTACCCAGGCAACAAAATAGCTATCTAGGCAACACGGAGTCACTCTGGCTAAGCAGGCCCCGCAGGCCCTAGGGGTTTAACAGGTTTTAACGTGGAATTGGCCCCAACAACTTTCAACTTCATTGTATCTAAAAGGCTGCTTGAGATGGCTGCTTTAATGGCAAACTAGTAGCATGTGCCATCATTGGAAGATAACTCTAGAAGTAAAAATCAATAAAAACCCATGTGACTCCATTCTTGTCCAATGTTCCTGCCTGGTCATGCTCCGAGCCTGAAGCTGAGATCCACTCCTCCTCTTTCTCTCTTGGACTCTCTCTCATACTCTTTCTCTTTCTCACTTTGTAAAAAAAAAAAAAAAAAAAGGTGGGACTGGTGAGTGTTGCATGTCAAAGATCACTAACCATGATGTAGGGTTTCTCCTTGCAATCGGGAGTCTTGAAGGACAGTAGCATTTGTCCAGAGCACCTCTGACACCAGTAGTTCAAGTCTGACACTGTGGGGGATGCAGCATGCAGGGGACCCCCCCCCCCAAAGAAGCAATGTGCCGTCATGGGATGAGCCTTGGACAGTCAGTGGGAGACCCAGATCTACCCTGAGCTCTTTGGGAACTGCGGCAGGTCATCCCCATGCTCTGAGACCACGTTCCTCCTCAGTGAAATGAGGATTTTCTCTGGATGATTATGAAGGTTGCTCCTAACTCTGCCTTCCAGCACCAGACAAAGAACTATCCAGGCTCCTGAGGACTGTTTGGGGTGGGGGTGGGGGGGATCTGCTTGCTTCACCTTTGGGAAGGAAATCCCCTAACCTCCCAGATCCAGTCTGCTTTGTGCTCAGGCCTGGAGCAGTCAGGCAGAGCAGACAGAGGAGGCCTGCTCCTTGCCCTCAGTGGCTCCCATCAGCAGGCCCAGAACAGGGTCCCAAGGGCAGGGTGGAGCTGAGAGCCAGGCCAGCCCAGGCTTTTCTGGCTGGTGCATCTGGATAGAGCTTCAAGGGGCAGCAGCTGCTTCAAGTGAACTGGACTCTGAAGGCTGCACAGGAACTTGCCTGCTGAGGAAGAGGAGAGGGTGTTCTAGGTCAAGGGAAGAGAATATACAAAGCCAGCGGTGTATCAGAGACACAAAAGTTATAAGAGTGGCTGGAGACTGGGGGTGAGTGAGTGTTCTCTGGGCACTCCCGAGGCTGCCTTGTATTGGACCACAAGAGCCCATCCTTAGATTTTCAGGAGCTTTAAGAGCCAGTCATGAGACACAGTTATTACATTGGAAGCCATGATGGCAGCATTTATACCAGAAATCTCCAGACACTACCAATCAGTGATTTTGTGATGTGTTCTTTTTTGGAAGAGTCAGTTTATCAGCACATCACTGACATTCTCCCTTAGAAGGGCTCCCTGGAATGCCTAGGGCAGATAAAAAAATACAGTTCCCTTTTTGTAGAGTTGTTTAGACCAACAAGGGCTGGGTTGCCTCTGAGAATTGCCTGATCCGCCCACAGCTCTCTGCTCCCCGCAGGTCTCTGAGATGTCCTCTGAGAACCACCTGCTTTGTAACATCAAGGTAAGAGGGTCCAGTGGGTGGACATGCCCCCTGCTGCAACCAGAGGAAAAGAAGCCCCAGGTACCCCCGTTCTCCAAGTCCCCAGGCATCCAGAGAAGGGGACCAAACCCATCCCTTCACAGCTCTGCCTTCTCACATCCCTCACCAGCTCTGCCTTCTCACATCCCAGGGGTCTCCCAGACTTGTGCTCTGAGCACTACAGTGGGGGCCACTTAGGCCCAGGTGACTGCCTGCATGTAACGGGGGGGTTCCAGCTCTCCAGGCACCCAGTCCTCTCTTTCCTGAAACGCCCTCCCGTTCACAGTGCTACATCAGCGGCCCCTACGGAACCCCCACCCGCAGGATCTTTGCCTCTGAGCACGCGGTACTCATCGGGGCGGGCATCGGAATCACCCCCTTTGCCTCTATCCTGCAGAGCATCATGTACCGGTGGGTGGACAGGCTGCCACCCCTCCCTGCCTGCCTCCTGGGGCAGCGTCCCAAGAAGCACCCCACTTCTTCCCTCCCCCTTGCTCCTTCCTTCTCTCCTTGCACCCTGTTTTCTCTTTCCTCCCCGGTCCCTCCTCTCTCTCTCTTTTGGCTCTCAATCCTCCCCTTCCTCATAGGGTGGGCCCTGCCACCTCACCCTTTTCCCCCATCCCTTGTACTGTTCTTTGGTCTGAGAAGTCTCATATCCGCCCCAAATCCAAAATCACTCATTGACTCTCCTCAGGCACCAGAAGAGGAAGCACATTTGCCCCAGCTGCCAGCACTCCTGGATGGATAGCATCCAGGATGAGGACATGAAGCTCCGCAAGGTAAGCACTGCCTCCTCCAGGCAGGCCTCTGGACCCTCTCCCCTGGAAACCTCCCTGACCAGAGTGAGCTCTCCTGTGCAGATGCAGGGGAGAGACAGATGACTCTCCCTCCTGCTTGGAATGGCTGGTCCCTGTGCTTCCCTCAACACCCCATGTCCTCCTCGTGCCTCCCATGTGTCCAGGCCTCCACCTATCACCTCTGAGAGGCATTCTGGGCCCTGAAGGTAGAGTTCCCCTAAAGACCTTGGAACCTAAAAGTCAGGCAGCTGGGATCCAGTTATAACCTTGACGTGTGCTAGCCATCACCTGGTGGTGGTTTTAAAAATGAAAATGTTTGCCTTTTGAAAAATGCATTATTTCCTATAGGTCACTTAAAAGAGCTTGTAGGGGGAAAATAAGTAATGTCCTTCTGCCTTCTTCGTAAGCTTAATATTTCAGCACACTGCTTGCTATTAACAAGAGGCTATTATAGAAAGCCCTGACCTGCCAGTCAGGGACTTGGGTCCTGATTCCATGCTGCTCTGTGACCTGGGCAAGGTTCCTACCCCTGCAAGCCTCCATTTTCCCCTCCATTAAATGGGGATGATAGCGTGTGCCCTGACCTCACGGAAGTGGTCATCTAGGCGCTGGGGATCACAGATGTGAGCATGCCCTGAACGAGGCAGGGCCAGCCCTGAACAGAAAGACCCCTCTCCCCAGGTGGACTTCATCTGGATCAACCGAGACCAGCGGTCTTTTGAGTGGTTTGTGAGCCTGCTGACCAAGCTGGAGATGGACCAGGCTGAGATGACCCAAGAGGGTAGGAAAGGGACAGGGCCTGAGGAGGATGGCAGCAGGGTGGGGGTTCGGGCTCGGGGTGGGGGCAGGGGGTTTAAGACAGTGTTTAAATGTATTCTATTTCTATCAAAAATGTGGAGGAGAGAGGAATGGTTTTTCTTCCACCACTAAAATGTAACATTTACAAAACCAAAAAAAGAGGAGAAGTTATTCATAATCCCATCTAGCTATGCAAACTATTCCAGGCATTTTAAAGGATCTCCTGCTGTTTTTTTCTTATTTACATTTACAAAAATATATATCCTTTTTTTCTAATTTCCCTCTTTTGTGGTATTTCTTTTAATTCGCAATGAGCACTTGAAAATTTATCTTTTTTTTTCTAAAGATTTTATTTATTTGACAGACAGAGATCACAAGTAGGCAGAGAGGCAGGCAGAGAGAGAGGAGGAAGCAGGCTCCCTGCTGAGCAGAGAGCCCAATGTGGGGCTCGATCCCAGGACCCTGGGATCATGACCTGAGCCAAAGGCAGAGGCTTTAACCCACTGAGCCACCCAGGCGCCCCCTGAAAATTTATCTTTTTAAGATTTTCTATTTATTTATTTGACAGAGAGAGACAGTGAGGGAGGGAATATAAACAGCGGGAGTGGGAGAGGGAGAGAAAGAAGCAGGCTTCTGGCTGAGCAGGGAGCCCGACACAGGGCTTGACTGCAGGACCCTGGGTTCGTGTCCTGAGCCGAAGGCCGACATTTAACAACTGAGCCACCCAGATGCCCCCCACTTGATGAAAATTTAGATTCCCTGAGTCTCATCCCAGACTTCCAAATCAGGATCTCTGAGAGCAGGGCCCAGGAACGTACATCTTATTATTGTTATTATTATGCATTTGAGAAAAAGAGAGAGAGAGAGAGCAGGGTGCAGAGGGAGAGGGGGAAGCAGAATCCCTGCTGAGCAAGAAGGCCAACACAGAACTCGATCTCGGGCCCCTGGGACCATGACCTGAGCCAAAGGCAGCTGCTGAACTGACTGAGCCACCCACGGGCCCCTCCCCAGGAATGTACATCAGATGACTCTTATTCACACGTTCTTTTCTTTTTTTTTTTTTTTTTTTTTTAGCTTTTTTTAAGGGATAATTTACATATGATGACATTCACCAATACAAGTTTACAGTAAATACAATGACATTACGACACATATGTACAACTGTGTAACCACCACCACACTCAAAACATGGAGCATTTCTATCCACACCCCCAAATTTCGCTCATCCTCCTTTGCATCAACGCCCTGTCCCCTTTTGCAGCTCCCTGCACCATCTGATCTGCTTTCGATCACTATAGTTTTGTCTTTTCTAGAATCTCCAGTAAGTGGAATCATATGACAGTCACAGTTTTCTAACTTCTTTCACTTAACATAATATCTTTGAGACTTACCCATGTTGCTGCAGGTATTAGAAAATAGTTAATCCCTTTGCTGTTTTGTGGATATACCACAATCTGCTTTGCCCTTCACTTGTGAATAGATGTTATTTCCACTTTTATTTCCACATTTTGGCCATTCAGAATAAAGCTGCTCTGCATATGTGCACATAAGTCTTTGTGTGGATGTATTTGCTGGGTAGTGTGGTATGTGTTAAGTTTAATTGTATAAGACGCTGCCAAACCAGTTTTCCAATTTCTGTGTTTCCATCCGTAGTGGATGAGAGTTCCAGTAGCTTTTCAACCTTGCCAACACTTGATCTCAGCAGTGTCTTTCATTTTGGCCATTCTAGTGGGTATGTAACAGTATCTCAGTGTGCTCTTAATTTGCATTTCCCTAAGAACGAATGACAAAGATAGAAGTGCTCCCTCAGACTCCCCGCTCAGCGTGGAGCCTGACGCAGGGCTCGAGCTCACGACCCTGAGATCACAACCTGAGCTGAAACCAAGAGTTGGATGCTCAACTGACTGAGCCATGCAGGTGCCCCTCCAACATCAGTTTTTAATGTACATAATCTGCCAGTAGAGACGAACAGGTGAAGAGGCATAGGTAGTGATTAGGGCTGCATGCTCGGTATTTTTCCTAATGAGATGGCCACCCATAAGTGTAGAGAATGGTCTAAGGTACAGGTTAAACAGCTTAGCATGTATGAATTACTTTCCTGTTTGGTCCCTTCTTTCATACTTCATCATACTTGTGAATGTCCTCCTCCAGCCCCACAATCGTCCCTTCCCTGTCCCCGAGTGTTGCTGCCTATGCTTTGTGCTAAGCCAAGTCTTAGTCTGTACAATGGCGTGTTTCTCTGTGTTCATCATAGTCTTCACAGGACATCTTCATGGAACACTGAGGTTTTGTTCTGTGTTTTAAAGTGAATCTGTTAGAATCGTTGTTGTGTTTTACTTACAGAATAATTAATATAAGGAGGGATAGTTTTAGGTATGTTTCTAACTTTAGAGAATTGGCAGGGGATGGGGTATTATGCTGGTTGAGTTCAGTGGAACCGGATCTTGTTTGGCTGTTTAATTATCCTAAGGCTGCCATGAGTGAATTAAAATTCCATGATAAATAGTTTATAAGTTCAAGCAATCAAACGTGGTTTTTTTTTTTTATAAGAAACATTCAAACAGATGTAGTTTAGAATAACAGACGTTCAAAGCCCTAAAGCACAAGTCAACATGTTTGACACAGAATTGGTAAACTCTAGAATGTCGCAATGAAGCTCTTCGCCTTTTCTTGTAAATAACAATTTTAGCAAATATTTATAGAGCCTCAAATTCATTCTAAATGCTTTTATGTACATTAATTTATTAGAAACTCAATTTATGAGGACTAGCTAGGGGGGAAGTTTATATTTCATTTAAATTTCCTGGTTACTGGTATATAAATATTTGCTATTTGCTTCTTCGTAATCTGTGTAAACAAAGGATAACAGCAAACCTGGTGCTTTGTAGTCTCAAAGCCACTTGAGTCAACAACTTTATTACCTCAAATTTCTTCCTGGGTTTTTCATGAACTACAACAGAAACCTGTGACTTCTGATTTCAACTCTAATTATTTACCAAGGTTTGAGTTCAAGAATCTGTGGCTTATTGCTTTTAATTTCTACAGCTTAAGCTTCAAATATTCTGTTTTGAGTTTGAATCTTTATTCTATCCCATAGTAACTCTCAAAACTTGGGGACATTATTTGACGGCTTTGCTTTGACTGACTAATGGCTAATGTGGGGACATTATTTGACTGCTTTGATTTCCTCATGCGAAAAATATGAATGGAACTAGTACCCCCCTCACAGGGTTGTCATGAGGAGTCAACGAGATCATCTGTGCAGCACATGGAACTGGAGCTTAATAACTGCTCAGTAAAATGAGCAGCAGCAGAAGAAGTAATTGTAATAGTAGCAGTAGTAGCAACAGTAGCAGTAGTAGCAATAGTAGCAGCAGCAATAGTAGTTGTAGCAGTAGTTGTAGTAGAGGTAGTAGCAATTGAAGTAGCAGCAGCTGTAGTAGCAATGGTAGTAGTAGTAATAGTAGTAGTGGCAGTACTAGCAATGGTAGTAGTAGTAATAGTAGTAGTGGCAGTACTAGCAATAATAGTAGCAGTGGTAATATAAGTAGTAATGGTAGAAGTAGCAGTAGTACCAATAGTAGTAGCAGTAGTGGCAATATTAATAGCTGTAGTAGCTATAGTAGTGGTAGCTGTAGTAGTAATAGTCATAGTAGAGTAGCTATAGTAGAAATAGTAGCAGTAGTAGCATTAGCAGCAGTAGTAGTAATATTATAGTAGCAATAGCTATAGTAACAATAGTGGCAGCAGCAGTTACAACAGTAGTTGTAGTAGCACTAGTAGTAATGGTGGTAGTAGGTGTAGTAGCACTAGTCATAGTAGCAGTAGTCATAGTCATCAAAGTAGCTATAGTAGCAGTAGCATTAATATTAGTAGCAGCAGTAGTAATAGTAGCAGTAGCAGTAGTAGTAATTAAAATCGTAGTAGTGGTAGCTATAGTAGCAATGATAGTAGTAGCAGTATTTAGTAGTAGTAGTATTGAAGTAGTAGTAGTATCAGCAGTATTTAATGTAGTAGTAGTAGTAGTATTTAAGTAGTAGTGGTATTTAATAGCTCTACAATGAATGGTATGTCAGTGGTCCACCATGCTCCTGCTATTGGACAATGTATTTGTTCTTATTCTCCACTATCATATATAAAGCTGCAATTAATATATTTGTGTACATAGTTTATTTCCTTCTTTTGGATGATTCCTTTAAGAGAGTGTCCCAGAGATAGAGTGACTATCTCAAACACAACAGTTCTGGCAGGGGTGGAAACCATGTCGGGCCATTCTCCAGAGCTCCTTCTTCTCCCTCTTACCACAGGGTCGTTCTCCCTGGTCCCCTCTCTGGGGGTTAAGGACTCTGAGGGAGGGGAAGAAGGGTCAGGGCTCTCTCAAGTTAAGTGGTATGTGAAATGAAATCTATTCTCCCTCCTAGGGCCATTTGCATTTTAACAGTGACTGAGACCTCGAGCCAAAGGAAAAGGGAGCTAATGGCAACATATGAAACAATAGAGAGCCAGCCGGGATGGCAGGGATCCTTTAGTCCTGGGAGAGGAGAAGGATGGAGTGATCATCCGCTCACAGCCCCAACGTCCCAGATCAGGCCCCATCATCTCTGGCTTGGACCAGTGCCCAAGTGGAGGATGGTATCGCCAGCCTCTTCTCTGTCGTGGCCCACATGGAAAATGATACATTAGTCTGCCAGATCAGGGAAAATGGAGTAAACTGCTTGAGCACAGAGGGGCCTACCAGGGAGCTCAAATTGCCCTGCAAGCCGAAGGGATCCAGATCTTAGCAAACCCGTCCCACTACAGGCGTCCCACTGTGTCCAGGCCTGTGTCCAGGCAGAGCCAGGCCAGCCTCTGCCCTGTCCCTCCTGCCCTCTGGCTCCCCTTCCGGGATGCTGTTCTCACCCTGCCACACCCGACTCTGATACCCGCTACCTGCCCCCCATTTGTCAGCTGGGCATTCAAGGCCCTTTCCCTGCCAGCCTCAGTGTGCGTCCGGTCTCCTCTCTCTAATCTCCTGTTGCTCCCGTTCAAGGCTCCTGTATTCTAGGTGGGCAGTCATGTCACTCCCCACGAGCATCGCATCTCTTCTAGCCTCTCACTCTTGGCTCATCTGCCCCCCTCCTCAGGATGCCCTCCTTTCGCGCATCCCACCCTAGCTTTGAACCGTGCCCCTCTTCCGAGACCTGTCCCAATCCCCACGGTCCCAGAACGCCCCTCGTCTGCTGCAGCCATTCTCTGTAGCTCGGTACCCTTTGCCACCTGACCCCTTCATTCAACCCTTGACCCTTTGGTCTCAGCTTTTCGGCCGTGCCTGGCCTGTGTCCCCAACCAAATGGAACAGACACCATGAGGTGTGACAGGGCATGAGCTTCGGAGCCCAAGGACTGCCATGCTCTCCTGGAATGGGTTTCATTCCACCTTCGAGTCCTGAGGTGGCCGTGGGGTGCAGGCCGGACTGTGGATACAGTCACACTGTGCGCCTGGCTCAGAGCAGGCCCCACTCCAGCAGTGGGCCAGCTTTCCTTCTAAAGCGCTGGTGGACCGAAGGCGTGAGCCCGGAGCCCTCATGGTCTCACTCCAAGCCCCAGGGCCAGGGGCTGACATCGTGCCTGGTCCCCATTACGGGCGCGAGCCCCTCAGTGCCGCCTTTGCTTCCCACCACCCAGACCCCTTCCTGGAGCTGCACATGTATATGACCTCTGCACTGGGCAAGAATGACATGAAGGCCATTGGCCTGCAGATGGCTCTCGACCTCCTGGCCAAGAAGGAGAAGAAGGACTCCATCACGGGCCTCCAGACACGCACCCAGCCTGGGCGGCCCGACTGGAACAAGGTAAAGGCCAGCGACAGCCCCACCGCCTGCAGGGACCACTGGGGCAGAGAGCCTAAGGGCAGTCGCTGGGAGACTGAGGACGAGCAGCTAGGGACCAAGCATGAGGCCAGGGGCCAGGATCCAACCAGGATCACTGGCAGCATGGCTGGATCTCTTTGTTCCATCATTGGACTCAGTTTCCCCATCTGTTCTGCGAAGAAGTTAGTCAGTTTGACCTCCTAGGCCTCCCCCAGCCCTGACTCCCTGGGAATCGGGGTCAGAAGTCCTGAGTAGACGGGATCTTGGGGAAGCACCAAGTCCAATCCTTCTCAGTACAAATGGAAATACTGAGGCCCAAAGGAACAAAAGTTTGCAGTCTTTATTTTGTTTCTTAGACTGGTTTTTAGATTCTCTCCCCCCCTGAGTACTTGCCAGTCAGAGGACCATTTGTGTAAGGTATCAGAAGTTACTGCTTTTCAATCCATGGGCAATGATCATGCCCAGAGAGTGAGGGAACAGGACACCACTGGTGCTTGGGCGCCAAGGAGGGCTTTTGGCAATGGCCTCCGTAAGCAGAATTTGGGGTGGGAAAGGGTCTTCACTGAGGCAACGGCTGGAGTTTAGGAAAAGAGACATTTCAGTGGAGGCATGTGACCGAGGGAGGACTAGCAGGATGTCCGGACAGTCAGAGTTCAGTGTGCCCACGGGGCCCTGTCGCTGTCCCCCAACAGCACAGTCTCCCTGCAGATATGCTCCGGGAATGGAGGGCCTGGGTCTTCTGGTCCAGCCCCTTCCTGGGGTCTGGGTCAGGTTAGGGGTAGAGTAAGTGCCCCCCGCCCCAAAAGAATGCATGTTGGACCCTGCACTCCGATGCCATGCAGCTGTACCTTGCAGTTCCTCATGGGGATGGAGGGACATCGCTGCCAACCCATTATGTAGTCATAATGTCACACCCAGCTGGGTGTGTCCCTGAGCGGGTCCACAGGCTCACTCCCCTCCCTCTGCTCTCTCCTACCCCGTGTGGGCTCAGGTGTTCCAGAAGGTGGCTGCTGAGAAGAAGGGCAAGGTGCAGGTCTTCTTCTGTGGCTCCCCAGCCCTGGCCAAGGTGCTCAAGGGCCACTGTGAGCAGTTCAGCTTCAAATTCTTCCAGGAGAACTTTTAGCCTCATCTCTCCCAGTGCTGCCCAACCCACACTGCCAGCCAGCTTGACCATATGCTCCCATGCCCCACAGAGACCGGCCTCAGAGGACCCACCTTGTCCCACTCCACCCCCAGAGAAGGAGCGGCCAGGGGCAGGTGGACTTCCTTCAAGACCCCGGGAAAAGTGGGGTGCGTTCCGGGTTTTGCTGAGAAACTGACCAGGCCAGAGGCCAGCGGCTCCAGAAGGAAGTACAGAGGGGGCCACTGCCCCTCCAAAAGTCCTCTGAGGGAGGCTTCCCCTACAACAGTGGTCCCACACCTGCTTAATCACCACAGTCATTCGGGATTTTATCCCGACATTTTCTTATGAAAATTTTCAAACATAAAGATAACTAAAAGAATTGTACAGTGGATGGTTACCCAGTTGCTGGATTCCTCTGTTAGCGTTTTGCTATATTTGCTTTTCTGCATATTTTCCATCTATCCCTCTCTCTATCTATCAGTGCCCCTTGTTTTTCTGATGTATTTTAGAGCATGTTTTGTCACTCCCTGCAGTGGAGAAGTTAGCTAAGAGGGTGTCCTGACTTAGGGCTGGGGTATGCATTGGGAATGCGCCAAAGTCATTTGGAAAGTTGGCAGAGCGGAGTCCGTTTAGCATAGTACTTCTCTGTCTCTCTGTCTGTCTCTCTCTCTCTCTCTCTCTGTTCACCTAGAATGTTGTATCACGCAGACAGTGGGAGCAGATAGAGGAACTTGAATACAGATTCTAAAATCCATTAAGGGTCCACATGTTTGACTTAGGATCACACAAGTCCTAAGGCTTTCTCGCCAGACATACTCCAGGTAGCCACTGGAGGGCGCTGCGGAACCAGAGATCTTGGAGGTTTTGCTTGCTGGGAGGGAGGGGTTCCTGAGCTGCAGGGAATCCAAGACCCGCCAGAGCAGACTGTGCCCCACCCTGAAGCCCTGGCTCTAGGCAACACCTCGAGGCCCAGACGTGGGTGGATCTGTGAAGTCAAGAGAATTCGTTTTCAAGATCGGAGTTCTCTAGCTGCCGTTCCCTAACAGCCCCTCACAGATGCACATACAGACCCTCTCCCTACCATACCCACCCCCCCATGCCTCCCACCCTGGACCCACTGTCCAGGTTCTGGGGCTTTCCAAGTTTCCATCTGTAAGGTCAGCATAGGCCTGGCTGAGCATAGGTCCAGGCTCTGCCCTGGGGCTCTGCCACCTCTTATCATTGGAGGTGCAGGATCAAATGTGGGGTCTGTCCATCTGGATATTGCCTGGATGTCCAGATGGGGGCCCTGCCACCATCAACAAGAGAAACAAACGCATCCGTATGGCTGACTGACTTTCCTCCTTAGACATTTGTGGGTCTAAGAGGGCTAAGGAGGGCACACAGAAAAGGAACAGAAGGTTGGGCGCCTGGGTGGCTCAGTGAGTTAAGCCGCTGCCTTCGGCTCAGGTCATGATCTCAGGGTCCTGGGATTGAGGCCCGCATCGGGTTCTCTGCTCAGCAGGGAGCCTGCTTCCCTCTCTCTCTGCCTGCCTCTCTGCCTACTTGTGATCTCTGTCTGTCAAATAAATAAATAAAATCTTTAAAAAAAAAAAAGAAGAAGAAGAAGAAAGAAAAGGAACAGAAGGAACACAGGCTAACTACAGATAAAAGGTGCATTATGTGAATGTGAGCTCCCCACACTGTCAGCTCCCCACAGCCAGGCCTGCAGCCCCAGAATCTAGCACATAGGGAGCGGCAGTAGGCCTACCCCACATGTCGACTCCCACAAGGCACAGGTCCTACATAACTGGAATGATCCTTGGGAAGGAAAGGTCCTCTGCACATAGCTGTCATTTTAATCTGGGAAACCAAGGCGTGAACTCGAGCCCACTGAAGGAATCCCTTGGCCAGGCTCCACGAGGCTGCTCTGCTCTGAGGACAGCTCTGACAGAGGCAGCAGGTGCTCCTGAAACCCTGAGACAGGCCCACCCAGACCAACAACACGCCAAGAGCCCACAAGCGTTTTCGGGTAGGGAGGGTGACAACCAGTGGCAATGGTGCGAGGTGTCACAGTCTGGCAGAGTCAAGATTAGGGAGGGATTAGAGACAAGACTGGCGGTGGGCGGACACCTTGGAGACGTGTGGAGAAAGGACCTTTGCTCTCTGAAATCAGGGCACGGGCTGCCAAGTTTGCCTCTGTCCCAGTCAGCTGTGTGACCTTGGGTCTGCCCTGGGACGTCTCTGAGCTGTCGCTTCCTCACCGGTAGGATGAACAGATTAAGGATGAATATTTTTAAGTACTGGTATATGCGTAATCCTTTCTTAAGAAATACGCAAAGAATATATGTTTCTCATCTGTTTGCTTTGGGGAGTGGGAATGGAGGGACAGGGAAAGGGTATTGTTTGAGGGTTGTTTTATTTTGTTTTTCTTTTTATCTTCTACCCCTCTGTAAAGTTTGAAGTTTTTAATGATAAATGGCTGTAGATTTTATAGTTTTTTTTTTAAAGGATGTTAAGTAAAAGGAAAAAGAAAAAAACCTCACATAACCCAAAATAAGCAACACATGTGTATAGAGCAAGGGAAAAATTGGTAGAAATACATTGGAAGACAGGAAACACACCAAACGTTCCCAGTGGTCAACGGCGGAGAAGATAAAGGAGGACTTTCACATGTTCCTCTTTTATTTTGCACATTCGTGTATTACCTTGTAATGTTTCACCTTATGGTATAGGAATTTTACCCCTGGCTCTTCAGGAATTGCTTGAATTTTCGCTCCTAATCTATGTCCTTAGGTTAAGGCCTATATAGTTTTGTGTTTGTTTGTTTTTTCGAGAATAAACAAAATAGATTTGAAGTTACCATTAAGATCCTGAATACTGTTGAACTCCCAAATCAAAGCGTCTGGGACATGGCTGGGCAGTGGGACTGGCCTCTCCAGCTGGGGGCGCTGCTGGGCCTCTGCTGAAAAGGGAGGTAGCTGCGTGCAGGGATTGTGTGCCAGCCCGTCTAAGGAGTAAAGCTGGGCCGCACAGACTGCAGGGGCCCCAGGCATGCAGGAGAAGCTGCCTGCACGGGGCTGGGCACAGCAACAGCCCAGCCTCATAGGCCAGATGCCGGGGACTGGTGAGCTGGGGGCTGGGAGGCTGGGGGTCGGAGAGTCAGGGGGAGGGGGGCACTGTTTCTGCTAAACAAACACTCATCGTAACCAGCCTTCTGACAGATTGATGCATCTTTTTATGATCTGTCTTTACAATATGATGACTCTCTCCTTTTAAAAATAAGATTAATTCAGACAAGACATTTATTTTACGGGGAAATCCATCCCAGGGGGGAAAATACTCAAGCTGACTGGCGGAGATGGCTAGAAGGAGACTTGACTCTGCAGCTTCCAGCTTCCCAGCCCGAGCTGTGTGGAATCGGCCCCAAGTGGGCTCCGTGCTCCCGCCCACGGACCAAGGGGGTCATCTTGAATCATCCCATTTGGGTGTGTGTAGCCTGCTGGAGAAAACAAAATAAAGAAAAATACGTAGTGAGTTTCTGTGTGGCTGGCGAGAAAAGGGTACATTTTTTGCTAAAGAAGTTCTGAGATGCACGCAAATGTGGAGGGATCCGAGTTTTGTATATAAATTAAGCTGTCTTTAAATGCCCCTGACGAGCGTTCAGAAGACATGAATGATTTGTCTCTGTGACTCTGGGACTGGAAAAACGCTATCACCTGGCAGGTGCTTGGCCATGTGTCATGAATGTTTCTGCTGCTATGGTCCCTGTTTCAGCTGGTGGCACGGCTAGGTAGCATTGCCTCTTCTATGTCCTAGGTAGCATTGCCTCTTCTATGACCCCCAGCCAATCACCAAGCCCAGTCCACAGGACATTCTATGGGTTTCTCACATCCATTCCCTTCCCCGCTGGCCCTGCCCAGGTTCAGTCCTCCAACAGCCTTTTGCCTAAACTCTTACAGCAGCGTCCTGGCTGGTGTCCCTGCCTCCAGCCTCTCCCAGCCACTCCACTCCTCTCTCCCACCCCCAACTGTTGCAGATCTAACCCCACATCTTTCTGTTGGATAACTGTCCTTTTGCGGTAATCCAAGCCCTGTAACAGGCACACAGGCTTCTCCCATAAGCTAGGCACTCGGTTAAGATCTGCAGCCCCGTTCTCATTGGCTCTTCCCGGCCTCTTGCGTCTTGCCAATGGCCATCTCTCTCTCTGCGCTCTGAAAATACCATGTAGCAGAACTCCTTCCAGATAGACCGCCTTCACACCTTGGCCTCTGTAGACATGCAGAGCAGCCTTCTCCACCTTCAGACTGAAGTTCCAGAACATTTCCTCACCAGCCCATCTGTGAAGCCGGCCTTGCCTGGTCCCTCTCGTCACAGAATGAACAGCCTCCTCTGTATGATGGCTTGGGACCTACTTCCGCTCGGGCATCTTCTGCAGGTACTTACCTATTTACTAGCCTGGAGACCCCCTCGAGGGCAGGAACAGAGTCTGTCTGTCTGTCTTTTGGCACCTGGTACGTAGCAGGTGATCAGCGAAGGCGTTGGTAAGCTGACAGGACCCCTCGCACCCCCATCTCTCCTTCCTTTCCCTGCCCTTGTTCCCACTCCCCCCAAGGCTAGGAAAACCCTGACATCCTTGCAGGCAGGCAGGATCTCTCCATGAGTAGAGCCAGCCTCCCCCACCTCCCCTTCCTGCCATGCTGGCTGTCCTCCTGTGGGCGGAGGTCAGGTGCAATAGAGACATCCTAGAGGCAGAGAGGCCCATGTGTCCAGCCCCTCCATGAGACAGGGAGGTGGGGCTCGTGGTCCCTGCACCTGTGACCCCTCCTCCCTCCTCTTCTTCCTCTTTTCTTCCTGTAACTCAAAAGAGATGAATGACTTAGAAAGAGCAAATGAATCAGAAATAGGATGAGCAAAAAAAAAAAAAAAAAAAAAAGAGGGTAATTTTGCCAAGTTATTATTCAAAGGCGCTCTTGGGGACCCAGAACGGGAGCAGCCCCATCCATCACCCCGCAGAGCCAGAGCCACACAGGCCAGTGGGAGGAGTGGCCTAGCTGTCTGCAGCAGGATCTGTGTGAGGGAGCAGGTGCCTGAGCGTGTGCAGCCAGGCCAGGAGCCTGGGCCCTCTGCCAGCCATCACAGGGCGGGGCAAAGGAGGCCAGAGGGACACTGAAAGGGGTCAGCCAACCATAAGACTCAGGACAAGGTCCACTGGCCTGCTTTTCTCCGCAGAGACCAGAGCCCCGCAGGCTGCACTCTGGAGGCAGCTCTGGCAAAAGTACCCACAGGGCAGAGGGGACAGTTGGGGGATGGGGACAAGACTCTGGCCTGGGGCCTGCTCTCCTTGGTGTCTCCACCCAGGTCTTTGCTACCCTGGAGGGGGCAGCCACTGCCTTCTCCCACCAGAAGTGGGGGAGGGAGGCTACGTCCCTCTTATCCCTGCATCCCAGGGCTAGGCCTGATGAATGCTCCTTGAGGGAGTGAATGGATGAATGAGAAAATTATTACAGCCCATTGTTTGCTTCTCTTTGTAATTCTTATTATTTTGCCATGATTTTTACCCATAGGTTATCTCTGCATATTAAACTGTCATTATGATCTACTTGGGGGCAAAACCTAAATCTGATTTCTCTCTATGCGAAAGCGCTGCACTCTGCTGGCCTTGGAAAATAAGCATGGATGGAAGGAGGGCGGGGGTGGGGGGTATGAGAGTCTCAGTCCGTGTCCCCAGGGAGGCTGCTGGCCCCCAGGCTCCATATCAGAGTGCATTTTGGTGCCATGAAGTAAACGAGTTTGTTGAATTCCTACCGTTCTGGGTGCTGGAGTTCAACCACGGTCAGAAGGGTCAGGGTCTCCGCTCTCAGTGTCCTCATCTGTAGAATGGGGACAAAATAATAATAGTACCTATTAGATATGACGATGACAAGGATTCAAGGAGTTAATGTGAGCAAGGTGCTTTAAACCGTACTTGGCATGTGGTTATGTTTCAGTAAATGTTGGTTATTTCTGGCTTAGTCTGTTGGGCAGCTATGACAAGATAGTGCAGATTGGATGGTTTATAAATGACACAATTTTTTGCTCACAGTTCTGGAGGCTGGGGGTCCAAGATCAGGGTGTCAGCATGGTTGGGCTCTGCTGGGGACCCCCTTCCGGGTTCTGCCTGCCATCAGGAGACACCTGTTGTCCCTTGTCTTTAGGTTCTTCATGACCAGCCGTATATGGAGGCCTAATAAACACCCTCCCGTCCCACAGAGGACCACCATGCTCCCAGGGGGACAGCAAACACCACCGCCCTACCCCACCTCCGGCCCCTCACATCCCAGGGGAAGCCCTGGCCAGGCCGTGTGGACACAGCTGCAGAGCCCCTCCCTGCTTCCTGTCCCAAACCTGCTGGTTCTGGGCTGTAGGAGGCAGGACGAGATCAAATCATAGTTCCTCCAGCTCGTTAGTGCTGCATTGTGGATTCCGGGAATAATGTATGTTCTTTTCTCCCCTGATTGCTTCTGAAATCTCCTGCCTGTTTATCAAATCTGAGCCACGCTTTACGGCCTCTGCTCCTTGGCTCTGTGCTCCTCTTCTCCAGAAGAGGAAAACGGCAAAATTCTCCCAGGGTTTCTCAATTCAGAGTTAAGGACAAGAAGGCCAGTTTCCAATAGCCCGGCCCCCTGCCCCCAAGTGAGAGGGGAGATGGAGTGGGCTTTAGGGAGGTAGGAGGGCCTCAGAAAGAACCTGGCTCCCCTTACCTGTACTGGATTGAGGCTAATGTCCCAGGAAGGAAAGCCCCTTCCTCGTGCCCTACTCCCCCCAACAAAACCCTGTGGAATCAGCTGAGGTCTGCCATTTGAAAATCACTCATTCATTCATTCATTCATTTATGTCAGAAGCGTTTGTTGAATGGCTGCCTTGTGCCAGGTGCAGTGCCAGGTGACAAGGTGCCAGGTGACAAGGACAATGAAGCAGATGACAGCAGATATCCTCATGAAGTGTTATGATGGCCAAAGGAGGAGGGAACCCAGGTCAGGGTGGGGTGAAATGACCGACCTGGGGCTGGCCTGGGCTGGAGCATCCAGGATGGGTCACTCCCATGGCTGGAGCCTCACAGGGGTGGCTGGAAAGCTGGGCTCGGAGACACAGGGATAGTTGCTCTTCTCTCTCTCTCTCTCTCTCTCTCTCTCATCTCCATACATTCTAAGGGTTTCTTCTTTTCCACGTGTTCTCTCTCTCTGTTATCTCCAGCACAGAGAGGACAAATTTCTTCCATATTGGCTCAAGATCCCACCAAAGCACAAAACTGTTAGTTTCTAGGGCTTCTTAAGGTGTAGGCCCAGAACTGTCTCAGAGCCCACCACATTTTATGGGTTAGAACAAATCAGACCAGCCCAGATCAGCTGTGGAAGGAGGTCACCCAGAATGAGACCATAGGGAGAACCAGTTCACTGGGGAACATCTCTGATACCCACCACCCCCTGACGTAATATCCAGGAGTATTTTACAGGGGCGGGAGCGGGGGTCTGGTTTTCTGAAGTTCCAGGATTTCCAGAAAGACTCAGTTCTTCATCCTCCACATTGTTCTCATCAACACACACACACACACACACACACACAGAAACACTGCCACCCCAACCTGTAAAATTAATCAGCTCTCTAAGATGCTGAAGTATGTTATGTGTGTTATGAAGGAGAGATTAAACACCATCCTTTTTTAGCTGCCTATTTATAAGGTGTCTTAAATACATTATCTCATTCGATCCTGATTGCCATTGCATTTTAGAGATGAAGAAACAGGCTAAGCAATCTGCCCACAATGGTGAACTAGGTCTGTCTAATCCCCAGGCCCTTCCATCATAGCCAAAGGAATGACTAGAGAATGAGGTAATGTTTCTAGTCTGAACAAACAAGGCCCTGAAAGGTAGAATTACCCAGGGTCCCACCACCAGGATCCCGATGCCCCCGTAGAAGGGAACAGACATGAAAGAGAGCCCAGGGCCTTGCACAAAGCAGGTGTCAGGGAACTTGAGCCTGCCTCTCCTCCCCAAACCTGGTTTCACACTCAGCTCACTGTTACCGGCCCCAAGAACGCAGCCTGTGCTGCGTGATGTGGGCATAACTGTGGGCACGGCCCCGTTCTCTGTCTGACCGGGCGGGAAGCCGGAGGGCGAGCCGGAAGGGCTCAGTCCATCCCCATCCCACCTCGTCCTTCGCTGCTCACCTTCCCCAGCAGTCACCTGCGCTTGGAGCAACCCATTCCTGGAAAGCAGAGGAGAGCAACAGATTGAGGCATTGACTGTGTGCGGCCAAGTGATTTATTTTTAATGTGACTAAACAAGACACACACCTGCCTGTGGAAACGTAATCACATGGAATCATCAGGGACTCAGATGGCCGTTGAGGCCAGGAGAAGACAGGGAACAGGAGAGAGAGAAGAGGGGGGAGAAGACAGAAGGGGGGAAGCAGAGAGGAGGCCGGGGGCCCACTCCCTAAAAGTTATGATTCCAACCACATCCGTGAAGCACCTCCAAGTGGGCCAAGGGCCCCCACTTAGCTTCGCTGGTACCTGAAATTTCACAGTTGGACTTTTCCTTCCCGTGGTCTAGTCAAACACAGTATGTCCCCCACTGAAGGGTCCGTGTGACAGCGGAAGGGTATAAAATGACACTAATCAATTTTATTTGGTGAAAAAGAATTTAGAAGATCTTTTACACAAGCAGGGTTCCCCACCCCCTCCCTCCCGGGGAGATGGGTATTAAAGTCTATGGACCAGAGAGGAAATGGGGGGTTGGCTCTGGAGACTTTTCTTTTATAACTTTCTTAATTATCCCAGCAGCCCATCCTGAGGCTCTGCGGTGTTCAGGAGCTATGGGTACAATCCAATACACATGTAACTTCATTCAGTCTTGGCAGTGGCCCTGGGAGTTGTCCCTGCTCTCCAGGTGAGGGCTGCGCAGCCCAGTCTGGCCTGTTGTCTCTCTCAGCCCTCTGAAGTTGAGATCTGGACGCAACAGTTTCTCACCGATTGCCAGTAGCTCCTGGTGGCCACTCAGGATAGTCGTGTCAACAGACTCAAGTGGCAGAGATGGGACATGAATGTCCCATCTCCATTGTCTAACTCCATTTCTCTCTCCAAATATCTAACTCCATTTCTCTCTCACACAGAAATCTAAGCTGGTAAGAAGTCCGGGGAAGAAGGGTGGCTCCATGAGGTGGCCCAGGGATGGGGTCTTTCTGTGTATCTCCTGACCCTCTCTTCACAGGGAAGGAAGGAAGTAGGCCAGCAGTTCCTGTAAGGGCATGACCCAGCTCCACACGATCCCTGTCATGGGCCAGCACTTAGGCACACGGCTCTACGTAGCTGCAAGGGATGCTGGGAAATACGTTCCCGAACCAAGCCAGCTCAGAGGAGGTCTGGTGAAGCTGAGAAAGACAATGACAATAGGGGACGATAAAACAGTTTCTGGCACAAACAGGAATGATCAAAATTAAAAGGGCATACACCACTTGATCCTGTAATTGTAGTTCCAGAAATCTACTCTAAGGGTACAATTCACATAGATACGCAAAGATTATGTATAAGGGCAGTACTGGTGGTTTTAAAATATGTTCACAAATCCTTTGCACTCCTGCCTCCAAAAATGCTGGATTTAGTGACTTGTTTCTGAGGAACAGAATGTGGCCCAAGTGACAAGTTGTGACGTGTGAGCTTAGGTTGTAAGAGGCATCGTTGCTTCTGCTTTGTTCCCTCTTGAATAACTCCTGCGGGGGGATTCCAGCCACCATGTGGTGAGGACACCCAGTCAGCCTTGTGGAGAGGCCCACATGGGGAGAAACTGAGGCTCACCACCAATGGCCAACACCCACTAGCCAACCCTGTGAGTGAGTGTCCCCTCCAGCCCCAGTCAATACCCCGTGACTACAGCCTCAAGAAGAATCCTGAGCCAGAAGCCACTCAGCCAAGCTTCTCCCAGCTTCCTGACAGACAAGAACTGGGATAGATAATAAATATTCATTATGGTTTTAAGCCACCAAGTTTTGGGGTAATGTGCTAGGCAGCAATAAATAACAAATAAAGTAGTCGTCACTTCCTTATTTGTAATAGCAAAATCAAAATTACAAATGCCAGAAATGTCAATAATGAGAGGTAATGAGAGGTTAAAAAACCATGAGAAATCCGCAGATTGGAACAGGCAGCTGCTGGGATGAGATAGGGCTCATGTAGACTGGGGTGCTCTGTGACACCTTACATGAAAATAGCAATTTGCAGAACACTTATGGTATGATCCCAATTATATTAAAAACAAACAAACAAACAAACAACAAAAACAGAACAACCAGGGGTCCCTGGGGGGCCCAGCCGGTTAACATCTGCCTTTGGCTCAGGTCATGATCTAAGGGTCCTGAGATTGAGCCTTGCATCAGGCTCACTGCTCGGTGGGGAGCCTGCTTCTTCCTTTTCCTCTCCCCACTCCCCCACTTGTGCTCTCTCGCTCACTCTCTTTCTTTCTCAAATAAAAAAATAAAACCTTAAAAAAGTGATGTGTACGTGTACACATAGACATAGATGTAATGAAGTCATATCTGTGTGAGCTCAGGCGTGTGTATTCATATCTGTGTGATTGCAGGAACTTCCCTGAGGAACAGGGTTGAGATGCTGCATCCCAAACCCAAGCTGTGAGTCCGCCTGGGAGGAGGGAAGGGGAATGGGCAGGGGCGGGGGGCGACGAGGATGGGGGTACGCTGTGATATTGACATTTTGCCAAGTGATCTCCATCATGTATTATTTCAGCATCTTCCATGAAAAAAAGTTTGTGTATTCCCTGTGTGATGGAACAAGGAAAATCATGACAAGAGACACAGAGGCAGGGAGAAGGAGGACTTGGAAGGAAGCAGACGAGAGGGAGAGGCGTTTCTCAGCGTGTGGGTCTTCACTACAGGCCTCTGGGTCAGAGAGGGGAGGAAGCCTCCCTGTGTCCTTGCCCTCGCTGGGTGAAGGCTGCCAGCCGTGGTGCTCAGGGTGGCCTGGTGAGGAGAAAGAGGACAGGAACTACCTGATTTGGTCCCTCCTTTCCCCTTGTGGGCTTTGAGGTACGGAGGGCAGGCAGGGGTGGGGAGGGGGTCTACACCCAGAAGGGCAGGGCTCAGGCCATGTCAAGTGGCTGAGGGCCATCAGG
Source organism: Mustela lutreola (assembly GCF_030435805.1). Lineage (NCBI taxonomy): Eukaryota > Metazoa > Chordata > Mammalia > Carnivora > Mustelidae > Mustela > Mustela lutreola. The sequence continues at coordinate 55,613,935 of NC_081296.1, forward strand.
GGAGAAGGGGGAAAACGGGTGCCGTGGTGAGCCTGGAGCAGGGAGGGGTATGGGGCACTCTCGCTCCCCCGGGTATTCTGTTCTGCTTGCCCTACGGGGACGGTGGCTGCCCTGGTGTCCCCAGGCTCAGGAAGTCCATGAAGATTCGGCATAAAGTCCTAGGGAAGAATCAGTCCAGGCCTTGGACACAAAACAGAGATGGGAGGTGGGGGCTCAGAGAGGCCCAAGACGATTTGCAGCCCTAGGAGGTCATGGCTTCAGCGAACAAGGAAGCCAAGGAAGCTGGCTTCCAGCTCTGGGATCTGGGCTCTGGGTCACCGCCCTGGTCCAGCCTCCCAACCCAACAACCCGCCTAGGCCTCCACAGGAGAAGGGGCCTGGGGCACCTGGGCTTGCCAGACAAACCCCTTTCTTCCTCCACCTCCCTGTAGGCTGGGTCCCCCATCCCGGCAGCCTCACTGAACCCTCTTCCCTCCACCCCTGAGATGAAACAAAGAGAAAGCTGGCTCTTTTCTACTCCCCCCTCTCCCGGAGAAACCCTTCCAGAGCTCCTGTTGGCCCTCAGGAGCTCACCATCAGAGCCCCATTAAAAACCCACAGAAGCCTGAAACATTACAACCCCCACAGAAGGAGACCACCATGTCCACCTCCAGAATTGAAAGGAAAAAACAACACACAAATGACACTGTACAAAGACCTGATTTTCTTTTCCCATGAAATTATTTCCACAACAACGACATGTTTCGCCCTTTCCCTTCAGCACACTCGCGTGGGCCCTGGACAAAACTGTGAATGACACAAGACCCATTGGAGTCTCTACCACCTCTCTCTGCCTTCTTGCCTCCTCTCCATTCCCTGCACCCCCCCCCCCCCCCAGTCAATTTCCAGTTCTTCGGAGGCTCATTCCCCGCCGGCTCACCTCCAGGCCTCCAGGCCTTTCTGGAGAAGTTCCCAGAGCCTGGCAGGCTCAGCCCCTCTGTCCACTTACCTAACTCGGACTCCACCTTCCCAGCCAGCCCACAATTCCACTCTTCCAGCAGCCTCTGGCCGTCTCCCCATTACCCCAGCTGCCCATCTGCAGATGGGGTCTCCAGGGTTCCTCACTCACTTACTGCCCTGGAGGGTCACACTTGGACCCACATGTGCTTCCCCTCCCGAGACCACCGCCCCTCCCGCCCCCACAGTTCATATGTTGCAGCCCTAACCCTCTGGCTCTATTTGGAATAAGGAGGTAATAAGGTAAAATGAGACCACCAGGTGGGGTCCTGATCCAACAGGACCAGTGTCCTTCTAGGAAGAGTCTCCAGAGAGCTTTCTCTTTCCGACTGCCCCAAGGGAAGACCATAGGAGAACACAGAGAGAAGGTGGCCATTTTGTGCTCCCACAAATGCATCAATATCGGAAATCGTCCATTTGTTCATAGCAAAATTAAGAGTGCCCAATAAATATGCACAGTTCATCCCGGCCCACGCAATTAATTAATCACTCCTTCACATTATTCAGCTTGTCAGCCTGGATTGAGCTCCTCCTGTGTGCCAGACAGGTAATGCTCAATACAAGTTCACTTCCTTTGTGGGAAAATGGACATGGTGTCCGCCTAACCAGGCGATAACCCTAAAGGAAACCAATTAACCTGCCCTTTCCCGGGGTGTCTGATGGAACTCTGCGTGCCCGTCAGAGCCACAGGAATATCACTAACAGGCAATGCCAGCAGGATTAGCTCTGCAAAGTGTTTAAAGTTTAGCAAGAATGCTTTCTGCAAATGTCAACACTCCAGCTTATTCCCTGCAAACCAGCCTTCTAATCACCGGGGCCGCCGTTTCCAGCTCATTGAGCAATGACATAAAGAAGTCCCGACACAATCAGTTCTCGAGAAGAAAAACACCAGAAGGGGGAGAGAGGGAGGAACAGTCAGAACTGCCTACTAAGTGCAAAAGACAGTACCCGCTGCCCCAGTTACGGGCACCTCCGGTCCTCAGAGCAACGCCTACAGGGTCCCTGAGGCTCCAGATGTCACCCAGCTCCAACCAAGGCCAGGGGGGATCTGCCCTTGCGTTTTGTGTCAGAGAGGGAGTGACTACAGAGGCTAGTCACAGGAAAAGAGAATAGCGAGGTGCCTCTTGCCTGGATGTCCCGGCACCCTGATCTTCTCCTCTCCCTCTCCAATTCCCCTCAGAGGCCTGGTGTAGGGATGTAATGGTTTGGGAAATTTTGAGCTAAAAAAGGAAATAATTGGGACGCTTGGGCAGCTCAGTTGGTTAGGCAAGTGCCTTTGGCTCCAGTCATGATCCTGGAGTCCCGGAATCCAGTCCCGCATTGGGATCCCTGCTCGGCAGGGAGTCTGCTTCTCTTTCTGACTCTCCCCCTTCTCATGCTCTCTCTCTCTCTCTCATTCTCTCTCTCTCAAATAAATAAATAAAATCTTTTTTAAAAAAAGGAAATAATTTCTTTCTTTCTTTCTTTCTTTCCTTCCTTCCTCCCTCCCTTCCTCTCTCTCTTTCTCTCTCTCTCTTTCTTTCTTTCTATCTTTAAGACTAGTTGGGATTTCAAAACAAAGTTACTAATGGAAATGATACACTGGGGACTTTCCAAGAAATTGCTAGTGGGGAGCAGCCTGTGCTCGGTGACTGTAGATGTGAAGACATTTAGCCTTGGATACAGGCGGGCAGCTGGGTCAAGGAACCTAATGCCTGCCTCCTGGGCGGCACAGGCAGTGGACAGCCCGAGAGCAGCAAGTTCCTGATTCTGATCTCTAACCATCCCCGAGACTGCCTGGTCCTCCGTGAGAGGTAACCTCACCTCCAAGGTGAGCTTTCAAATAAATACAAAAGTCAGGACTCACCCAGAGAAAATCATAATCTTCAGGGGAGGGACCTGGTGTCATACACTTCAACTCCCCCTGTGATTCTATCTTATAGCCAAAGTTCGAAACCTCTGCTACAGCCTAGGCATCCGGGGATCACAAGAAGCAACTGGAGCATTCCTCCAGAAAATTTTGCCAGGTCTCTCCCCTGGAGATCGCAAATCAGTGGGTCTGGCAATGGGCCCACGAATCTGTTTTTAATGAGCTTCCAGGCGCTCATTATGATAAGATAAGCTTGGGGAACCCCAAATGTAGCAAAATGCAGTACGCTCATATTATCATCATTATAATCACTTCTGACATGTTATATTTTTATTTGCGTGTATGTTACTGTTTCGCATCCATCACTAGGCTGTAAGCTCAGGGTGGGGGGAGAGGGGGCTTTGCCTTATTTGCTGTGGTGTTTTCAGTTTGGAACAAAGTGCAGGCAAATCATTATGGGGACCCTAATGGATGTGTGTCGAATGAATGACTATGTTCTTCTGCACTTTGTCACTTCTACGTTGTGAACCAAGGCAAGGATAAGGTGGAAACGCTGAAAGAAAAAAGAAATATACATATTTTCACTTTTATTTCACTTTCCTGTATAGATCTAGAGTCCTGCTGTTAGAACATAAAGATGTATTTTATATAGAATTTTATTTTCTTCATTCCATCATCAAGTTTGGTTATTTGGAGATCTGAAGACCCCAAGAAAATCAGAAATGTTCAGGGGGAAGAAAAAAAAACTTTCTAAAGTTTTTAAGAGAAAATCCCCTATTCCTACCCATTTTTTTTTTTCCCTGAAAATTTCTGGTTCACTGCTGAATTTATTTACTGTGTCACCACTGTTTCCCAGTAGGTGCCACTGGGGAATTCAGGGAAAAATCACCCACGGGACTGCCCTCAAAGATGTCCCAGTTAGTGGGAAGCCAGCCCTGGAACTAGTCAGTTACAGTCCAGAGGGATAACATGTGACGTCAAATCTAAGATACTTTCTGTTGTAAGATGTGCCATTAATTCACGATCCGCCAGGAAAAATGCTGCCGATGAAACTGGGATGTGCCCTGCATTTTAAGACCTATGCTAGTTTCAGATGTGCACGGGTAGAGGGGAAAATGTGCATTTTAGAAGTGGTAAAATGTGTAAGTGTTGAGAGGTACATTCAGACCCAAAGGGTGTTGGGCAGAATAAGTTGGGCCAGGGGGAGGGGCAGTGATGCATGGGGAGGAGAAAGTGGGCGGGGGGGGGGGGGGAAGGAGGGAGAATACAGGGCAGCCAGTGTGGAGAGGTCTGGAGCATGGCTAGGTTTAGGGATCCCCACTCCCGCCCGGGGCTGGGGGCACTGAAGGGCGAGGCGGGAGAGGGCAGCAAAGGTCAGGTCATGACTGCCACATAGGTGGGTGACCTTAGTTTCGGGTTACACATGTAGCATTCCCCGTCAAATTCAAAACTGCTCTGTGGGGCAATAAATTCTATAATTGCCCCATTACTAAACCATCTAGAGATACGCACTCTTTATCCTACAGGCAAGGAGAGCCATTCAAGGGTTTTAAGGCAGAAAAAGTAAATACCATAATCAGATTGGTGAATATGCCTGCCTGCTGGGTGCTTGTAGGGATTGCCTAATTAGAATGCCTTTTTTTTTTTTTAAGATTATTTATTTATTTATTTGACAGAGAGAAATCACAAGTAGGCAGAGAGGCAGGCAGAGAAAGAGAGAGAGAAGGAAGCAGGCTCCCCACTGAGCAGAGAGCCCAATGCGAGACTCGATCCCAGGACCCTGAGATCATGACCTGAGCCGAAGGCAGCAGCTTAACCCACTGATCCACCCAGGTGCCCTAGAATGCTTTTTGAAGAGCTAATATGTTCATGCAAGCCAACATTTTATTTTATTTATTTATTTTTAAATTTTTAAATTTCTTTTCAGTGTACCAGAATTCATTGTTTATGCACCACACCCAGTGCTCCATGCAATACGTGCCCTCCCTAATACCCAACACCAGGCTCACCCAACCTTTTTAAAAAAGATTTTTATTTATTTATTTGACGGAGAGAGAGATCACAAGTAGGCAGAGAGGCAGGCAAAAGAGCGGGGAGAGAAGGCTCCCTAGCAGGAGCCGAGCAGAGCCGAGGGATGCAGGGCTCTATTCCAGGACCATGACCTGAGCCAAAGGCAGAGGCTCAACCCACTGAGCCACCCAGGCGCCCTACAAGTCAATATTTTAAAAGATAGCAAGAGAAAACTCTTCTTTCCAGTTCTACCCTCCTCCCTTGGGGCAAAGAACATGATCAGTTTCCTCGGTGCCCTTTTAGAAGGATCTAATGCACCTGCAAACAGATAGTCTTCGTCCTTCAGGTCTAGTTTCCCCGCTGACCCTTTCTTTATTTCCCTGTAATCTGCAGACCTCCCCTCTTCCTCTTGCTGTCTCCTGCTGAGTTTTCAGCAGAATTTATTGTCCCTTTAACTCCTTCCTATTTTAGACTTTAAGAATGACTTTTGGGTGGCTGTCTTTTTTCTAAGCAATCTGGCTCACGATTCATTTCTTCCTACTGTTTCATGACCTCTCTCCTGACCTCTCATGTCAGTACTTTCTTCATGGAGACAACTGCTTCACTCTGTTCTCTTACTTTCTCGTTAGATTGTTCATCTGCTCCATGGCAACATTCCTTGGTGTGTCTTCTTCACCTGCTGTGTGTTTCTTCTCCCCACCCCCACTGCCTTTATTTCTTGTCATTGCTTTGTGTAAATGACTCATCATGGAAGCAGGTGTTTTTCCCCCCTTCCCTTGGGCCTCCTGCAGGAGAGCCGCCAAGGTTGTCTACCAGGTGAGCTCAATTTTCCTGATGACCCGGGTCAATATAAGGACTCTTAGCCTTGAATGCTCTTCACCATCGGTGAGGCTTTTCCCAGTGCCAAGCTTCTCCTCCCCTGTTGCCACAGAGACAGACTGCTTCTTACAAAGACACTTAGTCCTGGTCTAGTGGGACCCACACCCATAAACTGCACACCTGCTTCCCACTGTTGCAAATGAAGGCTTTCTCTGTTGCTCCCCCACCTTCTGGATGAATGCTTTGCAAGCTATCCTGGAGACTCTACACCCCAGGGCCCCCAACTCCACTTCCTCCTACAAGCACCTCTGCAGAAGAGCCAGTGTTCTGAGGCACCTCCTTCACCCGTTTTGTCTTCACGTTGGCCCTGGCCTGTGGAACAGACTGGAAGCAGAAGGATCAGAGGCTGGTATACCAGGGAGGTGATGGTTCCCACATCAGGGAGCTGGTGTTGGAGAGGAAGAGAACTGGATCTAATACAGCCTTAAGAGTTAGTGTGGATGGCTCTTACTAGCTGATGGGACGTTTGAGTGGGGGCGGGGAACATGGCTCAGGTAGAGAGGGATGATTTCAGGGCTGGCTGCCAGAAGCTCATAGAACATGACTTCCTTTTCCACAGCTTTTCTGCCCAGTTCTGGGCTGCATCTACTGGGGCAGGGAAGGCCATGGAGGAGTCCTAATGGGCCGGTGAGCAACCTACCACTTCTCTGGAAGGTCCCCTGCAGATACCTACATGAAACTCAGGTCTGCCAGAAATGTCTAAGACTCTAAGGAAGTCGGAAGCCGAGTTCCTTGTCCTCCCCCAATTCCTGTCCTACCAACCACATCTTCTTAATGATGAGACCTGAAAATGGGATTTACAAAATTAAAACATGTCGGCACAAAAGGCTCTGTAAAATTGTTGCTAATCCAGCGTTTCCTGCCAAGTCTTCGTGGCGGTGGATGGGCCACCTACTGGAGGTCATGTAGACCACCACCAACCTTCCGAAAGGCCTTCTAGAGTATCCAGCGTTGCACAAATGGAACAGAGAACTTTGTCTTTCCCTAGGGATCCACAGAGAAAAAGAAAATAAAATCTACCTAGTCCCAGAGATGGTCAGAGCTCAAAATTAGGATTTGCTGGCTGCAGTCTTGTTCATTCCCATTCAGGAATACAGCTGCCTCCCTGTGTCCAAGATGAAATGTCATTGTGTCATTGCTTCTGCTCCCTGAGGACAGATTGATGGCTACTGACACAATCACCCAGGTAAGGTGCCTTTTGTATCTGGTTTTTGTTTTTTGTTTTTTTGTCTTTTATAATACTTTTACCTTGGCTCCTCCTAGAATATATTTCTTGACCCAGCTCACATGGTTCCAGCTGGTCTGGCCTCAATGCTTTCTGCACACAGCTTTGATATCCTAGAACAACATATCCAATTTAACGTAAGCTGTTCCCTATTAGTGATTTCTTTGGAAACTCTCCAGCAATTCCCCAGCTAGTTATTAGGGCTCTTAAGGATTTACTTTAGCAAGAATAATCCTGGGACGTTGACTTTCTAACCCTAAAAATCCCAGGCTGTGTTCTGCAATGGAATGTTACACAATCATTTAAAATGGTGCTTATATAAGATAGGGTTTTTAGGGAATTTTTTAAAACTTGGGAGAATGTTTATCATATTGTGAAGGAAGCAGGATAGAAAATTGTATAATTTCAACTATGTTAAAAATATGTGTGCAATAGGCTGAAAAAAGGCTTTCACCCTAGCCCTCCCCACCACCTTATAACCACCCCAATTTCCTTTCCAAGCAATTAAAGCAATATGCTTTTTTTTTTGTCAAGTTAATGAAGGCTATCTTGTCATCTAACCTTGACAGAGAGGAGGTAAATGTTCTCTCAGGCTAATAAGGTCAGCGTGTTTGCTCACAGGAAATAGAGTTATGAGTAGAGTAATGGGAAGAATATTAATTTCTCATGTGTGTCAAATATTATTTGTATGGTTGTGGGATTTTTTTTCCTGGAAGAAAGTAGTGTTGGGGTAGTGAGATATCTTATATTGTAGATGCGCCGTTGGGCAAAGCAGCTAATGTTTGGGCAAAAGACCCCTCCACCCCGTACCCTCCATCCCTGTGCTCCAAACAGGCCTCCTTCAGGGACCTACTTGTCTTCTAGAGCAGGAACAGATGGAGGCACTAGAGACAAGCCAGTCTATCAGAGCCAGAGGATGGGAATGTGGGAGGCTCAAGAGTGGATTCAAGAGTTCCTTGTTTGTTTCAATAGTGTCAGTCCCAGGAGGGGCTGAGTATGAAGAGGTGAGAAGCCCGAGGGGCGACAGGAAGAGAGGACAGGGGAGAAAGACATCCAAGCGGGACAGGGCATGAACAGCCTCCCCCAACTGGGGACACCTGGAAGGAGAAAGTTAATCTCCAGACAGCCACCTCCCCTGAAGACTCTAGAAAGAACCTTTCACAGGAATTGCAAATATATATGCCCAGTAAGGAGATTGGAAAGAAACAACTAAAATGTTAACCATGGTTCCTTCCAGATATCTGGATTATGGGTATAAGATTTTGCTGCTGCTTTGTTTTTCTGAAATTGTCCATTTTTTTTTTTAAATAATAAGAGATATGTGCTATTTTTAAAATCAGGAGGGGAAAAAAAATTCCATGACCATTTGTACAGGGAGGTCTCAAGTCCCGAGGTCTCAGAGGAGGCCCAGGCAGGTTTGGAGGAGTGGGAATGCAGCAGTGAGGGGTGTGTCAGACTGGTAGCGACCCCTACCAGTCAGGCCATTCCCCTGCCTCTGAGAGGAAGTTCCTGAACAAGACACAGTATTTGCGCTCCTTCCCGGGGCCAGAAACTGCCGCTTGCCCTCTCCACTCTCCACGGAGAGCCCCACAGCAGAACCCCAAAAGAATTTCAACTTCATACCAAGTGTCCCTGTGGCTCTTGCGGTGGCCCCAGTGTTCTGCTGGAGAGAAAACAGGGCGCTGATGGCTGGATGGAAAGTAAGGAATGGTCCTCCCGCCGCAGTCTTTGCTCCCAGGTGGCTCCTGGAAAATTCTGGGTTGGGCTCCTGAATGGCTCAGTTGGTTAACCAACTGCCGTCTGCTCAGGTCACGATCCTGCAGTCCCGGGATCAAGTCCCACATTGGGCTCCCAGCTCCATGGGGAGTCTGCTTCTCCCTCTGACCTTCTCCCCTCTCATGCTCGCTCTCGTGCTCTCTCTCTCAAATAAATAAATAAGAATTTAAAAAAAAAAAAAAGTTTAAAAAACCCACAATGCCCTTATTTAAAAAAATAGAAGAAGAAGAAGAAAGAAAGAAAGAGAGAGAGAGAGAGAAAAGAAAAGAAAAGAAAAGAAAAGAAAAGAAAAGAAAATTCTAGGTCTCCAAGGGGGTAAGAAGTCAAGCTGAGCCCCAGGTGCAAAGGCACTCAGGGAAGAGGGAGGGAGCATCTGTGCAGGAGGCCTGCTGAGCTGAGAGAAGCAGCTCCCTCCCTCTCTTCCAGTTTCCCTTCCTTCCTCTTCTCTCTAATGGCAGGTGATGTCGGGCCAGGCATTTTGGGTACAAAGCAAGAGCTGAAGTCTTGGCCCTTGGTTTCCAGGTGTGGACAGCCTGACAAAGAAGTAAGACCTAGCTGCAAGCATTAATTTCCTAACACAAGTGCTTGATTTCCAGAAGTTGTCCCTGTTCCCCACTGGGGATGGGGTGGAGGGACAGAAAACAATAAGAAATAAACATGCTCATGTGACAGCCCTTGAAGAACAAGGAGGTCACCTTTTAGGTGGGGTTGGAAGAAGAGGCCTGCAGTGAGACTCAGGTACCACTGTATATAGAAAGTTCCAGAATGCCAGAGATGAAGGAGGGGAGGCTTTGAGCATTGAAACAATGCTACCACCTCTTCCTCGCACCCCTCCTCCCTTTCTTCCCTGAATAACAGCCTGCCAAAAGATGTCAACGCCTTAATCCCTAGAATCTGGGACTATGTCCCTTTACATGGCACAGTGGTCTTTGCCAAAGTGAATAAAGATTTTGAGATGGAGAGAGGATCCTGGATTATCTGGATGGGCCCAGTGTAATCACAGGGATCCTTATAAAAGGAAACAGGAGGCTCAATAGAGAGAAAAGATGGAAAGGATGGAAACAGAGCCAGGGAGGACAGGAGATTCTATGCTGCTGGCTTTGGGGCTGGACGAAGCAGCTGCAAATTAAGGTGGGTCTCAGGAGCTAGTAGAGTCAAGGAGGGGGTTCTCCCCCAGAGCCTCCGGGAGCCCCACTGACCCATATTAGACTGCCAACCTCAGAGTAAATTCAATTGGTTTTAAGCCACTAAATTTATGGTAAGATCTTATGGCAGCCATGAAAACAAATACAGCACACACACCACCCCCCACGCCCTCCCTGCTGCCTTCCCAGGTCCTTGTGAAGCAATCGTTTGAGCTATCTCTAGAAACAAATGCTAGCATTTATTTGAGATTATACAGTGAAAAATGGGGGGGAAAGGTATTTATAACACATAAAGTTGACCAAAAACTTATTTCTCTAAGTTCTAAGGGTTTGATAAGAAAAAAAACCTAAATCAGGTTTTCAAACAAATACTATGTGTTCAGGAAAAGAAAGGTGGGTGGCCTGGTACTAAAAGGTGGGGGGGGGGGAGATTCTCTCAGATGTGTTACTGAGTGAAAAAGAAAAAGGGCAGAATATCTCGGGGTGGGATCATGGAACCCCATGCACGTCACACAGAAAACAGAGTCCTATTTGTATGTGTTCCTTTTTCCTGAAGGAATCACAAGAAAATGTTAACAAAGATGGCCTTTGGGACAGGGACAGAAGGGGCTGAACTTAATTTTAAAAATTTTCTAGTTGTTTGAGTTTTTTAAATTTATACCTCGATTCCCCCCCCCACTTTTATTGAGATATATTTGACAGATATATGTTGTAAGGGTACACCATGATGATCTGATACATGTATATTTTGTGAAGTAATTACCTGATAAGTTTAGTTAATAGATTTTTTTTGAGAGAGAGAGAGAGGGAGACATGTGGAGAGGGGTGGCCTGAGGGAGATAGATAGAGAGAGAGCTTAAGCAGGCCCCATGCCCCAGGCAGAGCCTAACATGGGGCTCAGTCTCATGATCTTGAGATCATGACCTGAACCAAAATTGAGTCAGACGCTCAACCAACTGAGCGACCCAGGTGCCCCTACAGAATTTTTTTTTTAGTGTCAACAAAGGCTAATCTGACCAGGAAGTTTAATGACTTACTTTTGGTTATCTTCTTGGAACCTCTCCATATTAAAAGAAAGAAAGAAAGAAAAGAAAAAAAGACAGAAAGAAGGTAAGAGAAAGAATGTTCGTTCTAAGCAGCCTAATAGAAGGTGAGCCCCACACGGCGAAATCAGGCAATCTCTGATGGTACATGTATATTACTGTTTTGCAAACATGAAACACCAGGGCATTGTGTAAGTTTTCCTTCTGCTCGGAGCCAGAGCCAAAGGAAGTATGAGCACCCCTGGTCCCCTGTGTGGCTGACCTGGCCAGTTACAGAGACCCTGCCATCTAAACATGGCTGCAGAGGCAGCCTGGTGACTAGGTCTGTGAGAAGAACAGCATTGCCTGTGGGCCCTGATTTAGCCCCTTCTTCCCCCAACCCACCCCTTCAGCCTCTGACAAGTCTGAGGACTTCTATGGGCCTTTGTCTTTTCATCTGTAAATGTGAGGAAGGTAAGGATGTTTATTTTCAGGGTTACTCTGAGGTTTCAATAAGCTAATGCTTGGGAGGAATGGCCCAGGCAGGAGCACCCAAAACCAAGTGTTCTCCTTCCCCACCTTTCTCTTCAAGCCTGTCGGGCTGAAAGGGTCCTTTCCCACAGGAGTGAGGTCAGAGCAAGTCCTTGTCTACAAAAGGACAGAGATCTCAGAGAGTAGACCAAAGTCACGAAGCCCCACATCTGTCTCCATATCTATGTATTTGCCCCCAGGGGTTGTCTCTGCCAAGTCACGGAAGGTTCACCTAATGTGTGAGCTTTTTACAGCCGCACAGGCCTGTTGGGCCTTCTCCCTGCTACACATTTTATCATCACTGCCGTCGCTGAACTCCTGGGTGTCATTAGCGCACACGCCTAGGCCCCCGTGACCAGGGCAAGGGACAACAAGCAAGCTCTGTTTCCAGAGCCCCTGTCTCGATGGGCTAGTTTTCTCGGGGATTCAAACAAATGGAGCGATTCAACTTTGAGCCGCTCCTGGTGGTGATGTGGGCTGACCGCCACGGCAGCTTCAGAATTCTCTGTTCCACTGGCTGCCTCACACAGAAGGTTCTCTAGAATCCCGCTGCCGGGAGGTGGGCAGCCCCCTGCCTGACAGGAGCTGCAAGGCCCGCACAGGGGGCCCGAGGCACCCCCTGCCTTCCCAGGCCTTCAGAGATGCCGCCTCCTTCCCCCAGGAAGTATCCCACCTCTTGTCTCTCTCAGGCATTCGTTCATCCGTTCAATGCACACCGTTCCAGAGAGATCTTTAAGTCCCAGGCACTGACCCAGGCTCTGGTCAGGCAGCAGCGACAATGAGACAGACACTGCCCTCACAGCAAGGCCACTCTGGTGGCCACGGGAGCAGAGAGGAGGTTGCGAAGAACACAGGATGGGATCTTGGCTAAAATAGAAACCACAGTCACCCCGTACTTGCTGAGTGCCTACCATGAATGGGCAGTGGGGCCAGGAGGAGGTAGAAGGATTACAGGACCATTTATAGTCAGTGCTTGGTTCCATCTGGGGGACAGGGGAGAAGAGGGGAAAAGGCCCACCGGGGTTTTAGCTCAGTGGTGGTGGTGGGAACACGGAGGGGAAGCAGTTTTTGGAGCGTGTGAATTGGGGATGGGGGTGAGAATGAGTTAGTATTATATATGTGGGGTTTCAGGCCCAGAGGCACCTCGGAGGGCAAGGGGCCAGCAGGCAGTTGGACGTGTGACATCATGGCACAGGAGCGAGCCCTGGACAGGCAGTGTGGATGCAGGAGGCAACACAGGGGTTGGTGGGGGAGGCGCAGAGGGTGACCGCTCAGGCTAGAGAGGACTCAGGACAGCCCTCTGAGGACCTTGTGCTTCAAGGATGGGAAAAGAGGAGGAGCCCCAAAGTCTAGGAGGAGTGGTCCCACAGGGTAAGGGCACACAGAGAAACAATGCCATGGCATCCTGTGTCTGTACCCACTTTTTAAAAATTTTATTTATTAGAGAGTGCGCGTGAGCAAAGGGAGAAGTAGAGGGAGAGGAACAAGCAGACTCTGCAAGGAGCATAGAGCCCGACTCGGGGCTCGATCCCATGACCCTGAGATCATGACCTGAGCTGAAATCAAGAGTTGGTCATTGCCACTGTGCCATCCAGGTGCCTCCATACCCTACTTTTTGAGGGAAGTTTCCTTTAGGAAACCACTCTTCCTCTTTATTATTATTATTATTATTATTATTTTTAGATTTTATGAGAGAAAGAGAGAGAGCTCACATGAGTTCGGGGAGGAGCAGAGGGAGAAACAGACTCCTATTGAATAGGGAGCTTGATGCGGGGCTCAATCGTGATGTGAGCTGAAGTCAGATGCTCAACCGACTGAGCCACCCAGGCACCCCACCCTTCCCCATGTGTCATTCTTTCGTGTGGTTTGAGTGAGGTGGGCCAGTCCTTAGGTAGTTGTGTCCCTCAGCCCCCACTGGGCTTGGGTTAAAGAGGGCCTTATAAGCTCTGAGGGCCAATGGGAAGCAAGGAGACATCCGTGTCAGTGAGGGGAGGAAAGGGCATCTATTCTTAAAAAGAGGCATTCTTCTACCAGAAGAGAGCCTCCTCCATGCCCTCCCTCCTCCCCACCACTAAACACTTTGGAAAGAGTATTTAGGATGTGAAGTCAGGAACCAATGCTGCCATTCATAATTATAAGGGGAAAACCTGGGTGCCTGGAGATTGTTTAGATAGTGGGACAGAGAGCCCCCAGTTCTTAGGTGACATTGTTTGAGCCACTAGATCAAGCTTCACCTGAAGCCAAACACCCTCTAGGCTTTTCGGTTAAGCAAGTCAATAACTTCACTTTCCTGCTTAAACCCTTTTGACCAAAGGCTTTTTGTTTGGCTGCTTGCAGTGCAGAGGCCTCATTAATGCACAAGCTGAAGAGAAGGTCTCAGGTCAGTGGGTGGAACATGGGATGGGAGGGAAGGTGTCAGGACTTTGGAAACCCTGACACTTCGGTGTCCCTGAACCATTGTCAGCTACTGAGTCACACTTGCAATCTCTTTACAAGCTTCCATTGTTTTGTTTTCTCTCCTGCTTTATCGCTTCCCTGACTACAATTAGCATTCTAAAGTTGCTTACTCACTGAAAACGAGATGCTGCTGGAAAATAGGTTAGACTCCCTCTTTCCTTCTGTTACCCCTCAGGTGCCAAGGTCCCATCCTCATAAACCAGGGTCAAGGTTTCATGTAACAGCAGATCCTTGAGTCTCTCCCCACTCAGATCCACCTTCCACATGTGGCCCGGTGGGCTCTCAAAAATGCACATTCCTGCTTATAAAACACCAGGACTTCCCACCACCTGCAGGAAGAAATCGCAACCCCCTTGGCATGGTGCTTGTGGTCATCTATGTCTTCTAGATCCTGGGTCACTTTGCTATATCTGATATTGTCCCACGAGCCCCAACACCAACGGTTTGTCATTGAATGATTTGAATGTGCCACGTCCCTCCATGCCTCTGGGCCCGTGTTCTGCTTTCTACTCCGCATGGAGAGGTCATCAATCATGAGAGCTAATGTTCATAGGGCACTTTCCATGTAGCAGGCACTGCATGAAATGTGTGTATGGATTATCTCCTTTAATCCTTACAAATTCCCCATGAAGAGAGGCATCCCCCCCTCCCTCCCACAGGGTTGCCTCCTGGTCGTGCCCCAGGTATGGGGAAAGATGCTGGGAAAGCAGATACGGATTCTGCCTTGAGGTCAGCACTGGAGTTAGACAAAAATACGATTGTTCTGAGACTGGGAATTTGAACATGAATTGGGGAGATCCAGGTGAAGAATGGGGGTGCATGTGGTCATGAGGGTGGGAACGCCATCTCAGCTGACACTGAGGCTCCTCCTCCCTCAAGCAAGGGTCTCCCGGGCCTGATGGGATATGGGCCTTTCAGGCTTGGTGCTCCAGCCTCCATTATGCTCCGCACATCACAGCTAATAGCAGTGCCCGGACTTCCTGGACCCCGAAGGTGGGAAGTTCCATGATGTTCCTGCCAAGCAGCTGTGGGTATGAGGGATTATTTGCATCTCTTCTGGGGGTGGGAGCTTGTGTGATGTGTAGGCTGATCACTCCCCTCTAAGGTCTCCCAGAGACACCCACCCCACCCCCCAAGCCTGACCCTTTTCAGAAGGTTGGGAGAAACTCCCAATTCTCTATTCCTGCTGTTTCCACCTCACCCCCTCCAAGCCCTCCCCATCTCAGACTAGGCAGCATAACTCCCCTGAAAACTGTTTTCACCAAACAAAAGCCAGGAAGGGGAGGGAAGACTCCTGGGTGCTTGGCAACAGCAGCCTGGGGCTGGCTCACCCAGCAACACAGAGGACTCTGGAACAGAACCCACAGACACGGGGGCTCCCTCCCCTGCTGGGAGAACATCTGCAGCAGGAGGAGAAAGTGAGCAAGTGAATACTGCCCCCCCCTCCCCACACCCCCGTTTGTGATGACGGTTATCTGATTGAGGGCTGGCTCCAGTGTTCACTGCTTGAGCGTGAGCTACCCAAGCAAGGCAGGCTGCTTTCTTCACTTTGGCCCTCGCACAGGGCCTAGCACACAGTAGGGCTAGTAAGTGTTTGTGGGAGGGAAGGAGAGAGGAAAGAGAGGGATGAGGATGGAAGGGCAGGAGGGAGAGAGGCCCCGAGGGAGGAAGGAGAGAGGAAGGGAGGGAGGAAGGAGGAGGGGAGGGAAGAGGGAAGAGGGAGGGAGGAAGGCAGACAAACGGGCCTATGAGAGGTCCTGGGCTGGCTGAGCCTACGGGCTGCTAGTGGGCCTCTATCCCCGCCCCTTTTCTCAGAGCCCCGCCCACCAATCCCTGGCTTCTCTGTCCTACAGCTGAACGGGAGAAGACTGCTGCCTGGTGGGGACACCTTGGTACACCGCCCTCTCGCCCTCTCGGCTTCTCTGGTAAGAAGCTGAGTGGCTTAGGAGGAAGCACACAGACTTCAGAGTCTGGCAGGGCTGGGTTACCAGGAATTCCAGCCTAGTGACCTTGGGCAAGTTACTTATCCTCAGCGGCCGCCGCCGGGAGGCGCTCATTGTACCACAGGAACTGCTAGTAAGTTCACGTGCCTGGCAAATGGCAGGTGCTCCGGAAATGGTGCTATTACTGTTTACAGTGCATTTTAAACTTCGTTCATTCAACCTACACTAATGAGCACCCCCAGGCCCTCCCCTCCCAGAGCTGCTTCTCAAAGTCCCAAAGTCCCTTACATTCTGCTGGGCCAACAACAGAACACCTCCTGTGTTAAGCACTAGGGATCTGGGGATGAAGAAGCTAGAATCCTGTACAGTGAGGGGGTTTTTCCTTCTCACCTCTTTCTCTAATCCCCTTGGGCTCTAATGTCCCCTGGACTCAGTGACAATCTCTCTGGAAGGGGGCTCTTCTGGGAGCTCCTGCAGTCCTTGCCACCCCCTCCTGACAGTGGACGCTCATCACTCAGGGAGGCCAGAAAGGAGGGGAGAGGTCAAACTCTTTTCCTGGCCCCTCTCCCCTACAGTGAAAATTCCAGGCTCTTTGCTGCTGGTTGTTCCATGACACCTCTTTTGTACTTTAGCTTCTCCGGCTGAAAGACCAGTAGGAGGAAGGGAAATGCAGCCTCCCTGAGGAGGCCTCCTTTTTGGAAGAGCTTCCCAGGCCCAGAGAGGGGAGAAAGAAATTGGGCACCACTCCATTATTGCTGACACTGGGCCTCACCCCTCCTGCTCTTCCTCCTTCCCAGCACCCCATCCTCCCACTCCTCTCTTGGGAATATTTGAATCTCAAAAAAGGAATGTGGGGATCTGACAGAGGACTTAGATACAGAATATATAAAGAGCTCCTTTATCTATATATATAGGCAAAAACAAAAAAAACCCAAATCAGCAAATACATAAGCAAAAGACTTAGAGCAGCCACTTCACATAGGTGGGTGTCAAATGGCCAAGAAGCATGAAAAGAAGCTTGACCTCATTAGCCATCAAGGAAACTGAAGTGAGAACTAAATGCCACAGCAGAAATGAAAAAGACAGGAAATATCAAGTTTTGGTGAGGGTGTGGAGTAGCGGGAGCCCTACTGGGGAAAGAGTAAGCCTGTATAGTCCCTTTAGAAAACAACTTAGAAGTGTCACTAAAGATGACCACGCGTATATCTACCCCCTCGAAATCCTGAGCCTGGGCGTATACTTAACAGAAATTTGTTCATGAAACACAAAAAGTCAAAGACATTAATGTCCAACGTAGAGCTATTTGTAACCATGCAAGCTGGAAACTACCCAAACTACTCCGAGCAGTGAATGAATAAATACAGTATGGGGGAATGGGGGCAGCAGGGAGAATGAACCAGCTACTGCCCCCTGCAGCACCACGAATCTCACACACATAACCGTGCGTGAAAGAAGCCAGCTACGTAAGCGCGCATGTGCCTTCACGTGATTCTGTTAATTTCATCTTCGAAACCAAACAAACCTGAAATCTACCTATGGTGTTAGAATCCCGGGCAGTGGCGGCCTTTGGGAAGGAGAGAGGCACAAAGGGACTCAGGCGGGGCTGGACAACAGGTAACAGGCTGTGTTCACTTCAGGTAAGGATTCGAGCTATACGCCATTCCCTGTGTTTTGCTCCTTTCTGTTTGCATGTGTTCCACAGAAAAGAAGGCTACCGGACAAAGAGGTGGGTGGAGGAAAGAAGAATGCAAAGGCAACACTGGGGCCGAAGGCTAAGCAGCAGACTCAGGTGGAGGTGAGTGGCAATGGCAGTGAGATCATCCCCCCTCCTCCCCGCCCCTCAATCAGTAGCAGTGGGAGGGAGGGGAAGGGAGAGGAGGGCAGAGGGAGGAGTCACAGTGTGACTGACCTTTTGAGGAAGTGATAGAGCTTGAGCAGCCCCTCAGATTTGTCCTGCCTTGGGCTGCAATGGCCCGGGTCAGTCACCCCACTCTGGCAGGTCTGGCAAGGGGCATGTGGGTAGCCTCCACAGGCAGCCTGCCACTTGAGTAGAAACAATCTTATGGCCTGGAAAGGTTTTCCTGAGGCCCCTCAGCCCAGCACTCCTAGTCTGGTGAAATTCTCCCAGGGGCACTCAACCCTCACAGACCCACATGTCATTGCAGCCTGTGCCTCACTCCACACAGACGGAGAGGCCTGGAGGCACCACAGTGCCTTTGCAGCATCTCTCCATACCTCAGCAAAATCCTGCCCTCAGCCTGGACGCCCTCACCTCGGCCTCCCTTGGTGAAATCTGGCTAGCCTTTATGACTCTGTCACCTCTTTCAGGAAGCCCTCCTTAATCCTGTGCCTTTCCTAGGAAGAGTGGCCCTTACTCTTCTGAGCCCTCTCCAAGCACCCTAGCACTCAGCCTTTTATAAAACTCTCATTGCACTATTTGTTTATGTGCCCGTGTCTGCAATTGGCAGGAGCCGATCTGATGGGGAGAGGCCTTATCGATCCACTGCACAAATGGACCCTACCATTTGTTGCATTCCTCAACTGTGCCTGCATTTACATAATTCTAACAACCCTGAGAGGTGAGAGTGGCTACCTTTTAAAACAGGAGGAGCCCATGCCCACCCGCCATCACACAATCCTAAATATCAGAGTAAGGACCCAGATGGGAGTCAGTGTGAAGCCTTGGAATCCTCTGGAAATGGTGTTTAGGGAGGGAAGGGAAGGAAGGGGAAGGGGAGGGGAGTGAAGGGGAGTCGAGGGGAGGGGATAGAGAAAAAGAGGAGGACAGGAAGGAAAGAGGGAGGGCTCCTCTGCTCAGTCCCTACTGGCAGCCTCTTCCAACAAGCAAAGGCACCTAATGGGTGGGAGGGGCAGCTCTCTCCCTCCACCAGGCCTGCCTGGCACTCTGTTCCCAGAAGCTTCTCATCCTGGCCAGGGAAAAATGCAGTTGTCAAATCAAAGCCTTTCTGTAGAGGAAGGTCCCTGGGCCAGGGCTGGAGCAGGAGCAGGAGCAGGAGCAGGGTTAGCTCACAGTTTTAATCCTGATGTTTGCCTTCTTTATTCCACCCCCCAGTGCTCCCTTTCAAGAACTGCCTCGGGGTTCATGTTGCAGCATCAGACAAGAATGGAAGTCACAGCTGGGGTTAGCAGTGGGAGCCTGTAAAGCGTGAGTCCCCGGGGGGCACAGGGCATACAGAATCCTGCACTGAGCCCAGAGCACAACCAGGGGGCCTGGGCCTCATGCTTGGATGGGGAGCAGCAGACAGATGTGTGGGCCTCAGGTGCAGACACACAGAGATGGCCACGCAGATGTGCCTGAGAGCACACAGAAGCTCACATGCACTGGTCGTTTGCACACATGGCTCCGGCGTGCATCCAGAGAGCAGCCTCTCGTGCACATATGAGCAGGTGTGCACACACATGGCTGGCATGTCAACAGGCACGCCCAAACACACAAACACCCCAGAGACATACCCAGACATTTCTGGCAAAGAACATCCTTTTGTCCTCAGCTTCTTGCCACTGAGAGTCTACTGGTTCCATCTCTGAATGTCTCACCTGACTGTCCCTCTTCCCAACCTACCACAGCCCCTGTTCCCTTGAGCCCCCACTGGGCCACTGGACAACGGCAATGGTGTCCCCGCTGGGACCCCGCCCCTCATCCTGGTGCACTCTTTGGCTCATTGGACACACAGTAGCAGGGGTCATCTGGGTAATCAGGCAGATCTGATGGCATCACTTCCCTGCTTTAAAACCCATCCGAGGCCTCCCCTTTCCCACCAGACGTAGCTCAGATCACCTGCATCACACATAAGGCCCATGGCGATCTGGCTTCCACTCCAGGTGTGAGCTGGCATGGAGCGCCGTGCCCTGGGTGCCGCAGCTGTGGGACTCCCTCAGGAAGTTGCCCCGCATGCCTCACAGGGCTCACTTTTGCTCACACCCCGCGAGAAATGCCCTCTTCCCTACTGCCCTGGGTTCGGGTGCTACTTGGCCACCCTCCCAGGCCCAGGTCAGTCACGTCTCTCCACTTCACCCTGACACTGAAGGCTCCGCTGTCCTGCCCCACTATTTCACAGGCCCTTCGTTGGCCTCTCCGGTGTCACTGTCCTCTGTGTGCGACAGCTTCTCCCACAGAACTCCAAGCGGGCTGGTACACAGACCCAAAGGTACTGGTGCTCAGCGAGTTTCTGGGTGTGAGTGAGTGAATGAATTTGGCCTGTGGGCCATCCGATTGCCCCAGGTGATCTGGCCTGGCTAGGTGAGCAAGCTCGGCTTGTGCATGCGTGGTGACTTCTTGAGCTCCGCCCCCACACCACTGAACGGGGCTGCTGAGGGCTCCCCACAGTTGATGGTGCTGGCTCTCAGGATGTATGGAGAGAAGTAGGCTGAGTGGCTAACGCGGGGTGGGCGCTCCATAAATAATAGCCAAGCTTGCTGTTGCCAATTTCTATTTTTATTTCCACCGAGGCCTTCCCATTACTGTTTTCTGATTGTCATCCCCCTCACCACCCCTTCAGCTGAGTGCTGGGCTCCCAGAATGGACTCACTTGACAATTCACCACAGGACGGGTGGACGATGTGGCTTCTTGGGATCTGTGTGCAGTCTGAGACTTCGGAGCCCTGTACTGTACTGCCTCCTCCCAGCCAGCCTCCCGGGAAACTGGAAGCTGAGAGCTGCCTGGGGTCCGGGTTCTCCTCCCACCCCCAAGCTGAGCAGCTGCTCTGTTCCAAGTCCTGAGCCGAGCTGGGACCTGGGGGAGGGAAGTGGGGACAGCTGGGCCTTTTCACCTCCTAGCAGCTGCAGGCGCCCCCCAGGATGCTGCACATGTGGCTAGGGTTCCCATAGCAACCTGTGTGGGGACCTGACCTGATGTGGCCACTTCACTCCATCTCCTCCCGGACTTGCGAGAGAGGTCAGGGAGAGCACTGGAGGGATGAGGCTGCTGGGCACTTTGACAGGCACACACTCCCATCTGGTGAGGACCAGGCTGTTATTATCCTCATTCCGCTGGCTAGGAAATTGAGGCCCAAAGACATGGGCTTCCAGCCCTAGTCCCTCCAGGCACAACCAAGAGCACTGGTCTGCAGCCATATCTGTTTGTACTGGGGCAGCTAGCGACGGTCAGCACCAGGCACAATCTCTGGCTGCATGCAACCCAAGCCAAGCCCCAGGGTCGTAAACAAGAAAGGGCATACGGAAGGACGGTAGAACAGCTCCAGGAAGAAAGGACAGGTGAGACGCATGACTGGAAAGGACAGGGACAGGGCAGCTTCAAGGGCCTTGGAGCAGGAATGAATGGACAACGATCTCATCAGAGTCAATAAACTTCGGTTTTGAAGTCTTCCTGTCTCTCCATGTGGGGCTCAGGCTCAGGAGGACCTGGGGCCAGTGCCACCTGTTGACTGGGGTGAGCAGAGCTGTGGTTGACACTCCTACCAAGCCTGCATCTAATGGGGGAGGGAGTGGTCTCCAAAGAAAATTTGGGATATTGTTTCTAGAAGAAAAGGGAATAAATGTTAGGCATGCCCAACTCGAGCTCTCCTGAGCACCGTGCTGCAATGGGTACATGAGGTGGGAGATTTTCTATGGGGAATGTGAAGGGAAATGTAGATGCACAGTGGGGGTGTTTCCTGGTAATGCGAGAGCCAGCAGTGGTGGGGAAATGGATACCCAGAAGAAAGAAGGGGTGGTAAGGTGGTCACATGTCAATTTTCATGGAACAAAATGCACCCATGTTCATGCTGTTAACTGACCTTCCTTCTGCATCCCAACACAGACATAGACACACATTTCTTTCCTTTTTAGATTTTTACCCAATACTTAATTCCCAGGATCACAGAGATTAGCCTTGGTTGGTAGAAAGAGCCCTGGTCACTTTCAAACATTCTCTAAGATTTACTTACTACATTCACTGTTTATTACCTGCCTTTCCTGTCCCTTCTAGAATGGAAGATCCAAGAGGGCAGAGATTCTCTCCTGTTTGTTCACAGCTGTATGACTCATGCCTAAGAGTGCCTGGCATGTAGTAGGTGCTCAATAGACATTTGCTGAATGAGTGAACCAAACACTCTGATAGGCATTTGGGATACAAGAGTGAACTAAAAGAAGGAGCCTGATCTCATGGAGGAGCTATATAGCCTAGTGAGACAAAAAAATAGCAAAAGAACAAAATGAAAATTATACAATTCAAAGAAAGTGATTTTTAAAAAAGAACTAAGATGGTAGGAAATTACTTAAGATATGGCAGTCACAGGACAGAAGTCCTCTCTTAAGCAGCAGAGATTTAAACAAAGATCTAAAGGGTAGAAAGGGGCTGACCATGAAAAATGTGAAGGCAAATTCTTCCAAGAAGTGGAAAGAGCATGTGCAAAGGCCCTGAGGCTTTTGTCTGTTGGGGGAACTGGAATGACAAGATATAGCTACTGGCTAGAGCTCAGTAGCCAAGGACCAGAGGATACAGGTTGAGAATGGAGAGTGTCAGCCCCCACCCCCACAACCCACAGGGCCTTGTAAGCCATGGGATGGGGACTGGATTGCATTCTGGGTAAAGTGGGAAGCTGTTAAAAGGTTTCGAACATTAGTGCTTGACCCCTTTCATGATTCACCCTGATCACTCTGCTCTGGCTGCCAGGCAGAGAATGCACTAAATCAGGGCACAGTAGACCAGTCAGTAGGCAATTGTGGCAGTCCAGACAGAGCACGGGTGGCCAAAGTCAGGAGACAAGGGGACACCTTCATGCTACCTCTCAGTTAAGTCAGGTGATACAGTCAGGTTGAATGATATCACCGTCTGAGGGCTATAAAGGTACCCCCCCCCCCATTTCCAGTCTACTCCCAGTCCGTGGGTGATGGATGGACACACTGATGATCTGGCTGGGCCTTGCGCCTAAGTGACAGGTGACAGATGGGGTTGGAACAGAATGCTCTGAGCCATGTGGCCGAGGCACTGCTAAGAGGAGGACTTTGGAGCCAGGAGTTAATTTAAAGAAAGGAGTGGGGGAGCTCAATATCGCTTCCTCCACTGTTCAATTAGTGGAGAGGGCTGTAGGGAGCTGGAGTTTTAAAGATGCCCTTAATCATCTTCTGTCCGCCTGGCAGTGTGCGGGAGTGTGGCAGGGATAATTGTACCTACCCATTAACAAATGCAATTACGGCTCTGGGGCCTCCAGCACCCCCTTCCCCAATTAAACAGCCGATGAGGGGGCCATGGGGGAGGCCTTTGAGATGAATCACTTGACGCTGAAAACATGGAGGCCTGAAGTCTGGACAGAGAGGCGATTAGAGTCAATAAAATCATGATGGGAAAAGAGAGGCTCCTATCCACTCCCAGCCTGCTCCAGCCTGAGGCCCTCCAGGCAGCTGGAGAGCTATTCTTTAGGACAAATTGGAAGTTCTGCTTTACACATAGGAAAGCCAATACTTGGAACCTACTGACCAGTGCCTCCAGCCAGCTGCTTCCTCTCACAGAATGTCTAGATGCCTGTGAACTCCTTGGTAATTGCGGTAAGAAACAGGGCTGTCCGGTGTGCGGGTGGGGAGGGTGTGAGGAGGGCGTGCTCCCATCCTGTGAAGGGGAGGGGTGGCAGGAAAGGAACCTCCTTCCTTGGACAGCTCCAGTAGGCCAGGCCTGTGCTCCCTCCTTCTCTAGGACCCATATCCTTTCTTTGAATCCAAATCCCAACAGCTTCAGAGGAGGGACATGGTCTCCCTTCTAGAGGCTGGAATAGAAGCTTGGGGAATCCAAATGCTAGGGAGAGAGCTGGGATTCGAACACTGGCCTATCTGACTGTCAGGTCTTCCCTCACTCTGCTGTGCGGAGTGGACTCTTTGAGATCATCACTGTCAAGATCTTGCCCCCATGTCCCAGGGTGAGGGGTGGGCTCAGGGGAACATTTCAAATGTTATTCCCAACTCTCCCTCCTGTATCTGTATCTCGAAACTTCAGAAAGGAGCCACTGTGGTTTCCGACTTGGCCTGAGGTGGGACTTGACAGGTGGGTGAGTTCCGAGGTACCGAGCACCAGGGTCCTCTCCCCTCCTACCTGCCCTGCCTCTCCTGGTCGCTTAATGTGTCTCATCTGTTACAAATGCTAGGAATCATTACGCATGCGCTGATTATCACTTTCACTTAGCATCCCCACAGAAGCTCCGGGGGTTAGAGTGCATAATTGGAGAGCCGCATAATTCATTTGCGAAGAGGAGACCCAGTTCTACCAGCACATCGCAGAGTGCACAGTCCCCGTGCAGAGGTCCCAACAAGGGCCAGGAGACCTGGCCACAACCTGACGCCTGCCCCGGGGACACAGTCACCCCAGGCTAGACTTGAAGCTAACTCTGCTTCCCCACCAAGGGAGCCCAGGGGATGAGTCATGTTTCCTAGTCCCCAAGTCCCCCATCTTATTGCCCTGGGAACCCTGTTTTAGGTTTCTGGCTTGATTCTGGTTTTTTTTTTGTTGTTGTTGTTTGTTTGTTTGTTTGTTTTTGTTTTCCCTCTGTGGCTTCACTGAGGCGTCGGTTCTAGAGAGTGACAAAAGCTGTGGGTTAAAATTGTATTAACAGGGGAGGCACCTGCCAGTCACTCCTCCTTTCGAGGCCCTCCTGAACTAATACCATAACGTGTCGCTTCCTGTGGCCTAGATTTTTCCTGAGCTGGGAACTCTCCCATGTCTGCCTTATCCACTCCAGACCCTTTAAAAGCCCCAGTGAGATGGGGAGGCAGGGGAACAAGGGATGAGCCATGGTTGCTTGGCCTGGAGGAGAAACCGGAGGCCTGGCCTCTAAAGCACCCAGGGCCGACTTTGCTGCCTGACTTGTGCCATCCCCTCAACTCCCAGGACATGACTGGGAGTTGAGAATAAAGCAGTCGCGTTCTCTCTCCTTGCCTCACCCAACATTTACCAAATGTCTGCTGTGAGTCTGACCCAGGTCCAGGGGCTGGGGACCAAGTGGTAAATAAACCTGTCCCCTGTCCATAGGAGAGACGCTCAGTAGAAGCAGGGGCAAAGACCTCCTTCTGGGAGCACGGAGGAGGGATCACTGATTCTGCTCGGGGAAGCAAGAATTGGCCTTCAGTCACAAGGCTGGCTGAGGCAGGGGGGGCACAGGCTTTCCAGGAAGAGGGTAAGCCTGAGCCAAGGCAAGAAAGGCACAACAGACATGGCAGGGGTGGTACCACCTGACCCCTGCTGTCTCCACAGCCCCTGAACCATCCGAGTGCCATAGAGCCAGCCCCAAAGTGGAGGAAAGGCACAGGCCTCCCAGATGGCAGCCCCTGAGTTGGGTGGGAGCACCAAGGGGCTCAGGGGCATGCCCCCTCCTCCTGCTCCAGATAAGTTGGAATGGAGGCAGGGAGGCTGCAGACATCTGCCCTGGGGCCAGACTCCAGACTCAGGGAGACCCCTCGGCCCACATACCTTGCATGTCAACCTACCTAGGGAACAACCTGGCCACAATTTCCCTTCACGGAGTGAACACAGCATGCGCATATACACCCCCCCCCCGCCCCTCTGCCCAGGGCTGTGGTCCTGGCCGCCCCGGATCCCCTTACCACCATCCTGTCTCCCCTTCCATGAGCAGGTGCCCCTTCACACCAAGCTGAGCATCACCCGATGCTCGATCGGGTGCCGGATGCCCAGCAGATGGCGGGAAGAGCGATGGCTCCGAGGGGGATGAGCCACAAGGTCACAGCTGACACATGAGGGCTGGACTGCAAGGCAGTGAAAGATTAATGGTTTCCTCCTTGTCTTGGTGCTCAGTGGAGGCCCTTTCCCCCCCAGCCACCCATGCGTGGTTCAGTCTGGGGCTGAGCAGCTGCCTTCCTCAGGTTAGCCTCCCTGCACCCACCTGCACCTTTTCCTTCTCTGCCCTGGCTTTTCATTTCCTGAACTGGACACCTTCTTCCCTCTTCCTTCCCCTCTGCTGGGTCTTCTCTTTCCTTTGCTCCCGGGTGGGAGAGGGGGAGGACGGAGGTCAGGAGGCACATGGAGGACATGGGTGTGGGGAGAGACCACAGAGGTGCCCAGCATTTGGACCTGACCTGCAGAGCCAAGCCAGGGTAAGCTCCTGTTAGATAAAAACGACTTCACAGAATGCCAGCCTCAGACAAGTTTACTCTGAGACCAAGATGTAATGAGACAAAGAAATTTTGTTCAGACTTGGACAAAACAGGATCACTCCCCCACCCACCAAGTCCGAGATAGCCCCTCTCTTGGCCATGAGGAGTGACTGCTACTCCTTTACCAGTTTCAGCTTAGTCTTTATTGCAGTCTTCCCTCCCCCTGGAAGAGATTTATGGAGTTACTCCTAGCACTGCCCCCACTTTCTGAAGCGATCCAATGTAGAGCAACCCCCACTTCCCAAGACCCTGCAAAGCCCAAGTGCATTCTCTTGTTTAACTGCAGATGTGATCCTGGTGGCCCTTTGGCTGAAGAACATTGGCAGAATTGGAGGTCCCACTGAGACTGAGCTGACACCTTCACTGCCTTGGACCAGGGCCCTCACTCAACTCAGTAACTGTGCGCACATCGTTTAGGGGGTGGGCACTAGGTCCTGGCGTTTTGTTTTGTTTTTTTTTTTTTTTTAAAGCTCCCTAGGTGATTAGAATGTGCATCCTGGCTTTTGAGGGATGGGGTGACAAGCCATTTCAGGAGGTCACAGAGGGGTCGGAAGGGCAGCGCCTGTAAAGCAGTGACCTTGGTCCCTGCCTGTGGTATTCAGTTAGTGTGAACTGTCATTTCTTTTTTGCTGTGCCTTCTTCATTTTGCTGTCCCTATCAATAAACATCGGTTGGATGAGCATCATTGTTGCTGATGGGAAGATGCGAATCACATGAAATATAATATATCTCAAATCATGATGCCATCTTTCTCCCCAAGACATCTTTCCCTTTGACTTGGTGGTCTCCCAGTCACCGAGGGTGGAGTCTGGAGTTGGAGGCTCAGACTGATCCCAATGCCCTGTCCCCGCTCTCCACACAGGCTCTCTTGGCACCCCTTCCCTTCTGATTTCCCTGACACCCCTGTTTCAGACCCCCAAAGACCCCCATGGTGCCTTGGGCACTCGGGCTTCCCTCCGGTTATCTCTACGCAGTTTATAATGTCTATGACAGCTCTTTCTGGAACTTGGCCTGACCGTGACACCCTCAGCTCAGACACCCTGCACAGATCCTCACCTTCTCCTAATGAAATTATCTCAACATTCAAGGCCTTCCATAAGCCAGCCACAGCTCACACAGATCACGTGCAAGTGTTCTTCTCATTAGCCCCATGGACATTCTCCATGACTTCAAGTCATTGTGCTTTGCTTATGCTGATCCTGCTGCCTAGAACACCCTCTCACCATTATAGCTATATAAATCCCACTTTTTCAAATTCCAGCTCAAAGGCTACTTCCTTCATCCCCACTCACCCCAGCCAAAAGAGACTCCTACCCCTTTTTATTCTCCTAAAACCATCTTCCCTTATGACTCTTTATCAAACCCTGATCTGAATTATGACCCTTTTTGTTCACCCTCCATCTGTTTGTCACAGGAAGCACTTCAGACAAGAGGGTAAGAACCCAGACTTTGCCATCAGGAAATCCTGGAATGACCATTCTGCTCCCTCCTACTGCTAGTTCGGTGACTTTGAGCAAGTTTCTTAACTCCTTTAAGCCTCAGTTTCCTCACATGCGTAACAGGGGGAACCTCATAGTATGGTAAAGATTAAATGAGATCGGTATCCATTTCGAATGCCTCACGTGGAACCTGGCAGAAACCATCATTATTATAATAACAATGTTAGAATTACTAGGACGAAATCCAGAGCAGGGTCTCACATCTCCTGTATGCACACAGGTTACCCAGGGCTCTTGCTATAATCCACCTGTGACTCAGGAGGTTTTGGTGGGGTGGGGTGGCGCCGAGCTTCTGCATTTCTAACGAGCTCCCAGGTGGTGTGTGGATTCCACTGGTCCAGGGAGACACCTCAGGTAGTAAAGTCCTAGAGGGCGGGGCTTGTGTCTCATAAACAGTATCTCTTTCACAGAATCTAGCATGGTTTTCTACACAGAATAGGGGCACCATAATTTTTAAAAAATGAATATATCCTCATGGCGGTGTAGGAATGATATTGTACATAGCCTTCCTTACTCAGAAGATTACACACACACACCCCACACCAGCTAATCTAACCTTGTGTAGGACTGAGATTTCCCAGGGGCCCCACTGCTGTGTTTCAGAAATCAGTGCTCTGAGATGGAACCGGCTGTGCACTAACCTTATAGCCCTGATTAATTCCCTCCCTTTGTTTGCCTCATTATCGTGATTAGGTTCTGCCCGTAGCATAGCAACGGCTAATTGTGGGCTGGTTGCAGAGTGCATAATTCCCGCTATTAAAATTTTATCGAGGCTTAATTGTGCTCCTTTTTGCAGCAGCAAAGCTTCAAAGTTTCAGAAAAGAGGGGATGTGGTTAGTGGGAGCTGATGATTTTTTAATCTTAGCAAGCTCTGGAAAGCCCTGCTCTGCAATGTCATTGACCTTGAGATGGTTTCCCGTGGCCAGAAAGAAGCCCATCATTTATTTATTAACCCTCCAGAAGGTCTGCAAACAATCGCCTGTGGCCAGGCAGAAAGCATATTATGGGTCAAATGCCATTACAAAAAGCCCCAAAGGGCAGGCCCACCAAACAGTTTGGCAGTGTGGGCATCTGGGCAAGAGAGCCGCCCTCTACAGCAGGAGAGGGGGCTGTGTGCAGACGGGGGCATCGCTTGGCAGGTGCCCCGAACCACTCAGTGACCCTCCAAAACCAGTGGGCTTTGAAAGTGGTTTTCTAGGAACTGGGGTGCCAAATTGCGCCAACCTGTGCTTAGTGGTGGGTAGAAAGAAATGAACCCATCAGCAGGTACTTTCTCCAAATGGTTTCGGAGTGTAAGTGATCACTGGCATCACCCAGGGAGCCTGTTAGAGCAGCACGCGACCTACTGATTTGGAGTGGGGGCAGGGAGAGCTGGGAACCCGCCCTCAGGTGGTACTGACGCTGACCTGCGGCCATGCAGGACTCTGGAAAATATCTAAAAAGTCAGCAGAACCAACTGTCCTTGGGGAAAGGTCCACTTACTCTGCTTGGCTCAAACTGGAACCACGAGGCCAATTGGGGGTGCTGCAGCAGGGGAATGGTTCTAATCAGTGATTCCCCAACTGCAGCATGCATCAGAATGACCTGGAAGGCTTGTTAAAACATAGACTGCTCAGCCCTGCCCCCTCAGAGTGCCTGATCCATTAGGATCAGGGGTGAGGCTGGAGATTGCATTATTAAAAAGCTGTGAGAAGAGGCACCTGGGTGGCTCAGTGGTTTAAAGCCTCTGCCTTCCACTCAGGTCATGACCTCAAGGTCTTAGGATCTAGCCCCACATCGGGCTCTCCGCTCAGCAGAGAGCCCTTCTGCCTGCCTCTCTGCCTACTTGTGATCTCTGTCAAATAAATAAAATCTTTAAAAAAAGAAAAAAAAAGCTGTGAGAAGGTAAGTCTGGGTGATGATCTTCCAAGGACCACACTTTGAGAACCACTGCCTTCAGTGATTCTCCAAATTTGGACCAAACATGTCTCTTTGAAAGAGACTTAGTTGTGTTTCTTGGTCCTCACATTATAGAATAATGCTTTGTATAGAGAGCCTGTCCTCGTGTTGTGGACATCTATCTGTAATCCAGAAACAGTAATATGGGTAATCAAGCTTTGACCAGAGACATTATGAAGGAGTGGAAGCCAGGGGTCCTGAATTTAAACACAATTTAAACCAGATGAATCCACTACCACTATTAAGTGGTATTAAGGAGGTGGGTTTTTTTCTTTTTTTTTGTTTTGTTTTATTTTGTTTTGGCATTGCTTAAACAATAGGCAAGATGCTGTTTCATGGGCTGTCCTCAAGCTGGGAAAGCCTTCAGACAAACCACAACAATGGAATTACGGTGAGTGAGTGGAAATGAACAGTGAGCACATTTTATAGAGAGGAGATAAATTGATTGGTGGGGGGAGGTATGGGGAAAGAGAGAAAATTCAGAATTAGTTTCAAGCAGGGGTGGCAATTCAAAAACCCTCAGAGGCCAGAGGGTTGATAGCAATGGGTGAGGCAGCAAAGGCAAGTTAGAATCTGTGGTCCCAATGTGAGCGATACCACTATGGAGTGTTAGGGACCCTGGTGTGCTGGAAAGCCTTGGTCCTTCTAAAAGGGAAGCGTCAAGGGCACTTGCCTCTTGTTGCCATGGAAGCCTGTGAACCCAGAAATTGCTTGCTCTTTCCAATTTTCAGGGGAAGCTGGGAATCTGAATTCTAAGATGAATTTTTTTTTAATTGAAGTATAGTTGACCTATAATGTTCGTTTCAGGTTTACGATGTAGTGATCCAACACTTCTATACATCACAAAATGCTCACCACAGTGACTATAGTTACCATCTGTCATCTTATGATGTTATTTATACAATATTATTGTCTGTGTTTCCTGTGATGTACTTCTTATCTCTGTGACTCATTTGTCTTATAACTGGAAAATTTGTACCTCTTAAACCCCTTTACATAGTTTGCATGTCCCCCCTCCCCCACCTCTCCCCTCTGACAACCACCAGGTTTTTCCTCTGTATATATTTGCTTTTTGGTATGTTGGAAATTTCCCTATATATTTTTTTTTAAGATTTAGTATTTGAGGGGCAGCAGAGGAAGAGGGAGAGAGAGACTCTCCAGCAGACCCAGATGAGCATGGAGCCCAACTTGAGGCTTGATCCTATGACCCTGAGATCATGACTTGAGCAGAGATCAGTCAGATACTTAACCAACTGAGTCAGACATCCCTGAAATTTCCCCACTTTTAAAAACTGAGCTTCAATCAAAATCTGACTGTAGGCTATCAGTTTATAACCCTAAAGAGCTCAGGTCCTAATTCCTAGGTTCTAAGTCACTGGGATGCTTCTGTAGGAACCTGGCACATTTTTTGCTTTTTTGGGGTGAGGGTTAGTTGTCAGGAGAGGAAAAGGAAAAGAGGTAGGAAGGAGATAAGGGTAGAATTATAAAAAGCACTAAAAAGAAGGAATCTACTATTTAGAGGGGACGTGGCAGTTAATATTATCTCGTGTTCTATGTAAAGAATATATTCCTTCTACAACATTCCTGGTGTGGTAGACTGTTAATTTGGTGGGTGACTGGTGGCACAGTGACTCTGGGCTTGGCCAGTGGGTCGTTAGCAAGCATGATGCAAGCAAAGCCTTGATAAATCCTTATACATTGGAATGTTCTCCTTGGGATCCAGCTGCCATATAGAAAGACATATGGAAAGACTAGTGAGAGAGAAAGGAGCCCCTGGCTTTTACCTGCGCCTGCCAAGATGCCAAGCACGTGAGTGAAGCCATCTTGGATTTTCTGATTATAACTGCATGAGACCCCAAGAGAAGCCAGCTGAAGAATCATCCACCTCATTATTCTGTGAGAAAAAAATCAAATGGTGGTTGTTATAAGCCTCCAAGTTTTGTAGTACTTTGTTATACGGTGAAAATTAATGGAAGCACCTCATAAGTAGTTGGTCTATGAATTAGATAGGATTCCGTGGTATAACAAAAAAATATATTTGGTCTTTTTCCCTGGTGCCTGGCACAGTTCCTAAAACCCTTGGGATCTCTTGAATGAGAACATGTTTTGTATGCTAATGAGATTACTGGTGGCTGCCCCCAACCCAGCCAGCTTTGAGCTGGTCCCAGAAAGACCAAAGCATGATGAGAGGGTTGGAACTTTGAGTCCCATCACACCTCCAGGTTGGGGAGGGGACTGGAGATTGAGTTCAGTCATGAATGGTCATTCATTTCAATCATGTCTAGGATTTAAATCTCCATTAAAAACCTCTAAACAACAGGTTCAGGAGCTTCTGGGTCGAACACATGGGTGTGCTGACAGGATTGTGCCTGGAAAGAGACTGGGAGTTCCCAACGCACCCCCAGACCTTACCCTATGCCTTTCTTCCATTTGGTGTTCCTGAGTTAAATACTTTTTTTTTTTTTTTTTTTAGATTTTATTTGACAGAGAGCACAAGCAGGGGAAGCAGTAGGAAGAGGGAGAAGCAAGCTCCCCACTGAGCAGGGAGCCCAACCAGGGGCTGGATCCCAGGACCCCAAGATCTTGACCTGAGCCACCCAGTTGCCCCCTGAGTTCTATTTTTTAATAATAAACCAATAAACACAAGTAAAGTGCTTTCTTGAGTTCTATGAGCAGTTCTAGCAAATTGTCAGACCTGAGGAAGGGGTAGGGGAATCCCCCACAGACAGCTGGTTGATGAGAAGTGTGGATGCTTCAGGACTCCTGGCCAGCATTTGAAGGGGAGGCAGTCTGGTGTGACAGAGCCTCGAACCTATGGTGTCTACTGCTAATTCTAGATAGAGAGTGTCAGAATCGAATTGAGTTGTTGGACACCCAGTGAGGATTTGAGAACTGTAGAGACCGTGGTTGGCTGGAAGGAATAGCACATCTGATAAACAGTGACTTAAATAAGAGGTTTATCATTCTGATGTAACAAGAAGTCAACCTCTGTTTCTTTTCTTTTCTTTTCTTTTCTTTTTTTTTTAAGATTTTCTTTATTTATTCATGAGAGAGAGAGGTGCACAAAGGGAGAGAAGCAGGAACTGATCCCAGGACCCTGGGATCATGACCTGAGCTGAAGGCAGACCCTTAATCAACTGAACCATCCAGGTGCCCATCAACCTTGGTTTCAATGATAAGGAAGGTTGCCCTCCGGGGGTGGGGGTAGGAAGGGACTAGGGAAATGTGACTAACGAGGCACATTCACACCCTGAACAAAACTTTTTTTTAGATTTTATTTATTTATTTGACAGACAGAGATCACAAGTAGGCAGAGAGGCAGGCAGAGAGAGTGAGGAGGAAGCAGGCTCCCCGCTGAGCAGAGAGCCTGATGTGGGGCTCCATCCCAGGACCCTGGGATCATGACCTGGGCCAAAGGCAGAGGCTTTAACCCACTGAGCCACCCAGGTTCCCCCAAAACTGGGGTTTTAACTAGTAAGGAGGAATGGGTATATATTTTGCAGTGTTTGTCACAGGCAGCTTCTGCTAGAAAAAGAAACTTGTGGTGTTCTCACATTTTTCCCCCTCCACCAACCTTAGTCATAAAACTGCAGGCCCAGCAGCCCATAATACAGCCAGCGCCCATTTGCCCTGAAAGAATGGGCAAAGAAAGAAAGAAGCACAAGAAAGAAGCCTCTGTCTCAATTTAAAGGCTCAGCATTTCATATTTGTCTGTCTGCTTCTTCCAAGCGCAAGTCCTAAGAAGCTGATTGATCTTGAACTTAATTCAGCCCATTGATATCATCACTACTGATAAAAGGACTCAGGGCAATCCACGTTAAATCTGAAGCAATAGAGATGAGCAAACATTTTCAAGAGAGCCTACCTTCTGCGAACCATAGCGGACTTCCAGGGTGTTTGGCACAAAGGAAGAGGCCATGGAAGGAGCTAAAAATAAAGCCTGTCGTTCACAGGGTTAGCTTGTGGCCATTTCATGAGTGAGAAATGCCCTGATGGAAGTGAGGGAGAAGCAATAAAAGAAGAGGAGATTGAAATTCACTCATTTTCGTTCTTTTTAGCAACTTCCTGGAGGGAGGGAATGGAAATGGATGGGATATAGCATCACAGAGCTGGGACTTGGCAATGAGCTTAGAAATAAATTACCCAACCTTTCACCCAATTGCAAATAATAATAGCTAACATTTATGGGGTGTTTACTACATGCCAAACATTATACAAAATAATTTACTTGCTCTCTTTAATTTTACCCTCACCATCTCTCTAAAAGGCAGCACGATTTTAATGTCTGTTTTTACAGGCATCGAGTTAACAAACTCGTTGAAGGCCACAGCAACTAATGGTGGGACCCAAACTCCTGGTTAGGCACTATCTTTCTATCCCATCCCCCAAGAAATCCTGCCTCCTTTCTTCCGGCTCCACACTCCCTGAGCCAACTCCTTCCTATTGAGAAGTGTTGATTGTTCAAAAAGTCATCCATATATGAAGGAGAAGTCTGCTTTTCTAAAACTCTCGTCATCTGGTCTACACACCAGAGTTAACGCACAGGCCAACCTCCCTGCCCCGGGACAGTCCTTCTAATATCTCCACAATCCTGCCTCCTCTGAGCCCGAGCTTCCCCCTGGCTTAGTCTCTCAGCTAGAGTCCCCCCTTCGCCAAATGGGGCTAGTCATGAAAACAAAGAGACCAGGCCGACAGCAGTAAAATCTTGTGGTCTTCTCGCTCTGTCATTTTCCCCTCCGCACAGACACATGGATAAAAATCCCCCTAACCAAATTCCATAATAGAAGGCAACACATGGCCAGCCACGCCGTTGGCCACCATGGGGGGGGCTGGTGGACGCTGTGGCAAACTGGCGAGCAGATGCTTGGTCTGAGGGAAGCAGACGCCGTTTGGCTCCAGCCAGGTGTTGTCACGAATGGATGGTGCCAGATCGTGGAAGCTTTCAAAAGCTGCTGGAAATCTGGGTTTCTGTTTGCAAATTTTTTATTTTTATCAGATCAGTTCGTGGGCTTCCTGATTCTGTTTTTGTGTTTTTACGGCTCTGTATAAGCCCAGCAGAGTGTGCCCGAGGGCTAGATCCAGTCCCTGGGCTGTTGTTTACAGCTACTGCCACTGTTGGCCAGCTAGACCCCAAGCCCCAGGGAAGTCTGGCCAGTCCCAAGGATGGGGGACCCTTACCTCTCTGGTCTTAAACACCATGCTTCTAGGAATGCAGATTAAATTTGCACCAGCTTTCCCAGCAGCTGTGTCATATTATACTTTAAGTTCATAGGGAACTTATGGCCAAATGTGTAATTTCAAACCTTCATGTAAAGTCTTGTCTAGCCTGAGCTCCCCAGCCATCTCATGCAGTATTTTGAACCTCACTGCATGACTTTGCATCTATCCTTGTCGGTCCCCATTCTGTCTTGGAGAGTCTCTCTCCTTCTTTCTAATCCACTTTCATGCACAGCTTTGAACAAGGTGACTTCCATGAAAGCACCCACTGGACCCAATACCCTGATGAACTCTGGACCAGTCCTGTGGGCATTGATGTTGGCTAAAATATGGAGCTCCAAGGCACCCCCAAATATCATCAATGCACTAATTACACTCCTTGGCTTTAGGCTGAAAGGAAAGAAGCCTGCATTCGGTACATACTATGAGCTCAAGCCTGCCAACCTGCTCATCCCCATGTCCCTCGCACCGCAGAGACTCTTCCTGTAGCTGACATGTGACCATGTCACATGTCACATGACCATGACATTCTCCACCACTAAATCTGAAGTCTCAGCTCTGCATTGGAATTCTGAGATTGATTCTGCATGGAACAGTATATTCGAATCTAGATCTCCATTTCATCTCTGGATGTACACCCACACCCAGTGCCTGTGCTCTGAGGCTGAACAACTGCTTGTCTAGGAGGACACACACTGTGCCAGGCACTGTCCTTGGCATCGCAGCACCCATTATTTCCATGGTGAATCCCCTTAACGTTCAGCACATTCTGGTCCACATTTTTGAATTGATTCTATTCGGTTACCAAGGGATTTGTATTACCCCCGTTCTTTCTGCCACGTTGTGAGTAATTGAGAGCAGAGCACTTCACTGCCCAGCAGCCTGCACAAAGCCTGCAGTAGGTGGCTCACCAGGTTCTCTCTCTTTTGGGGAGCTCTTCATGCCTCACCCATCTCATCTACAAAATGAGGTTGTTGCGAAGGATCTGTTAATAGATATTAAGCGTCTGTAACTGGAGCTGGGCATGCAGTGGGCACTCACGAATGTTAGTTCGAAGAAGTAGCAGTTGGAGAACTCCTTGTGGGCATGTCCTGGGCCAGCTCCCAGGAGCCAAAGAAGGGACACCCCTTCTCTAAGGAAAGGTCACTAATCCCTGACCATCCACAAGCTCAGCAGCAGACACTACAAGTGACTTTTCTGGCAAAGGGGAAGATTCAATTCAAGCCATCCCCATGGCCCAGTGGGGTGACTGGGTGGCTCAGATGGTTAAGCATCTGCCTTCAGCTCAGGTCATGATCTCCAGTTCCTGGGATCAAGCACCACATCAGGCTCCCAGCTCAGCAGGGAGTCTGCCTCTCCCTCTGCTGTTCCCCCTGCTTGTGCTCTCACTATCTCTCTCTCAAATGAATAAATAAAACCTTTAAAAAAAAAAAAAAAAAAAGGGAGACCCAGGCCTGACTCTTACCTCTGTCAGTTACTTGCTATGTAATTTTGGGCCCAACGTCTGCCCTCTCTAGGCCCAGGTTCCCTATCAGCAAATGGGGGTACTAATATGTAGCTTATAGTGCTATAGTGGTGTGGGGTCAAGTGAGATTTTTTTCAAAAGAGTTTGAGAGGCCAAGAGTGAGCACACAAGTTGGGGGAACGCCAGAAGCAGACTCCCCACTGATCACAGAGCCCCATACGGGTCTCCATCCCAGGACCCACAGATCATGACCTGAGCCAAAGTCAGACACTTAACCAACTGAGCCACCCAGGTGCCCCAAACGATTTAGAGTTAGATACTTGGCACATAGTAGGCGCTTAATACAGAGACAATGATGAAAATACTGAGCCATGCACTGTCATTGAACACTCCCAGGGAGCAAGAGCAGCCTTCCTATTCTCCTGCCAGATTTGCAAAATTTAAATTATGACCATATTGCTTGGTGGTTGTAAAAAAAAAAAAAAATCAAACAATGTAGGCATTTATAAAATAGAAAGTTGGACTTCTCTCTACTCCCATCCAATTCTCCAAAGAGAGCCAGCATTAACTGGTGTGTGCCCTTGCTGATGTTTTTCTTCACTATGCTGCACACACACACACACACACACACGCGCGCGCGCGCATGTTATTTTTAAAGCAACATCAGGATCAAACCAAACAGTCTCTTCTGCAACTCGCTTCTTTCTCTAAACAGAATTTCATGTCCACTTTTCTAAGTCAGAGTATATAGAGCTAGTCCAGTGGTACAGGCTGAATTGTGTCCCCCCAAATGCATATTTTGAACCCTAACCCCCAGTACCTCAGAATAAAATGTATCAGGAGATAAGACCTTTTTAAAAAGGTAATTAAGTTAAAATGGGTCATTAGGATGTGCCCCAATCCAATAGGACTGGTGTCCTTTTAAGCAGAGATGAGGACACAGAGACATCAGACAAGCACACACAGAGAGGGATGAGCACAAGAACACACAGCGAGCACAGGGAGGGCAGCTGCAAACCAGGGGGAGAAGCTTTAGGAGAAATCTCGGGATGGACACCTTGATCTTGGACTTCTAGTCTCCAGAACTTGGAGAAAATCCCTTTCCGTTGTTTCGCCCTCCTCTCCTGCCCCTCGCCCGTCTGTGACATTTGTTATGGCAGCCTGAGCAAACTAATACATCCAGGCTTTCCTAAGATACGTAGCATTCCGTTTTGTAGACACGATGAAAAAATGTGTTGATGGACCTTTAGGTTGTTTACAGTTTTATGGTGTTAGAGTGCTGCAGGCCACATCGTTTATAACATTCTTTGTGTAAGTACTCGAGGATATCTGTAGGCTCTGTTGCCATCTGAGGAAAGACCAGCTTGGAAGATATGCACACCTTAAACAATGCGTGAATTAGTTGTACCAGTTGAAACACCAGCCGTGTAAGCAAAATCCTGCCTCCCTTTACCTCAAAAGCATAATTTCAAGGACGTACATTTTGGGGCCATCAAATATAACTACGCTGACAGTCAACAAAAAGATGAGACTCTTGACCTTGGCTTTTTTCGTCCTGCCCACTCCTGTCTATTCCGAAACCTTGGCGCCATCAACCACGGGCAGAAACACAAGTTTCCTGAGTAGAGAAAGTTCTCCGCAGACAGTAAAGTCTCTTCACGGCGAAAGTAAACTCAGTAAGAACACACGGCCGTGCTGCAAACAGAAGCATTGATTTTAATTTTTTAAGAGTATAAATAGATTTGAATCCCATGCAGTATATTGGATTTCAGGAGAAAATATTTCCTGACAACCTGCCAATGTATTTGTTTTCTCGTCTTTTGACAAACAAGAATGGCAGTGGAGAGCTGCAGAAATCGACAGAGGTTGGCAATGCCACTCAGATGGGCAGTGCTATTTTGATCTGAGCTGATGCATCTGACTGGCCTTTGGTTTGAAAAGAAACATGAGGAATGGGAACAGTCTTCTGCGGTGGAGATGAACTTGGGGGTGCCATGGTCCGGGTCTTTCCTGGTCAATGCAAGGGAATTTCCCCAAACCGCCAAGGGGCTTTTCCTTCCCTCTTCTTGCTCTTACTCTTTTATATATATGGGTGTCCAAAAGAACAGATCATTAAAGGAAGTCTATGAAAACAGGAGCCAGGACTGATCAGCCAATTGGAGGACTTGTGCAGGAAGAGTGGTCAGGTCACATGGGGGTTTGGGTGCTGCTTAGAGAGCCCCCGCCCACGGGCTGAGTGGGAACAGAAACATCAAATTCTTGTCTGGCCGCAGCCAAGCATTGGTCCTGGGCACAGATCCTCTTCTCTCTTCCTGCTGTCTCACTGCTGAGACAATGTCATCCAGCTTTATGATTTTAAATACCATCTGCCTGCTGACAATTCACAGATTTCTGTCCCGAGCCTAGAACGTTCTCTCTCATCCTGGCATTTATAGCCATCTGCCTATCTGACATCTCTTCTTGGGCTCCAACACTCATCTCCAGCTTGTGATGTTTAAGAGTGAACTTCTGATCTAACGCTCTCCCCAGTCTGATCCACCTGCCACCTTCCCGGTCTCAGCAGTGGCCACTCCGGCCTTCCAATTGCTCAGTCAAAACCCACACAGTCACTAGTGATTCCTCATCCTCCTGCGGGCCCTATCTTCAAAATATATCAAGAACCGTTTTAATACCTTCACTGCTATCAGCATAGCCCTAAACCACTGTAGTGAGTTAAATTATGCTCCCCTGGGAATGTGGCCTCGTGTGAAAAAAGGGTCTCTGTAGACATAATTAAGAATCTTGAGTTGAGATCCACCTGCACTCAGGGTGGGCCCTAGATCTGTCGCAGTTGTCCTTGTAAGAGAGAGGCAGAGAGAGAGATCAGAGACACAGGGACATGGGGAGAAGAGAAGGCCACGAGGAGATGGAAGTGGAGATCAGAGTTTTGCAGTCCCCAGCCAAGAAATGCCTGGACCACCAGGCAGATAAAAGAAGCAAGGAAGAATTCTCTTCTGGAGCCCTCAGAGGGAGCATCGCTCCGCCGATGCCTAGATTTGGGACTTCTGGACACCAGATGTGTTACTGAATAAATTTGTGTCCATTTCAGGCTACCTAGTTTGTGTTAATTTGGTAAGGAAGGCCTAGGAAGTGGTAATAGTTACCATCATCTAGCACCTGGATGGTTGCAAGAGCCTCTAATCTTGTTTCTTTCTTTCTGCTCCATAGTCCTTCCTCAACACAGAAATCAGAACAATCCTTTTAAATTGTAAGTCAGATTTCCCCACTCTATTCAAAACCTCCAGTGGCTCCACTTTAACTCAAAATAGATGTTAATTTTTAAAAAATATTTTATTTATTTGATAGAGAGACAGCAAGAGAGAGAACACAAGCAGGGAGAATGGGAGAGGGAGAACAAGGTTTCCCACAGAGGAGGGAGCCTGATGTGGGACTTGATCCCAGGGCAGACACTTAACTGATTGAGCCACCCAGGTGTGCCTGTTCACATCTCTCAAAATTCAAAAAGCACAAGAAAATTTGCAGCAAGGTCTTCCTCCAACCCATGTGTATCCAGATAGTCTATCCTTCTGGACTTTATCTACATACCCCCTCCCTCTGATTTTTTTAAAAAAAGATTTTATTTATTTATTTGACAGACAGATCACAAGTAGGCAGAGAGGCCATCAGGGAGGGGATGGGAAGCAGGCTCCCTGCTGAGCAGAAAGCTTGAGGCGGGGCTTGATCCCAGGACCGTGAGACCACGACCCTATCGAAAGGCGGAGGCTGAACCCACTGAGCCACCCAGGTGCCCCTCTGATTTTTAATTAAGTCTGAAACTCAAAGGTATTCCACACCAACACATAAGAGATTATTCCTTATTACAGTGGCATAGCATTTCCTGGTGTGTAGAAACCTTAAAATGATTTAAGTAGCACTCAATTAATAGACATTTAGTTTGTGTGGAAGTGCCTAGTTGGCTCAGTCTGTTGGGCGTCTGCCTTCGGCACAGGTCATGATCTCAGGGTAGTGGGATCCAGTATCATGTCGGGCTCCCTGCTCAGCGGGGAGTCTGCTTCTCCCTCTGCCTCTCCCCCTGCTTGTGCTCTCTCTCTTTCATTCATTCTCTCTCATAAACAAACAAACAAATAAATAAATAAAATCTTTAAATAAAAGAAGACATGTAGTTTGTTTGCCTTTTCTTGACATTTCAGACAATGGCAGAACATTGTCTATAAATTCTTTCCACACTTGTGAGTTTATCACAGCACAGGAGTACATTTTTGAAATAACCAAAGTTTGACAATCAAATTTTTAATACACGAATGTTGGGCAGGATCCTATGTTTATAAGGTTGGAGTGCTCCCCATGCCTGGAGCTGTGCTCCACTTCTTGCCGTCTTCTGGTCTCACCTCTCATGGTCTAGTGGCCTCATTCCAGGCGGGGCTGGAGGTCAGAGCCAGCTGGGTCATAGCGTAGTTCACTGCATGATTTCTGGGCACTTGGCATTTTGCAAAGTACTCACTGGATCCCACTTAATGCTATGTCAGGGAGGAATTAGGATTCCTATTTACAGTTGAAAACACTGAGGCTCAGAGCAGCTGTGTCATTTGCTCACCCAGGGTTCCACAGTCAGTGAGAACCAAAAGCAAGTTTCCTCTCCAGGCCTGTTTCCAAAAATCGAACCTGTAATCCCTGCATGCAGTGGTTATTCAATAAAGTCATGTTGAGGGTGGGAGAGGGTGTTTTGCCGGTGGTTGTTTTTTTTTTTTTTTTTAAGCAATAGGTTTCAGTTTACTAGATGAGACAGATTTGCAACATAGTCTGCATCAAAGCAAAATAAACCATCTCCAGCAAAAGACAGAGAAACTGGCAGGAAGGAAAAAAGCATACATGGGGGGATGGGGGGATGATTCTCTTAAAAAAAAAAAAAAAAAACCAACAACCAAGCATTATTATAAAAGATTTTATTATAAAAGAGGCAGCAAGAGCCAGAGTGGATCAGAAACAGTGAGGAAATGAGTTCGCAGTGGGTCTCAGCGAATGTTTAGGGATGAACAGTGGTTCTCAAAGCGTCATCAAGGATCACCCACATCACCATGACTTTGGGTGCTGATTGGCAGCACGCAGTTCCCATGGTCTCTTTCAATTTCCTTAGGAGTGGAGACTGCGTGGAGCTACTTGGGCTCTAGCATGAACCTCTGTTCACCTTTCCTCCTCACACCCCACACACAAATCACCTTTTCCTCCTCACTAGCATAGCCAGGGATCTAGCGCCAAAAGAGATTCCTAGATTGCAAACCCAGAAATCCTTGTGTTTCTGATTTCTTTTTACTGGGAAGGAAAAAAGTGACCAATGACCCACGAATGTGTCAGGCTGGGCCTGGTGTCTCACATAGATGCAGGGATCCAGCCAGTCCGGCGGTGATGGTCACCCCAATGCCCCTGGACCCCCAGGTTCTCACTAATCCAGATCCCCTGAATCTTGGGTCTAGCTCCATTAACCCAATACCTTTTACAAGCTAAGTAGGTGGATAAAGTTTAAGTAAACAATATTCATGAATGTTACAATCACATGTGCTATTTTCTATCACTAAATGATCCTGGTACACAGACATTATTTTCTTAAATAATCAATCACTGTCAACAAATTAGAGGATGCAGAGAATGAAATTAACAAAATGAGCTATGGATATAAAATTCACTTGAAATGCAATTTAGTGACAACATTAGCTTGCGATTAGTCTGCCCAACTGTTTGAACATCTTCCTTTTGTACAAATTAAAAAATAATAATAAATGTAATTAACCTTTTTACTCTTTAATTGCTGTTGGGTGCCAAACATTATTATTACATGGCTCCTGTTATCTGGGAGTGAAATAATTAAATGATGACTTGGCATGAGGGCATCAGGGCAGTGCTGGTGGCTGTTTCTGGAGCTTCTACTTATGACTGAGGGCAGAGGGTGGAAGGGTCCAGCAGGAGGGTGATGGGAGTGCATCTGCTCCGGGGCTTCCCCAGAGCACCTGAAACTGTGGCATTGTCTCTGGATTCTCGGAGAAAGCCTCTCAGGAGCTGTCTCACTCCAGATTCTTCATTCTCTGTTTCACACAGAGGTCTGCATTCTGGTTTCCTGCCAGAGTCCCATGGAAACTCAGCTCGTTGCCCCCATATCTTATTTCTTTCCGGGGTTCTAGGACACCTTTTATCCAATCTCTCCAGCTGGAGAATTGGAGTCCCCTCGGACTCCTGCCTCCCTTCGGCTCCCACGGGCAATAATTCTCATCACCCTGCCCTGCGTTTTTCCAGTGGTACCTGCCCCCCACCCCCGCGGTGTGCTGGTTGGGTCCTCATCTCCACTCACTTCTTATACCCCTGCATTGCTACAT
This sequence comes from Mustela lutreola, assembly GCF_030435805.1. Lineage (NCBI taxonomy): Eukaryota > Metazoa > Chordata > Mammalia > Carnivora > Mustelidae > Mustela > Mustela lutreola. The sequence continues at coordinate 55,656,368 of NC_081296.1, forward strand.
CCTTGCCTCTACCCCACAATCCACCTCGTACACTTTAGCCAAGCTTTAACAGACCTCTCCCAGACTCAAGACCCGCCATGGCTCCCCTCTGCTCACACAATCCAGCCCAAGCCTCCTGGCTGCCTGTCCTGGCCATCTTTCACTGCCATCCCTGGCCTGATGGGCACAGCCTCACTCACTTCCCCTGCCTCTGCTCCCTCCCCGGACCCAAGCTGCCCTTCAAAAATTGGCCTCCTGGGGGCGCCTGGCTGGCTCAGTCCATTAAACATTTTCAGTTCAGGTCTTGATCTCAGGGTGGAAGAGTTCACACCCCACAGAGAGATGGATAGATAGATAGATACTGGCCTTCTGCCTCCCTCCAAACATGCCTTATAATTTCCTGCCCTCACACCTTTGCTCATGCTAGCTGTTCCATCTGGGGGAAAAAAGAAAAAAAAGAACAACAAAAAGCCCTTTCCACTTGTCTCCTAGTCAAATCTTTCTTGCCAAGGCAGCCTAAACCCCACACTTGCTGTTCAGTCTTCCCTGCTGCACCCCAGACTCTGAAGATCTGTCTCCATCAAACGGCTCCCATACCTATTGTCTGGAACATTCCTTCTGGTCCTTAATAACATGCTTCATGATTTTTGCTCCATGCTCTTGGCTGAATAGTACATTTTTTGAAAGCAAGGATAATGCCTTCTGGTCCCCACTTTTTGCAGACCAGCTTGATTAATGGGTGAAGATGTTTCTAAGGCTCTCATCTTCCCTTCACAAGGGGCTGCAGAAAAAAAGCCACATCCAGATATTCAGAAACCTCTTTTTTTTAGCAGCCTAGGAGCAGAATTCTCCAGGAATCTGTGGAAAATCTTCATGAATTCCTGGGATTCTCCAAGAATCCTGAAGGGGCTGGCAAGATGCTGACCTTCTCAGGTCTGAGGGTAGATCAGCTCTGAGCTATAGCTCCCATCTCATCCCTTCAGAAAGACAAACCATTTTTCTATTAGCTGCCTACCATTCATCGAGCTGCCATTTTCTGCCAGGAGCTGTCTTAGGGGTTCTACGTATTTGATCTCATGTGATTCTCACAGCAACCGTGCAAAGAAAGGTTGTTCCCATTTTATAGAAGGGAAGTCTGAGGCTGGGAAAAGTTAGCCATCACAGCTGGTAAGCAGAGGCAGGTCAGAAAGCAAACTGAGTCCAAAACCCCCTTCCAACCACCACCCAGACCCAGCAGTTCTGAAACCCCATCTCCTCTAAGAAGCTCCCCCACCAAGCTGCACAGATCATGAGCTTGCCTCAGTTATCTCTCACTTTTTCTTTACATCTTGTTTAAAATGAAGGCATCAGGTGCCTCTCCTGTTGTAGGCGATTATGATACATGGATTTGGTGATCATCATGCCTCGCTCCCCATGAGGGGACCCAGCATCTGGGCTGGAACCGCGTTGTCTGCCTCCAAGGGCACAAGAAATGAAATGACAGTCTGGGTGGGTTTTCTGTGGCCACTGAAACTACCTTTTCCTCCCGTCCACTTACTCTTTGGACTATTCTTTGAGATAACGCCAGCAAGGCAGGCTCTCCCCAAGCCCGTTTTCGGACTGAAGTTTTTGACTTAACATATGCTGCGTGTCTCAGTAAAGGACTTTATTTTCCCTGTGCCTCTTTCCCCCTCCATAAAATGAAGACAACATTCCCTACTTCACTACTTGGGATGTAAATGAAATAAAGTATGTTAAACACCCAGCGTGGTGTCTCATCTAGTGAGGGCTTCCTGCAAAGTATGACTTCTTTCAGATCCCAAATACATAACCCAGGGCACAACTGTGGGAGGGAGAGTCGATTCTGAATAATGACCAAATCCCAGGCAGTGCTGGCCAGACCTCTAGGGAGTAGGACCCAGGCCCCTACCTCAGCCTTTAGTCTGGGCTCCCTAGGCTCCCACCCTTGCCTGACCCTCCCCAGCCCTTCATCTACCCCCAGCCTCGCCGAGCCCTTCCTGGGGAGGCAGGGAGAGAAATAGGGGGAGGAAAACAAGAATAGGCTCCCACCAGCAGCTCCAAGGACACAGAGCCCTCCCAAGCCAGGGAATGCCCCTGTGCCATTCCCTGGCTCATCCTTCACGTGGATTTTCTTACTCGAATGCAAACAACTTTGTGCTGTGCAGGGACACAGAGCAGTTAGTCAGAGGAGTGGTGGGGCTAAGGAGCTTTTTAAAAGTTGGAGGTGGGATTTTACACCTGTCCTCATGGAAATGATGAGATAGAAGGCTTGGTGGAAGAAGGAGCCTTCCACTGAATCTGGTTTTGCAATTTTATTTGACTTCCTTCATCCCCCATAAATTTTAGGTCCAAGTTCTCTTTCTCATGTCAGTGACTCCTTTATACCCAATAGACAGCATGGAATTTGGATTCAAATCCTGCTTCTTCCACTTATTGGCTGGGTGGGCTCCCTAGAACATTTCCTCATTTCTAAAACGGGAAGAATCATAATGCTTCTGTCTTGAATTTGGTGTGAGGGTTAAAGGGACATGGTTTGGTCTGGAGCTGCATTTAATAAGAGCTCAGAAACGGCCATTGTGGTTGTCAACATCCTTTGACCAAAAAGTTTCTCCCAACTCTTCCTGAGATGCTCCGAGTCCCCTGCTCGGAGGCAAGCATTTCTTCTGCATCAGCCACAGTTCAGAACAGCAGACCCAGAGACCTGAGGCTGTAACTGTGTGTGCATGGTGAGAGAGATAAAGACGAGGACGAATCAGGAGTTCGAATCTCGCTGAACACATCTATCCAGCCGTTCCCTCCTCACAAACACTGTTCTCTTCAGAAGTTTGAGACTCTGACTAGAAACAGTCAGGGAAGCATAAAGGATGCTTCCAGGCCTTTCTTTGCAACAGCTCTGCTCAAAATTCCAGAATCAGCAGGAGCCCACTCTAGTTTTCCTCCATCCCTGGCTCATCCACGGGGAAACAGGAACACAGAGTATAAGAGCTTGCTGAGCTTTCTCTGGGAGTGCCCCAGAACTATCTAGAACAGTGACATCGACCTCTGCCACATGTTGCATCAACTAGGAAGTCCCCAGCCCAGAATTCCAATTGACCAGCAGGGCAGAGGGAATTTTGGAAGGTCTCCAGGCAATTCCACTGTGCCACCAAGGTGAAAACCCCCAGAATAAGAGGCCTCCAAGCCTCCTAAGTGGGACTACCTGTCTTAACCCAGGTCACCTGGGACTCAGCCAACCCTTAACAGGGGCTCAAGAGACTGGCTTATCCAGTCACTTGTTCAAGCATTATTCTTCCAATGATGTGGCCAGGGCCCTCCACCTGCCCTTCTGGGTAAGGCTTCCTTCTCTAACAACCCCAGGCTCTGTACTTAACCCTTTGGGGCACGTTTCCCTCTGTGCATCACTTTTCTTCTCCACACCTGGGAACTCCTCGAGGGTAAAGACTGGGTCTTCCTTTCTTACCCCTCAAGTGCCTGATGTGTTAAAGGGAGGGGCTACATGAATGCAAGTGCCTGAATGGTAAGCCGTTGGAGTCTGCGCTCAGAAGGGAGGCCACGGAACCAAGACTGTGGGGTCTGGAGAAGGAAGGTTTCCGCTCAGATCCCAGCTCTGCTACTTAGTGGCTGTGCTGCCTGAACCCCACTTTCCTTCTATGAGAAACGAGGATAACAAAGCTCTGATTGTGTTATTGCAAGGATGTAAATGATATAAGCCATTTAATAATGCACTTTGCCCAGTACCTGGAACTAGTAAGCGCCCAATAAATGTTAGGCTCTTACTAGAATGGGCAAGGGCCAGTAGTTGAGCCTTCATGGGCCTTCAGACTCTGTCCTCACTCCCTGAGGCCTCTTGAACCTGGGTTTCCCGCCCTTGTTCCTGGGACAGGTGAGCAGGAATCTCCCTGGGCCTTCCACCTGTCAGGAGGGAGGCAGCTTCCTGGCCCTCGGTGGCCACCCCCCCAAACCCCCCCAAGGTGTGCAGTTGCTTTGCTATTTAACCCCACCCCCTTTATGTAGATTGCAAGGCAGGAGGGGGCAGCTGCTATGACTGGCCTCATCTGCCCCAAGGCTATCAGCCCCCTGACAGATTCACCCGGAGGACAAACAGGGCTCCTGCTCAGGAAAGGTCACAGGCAGCCCCAGGAGCAGCTCCAGCAGCTGCCATCCGGGTTTTTCCACCTGTGGTCCCCGTGTGCTGGGGCAGAGCTGGGGCTGGGCTGGGGCCAGGAGCCAGGCACTGAGGTTCCTTTCCCTGAAGGTCTGATCGAGTTACAGAGCACATTCTCTGGCTCCACCTTGAAGAACATCAAGCCTGCCTGCTTGGTATGATTCCAGGGTTGCTGGAAAAAAATCCCTCAAGCCTCAGATATTTTCCTGCTCTAAGGCTGAAACTCCACCACGAGACACCCAAAGCTTATGATCTGGAGCAGCAGTTCTCAAAACACGGTTGATTCTTAGGCCCCTCCCCAGACCTCCTGAATCAGGATCTGGAGGAAAGAGTATTTGGGTTTAACTGGCCCTGTTGGCGATTCTGATGCCCTGGTAACTGCACGAAAGGGAAGATGTTATCCGAAAGGGTAAGACGCATGCGTGTGATAGTTCTGACGTATGGCTCAGCTTAGCTCGGTGGGCTGGGAGGAGGTTGGGACAGGGACAGGAACAGGGAGTGGGGAGGAAAGGTCCTGCCTGGCTAGTGCAGCCAGACAACCCTGGCACAGACTCCTAGGTCAGCCTTCCAGTGGTGTGGCCCCGGGCAAATAGCTTAGTCTCGTCACCTCTTGTCTGTCCACCCACCTTATACAGAAGAAGTCTGGGTCCAGTGCCCTGGCAGGGAAGATAAGATCTGTGAGTACCACAGGCATGGAGCAGATAAGGAAGATGCTGGAAGAGGTTGGGAGGCCAAGACAGAGGAGAGGAGCAGAACCGAGAAGAAGGAGCAATCCTCAAACTCCACTCTTCTGCTTTCGTCTGCCTGGGCAAGGTCCAGCGTTCCCCCCATCCTTCCCAGTTGCAGGGTGCTTAACTCTGCTTAACCGCCCCCACTCCTCACTCATGTCATTTGAACCTCTTTCCGGGGCAGGATTTACAGGGCCAAAGGCTTCCTCCAGGGAGATGACTGGAAATACAGAAGTGGCGAGCTTTCCTGGAGTTAGGAAGAGGGCCAGCAGTTGGTGCAGAAGCTGCCCAGGAGATCTGCCTCTTGCCCAGCCTGGGCCAGAGTCTGCCCAGGAGCCAAAGACAAGCGGTTGAGAGCCTCCCACAAGAGACAGAGGCGGCCCTGGAGAAGGAGATCCGAGGCTCCACAGCGGCCCGCTTCCCTTTCCCGTAAGGCCTTTGATGAGCGAGCCCATGAAGGTCTCAGTCTCACTAGGCAGGCTCACATGATGTGGTTCTGGGATAATGATACCCTGATTTTCCTAGCTCCCCACTGCCAAGAATCCCAGAGTCAATGTTTCATCATTAATGTAAGGATTTATCCCTATGAGAATTCACATCTCCATGAAGCTGTGTTCTGGGCTTGGGCTACTCAGTCTGAATTCAAACCCCAGCTCTACCACTGGTGAATTTTGACATACTGGGTTAAATATCCACCTCTTCAAGCCGCCCTTTCTGCCTTTGTGAAATAGCAACAGTGATTATTTACATGTACAGTGATGATATATATGTAATATATATAAATTATATATATACCTATTAATTCGGGGGTTAAAAATATGCAGTGCTGTTTGGATCTTTATGAATACATTTCCTTAAAGCTCCAGAAAGAATGGAGGACAAGGACTGCAGGGAACGGCTGAGATCAGGATGGCTAGCAGCTGTCCAGCGGGATGCTAATGTGGGTGGTCCAGCAGGTGCCACCGGAAAAGCGCACTGTCAGGGTTGGGAAGGATTCCAAGGGCAACTCCAGCCTCGATGGAGTCCATGACGGAGTGGAAATGTCTGTTCCGACCTGAGCAGGGGGCCTGGGAGCAGGTGCAACTCACATTTGCCATCTCTGCTCTCGTTGCTTCCCCTCCCCCGCCCAAGGCCAAAGACAAACTATGACTCCGGTAATTACCTGAAGTAGAATTGTAAAGGCCATTCCCTGAGAACTTCAAAGGCTCATATGGAAAGAGTGACTTAGCCTCTTAATTGAACACTGTCTCCCAGGGTCACTTTGCAACGCCCCGCTGTCCCCAGTCACAAGGCACCTCCTGTTGATCTCCATGATAGGCATCCTTGATGTGGACCCTCAGGGAGAGAAAGAGAGGAGTCTGTCTCTGCAGTGGCCCTAGCCAGGTGTTTGGTGCACCGCACAGATCCCTAAGCCGGTTTCATTGTGGTGGGGGTGGGGTGGGAATTGGCGGGGGAGGTGTACTAGGAGCTTGGGGAGGACCCAGAGGAACCTAGCACCCGAGGGGAAGCTGGACTCCAGCTTCTTGGCTACTTGGGGGGGTGAACTCTGGCTTCTGCCTGTTTCCCAGCTGGAGGCCTGTGAGGCCCATGGGTGTGTACATTATTAATCAGCTCAATCCTTTCTTCTTCCTAATAATCTCCTCTTTCTCCACATCATGAAAAAACTTTGAAAAGCAGGCAACTGTGTCTCTGTGCGGAGTGCTGAATGTGAGACCATAGGGTTAACTAACTAGGATTTAAATAAAAACTTGAAATAAACAAAAATAGAATAAAATAATTTTTAAAGGCTAAATAAATAAATAAATAAAACATATTAATACTTACTAAAAAAAATAATGCGAGGCAGCAGGACTGGCCCATTGGTCCTGGGACCCACGGGACTCTCATGGCCATGGAAGGGTTTTAGTTTGTTATAGGAAAAAAAAAATGACCATTATAATAGTGAATATAGAATAATGAATGCAGCTGGGATTTTTTTGTTTCAGATCAATGCAGTCATAAAATATCATTTTTCAATATTATTTTATGGTGGAAGGGGTCCATGAAGGCAAAAATGTCTAGGGCCCAGGGAAACCAAAACAGGGCCCTGAGCATGGGAAATGGAAGAGATCTGAAAGAGAAGTAGAGACAAAGCCATGGTCCGTCCTCGGACCATGTCCCTCAGTCTGTCGCTGTTGACCCTGGGACCCTGAGCAAGTACTTCATTTTCTGGTTCAGTGTCCAGCAAGTGCAGGAGGGAGAAGCCAGGGCTTCCTTCCTCCCTGTCTCTGGACCCATCTCTAAGGAGCTGTGAGCCATGTGGATATGTGAAAACATGCACTAGGTATGTAGCAGGTCAGAGTGCTTGTTACCTAGACTGAGGGGGGAGATGCGCATGCTCCAGGATTGGACGGCTCCGGAGGACAGGTGAATTTCTCCAGGACCCCCTAACATCCACCAGGCAGTCTCCATCTGTCCCTTTTCTGGGCAAAAATAAGTTAGAAAGAGACTGGATGCATTTACCTGGACCTTTGATGGGTTGTGGGGGTTCCAGGGAAAGAACGGCCTTCAGAGAACCACACATCTCTCGCCAGAGAGCTGACCTGGCTTCTAGAATAACCCAGAGGAGCAGGGAGAAGGAGCTGGAGGAGAGAGGGCCTCCCAGGTGTGAGAAGTGTGGCCAATCTGTAGACCTGGGAGGGGGGTGTCCCACTCTGTGGGGTTCCTAAGCACAGATCTGAAGCCCCCACAAATGGGGTGGGCTTTTCAAAAATAGGCTATGAGAGGGGTAGGGGAGAGGAAAAGGGGAGTGTTTGATGAGGATTTGCTGTTCTGGGGTATGATACAACTGTTCCTTCTCTGCAAGGAGTGCCCATCAAGTCAGCATTACTCTCCCCCGCTCTGGAGTTGAGCTGAATATTTTGGTGATACCACTAAGTGCCAAATAAATCCAGTGTGTGTGCTGATAAGCCATCTGCCTCCCTGCCTTCTTGTTCTTCCCTCCTGGGTCTCCTCTATTTCCCTTTTCCTTTCTTCTCCCCTCCCCACTTCCCCTTTTTTCCCCTCCCCACTGGCCCCTGCCCCTGCCCCTCCTCCCTTTTCCTCCACTTCCCCTCCCCTCCCCTTCCAGAAAAAGGGAAGCATGCCCATCAGAAGTCTCCCACCCGCATGGACCCCAAGCAGGAGATCTGGAAGTTTCCCTGAGAGCAGCAGCACCCACCTTCCTCCTGGTGAGTGGAGCTCTAAATGGCTCAGTCTGACTAGAAAAGGAAGCTAACCCAAGTTTAGCCAGTGTCATTACTAATTTAAATGCCATTTCTTTCCTTTTTCTCAAGCACCTTGGAAAAAATGGACTAGGGTAGGGAAATGGAAGCAGGGTTTTCTGAGTTCAGACAGCCGGACCTCAGCCTGCCCGCCAGCCAGGCCAGGTCTGCAGTCTGGGGGGCCCAGCAAAGACAGAGCCTTCACCTTCAGGGGCAAACCAAGACCAAAGCCAGGCCTCCAAAAGGAAACCCTTTCACGTGTTACTCTGCCCACCCTCTGGGGAGAGAAAAAGATGGGGAGCTTAGAGACCTGGGAAGTTCAGGCTCTCCCAGGGGCTGTTTGAGGTGGGGGTGGGGAGACACTGGGCTAGTGGGGGGCTGGGTAGGAATGCTGGCCTAGGGCCTTCACCTCAGAGTCCTCCCCACACTGGGCTTTTCCCTCACCGTTTCTGAGCCATTATAATTAAGGATCAAAGAAACGTAAGTTCCCATTATTAAAGGCCATTTCAAAAACATACCAGATGGGGCACCTTGGTGGCTCAGTCATTAAGCAGCTGCCTTCAGCTCAGGTCATGATCCCAGGGTCCTGGGATTGAGCCCTGCATCAGGCTCCCTGTGCATCAGGCTTACTGTGCATCAGGCTCCCTGTTCAGCAGGAAGCCTGCTTCTCCCTCTCCCACTCACCTTACTTGTGTTCCTTCTCTTGCTCTGTCTCTCTCTGTCAAATAAAGAAATAAAATCTTAAAAAAAAAAAAAAATACCAGATGGGCAAAATAGTAAAAGTTTTTAAAGAGCTTGTCTACTGAACAAGCTTTCTCAAACCCTACTGGAAAGCATCATAGAAGCTCTTTAGAAACACAATTTGAAAATACATAACCCAAAATAGAGTCTTTAACCTGGAGGTTCCACTTCTAAGAATTTATCCTAGGAAAATCATGGATGTCATAAAGAATTACTCACATAGGTATCCATTGCAATATTTATTATAGTAGTGAATAGTTTGAGGCTTAGAAGCACAAGTAGCTAAATTGTGGTACATTTATTCCATGAAATTCTGAATAGCCATTAATAAATGATTATAGACATGGGTATACTCTCATGGAAATGTTCATGGTAAACTGTTTAAATGAAAAAGTTGTTTTCTGAACAACATGTATATTATAATCCTAACTTTTAAAGAAAAAAAATTTATAAGTGTATCAGTTATCTATTGCTGTGTAACAAATTACCCCCCAGAACTTCATGCCTTAAAACCACAAATGTTTATTATCTCACAGTTTCTGTGAACTGGAAATTCAGAAGTGGCTTCTGGCTCATGGCCTCTCATGGGGTTATAGTCAAAATGCCAGAGGTGGCTAGCGTCACCCGTAGTGTGACGCTGACGTGCTTCCTGGGGCCATTAGCAGGAGGCCTCCCTTCTCCCTACATGCGCCTCGCCACAGGACGGCTTGAGTGTCCTCACGATGTGGCAGTTGGCTTCCCCCAGAGCAAAAGGTCTTGGAGAACAGGACAAAGATTACAATGTTTTTCATGACCTGAAGTCATACATTATCACCTCTGCAGCATTCCTTTGATTCTGCAAATCTGCCCTATTCCATGTGGGAGGGGACTACACTGTCTTCATGAGTCCTAGGATGCAGGGATGGCTGGGGGTCATCTTGGTGGCTGTCGACCACGATGTACCACACTGAGGATACATACATGAAAGAGACAAGGCGTCTGTTCTCCCGGAGATCACATTCTGGGAGCAGTGGGGGTCCTTAAACAATGATCAGCGAATGAAGGGACATAGGGGAGCTGGTGTCAGAGAAGTAGGCAGGGCAAACCAAGAAGACCCTTGTAGGCAATGGAAGGGGTTTGGGTGTTATTCCAAGTGCAATACGAGTCTCCTGGAGGGTTTTCAGCAGAGCAATGCCATGAGCTGATTCATATTTTTACAGGACCCCTCTGGCTATGAGGGAATGGACCCAGGGGCAAGAGTGGGAGCAGAGAGACCCAGGAGGTGTTTGGAAGGGTACTGCTGTGATTGTTTGGATGATGGCACAAGGGACACCCTGTGCCCTCAGAGGGCCGAGGGGATCAGGGAGAGTTGGGGAGTGGGACTGGGAGGGGTTAGGGGTAGAGTCTTGGAGATGAAGCCAGCTTTGAGTGTGTCCGTGGGGGAGGGAATCAGAAAAGGAGCAGGGGCAGGAGGGACGTGGTGGCAGTTGCGGATTGAATTTTTACCCCCAGAGGTTGTGGCAAGTCGTAACCCCTGGTACTTGTGCCTGTGACCTTCTCTGGAAATAGGGTTTTTGCAGATGTAATTAAGATGTAACTTAATATACAGTGTTACTGGAGTAATATGGGCTCAATCCAAAAGGACTGAGTGTCCTTAGAAGAGAGAAGAGACTAAGACACACAGGAGAAATGGCACAGGAGGGCAGTGGTAGAAATTGAAGAGATGCAGCTGCGAAGGAGAAACGGGAATGATTGCCAGCCGCACCCGGAAACTAGGAGGAGCCCAAAGCCATGGGCTGCAGAGGGAATATGACCAACACCTTGATTCAGGGTTTCTAGGCTCCAGAAATTTGAGACAACACATTTCCATTGTTTTAAGACTCCTGGTATAAGGTACTTTGTTACAACAGCCCTAGGAAACTAATATAGTGGTCAAAGAGAGGATATTTATTTTATTTTATTTTTTAAAGATTTCATTTTAAAGCAATCTCTACTCCTAACATGGAGCTCGAACCTACAAACCCTGAGATCAAGAGTTTTGCGTGCTCTAATGACTCAGCCAGCCAGGTAGGTGCCCCAAGGAGGAGATTTTTTTTTTTAAAGATTTATTTATTTATTTATTTATTTTAGAAATGGGCCAGTGGCAGAGGGAGAGGAAGACGGAATCCTCAAACAGACTTTCCACTGAACATGGAGGCTAATGCGATGTGGGGCTTGATCTCACAACACTGAGATCTGAAATCAACCTGAATCTGAATCTGAATCCACCTCAATCTGAAATCGACCTGAGCTGAAATCAAGAGTCGGACCCCCAACTGACTGAGGTCCCCAGGTCCCCCCACCCGCTGTGCCCAAGGAGGGGATTTTTAAACAGAAGAATATTAGAGCAAGTTTGTGTGTCACTAGGAATGACCCAGGGTATGAGACCCTGAGGATGCAAGGGAGCTGGGGTAAGGGTGATGGGGTCACTGGGAGGAGAGAGGAGATGGCATCCAGTGCCATTGGTTTCCGATACACACAAATCCTCTTCCATCATCCTGGGTGGAAAAGCCAATCCACGTACAGATGGAGGTAAGTGCCGAGCCTGGTGGCCAGAAGTTAAGAGGGTTTCTATTCTCTCAAAGAAATGTGAGGCGAGACATGTGGGTATATAAATAAATATAGCAGGATTTCATTTGGATAGAAAAAAGTTAGGAGGAATGTATCTCAGCAACCCAATAGTGGGTATGATTAAAATGACATTCGGGGTGACTTTTCTTCTTTCTTCTTTTTCCAATGCATAATGCCTGATTTTCTGCCAATGAGCCTAGATTAAATAGCCAAAAAAAAAAAAAAATCATTTTTCGATTTGAAAAAAAAAAAGTGTATGTCTGGTGCTGAGCCTCTGCATCAGCCAGCTGTTAATGGTGCACAATGGAGATAGGAGAAGGAGTGCCAGAGGGAGGCTGTGGGGCTTTGGGGGTGAGAAGAAATGGTTGGAATCAAGGGGAAGCCCCAGGCACAACTAGCTTCAAACAACAGGCATTAGGCTTTGGATAAACACCAGGAACGAAAACATCACCATTAGGCAACAGTTTCTGTGCTGAGGGACCTACAGAGCCTGGAGGGATCAGGGAGACAGCCCAGTTCCCTCCTTGAAGGATGCTGCTCTTGTTCCTGGAGGCTCTGGACAGGCACACATCTGTCAAGGACCTCCTCTCTGACAGAGAACAGTGTGTTTTCTGAGTTCTATGGGAAGAGACCCACAGGCCCATGGAAGCACCATAAAGACATAGAATTTTAGAGCTGGAAGGGACACTTGTGGGTCTTGAGATTTGCAAGGTGGGGAACTTGAACAACCTCCCTCAGAACTAGGCAGAACCCAGGACCCTGTGTTATTAAAAAGCCCCCAGGTCATTCTGTCAGCCAGTGGGGTTTGGGAACCCCTGCTCCTATCTGTCTGTCATTTGGCTGGGGAACAGATGTGGTCTGAGACGGGGCACTGCCCCTGTCCCTCCTGTATCAGAGTCTTTCCACCACTTGGCACCACCCCTTTTCCTCCCACCCTTCCTCCCCAGCATCTCCCCTGGTCTTTTCTGCTCCTTCAGGCCCCGCTCATCCTCCGGGGCCCGGCTGGTCACCCTTCCGTCACCAACATTCTAGAACAACTGACCTCCCCCTCCCTGAGCTTCCATAGCCTGGACGTGTGCCAGGCAGAATCCACCCAGGGATGACAGCTTTGGGGATTTCAGTCTTTTCTCCACAATGGAATGTGCCCACCCCATGAAGACAAGAATTATTTTTCTTTCCCTCCCCCACCCCTTTGTCTGGCAGAGGGTTGGGCACATGGTAAAGGGCTGGGGGGCTGAGGGAACAGAATAGTGGACTAGCCCCCAGGAGACCACACCCTCTGTGTGATAGCCAGTCAGTCCCTCCAGCTCTGTGCCTAGCTTTCAGTAACAGCAAAACACGCCAAGTGAATGATGTCAGTTTGCCAACCCAGAATTTTCTCTAAGCAGTGGAACCCATTTGTGCAATAGGAGTCAGCACCCTCATGCATAAAGCAAATGACAGAGAGGGGCTGCGGCCGAAGCAGAGGTGGGACGCTCTGTCTCCCCCTTCTTGCCAGGTGCATGATTAGAAACCCCGTTCAAGAACTCCTGGCTGACCCCTTACACTGCTAATGCCCCACATGCCAAGTGTTTCCTAAATGCTCGTGACAGGCCGGCCAATCTGTTTGATTTCTGCCAGCCCTTTCCTGCTGCCACGTCGAAATGTTCCATTCCATGGCTTTCCGCCCGGCAGAGTCTGGACATTCCATTCCATTCTGTGCCTTGCACACAAGACTGCCCAGCAGGGCAGCTAGAGTGCTGTGGCCCTGTCCCTCGTGGGGGGGGAGGCCTCAGCGTCTGGGCACGGCTGATAAGTTCTCATCATATTTAACATGAGACTCAAGGCTCCCTGGGGAGGAAGAAGCTGCCTGGAGATCCCTTCCCTTGTAAGCTAAGCGATGAGTGGCTGCTTTTCTCTAAGCTCCTCGGATGAAAACTGTCAAGGGAGATTTCTTAGCTGAAATCTTACACTTTCCAAAGCTGTGGCCCAGACGCTCCCACACTCTCCCCGCAACTCTGACACCCTTTCTTCCCAGCGAGGATCTTACTTGCCCGTCATGGGCCGTCAGGGAAATCTCCTCCCACTGGGAGCCTTGACACCCTCCTCTGCACAACGGGACCTCAGGGCTGTACTTGCCAGGTTGTTGTTCAACGGTGCACATCAGTAGAGGTATTTCAGTTGTTAGAATGGTCAGCTGCATCCATCTTAAGCCTCTGGATCTCCATCAATCTCTAACCTTCTAGCCACCTGCGTCTGGGCGCCCCAGACCTCTGAAGACTGGGCAGCCTGAAGGTCATGTCCCATCCAGTGGGAGCCCTGCAGACATGCTTCCAGAGCCGTGGCTGGTCCATTCTTGCAGGTTGGTGCCAGGTCTTTCTGGGTGTTAAGTCTTTTAGCATTATCCTGGGCTGTGGGGATATACCATAATGTATGCCCGGCACATGGCACATTCATTCCTGGGACACCAGAGAAATGGTAATTTTTATAATCCTCAGACTTCGCAGCGCTGAACCTCCCAAGTTCGTTCACCTCAGCGAAAGCCTAGGCAAAATGTATCCTCTTTCCCGTGCTCACATCGCCCGTTGTTTCCTCGGTGGAGAACTGAGACGTTGAGCTTGGTGCTTTGGTAATGTATTGCTTTTAAAAAAAAAAAAAAAAAAAAAAAAAGCATGTATTGCTTTTTAAATATTTTTAGGTTGCCACCTGGTTTTAGGACTGTTTCCTTTGTGGGTTGATTTCAGATCAGATAAGGTAAAAAGAGGTGAACCCGTCTTGGAAGAGTAAAGGGGTACAGGAGGGTCTGTTCCTCGCCTTCGGTCTACACTGGCACCTGCCCAGGGCTGGAGCACCCCTCATGGTATATTCAGCCACTGAAGTTGTTGGCCTGCTTCACAGACACCAACCCTAAGGACTGGAAGAGCCAATCTGATTCGCGGAGCCTTGTGGTTGAGCACACACTTGGTGGTGCTCTATCATGTATTTCTTGGTGCTGGCTGAATGGTGGTCCCCAGAAGTTTATTGTATGACTCCACCTGTTAGACTATCAACCCCACTGGGACAGGACCTTTGTCTTTCTTATTCACTGATGTATTCCGGGGCCAACAGGAAGGCCAGGTGCGTGGTGGATACTCGATAAATATGTTTTGCTTAAGTGAAGTTGGTTCAGTACTTTCTATCCTAGCAGAAAAGGGGAAAGGCACAATGCAGAATGCACTTCTTCCCTTATAGGGGTGTAAACTAGAAGCAGCAAACATTGTATCCACTCCTGTCCCAGCAGCCAGATTAATCACATAGTCATCCTTTGTGACTGCAAAGGAGACTGGGAAGTGTAGTCTTTATTCTGGGTATTCTATGACCAGCCACATTCAGCCAATCTTGTACTAAAGGAAGAAGGAAAGAATGGTTTTTGGAAGAAAAGCTAGAAGTCTCTACTCAAAATGATGGCTGAATAGAAGTTTGCATTTCTAATGAGCCCCTTCTAATGATTCCAGTGTAGGGGGACAGGAGCCCTGAAAAGAAAACCACGTCAATTTCATGAGGCGTCCAAGACAAGACTCAGAGAAAGGATATACTGTTCAGTAAATGTCCCATGTTCCAGGTGCGAAAAATGAGACCAAGAGAGGTGAGGTGATGAAGTGACAAAGTGACTTGCCCACGGATGCCTAACAAGAGACCAGCCTAGCGTGGCTTGTTCCCAATAGAGCCTTCCTCCCATGTTGCCACACCGCTTCATCTCCTAAAAGAGGGAACCGGTGACAAGGGCAATGCTTTAAGCCAGGATTCTCAATGGAAGAACTTGCAGCATCAGCGATATCCAGGAACTTGTTAGAAAGGTAAGTTAGCCGTCCCCACTCCAGGCCAGGGTGGAGCCCAGTACTCTGGCTTTTAACAGTCCTCCATGAGATGCTGAAGCAGGCTGAGGCTTACTTTAGATAGGGGAATGATCTCTACCTGGGCAGTTTGCAGAACTCAGGACAGTTTTAGGAATGTCTTTCCTGAGCTTCCTCAAATAGCCTGTCCTGCTCTGAGAGACCACTTGGGGGCCCAGCAAGAAGAGCACTGAGGCCTCAGGGAGGTGCTTCTGTTGGGTGGGGTGGCTTCTGAGGACCCTGGGAGGCCCACAGCTCAGGCCCAGCAACTGGCGGTGGTTCAGGCAGGCATTCTGGCCAGGTACCAGCCAGCATCTAGATTTTGTCTTTCTGTAACCCAGATCCTCACCCCCTCTGACCCTAGTGGTGGCCTGGTGTGTCCGAAGATGTGGGCTTCATTTTCTCCCAGTTTCTACAAACCGACTCCTTTTCTCTCTTTGCATAGTCTGACAATTTTTGCAGCGCCTTTTTGTTTTCTGTTTCTTTTCCTCTTGGTCTTTTGAAAAATGTATCTGAAGGAGAGAAACCACCACTCTGTCCTTCTTCACAAATATTAGCAGACTAGAAATTAGACATCCAGGGAGAAGGGGGCTTCAATTTTGGGGGCTCCTTAGCAATTCTGATCTTTGGAATTTCCTCTACCTTTCCAACTGCAGGAAGCCCTCAACTGGCTGTAATCCCAAAGAACATTCCTCTAAGCTCCAGGAACCACCTGCCATTTTTCTCCCTTTGCCTTGGCCCTGTCACTAACTCATTGCATGACATTGGACCCCTCACCTAGTCTCACTAATTCTTAGTTTCCCAATTGTTAAAGAGGGGACATTGGGACAGCAGACCACAAAGGGGCCACCACTTACCTGCCACCTGGTGACAGCATACCTACATTATAGATAAATTACCCAGGAAAAATGTAATATCCTGACAAATGTAATATCCACAAATACAAGTGAAGAACCCGCAATTTAAAGAAAACAGAATTCTTAGGAAGGTTTGACTAGCCTTTAATTTGTCCCTGTCCTAATGATTTTAGGAAACCAGGTGAAAAAAGAGTTCCTTCCAAGAAGAGGCAGGGGAAACTCTCAAGTGCTGAATGCTTAGTTCGCCGTGATCCTATTCGTCCGTCCACTGGTCCATTCATTTATTTTATACCTCCTCTTTTTCCAGACATTATTCGAGGCAGATGTAACAAAGCTAAAAGCTATTACTTTGTTCCCATAGGACATAAAACAGCTTTTTTTTTTTTTTTAAGATTTTATTTATTTACTTGACAGACAGATCACAAGTGGGCAAAGGCGGGGAGGGGGGAGGGTTTGCAGGAAGCAGGCTCCCCGCTGAGTGAGAGAGAGCCGGATGTGGGGCTCGATCCCAGGACCCTGGGATCATGAACTGAGCAGAAGGCAGAGGCTTTAATCCACTGAGCCACCCAGGCACCCCGACATACAACAGCTTTTACTGTGTTGAATGAGAGAAAAAGGTGCAGGCGGGAAAAGAGGAGGAAGGAGAAGCTAGGATAACTGACAAGTAACTAAGAGGAAAAGAAGAAAAAACCCTCCTCATCCAGCAAAGTCCCATTTACTGGGCAAGTCACCCTTTCTATTTTCCTTTGGCTCTGTTCTGAAAGGCCTCTGCTGAGCAGCATCGATTGGGGAACTGGGCCACGGTCCCCCTGCCAAGCAGAATTCATCAAAGCTGCTTTGGTACTCATGGAGCTGGCTTTCTGGCCCTAATGGAGTGGATCCCAGCAGGATCCCAGCAGGATCACAGCAAGATCTTTGCAGGAGCAGTTCATCAGGCCTAAGTATGCCCCTAGGAGAGGGGAAACTGAAGTCAGATCAAAGAAACCAGGGCGGAGTTGAGATTCACTTCCTCTGGATGCCCCCAAGCCTGGGCCTCAGCACCTCTGCCCTTCGAGCCAGCCCCAGGACCTTGAGCCTGGTTCACTAGAAGGGCTGTCAGTCAGCCAGCCAATCAACTGACCGACCAATAGGTCTGTCTTTACTGAGCGTTTCTCAAGGTGATCTGGGGAATGCAACTGCAGGTGCTTGACTACTGCCTTGGGGGCTTTGCTAGAAACTGTCATATACTTTAAAGAGTAGCCACTTTTGAAAGCTGACCACTGGTTGTAAACATTGAAGGAAGGAAGGAGGGGCAGTGTGTGACTGTTCACAGTGACTGACCTTGTTAGGAGAGCTGGCTGGTGGTAGGAAGTTATACTCAAGGGTCCTAAAATAAAAATTGTGGAAAGCAAGCTCTTCTTCAAGAGAAACAGAAGGAGGCCAGTAGGGCAAGAGGTGCCTAGGGGTGGACACTGGGAAGGGCAGAATTGGTGGGCTCTGGGGTTTCAGAGGACGGAAAGCCCACTCTCAGCAGGGGCCCCCAGGGACCATGAAGAGGAGAGGCGGCGTGGAAAAAGGGTGGAAGTGACCTACACAAGGGCCATACTGAAAGTTATCAAGCAGGTTTGGGGTGCAGAGTCGGGGCCCAGTCTGACGAGGGCCAAGCCTGCTCCGCCTTTTGGAACTGGGAAAAGTAAGGATGCTGGCCATGGGTATGGAACGGCATTAGCTCACATTTCTAGGGTGCTTAGCATGTACGTAGAGCACACTTATTCACTGGTGAATTTTCACAATCCTGTAAGGTAGCTACCGTTTTCAGATGGGGAAACTGGCATCCAGAAAGGTTAACCAGCCCAAGATCACCTGCCAAGTAAATAGTAGGGCTGAAGTGTGAACCCAGCATCCTGGATCCGAGCCCCTGAGTTCTTAGCCCCTGTGTGATGCTGCTTCCGTCCAGATAACAGAGAAAGGGAGTCAGGGTGGGAGGAAGAGGAAGCTTCCAGGCAATGGATAATGCATCCTGGGGCTCCCGAGAGGAGGCCAACTGCAGAGGGAGGGGTGCCGGAAAAGCCTTTCCAGGCTACTGATCCCACTCTCTCTTGGGGCGGGAGGGGGAGCCCCTGGAAGGTGACCAATTGGTTTGGTTTGTTTCTGAACAGGTCTCTAGGACAAGGGTGTGTGTGTGTGTGTGTGTGTGTGCGCACACGCGTGCACACACATGTGAGTGCACACATGAATATAAAGAAGATGGAGGATATGGTAGAGGACAGATACCGATGGATGGATATATAGGTAGTCAGCAGCATACGAACCCCCACTCTTGGCTAATACAAAGGCAGAAGTCGATCAATGACCGGTCAGAGCATTCTTTTCATCCACAAAAAAATCAATTAGTCTGAACCAACAAGGAGGAGCAACAGGACAGCCCAAGTGATGAAACCTACCTCTGTGATGAAAGCTTTTACTTTAGGGTTATTAATTTAACTTTTAAAACAACCCCATGAAGTAGGTATATATACTCCTATTAGGTCCCTGTTCATAGACTGACATATTTCCCACAGACAAAAGCCTCTTGGGTAAGACGTGCATTCAGTGGAAAGAGGCCTGGGCCAAGGCTCAGGACACAGGGCTCATGGATCCCTCCTTGCTGCTCACACATAGGTGATGTTGGGTCTTGGTCTTCTCATCTGTTCAATGCGAGTAGGGGTTGAAGTACATTATTGCTACCACTCCTCTGTGCTCCTCTGTCTCTGCTCCCAGAGCCTCATCTTCCCATTTGGCTTCCTGGGCACAGGCTGCTGGTGTAGCTTTTGCCCCAAGACTTTTGTCTCCTGGCAGGTGCGGGCTGGTGGCTTCTACCCCATCCTGGGGCCTTCAGCGAGCCTCCATCATTGTGTGCCTTCTTCTTGGCATGAGGCTAGGGAAGGAGGTGGCACCTTGTGGGGCCTGGCCAAAAGGCAGGGCTCTTGCCTATCCAACAGAGGAAGGGGAAGGAGCATAAGTGGCAGATGGCAAGCAGGGCTCCCCTGTGCCCAGGCCCAGGGCAGCTGGCATCTGCTACTCTCACTCCGGCTGTGGTCTTCCTTGGCTGGCGACACTCCTCCTGCAGCCCAGGAAGTCAGTCAAATACCCTGGAGAGACAAAGAGCACCAAGGCTGAGTTTTATACTTTTCATCACTTTTGGTTTCCAAGTTGGTGTTTTCATTTAGTTGAATGAGGACATTCAGATTTTCGTCTGTTCCTGGTGCTCTTTGGCTCTGGGTCAGAATCCAAGAGGCTCACTGGCCCTCTGCCCTGCTCCCAGGTGGCACAGGCCTGTGCTGCAGGGCAGCGTCCACTCTGGGAACTTAACCACAATGATGTGGGTATTGAGAGAGCCACACGCCTAGACTCTGGACTCGGTTCTGCCTTCTTCTGCCCCTCTCAGAGTTCAGAATGTGGAATGGGATTGGGATGGAGTTGATGATTGCTGGGGTTGATTCTAGCTCTCAGACATCACAGCCCACAGGCCAAATCCAGCCAGCTGACTGTCTTTGTAAATAAAGTTTTATTGGAACACAGCCGTGCCCATTTGTGGTAGCTGCTTTCATGCTACAGAGTTGAATAGTTACAACAGAGCCCCTATGTGGTCCACAAAGCCTAAAATATTTACTACTTGGAACTCTACAGAAAAAAATCTTCAAGCCTTGCCCTCCATAGTAATTGTCACTGTCATGGGGGTTAGTAGGTTGGAAAGGCATGCTGCTCTCCTCTTAGCTGAGGCTTTGTGATAATAATCCAGGTATCTTATAGACAGAGGTGTTCCAGAGCTCTGAACTGTTCAGATTTTAGTATACAAATACAGAATATGTAGTGTGTTATATAGGATCCCCCTCCCCTCCAAGTAGTCGGGATGGCACGCCATAATCAAAGACGTTAATTTTTTGTGCTGTGAAATAGATACGTGGGATAAATAAGACCATTAATTCAGGCCAGGTTCTATCACCAACTATGTCAGGTCAGATCAGATGTGGCTCCCAAATGAGTTACAAAAATTGCTTTTTGTTCTCAGGACGTTAAGGATCTCAGAGTCCGCACTAAGGAACTGTCTTCTAATGGTGAGACTTTACTGGGCACCTGGGGGCGGGTGTGCAGGAAGGGGGCCAGAACCACAGTCCTAGAAGGGAATATGATTATCGTGTTTGATGAGATTAAGAAACAGGCTCAGAAAAGGCACATGGCCAAAGTTGCCCAGCTAGTGAAGGATCGAGCCCAGAGCCAAGCCCAAATTTGTCTTCAAGTTCCAATCCCAGCCTCCTCTAAGAGCTGGATTTAATTCCCACCCCCTCCCCAGCTTTCATGAGGACTTCCTTGAAAATGGAGCCTTACATTTACTTCTAATTTAATTTTTTTTCTTTTGTTTTCTTGCTTGCTTGCTTGCTTTCTCTCTCTCTTTCTTCTTCCTTTTTTTTTTTTTTTTTTTTTTTTAATGCCTCAAAATCCAGCACTTAATTCTATGCTACATGGTGTTGCTGTGCCTGGGTGGTATTCCCATCTCTTGCAGGCAGGGTCTATGAATTCTGTCCTTTCGTATCTTCTCCACAGAGATCAGCACCAGACTCAGTGCTCAGTACAGTTGTTGCTGGGAGAAAGTAGCACTCCACTTTGCTCTCAGAGGGGTGCGGAATGAGGGAAGTATGAGCTGCTTGGGGAAGGGTGGACACAGGAGCGTACTCTACTTGCCTCTCATGAAATCTTAACACCCCTCAATTGGAGTGGCTAGATTTGGAGGTCACTAATGTGGAACGGAAGTCCACGTGTGTCATAGTTTGTTAAACTGTGACATGTCACGGGGAAGCTGTGTGCATAGAATCCAGCTACTGCATGCAGACACCTCAAAGGTCAAGGGCAGCCAGCGGTGGAAGGTGATTGCCCTGCCGCGGCTGACGTCAGCAAAGAGTCCAAAGACAGAGTTTGCATTTAGGAAAAGCATTTGGGTACATCTGGCTGAGGGCTCCTGTGGAGAGTGCACATAAGTATGTGAGTTTTGAAACAATTAGGAGTCTGATAATCTATCACCTGTAAAGACGCATTTGGGGGCGACTAACCCTTTCTCTGCCACTATGAAGTCTAAGCTTTTGTGAGGAGGGGGACCTGGGCGACATCCCCACAGCCTGTTAGTATCAGCCATTGTCATGGCCATGGTGAATTCCCGAAATGTCTGCTTGTGTATGGTGCTTGGTTAAAACTCCATCCAAGATAAGACCCGAGTCCTCAGCACCACTCTCAATAGTCTTGTGTTCCCTCTCGTTTCAGCCTTCCTCTAGGACACCATACGGAGGAGTAGACAAAGCACCACTGCCGGGATCTGGCAAACCGGAGGTGTAGATCCTGATTTTGCCACTTTAGTAACTCTCTGGATATAATCAAGTTCCTCGCCTTCCCTGAGTTTTAGATTTTCATCTGTAAAAGGGATTATTAATATCTCTTTCCCAGAGTTGTTGTAAGTTATAATGAGATATCCACGATCCAATATTTGTATAAGCAACTCTCCAGTCCCTATGCTTCCTACTATTCTCTACTCTCCTAGAGGCAAACAGTAACCTTGACCAGAGAGATCACAGATGTGGCACACATGGTACCCATGACCTTCTAACACGTGTGGCAGGCATCAGGAGTTAGTGACCACCCCGTGTGCGGACCTGCTAAGCTTACATAAGGCCTTAGAACCTTCAACCCAGGATGCACAAAGTATCTGTACCATTTTGTAGACCACTTATTTGGTTCATCCCTTGATAGTAGTGGAGTCCTAATTTGGTGGACTGTTGGGAGGTCCACTGGGAGTTTATTTACATCAGCGACAAAGGAGCCCCTTAGGAGAGAATTGATCCTAACAGAAGAGAGAAGGGAGTCACAGAAGTTAGATTTAAGGATAATGGCCCAACACGTTGGGGGGAGTGGGGATGTGGATTCTGCCACTCCGAATGTCCTCTACCCAGCCCCACTGGACTGATGTCTGAGCCCTTTTCTGTAGAAAGGCTAATATATATATATATATATAGAGAGAGAGAGAGAGAGAGAGAGAGAAGCTTCACAATCATGGTGATGGGTCCTAATGGTCTAAGATGGCTACCACTTTGGGGGCGACAACTGTTGCCCAGGTGGGAAGAGATACTGTCTCCCAGCTGGCCACCTATGCTGGATGCTGGGTGTGGATAGGTATTAGGCGCAAGTGGCTTTGGCACAAGTATGAGAGTACCGGCAGCAGGGACCTTTGTGGGGCCCCTAGCGCACCAGGCTTTGGCAGGCACAGCCCATGGCTGCTGTATGTACCATCGGTGGTAACCAAAGCCCTCAGTTCAGCAAGGCAGAACAGACAAGCAGCCTGCTGTCAGGTGCCCTGAGGCCCCCCTACACACAATGTGTCACCTACTGGGAACCTCTGAACTACATGGAAGGAATGTTGAGGTGCACAGGGTAAGAGGCACCAGATGAATATTTTTAAAATGGCATTCCTTGAGATGCCCTCCAATGCAGCCCCTGGGGACCTAGGGGACCTAGGAAACCACAGAGTTGGGGTATGATCTTGAATCATTATGCATCTTATTTTATTTTTTCGAGACATGTTCTTTACAGTAGCCTCTGGTAGAGACCCTAAAAGCAGGAGCTAGATTTTCTGCCTCATGCCGTCTTAGGTAGTCTCTAGACAAGCTGGAGTGACAGTAGGCCCTCAAGAAAGGCTAGTCAAAGGGATGAATAAAGGAATAATGGAATGGATGGATGGATAGATGGAGGGATGGATGGAGGGATGGATGGATGGACAGTTGGGCAGACGGATGGACAGATGGACAAGGGGATGGATGGATAGAGGGCCACTCCTGGCTGCCAGGATTGAGGCTCCCCTCTTACCAAGCTTTACTTGCATTTTGTTTTGCTCCTCACTCCCCTCTCTCTCTACCTTCCTCCAAAACGTTCCTTGCTTCCATTTTCAGCACTTTCCTGTTGGTCTCCACTATGAGCTTACTTGTCATCCTTTCACCCTCATGAGAGCAGAACGGAAGGCCAGGTCAATTTTCCATTAATTAATTAATTAATTAAGTCAATAACTGTTTATTGAGCTCCAGCTGTTCCTCCTTCCATTCACGCAGGCACTTGACAAGATGTTTATTGAGCACTGGTGGCGCGTCTGTAGTGGTGCCAGGAGTGAGCCGACGGGGAAGCAGAAAGATCTAAGTAAGACCCTGCTCTCTGGGGGCTGACAGTTTGCAAGGCCAGACTGACAGGGACCAGAAACCATGGAGCTCTGCAGAGTCTGGTCAGTTGCCTTGCATTCAGGGTGTGGAGGGCAGACCTCTGGCCGCACTGCTTTGTCTCTTGCCCTTTTGCTAATTGCCCGCCATGGCCCCATAATTGATGCGGCAGGTGCAGAGGCATCCAGGTCCTCTCTCCTCCTGACCTCCTTTCCCCCTGCTGCTCTCATCATGCAGCGGATCATCTCTGGTCCCTCCTGCTGCTTCTCTGATTTGAATCTTCAGAGCTCCTATTTAGAATCCTTGGCTTGCCTCCCTGAAGCTGGTCCCTAGGCGTGCGCCCACACCTCCAGCAGCAGCCCGCCCTTTCTCTGTGTCATGGCACTCCTGTGCAGCCCCAGTGTGGCAGACTCGGGTGGGGAGCTCAAGCTGACCCACTTGGTCTGGACTGCTGGAGTTAGTGAGCTCGGGATAATCCTGAAGCATCTTTGGAGCTGCAGTCTGTTCGCTATTGAGATTATAGCTCTGATGTTCCTTTCCAGGATTTTCTTCTTCAGGGTAAGTAGTTCCAGTTTCTCACCTTCTCCAAATTCAAATATGGCCTCTCATGATCCTCCCAAACTTTCTCTGGACAGACTCTAGCTTTCCTATAGACTTCTCAAAATGTACCTTTTTTCCCAAAGCTGCCTGCTACAAAGAGGTCTGCCCAGCCGTTGAGGTCAGCTGGGCTCCTGCCTTATCTCAAATGACCACAACACACCTGCTCAGACACCTTAAGTTCACATTAACCACGTTTTTGTGTACAATTACCTCTTACTGAATTTATGGCCAACTAAAACTACCAAATCATCTAAGCACACAAAATACAAGATAGAGTGGTATGTGAAGGTTACAATAAACCACAAGGATTATCAAGTAGTCCAAACCACTAATTTTACAGGAAACTGATACCCAGAGAGGTCAAGGGACTCCCAGCTTGTGTAGAGTCGGGGCAGAGTGAGGGGACCCCCCCTCCTGATCTGCTACTCTTTCTACTGTAACAGACTGACTCCTGATCGGCTGTCATTTGGGCATCTTCTGTTTTTTTATTTTTTAAAATTTTTAATTTTTTAATTAACATATAATGTATTATTAGCCCCAGGGGTACAGGTCTGTGCATCGCCAGGTTTACATACTTCACATAGCACACACACTCACCATAGCACATACCCTCCCCAATGTCCATAACCCAACCACCCTCTCCCTACCCCATCCCCCAGCAACCCTCAGTTTGTTTGTGAGTTTGAGTCTCTTATGGTTTGTCTCTCTCCCGATCCCATCTTGTTTCATTTATTCCTTTTCTACCCCCAAAGCCCCCACGTTGCCTCTCAACTTCCTCATATCAGGGAGATCATATGATGATTGTCTTTCTCTGATTGACTTATTCCACTCAGCATAATACCCTCTAGTTCCATCCATGTCATCGCAAATGGCAAGATTCCATTTCTTTTGATGGCTGCATAGTATTCCATTGTAATATATATCCCACATCTTCTTTATCCATTCATCTGTTGATGGACATCTAGGTTCTTTCCAGAGTTTGGCTATTGTGGACGTTGCTGCTATAAGCATTCGGGTGCACGTGCCCGTTTGGATCACTACATTTGTAAATACCCAGTAGTGCAATTGCTGGGTCATAGGGTAGCTTTATTTTCAACTTTTTGGGGAACCTCCATGCTGTTTTCCAGAGTGGTTGCACCAGCTTGCATTCCCACCAGCAGTGTAGGAGGGTTCCCCTTTCTCTGCATCCTTGCCAGGCATCTGTCATTTCCTGACTTGTTAATTTTAGCCATTCTGACTGGTGTGAGGTGGTATCTCATTGTGGTTCTGATTTGTATTTCCCTGCGGCATCTTCTGCTTTTGAGTTAGTTTTTCTCATTCGGTATTTTGTGCTATTGGGTTTTCAAACTCCATGCCTGACCCTGGCGTGCTCGCTTCGGCAGCACATACACCATGCCTGACCCTGGCTTCCGTTCTTATGGATTTCGTCTCGTTCATTTCATTCAATCTGTCTCGATCTTTTCCAGCCATGTTTTAGAGATGCTTTGCTGGGGCAGGTCCTCCCAACCTTGCATGGGCACTTCCTCTAGCCCTGGATGCTGTTCATCTGTGCCTTTGCCAGCTGGTTTCACTCTTAGCTTGGCAGAGAACACACCCTGCCTGAAGCCACACTCTCCATGAGCTTTCTTCTCCCCTCACCCATCTGCTTGGCTGTTGTCGTCCCAGTAAGCAGCTCTCCTTCCATCCGCCTCTCCTGCTGTGTATTAGGAGTCCCACAATGCCATTTCATTTTAGAATCTTCTCCAAGGATGGAACTTAGGGGGAAATAAGAAAAACAGGGTTTTGTTTTATTTTGTGTAATGGCCTTTTCTGAGAGTCTATATGTTGTAGTAAGAAAGATCCCTAGACCAGGCATGAGCCAGACACTGGTTCTTCTCTATCCCTTTATTTCTCTCTCCTCAGTTTTCCTATCTATATAATGGGAGACTATGGAAACTCCGTGCCAGCACCTATGCCGGGGACCTTTACAGTGTGTTTTTTTTTTCAGTTCTTTGTCACCACTAGCCTGCACAGCAAGAGGACATCCCCATCCCAAAGGAGAGGAAACTGAGGCCAGAGAAGTTAATTTACCAAGGCTCATCCGGTTAGTGAATGGCAGTATTTCCTCACCCCCTACTCTCCCTTGCTGAGTAACTGTACAAACCAGATAATTTGGTAATGAGTGAAAAGCCACCTTACAAAGTATAAAACCCTCTGTAAATATAAGGGAGTATTGTTAAAATACTGAGACCCCCCCCCCCCTTGCTCTCTTCTCTTCTTTTCTGTCACCTCCCTAAAGAGTAAGCAGCTGCCTTTGGTCCAGACCTATCAAAGAAATGTCACAAAACCATTTTTCAAAATGTCAAATGCCTGCGCGCTTTAGCCCAAAATAATTAAGCCCTTTTATTTTCACCGAGTCGCAAAGCAGAACCCCGGGAGCTTCCAGAATGTGCCCTTTCTCCGCCATCCTGAACTAATGGAAATCACGACTGAAGGCTGAGCTTGCAGGGATGCCCACAAGAGCCCTTTGGTGTCACAGAGGCCAGGCCTGACCTTGGCGGGTCTCCAACAGTGACCACAGAGTGCTAAATAATAACAAGGTTGAATTATTGATCCAGGGGCTGGTGACTCATGATGGCACAGACCACTTCTGGCAGAGCGCCAGTGTCTCAAGGTCCCAAGGTCCGAGGGGATTGGATGCCAGAGGCAAGAGTGCACTCCCAGTCTCTAGATCACCATCCCCACTTCATCCCCCCAGAATCATCCTGCTCTCTACCTCAAGCACAGCCTGGTGCCTGGAGGGGCAACTAACATTTCGGTGATGTTATTGGGCGTTTATGCTGAGCTAGGTGTTTGTGCATACACTTTCCCAGCTCATTGCCACAGCAACGCTCACTGTCTCTATTTTTCCTGATTAAGAAATTGAGACTCATGCTTCGGGTTATGAACTTGGCAAGGGCTAGAGCCAGAATGAGAGCCCAGGTCTGACTTATTTCTAGGATACCGTGTGGGCTTTCTCTTAGAATTCCTCTTCCCTGACAATTAGTTTTTCAAAGCCCAATCTAAGAAGTTTAGGAGGTGCCCGGTGCAGTCTGGGGAGCGCAGTGGACTCTCAGGCAGGCGTTTAAGACCTTCCATGTTCTGGTCTCATTCTAACTGCTTCTTGCTACAGACACAAGGCTTTCCACCATTAGAATCACTTAGAAGCTTTAAAAGACAGATTCTGGGATCCTATCCCTAGTTTACTGTAATCATATTTGGTGCTCGGATCCAGGAATCTGTCTCTAAACCTCGCAGGTGATGATGATGACCAGTTTGTTTGGAAACCGTGGTCTTACACAATCCGTCCCTTTAGTCCTTTTCTCAATTACCACCTTAATCCTGTTACTGCGATGTGGCTCATCATCATAGACTTCACTCAGATGGGCTCTTCTCTGTTTCTTCCCATCATTCCTGTAACTCAGCTCACATTCTGTCACCTCTCTGAGGACCTTGACTACCAGTTTCCAGGAATGGCCTACTCACCTGTATTCCATGAATATCTCTGACCTTCAACTGTTATATATATTAGTTAAAATGTACATTTTAAAACTGTAACAGAGACCCAGAATAAGATTTTTCCCTCATTTAACACTCAGAAATATATATATATATATATATATATATATATATATATATATATATCTGCCTTTCTTTTTTCTTTTTCTTTTCTTTCTTTTTTTTTTTTTTTTAAGATTTTATTTATTTATTTGACAGAGACAGAGAGGTCACAAGTAGGTGGAGAGGCAGGCAGGAGAGAGGGGGAAGCAGGCTACCTGCCGAGCAGAGAGCTCAATGTGGGGCTCAATCCCAGGACCCCGAGATCATGACCTGAGCTGAAGGCAGAGGCTTAACCCACTGAGCCACCCAGGAACCCCTACATCTGTTTTTCTTAACAGTGCAAGGAGAATTGATCCTGTGCTGGCCCCAGGGCACCATGGACACAGGCTCCTGCTATCTTTGCCCTCATCTCTAGAATAGTGTCTTCTTTCAAGTGGGCCCAAATGGCTCATCACTGTGCCTCTATCCCTACCAGTGGGAAAAGGGAAAATGAGTTAAAAGAGCAATGAGCTAAGGGTTGCCCAGAACAATTCTTATCATGTCCCACTGTCTAGAACTCAATCACTTGGCCACACACAGCTGCAACAAAGCTCAAGACTTGAACTTTACTCTGTCACTGTATATCCAGTTAAAATTGGGAGTTCTGTTAATGGCCTGACTGAACCCTGGGAATCGATTTTGGGGGACAACCCAGCAGGTTTGTAATTCCCTTTGCTTCAGTGATCCCAGCTGAACTGTGAGCTCTGGGAGAACTGGACCCCTGACTTATACCTGTTTGTGATCCTTCCAGGTGCCTAACATATAGTGCTAGATGAATGCCTCTGGTTGGCAAGATAGACTGGCGGATTGACAAAGTTCTGGGGTAGAAGTCATATTTTTATTCTAGTCTTTGTTCTCCACATTTTAAGGAAAGTTTCTTAACCTCTCTGCTTCATAGAATCATTAAATTTAGTTGGAAAGCCCTTCCGATATTATCTAGCCCAACCCTCTCATTTTTGAGATGAGGAAGCTAAAAACCAACGAAAGAAGGTAGCAACTTGTCCAGGGCACAAAACATCAGACAGAGAAGAGCCAGAGCCCAGGTCTCCAGGCCACCAACCCAGACACAGTGCTAGGGAATCTCATATCCAGGAAATGGGTACAAGGAACAATGGACCTCTATGCCATTTTCCAACTCAGAAACTCTGATGCACCTGCATGGTCCTTTCCTACCCCTCAACCAAACTGTAAATATAAATGTGGCCTTGACTGAGCCTCTGCCTCCTGCTGAATTTTGCTCTGTGATCAGCAGCCTAGGTGGGTCATTCGAGAGGCAAAAACGTTCAAAATTTGGTGTTCCAAGGCCATCTAAGAAGCTGAACTAGTTGGGGAAAGCAAGGGAGAGAGACTTGGATGACCTGATGACCTGGTCACAAGCAGCAAAGTTCCCTGAAAGATTCTTCTGAAAGGACCCTATTCTAGGTGCTTGGGAATGGCTTTGGAATCCAGGTCACACACAGTTAA
The DNA here is from genome assembly GCF_030435805.1 of Mustela lutreola. Taxonomy (NCBI): domain Eukaryota; kingdom Metazoa; phylum Chordata; class Mammalia; order Carnivora; family Mustelidae; genus Mustela; species Mustela lutreola. Next base: position 55,685,410 of record NC_081296.1, read on the forward strand.
ATAGCACTGGAGAAGGGTGTATGCAACATGAAACAGAAGAAATGTCACCAAGCAAACTGGCCATAATAATAATAACAGCTTCCATTTATTGCTCAGCTGCGATGTGTGCCCCACTCTGTGATAGGTATTTATTTTATAGGCTTGATCTCATTAAATTCTCACGACAAGCTTCTGGGATTACTGAAGGTCATAGAGCTGGTAAGTGGTGATTAATAGTCGCAGGAGTGGTGTGAAGACAATAAATTATGGGGCAGTTCAGGAGAGAAGCCTGGGGACAGAGTGGTCCAGGAGGGCTGGGTGGGGGAGGAGAGAGTTCAGCTAGATCCTGAGGGTGGGTGGGGTGTGTGGAGGGGGAGACAAGGGGAATGGGAGTGCGGGTGGCAAAGGCAATTACCAGTGTATGCACAGGGAACACTGAGTAAACAGATTTGCAGGAAAGGTGTGGGAGTGAGTAAACACAAAGACAAACAACCAAATTAGGAATTAGGGAGCTGGGGACGAATGGGGGTGGATGATGCCTGCAGTGAGCCATCCTTGGAGGAGGGATTAAAAAAACCAGGCCAAGGGCCCAGAGCTCACACATGGCCCACTGCAGAAGAAACGAGAACGTGAAGTGACAGAACACGAGAGAGGCAGCTTTTGTCCAGGGCCTTGGGAAAAACTATATATCTTTTCATTCTGGAATCTCACTTCTAGAGAAAATTTCAGAAACGCCGTGAAAGCCAGAAACAACCAGATGTCCAAGAACAGGGGGACTCGTTGAATGCTTCTACAAAACAAACTTTCAAAGAATGAGAGCACGTAATGTCAAGTAAAGAAGCAGAATGCCAGTCAATAGTACAGAAGTTCTTAATTTTAAAATTATATCTATTCAGATGACATAAAATCAAGTATGTATACATACATGTGTGCATGTGTGTTGTGTACACATACTCACACAAGAGAAAACACTGAAAGGAAAGACACCCAGCATATCTACCGTGATTAGCACTGCAGTGTGGGGATGGCGGGATATAATTTTTTCTTTAGACTTTTCTATATTTACCAGGTTTTATTCAGTGCACATGCACTTTCATAGTAATAAAAATGCTCATTTTTAATCTTTTTAAAACTTCAAATCCCCACACTCTGCCATGAAACCCTATAATAAACATCTTGCTTTGCCTTTAGAGATAATTCATTATCTCATCCTCATGTATGCAGACACTAATGTTCCAACCAAATGATTGTTTAGTGATTACCGCACCCATAGATTTTTTTTCTGAAGGTTCATTTAAACCTGATACTCCCAGGTCCCCACGGAGAGCTCCCAGCTCTGTGGATCCAAAAGACTAAAGTCTCCCGTTAATGTTCTCTGTAGCCATTTAGATAAATCGTCTTCCCCAGAGCCATAAATCCTAAATGAACGACACCCTTATTTCAGGCGACAAGCACCAAAGCCTCTTTCAAACTCAGTGATTTATGAATCTGTGGCTTTTAGAATTTCAAGGGTCCTTCATCAATACCCATAGGGCCTTTCCAGGTAGAGGAACGGATCACATCAGATGGAAAGACATTACTGTATTCAGGTCAATAGTTTTCACCTTTATCCTTCCTGCTTGGTTTGGTTTGGGGGTTTATTAATTTTTTTCCCTTCCATTGAAATAGTTGAGGTATTAGCTGAGCAAGAGAGGCAGTGCATTAAATGTAACTTGATCAGAATCCCAGCCTGCCTTTGCCCTCCCTGCTTGAGGGGCAACGTAAAGGTTAATAACTGAGAGGCGCCCCTCCCACCCCCCCCAGCCCCCCGCCACTCGACTACAGTGCGGCACCACATCACCTAGTAACAATTAGGAGCTCTCCGTGAATGCCAACGATGGGTGATCAAACAGCTTCACCCCAACCAGGCGGACCTCTGCATTAGCTCAGCTCTCCATTCATCACTGAGCTGACAGCCTGCAGAACTCGATGTGGAGCGTGCAGCTCGGTCCTTCTGTTTCACCCAATGAAATGATCTACGCTCTTAGGACTGAGTGGGAGAGAAGCAGGGGAGGGAACGAGGGAAATGAAATAGGCTTGTCTCTGGCATGCTTGGGCAACAGCTCCAAGAGTCTGCTTGAGACTTGAAAAGAAATATCGCACAATGATCTTGCTTGTCTCTGCTTGCCACTTTCTGGCTCTCAGGCAAGGATGTTCCTACCTTAAAGAGTTCTCTTTTTGGAGGCGGCATGACAAATTGGAGCAAGCACGGAGCTAGCTGTGTGATTTCGGACAAGTCACTCTGGGCCTGTGTGTTTTTTCATCTGTAAGAGGAATGGGTTGGATAAGAATAGTGGTTTTCAAACTGGGTTCCTCAAGGTCTTACTGTGCCCTGGTGGGGTTGCAGAACCTGCAGGAGTGGGGATGGGCTGGGGTAGCCTGTGCCAGGCATGACCACTTCGTGTAAGCTTACTGAATTATATCCACAGGCTACTTAAAAATGTGCAAGGAATGGTCTTACATACTAATCTGATTTGATCTTCACAACTTTGTGAGGTAGTCAGGACAGATATTAACCTTCTATTCCGGTGACTGTTGTTATAGGACAAACCATCCCAAAACTTGGTAACATAAGACAACCACTATATTACGTTCACGAACTCTTTGGGTGAGGATTTCAGACAGGCATAATGAGAAATGCTTTTCTCTGCTCTGTGATGTCTGGGACCTCAGCTAGAAAGACCTATAGGCTGGGGATAGCTCAATGGCCAAGGGTTAGACTCAGCTCACGTCTGTCTACTGACCGAGCACCTACATGTGGCATTTCTCTGTGGTTTTGGTCACATGGGCTAGTTTCAGCTTCCTCACACAATGGCAGCTGAGTTCAAAGAGCCGGTGTCCCCAGAACAAGGCAGAATCGCATGGTGTCTAAGATAATCTTGACTCAGAAGTCACAAAGTGTTGCTTATACTGTGCTCTACTGGGTGAGGCAGTCCCCAGGTTTCAACCACAATCAAGGAAGAGGACACGATGGGATAGAAAGAGCAGTAATGGGGCGCCTGCATGGCTCAGTTGGTTAAGCATCTGACTCTTGATTTCAGCTCAGGTCGTGATCCCAGGGTCGTGAGATTGAGCCCCGAGACAGTCTCCACGCTTAGCGGGGAGTCTGCTTGAGCTTCCTGCTCTCCCTCTTCCCCTGCCCCTGCTCTTTCTCGATCATGCATGCTCTCTCTTTCTTAGATAAATACAATCTTTTTTTTCTCTTTTTTTTAAGGGGCGATAATATTGTGGCCATCTTTGGAAAATACAGTCTGCCAGGCCTTCTTCATTTGAAAGGTGAAGAGACCAAGAACTGGTATGTATCCCCTAAGGGCAGATCTTACTGAACCAATTCCTTCAGATCTGTGGTCCTTCCACTTTACCATGCTGCTTTGGCTCAGGGTTTTATCTTTCTGAATTAGCTGGTCATTCATTTAATGAATAGACTTATTCAAACATGAATCCTCATCTTAGTAGTATGTGACCAGCCTAGGAGAACAGTGTCTTCTGGTGGATGAAACATTTGGTCTCATCTGTTCTCAGAAAACTGGAATGGAAAATGTATATAAATCCCATTAATGTTAAGGTAAAAGGCTAGGCTCCTGGCCAGCATCTGAAACATAATCAGTACTTAGTAAAGGATTGTTTTGTTGTGTTTTAATGAATCAACATTTGATTTTAAATCCTTTCCAAAGTCAAGGCCATATGAATACTACTTTAAGGTGCCTTTGATGCTTTTGCTGTTCCTACTTGGGAGTTTACTTTTCTCTTTTATCCATTCTCACAGCACCTAAGTGTATTTGCTTCCAATTTACCAATGAAAGAAAAATGAGATCTGAGAGACCAAGAGAAAGCCAAGGAGAGGGGATGGAGCCTGAGAAAAGAACTAGTCGTTGGGGGAAATTGTGAAATCAACATTTTGTATTGATCCAACCAGCCATCTACTGGGAAGTGACAATGCCTGGTCCCATGTTCAACACAGAAGCCAGAGAGAAGTCCGTGATGGTTCCTGCCATTGAGGGCTTCATAGCCCAAAGCAGAAGCTCTCTAAAACAACCAGTGCTGAAACAGAGTCTGAACAAAGGGCTAATGGAACATAGAGGAAGCAGCAACAGGCACTGCCTGGGAGACTGGAAGGCTTCATGGGGGAGAAAACATGGAACCTGGCTTTGGTGGGAAAGGCAAGAGCTGTCCAGGCAGAGATTGTGGGGTGGCAACAGTTCTGAGCATGGGAGATACATATAGGAGCACAGCGACATAACAAGACATGATGTGTCTTGAAAAAAAGTAGGCATCTGGTCAGTGTTGGGGAATAGGTGTGAAAGATGGCCAGACAAGCAGGGAAGGAGGCTGGTGAAGTGAGTTGAAGTCACAGTGTAAAGGAGAATCATTGGCATCCCTTGCTATCCACCTTCCTGTGAGCTTCTCCTTCCTCACCCTGCTCTCTGCTTCTCCATGATTAAAATCTGCTCTGGGAAGTACCTGCTGTCAGTCATATACACTATAGTATAAATGAGATTATCTGTAGCCTGGAAGCCAGTGTAGTGTGCTCTTTCTTGGAGAGTTTTTTTTGGGTTTGTTTGTTTGTTTTGGGTGTGTGTGTGTGTTTTAGAAAATTTTATTTCAGCATATAAAACAGAAGGTTATTATGTCTCTCTAGGCTGTTGTGGAGATCCTTCCTATGGCCAATGACATCCTGGCCCACAGTGAGAGTCTTATGAAGAAACATCTACCATTCTTCACCAGAGTCAGAATCCTGGGCTGAAATAACCATTTGCGCAATTCAATGTGCCCGTACAGTCCCTGGTCCCTTTGAGCTCCCTTGGTATCTGGATGAGAGCTTAATTATCCCAAGAGCTGCCAATCATTTCTCCCAATAAAATACAGTATGCCCTGTAATGATCAACCTGTAGAGCTCTTACCTTTCACATATGACAAGCCAAACTCCCAGGCATGGGGCAGAATGTAAATGTTAACAATCTCATAGCTCATTGCCTATAAAAACTCTTTTATGGTGTCTAAGTAACAGGAGATTGTCCAGTGCCTGCAGCTAGAGTGGTAATTCCACCTCTTACCAGCTGAATGAGATGAGTGCTGATTCTCTACGTGAGAGCATGTAGGTTACAGTGATGTTCAGGGAAAGCCAGGTTTTACCAACGTGCTGACACCACAGTGTTGCCAGGGAGGAATGAGCATGTTTCCTTGGGTGATGGCTTTCTCTTCCCTTGTTGATTGTTGATTGGGGTCATATTCTGCCTGACCTGCCTGGCTCATTGGCACCCTTTCTTATCTCCCACTTGTTGTCATCCTTGAAGTCTACCTGGCCTGGTATTAGCAGGCAGTTGACTTCTCATTAAGCTCCATTCTTGCTGTTCTTCCTCAGGTTACTCTTCAAACCCTCCTTCCTATCATCTCTCTCTGCCTGACCCCACAAATGGTCTCACTCTTTTCTCACTTCCTGAACTCGGGTTTCCTGATCTCCCACAGTGCTGATTGCTTTTTCTCCATGCTCTGCTGTCCTCTAACTTATTGCCAAGGCCACTATGTGTCTTCACTAAGTACAGGTCTACCTCAATCCCCCCCAAATAGTATTACCCCAGAAGACTGCCACTGCTGGGGCTACTGTTTCTGGACAAGGGCAGATCTTCTTGCCTTGTTCTCTTCATCCAAGCCTCTGCCTTGTGCTGCGGTCCCAATCTGGTCTATGTCTTATCCGTGCTCGAACCCCTCCCCTCCCCAATTCCTTTTGAAATGTTTCACTCCATTCCTTTGGAATTATGGCCCCATCCTGCCCTCCCTATGCTGACTGTGCCCCAGAGGCTGAAGTTCAAGGGGGAACCCTAGTCTTAGGATCCCAAGACGTTCTCTTGTTATGCTCACCAAATATTAAGCTATGGCTGCTAATATCACCTTGAAGACCTTAATCTGGAATCAGACCCTTTTTCTGTCTCTCTTATTTCTGGTCACTTCACTTTATTCCCTGCATAGACCTTATGCGGCCATCTGCTGCTGGATCTGCCCAGAAACCTGCCCTATCATCAGTCAATGCTAGGGTGGCCCAACTGCTGTGACAAACAACCCCAAATCTTGGTTGCTTAACACATAACAGATTTATTTCTCACTCACATCAATTCAAGTGTTGACAGTCTACCACATGGTGACTCAGGGCCACCACTCCCATCCAGTGCCCCTCCATCTTCTCAGCCCTTGAAATCCTTAACTGGTTCCTCTCGATCTAGCCAGCCAGTAAATAGAAGGAGGTAGAGATAACAAAGGATATGTCGGGATGTTTTAGGACCTGGACAAAAGATGGTGTTCATTGCTTCTGCCCTTATACTGGCCAGAGCTAAATCCTAGGAAGTCCTCCTGGGTGCCAGGAGAAAATGGATTCCTTTGGTGTACAAGTGGCATTGTATCAGCTTACACAGTGGGGACATCTGGCGGTCTTCTCCCAATCCAGCCCACCTTGCCTGCTTCAGCTTATCATTCTGTCCAAAGCCTAGAAAGGACTAGACTTCTAAGAAGACGTCTCAGAGGTGATAGAAGATGTGGATCAGGGTTTCTGCCTTACCTACTCCATGAGCAGAAGGTGGATCCCAGCAGGTGAGTCCCTCTACCGAGAACCTCGGGCCCTATATCATCTCACAAATCGGGCTCTTTCTGACAAGTGTCAGCCTTTCATTTCTTTCAAGAAATAGTCTCTTTTCCCTCCTGGGGACTTGTTCAGAGAAGAGATACTCAAGTGATAGGTGCTTCGCAAATATCTAGATAGGGGTGGGATGGCATGAAGGATAATTTAGACAAAACAATGTAGATTGCCATGGAAACAATCTTTAGAACACACTGGGGAGAAGGAATCATTGTTAACGTGGTTCATTTTTGCAGAGATATCCAATCACCAAATTCAATTCTGGGCCTTTGTGATAGAAAAACAGCTATTTTGAGTTGCTGCCTAGGCATTTTGCAGTATGACAATTCTGCTCACACCAAGAGTCTGGATATTTAGATAACCTGAGCTTTGGATTTCTCCCCCAAGTTTTCTTGGCAGATTCCTACCCTCCTGCTTTGCTTTTCCTGAGGCACCTTTTAAAATAACTACTTAAGGGCCCCCTGGGTGGCTCAGTCAATTAAGCATCCGACTCCTGATTGTGGCTCAGGTCATCATTTCAAGATTATGAGATCAAGCCCCATGTCAGGCCCCAAGCTCAGCCAGCAGTCTGCTTAAGGATTCTCTCTCTGTCTCTGCCCTCCCTGCTGCTCTCTTTCTCTCTCTCAAAATTAATAAATAATAGCTTTTTTTTTTTTTTTTTTTTTTTTTTTTACAAGAGAGAGAACACAGCAGAGGAGTGGGAGAGGGAGAAGCAGGCTTCCTTCTGAGCAGGGACCCCGATGTGGGGCTCGATCCCAGGACCCTGGGATCATGACCTGAACTGAAGGCAGACACTTAATGACTGAGCCACCCAGGCGCCCCAATAAATAATATCTTTAAAAAATTTTTTTAAGGGGCGCCTGGGTGGCTCAGAGGGTTAAGCCTCTGCCTTCGGCTCAGGTCATGATCTCAGGGTCCTGGGATCGAGTCCCGCATCGGGCTCTCTGCTCAGCAGGGAGCCTGCTTCTCTCTCTATCTCTGCCTGCCTCTCCGACTACTTGTGATTTCTCTCTGTCAAATAAATAAATAAAATCTTTAAAAAAAAAAAAAAAAATTTTTTTAAGTAATAAAATAAAATAACCACTTAAGAGCTGAGCCTGTGAAAGTTAGTGACCTTTGCCCCAACTACCTTATACGTTATAGGTGCTTGCTACCTTGCTCTCTTATTTCCTGCTCACTCTTGACCTGGAACCAGGTCTGTCCTTCCCCCAGCTCATTGCCCACCCCCAACCCTCATTCTGGGATCTGGATCTAATAAATCTTGTGACTCTACTTCCTTCATGTGAGTATATCTTTGACTGTGCTGTCAATGATCCTATAGGTTTCACTTCCCCAGAGTGGGAGCTTGGATGCTGAAGGAGCTACCTGCTGACTCCATGTGGGTGGCTGGTACCCCCTCATTTGGTGGCTCATAGCTACAGAGCTAATTCAATATCCTATCTCCCAGCTTCCCGACACAATCTTTCATTCAAGCTACCTTCAAGATGCTGGGTTGTTATAACCACAGAGCACAAGCTGGTTTGCAGGGAACCTTTTCTTACCCATCTAATAATCTTTAATGAAGATAATGCTTTAATTAAGGTAACTTACTGTTTCCCTGTTGGTTAACTTGAAATCAGTGAAAGGTCAAGTTTCCATTAACACAGTGCATTTACTAGGCTATTCCAGAAGGATTATTATTCTGACAGCCGAGGCTTATAAGAATATCAGAAAAATACATATTTAGTTGAAATGCGAACAAGGAAAATGAGAGGCTCATCTTTTATATTGCATGGAAAGGAGAAAAGAAACCATCCTTAATTACCGAGAAACAGTTTTTCTCTGACTTTTCTGCCCCAACATATGTGAAAAAGTCTATAGATGTGGATAATTCTTGGTCAGTAATAATGATTCAATGTCAAATACCTAAACAAAACCTCTAGGGGTTACGAACAAACAGATGCTACTAAAGAAATGTCAGAAGAAGGGCCATGGCTTTTGCAAGGGAGCCCTCAGAGACGTCGGGTCATCACAGTGCAGATGCTGGGCCTCCACCTGGCAGGTGTGTAAATGTGGTGTCTGGCAAGGTTATCTGCTTGCTTCTTTCACAAGGCTCTATCCCTGCCCATTCCCCAGTCTCCCGGGCTTCCTGGGGAAAGCTGGATGTCCTCCTCATTGGAAGGGAAAGCCATAGTCTAAGCTTGTGACCCCAGAAACCAGCTGGATCACGAGTCATGCTTCATGCTTGCTCTGGACTTCCGGAGAATGGATTTGTGCTCTCTTGTCTCCTTTCCTTGTCCCTGGTCTTCCCAGTGCATGAAATGTGTGGCCAATCTGCTTGCCTGCTTGCCTTGATAGAATTATGATACTTCTTTCTTCCTTCCTTTCATTTCTTCCTACAAACATGTGTTAAGCACGTACTGTGTACTAGGCAGTCCCTCTGGTCTCTCCAGTGTTTCTTTGTGTATCTCTCTTCCCTCTCTGGGACTTTTCTGCTTCCCACTTTCCTTTCTCCTGTCCTCTACCTCTCTTTGACCTCAAAACCTACTCTGGGGGAAGTTCATCTATCAGCTGTGTGTACCTTAGTGGCTGTGTTTCTCCTCCTGGAGGAATTAGCCTTTGACATTTGATCTTTCATTGTTGTAGCAAATGGTTCCCTGTTCATGAAATTTTCAACATCAATTTGCAAGCAGGGGAGATATTTGCAAAATAGAGGACCTTCACAAAACCTTAGAGTCCCACCATCTGGTGACCACCCACTTGGAATATGCATGAGGTTGGCCCTTTCCTTGACTCCTTTTTGTGATCAAATCAGAGACCAGAATTGACTGATCTTAGAAAAACATGCTAACATTGCTTTTCGGATAAAGCTTCAGATTCTTTCCACAGCACCTAAGACCCTGCATGGTGTAGCCTCCTACTTAACTTTTTATTTACACCTTGCAGGAAAGCCACATTGGAATTTGTTCAGATGTTTGGTAGAAATAAGTGTTCTACTTGTCAACCCCTTCCGCCATGCTAACTCCTCCTCCTGCGGCAGGTGTCATTTTAAATGTTGCTTCTTCCAGGAAACCTTCTGTGACTTCTAGGAACCTAATGAGACTGGGATTAGTTTCCCTGATCCATGATTTCACAACACCCAGTAATTGTCTAGCACCTATCACGATCATCTTTAGTTGTTTCATGGAAGCCTACCTCACTGACTGGTCTTCACATTTCACTTATCTATTATTCTGCACCAAGTGTCAGGCAGAGTGCTGGGCTCATAGTAAATATCTGTGGAATGTATGCGTGACCAAACATACTCTGTCTCTAAGTAAACCCTCATCCAGAGTTCCCTTACTATTTACTAATTTAAAAAAACCTAAAAAACTGATTAGTTCTGCTCTGCTGGGTGGTCACTTACTATTGAGGTCATCTCATCTCAGGCAGACTCTGTACTTGGATTCTGCTCTCACTGTCTCATACCTGGGCTTTGTCCACTGGGGTCCAACCTGTGAGATCGTTCTGGATTAATCTTCCTCAAACACCGGTTTGACCAGATCACTCTGCTGCTAAAAACTTCTGATGTGGAGTTGGCTACAGAAGAAAGCTCAGCCTCAGCCTGGCCTTGAAGCCTGTCTGTAATCTGACTCTGACCTATATTTCTGTGTTTGCTTACTTTGTAAAGGGAATTGTTTGTTCCACCAAACATTTTCACACACTGACTCTAAGCTTTCATTGATAGTATGTGCTCTGTCCAGAAGCTCTCCCTCTTATTCTGTTATCAAACTTCTAACCATCCTGAGAGTACAGCTCATATCCCACTTGCTCTGTATTGTGGTCCTAGTCACCTGTATTAGGACTCTTTCAGTTGCAAATAGTGAGGCAGACCCCAAACTGGCTTAAGTAAAAAAAACATTATTAGTTCATGTCATCCACAAGTCCATGATAGACTTTAGGTAAAACATTGTTAGTAATCTTTGTCTCTTCCGATTCTGCTGATGATTCTTCTTTTTTTTTTCCCTCTCTCTTTTTTTTTTTTTTTTTCCCAAGCAGGCTCCATGCTCAGTGTAGAGCCCAGTATGGGGCTTGAACTCACAACCCTGAGATCAAGACCTAAACTGAGACCAAGAATTGGATGCTTAGGTGACTGAGCCCTCAGGCGCCTCTCTGCGGATTGTTCTAATCTACCGATTTCACTCTGTTAGAACAGGTGACATTAAGGTCCATGTGGTAGCCCCAGAAACTCAGGGCTTACATCCTACCAACTTGACAACCTCAGGGAAGACAAACTTACCTTTCTTAAAAGTTCTCACTGAAGTCCCAGAGAAGGGAGGGTCACAAGTCCATCCTAAATCTACTGCTATGTTTATGATTAAACAAATCTGGGTCATGGGTCCATTCCTGGGACCCATGGGTGGGGTCAGCCTCACAGACCTTCATGCACAGAGAGTGACAATCAGGTGGCTCCCCAAAGGAAAATTGAGATACCATCACCACAAGAAGGAGGAATCAGTGCTGGGAGGCAAAAGACAGCCTAAATCCATTCTATCCTTCCAAATACGAGTGGTCTATCCTGGTTCCAAATTCTGTTGCTCTTTTTGTCTCCCCTACTCCTGTATTTGTTTCCCTAGGTCACTAGATGGCTGCCACAATCACAGACACCACAAAGTAATGCCAGAATTCCAAGCAGAAGGGCAAGGGGAGCAGGTGGAGAGAGGACTTTTCCAGGGAAAGGAAAGCTTCCTTAGAGGCCATCCAAGATATTTGGATCACTTGGCAAGGAGGCAGGGAAAATGAGTATCTGGCAGAGAGGAACAGAATAGCTGAGATTGGATTAGTTTGGATGAGAGATTTGTTACTGGGACTGAGCACATCGCTGAACAAAAGCAGGGTTTTGTTAGAAGGAAGGGGTGAGGTCCTTGCCCTTGACTGGGTGACCAAGAGTGGCTGCCTAGGATACTTTTTTTTTTTTTTTTTTAAGATTTTATTTATTTATTTGACAGGCAGAGATCACAAATAGGCAGAAAGGCAGGCAGAGAGAGAGGGGGGAAGCAGGCTCCCTGCTGAGCAGGGAGCCCGCTGGTGTGGGGCTCAATGTGGGGCTGGATCGCAGGACCCTGAGGTCATGACCTGAGCCAAAGACAGAGGCTTAATCCACTGAGCCACCCAGGTGCCCCTGCCTAGGATACTTTTTAATCAACTTATCTGCCAGCGATTGGGAACTCACTACGTACAAGACGCTGTATATTTCTGATTCTCTTCTAGTCCATTTGACTTTTTCTTTTTAATGCCGGGAACTGTGGCTTATACTTTGCATCTTTACATTGCCTTGCACTTAGTAGCTGTTCAATAAGTATTGGCTGAGTTTTAAAATTTGATGATGAGGGGTTGAGAGAAGGGTCTAGAATTCAGTCTTTCTAGGATCTTATGTAAAGACTTCATTTTTGCCCTCCTGCTAAAGGAAATGGAAGCTCACCACATCTGTGTTCTAGTCATTTGAATCATGGAGATGCAAATGAACCTCAAATAGATCTTCTTGGCTGTAAGTTCTCTCTTAGTCAACTTGTAAATTACTTGCTTCTTCGTCTGTATGGCCCATCTATATAGTTCTTACATATGTAAAATGAATTTAGATAGGCAGTGTAGGTAATTTGGCTAACTGGTCTCCTTTTTCAAGGGCTTTTCCGCATTTTTTATTTAAAAGGGAAATTGCTCTCCCACTGTATCTCAATTCACAATGTTAAGATTTCAGAAACACAGGTTTTTATTCAGAAGGAATTTCAATCTTCTTGCTGTCAAACACACTCTGCTCTCACATGGGCACTTAGTGGTGTCAGGATGTCAATTTAATTTTGACAGGGCCCCTATCGATGGAATGTTCAACTTTTCATATGTAGTTAATATGAATGAGTAAGAGGATGTTTGAGGGGTTTTTTTTCCTCTCTGTTTTCATGGAAACATATACTTTCCCATAAAATCGGATGACTGTAGTATGTATGAAGCACTGAAGGCTTTTTCGAGTGCAAAGTTTCTCAACTGTTCAAGACCTAAATGCTCTAAATAGTCTGAAGGCACTGGAATCTTTGTTCCCACTAAGAAATGGTTTCTTCCACTTTCTTTTGGAGCAGCACCTCTTGAACTGTAGATGTAGCAAGTATGGCTACAAACTCAGCGTTCCTTGCCCTTGGGGGACGTTAGTGCCCAATGGTTGGCAGGATGTGAGTTTTTAGATTTTTGTCTGGGAGTAGGAGAAGACCAAACTACTCTAACAACACTTGTATTAGCTATCTATTGCTCCATAATAAATGATGTGAAAAGTGAACTGGCTTAAAACAAGAGAGGTGCCTTATCTCCCACCGTTTCTGTATGGAATATGAAAGAGGCTTAGCCAGATGGTTCTGGCTGAGGTCTCTCATGAGGTTATGTCAAGTTGTTGGCTGGGGTTTTAGGCATCTGAAGGCTGAACTGGGACTAGGGTTTCCAAAATGGCTCACTCATGTAGCTATTGGCTAGAGGCCTAGGTTTCTTGCCATGTGGGCCTCTGGTTGAATGTCCTTATGGCATAGCAGCTGGCTTCCTCCAGAGTGAGTGATTAAAGAGAAAGACCACAGAAGAAATGCAATGGCTCTCACAACCTAGTCTCAGGAGTCATCCATGGTCACTTCTGCAATTGTCTCTGTTAGATGTGAATCAGTAGGTCTAGCCCACACTCAGGCGGAGGGGAATGAAGGGGAATTTGTAGACATACTTTTTTGATTTTCCACTACAACTTTCTTGATTTTTTGCCTTTGTGACTGGGTATCTGCAAAAAATAAACCAAACTCAGAGATTTAGTACATGGTCCGCAAATAGACAGATGAGTACTGCCCCTTCATTCTTGGGGTAATTTATACATAATTGCAGCCTTCCAACCTAATGAGGTAGGTGCTTCCCCAAAAACTGCACAGGGGTGGAATGAAGGTTGGGTCTGAGAGAGCCAGATTTCTATGCCCCTCATGAATATGCAGTGGTCAAGAAGAGGTAGCTCAAGAAGGGGAAGAGGTAGCTTTTCCCAGGGCACGCTCAGAGAGTGGGGCACCAATAAGGATGGATTTGGGCTGGGGAAAGGAGTGTTTAGTTGCACTCACCTAGACGGGTAGGTCAGATAGAGGTGGCAGATGGCAAGAGCTGGGTGAGAAGCTCTCTGGTTCTGCTCTGCTGCTGGTTGGCAAAGACCAGCCACAGATGGTAAGAGTGAAGCTGTGAGCAGACTCCAGTCCTAGGATCAAGCAAGTGCCAACACTCTGCTGAAATCACCCGCAGGACCACCAAGAGATGTGAGCATTCATGGGCAGAATTCTCTGCTTAGATCCCAAAAACAGAGACCATGGCAGTTCCGGCTCCTTGGCAGTTCTTGAGTGTACGTAAGGAAGGAAGCACTTAGGACCAGATGGAGAGGTTGGGAGACAGAGTGGGACTGTCAGGCCACAGAGTGAAGCGTCATGCCACAGAGACAGATGGCAAGAGGGGTACCCCTGTCTCCAGTGACTTTAGTGCCTTTTCAGTACTCATCTGCCTGTGAACCCTTCACATAGGGCCTCTTCAAGGGCTTCTACTTCCAAAGCATTTTAATGTAGAAGTTGAATGTAAGTGTTCTAAGCTGGAGTCCAGGATAATAGTCTCTTTCCTCACATTTAGATAAACCCTGCTTTCTGATACACTGATTGATGAGGGAATCATACAGTGGTATTATAAGTTATGAAACTGTGCATTAGAGGGAAGATGCCACATAGGGACAGAGTCAAGAAGAGTTTTCTTTCCAGAATATTCCTGCCATTAAGATACCAGTGCAAGAGAAAAGGTAGGAAACATAGAAAGCACACAGATTTATACCTCAAGATACAGATCTACTATATATGTCATTAGCCTCCTAAAGACATTCAGTGGTTCTGCTGGTATCACCTTTAGGCACAGGTGGGAGGGGCCTGCTTTAAGGGGCTCTGTTCTGGCCCTTCTCCAGCTGCATTCCCACATACTGAGCAGGAGGCCATCAAGCCAAAGGAGTGTGTCCATCTGGAGCCAATTTCACCTCTTCTGACCTTGCTCCAGGTATCCAGAAGCCAGAATTCCCTGTCCGAAAGGCCATGAGCCCACTTCCAGGGCCTGCGTGGGCTTCTCCTCTAGATCTTCTGATATGTACTCCTGGAGTGGCCAAGAAATGACAGTTTTGTAGAGGGAAAAGTGGACATGTGGGCTAGAGTGCCTACGGGGTGTGGGCCTTAACTGGCTGTGGGAAGTGAAGTGGGGAAGCCTTCCCTGTGAGAAAACCAGCTCTCCCTGTTCTAGCAAGGAACTCTGAGAAGTCCTAGAATTCTAAGTTCAAACCTAAGTTTGGTCTTCCAAACTGTATTGAAAGTATATTTTCAAGGTGAAAGGATACACACACACACACACACACACACATATTAAATTTCACAGTTTGTTAGCTTCTTTTATAAACTTTACATATTTATATATATGACTGCGGGCTTCTATATGTAGCCTTTTTGTGGACCCTACAAATGTCAGGGTTGGTTCTGGCTCCCCATTTAATACCGTTTAATACAGAACCAAGTTGAATCAGCTTGGCTTGGTTTGGAAGGCCTTTTAATATTGATTCCTCTCTAATCTTAGCTCCCACTGCTGTTCTGCAGGAATCTTCCATCAACCAAACTGGTCGACCCATAGCCAGTCTCTGCTCACATTCTTTCCTCTCTGCTCGGTGCACACTATTGTTCTCTAAAAGGCCTCCACTTCTGTCCTGCATTTGTATAGGCCACACTACTGTTTTAAGACCCAGCCTCATAGTCACATGTCAGATTCCACTGGCCTCTTCTAAAGGCTCTTGTCTGAGCCACTTACTGGCATTCAAAGTGTGCAATTACGTGTGGCCATTTTTTCTTATAATGGACAAGGAATGGCTATAAGATTAAGGAAACATCAATACATAATCATTTTCGGACCAAAAAAGGGGACCACCCCCCTCTTCTGCACCCCCCCCCCCAAAGTCAGAGGGGTAGCTAGGGAATGAGAAGAATGTAGTTAGGCAGGGACCCAAGGAGGAGATAGCCAGCATTGTCAAAAGCTGCAGAGAGCTCCGGCGGGAAAGATGCCCAAAAATAGAATATTTGCCCATTAGAAAAGAGGTCTTTTGTGACCATTGAGAGAAGAATGTGTGGGTGAAACCAACATTGTAGTGGGAAAAATAAGAGATGAGAAAGTGGAGACAGCAAATATACTTCAGTGTCTCTCAAGAAAATGGGACTCGTCGAAAAGATAGAGTAGCTTTAACAGGGTGGAAGAAGTAGGGTTGGTTTTGTTCTGTTCAAAGGTTGGAGGAGACTGTATTTGTAGGAGAAAAGAGCCAGATTAGAAGGAAAATTGATAATGGGGAAAGAAAGGATAGATGATTCAACAAAATCTGGGAATGGCTGAGATCCAGTGCACAGGTGTAGGGGTTAACCTTGATGAGGAGAAAGCTCGATTCTTCCTGTGGGTAAGAGAAGGAAGGAGGGAAGACGAATGAAGGCTACAGGATAGGCTAATAATGGAGTGATTGGACTTACTGGTGAAGAGATTGGCTGTCATTGCAGAGAATAGGCTAAGGAAGTCCGAATTTTCTAGGGTGGGTCCAGATATCAAATATTCAAATATCACATTCTTTATTCCTTTCTTTTACTTTTGTTCAGTGTCCTGCATGTACCAGACACTGGGGTCTACAGTGATGCGACTTTTCATGCAATTTTGTAATTTGTTATACTGGGACTCAAGTGAGATTTACTTTTTACTCTCCTAGAAGGCTTGAAGTAGAAATAAATGCACGAATCAGAAGGGTCCTTTGTCAGACCAGATGTCCCGACTTGGGGTTTGGAAAACACTGGCATCTCAACAATGGTGCCCTGTTTGAGGCGGAGAGGGAAGAGA
Organism: Mustela lutreola; assembly: GCF_030435805.1. Taxonomy (NCBI): domain Eukaryota; kingdom Metazoa; phylum Chordata; class Mammalia; order Carnivora; family Mustelidae; genus Mustela; species Mustela lutreola. The sequence continues at coordinate 55,701,962 of NC_081296.1, forward strand.
GGAGAGATAGGGGGAAGGTTTACACCGGGGTAACCCCAGGAGAGTGCGCCTTCAGCCAGGGAGGTGCGAATCTTCTGTGTACTTCGGGCCGCGTGTAACCAAGGGTAACGACGCCTCAGCCTACACCAGTGTGAAGACCCGTTTCTTCCCTGAACCAGGTGTATCTACGGAGGCTGAGCAGGACCAGACAGACACATACCCAGCCTCGCCAACCCAGATACCTTGCCGCGATTCGCCACGGCCTCTATTTAAGGTTACTGCTCCTTTTGCCCCTAGTTAATTGGGAGGGGCGGGGGAGGGGAGAAGCGGTGGGCGGGACGAATCCCTTTTCTATTCTGCAACTGGTCGCAATGGGCTCCGAGTCCCGCCTCCTGCACCGCCGCCGACAGGCTCTGCGGGCTGTCACTCGAGCCGCCGCGGCCGCCCCTCGCCGTGGCTGGGATCTCGCGGGAAGAGCGGCGGGCACGGCTGTAGCTTGGTCTCCCGGCTGCGCGCGAAGCGGGAGGGTTCTCCTCACACAAGCGCTTCCTCGCGGAGAGGTTGGAGCTGCGGCAGTCGCAGGCCTGGGCCGCCCCTTCCCTGCCGCCGCCTTCTTTTTCCTCAGGGCTCCTCGGTCCGCTCGCCCTCCGGCGCTCCCAGGTAAGGAAGCCCGGAGCGCGTCTCGGCTGCGAAGCGGTCGTGGCGCGGGGACTCTGAGCAACCGGGGTGGGCTGGCTCCCGACGGGGGCGGCTCCGCGGGCTGTTCGGCGCTGCCGGGTGGGCGCGAGGCTTAGCGGGGCTCGAGAGTGCGGGGGGCACGAGGCGGCGGGGTGGGACCCGAGTGCGGGCGCCCAAGGGTGATGTGGCGGGTCCCGGGGCTCCTGAGGCGATGGGGCGGTTTATGGGGGGCTTCTTGAGGCTCTTCCAGCTTGGCCTGGGGGGTGGGTGGTGGCGCACAGGGTCCCACTTCGGGGTCAAGGGAGATTTGCCAGGGTCTTGGGGTTCCTCGAGGTGTCGTAGCGGGGTTTCACAACAAGGGGTCCTCATACCGCTGTCGCAGGCTCTTTGGAGGCAGAGAATTTAGCAGTTCCTAAGTCTCTGAAGGGGCAGATTATTGGGGTCTTGGGGGTCCTTTGAGCGGGAGCGTTTCACATCCGTGGGTGACAAAGCAGCGTATTAGGGTTCCGGGGAGGGGGCTCTGTTTATCCGGGTCTCGGGGCGAGAGGGCGATGTGGTCTGGGTCCTGCAGGGGCCGGGCCGCCTTGGTGGGCTGCTGGGGGCGGAAGGGTGTTACGGCTGAGACCGGCGTCTCCCCTGGGGTTTCTGCTTTGCCCAGAGGGGGGCGGTAACTTGACATGGTCTCCGGTCTTTAAAGGGGTGACAGGGCGAGTTAGCGGGTCTCCGGGAGATCTCGAATGGAGGGCGCGGCTCAGCAGGCACTACTAGGTCGGCTCGGGGTAGGAGGGGGGGGTGTCTAGGGGCATCCATCCGGAGCCAGCCCAGTAGACAGTCTGTGGCTGGTCGGCATCCTGGAACAGGTCTCTTTCTCCGTGAGATTGATTTGGTGCTCAGTGGGAGGACTGATCGCGTTGTTTCTTAGTTGGAGAAATCGTGGGTTTGTTCTGCAGTTTTCTGTTCCCTGCCCCGGGCTCCCTGTGGGGGCGTGCTGGTCTCGCTGCTCTGGGAACGAGAGAGTGGCCGCACCTTAGGTTCTCTAGGGGGCGAGTCTCCTAAGGTTGGGCGTGCCAGCCGCTGAAGAAAGGGAAGGCTGTGTGGTTTTGGCTTCTCTTTCCTAGATAGTCGGCTTATGCTGATCCTGCATTATTAGATCTGTCCTGAAGTCGTGCCTGAGTGGTAGGCAGTCGAGTAGGAATGGGAGGTGTGTTCTGGGTTCCCTCTGTCCTTTGAAAAACGTTCGTGCAGAGGGGTAACTTGAAGTTGAGTCTCCAAATAATGTATTGGAATATGAAGTCCCAGAGCTAGAACTCTGCAGAAGCCTCATTTGAGACCTCTAAGGATGGCTAACAGCTCTTTTAGAGAATCCTGCAAAACAGTTTTATTGTTAAGGTTGAGTTAATCTTGTCTCTAATGCAGAGTTCTTGGTAACTAGCCCAGACTCTGGTGAAATTCAAGTAAAATGACCTATGTGTATGTGTATATGGTTTAAAAAAATAAATAAATGTATGGCTTGGGAAGTCTGCATTTGCTTGACAGTTCTTCAGGTTAGATAGCAACTTCATCACAGAGGCCTGTAAATGAAGTCTGATGTGACAGGGGGTTGAGCCCATATTAACAGTAATTCTGTCATTTTGGGTAAACAGACAAATTTGATTATGCCAAAGCAAAGAATTTTGCCTGCCTTAGTCTTTTTCTTAGTAATAGTTTTTTAAGATTGAGATTTCTTTTTATTTTAGAATCAAAAAGATTAGGAATAATGTACCTAATCCTTGAGTATTGCAGTCATTTAAAAAAAGGGAGGGATCCCACATAGCAATATTTAACCCATTGAGGAGCCTAAGCTTTTTGTTTTGTTTTCATCTTTGCCAGATTGACTTTTATAGCTATCAAAATTGATCAATTGAGCAGATACTCGGTTGGAACTACAGCCAGAAAACCTGAAACAGACCTTTGTTCTCCTCATTATTTTTGGAAGATGAATAATTAAGCAAATTTCAGTAACTTTTTAAAGCAGCTTATATGATTTCTAAGTAAACATACTGAGCAGTCAAGAAATATTTGATTAGGAGGTATCACAGCACTGGAGGTACAGTGATTCCAGCTCACGTATAACCTATATTGAGAGAAAAAAAATAAAATGAATATATAAAATAATTGACATACTGATAATGAAGAAACAGGTACTTGGGGTTCAGCTCACTTTTTAAAAAAATAACCCTTGAATAATAATATAATCGATGCCTGTTGTAATAACAAGAAACCAAATAAGGTAATGATCTGCCTTCTGAATTATTAAAGACTGAATTATGATCAGTACAGTGTGGATGTTAATTATATGTTGACTCTGAGCAGTAGCACCTTTTGTTACATAAGCATTAAAAAGTCTGTAAGGATACATACACATCGAATTTACAAGTATTTGGGGGATTCTTTAAGAGAGGGTTATACAGGCGTGGAAGAGAGCTATTAATTTTAGGCTTTACTATTTGAACCTATTTCAATGAGTGGACATAAGTGCAAATTAGAGAAGTCTAAAATTTAAAACATTTTGGTAACTATGCAAATCTCTGAAATGTACAGTATTTATAAGGCATTTTGTGAGTGTTGCTAGTTCACTGTGTGTAGTGAAGGAAAAAGTGTATTTCAAGAATCTGATAATTATAGGGGGTGGGGAGCACAACAGAATAAGAATACTGAGACCTAAGTAAAATGTTAAAACATGTTAAAGATGTTGGATATTTAAGTATAAAGATAAATTAATTCAAGACCTTTCTTTTTTCAAATTTAATTATTTCCAAGTTTGAGAAGGGAAGTTTTTCAACTCCTTAGAAATACCTTGTGTCTCTGTGTTGGGGGTAGAGGTGTTCTTATTGGTGCACAGACTTCAGGAAGAGATTTCTTTTTGTCAAATGTATGGGTACATCTACTAGATTTGTTTTTCTTCTGAGGCATATGAAACATAATAATTTTATGGTTATTACTATAATTTAGTATTAGTTTTTATATTTCATTATTGTTATACTGAAAATGGGACTACCAGAATGGCTCTTGGATTGTCATTCAAAATTCTAGAATTAGAAACATGATGTACTAAAGCAATTTCTAGAAAGGAAATCATAAGGCATGGATCCCAGTCTTCACTGTCCTACTAACATATAACCAGGGTAATTTTTTAGACTCTTAGGGCCTCGGTTTCCATATATACAAAATTAAAGAGAAGTCCCTGTTAGTAATCAGTATAAGCTCCAATTCCAAGGATGCTATCGCATTGATTTTGATGTTGCATGTCAGCAGTGTTACATCTACAAAAAGGGATAGATGTCTGAAGAGTAGCTGGTTCTCAGGATACAACTAGTTCCATGTAATTTTCATTTATGATATGTAATTTTAGAAACCTCTTCCTTTTTAAGATACATAGGAAATATTTAATTCCAGAATATACAATCAAAGGTAAATGATTTTCTTTTGATAATTTAGCTTTATTTGTTAAAGCATTATTATTTTTATTTCCGATTTCTGGTTGAGTATCTATGTGATGATGTAATGTCCTTATTTAACTTGGAATTGTAGAATCAGGTTTGTAGTGGTTGACCCCCTTTAATCCATCTTTTACACTCCTGCCAAGGTGACTTTTCTAAAATGCAAATCTATTCAAAGCTTCTTTCTTAAAATCCATACTTCTTGTTTACCTACAGTACATATTTAGTTTTTAAAAAATTGAGTAAATTTTTAATTTATAAAATAATATTTTATAAAATTTATTAAAAAGATCAATATTTTATAAATAAAAATTATTTTATATAATAATTATATAATTTATTTTTTTATATAATAATTTATTTTTAGGTGTTCTTCATATAAATAATTATTTATTTGACAGAGATCACGAGTAGGCAGAGAGAGGAGGGGAAGCATGCTCCCTGCTGAGCAGAGAGTCCAACGTGGGGCTCGATCCCAGGACCCTGAGATCGTGACCTGAGCCGAAGGCAGAGGCTTAACCCTCTGAGCCACCCAGGCGCCCCGGGCTTTCTTTAATAAAATAAGATACTTTGCCCTTATACCTACGACCACAAGCTGATATTAGATCTGTAGTTCTTATTCTCATATTTAAAAAGTAAGACTCCCGGTACTATAGGAGTTAAGGGTTGCTCCATTATACTTGCAGATTTTGAGGCAACCACTAATTCCTGTAACTAAAATATAAGAGAGTTATAAACTAATTTGGGTATTTCAGATCTTGGATATCAGTGATTGGTAGATTTTTTACCTTGGCTGCTTTTTGTATGGGACATGATTGTTGCCAACGTTTGTGTGTCTTTAGATTGTTTATTGGCTGAAGATTTATTAACTTGCTCAGGATCGTTATCTACTAAGCAACAGGCTATAACTAGATTCAGGTCTGTTGTACTCCTGGTTCTATGCTTTTCCAAATACTCTACAGTGCTTTCTGAATATGACGCCTTACTCAGTGTATTAAAATTATTATTATTTTTTTGATATTTTATTTATTTGACACAGAGAGAGACACAGTGAGAGAGGGAACACAAGCAGGGGGAGTGGGAGAGGGAGAAGCAAGCTTCCCACTGAGCAGGGAGCCGGATGCAGGACTCAGGATCCTGGGTTCATGACCTGAGGTGAAGGCAGATGCTTAAAGACTGAGCCACCCAGGTGTCCCCAGTGTATTAAAATTATTAATAGAGATTTTATTCATTTTACAAATTGAAGAAGCTAGGTTGTAATGTTTATTCATTCAGTTTTTTCAAAAAAAGCTAGAGAAGGGCGCCTGGGTGGCTCAGTGGGTTAAGCCGCTGCCTTTGGCTCAGGTCATGATCTCAGGATCCTGGGATCGAGTGCGGCATCGGGAATCTCTGCTCAGCAGGGAGCCTGCTTCTCTCTCTCTCTGCCTGCCTCTCTGTCTACTGTGAACTCTCTCTGTCAAATAAATAAATAAAATCTTTAAAAAAAAAAAAGCTAGAGAATTTGAGATTGTTTGGACGTTAGAGATCATTTAATCCAACTTCATTTTAGCATGTGAGGGAACTCACGCATGCAAGATTGAATGACTTGCTCAAGGTCATGTAGCTAATTGGTTAAGATTTTCTTTGTTTTTTTTTTTTTTTTTTTAATTTTATTTATTTATTTGACAGAGAGAAATCACAAGTAGATGGAGAGGCAGGCAGAGAGAGAGAGAGAGGGAAGCAGACTCCCTGCTGAGCAGAGAGCCCGATGCGGGACTCGATCCCAGGACCCTGAGATCATGACCTGAGCCGAAGGCAGCGGCTTAACCCACTGAGCCACCCAGGCGCCCCAAGATTTTCTTTGTTAAGTTAGTTATACACATTGGTGTTACAAAAGCATTATTTGAAAGGAATACCAGGTGCCTAGTCCTGTCTCCTCCCTGTAACAGGAAAAAAAAAAAAAAAAAAAAGCCTGGAGTGGTTTTTAGAAAAGTGATGTTGAGGATCTCAGAGTCTTAAGGACATGGCTCAGAGAAAATCCAGACTTTGGATCATGACACATGGAGATGCCTCAGTGCCTTTACTCACATAGTTCCCTCATCTTGGTTTCTTCCCTTCCTCTTTTTCTTTTTAAAAATCTATCCACAGTTAACTAATCTTGTGCCTGATGAGATTATTAGTAACCACTTAAGTGCTATCCATAAGCCATCTAAGAGAGATAGAAAAAAGCATAAAAGCTAGTCACTATCCTGAAGAGGCTTGGTTTATTTGCGAGTGGGAGACAGTGCATATTTAATTGCAAGGTAGTATGTAAAGATGCCAGTAGCGGTGCAGCTGTAGGAACTCAAAAGATTAGATAAGGGTGGACTGAGCTAGTGGTTACAGAGGTTTCTGCGTAGAAAAGATTGGAAAAAAGAAATAATCTTTTTTTTTTTTTAAGATTTTATTTTTAAGTAATCTGTACCCCCAGAGTGAGGCTTGAACTCACAACCCCGAGATCAAGAATCAAATGCTCTAATGACTGAGCCAGCCAGGCATTCCGATTTAAGTTAATTTTTTTTTTTTTTTTAATAGAGAGAGAGAGAGAGCACGCATGAGAGGGTGGGGGAGAGGTGCAGATGGAGAGAGAGAATTTTAAGCCAGTTTCATGCTGGGCTTGGAGCCTGACACAGGACTCCGTCTCATGACCGAGATCTTGACATGGGCCAAATCATGAGTCTATATTTAACAGACCGAGCCACCCAGGTGCCCCTAAGTTAATCTTTAAATAAGGAGTTGGAGTAAAACTCTTAATTAAACACGTTGAAACCCTTGCTATTTTATTTTGTTTTGCACACTTCCCTGTGGTCACAGTGGCCTTCTCTCTGCTTCAGGAGACCTGGAACATGTTCTTCCACACATACATGTCTCCCTCCCTTACTTCCTTCAAGTCTTAATTAAAATATTACCCCTTCTGTGAGGCCTTTACTGGCCCCCTTGTTTAGAATCCTAGCAGCCCTTCTACACATACTCTTCCTATTTCTCTTCCCTGTTTTGTTTCTTTGTTTTGTTTTTTCGGCTATCCAATGTACTCTATATTGGCTTTCCATGCCTATTATAAGATCCATGAGGGCAGGGATTTTTACCATTTTATTTAGTCCTGTATACCTAGCACCCATACAGTACCTGTTACAAACTGGGTGCTCAAATTTTTGTTGCATAAGACAACTGAACTTTAAAGCAGGAATCTGAAAACTATTTAACATTTTCTCCTTCCTTTTTTCCTTTCTTCCTGTTTTCCTGACTGGCATAGAGGAATAGGAACTTTCTCTTCCATTTTCTAAAAAATATATGGGACTTCAAGAATATCCTACATGGTAAAGTGCAGAAATTATAAACAGCTCAGTGTATTTCTACATGTGTAAACATGTAGTCACCAATCAGATCAAGATATAGAACACTTCCTCATGTTCTCTCCTAGTCAGAATTTTCCCAAAGTAACCACTCTTTAGACTTTTATCACAGTAGATTAGTTTTATTCTTGCTGAATGTCATACAAATGGAATCACCCTGGTTTCCTCTGCTCAGCATTGTGTCTGTAAGATTCATCCATGTTTTAAGTTAACAGTAATTCATTCTTTTTTTATTGTAGTGTAGTATTCCATTGTGTGAGTACATATGTTTTTCTGTTCTGTTGATACATTTGGGCCATTTCTGGTTTTTAGCTCTTAGGAACAAAGCTACTGTGAACAACTTTGTGCCTGTCTGTTAGTGTGCATAAAGATTACTTTCTTTGGGTGCCTGGTGGCTCAGTCATTTGACTATCCAACTCTTGATTTTGGCTCAGGTCATGATCTCAGGGTCCCGGGACCAGCTGGGTAGGCCTCCTTGCTCAGCGGGGAGTCAGCTTGAGAATTCTCTATCCTCTACCTCTGCCGCTTCCCCTGCTCATGTTCTCTGTTTCTCTCTCTCTCTTAAATAAATAAATAAGTAAATAAATCTTAAAAACAAAACAAAAGATTAGGGCACTTGGGTAGCTCAGTCAGTTAAGCATCTTCCTTCAACTCAGGTCATGATCCCAGGGTCCTGGGATTGAGTTCTAGATCAGGCTCCTTTCTCAGCAGGGAGTCTCCTCCCTCTGCCCGCACCCGCTCCCCCCCCCCCACTTCTTTTCTGTGTCTCTCTCTCAAAAATAAATAAAATCTTCAAAAAGATTAATTTCTGGGGCACCTGGGTGGTTGAGTCTGTAAGCAACTGCCTTTGGCTAAGGTCACAACCCCAGAATGCTGAGATCAAGTCCGAGTCGGGCTCCCTGCTCAGTGGGAAGCTTGCTTCCCCCTCACCCACTCCCCCTGCTTGTGTTCCCTCTCTCACCATATATCTCTCGGTCAAATAAATAAAATCTTAAAAAAAAAGATTAATTTCTTGGCTAAATAACTAGAAGTTAACCTCATCTCCATATATATATATATAGAGAGAGAGAGAGAGAGGGATACACATAATTCTTAATACCACATAGTTTTTAAGCACATGCTAGATGATCATTAAATGGTTGAAGATAAATCAGTGACTAATTATGTACTGTGAGATTATCTCAAACTTATTAAAAATATTGGAGAACCTTTTTTTTTTTTTTTAAGATTTTATTTATTTATTTGAGAGAGTGAGAGCAAGTATAAGCAGGGGAGGGGCAGAAGCAAACTACCTGCAGAGCAGGGAGTGGAGCTCCAGGGCTTGATCCCAGTACCCTGGGGCAACAACCTGAGCCAAAGGCACACTCAGTTGATGAGTCTCCCAGGTGCCCCTGGAGAACTGTTTCTAAATCCATACTTTTTTCTTATGTCTGACGTTAAATATGGGTTCATCTAGGCTTTACACATTTCTCTTTCTTCTGGGATTGCCTTTTTTTTTTTAAAGCCATATTCCTTATTACTTGCTCTCCCTCCTCTAGAAAATGGGAGAAATATGTGCAGGAAAGAGAAAATTCAAATTAATTTCAAGATGTGAATTTCAGAACTGGTTGCTGTTTTTAATTTTTCAGTAAGTCTTTTTTTCCTGACATTTGGTACTACTGTACATTATATTTTTTCTAACGTTCTATACTCTTTTTGAAATCAGTTATACCAGTGCATTCATAACAGGTGGAAAAGCTGGGAGTCTTTTTTTTTTTTTGTCATGTGTTAGTGATGTTTTGGGGTATGTTAAGCAAAGCCTTTCTTTGATGGCCTTAAGTAATTCTAGAAATGGCTTTAGTTGGTGAAGCATGCAAATGAGAGCTACAATAATAGAAGAAATCTTGAGTAATATTTTTCTAATTCTGGGAAAGTTTACAGTTTTCTTTTGAAGTGATTTCTAAGCTAAGACTTGAAAGATGAGTAGGAAACAAGGTGGATCGGACACCTCAGAGGGAATGAGGTAAAAGAAGGTAGGTAGCCAACTACATTTGTAGGAGAGAGCAGGGCAGATTTGGGGATCTGCAGGCAATTTAGGAAGGCCGGAGCAGTGGTTTTCAAGCTGTAATGTGCATATGAATCTCCTAATAGGAGTAGGGCTTGTGAATTTGGGAGTTCTGACATGCTTTGGTGATGGGAATGTTGCTGGTTCAAGGATCACACTTTCTTGTAAACTACTGGGTTCAGATGTAGAAAGCAAGTGAGAAGGAAGGAGTGGGGAGTGAAAGCAAGGACCATCCATGAGTCTTAAAACCAACCGAAGGAATTTGGGCTTAAGGCATTGGCAACCCACTGAAGGGTGCCGAGAGTAATAGTGAACTTGTGATTTAAGTGGGCAGTGGTGGTAGAAATAACCTTTAAGGGTAGGCTTCGTCTACATTTGAAACATACAGATTAATGTCTGAGAAATGATAATTTACCTATTCATCAGTAACTATTTTTGTTCCCCAGGGGCAGACTCAATGTATTTAAAGGAAAAGTTTGGTTATATTTATGAACTAGATGTTATATGTTAGTTTCAGCAGTTCCTTCTTGCAGGGATAGTGTTTATCCTATTAAATATTATTATAATTTTATATTATAATTTATCTCATAATTACATTATTAACCCTCTTCAATGGGATTAAATTTTTGTCCATTTTTGTACCAATATAATAGTCTGAAGTTTTCCTTTTTTATTATTTTGATTTAAAAATGAGCTAGCTGGTAGTGCTTATTGTATTGTATGGTAGTGCTTACTGTATGGTAGGAATGATCTTGATCCATAGTATGAGTAACTTGGGTTACTCTTCATTGGTTTCCCTAAATGTTATTAATTAGAAGGTTTTTAGTATTTCAACTGTTTAAACATAGTATCAGTTTTACAATATTATAAACTCCAGAATAAAGGTATGTGTTTATGTTTTACATATTTATATTGTATTTTCCCCTGATTGTGTAAGTTCTAGGTACTCTTTTTTTTTTAAAGATTTGTATTTATTTATTTATTTGACAGATAGAGATCACAAGTAGGCAGAGAGGCAGGTGGAGAGAGAGAGGAGGAAGCAGGCTCCCTGCTGAGCAGAGAGCCCAACGTGGGGCTGGATCCCAGGACCCTGGGATCATGACCTGAGCGGAAGGCAGAAGCTAGGCGCCCGCTAGGTACTCTTTTAAAAACTTGGAGAAAGGTAAAATAAGCTCAGCCCAAATATAAGCATTACTGTCATTTTATGTCATTCTTCCTCCTCCCATGAATATATGAATATATTTATTTATTCATATGGATACTGTTTGTTGCCCCACCAAGGATTATATCCTGAGGACTTTTCTACTTTGTTAAAATTGTTTCAAAATCTAACTTTTAATAGTAGCACAGTTCTATTAAACGGATGTGTAGTGATTTAACCATTCTCATTTATTAAACATTTTTTTCCTCTGCTGCTAACATTGGAGAAAATCTTTGCATAAGTCATTCTCCATACCTGTTTTCTTAGGATGGGAATAAAAATGGTCAAAGGTAAGACCTTAAAAAAAAAATTAGGTATTGCCATACTGCTTTCTAGAAGGATCATGCCAATTTATATGCCAATATTCAGCTTTTCTAATTTGGTAAGCAAAAATTATCTTATTTTAATTTGTCTTTTTGATTGTAAGAGAAGTCAAACATTGTAAACTGTTTTTAAAACAATTACATGTTAAAATGTTTTAAATATATCTTTAAGAGAATCCTTTATACATTATATTGTAAGGTAAAATATTTTAACTGGAATTAATGTTTTCTTTTAATGGATAAATTAATTTTTTGAATAGTTTTTATAAAAACATAAAAAAACTCCAGGACCCAAACAGTTGCCTGAGAAGTAACCACTGTTAATCATTTTCTTATATATACTTTATATATACTTATATATACTTTCCAGAGTATGGTAGATCATGTATGTGTGTATGTGTGTATTTGTATGCCAAAATGTTAGATAAATTACAGGGAACATTCATTAAAATACTGTCTAGTTCAGATGTGGTATTGTGTACTAAATTGTGTACTAAAAATTAGAAAGGGTCTAAATATGATTAGTATCTGGCTACTAGCCCAGAAAGAAGAAAAGCAGGGTCTGGCAGGATTTGGCAGTAATTTTCTATAAGACAAGTGGCCTTAGCTCTTTTTATTATTGGATCGATTCTTTGACAATAGCACTTCTGTTTATAGTACCAGTTCTGTAGTTCTGTTCCAAAAAGGAAAGCCAAGTTTATTAAAATTAGACAGTTGATGCCTGAAAGAAACTCTTTAAAGTATGAAACCTATTTGGAGGCATTTAGGGGAAAGACACTTTATTCTTTTTTTTTTTTTTTAAGATTTTATTTATTTATTTGACAGACAGAGATCACAGGTAGGCAGAGAGGCAGGCAGAGAGAGAAAGCAGGCTCCCTGCTGAGCAGAGAGCCCGATGCAGGGCTCCATCCCAGGACCCTGGGATCATGACCCGAGCCGAAGGCAGAGGCTTTAACCCACCGAGCCACCCAGGTGCCCCACGACACTTTATTCTTAGGTATTTTAGGATTTTTCTGCTTGACATTTTTAGCAGAACTTTCATGACTTTGTTGTTTAACATTGAAAGTTTAAATAAAATAAAATAAAATTTAATTGTTTTCCTAAACTCTTTACCTATTTCAGAAACCAGTCATCCATGATATAAACATATTTTTAAAATGATTTCCATGCTAATGGTACTATTTAATAGTAATTGGTCTCATACATCAAAGATTTTGAACTTGACTTGAATGTTACTCCTAAGTAAGTGATTTGAGCAATAAGAGAGCTTTTAATTGGATTTTAGAGAGTTTTAATGCTTTAGGCATAAGGATACTTGCTTTGCAGATAGATTTTTTTTAAGGCTCTTGTTTCCAAAAATAAAATTTGGGGATGACTATTGTTTACTGAATACTAACTCTCTGTGTGACCCACATAAGTAGGGGTATTATGAACATTCCTATTTTCTAGAATTCATACCTTCTATTCCAGATTAATTATCAGGCTGTAAAGGCCGCTAAAGAATTTGTACCTAATAGTGGTTGGTAATATTTGAGGTATTTTAGGAATTAATTTATCAGAGGTGAGAGAGATCATCTTAATTTTTTTTAAAGATTATTTATTTATTTATTTGACAGAAATCACAAGTAGGCAGAGAGAGAGGAGGAAGCAGGCTCCCTGCTGAGCAGAGATCCTGATGCGGGGCTCCATCCCAGGACCCTGGGATCATGACCTGAGCTGAAGGCAGAGGCTTTAACCCACTGAGCCACCCATGTGCCCCGAGATCATCCTAATTTTTAAAAAACATTTAATTTTGAAAAACTTATGTACTGTATGTAAAAAAGTGTTTTAGCTACTGAAGTATAGACAATGTTGAAAAACAAGTAAAGACTGCAGAAAAAAAAAAAAAAACCTGATGAGCTAGGTGTCCTTCCTGAACAAATGCTCAGACTTTTTTTTTTTTTTTTTTAAGATTTTATTTATTTATTTGGCAGACAGAGATCACAAGTAGGCAGAGAGGCAGGCAGAGAGAGAGGAAGGGAAGCAGGCTCCCTGCCGAGCAGAGAGCCCAGTGTGGGGCTCAGTCCCAGTACCCTGAGATCATGACCTGAGCCAAAGGCAGAGACTTAACCTGCTGAGTCACCCAGGTGCTTCACAAATGCTCAGACTTTTTAACATGTTTGTTGTCGGTACTTAAAAAAGAAGGCGATGATCACTAGGAGCTAACATGGGTTCCCAGAGAGCAAGTAACATCGTACTGGCCTCATTTCTTTTCTTACAGGGTCGGTAACCTGGTAGGTACAACAGGAGATATTCTGGCTGTATTATATCTAGAATTACAGCTACATTTATTGGATTTTTAATTTTGTGCTGGGCACTGGGTTAAATGCTTTTACATAGATTGTCTCATTTAGTGCTGTTTTACAAATGAGGGAAGGGACCCCCAAGGTTATACAGATAGCATTTGACAGCCTTTTATGATATCTTTATAGACAACTTAGAGAAATGTAGTGTGAATAATTGCATAGATAGGTGGATATGTGATTGATTAATGGGCTGATGTTAAAATTAAACTGCAGTTCATTCTTAGTGGTGTCCCTCAAGGTGCTGTCTTCCTCCATGTTCCATTAAAATGTTTATCCGTTACAAACTGTGAGGGAGTGCTAGTATGTTTTGTGGCAGAATCAAGCTCTTCCCTCTGTCCTCCCCCTTTATTTTTAATAATTAGAAAGACAGACGATGTCTAAGAAAATATTTGTTGTAATAAGTTTATATTTGACACGTATGTATTTGCTAGGGACAAGCAAAGCCCTGTAATTGATTTTTTTTTTTTCTCTTTAATCTGCACAATTACAGTGTTGGAGATTTGGAGGGCTAACAGGTAGTTTGTTGTTGTTGTTGTTGTTAAGTAGGTATGTGCCTGGCTGGGTCTCCTTATTTGTCTGAAGTTGGTAAGTCATAGGTTTATTATAACTGCCCCAAAGGCTCTTACTCACTTAAATAATATTTTGAAGCAGGTTGTTTAAAACATAGTTGATTATCCTTTTCTACTCTGCATTTAGCTGACTGTTCTCAGTTCTGTTTGCTGCTTTTTGAGGAGGATGTTGGTAGTGTATTTAGAGGAAAGTAATGGGAATGAAGCAGTGTCTTGAGACAAATATTTGCAAAATAATTGAAATATTTGAGATTTTCAGCCTGGAAAAAAGACTTTAGTCGGGTATATGATAATACTTTTTTAATTGGGTAATTGAATGATCTTTAATATTCTTCCTGACTCAGATCTGTGGTTCTGTGAAAAGCATGAAGGAATGAGACATGGAAAAGGGACTAAAACATATCTTTTGTATCCCCAGAGGCCAGAACTAGGAACAATGAATGAAAATTAGAGGAAGGGAAATATTGGTACATAATGAAGATGTTTTTAACAATTGAAATAAAAAAGGAGTGGACATTTTCTCATTATGGTGCTAAAGTATGTACTGAATAGCATTTCATCAAGCTATTCTTATTCTCTAAGGACTTTTCCAACTCCTTTTTTTTTTTAAAAGATTTATTTTTAAGTAATCTCTACACTCAGCGTGGGGCTTGAACCTCCAACCCCGAGATCAAGATTAACACGCTCCTCTGACTGAACCAGCCAGGTGCCGCCAATCTTCCTTTATTTCTTTTGGTTATAATTTCCCATAGCAAAATTTTCTTGGGTATATTACTTACTCTCAGCACCTTAAGGTGTTATATAGTACTAAATGTTAGTAATAACATATTATTATGCTGGTAATAAATTTAAACAACAGCATTTTTCACTGCTAGATTGATAAAGATTTTAAAAGTTTGACAATATACAACAAAGACAAGGGTTTATAGAATCACTAACATCTAGGCAGGAATGTAAATTAGTGCAGTTTCTTTGGAGGACTTATTAAAATTTTAAGTGTTCATACATTCTGACTCAGTAATTTTATTTTATTTTTTTGTTTATTTGTTTTCTGACTCAGTGATTTTAAAGAACTTATCTTTGTTTATTAAGTGCCTGAAGTCCTAAGTAATTCTTAATACAGGTTAAATAAATTATTTACAGCCATATAGTGGGATGTCACACAGCTATAAAAGAAAGAGTAAAGGAGTACTTCTGCATGAGTTTATCTCTAACTTACTATTGAGTGAAAAAAAAAAGTTGCAGGACAGTATTTATTGTAAGCTGACATTACCGTAAAAAAGTAAGTTGTGAAAAAAAGTCAATTGTGTATATGTGGATGTATATGCAAATACAAATGCACACATTATTAGATACATTTATGCTTCTATATTCATAAGCCTCTCAGGAAGGATACACAAGAAAAGAAGTAATTGCTTCTGTAGAGCAATTAGGAGATTAGCAGTTAGGAGATTAGAAGTCTGAGATCTCATTAAGACTTTGGTTTGCCTGAGTACACTTTTATGCCACCCAGACACACACACACACACACACACACACACACACACAGGTGTGTGTGTGTGTATAGGTCAAGATTGTATTGTAAAAATTTTTTTTATTTTGAAGTCATTACAGAGTCATAGGAAGTTCCAAAGTTAGTATGGAAAGGTCCCACATACCCTTCTTCCAGTTTCTTAAGTAACTATAGTACAGTATCAAAACCAGGAAATTGGCATTGGTACAACCCACAGATCTTGTTCAGGTTTCGCCAGTTTTACATGTGCTCATTTGTGTGTGTATATAATTCTTTTAGGTTTTATCAGATGTGTAGATTAGTGTAATCAACATCACAACTGAGATACAGAACTGTTCTCTCACCAAAAAGATCCTTGTGCTATACCCATCCATCCATCCTCTAGTCCCATTCAGTTCCCTAACCTCTGGCAACCACTAATCTTTATGCCATTTTTGAGCTTTGTCATTTCCAGAAGATAAATAAATGGAATAAAAACATATGTAGCCTTTGAGACAGACTTTTTTTTTTTTACTTAGTGCAATTCCTTTGGAATTCATCCAAGTTGTTGCATGTATCAATAATTGCTTTTTATTGCTGGACAATATCCCATGGTATGGGTGTACCAGAGTTTGATTTTGTTTTGTTTTTTGTTAACATATAATGTATTATTGGTTTCAAAGGTACAGGTCTCTGTGTACCAGAGTTTTTTATATCTTCACTCATTGTTGGAGATTTGGGCAGCTTCCAGTTTTGACTATTACAAATAACAGCTGTTATCAACATTTGTGTGCAAGACATGAGATTTCATTTCTCTGGGAAAAATGTCTAGGAGTGTGAATTGCTGGATATTATGGTAAATGTATTTAAGAAAGTATATTTTAAGAGGCTGCCAAACCGTTTTCCAGAGTGGTATAACATTTTAGATTCCCATCATCATTGTATGAGAGGCCTAGTTTCTCTGTCTTCCTTGGCATTTGATATTGTCACTGTTTTTTACTTTAGGTGTTCTAATAGGTGTGTAGAAATATCTTTTTATGTGTGGTTTTTTTTTTTTTTTTTAAGATTTTTTTTTTTCAAAGATTTTATTTATTTATTTGAAAGAGAGAGACCACAAGCAGGCAGAGAGGCAGGTAGATAGAGAGTAGGGAAGCAGATTCCCCGCTGAGCAGAGAGCCTGATGCAGGACTCGATCCCAGGACCCTGAGATCACAACCTGAGCCGAAGGCAGAGGCTTAACCCACTGAGCCACCGAGGCACCTCTTTTTTAAGATTTTTCATTTATTTGAGAGAGAGCACAAGTGGGGCGAGAGGCAGAGGAAGAAACCGACTCCCTTCCGAGCAGAAAGTCCAATGTGGAGCTCAATCCTGGAACTCTGGTATCATGATCTGAATTGAAGGCAGCCACTTAACTGACTGAGCCACCCAGGGGCCCCCTCTCTTTATGGTTTTAATTTGCATTTCCTTGATGGCTAATGATGGTGAGCTTATTATTTTTGCCTTCTGTATTCTCTTTGGTGAAGTGTCTCATTTCTTTTCATTTAAAAATTTTTATTATTTTTTAAGATTTTATTTATTTGAGAGAGTGAGAAAGAGAGACCAAGAGAGCCCCTGAGCAGGGACAGAGGGAGGGGGAGAAGCTGACTCCCCTCCTGAGCAGGGAGCCTGTCACTGGGCTGGATTCCAGGACTCTGGGATCATGACCTGAGCTGAAGGCAGACATTCAACTGACTGAGCCACTCAGGCGCTTCTCTTCTCATTTTTTTAATTGCATTTTTTGTTTTACTATTGGATTTTGAGAGCTCTTTATCTGTTCTAGATCTGAGTCATTTGTCATAGAAGTGGTTTGCAAATCTGACTTGTCAAACTTATTGGCCTAAAGTTATTATGTTTTCCTATTATTCTTCTAATGGCTATAGATTTTATAATGCTGTCATTTCTTTCATTCCTGATATTGGTGTGTCTTCCTCTTTTCCCTTCTTCGTCTGGCTAGATGTTTAATAATTTTATTGCTCTTCTCAATGAACCAGCTTTTGGGTCCACTGAATTTTCTCTGTTCTTTCCATTTTCTGTTTTTTTTTAAATTTCAGCTTTGGTTTTTATTATTTCCTTTATTTGGCTTACTTTGGGTTTAGTTTATTCTTTTTCTGGTTTCTAAAAGGTAGAAACTTAGGATAATTAATTTGAGACCTTTTCCAAATATAAGCAATTACTACTATAAATTTCGCCTTAAGTACTTCTTTAGGAGAATCTCATAAATTCTGATGTATTGTGCTTTTCTTTTCATTTAGTTATTAACACCTTCTGATTTGCCTTCCCCCCTTTTTAAGCCCACGAATTATGTAGAAGTGTTTTCTTTAATTTCTAGATATTTGAGGATTTTTCTACGATCTGTTACTGGTTTCTGTCTTAATCACATTATGGGCAGAGAACATACTTTGTCTAACTTAAATCATTTTGGATTTGTTTAGCCTTGTTTTGTTTCCCAGAATATGGTCTCTCTTCATAGGTGTACTTTTTTAAAAAAATATTTTATTTATTTATTTGACACACAGAGAGAGAATACAAGCAGGCAGAGGCAGAGGGAGAAGCAGGCTCCTTGCTAAGCAAGGAGCCCTATGCGGGGCTCGATCCCAGGACCCAGGGATCATGATCTAAGGTAAAGGCAGATGCTTAACTGACCGAGCCACCCAGGCATCCCAAGTTCTGTGTAATTTTTTTTTGTTTTTTTTGAAGAGTGTATTTATTTGACAGAGATCACAAGTAGGCAGAGAGGCTGGCAGAGAGAGGGGGCGGGGAAGCAGGCTCCCCGCTGAGCAGAGAGCCGGACTCGGGCCTCTATCCTAGGACCCTGAGATCATGACCTGAGCCAAAGGCAGAGGCTTAACCCACTGAGCCACTTAGGTGCCCCACTTCTGTGTACTCTTGAGAGGCATGTGTATTCTGCGCTCAGGTAGAGTGTTTTAGAAATGTCAACCAGATCAAGTTGGTTGATAGTGTTGTTCAAATTTACTATCCTCCCTATTTTTCTTTTCTTTTCCTTTCCTTTTTTTTTTTTTTTAACCTATTTTGTTACACTCATTTTTGAAAGAGAAGTATTGGAAATTCTTACAGCAATTGTGAATTTGTCTGTTTCCCTATGTACTTCCTTTAGTTTTTGCTTAATGTATTTTGAAGCTCTGTTATTAGGGGTATAAACATTGAGTATTGTTAGGTCTTACTGATAAAATGACTTGTTCATCATTATGAGATGACTGTCTTTATTCCTAGTTACAGTCTTTGCTCTAAGAATCTCCTTTGTCTTATATTAATATAGCTACTCCAGTATTTTTTCATATATCTTTTTCCATCTTTTTATTTTTAACCTACTTGTGTCATCTTCTTTATTTATTCATTTATTTATTTAGATTTAGTTGTTTGAGAGAGAGAAAGAGCAAGTAGGGGGAAGTGGGGGAGGGAGGAGCCTCAAGCAAACTCCTTGCCAAGGGCAGAGCCCGATATAGGGCTCAATGCCATGAGAGATCATGACCTGAGCTGAAATCAAGAGTTGGATGCTTAACTGACTGAGCGACCCAGGTGCCCCGTGTCTTCATGTTTAAAGTGTTTCTTATGGGCAGCTTCTAGTTGGATCACGTTTTTTAATCCAGTTTGATAGTATCTTGTTTTTTTTTGTTTGTTTGTTTTTTAATATCTTGTCTTTTAAGTAGATTCTGTAGATCATATACAGGCATACTTTGGAAATAGTGTGAGTTTAGTACCAGACTGCTGCAGTAAAGTGAATATTGCAATAAAGTATGTCACATAAATTTTTTGCTTTCCCAGTGTGTACAAAAGTTATGTTTATACTATCATATATACTCTATTAAGTGTGCAATAGTATTATGTCTAAGAGAACACTGAACATAACTTAATTTAAAAATACTTGATTCCTAAAGTTGGTAACCATCTCATCTGAGCTTTCAGTGTTGTAATCATTCTTCACAGATCACCATAACATGGAGTAATAATAAAAAAGCTTGAAATACTGTGAGAATTACCAAAATGTTATAGGGACACATGAAGTGAGCTAATGCTGTTGGGAAAATGGCACTGATGGACTTGCTCAACAGTGTTGCCATAAACATTCAGTTTGTAAAAAACAATATCTGGCAAGTGCAATAAAGTGAAGCACAATAGGAGGTATGCCTGTGTGTCTGATGTGATTGTTGATGTTGTGTTTTGTGAATCTGTCATCTTGTTACTTGCATTTGTCCTGTGCTTTGTTCCTTCTTTTTTCTGTCTTCTTTTGGCTTAGTTGAGTATTTTCTATGATTCTGTTTTATCACATCAGTTGCCTTATTAGCTGTAACTGCGTGTTTGGTTATTTTAGTGGTTGCTTAGATTTACAGTATATAAATGTCTATAGTATATATCTTTCATTTCACTTTTTTTTTTTTAGATTTTATTTATTTATTTGAGAGATCACAAGTAGGCAGAGAGGCAGGCAGAGAGAAAGAGGGAAGCAGGCTCCCTGCTGAGAAGAGAGCCTGATGTGGGGCTCGATCCCAGGATCCTGGGATCATGACCTGAGCTGAAGGCAGAGGCTTAACCCACTGAGCCACTCAGGTGCCCCTCATTTCACTACTTTCAAAGATAATGTCATTTTATGTATAGTATTATGAACCGTACAAAAGTGTATATACTTCCATACTCTTTTCTTAGCCTTTATGTCATTGTTGTGATCCATTTTACTTATACATGATATAAAACCTCATTACATTGTTATTTTTTTAAACAGTCAGTTATCTTTTAAAGAGGTTTAAATACTAAAACAAAATCTTGAATATTTACCCTTGAAATGATCACTTCTGGTCTTCTGCATTCCTTTATGCAGATCCGTATTTGTATATGTGGATTTTCCTTTTGGCTAAAGAATTTCCTTTAACATTTAAAAAATGTAGGTCTGCTTGTGATGAAGTCCTTCTACTTTTCATGTCTAATATTTCCATTTTTAAAAAATCTTCCATGTCCTTAAGTTTTTAACATGCGGAATGTGGTTATAATGACTATCTTATTGTCCTTTTATGCTAATTCTAATATTTGTATCAGTTCTGAGTCTTTTAAAAATAATTGTGGTAAAATATGCATAACATAAAATTTAACATTTTTAATCATACAAATAAGTGAAATTTAATACATTAACAATGTTGTACAACCATTGACACTATATATTTCTAGTACATTTTATCACCACAGTTTTAAGTCTTCCAGCCTATGAACACGCGATGTCTTTACATTGATTTAGGTCTTAATAATTTCTTTCACCAGTCATTTGTCCCTTGCAGTGTACATGTCTTAGAGTTACTTGGTTAAATTTATTCCTAAGTGGGTTTTTTTCTTTTTGATGCTGTTGGAAGTGACATTGTTTTCTTACTTTCCTCTTCAGATTGTTCTTTGCTAATGTGTAAAATATAGCTGATTTTTATGTGTTGATCTTATATTCCACAACTTTACTGAATTTTATTAGCTCTAATGATTTTTCTTGTAGAGTCTTTAAGATTTTCTGTGTACGTAGTTTTACTTCTTTCTTTCCAATTTGGGTGCCTTTTATGTATTTTGCCTTGCCTCACTGCTCTGACTGGAATTTCTGGTACAGTGTTTAAATAATCTTGTTCTTAATCTTAGTGAGAAAGCTTTATTTTCCCAACTTTGCTGAGCATTTTTTTTATTATTATTATGAAAGGGTGTTGGATTTTGTCATGCCTTTTTTACATTAACTGAGATGATCATGTTTTCCTCCCTTCATTGTATTAATAGGATGTATTACATTGATTTATTTTCATGTGTTGAACTTTATTTACCTTTGCAGTCTTGGAATAAATACTACTTGCTCAAAGAATATAGTCTTTTTACTATGCTGCTGGATTACATTTACTAGTATTTTGTTGAATATTTTTGCATCTGTTTAAAGGGACATTCATTGATAGTTTTCTTGTATCTTTGTCTGGCTTTGGTATCAAGGCAATGTTTATATCTTAAAATTAGTTAGGAAGTATTCCTTCAGTTTTTGTGCCAGAGTCGGAAAAAGATTGGTGTTAATTCTTTGGGAGGTTTTTGATTACTCATTCAGTCTCTTGTTATAGATCAGTAGATCATGTCTTTTAGGAATTTGTGCATCTCATCTAGGTTATCTAATTTGTTGGCATTCATTTGTTCATAGTATCCTTTTTTTTTCTAAGATTTTATTCATTTATTTGACAGAGATCACAAGTAGGCAGAAAGGCAAGCAGAGAGAGAGAGAAGGAAGCAGGCTCCCTGCTGAGCAGAGAGCCCGCTGCGGGACTCAATCCCAGGACCCTGAGATCATGACCTGAGCCAAAGGCAGAAGCTTAACCCACTGAGCTACCCAGGCGCCCTGTTCATAGTATTCTTTTATGATCCCTTTTATTTCTTTAAATTCAGTGGTAATGTCCCATGTTCATTTCTAATTTTAGTAGTTTGAGTCTTCTCTGTATTTTCTTAGTCTAGCTAAAAGTTTGTCATTTTATCTTTTCAACTACCAACTTTTGGTTTCCTTGATTCTCTCTGTTGTCTTTATATTCTCTATTTAATTTATCTGGACTCTAATCTTTATTATTTACTTTCTTTTACTAGTTTGCTCTTCTTTTTCTAGTTCCTTAGTTAGATTGCTGACTTGAAAACTATTTTTTCCTGTAGATGTTTGCAATAACTTAGTTGTTTGAGTCTGTTTTAAGAGCTTGTTAATTTCCATTTATCTATAGTTTTCTAGTTTTCTTTCTGTTACTGAGTTTAATTTTATTCTATTGTGTCCAGAGAATATACTTTGTATGATTTCAGTCTCTTAAATTTATTGAGACTTACTTTTGTATGTAGCCTAACCTATGGTTTATCTTGAAAGTGTTCATATGCGGGGCACCTGGGTGGCTCATTCGGTTAACTGTCTGCCTTCAGCTCAGGTCTTGATTTCCAGAGTTCTGGGATTGAGCCCCATATCCAGCACTCTGCTCAACAAGGAGCCTACTTCTCTCTCTCCTTCTCCCTCTGCGTGGCGCTCCCCCAGCTTGTGTTCTTTCTGTCAAATAAATAAGTAAAATCATTAAAAAAAAAAAAAAAAAAAGGAAGTGTTCATGTGAACTTCAGAAGAATATTCCAGAATCCCCTGTTGTGCTGTTGAGTGGCATGTTCTGTGTTTATGTGTTATGTCTGGTTGGTTTATAGTGTTGCTTATGTCTTCTATTTCCTTAACTAATTACCTGCCTGGTTTTTCTACTGAAAGTGGGATATTGAAGTATCCAGCTATTACTATAGAATGTTTCTCCCATCAGTTCTATGAGTTTTTGCTTTATATATTTTGAGGGTCTGTTGTTAGGTGCACATGTTTATATTTGATATATTTTCATGCTGGATTTACCTTTTATCGGTGTATAATATCTTTTGTCTCTTGTGACTATTTTTGACTTAGTCTATTTTGTCTGGGGTGCCTTTGTGACTCAGTCAGTTAAACATCCAACTCTTGGTTTTGGTTCAGGTCATGATCCCTGGGTTAGGAGATGGAGACCTGAGTGGGGCTTTGTGCTCAGCCTGGAGTCTGCTTGGGATTCTCTCTCTCCCTTTCTTTTTACCCCTCCTCCTCTGCCCCCTACTTGTGCTCTCTTGCTTTCACTCTTTCTCTCAAATAAATCTGAAAAAATTAAGCCTTATTTTGTTTGATATAAATATAACCACTTTAGCTCTCTCTTGGTTACTGTTTGCAAGGAATGTCTTTGTTCATTTTTTTGCTTTTAGCCTCTGATTCTCTGGATCCAGAATGAGTGCCTTGTAGACAGTATGTAGTTCAGTCATCTTTTAAAATCCTTTCTACCAATCTCTGCTTTTTTTTTTTTTTTTTTTTTTAAGATTTTATTTATTTGACAGACAGCAAGAGGGAGAGTGCATACACAAGCAGGGAGAGCAGCAAAGGGAGAGGGAGAAGCAGACTCTCTGCTGAGCAGGGAGTCCGATGTGGGGCTCGATCCCGGGACCCTGGGATCATGACCTGAGCCTAAGGCAGGCACTTAACTGACTAAGCCACCCAGGCACCCCCAATCTCTGCTTTTTAATTGAGGAATTAAGCTGTTTACATTTAAAGTAACTATAGGGAAGGGCTTTTTAATAAAAATATATATACTTTTTAATATATATATATACATATATATATATATATATATATATGTATATATATATGGCTCAGTAGGTTAAAGCCTCTGCCTTCCGCTTGGGTTATGATCCCAGAGTTCTGGGATCCTGCGCCTCGTCAGGCTTTCTGCTCAGCGGTTAGCCTGCTTCCCCCTCTTTCTCTGCCTGCCTCTCTGCCTGCTTGTGATCTCTGTCTGTCAAATGAGTAAATAAAATCTTAACTTAAAAAAATGTATCCCTTTTGTTCTTCAGTTCCTCCATTACTCCCTTCCTCTGCATTTATTTTTTCTAGTGTACTATTTTGTTTCCCTCTCTTATACTTTTAAAGAAAGGTTCTGGGAAGCCATGGTAAGGGAGAACCAAGTGGTGGTTAAAGCAAGAACTATTTTAGCCAGTTGAGGGGGTGAAGAACATCTCAAATAGAGAATATCATAAACAGAAGCTTAGAAGGTACCCAGTGTTGGAGAACAGAAATTACAGTGCTGTTTAGGAATTTAAGTGTATCCTTGTTTGAGATTGTCAAAGAACAAAATTGAACTGAGTAAATTTGAAGATCTAATTGGCTTTATTAAGTGATTTATGAATTGGGCAACTTCTTATCTAGCAAGTAGAGGGGAGCTCCAAGGGTCTGCACAAACTGGAAGTTTTTTTATAGGAAGGAAGTGGGGCAAGAAAGTTATTAGTGAAAGAAAAGAAAGGATTGTTCCAAGCAAGATCACCTTCCCTTAGGTAGAAAGGCAAGAGGTATTATTAGCTGGATTTCCTCATCTTTCTTTGGGAGATGGAGAGGATTCATGTGAGAGATTACCGCACTGGTGCTTATCAAAAAATTCCTGATGGACGTGTTAAGACTTACATTTCTGTGGGAGGTTGAAACTGCAGTTAGGTTAGGGGTTAAAACCCTGGTTGGGTCTTTGCCTTCCCCAAGTGATGCCATTTTGGGCCTGTAGTTTTCTTTTTAACAGTGTTTTTGTAGACTTCCTCTTTTTAGTAGCACTTAGAATTAACAAATATTTTCTGTATTTTGGCATCCAGAAATTTTTCATAAAAATGAACATCAGACCCAAGACTGAAATCAGTAGTTGGTTCCCAAGACCAAGACTGATCCTGAACCATTAACAGTGATTTTTGTTGCAGCTTCCCAAACACTTCCTCAATTTTAGTTGTTGGGCATACAATGCAAAATAATGACACCTCTCCCCCTCATGGACTCTGCCTCCCTCCAGCTCTTCCAGGAATATCCAAGTCAGAGAAAATATTAATTATAAAATTATTAATTAAAATTTTTATTAATTATAAACATTTTAGTTATAAAATATAAGCATAGAGTTGTTACATTGCTTTTCCAAAATTCTGTTTTCTTTTTTCATTTTATATTACTACATCTAAATTACCTGCTGGGGTGTCTGGGTGGCTCAGTGGCTAAGGTCATGCCTTTGGCTCAGGTCAGGATCCCAGGGTGGTTCAGTGGCTAAGGTCTGCCTCTGGCTCAGGTCATGATCCCAGGGTCCTGGGATTGAGCCCTGCTTCTGGCTTACTGCTCAACAGGTAGCCTGCTTCTCCCTTGCCCACTCCCCCTGCTTGTGTTCCCTCTCTCTGTCAAATAAATAAATAAAATCCTAACTAACTAAAGAAATAACCTGCTAATAGAATAAGTGTTCTTAAATCTTTTTTTAGAAATCCAAAAGCTCATTTTAGTTCTTAGGCATCTTTTGTAATTCATCAGCTAGATGTATTATCTCAGTGTTTCAGCTAGGCTTCTTTTGGCTCTGAATATCAAAGGCCCATTCCAAATATGTAACAAGAAAGATTTTTGTCTTAACATAACCGGCAGTGTTAAAGGACAGTAGTCTTCAGGATTCGCTCTTTACTACCCTACTGAAGACACCAAAATTTCAGATTCTTTTTTTTTTTTTTTTTAATTTTATTTATGTATTTGGCAGAAAGAGACACAGCAAGAGAGGGAACACAAGCAGGGGGAGTGGGAAAGGGAGAAGCAGGCTTCCTGTTGAGCAGGGAGCCCAGTGTGGGGTTCAGTCCCAGAACCCTGGCATCATGACCTGAGCAGAAGGCAGACGCTTAACGACTGAGCCACCCAGGCATCCCAAGAATTCAAGATTCTTTGCGTTGTTCTACTTTAGGTTCCATAATACTGGCTTTATGCCAAGGAGGGACTTTCTCTGTAGTTGTATGATGGTTGCCATGAAGGAACCATATGTTCTACAAGGAAGAAAAGTCTGGCATC
The DNA here is from genome assembly GCF_030435805.1 of Mustela lutreola. Taxonomy (NCBI): domain Eukaryota; kingdom Metazoa; phylum Chordata; class Mammalia; order Carnivora; family Mustelidae; genus Mustela; species Mustela lutreola. The sequence goes on from NC_081296.1 coordinate 55,727,863, forward strand.
TGTAGAGGCTGCTTTTAGGCAACAAGTTTCAGCAATGGAAACCTGAATAAGATAAAAAGGCCCCAGGTGACCACTGAGCTAAACGCAAACAGGCATTGCAAACAGGCTCAATAAGCAGCCTACCTCAAAATAACCATAGGCCCTAACTGGCCAGTTACAACCAGACACAGCTCCTTCCTTCCTTCCTTCCTTCCTTCCTTCCTTCCAAGATTTTATTTATTTATTTGACAGAGAGAGAGAGATCACAAGTAGGCAGAGAGAAGGGAAAGCAGGCTCCCTGCTGAGCAGAGAGCCCAATGCGGGGGGCGGGGGGGGGGGTCAATCCCAGGACCCTGAGGTCATGACCTGAGCGTGGAAGGCAGAGGCTTAACCCACTGAGCCCCCCAGGCACAGTTCCTAAGTTTACCAAAGAAAGGAAAATTCGTATGTCTGCATAACTCCCTCACTCTGCACTTAACTGCTGCCTCATCATAGATAATCTTTGTTGCTGTCCTGCCTGCTGCTCCCTTGAATTCAGTAAACTTTCATCTCCTTTGCTCTCCCTTGGGTGAATGCTTTTACCACCAGAGGCATCAGCCTCTGCCCAATCAGAGTGCCCCATGTTTAGTCGTCCCCCCCACCCCCCATCCAGTGGGACACGCCACAGCTTCCTCTGGACAGAAAGGACAAACTTAACCAGAAGCTACCAGAAAACTTTTCTTCCTGTCTCTTTGGCATGATTGCCCTTATTTCTGAATTTCTGGCAGTGAGGGTGAGCTGAAGTCAGCTTTCCTAGTTGCTGCTACGTAGAGTTGTGGAATGGATATTGGAGCAGTCATAGTGTCTGCTTTGGTTGTGTCCTAGTGCTCTGAGGTTTCTTATTCATTCTTTTTCTGGTAGACTTTTATAATGAGTCAAAATATGCTTAGTCATATTTTACTGATTTAATTGCCTATGTTCAGAGCTTTCTATCATATAAAGCAATACAGCAATTAGTAAGCATTCCTTTCTTTAAAAAGAGAATCTTGAAATAGTGAAAAGATTGGAGATAGTTGGCAAATTTGAATCTGTTTCTCCTTGTAACCAATAATTTTTAACCCCTTTCACCTCCAGATAATTGACTTAGCTGCCATTTACATAGAGACTTCAGTGATTTGATTTGTATCTCCTTTCTCTCTTCAAAAATTGCCTGGAGCATTGTGATAAAGTAGAAAGTGAGTTGGATTGTGATTAGGGTTCCAGTTATGTTTGATCATGGGCAAATCACTTCATCTCTCAGACCTTCAGCTGTCTTCTTTCTAAGATGAAATATCTTCTCGTGAAGTTGTTCTTATAGGAGTCAAATAAAATGATGTGAAAGAAATATGAGAAGTATGGAGTAACACAATTTTAAATTGTCTTAATTGTTACACTAATTAAAGAGTGGGCATTTAAAGGAGGAAAACCTAAAAAAAAACCAGAAGATTCTAGTCCTAAAAAATAATTGATCTTAGGTTTTGAGTATTCAAGAGCTATCAGTAGAAGATAAAGGTGTGTGCAGCTTTTTTGAAATTAGATGCTCAATGAGTAAAAGATGTTTTATTGTAAACAGTTGTTTGAATGCTTGATTCTACTAAGTGTATCCTAGTAGCAGCTTTTCAGGTATTACCTACAATATTTTTACTTCAGATTTTTGCCTTGATTAAAGCTGTTTTCGAAGATAGCAGCCATAGAGTAAATGTAAGCTGTAGTGCTTTATGTTGCTTGCAGGGTTGATGGATTTATTTATTTATTTATTTATTCCAGTTATTGACTTTTCTCAAATGCACTTTTTCCTTCTTTGGGACATTATTCTTTTGGAGAATCCTGAGGTCTCCCACAGAAATGTGGGTGGAGTTTGATTGTTATTGCCAAAGGAGATTTGCATTTCATTTCTGAGAACTCTAATAAGCAAAAATTCCTCTTTGGTGTTGAATGAAATTAAAGTGATGGTGAGGAATTTGACTTTTAAAATACTATTTAATATAGTCATCATGTCTTAGGTTAATGTACAAGTGGAATCTGAATATATTAATAAACTATGTTAAATACAGTTTTTGTATTTTATTACATTAAAATCTGAAAACATAGATGCTCCTTGAATTGACATCATTTACCTTTTTGTTTTGACCTAGTTGCTGCTCTCTGTCATGTTGGATGTGGTTCTAAATGAGAAGACCAGCTCTGTAATTTGCCTTTTTTATATGAAAAAGATTGCTTATAGATTTCGGAAGGAAAAAGGAACTAACGTATGTTGACTTTGTTACTATGTACTAACATACCAAGTACCTAATATTTATGTACTTTATTCTTCCTTCAGCCTGATGGGAGAGTATTAATATCCCCATTCTGTACCAGAAAACATTGAAATTTAGAGACTAAATAACCTCACAATTACTGCAATGGAGGAATCAATCACACTCTCCCTCCCTGTCTTGCTCATTCCTTCATTACATTTCTTAGACTGCTTTCATGTAATTATTACATTTTTTTTTTTTGAGGAAGATTTTATTCTTCTTGCAAATGAAGAAAAGTGTTAACATGAGTATATAAAGAATAAAAAAATTAGAACATGTATTCTGCATTAAAGGATAGAATCTTATATAAAGGTTTTTTTTAACAATTCATTTTTAACGTAAACCAATTTTGCTTTTCTCATAAAAACACCACTTGGTCATGATGCATTATGCTTTTTATGTATTGTTGGGTTTGATTTATAGAAATGTTAAGAATTTTTGTGTCTATATTCATGAGAGATTTGGTCTGTAGTTTTTTTAGGATGCCTTTGGTTTTGATATCAGGACAAAGATGGCCTTGTAGATTAAGTCAAGAAGTATTCCCACCTTCCTTTTCAATTTTCTGGATTTTTTTAGGTTTGGTATTATTTCTTATATTTTAGGTAGAATTCACCAATGAAGTCAGTTGGGCCTGGAGTTCTGTCTATGGAAAGATTTTAAACTACAATTGCAATTTCTTTAACTGATAATGGGATTATTCTGTTTATTTCTTCTTGAGTGAGCTTTGGTAGTTTGTCTTTCAAGGAATTTATCTGTTTCATCTGAGTTGTTAAATTTATTGGCATAGAATTGTTCATAACATTTTCTTCCTTCCTTCCTTCATTCATTCGTTAAAGATTTTATTCATTTATTTGACAGCACGCACAAGCAGGGGGAGCAGCAGGCAGAGGGAGAGGGAGAAGGAGGCTTCCAACAGAATAGGGGGAGCCCAATGTGGAACTTGATCCCAAGAACCCAGGATCATGACCCAAGCTAAAGGCATTTGCTGCTCAACCAACTAAGCCACCCAGATGCCCTCCCTTATTCTTCTAATGTTTATAATTTTCTCTCTCCTATTTCTTTCTTTCTTTTCTTTTCTTTTTTTTTTTTTTTCCTATTTCTGATATTGGTGTTTTGCCTCTTTGCCTTTTTTCCCTCCTGATTAGTCTGGCTAGAGGTTTCTTGGTTTTAGTTATATCAAAGAACCAGTTTTTGGTTTCATGGACTTAAAATTTTCTTTTATTTTTTTTAAAAGATTTTATTTATTTATTTGACAGAGAGGGGCACAGCGAGAGAGGAAACACAAGCAGGGGAGTGGGAGAGGGAGAAGTAGGTTTCCTATTGAGCAGGGAGCCCAATGTGGGCTCTGTTCCAGGATCCCAGGGATCACGAACTGAGCTGAAGGCGGACACTTAATGACTGAGCCACGGAAGTGCCCCTGAAAATTTTTTTTTAAGATTTTATTTATTTATTTGACAGAGAGAGATCACAAGTAGGCAGAGAGGCAGGCAGAGAGAGGAGGAAGCAGACTCCCTGCTGAGCAGAGAGCCTGATGTGGGGCTCGATCCCAGGACTCTGGGATCATGACCCGAGCCGAAGGCAGAGGCTTTAACCCACTGAGCCACCCAGGCGCCCCTGAAAATTTCTTTTAAAACAGACTGTTTTTTAGAGTAGTTCTAGGTTCCCAGCAAAGTTGAGTGGAAAGTACAGATTTTTCTATATACCTCCTGCTCTCACGTGTGCACAGTCTCTTCCACCACTAATACTCAGTGAATCTACATTGACATATCATTATCACCCAAAGTCCATAGTTTACGTTAGGATTCACTCTTGGTGTTGTATGGGTTTGGACAAATGTTTAATGACCTATAATCACCATTATAGCATTATATAGAGTAGTTTGACGGCCCCCAAAATTGTGTGCAGTGCCTGTTCATTTCTCCCTCCCCCAACTCAGGGCATAGTTTTGACTTTTCCAGAATGTCATATGCCTTTTCACATTGGTTTCCTTAATAATATGCATTTAAGTTTCCTCCATGTCTTGTCATGGCTTGATAGCTCTTTTTAAAACCCTGAAGAATATTCCATTGTATAGATGTTCCACAGTTTACCCATTCAACTACTGAAGGACATCTTGTTGCTTGCAAGTTTTTGTTTTGTTTTGTTTATAGATTTTATTCACTTATCACACAAAAAGAATTTTATTCGCTTATTAAAGAGTGCACATGAGCCACTGGGGGAGAGGCAGAGGGAGATGGAGAAGCAGACTTCCTGCTGAGCATGGAGCTGGATGTCAGGCTCCATTTCAGGACCCTGAGATCGTGACCTCAGCTGAAGGCAGATGCTTAACTGACTGAGCCACCCAGGCACCCCTCAAGTTTTGACAATTATAAATAAGGCTTATATAAATATTAATGTCCAGGTTTTTGTATAGAGATACATTTTTCAACTCATTTGGGTCAATTGGATTGTATAAGAATATGTTTTGTTTTTATGGGGCACTTGGATGCCTTGAGCTCAGATCTTGATCCCAGAGTCCTGGGATCCAGCCCCGCATCCTGCTTTTCCCTCTCCCTCTCTGCCTGTTCCTCCCCGTGCTCTCTCTGTCAAATGAATAAATCTCTCTGTCAAATGAATAAATATCTCTCTCTGTCAAATGAATAAATAAAATCTTAAAAAAAAAAAAGTTTCGTTTTATAAGACACTGCCAAACTGTCTTCCAAAGTGTCTTTACCATTTTACGTTTTACTGATCTCAAGAAATTAGCTTTTTTTCTACCTGTTTTCTGTTTTGTTGTCCTAACCTTTTATTCTCTTTATCCCCGACATCTTCTGCTTACTTTTTTTTTTTACAGAAAAGGAGAGAACATTTATTTACTGTTTAGGTTTATTTTGTTCTTCTCTTACTAATTTCTTAAGGTGGAATCTTAGGTCGTTGATTTCAGACTTTCTTTTTTTTTTTTAAAGATTTTATTTATTTACTTGACAGAGAGAAATCACAAGTAGATGGAGAAGCAGGCAGAGAGAGAGAGAGAGAGAGAGAAGCAGGCTCCCCGCTGAGCAGAAAGCCCGATACGGGACTAGATCCCAGGACCCTGAGATCATGACCTGAGCCGAAGGCAGCGGCTTAACCCACTGAGCCACCCTGGCGCCCCAGACTTTCTTTTTTAAGATACAGATGTTTCTAGATGTCTGGGGATTTTGAAGATGTTCAGATTTTAATTTGTAATTTAATTCCTTTGTGATAATAGACTTTTTTTTATGATTTAAACTTCTTAAAATTATTGAGAATGGTTTTGTGGCTCAGAATATAGTCTCTTGGATAATGGTTCTGTGTGTATTTGAAAATAATATATATTCTGCTGTTGGTGGAATGTTCTTTAAATTCAGTTAGATCAAGTTGGTTGATAGTATTGTTCAAGTCTGCTATATCCCTACTCGTTTTCTGTGTACTTGTTCTATCACATATTGAGACCGTAGTGTTGAAATCACTGACAATAATTATGGTTTTGTCTATTTTTCCTTGCAATTTTATCAGTTTTTGCTTTATGTATTTTGAAGCTCTTTGGTTTAGAATTCTTACATCTTTATGATTAAATTGATTCCTTTATCATTATGAGATGACCCTTTTTATCTTTGGTAATAGTCTTAGCTATAAAATATACTTTATCTGATATTAAGAGAGCTATTCCAGCTCTTTTTTTTTTTAAGATTTTATTTATTTATTTGACAGACAGAGATCACAAGTAGGCAGAGAGGCAGGCAGAGAGAGAGGAGGAAGCAGGCCCCCTGCTGAGCAGAGAGCCCAACGTGGGGCTCCATCCCAGGATCCTGGGATCATGACCTGAGCCTAAGGAAGAGGCTTTAACCCACTGAGCCACCCAGGCTCCCCTATTCCAGCTCTTTATTGATTAGTGGTAGCCTGGTATATTTTTATAATCCTTTAATTTTAACCTTTTTGTCTTTTATATTTAAGGTAGATTTCTTTTAGACAATATTTTAGACAATTTGATAATCTCTTCCTTTCAGTCAAGTGTTATATAATGTGATTGGACTTATGTCTGCCATCTTGCTAATCTTGCTATTTGTTTCCTTTTTTCCGTCTCTACTTTTTTTACTCTTACCATCTTTTTTTTTTTTTTTTTAAGATTTTATTTATTTATTTGACAGAGAGAGATCACAAGTAGGTGGAGAGGCAGGAAGAGAGAGGGAAGCAGGCTTCCTGCTGAGCAGAGAGCCCGATGTGGGGCTCCATCCCAGGACCCTGAAATCATGACCTGAGCCGAAGGCAACAGCTTGGCCCACTGAGCCACCCAGGTGCCCCACTCCTACCATCTTTTAAATTGAGTACATTTAGTATATGATTTTATCTTCACTCTTGCCTTATGAGCTATAACTATTTTTTTTCTTTTTCAGTGGTTGACATGGATATAATAAGTGCCTTTAACTTACCACAGTCTTTCTACAAATAATCTATCACTTCATGTATAATGTGTGACTTTAAGCACAGTATATTTTTCCCTTATCCCATTACTTTTCCAAATGTTATCATATGTTTTACTTCTATATATTTTACAAACCCCATAATAGATTATTCTTTTAAAATAAGGAAAATCTGGGCGCCTGGGTGGCTCAGTGTGTTAAGCCTCTGCCTTTGGTTCGGGTCATGATCTCAGGCTCTCTGGGGAGGCTGCTTCCCTCTCTCTCTCTGCCTGCCTCTCTGCCTACTTATGATCTCTCTCCCTGTCAAATAAATAAATAAAATATTTTAAAAATAAAATAAGGAAAATCTATTTTATGTTTATTGACATATTTACTTATTTTAGTGCTCTTCATTTTTTTGTATAGATTTATGTTTCTGTTTAAAATCAGTTTTCTTCTGCAGAAATTATTTCTCCTCATTTTTTTAATGTACAAGTCTGCTGATGAGAAAGTCTCGCAATTTTATTTGTCTAAAAAGTATCTTATCAACATTTTGGAAAGATATTTTTTCTGGTACTGGATTTTAGTGTATTAAGAGTCTCCAGGACTGCCTTCAGGTTTGGTGGTTCGCTAGGAGAATTCTCAGGACTGGGTATATAGTTACACTCATGATTTATTACGGTGAAAGGATGCAAGGCCAAATTAGCAAAGGGAAAAGGTACGTGAGTAAAGTCTGGAGAAAACAAAGCACAGGAGTCTTCTAAGCATCTTCTCCCAGTGGAGTCACACAGGATATGTTTAATTTTCTTAACAATGAATTGTGTCAGCACATGAAAAATGCTGTCTAACAGAGAAGCCCATTAGAGACTCTGTGTCAAAAGTTTTTATTGAGAGTTGGTCACATGAGTATCCTCCGCCTAGTGTGCACCAAAATACCAGTCTCCTAGAAGGAAAGTAGGTGTTTAGCATAAATCATATTGTTTACACAAACACATTAGGTACAGTAAACCACCTGTATTAGTTAGAGAATGTTTTCTAAGGATAGCAGGCTTGAGCTTGGTATATTAATTCTCTTCTGTATCATAGGTCACTTTGTTTTTTACCTTTTTGCTAGATTTTATTTTGTTGTCTTCTGGCTTGGATACCTTCTGAGGAGGAATTTGTGGTAATTCTTTGTTCCGTTGTGTGTAATGTACTTTTTCCTCCTGCTGCTTTTAAGGTGTTTCATCACTGTTTTCAGTAATTGGTTTATGAGGTACTTTATGTGTACGTGTGAATACGTTTTTGTGTTTATCTTGTGTGGGATTCCTTGGGCTTCTTGGAACTGTGAATTTGAGGTACTGAACAAATTGAAATTTTCTCAGCCATTATTTTTTCTGACATTGCTCTACCTCTTTTTTTTTCATGCTTCAGTTATGTTAGACTGCTGATAACTATCCCACAGGTCACTGTGTCTGTTCATTTGGGGAAGGGGAACATCTTTGTTACCCCGCTCTCCTTTTTTAAATAGTATTACTCTTTGGTCTTCAGGTTTACTTCTACAGTGGCTTATCTACTATAAATCCCTTCCAATGATATTTTTATTTTAGATATTATATTTTTCATCTCTAGATGTTCCATTTGATTTGTTTTTATAGGTTTCCTTGTCTCCTCATTATATTCAAATACTTTTTTATGTTATTGAGGAAATATATCACTTTTAACTATTCTCATATCTTCATCTGATTTGCTCCTCTCTTTCATTTCTGGTTCTATTAATACTAGCTATGGTTTTCTAGTTCATGGGTCACATTTTATTGTTTATTCATAAACCTATTTTTGTCTAGTATTTTAAAATATTTTTTCATTATTTTATGATTGTATTTTTGATTATTGATTTTTTATTATTGTATGCTTATTTTTGTTTTATGTTTAATGGAATTTGCTGTATTACATTAAAGAATGTCAGAATTTTTATGGTAAACTGCTTAGTTACTTGCAGGTAAGTTTGGTCCTTTTATATCCTCTTTTTAAGCAGTTTCAGGGCAACCCCAGAATTGCCTTTACAGTAGGACTAATTTTTTTTTTAAATTTTTTAAAGTATTTTATTTATTTACTTGAGAGCACAGAGGGAAAGGGAGAAGCAGACCCTCACTGAGCAGGGAGCCTGCTCCTGAGTGGGGTCCGATCCCAGGACATGGAGATCATGACCTAAGGCGAAGGCAGATGCTTAACCAAGTGAGCCATCCAGGCACCCCTGTGGTGTAGGACCAAATTAACCTCACTTCTAAGGCATGGCCCTTCTGGGGTTACTGGTGGCTTCCATATTCAGCAAGATCTTTCCACTTTGGATTGGGGAAACTTTAACAATTCCTGGCCCTTTGTGAGCTCTGACAATTTTTATCTAACAGCTTCCTGGTAATATTCTTTCCTTAGAGTTTGATTTTTATTTTACCTCTTGCGGTTTCACTTTCTACATGTACAAATTGTATTCAGCTAAGATCCAATAGAACCCTCAGGCATTTTTTTTGGACCTCTTTCTTTGTGTAGATCTCTCCTCTCAGTTAGTCTGTATCCTACACCCACACACATAGTTCTAGCCGCCTTGACCTCTCTCAACTTTGATCTGTGTCTTTTTAACTCAGTAATAGTGCTGGATTCTTTTGGGGTTATCAGACTTCTCTGTACCATTGCCTGGAAGTTACCTCCAGGTGGAAAACTAGAGGTTTCTCTAATTTATTGCCCTTGATGAGCAGTAGTCTGGGATCACAGTCCTGTGTCGCCTTTGTTCAGTGTTTGAAAACAGTTGTTTCCTATATTTTGTCTAGTTTTTAGTTGTTGACACAGAAGAATAATTCCAGGCCTTCTTTGTCCTTCATGTTCAAAGTGGAAATCTCTCCATAAACACTAAATTTTTCCATTTACACTATAAATTTTCCTTTTTCTAAAGATGTGTGCAATTGTCATTTTCCAGAATATGTGCAAAATGTCAAGCCTCTCATTATATTCAGAAGATTGTCATGATGAATGTGATCAGGATTTCAGACTTCAAATTCTGCTTAGGTAGTTCTTAAAGCCACATAATCTTCCACTATGCCTTTGATGAACGTATATCTATACATACATGCATATGTGTGTGTGTGTGCGCGTGCGCACGCACGCATATGTATATATAATTTTATATATATACACACATGTATATATTTATATATCACAGTGAATGAATATATATATTTGATGAATATATATTTTATTGATGAATATGTATATAGATATATATATCTCACAGTAGATCAGGGCTCTGAATTGGTGAGGCAGTGGGGCACCTACAGTACAGAATTTAAGGAAACACTCTCAGGTGCCAATCCTGCACTTGAACTGCCTGTGGATTCAGAGCCTCCTTAAATATTGTGCCCTAGGCATCTTGCTTATCTTACTCTATTTCAGACTTTGCAGGGGATATTCCAGACAAAGATAATTTTTATTACTTAGGGTGTTGGTCCCAAACCACTATTAATTGCATCACATATTTCCTTTAGAGTAATTATGTCTTTTTTTTTTTTTTTTTTTTTTTTAACTTCCCTCCAACTGTTTATTTTCTTGAAGGAACTGGAAATAAAGTCTGATGTAGCATGTCAGTCCATAGATACTGGCTGAAAAATGGAAGTAACAAGAGTATCTGTGGTAGCAAATACTGTTTCAAAGAAACAAACCATGTGTAGTGAAGTACTATATATTTTTAGGTTAGTCTTTTCTGGTCCTAGAAGTGAATGGCTCTCCCTACTTAGGCCAGGTTCTATCAGTTCCTGTGTGCTATTGCTCACTGGACTGGCAGCCATATTTGCAGTTTGAGAGTCCCAGGTAAGCCTGACTTGGCTTCATAAATGAACCTAGATTTCTGCTAGGAGAACTTTTAATATGGGTGAGAGACACACAGGTTCTGATGATAGGAAGAACAAAGCTTTTAATCTCACACGGAATGTACTCTTTTTAAAGAGTTAGTCTCTTGACCCACTTTTGTATTGCTTTAGGATGCAGATAGAATTATAAAGGAATCCCTCTCTCCTCATCTTAGAATATTAGAGGACTTCATGAGGAAGTCCAGATGAATCAAGTCATGAAACTATTTGTTGATCTAAAGCTGAGTTGAACCTTACGGGAGATGGGCAAAAAGAATTCACTCTTATTTCATTCTGAATTTCCAGGGTTGTTCAGATAAGGACCTAGTATGAGTTTTAGAAGTGATTTTTACCTGGAATTGACTTTGTTAAATATCTTCTTCTGGCTGCAGTGGTATTAAGTATCTGTTTGGTAGTTGAATGGTTCAAAAACATTTATCTTGGGGCACCTGGGTGGCTTAGTGGGTTGGGGCCTCTGCCTTCAGCTTAGGTCATGATCCCAGGGTGCTAGGATAGAGCCCTGCATCCAGCTCTCTGCTCAGCAGGGAGCCTGCTTCTCTCTCTCCCTCTGCCTGCCTCTCTGCCTACTTGTGATCTGTCGAATAAATAAATAAAATCTTAAAAAAAAACATTTATCTTATGTGCAGAGAATAACCATTAATCATATCACTACTGCTTTGGATACTGAGTTTTCTTTACTCCCATTTTATTGACTTCTTGGGCTTTTTCTCCTTTTTTTCTGTGAGAATGTTAGCACATTTGTAGCATCTGCAAAGCATTTTATAATAGGTTGGAATGTGAAAATATCCAGTCCTGAACGCAGACGCTTTTATAGTCAAATTTTGTAGACTTAGGCAGTGGTACCTTTCTTTAATCACTGGGCGAGGTAATACGTCGTGATAGAAAACAGTAGACTTGTATTGGAAGGAACTTGGTTACCATCCAGTTTGAACCACTTACATAGTTTTGTGCCCCTGAGCAAGTCAGTTAATCTCTTTAAGACTCAGTTTTTCTCCATCTGTAAAGTGTGTGTAAGTATGTGGGAGGTGGGTGACGGTGTGATAATATCTGCCTGCTTACTGTACATATCAGTATGAAAATCATAAAGGTGTGAAAGCATTTGTGTAAAGCATTATACATATGTAAAAATATAGTTATAAAATTATTTTATCTCAGCTCGATCAAGTCCTGTTCTTTGAGAATCTGTTAAGTTTCATCTAAATAGTTCATTTCTTTTATCACTGATAGTTCAGAGAAGAAAAATGTAGGGTGGAGTATAGATGGAAAATACATGATACTGTGTTACGCAAAGGTTATTAATTAACCTATGAAAAAATTTATAAAATCTTAAAAGTAGTTTTTTTGTACTAGTAAAATTTGATTGAAATTTTTACTTAACCTCTTCTCTACTCCTAGACTTTGCAAATTCTTAACAGTTATATCCTACGAAATACTGTGTGTAGATTTTTCACTTTAGATTATCTATAGAAAAAAAATGTTTTTAAGATTTTATTTATTTGAGAGAGAGTGCAGAGGAAAAGGGAAACGCAGGCTCCACGCCGAGCATGTAGCCTGTCCAGGGGCTTGATCACAGGGTCCTGGGGTTATGACCTGAGCCAAAGGCAGACGCTTAACCTACTAAGCCTCCGTAGACACCCCTATGGAAAATTATTTTTAAAAAAAATTATTTTTAAAAATAAATCTGGGGGGTGCCTTCTGTTGAGCATCCAACTCTTGCTTTTGTCTCAGGTCTTAATCTCAGGGTTGTGAGATGGAGCCCTGACTCAGACTTCGCAGTTGGTGCACAGTCTGTTTGAGATTGTGTCTCCTCTTGCCCTCCCTTTCTTTCTCCCTCTCTCTCAGATAAACCCATAAATCCTTAAAAAAAAAAAAGAATCAATAGGGGTTCTCCTTTTTAAGATGAATCTGCCCTACTATTCCCCACATAATTAGTATTCATCGAAGGGAATGAACGAATATGAGCCCAATATGAGCGTGCGAGTGAGCACATGCGCACACACTTGAGCATGAGTGGGGGAGGGGCAGAAGGAAAGGGAGCCAGGGAGCCTGATACAAGCTTCATTTCAGTACCTGGAGATGACCTGAGCCGAAGTTACCTAGAGAGTGAATGTAGATGGAAGTACTGTTCTATACCCGATTCCAAACTGCATTTTTCCCCCAACACCATGCAGTTCTTGAGATACCAGCTGAATGCCCTACAATTTAAACTCAGTTCTAACTGTCCAGAGAGAGCTTCAGGTTCCTCATGTTAAGGGCTCAGTCCTACAAGACTAATCCTCCTTTCAGATGCTAGACACAAGTCTAGGTGTTCCCAGTGACTCCTATTCTTGCTAATAGAAGTGGCTAACAGAACTCAAATACTTTACTTAGAGATAACTCGTTTATTATAAAAGAATGTAACTCAGGAATAGCAAAGTGGAAGGAGATGCATAGGGCAAGGTATGAAGAAAGGGTGCAGAGCTTCTGGGCTCCCAGGGAGCAGCACATCACTCTTTTTACAGATGTCAATATATTCTCAACTTGGAAGGTTTCCTAAACTCCTCCTATTGTATGTTTTATGGAGGCTTCATTACGATTGATTAAATCATTGGCCATTGGTGACTGAGTCAACCTCTAGCCACTTGCCCCTCTCCTTTTCCAGAGGTCAGGTGGGTGAGACTGAAAGTTTCATGGGTAGGACTGGAGGTTTCAACCTTCTGAATTCAGGTTGGTCTTCCTGTAACTTCCTTGGTACTTTCTAAATCACCTCATTAACACAACCAAAAGACAGCTTTATTGTTCTCCTCTCTTAGGAAATTCCAAGAGTTTCAGGAGTTTTGTGCCAAAAACGGAGAAAACCAAATATATATATTTCTTTTTATAAATTAGTGTCACACTAGAGAGAAGAGGTCTGAGGACTGAATTCTGGAACATTCTGTATTTAGGGAGAAGAGAAATGAACCAGTGAAAGAGAGTGAGAAAGATGAAAACCAGGAGAGTTGGTGTTCTGCGAACCATGTATTTTATAGGAGGAGTTACTGTTTGTATTAGCTGCTGGTCACAGGTAAAGTAGAAGGAAGACAGAATTGATCATTGTATTTAGCAATATGGAAGTCATTGACTTTATTAAGGGCAAGTTTGACAAATAGGTGGAGAATAAAACCTGGTTGACAGGGATTCATGAGATGAGATGGTGAGTATTGACAACACTTTTTAATTTAATTATAAAGGGGGAGCTGTACTTACATGGCATATAGAGTTAAGGGAGGGAGTTTATTTTTGTTTTTAAATATGGGGTGAGAATGACCCCGTAGAAGGGGAATATTTGGCAGTGCAGTAGAGAGAAGAGGTCATTGCTGGAGCATTTTCCTTGCATAGGTGGAGGGTAATTGGGATCTAGTATACAGGTGGAAAGCTTGGCCCTCGCTAAGTCCTATCTTGGAGCATAGACCATTATTCATAATTAGTGATATTATTCTATAATAAAGTAATGTTCTGTAATCTAGTGGAGGTTGAAAGTTTACTAATTAATTAAAGTTATACTGTGCATATACAATACTAGAAAGCTCTTTGACTCTTATGCTACCTATAAACACTTGTACATTTTTGAAGTCGGAGCACTTCAATAATCATCTCTGCCCTCTATATTCCAGATTTACCAGATTACCTATAGTTTTCCAAACTGACCATTATATTTCATGCTTATAACTCACATTCCCCCTTTCAGAGAACTTCATTGTCTATGCCCTTCCAAAAACAAACTCTTTCTTAAGTCGCCACTGTACCCTGCACATACGTATTTCTGTTAGACTCCTTAAAACACTTTATTACCTTTATGTACATGTCTCTCACCCATTACTAGATTGTTAATACCTTGATCCTACTCATTGCTCAACTCGTGGTTCCTTTAGTACAATGTTCAGTGTTATGTGCCTATATTATCTATTGCTGCCTAATAAATTGCCTTCAAAACTTAGCAGCTCAAAACCACATCATCTGGGGCGCCTGGGTGGCTCAGTCATTAAGCGTCTGCCTTCAGCTCAGGTCATGGTTCCAAGGTTCTGGGATCAAGCCCTGCATCGGGCTCTCTGCTTGGCAAGAAGCCTGCTTCTCCTTCTTCCACTCCCCCTGCTTGTGTTCCCTCTCTCCCTGTGTGTCTATCAAATAAATAAATCAAATCAATCAATCAATAAATAAAATCTTTAAAAAAAAAAGTCATCTCACTGTAGGTCAGGAATATAGGAATGGCTTAGGTGGGTCTTTTACAAGGCTACAGTCAGTGTGTTGAGTAGGCCTGCAGTCTCATCTGAAAGTTTACTGTGGAAGGATCCACTTCCTAGCTCACTCACATGGTTGTTGGCAGGATTCATTTCCTTATTGGGCTGTTGGTCAGAGGCCTCCCTTGGTCCCTTACTACGTGGACCTTTCCAGAGTATCTCCCTCAGAGCAAGTAAGCAAGAGGGCAAGAAAGAGTACCAGCAGAAGAGGGTGCTAGCAAGTAGGACTTCATCATCATTTTTAACCTAATCACAAAAGTGACATCCCTTCACTTTTGCCCTATTCTGATCTTCAGAAGGAAGTCAGTAGGCCCAGCCCACACTCAAGGGAACAGGGAATTACACAAGCCTGTGAGTACCATGAACGCAGGAATCATTGGAGATCCGTTATAAAAGTGTGCCACCTAGTCCCCAAACGCTGGTACTATGAAGCGCTTACATGTTGAATGGATTAGCCTTTTATTCA
The DNA here is from genome assembly GCF_030435805.1 of Mustela lutreola. NCBI lineage: Eukaryota > Metazoa > Chordata > Mammalia > Carnivora > Mustelidae > Mustela > Mustela lutreola. Next base: position 55,743,178 of record NC_081296.1, read on the forward strand.
AGCACCCTCATCTCTGGTAGCATACATTTGTGAGAGGGCTGGCTGAGGGTGAGGGCTCTGCTTGATGCTGCCAAACACAGCTGCTTTTCGGGAGTTCTCTCGACCCCTGTTTTCCAATGAACTTAATGCTTTGCTTTTATGAAATAAGTTAACATTAGTGAAAAGTTAAAATCATGTTGCACCTCTGTGACCTACGTAAAACCAGGAATGCTACTTAGGAAAATCAGAATACATGAAGTATATAATTTAATGGGATTTCAAGAAATAGTCTTATAGCAAGCTGTATTTTAAGTTCATTCAAGGTTCCCATCATCCCCAGTCCATATACTACTTTATGACCTGGATAGAAAAAATGATGTATCAAAATTTGAGCAGTTGAAGTAGATAGCTAAATTTGCTCCCTACTATAAAATAATCTTTCCTTACAAAAATAAGCTCTTAATAGGCTGGAAAAAGTATCAGGTCACGGATTTGGATTTTGGTTGGGGGAGGCATTTAAAATTGAGGCAGTTTAATCTTTAGAAGAGAACTAAGGAATCTCATCCTAGACTCATAATATGTTCCATATTAGCAATAATTTACCTAGCCTTATCTTTTTACAGATGAGGAAATGGCTTCCCAGTCAGTGATGTACCCAAGCTGCTGGTGGCAGGACCAGTGCCAGATCCCAGGCCGCCAGTTCCATAAAGTGCACTATACCGTGCCACATTGCTAGTCATAAATCATACTGGAACTACTTTGGGATCTTTAAAAGTACTTAGGCCTGTCCCATCCCCAGATATTCTGAGTTCATTGGGGTATAAGTTGAACACTGGGATTTTTAAGAGCCCCAAGTTTGAAAACTTCCATAAGGAATGAGTGTGCTTATGGACTTGGAACCAGAGTGAGATCAATAGTACAGATTTCCATCCATTCTGATGCCTTAATCATATATTTGGCTAGGTTTTATCTGGGCAGTAAGAAAAATCTTTACATTGAGAAATAGCCAAGAGTTTTGCTGAACAAAGGCTTTCTTAATAAAGTTGTCCTTTCACTCACTAGTGTGTGTTTTGTAAATGAGATGGCCTGCAACAGAATTCTTCTTAATCATGAAATAGGAGAACAGTTCTTTGACACTGATCAAGCAAGGAGAAAGTCTTCTGCCATCTGTGTTGTGGTGTGCTCTGCTGTTGTTTTAACTAGATAAAATTCTAATTACTGTTAAACAGATTGTTTATGAGTTTTTTTTTTAATATTTTAGAGCAAGTATATAAATATAAAGAGGCAAAGAAATGGTTCCAGATTTAAAAACAAAAGGCTTTTCCTTTGAAAGTAAGTTAATCTGGATTTGACATGCTGGGTTGTTCAATAACACATTTCTGTGTATGTCCTCGGTACTGCCTGTTGCAAGGAAATTTGCAGTTTTATTATAATCATTCTGTGGGGCAATCATGCACTCTTTGGTAGGATGCTGACTGAGCATTGTAACTAGAAAATAGAATTTGGGATTGGTAAACAACACATCTTGTTTCAGGATATCCCTTCCTTTAAACAGGGTATTTTCCTTCGTAAAGACAGGTACCAGCAGCATGAAGTAGAAGAGTTAATAGGAGATTGTGGTCAGATTGAAGCATTTAAGGATTTAAGATCTTTGAAAGAGTGTCAAGGTGATGACAAGAGGCTATACATTCAGGTTGCTAGAGTAGAAGTTAAAGGAGGTGCATTTGTTTTCTATTGTTACAGTGGCAAATCACTACAGGCTTTGTGGCTTAAACAACAGAAATCTATTAACATACATTCTGTAGGTCAGGAGAGTCCAGCTGGGCTAAAATCAAGATTTCATCAGGATAGGATTCTTTTCCTTCCAGTTGTAGGGCTGACATCCCAGTTGCCTTACTGGCTTTCCCATAAGGACCCTTCTCAGACCTTAAAGACTACCTTCATACCTTGACTTATGGCATTCTTTCCTCTATTTTAAAAGCCAGCAACAACAGGTCAAGTCCCTTTCACATTTAAGGTATTTCCTCCTCCTTCTTCTGTCTCATCTCTGTGATCCACTTTTTGTCTTCCTCTTCACTTTAAAGGACTTTTGTGGTTGATTAGATTGGACCCACTTGGATAATTTAGGCCAACCTCCCCATTTTAGCTTCCTTAATCTTAATAATAACTGAAAATCTTTTTGTCATGTAAGGAAAGCTAGGCTGGGGGTAGGAGTGAAAGGAGAAAAGGACATCTTTGGAGGGCTGTTCTGTCTGTCAAAAGGGGCTAAGTCATTGAAGTCAAGGAAAGCAAATATCAGTATTGACATGGCTGTTGAAAATCTTTTTCCAGCAAATAATTTCTGATTACTTACATTGTGCCAGGCATTGCAATAGGCACTGGGGCTATTGTGATAAATAAGACAAGACACATTCCCTGCCCAGCCTGTATGTATATAGCAGCAAACTTAGAGCAACAAACAAACCAGAGCAGTGCTTTATAAAGTATTCTTCATGTTCTTTGTATTTACATTAAGTTCTTTGAAAACAGATACTAGTGTTCTTTGTTTTGGTCCTTTCCTCATCCCACCACTAGACCAGTGTTTTACATCTTATGTGTTTAACAGATACTGTTCACAAAGGCTTACTTTGGTTTTCCTTTGCATTGTTAAGAATCTGATTTATCTCTTTTCTGATATTTTCTACTCTAAAAGCAGTGAGGAATTTTGAGTTCAGTCCAGACTAAGATGGCAAGTTAAGATTTAATCAGATTCCTGCTGAAGAATTTTTAAAAGGATTTAAAAATTTTCATGTACTCCATCTTCCTTTCCTGAGTTAAAACTCCAGAGTGGTAGAGGCAGCTTTACAAATGCTGTCATCATATAAATTGGCACTTTTGCTTTATTTCTCCTGGGCTCGACAGCCAAAAAGTACCTACCCAATTTTTAAAAAATCAGCAGTTCTATTAAGCCCTGTATTCATCAATAGATAGTAAAAAATTGCCAACCCTGAAGCACATTAAAATAAACTTCTCAATCTGGCTTTTCCATAGATAGATAGCCTATTAAAATAATGGGAGAAAATGAGTGAAAGAATAAAAATAAAATAATGGAAGAGATAGACTATCTGTTTACTATGCCTAGAGCTATCTTCTTCATATACAACTCCCTGTTGTTCTCACACTGTGTGCTGAGTGTCAGTCTGTTTTTTGTGAAAAGCCATAGGATTCTTACCAGTTGTTCAAAGACTTTAAAAGACAATTCTTAATTTTTTCAGTGATAGTCAAGGTTATTCTATGCTATGTAATGTCCCAGAGCAGCAATGAGGAACTTTAGTAATGATGGGTTGAAATAAACATTGGTGTGTGAGTTTTATAGATAATATACCAGCATTAATTTTAAACTTGATCATCACAGAACTTCTTATCAAAACAATTGGCAAGTGGTTAAATATATTTGTTGCAAAGGTGTGAGCTCCACAGCATACATGTCACATAGGATCTTAAGACACCTTCTTAATTTTGGTACACACAGAACTCCAACCAAAATTCCTTCCTGATTCTTTTTTTAAAAATTAATTATTTTTATTAACATACAATGTATTATTTGCCCCAGAGGTACAGGTCTGTGAATCATCAGGCTTACACACTTCACAGCATTCACCATAGCACATACCCTCCCCAATGTCCATAACCCAACCACGCTCCCCTCTCCCAGTAACCCTCAGTTTGTTTTATGAGATTAAGAGTCTCTTATGGTTTATCTCCCTCCCAACCCATCTTGTTTCATTTTTCCTTCCCTACCCCCAAAGCCCCCCACTCTGCCTTTCAAATTCCTCATATCAGGGAGATCACATGATAATTATCTTTCTCTGATTGACTTATTTCGCTCAGCTAATATCTTCTAGTTCCATCCCGGTCATTGCAAATTCCTTCCTGATTTCTTTGGCAGTTAACATTATTTATGGATATCTTATCCATATGACTCTTCATGTCTCCAAACAAGTAGCCTAAGTATATTTACACAAAATTTCATTTCTGATAAAAGAAATTTTAGAACAGTAGATGAAAAATTCATTTCATTTGCTTAAGATAGGTATTGTCCTATTAAATTTGCATGATATTAATGTGGGTTGAGGAAGGCGATAGCTGCTTTTGTTTTATAGAGGTGTTTTAATGCACTGTAATCATGAAAGCATTAATGGGCTTTTTCTGTGGGCTTTTTTTTTTTATGCTGCAGTGGGCTTTTTTTTTTATGCTTCAGTGAGTGTCTAGGAAAGTGTAGCATCCGGTCAGATTTCATTCATATGCAAAAATTCTTATTAAATGGAAACTTTTGGCGTGCCTGAGTTACCTTAGTCCATTAAGTGTCTGCCTTTGGCTCAGTTCATGATCCTAGGGTCCTGAGTTCGAGTCCCATGTCGGGCTTCCTGCTTAGCTGGGAGCCTGCTTCTCCCTCTCCCTCTGCTCCTCTCTGCTCCTCATGCTTGCTCACTCTCGCGCTCTCTCTCAAATGAGTAAATAAAAATTCTAAATAAATAAGTAAATAAATTTAAAAAATGGAAACTTTTGAGGAGGCTGGGAGTATAACAGTACAATAATAAAGATAACTGAGGTTCTTTTGATTTTTGTAAAAAGAGAAAGGAAAAGATCCTCTGGTTTTGGTCATTAAAATGTAGTATTGACTTAAATACATGCAATGCCACAGTGAGATGAAATTTACTGACTTATCGAAGCTTTTGACAGGTATATTTGCATCTTTAGACATCAGATTTGAATTATTAAAGCAGCCTTTGTTTAGTAAATTGAACGTTTACTGAGAAGATTACATGGAAGAATATGCATACTGATTTGCAGTAGGTGCAGTTTTAGCTGGTGTTAAAACTAACTGGCCTTAGTGAATTCGTACCCTGGTTACACAGAAATGGCTTCAGTTTGAAAGGATATGGTTTCAGAAGTTATATATTTTTCCAAATGTGTTTCTGGGAAGAATAAACCTAAATTCTTGAAGCAGGCCGTTTCACTTCTAATTGAATGTAATACTAGGAAAACAAAAAGCCTTAAGGCAAAAACTGTTTCTTACAGAGGTTTTTGTTTTCCATTTGAAATTAGTGCAGTTGGAGATTGGCTTTTTTTGAAGAAAAAAAAAAAAAAGAAAAAAAAAAAAAAACTCCGATTCTTTTAAACAAAGTATAGCAATGTAAAATTGTTGCTAAATTTACTAGCACAACTGAGAACAATTGTCTTCTTTTAAAAAAAGTAATCAGTGAGTTTTATTTAAATAAAATAGTTGCCTGAATAGGATTTTAAAAAATAACACCTAAGATAAACCTAGGAATCAGATTAAATAATAATAAAAGGTGTTTTCAGGACACGTAGTGCCTTTCTACTTAGATTTTAAAATTTAAGCCAATTGTTGTGTATGGGTTTGAATGTTTTGTTCTGTGTGTATGTGCAGTATAATGAAAGCTTGTAGTAGTGCTGTATTAGTTCAGGTAAAACTCTTGGAGAAGCGTAGATTTCTGAAATATTATGTTATCTGATTTACATTTTTGCTTCACCTTCTTATTCAAGTAAAACAATTTTTGCCTGATAATAAAGGTGGAAACAAATGATTATGTTTTACTCTCCAATGTTAGAATGTTCTCAATGCCTTTGAAGTAGAATTAATTACATTTTTTTCCTTCCCTGGATTTCTCTGGCTATAAATCTTTTTTTTTTTTAAATTAATGAAAGTTCTTTTATGATGCCCTTAAGCACCTGTCAAGATTTACTCTTCAATTAGGTAGGTTGTGATTAGACTCCTTTGCAGGTGATGCACTGACTAGAGGAATTGACTTTTAGGCTATTGATTCTATGTGTTAGGACTGAGCAGAGAAATTTTCATTTGTTTTATCTTAAAAGTAGCCAGAATAAATGAGAGGATTCTTATAGACTGTAAAACCCAAACTAAATATCCTGGAAAAATCTTCGTGACTTAAAGGTTATTTGTTTAAGTAGCAGAAATTAATATTTTTAATGAACATGCAGTAAAATTGCCTCTTGGGCGTACAGTTGATGAACTTTAACATGTGTAGATTTTCATGTAACTGTCATCACAGTCAGTATGCAGATACCCAGATGGTTCCATTAGTTCATAAAATTCCCATATGCTATCTCTATGTAGTTTTGTTGGGTCCATGGTCAAAGGAGCGAGACTGATACAAAGCGAAGGTCAAGCAAAGCTTTATTTCACGCCAGGCATCAAGAATCAAACTGACCGGCAGGGGTCGTCTCTTGCAAAGAGGCGACCTCTCTCTGCCTTACAGACTAGCTTTTAAGGGCAAAGGCCATGTGGTTGGGCCTGACCACGCACAGGTGGCCAGTGAGATTGTAACACACAGAGAAAGCTGCGTAGTCATGCTAGGTCACATATAAGGGACCAATTGAATTACAGCTTACCTTAGAGTAGATATTTGACTTAGCCTATCACCTTGGTCAGAATTGGCACCCAAAAGGTGCCCAGAGGGTGGGGCCCATACTCTTTGGTAGCTGGGGAGACAGTATGCCCCCCTTCTGATTGGATACCTCCACCTGGCCTGACCCACCCCTGTATTTGGGCTTTGTTACCTGGGACTGGTTTCTGGGACTTGTTTTTAAGTAAATTCCCCGAGGTGTGGGGGCAGGGGCAGTTTAAGTTTTACTGCATAAACAACAAAATCACTGTTTAACCGGATAGAGCTGCTCTGGCTAAATAGGCCCTTACAGTTGTACTCTCTTTATCTCACCCTGGCAACCACTTTGTTGTTTAGTTTTATGTTTTCAAAAATGGCCACTAAGTGGGATCATAAAGTATGTAGCTATTTGAGACAGTTATACATGCATTTATTCAGGATAGTGCCTTAATATTTCATCTAACTTGTTTTGTATATCATGATTTCATTCATTTTTATTGCTGAGTAGTATTTGATTTATTGGATTTACCACAGTTTATCCCTTAATTCATTGAAGGACTTTGAGTTGTTTTAAGTTCGTGACTATTTTAAATAGGGATGTTATAAACATTTGTTTGTTGACTTTGTGAATATTAAGTTTTCATTTCTCTTGGGTAAATACATAGTAGTGAGATTGTTGGTAATTGTATAATTTTACTTAATAAGAAATTGCCAAACTGTTTTCTAAATTGGTTGTACCACTTTGTAGTCCCATCAGCACGCCAGGCATCAAGAATCAAACTGACCGGCAGTGATTGTTCTAGTTGTTTTGCCTATTTGCCAGCACTTGGTAGGGTCATTCTTTTGTTAGTTTAGTTTTTATTTCATAATCATAAACTTAACTCTGTAATCCATCTAGACTTAGAGGGGAGTAAGGAAAACCTATAAAATTGTGGTGAGAGCACAAAGATTATAGGATATTTTAAACAGGTAAAGGTGAAGAGGTACTCTCATGAGCTACAGAAGGAACGGTCTGGTAGTTAAGATAAAACACAAGTGAAATTTATTACATTTGTCCATAGTCAGCAATGGTGATCATTTTGCTGGTCTTGCCATTCCTGGCTCCAAAGCACTCCATGGCTTTTATAGTATTCATGCCCTCCTTCACCTTGCCAAAGAACACATATTTGCTCTCCAACCACTCAGTGTTGGCACTGCAGATGAAAAACTGGGAGCTATTTATGTAGGGTTTAACATTTGCCATGGAGAAGATGCCAGGACCTGTGTGCTTCAGGATAAAATTCTTTTTTTTTTTTTTTTTTTAAGATTCATTTATTTATTTATTTGACAGAGAGATCACAAGTAGACAGAGAGACAGCCAGAGAGAGAGAGAAGCAGGCTCCCCGCTGAGCAGAGAGCCCGACATGGGACTCGATCCCAGGACCCCGAGATCACGACCCGAGCCGAAGGCAGCGGCTTAACCCACTGAGCCACCCAGACGCCCCCAGGATAAAATTCTTATCATCAAATTTCTCCCCATAGATGGACTTGCTGCCAGTGCCATTATGGCATGTGAAGTCACCACCCTGGCATGTAGATCCTAGAATAATCCTGTGAAAGCAAGCACCTTTATAACCAAATCCTTTTCCCCCAGTGCTCAGAGCACAAAAGTTTTTTGCTGTCTTTGGAGCTCTGTCTGCAAACAGCTTAAAGGAGACGTGGCCAAAGTGCTTGCTATCCACCGTGATATCCAAGAACACAATGCGGTGACCATGGTAGGCACAGGCAGCCCTGGTGCAGCAGCATCTGCAAGTGGTCATTCTTTTTAATTACAACCATTCTAATAGATTTGGAATGATATCTGATAATCATGATTTTAAATTGCATTTTCCTAATAGTTAATGATATCAACCACTTTGTTATGTGCTTTTTTGCTATACATGTATGCTTTTTGGGTCTCTCCAAGTCTTTTGTCCACTTTATAAAATAACAGACTTTATTGGGGAATAATTTTAGATTTGTAGAAAAGTTGCAAAGATAATATAGAGGATCCCTGTATGTCTCTCATCTTATAAAACCGAGACCAAATACATTCATCAAAATGAAGAAACCAACATTGGTACCTTAATGTTAACCAAATTATAAATTTTAAACTCAGATTTTATCAGATTTTCCACGAGTCTCCTTTTTATGTTCCAAGGATTCCACATTGCGTTTACTATCTCCTTATTCTCCTTTGGTTTTTGGCAGTTTCTTAGTCTTCCCTTGTTTTTCATAACCTTGATAATTTTGAGTATTAATACTAGTGAGGTATTTTGGAGAATATCCCTTAATTTGTGTTTATCTGATGTTTTCTTCTGATTAGACTGAGGTTAAGGATTTTAGGGGAGGATATCAAAGGTATGATAGTGAAGTACCCTTCTCATCACATCATCTTAGGGAGTATCTGATATCATTTGGTTAAGGTAGTGTTTGCTAGGTTTCTACCCTGTAAAGTTATTATTATTATTTTTGTCTTTATGTCATCTGTTCTTTGGAAGTGAATCACTATTTCTAGCCTGCACTCAAGGAGGTGGGATGATGGTTTCATTTTATGGTTTGTCTACATATATTATTAGGATTTCTTCCATAAGAAAGTTTGTCCCTTACCTTTGATTCATTCATTAATTCTTTCATTCATTTAGGTTATTATGAATACTTATTTTTATACATTGGCTTATAACCCAATGAATGTTATTTGTTTTGTTGCTAAAATTATTTCATTGTTGAACCCTGTATCCCTTTGACATTTGTTGAATAGTGCCTTGATTTCTGGCACTACAAGATACTCCAAACTCATCTTGTATTTTCTCCACCCTATTCCTAGCATCAGTCATTCTCTGAGCTCTGGTTTCTTGTATTAGAGAATTGTGTTTAGAGACCAGTGTCTGGGTGCTGGATGTACTTCTTACTCTTGGGGTGTCACTGTTTCTAAGCCTTTTCAAAGGATAAAGGTGGGAATTATACATCTGTATGCTAATCTGTGTGTATGTACACATTATAATTATGTATTTATGTATTTGTGTATTATGTAAGCAGTATATATGTTAAGTTCATACCAAAGTCTGTGACTCTGCTCCAGTACCATAAGGTTCTTTCTAGCCTTCTCTTTTTTGCTTAACTACTAACTTTTCTTGAGATGAGAAACCTGGCTTATTTACATTTTTGTTCCACCACAGTGTACATGTAAAAAGTAAATTTAGAATTAACCATTGCTATCATAAAAAATAAATTTACCAACTAGAGTACTGTTTTTATGTATGGGTCCTTTTGTATTTAGCCTTAAAGTTTCCGTTTAAAATACTGTTTTCCAAAGTTACTTAGGTCAGCTTATTTTCCTTCTAACCTCTTCAGTGGGGTGTTTGCCTTTCATTTGCAATACAGTCAGACTCATTTGTCACAGAATGCATTCTATCTTAAAATTTCCCTAGCATCTTAGTTGATTTTAAAAAATTTGCATACATTAAGGGTGCCTGGGTAACTCAGTGGGTTAAAGCCTCTGCCTTCCACTCAGGTCATGATCCCAGGGTCCTGGGATCAAGTCCTGCACAGCATCAGGCTCTCTGCTCAGCAGGGAGCCTGCCTCCCCTCCACCCCCCACCTGCCTCTCCGTCTACTTGTGATCTCCGTCTGTCAAATAAATAAATAAAATCTTTTAAAAAAATTTGCATACATTAAAGTTCACTTTTTGCATGTGCAGTTCTGTGGATTTCGACAAATGCACAGGGTCATCAGTCACTATTCCAGTACCATACAGACAGTTTCATCACACCAAGTATTCTCCTATTAAACAGTGCTGGACCCAGTTAACAACCTGTGTATATGTGCATGTATAGGGCAGAGGAGTTCCCCACACCAACCAGCAGCTGGGTGTCCTACAATTCAACTAAATGTCTGACAAATCTACCCAGAGATAGTATCAGTTAAGGGCTCAATCCCATATGACTGTGCACTCCATACCTCAGTTCATATACCAGGTGCAAGCCAAGATTGTCGCCAGTGATTCTGACCAACAAGCTATCAGAAGTTCCAATGACTCCCTCCTTGGGTTTGATTAATTTGTTAGAGTAGTTTTCAGAACTCAAACATTTAACTTACTAGATTATTGGCTTATTAAAAAAGTATATAACTTAGGAACAGCCAGATGGAAGATAAGCCTAGGGTGCAAAGCTTCTATGCCCTCTGAAAGCACACTGCTGTCCAAATACCCATGTATTCACCACTTAGAAGTTCTCTGAAACCCTTCCTGTTGTGTTTTTATGGAGGCTTCATTACATAAACACAATTGATTAAATTATTGGCCATGGCACTTGATTCAGACTGTATTCCTTCTCCCCTCCCTGGAGGTTCATGGGGTGGAACTAAATTTCCAACTTCCTAATCCCAGGATTGGTTCTTCCAGAAACCTTCCTTCCTCAGTTACTTTCTGTAAATCCAGTTGTGGTGGAAAGGAGTTTATTACAACTAACACCCATTTCACCTTTATGGCTCTGAAGTGATTATAGGAACTGAGGCCAAGCTCTCCACTGAGCCCAGAGCCTGATGCGGGGCCGTGAGATGATGACCTGAGCCAAAGGCAGAGGCTCAACCCACTGAGCCACCCAGGCACCCTACTGGGTTGTATTTTGATGTCATAGCTAAGAAGTCTTTACCTAGCTAGCCCTAGGTCACAAAAATTTTTGTCCTGGGTTGGGGGGGTTGTATAAAAAGTTTTATAGTTTTATATTTTATGTATCCATTTGAGCTAATTTTTAAAAAAGATCTTATTTATTTATTTATTTGACAGAGACACAGCAAGAGAGGGAACACAAGCAGAGGGAGTGGTAAAAGGAGAAGGAGACTTGCTGCTGAGCAGGGAGGGGGCTCTATCCCAGGACTCTGGGATCAAGACCTGAGCAAAAGGCAGGCACTTAATGACTGAGCCCCCCAAGTGCCCCAGCTTGACCTAATTTTTTATATGAAATGAGAGGTTTAGGTAAAAATTCATTTTTTTCTTTATATTGGGATGTTCAGTTGTTCCAACACAATATGTCAAAAGCCTATCCTTTTCTCATTGTATTATCTTTGAACCTTTGTTAAAAATCAGTTGGTCATGTTTGTGTGGAGCTATTTGTAGAAACTGTTCTGTTCCATTGGATTGTATCATTCCTCCAATTTCCTCTTTTTCATTTGTTTTTTAATAGCTTTGGCTATTTAGATTTTTTGCCTTTCCATATTAGTTTGAAAATCAGCTTGCTATCACAGCAAAAAATGCTGGGATTTTTATTGTGTTAAATCTGTAGACCAGTTTGGGAGAGAATTGACATTTTTACTATTTTGACTTTTCCAGTCTGTGAACTCAGTATATCCTTCTATTCACTTATGTCTTCTTTGATTTACTTTATCAGCATTTTGTAGTTTTTAGCATACAGATCCTATACATGTTTTTATCAGATTTTATACCTAAGGAATTTGTTTCTATGGAACTATTATAGATGGCATTATTTAAAAATTGGGGGGTTCCAAAGTGTTCGTTGTTTAGTATATAGAAATATAACTGATGTTGACCTTGTATTTTTTGACCATGATAAGTTCACTTATTAGTTCCAGGAGTGGTTTGTTTGTTTGTATTCCTTGGAATTTTTTGTGTAGACAGTAATGTTCTTTGCAAATAGGGACAGTTTTATTTCTTTCTTTTCAGTCTTACCAGTCTGGAGTTAACCTCTTTTTTAAATGTTTGGTAGATTTCATTATTGAAGACATCTGGGCCTGAGGAATTCCTTTTTTTTTTTTTTTGAAAGTTTTTAACTACAAATTCAACTTATCTGATACTTCTGTTCTGTGCAACTCATCCATACTATTCTAAGTGAATGTTTATAGTTTGTCATTTCAGGAAGTTCTTGAGTGTATGTGCATAGAGTTGCTCACAGTATTTCCTTGTTAATTAAATATTTGTATGATCTATTGTGAAATCTCTTCGTTTGTATTGATACTGAGAATTTATGTCTTCTTCCTTTTTGTCTTTGTCAGTCTTGCTTGTATTGATCTTTTCAAAGAGCCAGTTTAGGTTTTAGTTGGTTTTCTGTATTTATTTGTTCTTTTCGATTTCATTGATTCCTGCTTTACGGTTTACTTCCTTCTACTTTTTAGTTTGCTCTTCTTTTTTCTATTCTCTTAAGATGAAAGCTTAGATTATTTCAGACTTTTCTTTTTTCTAACTTAAGTATTTAATGCTATAACATTTTCTAAGTAATGTGTTAGCTGTACCCCACAAATTTTGATATGTCTTATTTTTGTTTGGTTCAAAATACTTTCTGTTCCCCTTTGGTTTATGGATTACATACAAGTGTGTTTTGAAATTTCCTTTTCTTTCTTTGCCCTTTCTGTTATTGGCATCTACTCTAATTTTGTTACAGATAACATCCTTTTGTATGATTAAAAATTTTTTTTGTAAAGGTTTCTTTTATGATCCAGCATATTATTTTTCTATTGCTGCTTTAACAAATTACCAGAAACAGTGGTTTAAACAGCACAAATTTTTTGTCTTACTGTTCTGGTGCTCAGAAGTTTGAAGCCTATTTCACTGGGCTATATTCCAGGTGTCAGCAAGATGGTTACTGCTTTCTGAAAGGTCAGTGGGTTAATATATTTTCTTATTCCTGCCACCTTCTGAAGGTGTTCACTTTTCTTGACTCCTGGCATCTTTCAGTACTGGCTTACTAGTTATGCTATTATAGTTAAAGAATGTTTCTTTTACTATTCTTTTTTGACTTTTCCTTTAATTGGTGTGTTTAGATCTTTTACATTTAATGTAATTATTGATGTATTTGAATTTACCTCTACCATTTTCTTGTTCTTTTTTTCCATTTGTTGCTCCTGTTTTTATCTATTTTCCCTTTCCTGCCTTCTTTTGGAGTATTTGATTTGTCTCTGTCTCTGTCTCTCTCTCTCTCTCTCTCTCTCTCTGTGTGTGTGTGTGTGTGTGTGTGTATTGGCTAGGTATTCCATTATAATTTGTTGTTTGTGTTTTTATAGTTTGTTTTTTAGTGATTGCTCTAGAGATTACAGTGTGCTTTTCAGTTTACTTAGAATCAAGATTTTACTACTTAATGTGGCAGATAGAAACTCTACCAGCATACAGTCCCTTTACCACCCCCCCCCCACTTTATACTCTTGTGTTATATATTATGTTATATGAAATACATTGAAAGCTCCATCACACAATGTTATACTTCGGGCTTTCAACTATCAAACATATTTAGAGAACTCAAGAGGCTAAGAATGGTCTATTATATTTAATTATATATTTGACAATTACATTGCTCTTCCTTACTGATGTTTCAAAGTTCCCTTATGGTGTTATTTACCATCTGTTGGAAGAATTTCTTTTAGCAATTCTTTTAAAGCACTCCTGCTGTCAAAACATTCTTTAAGTTTTCCTTCATCTAAGAATGTCTTTATTTCACTTTTATCACTGAAGGATATTTTTGCTGGCTATGGAATTCTGGGTTGACAGTTCTTTTCTTTCAGCACTTTAAAAATGTTCTACTTCCTTCTGACCTGCATGTGTTCTGAAAATAGATGCACAGTCACTTGAACACTTTTCCCCTCTAAGTAATACTGAATTTTTCTGGCTGCTTTCAAAACTTTCTGACTAAAGTTTTCTGAGGTTTTATTAGTATCTGGCTGGTCATATATTTCTTCGTATTTATTCTGTTTGGAGAATCTGCTGAGCTTCTTAAAACTTTAAGTTTGTCTCTGAAAAAATCAGCAAATACTGAACTCCTCTCTTGTTGGGATTCTAGTGTCACAAATGTGGGATTTGAGGCACTCATCTTTTTTTTTTTTTAATCTTTTTCTCTATTGTTCACATTGGGTGATTTCAGTTCATCTGTATTAAGTATATTGACTTCATCTTTGTCATCTCTCTCTCTTTTTTTTTTTTTTTAAGATTCTACTTATTTGAGAGAGAGGGAGAGAAAGCAAGTGAGAGAACAAGAATACAAGTGGCAGGGAGGGACAGAGGGAAAAGGAGAAGCAGATTCCCTCCATAGCAGGGAGCCAGACTTGGGACTAACTTGGGGATCATGAGCTGAGCCAAAGGCAGACGCTTAACTTACTGAGACACCCAGGTGCCCTGTCATCTCTGTTCTATTGAGCTCATCTAGTGAGTTTTTAATTTTAGGTTATTGGTATTTTTTCACTTCTGGAGATTTGTATTTGGTTCTTTTTAAAAAAATCTTCTTTTTCTTTTTTGAGACTTTATATTTTCCATTTGTTTCAAGAATGTTTGCTTTTACTTGGTGAAGCATTCTATAATTGTTGTTCTCATATCTTTAATATCTTCCTCAGATAGTTCCAGCATCTGTATTTTCTTGGTGTAGGCATCTTTTCTCATGCAAGTCGAGATTTTCCTTGTTCTTCATTTGCCAAGTAATTTTGGGTTATATTCTGGGCAGTTTGGTATGTTATGAAACTTTGCATCTTGTTCAAATCCCATGTAGAATGTTGATATATTTGTTTTATAGGCAAATAACCACATTAGGGTAAGACTGCAAGTTCCTATTGGCTCTGTTTACAGTATTAGTTAAATTTTCAAAGCCTTTGCCATGTTATTTGGATCTGTCCTACATGTGCACCACACTTGGGTCAGTCTGAAACTTGGGTAGTGGTCTGTATCATAGTTCAAGTCTCAAAGTCTGTTATATACTTGTTTGGGTCAGATCCACACATAGGCTGCTTGAGAGTGAGCCTGGGGAGTTCATAAACAACTTGAACCACTGCTTTCCTAAGCTTCTTCTCTGAGATCTCCTAGTGATTTCTAATTCCCTGGGGCTCCCTTTTCTATTCTCTGACCAGAAAGGTGGAGCTTTATTTATTCTTCTCTAATGTGCATTCCCTACAACTGTGCCCATATCCAGGGCCAAGTAGCAGAACAACAGAGAAAAAGCAAACAGAGATTCACCATATCCTCTTGGGACGACAGCTCCTCTAATCACAGAGGAAGGTTTCCCCTTCCTCAGAGTTTTAGGATCCTAATGGGCCTCCATTGCCACAGCTACTACAGGAGGCTGAACTTGAGAGAATGGGGGAGAGATTTCCAGTTTCTTTTGGGTAGATCCCTTTCCTTCTCCTCTCCAACACTAGACAGCTTTTACTGAAGATTTTTCTGTACTAATGTCCACTTCCAGGCCTTCTGGGGCCTCTTTTATAAGGGCACACTAATCTCATTCATGAGGGCTCTTCTCTCATGATCTGATCACCTCCCAAAGGCCCCACCTCCAAGTACCATCACAATGGGGGGTTAGGATTTCAACATACATTTCTGGTGGGACACAAACATTTGATCAGATTTTTTAGACCCTGATGATGTCATTGTATAGTCTTTAGGGTTATAAAGAAACTAATACAGAAATGAGCCTTTAAAGTTTATCCTCACAGGAGATAATGCAAGAACACATTACTTTAATTGATCACTATGGGATTTTCTTAAACTTTAAGTGATATATTTCTTAAAGCCTTTTAAAACAACATAGTTGTTTTCTTTTCTTGCAAATAAACTCTTAAAAAGTTTTATTCGCAAGATTTGCTATACTTTTGAAAGAGAGGAATAAAGGCTTTTTTTTTTTAAAGATCTTTTTAAAACAACTTGTTACTTTAGAATTATTTTAGATGTGGAAATAAGTTCTAAAGATAGTATGTGGTTTTTCTATATTATTCACTCAGCTTTTCCTATTGTTAACATATGATGTAGCCTTGGTACAGTGATCAAAACTAAATAATCACCATAGACTACTAAACTATGTACTTTACTAGAATTTCACCAATATTTCCACTACTGTTCTTTTTTCAGGATCCCACATTACATTTATTTGTTATATTTCCTTCATTTCCTCCAATTGTTGACAGTTCCTCGGTCTTCCCTTATTTTTCATTCATACTTTGCAAGAAGACTGATCAAGTAGACATTTGTAGAATATCATTCAATGTGATTTTCTCTGGTGTTTTCTCATGGTTAAAGTAAACTTAGATGGGGTGCCTGGGTGGCTCGGTGGGTTAAGCCTCTGCCTTCGGCTCAGGTCATGATCCCAGGGTCCTGGGATCAAGCCCCGCATCGGGCTCTCTGCTTAGCAGGAAACCTGCTTCCCCCTCTCTCTCTGCCTGCCTCTCTGACTACTTGTGATCTCTGTCTGTCAAATAAATAAGTAAAATCTTTTTTAAATAAATAAATAAATAAAGTAAACTTAGAGATTTTGGAAAAGAATGCCAGAGAGG
This sequence comes from Mustela lutreola, assembly GCF_030435805.1. NCBI lineage: Eukaryota > Metazoa > Chordata > Mammalia > Carnivora > Mustelidae > Mustela > Mustela lutreola. Next base: position 55,759,839 of record NC_081296.1, read on the forward strand.
TGATGTGTCCTCCTCAGCATATGATAACCAGGGGTTATATGATGTCAGCATGTCTCATTACTGGTGATTTTATTAACCCTTATCACCTGGTTATAGGGGTTTCTGCCAGATTTCTCCACTGTAAATTTACTATTTTTCCCTTAATAAATGTTTTGGGGGAAAATGGGAAGTTACACAAATACCCTATTTCTTTTTAAAAATTTGGCCACTAATTTTAGCATTGATTCGTGGATCTTGATTGAAGCAACAATTAGTATGTTGTTTTGTTGGTGATTTATCTATTTATTTATCTATCCCATGCCTGTCTTCTACATTTATTTATTTATTTATTTTAAAGATTTTATTTTATTTGACAGAGAGAGATCACAGGTAGGCAGAGAGGCAGGCAGAGAGAGAGGGGAAGCTTAGCAGGGAGCCTGATGTGGGGCTGGATCCCAGGAACCCGAGATCATGACCTGAGCCGAAGTCAGATGTTTCACCATCTGAGCCATCCACGCGCCCTCTTCTACATTTATTAATTATAATTCTATAAGAAAGAGTTGTCCTTCCCCACATTGATTTTTTTTATTTAATCATTTATTTATATCCTCACATATTGATGGATTTTTATTTTATTCTCTGGATTAGGATCAGTACTAGTATTGATACCTTTTGTTGCTCAGATTGTTTCAGTTTTGGCCACTGGGAGCCCTTTGGAGTTTGCGTCTGTGTCCTTTCAACAGGTCTTTTGTTGTTCTTTCCAGCCATTTCTTACTCTCTGGCCCCGCAAGATGCTTCAGGCTCATCGAATATTTTTCCATCCCAGGCCTGAAATCACCCACATTTCCAAGTAGCCCAGGTCCAGCTTATTGGAGAATAGTATTTAAAAGCCAACATCTGGGAGCTAGGTGTGCTCATTTGCTACCCAGGCATTAACTGCTTCTAGGCCTTTCAGAGCTAGGAAATGTATGCATGTATACTAAGCAAAATATATACACACATCTGTGTTTATTTCTGTATGTACTATCTGTATATATATAAAACATTATTTGATACTGATACTTCCATCTCTAGTCTAGCACCATGGGGATTATTCTAGCATTTTCCTTTTGCTTATTTGTAACTTATTTTGCCCACAGTGAGAAACCTGAGTCTCATCTGCAGTATAATTATATATTTACTATCCGTGTATGGTGGTTTCAGAATTGCTACCCATACTCCTGTGAGAAACAAATTTACCAGAATACAGTGTTTGTGTACAATTTTTTCTATCTTTATTCTCACAGAATCCAGTCAAAATGCCTTTTTTTTTTTTTTAAAGATTTTATTTATTAATTGACAGAGATCACAAGTAGGCAGAGGCAGGTGGTGGCGGGGTGGGGGGGGAGCAGGCTCCCCACTGAGCAGAGAGCCCGATGCGGGGCTCGATCCCAGGACCCTGAGATCATGACCTGAGCCGAAGGCAGAGGCTTAACCCACTGAGCCACCCAGGCACCCCAAAATGCTCTTTTCCAAAGCTTGTTAAGTCAGGTCTTTTCTCCCATATCCCCTTCAGTCTTCTATGTCATTCATTTGTCATACAGTTAGGTTCAATTTATCGCAGTTTGCTTTTCATCTTCAGTTTTCCAGACTCTCTGGTTTGGTTTTTTAAAACACTTATATTCAATAAAATTCACTCCTTGTGTTATATAGTTCTGTGGAAATGCACAGAGTCCTATATCTGCTAACAAGAGTTCCATCACCCACAAAATATTCTTGTGTTGCCCTTTCGTAGTCAACCCCTTTTCCCACCTCTCCCAAAGCCTAGCAAGTACTTATGTCTTTAGTTAGCTTTTTCCAGAATTTTGTATAATTGGAGTTTCATAATGTGTAGTCTCTTAGGACCTGCTTCTTTCACTTAACAAAATGCATTTAATATTCATTTATCTATTGTATAAATCACTAGTATGTTCCTTTTTATTGCCATGTAGCATACCAGAGTTTGTTTATCCATTTACCTGTTGAGAGAAATCTGGGTTGTTTCCAGCTTTGGGCAATTACAAATAAAGCTACTATTACCTTTCCACGAAGGGTTTTTTGCTTGTTTGTTTTGTATTTTTTGTGTGGTTTTTGTTTGTTTTCACTTGGGTAAATACCTAGGAGTGGGATTATGGACTTTAAATATATATTCAATTTTCTAAGAAACTGCCAAACTTTTTTCCAAGTGGCTATACAATTTTGCATTCTTATCACCAGAGTATGAGAGTTCCTAATGTTCTGTATCCTCTTTATTAGCACATTGGTATTATCAGTTCATTTTTGTCTTTTCTGTTCTAATGTATGTGTAGTGGTTTTAATTTGCATTTCCTAAATGACCAATAATGTTAATATGCTATCCATATTTGTGAATGGGTAGCTGGTCCCTTTTATTTCTCTTGATTTTCTCCTTTTGTGATCAACCAGGTGGATAGAGTCTTTTCCAATATAGTTTTTTTTTTCTTTAAGATTTTATTTATTTATTTAATAGAGAGAGATCATAAGTAGGCAGAGAGAGATTGGGAAGCAGGCTTCCCATTGAACAGAGAGCTTAATGTGGGGCTCGATCCCAGGACCCTGAGATCATGATCTGAGCCAAAGGCAGAGGCTTAACCCACTGAGCCACCCAGAGGTCCCTCCAATATAGTTTTGATTGAACTACTTGCTATCATCTCTGGCTATTTAGCTATATTTTATAATAAATACACATTTCCATATATGAGTTTGGCTTTTTGTACTTACTATAGTGGAACGAAGGTAACTTTTTATATAGCTGAGTATTTGAATGATAATTTCATTATTGTCTAAAGCTAGATTGCTTTATGAGAATCTATTCATAGATTACGTCTGTGACTAAATATACTTGCAAGGCAAGGGAAAATTTAGTAAATTCTGCTAGTGCTAGAGGTTGCTTTGGATTGACAAATGTCACTGGTAGAAAAAGAAATCTTAAGGTCTTTGGTGAGATCTTTCTCCTTTTAACTGAACAAGTAAACCTGATACTTTCTTGGGATGTCTGTCACTGTATTCAGCCTTTGTTATATTCTTATAACTAATCAGTTAATATTAGGTAAAGAATTAGGAATGAATATTTTTAAATTTGCCCCAATTTACATAAACATTTAAATTGACTGCTTGAAAATACGATGTTGCTTCATTGAACTGAATTAATGAAAATGTGTGGAATACTCATCATCTACTTTCTTGCATTTCAAAGACTACTATTAAAAAATCCTGTAATTCAGTAACTGAGTTTTTAGTTTGAATTTAGCTTCTAATGGAATAAAATGAAGACATAAAGTTTTAGTGACTGATTTTTATCCTATTGGAGCTTTATATTCACTTTTTCTGTTTTGTGAAGGCCTGTGTTTAATCTATTAGGCTAAGTGCAGGGATGCCAAGTTATTTAAATAGATTTTTCTGTTTCTATGCTATATAAAGTCCTTTCGAGAATTTCATAGAATGTATGCTTAAAATACGTATAAGCCTTAAAGGATAACGTTCCTGTCACATCATATCAGTTGGGTAATTATGATTTGATTCTGTTGATAATGGATTCTAGTTAACAAAGGGAGTTATTCCCAATTTCAACAGGAGAAAGGCAGCTTGATGAATATTTTATTTACATATTCAGATTATGAAAATAACATTATTAGAAGTCATTACAAATGGGAAGATGACTTTATTATCTACTTTAGAATGAGCCTATCTCTTTAAATAATCTGTTTGGTAGTATGATTACATTACTGATTGTAGTGGCTGAAACCAGAGTGGTGGTTACTATTATGATCAATGGCAGTCTGAATTCAAAGCAGCAAATTTTATTTATTTATATTTATTTAAAGATTTTATTTATTTAAGACAGAGAACACTCGTGAAAGTAAGGAGAGTAGCAAAGGGAGAGAGAGAAGCAGACTCATCACTCAGCTGGGAACCTGACATAACTGCCTGAACCACCCAGCCATCCCAATCACCATTTCTGAATTTGGGGAATTGAGGAAGTTTGGAGTTTAACTTCTTTTGAGCAGCTGTTCTTTGGTTGAGTCCAAACCAGGTCCTTTTATTTCCATGTTATTTAACTTGGTCCTCACAATTAGCCTACATGGTATGTATGATTACCCACATTTTACAAATAAAGAAAATTTATCCAAGGTAACACAGCTGGTAGTGGCAGAGTCAGAATTTGAACCCTTGGTTTTTTTTGTGTTTTTTTTTTTTTAGCTAAGTGTCAGTGCTTATCCGTTATACTATATTGCCTCTCCTAATACTAGAAAAATAATGAAAATTATTAGAAAATCTCTCCAAAGTATTAAGACTCTTGGAGAAAAACTAATAATTAGATAAGCCTTACATCCTCTCAGCCTTTGTAGTGTTTTCTTCAATCTTAAGGGGCTTCACTTTTGAAAGACTTATTTTATACATGTTATATGAGGGAACCACCAACAGAACACTTATCAATGGTAATTATATGATTAAGTCTCCAATATGTGTCTCAAAAAATATCTCTAATGATATTAGCAATATTATTAACTTTCTTGAAGATAAAATCATGTGTGAATCAGAAATAAGTACATGTATGAATTGCTGTTAGTAATAAAAATATGTATCTCAAAAATTGATTTATAGTACTAGAAACTTTTAATCTAATTAAACTCTTATAAATGATACATAGTGTAACAGTTGCAAAACAAACTGTTGTATAGCTTGGAAATAATACTTTAAACTGGTCAATAAACTCATTTTATGGTAGATCAATAAATTCCATTTGTGCAGTGATTAAGCTGTCTTTATCTTAATGGTATTTTACCCCGTAGTAATGTTATACTGTCAAATTAAACGACTGTATGTAGAATTGTGACTTGTAAGAGTTTTTAACATATTCGTTGTATTAGTGGTCTTATTGTGTATTTGTAAATTCATCTATAGGCGAGTCATTAATTATTTAGTATTTATCTCTAGCATACTAAAATTCTCAAATCAATAAATGTAGAAAATATTTCAAATATGATAAAATAATATGGGAAATTATTTCAGTATATATAAGCAGTCAAATTATAGATTTTTTGTTTAAAAAAGTGCTGAATATTTGTTGGTACTTGGTAAGAAAAAACTCCAGAATTCATTATTTCTTTTGTTTTATTGTTTTACTTTAGGGCAAAATATAATATTAAGTAGGATGATGTAAAAGCATTACCTGAGTCTATTTATGTATTTACTTACTTATTATTCATTTTGATGTTGCACAGAGATCAGTACAGGCAGTAGGTTGAAATGGAAAACAGACCCTTAGAATCTATTCAGCATAGCTGAGTTCTAATGTTGGTACAGCCAATACTAGCTGTGTGACTTAGGACAAATCATTAAACTTCCTTAGATCTAAACTCCTTTTTGTCTGTAGAGTAATTGGACCGTGGTTTTTAAGATTATTCCCAGGCCTATGATTTTTAGGCCAGAAATTATGTCAGTATTAAACTTAACATGGAAGGTAGAGTTGGTCTGTTTTTTGTAAAAATTAAATTAAATTACAATTAAATAGGGACTTTTGTTTTTTATTTTCAGAATGAGCAGCCCAGCACAACTCTGCTGGTGAAATTAAGTGCCTATGGTATTATATATACGTATAGTAACACAATATACATAAAAAAGTCTGACTTTTGATGTCAGGAATAACATTAGCCAAATATTTTTTAAGCTTTTCTTTTTTCTTTTTTTGTAGAAGGAGGTAAGGAAGAGTTTGTTTATTTGGCCCTCTCTATGGTTGGCATAATGTGGAGTAAGCTCTTTGTACTGGAGGTACCTATAGTACATTAGGTATCTTTGTATCAGCTCTCATGGAATTCCCTGTTGTCTTAGTCAAGATATGTGTTCTTTACCACAGAGTTCAGCATCTAATTATATATGGTCTTATATTCTAAATAATTTGTTAATAATGATTATAAGGTTTTAAACAACAGTTGTAATGCTCTTGTCTTTATGTCTAAGTGCTTATTTAGGTGTTCACTTGATTGGATCATCATGTATAGGAATAATACTGTTTTGTGGAGTAGTAAAGGTTTTGAAACTTCGGTAGACATTAGGTTAAAAGTAAATGAACAACTTCTTGTGATATTTAAAATTTTGAACTTTGACTTTTTAATTGAAAGTTCTTTCTCTCACTTTACTTCTTTTTTCAAGCAGTGGATTGTGGTGGATTTACTAACACTTAATACTTTCAGTGTGCCTGGCACTGATCTAAACCCTTTACATACATTAACTCATTTAATTCTACTGTGAAGTAGTTATTCTTTAAACCCATATGATATATGAGGAAACTGAGATGTAAACAAGTTAAATAACTTTCTTAAAGACAGAATTAATAAGTGACAGGCCAGGATTCAAACCCAGAAGGACAAGTTAGAAGCCTGAATTCTTAATTAGTATGTTGCATAGCTTCCCAGTGTTTTAGGTGAAGTTTTGGATTTTAGTTGGAATTAAGGCTTTAAATCCATCAAGACACACACACACTCACACACACACATTCACACACATGCGTACTCATTTCAGTTCTTTGTTATTAGATGTACTGATTAGACTATCTTGTGAACATGACATTTTCTGTTGCTAAACTGCTTATCTTTAGGTGACTCGGATAAGAACTAGGTCTTTGACACAAATACCACTTTTCTTCCAAACTATTTACATTTTAGAGCTATTTCATGACCAATAAACTTGATTTTGGCAAAGTTCCAAACACTGTTCTTGTTGGAACTGTCAAACTAGATAGAATTTTGAATACTAAGTAGACATTGAAAATGGAATATTTTTGTAAAGATCTCATTAATCTCCCAGTCTGTATAAGCCCTGTCTGTCTCACAAATGTACAGTGCAGAAGATAGGAATATCTAAGGCAATAATATAGCCAATCAGTCACTTTTTAAATGCAGTATTTTTTTGTTGTCCACGGTGTTTATTGCAAAAACAGTAATAGGAATAATGGGGTCATTAGAGGAAGGCTAAATTGCCAAGCAGGAAAGTTTATACTACAAGGAATTCTAACCTTAGTGAAAATCAAAACATGGCTGCATGAAAACTTTATAAGGACTTCATGCATATTCCTTATCTGTAAATAAGGACTTTAAATACAGATTTCCTGTCTTCATTGCTTCTCGGCCTTTTGGCTAAGATCAAGTACAGATTTCCTGTCTTCAGTCACAGTAAGCGTACTAGCTAATTAGTATTTTCTTGAGTGCATGTCAGTAGAAAAATTACACATACACACACACCGCACCTATAAAATTATTGCTTACTTAAATCAATGGCAGTTAATTGTTTAAGTGTAATTTGAGTTAGTAGACCATGCTGAGCAAGAAATAAATTTGTTTTGCTAAGTTATTTAAAAGTGTTGGAAATATTTGTTATTTCCCCAGACCTTGATTATCCTGACTTAGACTAATTTGTATGTGCTATAGTAAGAGTATCCAATTTATCATGAGGGACCCCCCCCATTTATATAAAAGATACTTTGGGAAGAAAACATCAGTATTAGTGATATATTAGTGAAGTGTTAGTGAAGCCCTGTAACAACACAAGTCACTAGTCTTAAATACTAACTGCTCATTATAGACCTGATACTAGACTCCCTGTTGAGCATTGAGCCTGGTGTGTGAGACTTGATCCCACAACCCTGAGACCATGACTTGAGCTGAAATCAGAGTTGGATGCTTAACCGACTAAGCCAGCCAGGCACCCTTTTGTAAGTTTTAATAATAAGTTCTATTTTCCTAAGGATTTGTCCATTTCACCTAAATTCTCAAATTCATTGGCATAAAGTTATTTTAAAAATCCTCATATTGGGGCACCTGGGTGGCTCAGTTGGTTAAATGTTTGACTTTTTTTTAAAGACTTTTCTTTTTTTTAAGATTTATTTATTTGACAGACAGAGATCACAAGTAGGCAGAGAGGCAGGCAGGCAGAGAGAGAGAGAGAGAGTGGGGAAGCAGGCTGCCTGCTGAGCAGAGAGCCCGGTGCAGGGCTCAATCCCAAGACCGTAGATCACGACCTGAGTCGAAGACAGAGGCTTAACCCACTGAGCCACCCAAGCACCCCAAGTGTTTGACTTTTGATTTTAGCTTAGGTCATGATCTCAGGGTTGTGAGATCAACCCCTCATGTCAGGTTCCACATTGAGTGGAGTGAAGATTTTTTTTAAATCTTTAAAAAAAAAAAGTTCACCATGATAAGTAGAGTTACCATACAAAATTACTACAATATTATTGACTATATTCCCCATGTTGAATTTTATAGTCTTGTCAACTGAATTATTTTATAACTGGAATTTGGTACCTCTTAATCCCCTTCATCTTTTTTGCCCACCCTGCACCTTTCTCCCCTCTGGCAACCAAAATTTGTTCTCTGTATCTATGAATCTATTTTTGTTTTGTTTTTGTTCATTTATTTTTTTAGTTTCTACATATGAATAAAATCATACAGTATTTCTTTCTTTGACACATTTCACTTTATATGATACCTTCTAGGTCCATCCATGTTGTTACAATGGCAAGATTTCATTATTTATGTCTGAGTAATATTTCATTATATATATATATACCGTATCTTTTTTGTTCATTCATGTATCAGTGGACAGTTTGGTTGCTTCCATATCTTGGCTATTGTAAATAATGCTACAATGAACATAAGAGTGCATCTTTTTGAATTAGTTTTTTCATTTTGAGTGGAGAGATACCCAGAAGTAGTGTCATATAGTGTTTCTGCTTTTAATTTTTTTTAAAACCTCCATACTGTTTTCCATGCTGACTGCACCAATTTATGTTTCCACCAACAGTGCTTGAGGGTTCCCTTTTCTTTACATCGTAACACTTGTTATTTCTTGGGTTGGTTTTTGGTTTTGTTTTGTTTTGTTTTGTTTTTTAATATACTAGCTATTCTGACAGCTGTGAGGTGATATCTCAGTATGTTTTGATTTGTGTTTCCCTGATGCTTGTGGTGTTGAGCATCTTTTCATATGTCTGCTGGCTATCTGTATGTCTTCATTGGAAATACATCTATTCAGGTCCACTGCTCAGTTTTTAATCAGGTTGTGGTTTTTTGGGTATTGAGAGTTCATATGAGTTCTTTATATGTTTCAGTAGGTTTCCTTTAAATTTGCTGATGCTTTCCATCACTGTGAAAAAGTTTTTTAGTTTGGTGTGGATCCAGTTGTTTATTTTTGCTTTTGTCACCCTAGGTTGAAGAACAGATCCAAAAAAATATTAATGAGACAGATGTTTAAGAGTTTATTGTCGGGGCGCCTGGGTGGCTCAGTGGGTTAAGCCACTGCCTTTGGCTCAGGTCATGATCTCAGGGTCCTGGGATCGAGTCCCGCATAGGGCTCTCTGCTCGGCGGGGAGCCTGCTTCCCTCTCTCTCTCTCTGCCTGCCTCTCCATCTATTTGTGATTTCTCTCTGTCAAGTAAATAAATAAAATCTTTAAAAAAAAAAAAAAGAGTTTATTGTCTTTTCTTTTAGGGGTGTTATAGTTTTAGGTTTAGGCTTAACATTTAGGTCTTTAATCCATTTTATTTTGTTTATGGTATAAGAAAGTGATCCAGTTTCATTCTTCTGCTTGTACCTGTTCAGTTGAAAGACTGTCTTTTCCCCATTGTAGATTCTTGCCTCTTTTATTGAAGATTAACTGACTGTAGAAGCATAGGTTTGTTTCTGGGCGCTCTGTTCTGTCCCATTGATCTATGTGTCTCTTTTTGTGCCGGTACTATACTGTTTTGGTAACTGTAGTTTTGTAGTAGGGTTTGAAATGAGTGTGTGATACCTCCAGCCTTGTTCCTCTTGCTCAAGATTGTTGTGGCTATTTGAGGTATTTGTGGTTCCATAACAATTTTTAGGAGTATTTTTTCTGTTCCATGAAAAGTTCTGTTGGAATTTCTAAAGGGATTGCTTTGGGTAATGGACATTTTAACAATATTCTTCCAATACATGGACGTGGTATATATTTCCATTTGTGTCATTTTCAATTTCTTTCATCAATGTCTCAAAGTTTTCAGAGTACAGGTCTTTCTCTGCCTTTGTTAAATTTATTGCTAGGTATTTTATTCTTTTTGACTCCAGTGTAAATAGGATTGTTCTGCCACTTTGTTATTAATGTCTAGAAATACAACAAATTTCTGTATATTAATTTTGAATCGTGCAACTTTTCTGGATTTATATATTCTAAGTTTTTTTGTGAAATCTTTGGGATCTTCTGTATATAATATCATGTCATTTGCAGGTAGTGACAGTTTTACTTCTTTCTTACCAATTTGGATGCCTTTTATTTCTTTTCTTGTCTGATTACTGTGGCTAGGACTTCCAGTGTCATGTTGAATAAAAGTGGCAAGAGTGGGCATCCTTGTCTTATTTTTGACCTTAGAAGAAAATCTTCCAGTTTGTCACCATTGAGTATGATGTTAGCTGTAGGCTTGTCATATATACCCTTTATTGTGTTGAAGTGTGTTTTTTATATACCTACGGTGATGAGTTTTTTTTTATCATGAATGGGTGTTGAATTTTGTCAAACAAGCATCTGTTTGATGTTTTGCATCTATTTGAGATACCCATATGATTCTTTTTTTTTTTTTAAGATTTTATTTATTTATTTGACATAAAGAGATCACAAGTAGGCAGAGGCAGGTGAGAGAGAGGGGGAAGCAGGCTCCCCGCCGAGCAGAGAGTATGATGTGGGGCTCCATCCCGCATGACCCTGAGATCATGACCTGAGCCAAAGGCAGAGGCTTTAACCCACTGAGCCACCCAGGCACCCCTACCTATATGATTCTTATCCTTTGTTTTTTTAATGTGTATCACATTGATTGATTTGTAGGTATTAACCATGCTGCATCTCTGGAACAAATCCTATTTGATGATGGTGAATGATCCTTTTAATGTATTCCTGACATTTTGTTGAGGATTTTTTGCATCTATGTTCATCAGGAATACTGACTTATAATTTTCTTTTCTCATAATGTCTCCATATGGTTTTGGTGCCAGGGTAATAATGCTGGTCTCATAGAATGAATTTGGTAGCATTTCTTCCTCTTGCACTTTTTTGGAAATAGTGTGTAAAGAATAGATACTTACTCTTTAAATATTTGGTAGAATTCACCTGTGAAGCCATCTGGTCCTGGTCTTGGACTTTTGTTTGTTTCAGTTTTATAACTAGTAATCTGTTCACATTTTCTGTTTCTTCCTGATTCCGTCTGGGAAGATTGCATATTTATCATTATGTAATGCCTTTATTTGGCTCTTGTTACAATGTTTGTTTTAAAGTCTGTTTTGTCTCATGTAAGTATTACAACCCAGCTTTTATTTTCTTTTATTTTTTTCTATTTGCATGGAGTATCTTTCCATTTCTTTAGTTAGGTCTGAAATGAGTCTCTTGAAGGTAGCATATAGATGGATTTTATTTTTTATTTGTTCAGTCACTGTGTGTTTTGGTTAGAGCATTTAGTCCTTTAATACTTAAAGTAATTACTAATAGGCATGTAGTTAACACCATTTTATTAATAGTTTTCTGGTGGTTTTTGTAGTTCTTTTCCATTCTTCTCTTGCTCTCTTCCCTTGTGAAATGGTAACTTTCTTTAATGTTATTCTTGGATTCTTTCTCTTTATTTGTATCTATTATAGGTTTTGGGTTTGTGGCTACCATGAAGTTCATATATAACACTTTATGCATATAGCAGTCTTTTTTTTTTTTTTTTTAAAGATTTATTTATTTATATTGAGAGAGAGAGAGAACGGGTAAGGGGTAGAAGGAGAGGAAAAAGAGAAGCTCTCAAGCAAATTCCCCACTTAGTGCAGAGCCTGACCCGGGGCTCAATCCCATGACCCTGAGATCATGACCTGAACTGAAACCAAGAGCTGGATGCTCAACCAACTGAGCCACCCAGGCACCCGTATAAAGTCTATTTTAAGTTGGTGGTTGCTTTAGTTCAGGCACATTCTAAAAGCACTAAATTTTTACCACCTTCAAGCATTTTATGTATTAAAAGTTTACATCTTTTTATTTTGTGTATCCCTGGACTAATTGCTGTAGATGTTCATTTTACTACTTTTATCTTTTGGCCTTCATACTTGCTTTATAAGTGATTGATCTACTACTTTAATTATATGTTTGCTTTTTCCAATGAAATTTTTTCTTTCATAATTTTCTTCTAGTATGGCTCTAGGAAAACATTATCATCATGACCTTAGGGTTGGTAAAGATTCTTAAACAGAATACATAAAGCATTAACAATAAAAGGAAAAAATGATAAATTGTACTACATTAAAATTAAGAAATTCTGTTCACTAAAATATACAGTTAAGAATGAACGTCAGCCACAGAGTGGGAAAAAGATATTTGCAATTGGAAAAAAGTATTTGCAACTTGCATTACATATATCTGACAAAGAACTCGGCCAGAATATATAAAAACAGCGATAGAAAGACAGATAACCCAATAGAAAAATTAGACAAAATGCTTAAATGGGCATACACACATATTAAAAGATTTTCAATCTCTTGGGGCGCCTGGGTGGCTCAGTGGGTTAAACCTCTGCCTTCAGCTCAGGTCATGATCTCAGGGTCCTGGGATCGAGCCCCGTGTCGGGCTCTCTGCTCAGCGGGGAGCCTGCTTCCCCCTCTCTCTGCCTGCCTCTCTGCCTACTTGTGATCTCTCTTGCTCTGTCAAATAAATGAATCTTAAAAAAAAAAAAAAAAAGATTTTCAATCTCATTAGTCATCTGCAGTATACAGATTAAACCTACTATGTGATACCACTCTACCCTACAGAGTGGCTTGGATTAAAAGACTGGTGGTATCAAATGTTGATGAGGATGTGTTGCATTTGTAGCTCATTTTCCCGGTGGTAGGAATATAAATTGCTTTAACCACTCTGGTTAATAGTTCCCCCCTCCTTCACCAAAGTTGAACTTAACTCATAGTTGTACCCCCATGACCTTACAGTTCCACTTCTAGGTATATATCCAACAAAAATGCTAACAAGTGTTCTCTAAAACACATGTGTAAGAGTGTTCATATTCATACAGGCCAAAACTGGAAACAATCCAAATGTTCAAAAACAGCAAACTGGGTAACTAAATGGTGGTATATTTGTGTAAGGGAATACCATACACCAGTGAGAATACGTGAAGTATTGTAGTGCACAGCGCATGGATGAACCTCAAGAACATAATGCTAAGTAGAAAAAGCCAGTCACAAAGGAGTGCACTGTTTCTAGTTAAATAAAGTTTGAAAACAGGCAAAACTGATTTATTGTGTTAGAAGTCAGGAGAGTTGTTACTTTGGGAGAAAGATCTGATAGGGAAATAATGTGCTCTTCTGTGTAGCTGATTAAGGAAGTTCTATTATACTGATTGTTATAAGCATTTAATAAAATCATGACTGGGTAATTTTATCAAATGCTTTCATCTGATAAAAGCTATTGACATAATGTGGTTTTCCTCTATTTTTCTTTTAATTTGAACTCTGAATGTTAAAGCAGCCTGTGTTCTTGTACTATATTTCTTGATTTGGGTTTTGGCTATAGATATGCAATAACTTTGTGAAAATTAAGCTGTAAACCAGTTTATTATACTGTAATAAAAAATTTATTTAAAATTTTTAATTTAAAAAAAATGAAAATGATACTTGGAGGGGTAGTCAAAAATGTACCTGTTCAGTTTGTAAGACAAGAAGAGATAAAAATTTACATTTCTATGGAGGATTATCCTTCTCAGTCATGCTTGGTTTAGAATGTACTTTGCAGAATAATAACATTTTATGAGACAGTTCAGTAATTAACACATGCCCCTGTGAAGTTAGCTACAAGTACAGTGAGGCTTTTTAGGTTGCAGCAAAACAATGGCTTAATAATTAAATGGAACTTACTAATTGTAAGAATTGGCTTCTCAACTTTACTTCTTTCCTGCTTGTGGTTTTTCACTTACTGGGTAAAAGTCATTCCAGGGTGATGATCTCTGACAGAAGAGAAACTAATGGGGTAAGCCCATAGTTTTTCCAAGCCACAGTACTGCTAAAGGCCATCTAAATAGCCCAGGAGTCTCACATGATTGAGTTTGGGGTTCAGGGATGACAGGCTAGGATTTTGAGAGCAAAATATTGGAAAGTCAAGGACTATAGAAATGGAGAGCTCCAAGGACCTGGAAAGTGCCCTTTCATGTCTTTCACTATCATTCTTTGTGTACTTGTGTAATAACTACTCAACAGTAGAAAGAGTCACTGGAAGGAGTAGGAAGAAAACTCCTCAGAGATGACAGAGAGTAAGGTAGCCACACTGTCCAGAGTGGAAAGACCTAATAGAAAAGCATTGCGGTAGACTAAAAGCTATATTAGCCCTTCCTTATCTGTGGTTTTACTCTCTATGGTTTCAGTTATCCATTATCAGCTGTGATACAGAAGCAGATGGTTCTCTTTCTGATGTATCATCAGGTCAATAGTATCCTAATGCTTCATCACAATGCCTATGTCATTCACCTCACTTTCATCACATAGGCATTTTTTATCATCTTATGTCATCACAAGTATGAGTATCATATGATATATTGAGAACAACCACATTCACATAACTTTTATTATGATATGTTGTTATAATTGTCCTATTTCATTAGTTTATGTTGTTAATTTCTTAATTTGCCTAGGTTATAAACTTTATCAGAGGTATGTGTATATAGGAAAAAACATATAGGTTTTGGTACTATCTGTAATTTCAGTCTTCCACTGTGGGTGGAAGGGAGGACTTCCCACAGATGAAGGGGAGACTGTTGTACTCTGATCCCACCTAACAAAGTTTAAAAAATAAGCCTTGAAATTATCAAACTGTTTCCTAGCCATTGAACTATTCCCAGAACAAAGCACTTAAAGGAATTAAAAAAATCCACACCAGATGTTCCAGCAATCTCACTCCTGGGTACTTATACAAAGTAATTGAAATCAGGATCTTGAAGAGAGATTTGTGTTTATGTGTTCCTTGAACCATTATGTACAGAAGCCCAAGAGGTAGAAGCAACCCAAATGTCCATCAGTGGGTGATAAGGAAAATGGTGGTATGTACATACAGTAGAATATTATTCGGTCTTTAAAAGAGGAATTCTGTCATGCAGCAACATAGATGAAACTTGAGGATATTATGCTAAGTGAAATAAGCCCCAGAAAGACAAATACTGCATGATTCTACTTATATGAGGTATCTAAAGTAGTTAAACTCATTTAAGCAGAAAGTGAAAGAGTGGTTGCCAGGGGCCGGAGCTGGGGGAAAGGGGGAATTGCTGCTTAATGGGTATAAAGTTCAGTTATGCAAATTGAAAAAGTTCTAGAAATCTGCTGTACAACATTTTGCTTATATTGTAATGTACACTTAAAAATTTGTGGATAAAATAAATCACACAAATTCATTTGTCAATTTATATTTGCTATAAATACCATTTCTGCTTTAAAACTATGCAGTATATCCATATAGTGAAGATTAAGCATGAAAGATAAATATATTCATAACAAATTTGAAAAAATTCAATACCCAAAAATGTAAAATTTGTAATGTCTTGTATCCTATAAAAAACTACCAGACATTCAAAGAAGCAGAAAATATTGCCCATAACAATGACAAAAATCAACGAATAGGAAGAGAGAAAGATGACCCATATGATCAAATTAGCTGACAAGAACATTAAAGCAGTAATTATAACTATGCTTTTACGTTCAGGAGAGTAGAGGAAAACAAACATGCCAATGTGAGACATGGGAGTTATTTTTTAAAAAGCGTGACCCAAATAGAACTTCCAGAGATGAAAAATAAAATTTCTGAAATGGAAAAATATAGCAGATGAAATTACCAGATTAGACATTGAAGGAGAAAAAGATGAGTTAATACTTGAAGACATAGCAATAACAACTTTCTGAAATGAAATACCAATAGGAAAAAATAGTTGGAAAAAGACATATCAGTGAGCTGTGGGACACATCAAGCACTTTAACACAAGTATAACGAGTTTCAGAAGGAGATGGGAGACAGAAAAAAATATTTCAGGAAATAATAGGTAAATATTTACCAAGTATGACGAAAATGCATGTCCATAGTTTATAGTTTACAAATTTGCAAGCAGAAGAATCAGGTACAATGATTAAATTGTTGAAACCAGCGACAAAAGTCTTGAAAGAAATCTTAAAAGCAGCCAGAGGAAAACATACCATTTTAAATATCAGATGAACAAATATATAAAAATCACTACAGATTTGTCAGAAACTATGCATGTCAGAAATGACATCCTTAAAAGTACTGGAAGAAGAAAAACAGTCAGAACTCAACCTGGAACTCTGTACCTGGCAAAAAGGATTTTCCAAAAATGAAGGCAAAATAAAAGATAAAGCTGAGAGAATTTCTTACACTATAAGAAATGTTAAGAGTAATGTGCTTTGGTGAGTGCTGTGAAATGTGTAAACCTGGCGATTCACAGACCTGTACCCCTGGGGATAAAAATATATTATATGTTTATAAAAAATAAAAAATTTAAAAATTTAAAAAAAAAAGAAAGAAAGAAAGGGAGAGAGAAACCAAGAAACAGACTTTTAACAATAGAGAGCAAACTGATAATTACCTGAGGGGAGGTGGTGGGGGGAATGGGGTCAAATGGGGTCAAATGATGAGCGCTGGGTGATGTATGGAATTGTTGAATCACTACATTGTTCACCTGAAACTAATATAGCACTGTATAAAATAAAATTTAAAAAAGCTAAAATAAATTAATTTTTTAAAAAATGTTAAGAGTATTTCTTCAGGCAGAAAAAAATGATATCAGATGGAAATTTGCATCCATAAAAAGAAATTTAGAGTATATGAAATGGAAAATATGTGTATGAATAGAAAAGTCTATAGAAAAACAAGATGATTGTTTAAAACAAGAATAACAATATATTGTATTTAAAAGTTAAAAACAAAGAAAAACATGGGCGCCTGGGTGCCTCAGTAGGTTAAGCCGCTGCCTTCGGCTCAGGTCATGATCTCAGGGCCCTGGGATCGAGTCCCGAATCGGGCTCTCTGCTCAGCAGGGAGCCTGCTTCCTCCTTCTCTCTGCCTTCCTCTCTGCCTACTTGTGATCTCTCTCTGTCAAATGAATAAATAAAATCCTTAAAAAAAAAAAAAAACAAAGAAAAACAAATAAGTATAGCTAAAATGGAATCATAAAAAAATACTCACCAAAAGATGGCAAGAAAAAAAGAAAAAGAGAACAAAAGAAAGATGAGACAAATAGAGAAATAGCAAGACAGAGATTTAATTTAAATCCAACCATATCACTGATCACATTAAATGTAAATGGTCTATATGCTTCAGTTGAAAGAGATTGTCTGATTAGATGTTTTTATTTATTTTTTATTTTTTTTAAAGATTTTATTTATTTATTTGACAGAGATCACAAGTAGAGAGAGAGGAGGAAGCAGGCTCCCCACTGAGCAGAGATCCCGATGTGGGGCTTGATCCTAGGACCCTGGGATCATAACCTGAACCGAAGGCAGAGGCTTTAACCCACTTAGCCACCCAGGCACCTCTGATTAGGTGTTTTTAAAGTAAGACTCAATTACATACTGTCTACAAGAAACCCACTTTTGAATATAAAGGTACAGATTAAAGTAAGCAGATAAGAAAAGATACACTGTGTAAACAGTAATCACAAGAAAGCTGGAGTTCCTATATTAATATTGAATAATGTAGATTTCAAAATGAGAAATATAAAAGTTATTTTATAATGTAAACAGGGTCAGTTCATCAAAAGGCTGGCTGTAACAGTCATAGATCTGTCAGCATCCAGTAATATAACTAAAATGGATGAAGGAAAAGCAGTACAACTAAAAGGAAAAGTAGAATGTACAAGTTTAGTTGCAAATTTCAACATTCTCAGCAATATGTGTTTGAGCTGTAGTCTGCCATGAGAGGCATGATTTATCCCGATTTTTTTGTTTTAATGTTTTCTTTTATTTGACATTTGCTTTCTCATTAACCAAAAGATTTGCCTTCCAAACCTGATTATCAAAGTACGGTTAAGGTATAGATTCTATGTAAGTACCCCCAACCAAGGATCAGTAAAAACAAGTATTTATTGGGACTTACTGATTGCTAAATGTATTAGTTTTCTTTGCTAGTATAACTTATTACCACATAGTGGCTTAAAACAACACAAATTTATTATCTTACAGTTCCGGAAGTTGGAAGTCCAAAGTGTATTTCACTGGGCTGAAATCAAGGTATTGGCAAAACTGTGTTCTTGAGACTCTAGGAAGTATCTATTACTTAGATTACTCATATTTCCAGTTCCTAGAGGCTGTCTGCATTTTGTGACTCGTGGCTCCCTTCTAAAATAAAATGGCTTGTATTTCAGATGGAGTACTTGATACAGATAATTTGAAGAGAGAGTGAAAGTAAATTTTTGAAAAAGAAAACAAGTGGTCGAGAATTCAAATCCACTTGCAGTTCTTGACAAAAATCAGTTTTTCTCCTGGTGCTCTATTTGGGTGTGACTAAGTGGATGGTGGGGCAGATTTTATTATACTTTAGATTTTTGATGACAAAATATCTAAAGTTTACCAAATTTTTCCAAACAGACAGGGGTTTTATTTTTGCTACCTAGCATTTCTTTTCTAGTCATTCCTAAAAAATTATGTTTTCGATAATTTGGTGGAGTAGTCATTACACCCTGGACACACGCAGCAAATGACCCCATTTCATTTTTGTTGTTACTTATTTTTTATTTATTTATTTTTTAAAAGATTTTATCTATTTGACAGAGAGAGAGATCACAAGTAGGCAGAGAGGCAGGCAGAGAATGAGGGGGAAGCAGGCTCCTCGCTGAACAGAGAGCCCAATGTGGGGCTTGATCCCAGGACCCTGAGATCATGACCTGAGCCGAAGGCAGAGGCTTAACCCACTGAGCCACCCAGGCACCCCTTTGTTTATTTATTATTCTTTAGCTCTTGAAAGTCCTTTTCAATATCTTTATATATGCCTCTGAGTTTTTCCCATTTACGATATATATGTATTTCCGCTTTTCATACAAACCTTTGGATGGAATAAAACAGGCTGCGTGATCATAGTTCCTTTTATTGGCATAAAAATAACAATTCTAATTATTTAAGCTAGAGAGCAACTTCCTGTATGTGTCTAGTATGTTGGTGTGTCAAATCAGTAGTATCAATCTGGTAGGAAAGTAGAGTATGGTTGAACAGTCATTAATGCTTTTCTTTTCCTTTTTTTTTTTTTTTTTTTAAATGCTTTTCTAATAGTCACTGATTCAGGTGCAATACTGTGTTCTAAATCAGTCGTATTTCTAGGCAGTAGTCTTCAATGAGATACATAATATTGTGTTATATTATAAAATGTTTTTCCAGGTGAAAGTTTTGATTTGTCACTGGTACGATGGGATTGGTGTGACTACATGAAGTCTGTGTATGTATGTGTGTTAACTTGTGTCCATTTTCCTTCCTTCCTTCTTAGATGTATTTGTTGTGAAAGTAGAACTTGCTGAGTTGTACTTTTATCTTATTATGCCAGTTGTCTTAAAGATTTCAAATACTTCTTTTTAAATTAATAGGTTGCCTTTTAAATGTGTTTCATTGTTGCAGAGCTTGGGGATCCTTCATACATGCCAAACTGATTATTTCCAGGGAACAAAAAGTGATTAAGATAGCAAGTGAAATATGAGATGAAATTATATTCATAGGAATTTATTCAAATGTCTTGCAGGAATAATTAAACTATCATATGGAAAGAAAACAAACCCAGTATTGTCTTAGGCACTTTGGGAGGGAGAAAAAAAATCCATTCACACATATTTTCTCCTTTCAAAGAGTTTATTTTTTCATATAAATGCCTTAGCAAGGATGTATAAGAAATTTATTCTTGGATAATTAGAAGCTTTAAAGATTTTATTTACTTATTTGACAGAGATCAAAAGTAGACAGAGAGGCAGGCAGGGCGCGGTGGTGGTAGGGAGTAGGCTTCCTGCTGAGCAGAGAGCCATGCAGGGCTCCATCCCAGGACCCTGGGATCATGACCTGAGCTGAAGACAGAGGCTTTAACCCACTGAGCCACCCAGGCACCCCTAGAAGTATTAGTTTAAAATCATAAACTAGTTGAGAGTGTTTCTGTTTTAGTGGAAGATAATGCTGTTTAGAGAGAAGCAGCAGACAGGAATGAGACAATATCCAAGTGAGAAATAATTGTCTAATGTGAAGAAGTAACTTATTTGACATATTAAAGATTGTAGGTTCGCCTGAGTGGCTCAGTCAGGTTTCAGATCTGGTCATGATCTCAGGGTCCTGGGATCAAGTCCTGTGCCCAGCTCCACACTCAATGGGGAATCTGCTTCTTCTCCTCTCCTTTTGTCCCTCCTCCTCACATGCTCTCTCTCCCCATAAATAAATAAATCTTAAAAAAAAAAAAAAAGTAGAATATCTGTATTTGGGCATTTTAGGGTAATTTCTCATTTTCCTGGAAAGACTGCAGGAAGGTGTACTGGGTTAGAATTTTATGAATCCTTTGTAGGAGTTCCTTACAGAAAAGTGTGTTCAGGTTGGATGTATTTAATTAACTTTAAGGTGCTCTATCACTGCTAAGAGTTTATGAAAGACATGTAAAAGACTCCATATGACTCCCAAAAGCCTTGAAGCCACCAAATTCCTGTAACCTCCTTAGCCACTTCTTGTGACTAAGGTGGAAAGTAAGTTTCATTGACTTTGTTTTTAGCTTATAAAATAAAGTCCCCTTGTTTCATTCCAGCATTCAGACTGTGAATTGATACCCAGAAACTGCTAGAAGAGTTTAATTTTCAGTCAAGAAATAGATGTCAATAACATACTTGAACACCTTTCCCCTTACCTACCCCAGGCAGTGAATAGTAAGGGGGTGGAAATCATTAGCATCATGTCTTCAAATTCAGTGTATAATATTAAGCAATAAATGTGTTAAATTCACTCTGCTTCCTAGAGGTGGAGTTTAGCACTAACAAAAAAGAATGATCGCTATCCTTATTACAAATGTGTATCATAGAACATGATAGGAGACGCTTGATTTATAATCCAGATTCATTTGTATTGTTTGGAGGCCATATCTGCTTTGTGGTTGGCTTAAGAGCAAAGGGAAGACTTGTGTATTATCTTCATTTCTTATTCTTGAATCAGTATTTGCCACACTTAGAAACCTAAAGCTGGGGCGCCTGGGTAGCTCAGTGGGTTAAAGCTCTGCATTGGACTCTGCTCGGCAGAGCCTGCTTCCCCCTCTCTCTCTGCCTGCTGCTCTGCCTACTTGTAATCTCTCTCCCTCTGTCAAATAAATAAATAAAACCTTAAAAAAGAAAGAAAGAAACCTAAAGCTCATGAAATGTGGGATAATACTTTAATTTTTAAAAAGATTTTATTTATTTATTTTTGTGAGAGAGAGGGAAAGAAAGAGCAAGTGAGCAAGTGAGCACGAGTAGGGAGAGGGGCAGCAGGAGAAGCAAGACTCCTGGCTGAGCAGGGAGCCTGATGAGGAACTTGAACATGACAGGATCATGAGCTGAGCTGAAGGCAGACACTTAAACAGCTAAGCCACCCAGGCATCCCTGGGATGATAATGTTTGTTCTGAAGGAGCAATTTTTTTTTAATATGAGGTAATGTGTGCAGGATAGAATACTCTTTGTTGCCAGAAGAAAAAATACATGTATGTGTATATATATATGAAATATACATGATAAACACACATATATGGAGAAAAGGATTTTGATTTGGGGAAGAAATTCTAGAAGATATCATTTTCTTTGTCATATACTCGTAATCCAGGTTTCACCTTTATAAATAATAGTCCCAGTGCCAAGATCTGAGACTTTATATAAATGTCAGTGAAAAGTTAGTTTTGCCCTTAGAAAATGTATAGAAATGTGGTTTTGTACATTAAGAAATACGGTTTTGGATAAATTTCATTTCTACTTCAGCTGTCTTATTTATTTAGGTAAATGGATTTCTATGTGGTAATTTACACTCATCTCAAATTTAGAAACCAGCAGAAAATATCCATACACTTTGCTCAACATGCATTTAAGTCTTAAGTAGGAGTTAAATGAAAGTTCCTACAGTGCTAAAGTTAATTCAATTTGATAACCTTCCTATTTGCTTAGAAAATTGTTCATTTGGGAAATCTTAGCCTAAATCTTACTTAATTCACATTTATTGCTGATAAAATGTATTTCCCTTACTAATAGTATATCATTCTGTGAGAGGCAGATTGTATTTGTTTCTTGATTGCTGTTCTTACCAACTTTTATGAGATAATAAAAGTCACAGAAGCTTAGAGGAAGGTGTTCTTTCACAAGAGGGAGAGGCAGGCAGAGAGAGAAGGAAGCGGGCTCCCTGCTGAGCAGAGAGCCTGATGGGGGACTTGATCCCAGGACCCTGAGATCATGACCCGGAGCGGACGGCAGAGGCTTTAACCCACTGAGCCACCCAGGCACCCCCAGTTAGATAAGTTTTGACAGATGTATCTAGCCATGTAATCTGTATCACAACAATCAAACTCTAGAACATTTCCATTACCCCCCAAAGTCCCTCATACCCATCAATCCCTTCCTGCCATTACCGATCTAATTTTTATCCCTATAATTTTGCTTTTTTCCAAAATGTCATGTAAAGGGAATCATATATTAAGTAATCTTTTGTGTCTGGCTTCTTCTATTTAACAAAATGCTTTCAGGACTTACCCATGTTGTTGCAGATACCAAGTATTGATTTATTGCTGAGCTCTATTCCATTATATGGGTAAACCAATGTTTATCCAGTCACCAGTTGAAGGACATTTGGGTTGTTTCTACTATTAAAAGATTATTATGAATAAATGCTTTAAACATTCACATTCACGGCACCTGGGTAGCTCAGTCAGTTAAGCATCTGCTTTTGGGGGTGCCTGGGTGGCTTAGCGGGTTAAGCCTCTGCCTTCGGCTCAGGCCATGATCTCAGGGTCCTGGGATCGAGCCCAACATCGGGCTCTCTGCCAGGCAGGAAGCCTGCTTCCTCCTCTTTCTCTGCCTGCCTCTCTGCCTACTTGTGATCTCTGCCTGTCAAATAAATAAATAAAATCTGTTTCAAAAAAAAAAAAAAAAAAACTCATCTAACCGTACACTTTATTTATTTATTTTTTAAAAGGTTTTATTTATTTACTTGACAGAGATCACAAGCAGGCAGAGAGGGGGAGAGGGGGAACCAGGCTCACCACCAAGCAGAGAGCCTGCTTTTCCCTCTCTCTCTGCCTGCCTCTATGCCTGCTTGTGATCTCTGTCTGTCAAATAAATAAAAATAAAATATTTTTTTTTTAAAAAAAGCATCTGCTTTTGGCTCAGGTCAGGGTCCGGGCATTGAGTCCCACATTGGGCTCCCTGCTCTGCGGGGAGCCTGCTTCTCCATCTCCCACTACTCCTATTTGTGTTCCCTCTCTTACTGTGTCTCTCTCTGCCAAATAAATAAATAAAATCTTTTAAAAAAATAAATTAACATTCATGTTCATAACCTGTTTAGTTTTAAAATTTCTGGTATGGCATTATCTTAACTGACGTGACATCTCTTGGATGACTAGTTCATAGATTACTTAGTTTTAGATAATGTAAAATATGGGCTACTTCTCTAGGGGATTCTGAGCCCTCTATTAGAAATTAGGGAATGAAGAAAGTTGTTGACTGTTTTCCAAATTTGGGAGGGTACTCTGATATTTGGGACATATTTTTTTTTTAATTTAGCATGTAGTATAAAGTTAATGGTATAAAGATAAATGATATGAGATGAAGTACGGTGAAAATGTAATAAAGTAACAAACACTGGACTAAGAGTTAGAAAAATGATTTCTAGTCCTTTAATCTGGTTTTAGTTTCCAGCTGCATCTCTTAGTAGACTTTGGGTAAATTATGACTTTGAACAAATTAGTAACCACTCTGAAGAAGGAGGATGGAGCTAAGGTTTCCACATTTTTTAGATATATACTTTAGATCATTCAGTCCTCAGGACACCCTTAGGGGTACCTATGTGGTAGATTAAAACTAGCCCTACTGCGCTGAGGAGGGAACCGCAATTCGCAGAAGTAACTGGTAATGGTAGCAAAGTCAGTAAGTAGGTAGATGCTTCAACAATTGACTCCCTTCCAGTTTCCTTATCTGAAAAATGAAGATAATATCCAGTTTTGTAGTTGTGAGTATTAAATGTGATTATATTAATAAGGACTCAGAACTGCCAGTCTCTTACTGTCCTTCCCTTCTTTTCCTATCTCCTGCCCTGCAATTCTGTTAACTATTAAGAGAAATCTAAAATGTGGGTGCTAATCTTACATCTTATTTATTTATTTGAGAGGGAGGGTCGGGGAGGCAGAAAGAGAGGGAGAGAGTCTTAAGCAGACTCTGCACTGAGCATGGAGCCCATTGTGGGGCTTGATCTCACAACCCTGAAATCATGACCTGAGCTGAAACCCAAGAGTCAGATGCCTAACTGGCTGTGCCACCCAGGCACTGCCCTGCCCACAGTGTCTTTTTCATTGCAAAAGATGCTATATTAGATGTTTCTTTTTATTATAAATATTAGAAAAACACTCAGCTAGCAAATAGAATTCATTTTAGTCCAACAACCTAGCAGATTGTTCTCACATGATTCCTGTTAGCACATTCCCTCAATCTTTTTTTTTCTAGTGTGATAGGTTCTGCATTGTTTGTAAAGTAGCTCAGAACTGTATTCTACTACTTCTGCGTTAACAATTACCTCAGTAATTAGTCTTATTTAAAAACCACTTGGGGGTGCCTGGGTGGCTCAGTGTGTTAAGCCTCTGCTTTGGCTTAGGTCATGATCTCAGAGTCCTGGGATCGAGGCCCACATCAGGCTCTCTGCTTAGCAGGGAGCCTGCTTCCCCTTCTCTCTCTCTCTCTGCCTGCCTCTCTGCCTACTTGTGACCTTTCTCCCTCTGTCAAATAAATAAATAAAATCTTTAGGGGGGAAAAAAAAACACTTGGGACCAATGCCCACATAGATTTCTTCCGCATCTTCCACATAGTTTCTACATGGCCAAGACTCTATACTTTATGATTGTTTAAAATTGCTATAAGCAAGCAACTTGATGAACTTTTGCCCTTCTGTCATTCCTGTTTTGCCGGATTGCAGCAAACTTGATAAAAAGTTATTATCAGCAGCTATTCTGTAGAACTTCTTAGGATAGTTCTACCAGTCTGTCCTGTAAAATCCCCATATGCATGAACCATGCAGAGTAAACACATCATTAGGTTTTCTTTCTCTTGCTTTCCTAATGAGGGAAGAAATGCTACACAGCTGGAGAAGCCAGGGACTCCTTTCTGAATCCGACTTATTTACATAACATATGCTTAGTTTGACACTTTGCTCAGAAGAAGCAGTTTTTTAGTTAAATATTATACAGTACTTCAAAGAACATTTTAGCTACACTATAACTATTCAGCTTTTCTGTATACAAAAGATGTTCTTTGCTTTTAAAAACATTCCTGTCCTAGTTCTTTATATTATTGCTTTCAGTATTAAGGAGAATTAAGCTGAATACGTTTAGAAGCTCTTTTCAGAAATGAATTTTAGTTTCAGAAGCTGCTGCACAGGGCCAGTAGTTTAAGATGTCTGCACAAATCAAGGGCAAATCATTCTGCTCTTAATCTAGTTGGTAAGAAAGTAAATAGTGATTTGGAGCCAGATGATATGCTATTGGTGTGATGTAAAGAACCTAACACTTTGAAGCTAGGTAAATCTAGGTTTAAATCCCACTATGTGCTTGCTAATAATTTTTCTTCAGCAGAGTTAAAAACTACTTAGTTTCTTTAACTACATACTGGTGATAACAACTCCTTCTTAGGGTTTGATTTCAATAACTGAAATATGTGTAGTACCTGACATATAGTTAAACAAACAAACAAACAAACAAAAAACTACTCTTTAAATGTTTCCTTTCCCTGTAAGCTTGTCCCCTACCCCTCAAAAACAAATAACTTCATTTATCATTCAAATGTAGTTTGGTGTTTGTTGGTTTTTTAATGCTAAGTATGTCTAATGAAGGTTTGAGGATAGATGAGGTGGCAGGGTTAACCTACCCATCAGTGATTGCTTGTGATAATCTTTAGCACAAGCTGTAGACTGTGGGAAGACTAGGTTGCCATGTAGTTTACACAAGCCAATAAATTAGATTGAAAGTGTATGGAACCGGAAACACTGTGATTGAATAAGGCACTTTCCAATTTAATATTTATGGAGTACTTCCTTTAAGTGGGTAAGACATTCAACTAAGAGATACACTCTTTTTGCCCTTCTGCCTTTTCTTTCTGGGCTATAACACAGCCGTGATGGCTGAGACTTAGTCACAGGCTTGGGCCTTAGTGTGGTGTGGAAAGATAGAAAGTACCTAGGTCCTTAATGATGTGTAGCTGCGTATATTGGTTCCAATCACCTACTCCTGAGTTTCTTTTACATAAGTGAAAAATAACAGTGGCTGGAGCATATAAGGATTTATTTCTGGTGTCTGTTACTAGCAGCAGAACCTAACCCTAACAGTCAGCAGTCTGGGTGCAGGCATCTGACTCCCTGTAATCCCACATCTACTTACTTGTGAATGACTAAATATATCCTAATAAAATAGTACACCAACACTAAAATACGAAAAAGGGGAGGTGTTCAGATCCTGAGATACAGAAATGTCAAGATATTTCTATCAGAAATAATATAGGTATTCCCACTATAAAAACTAGAACTCTCTGAAGAACGGTTGTGTCTTTGGCAAGAAGTATACATGATGAAACTGGGGTATCTTGTAATACAAGAAAGCTATCAGAAACTACTTGGGTTGTGTCACAAGGACTTGGGAGCCAACTTGAAAAGATTTGCACCGGCTAAATGTGGGATAATTTGAGCATCAAAAAGTTGTAACTTTTAGGGCATCTGGGTGCTTCAGTCAGTTAAGCGTCTGCCTTCGGCTTAGGTCATGATCTCACAGTCCTCGGATCAAGCCCCTGCTACTCTCTCTCTCTCTGCCCTTCCCACTCTACTCAAGCTCTGTCTTATGCTTTCTCTTTCTCAAATAAATAAAATCCTTTTTAAAATTAACTTTATAATGGATTGAAGCACATTAAATATATTTAATATTCATGAGTTAATTCATATATTACTTTAAAAAATCATTTATTTTTGGAGCTTATTAGGGAGCAAATTCACTGTTTTCAATTGGTAAATAAAAGGAAAGATTCAGGCATTAATTCTGACCATACAGACTGTATACCCATACAGACTATATACCTCAGGATTGCCAAATCGTTGGTAGAGAAGGGCAAGATTCTCTTTACAGAAGTAGGTCAGCTAATATATTAAGAAGGACTGGTAGAATATCACCATTTTGCAACCCTTAATGAAAAAGTCATTGCTAAAACTATTAGACGGCTGCTAACGGGGAACTTTATAATGGCTGGATCAAGATGACAACACATGAACATATAGATTAATCCTAACATAACAAAAAGAAAGACTATCAGACATTATATGCTTCCTGATAAAGGTTCACGCCTCTACTGTGAAGTATTCTTCCTGAAAAATCAAGCCCTACTTTTAGCAAGCTCTAAGTCTCACTGCTGATTTACAGGAAATATCTGGGAATTTCGGAATCTGAGGTAAGATCCTACAGCCACTGAAAAAAAACATAACACTTATTACAGGACAAAAGCATACCCTTGATAGTAAAGATTACTTCAGTTACAAATTTTAGAAGCATTTTTTTAATTTTTGCAGACTAAAAAACAAAACAAAACTGGAGTCTTTGAGTAAGACATGGAAAATGAGTCACAAGATAGACTAAGATGAAAGGGGGATGGCTAATGGGGAGCCATAAATTAAAAGGTATTGGATAAAATAAACTATAGGTTAGACACTAAAATACAGTATCCAAATATGAAACCATAGAATAGTAACTAAATATGCAGCATCCAAATTAAGTTGTGTGCTGGAAAAAAGTAGAAACTTGAGAATATTGACTCTGTAATATGGAAAACAAGGTTGAGAAGCTCTCCCAGAATGCATAAAAAAAGGGGAAAAGAGATGGACAAAGAAAACATGAAGAACAGTTAATAGACATAAAGGATAGAGTAAAAGAGATCTAACATAAAGATAATTGATATTCTGTAAGAGACCAAAACAAATTGAACAGGAGCAGTTGTTAAGCACACTATAGAAAAAAACATTTTCCAGAGCTAAAGGATTACTTGAGTCATTGCCAAATACCAGGAGAATTTAATAAAAAGAAATTAACAACTAAACCTGTCCTGGTGAGACTTCGTGCTTTCCCTTGTTAAAAATCATCATAATAATGATCAGGCATCCAGGCAAAGAGGAAAACAAACAAATATACAGAAGTTATTCATTCACAAGGGAACTTATGGCAGACTCCTAGCCTTGGATTGTTCTTATAATTAAACATCAGGAGACAATTAAGCATCATTTACAGAGTTCTGTAGACAGTTTAGGCCCCCAGGTTCTTTATCTAGCCAAGTTAGCAGACAAGAAGCAACACACCTTTTCAATTCTCAAAGCTTCAAAGTATAGCTACCCTTATGAAAGAATTACTTCAAAACCTACTCACGCTGACTGAGAAATTCTTTAGTAAACAAGCAAAAGCCAGAATTTGGAAAAATTTTCCATCTGTGACTTACTGTTTCAAGTTTAGCAAGCTCTTGAATCACTGCTTTGTCAGTATTAGAAACGAAGGACGTTAACTGAAGTCATTCTCAGTGGAGTATGGATTAATTATTCTGCGAAAATCAATGTGCTAATAATCTTAATCTTCACAATTGCCTGAAATAGTTCTGAGTCTGGGCAGCACACCTATTTTATCATTTGCAAATAATATCTACTAGTCAAATAAATTTAATGCATGTGGTATATTAAAGTGATTCTTAAGAGTGTGGTCCGGCAGCATAGATTTCTCATCTGGAACTGGTTAGGCAGATTATTGGGCTCACCCAGATTCAGTCAATCAGAAACCATTGGAACAGAATTGGAACCTAGCAATCTGTGTTTGAACAAGCCTTCTGGATAATTCTGATGCCCAATAAAACTTAAGAACTGCTGGTATAGTATATTGGTGCCCAAAACTAATTAATCCTCAGAATCACCTGCGAAGATCTTGAAACCTATTCCCAGCCCAGAGGCTGATATGCTAGGTTTGGAAATCACTGATAAATTAGAGCTTGATTCAAAAGACCTAGATTTTGTGCTTGACTCTACCTTATCAATTTTGACAACTTTATTGCTGAGCCTCAGTTTTCTCTTTTGTAAAATAGCACTCACTTGCCTGCCCATTTGATTGGATTGTTGGAGGAATTAAATGAAAATGAAAAAGTACTTTGCACAATAGATATGGAAATCCATAGCTGTAAGAATATCATCTTTGTTCTGCTTTAGTATATGTTCTTCTGTGCATCTCATCCAAGCACCTTTCCCTTGCCTAACAACCTGCCACATTACTTTTTGAGTTGCAAATTCAGTGACCATATGTTAGCACCTTTTCAATATAAATTTTTTCTTCAGTAGTTTCCCATACATTCAGATCTTGTCTCTGTGAGGTTGTAAGCCATTTGAAAAAAGGAATCATATGTAAGCATCTTATGTTTTCCTCAGTATCAGATCTTAGGCTAAATTATATACATAGTAATACCAAGTAAAATAGTTATTAATTCTTCATTAGCTCATTGTCATAACTAGTACTGTAGGAATTATTAAAGGTTTTCAAAACCTTTTTTACTTCATTAATTTAGTATTTTTATGCAAACAGACTTTCTTTATTTCCAGTAACAAGGAAAGGTGGTTGATCTGGTACCAGTCAACATCTGTACTTCACTTCAAATTATTTAAAGAAATGTTCCTTTTAGTATGCTTTCTGTCTAGTTGGTGGTTGCTGTATTTTAGAAAATGCATTGTTTTGGTGTCCTATTGGCACCTAAACTTTTCCTACAAAAGTAATGTGTCGAGTGGAAGGCCTAGTCAGCTTAGAATATGAACTTCCAGATTGAAAAAGGTGTAAGTAAATGGAAACACATCGCATGTTTGTGGATTGAAAGAACTCATATTGTTAAAGTATCATACTACTTAAAGTAATCTACCAATTTAGTGCAGTCACTGTCAAAATTTCCATGTGATTTTGCAGAAACAGAAAAACTCATTCTAAAATGCATATGGAATTTCCAGAGACCCCCATGTAGCCAAACTGTCTTTAAAAAAAGGGAAAGAACTGGAGAATTCACACTTCCTAATTTCAAAGCTTACTTCAGGAATCAAAATAGTGCGTTATTTGCATAAAAACAGACATATAGATCAATGGAGTAGGCAGCCCAGAAATAAACCCTTGCATATATGGTTAGATGATTTTTTTTTTAAAGATTTTATTTATTTATTTGACAGATCACAAGTAGGCAGAGAGGCAGGCAGAGAGAGAGGAGGAAGCAGGCTCC
This sequence comes from Mustela lutreola, assembly GCF_030435805.1. Lineage (NCBI taxonomy): Eukaryota > Metazoa > Chordata > Mammalia > Carnivora > Mustelidae > Mustela > Mustela lutreola. The sequence goes on from NC_081296.1 coordinate 55,790,353, forward strand.
CCACTGAGCAGAGAGCCCGATGCGGGGCTTGATCCCAGAACCCTGAGATCATGACCTGAGCTGAAGGCAGAGGCTTTAACCCATGAGCCACCCAGGCGCTCCTGGTTAGATAATTTTAACAAGAGTGCCAAGATCATTCGATGGGGAAAGGACAATCTTTTTCAACAAAAGGTGCTGAGAAAACTAGATATTCATGTGCAAAAGAATGAAGTTCTGGCCCCTACCTAACACCATATGTAAAAGTTAACTCCAAGATGGATCAAAGAGCTACACCTAAGACCTAAACTATGAAATTCTCAGAAGAAAACAGAACAAAAGCTTCATGACATTGGATTTGGTAGTGATTTATTTATTTGTTTGTTTGTTTATTTTTTAAAGATTTTATTTATTTATTTGACAGAGATCACAAGTAGGCAGAAAGGCAGTCAGAGAGAGAGGGGAAGCAGGCTCCCCGCCGAGCAGAGAGCCCCATGGAGGACTCGATCCCAGGACCCTGAGATCATGACCTGAGCTGAAAGCAGAGGCTTAACCCACTGAGCCACCCAGGTGCCTCTGGTAGTGATTTCTTGAATATGACACTGAAAGCACAGGCAACAAAAGAAAAAATTAACAAATTGGGCCTCATAAAAATTAAATTCTGTGCACCAAAGACCGTATCAGCAGAGTAAAAAAGGCAGCCCACAAAATGGGATAAAGTATTTGCAAATCACATGTTTGATAAGGGATTAATATCAGAATATATAGAGAGCTCCTAAAACTCAACAACAACAAAAAACCCAATTCATAAATGAGCAAAGGACTTGAAAAGACATTTCTCCAAAGAAGATACATAATTGGCCAATAAGCACTTGGAAAGATGTTCAACATCACTAATAATTAGGGAAATGCATTTCAAGACTACAATGAGATACTACCTCATACACTTTAGGATGGGTACTATTTAAAAACACAACAAACAGAAAATAAGTTGGCAAGAATGTGAAGAAACTGGAACTGTGTGCACTATTGGTGGGAATGTAATGTTATACCAACTATGGTAAACAGTATGATGGTTCATTAAAAATTTAGAAATAGGATTTCCATATGATCCAGTAATTCTGCTTCTAGATATATATCCAAAATAATTGAAAACAGCATCTTCAAAAAGATCTTTGTACACCCATGTCCATAGCAGCGTTATACATAGTAGCCAAGAAGTACAAGTAACCCAAGTGTCCATAAACTGGTGAATGGATAAGTAAAGTGTGGTGTGTGCATACCATAAAATATTATTTAGCCTTGAAAAGAAAGAAAATTCTGACATATACTATACCATGGATGAAACTTGAGGTCATTATGCTAGGTGAAATAGACCAGCCACAAAAAAAGACATATACTATATGATTCCACCTCTGTAAATTACTTACAGTAACCAAAATCATAGACACAGAAAATAGGATGGTGGTTGCCCCGGGGCTGGTGGAGAGAGATAGAAGAGTTACTGTTTAATGGGCATAGATAGAATTACAGTTTTACAAGATGAAGAGTTATAGAAATGAATGCTGGTGATGGTAGCACAATATTATGAATATATTTAATACCACTTAACTGTACACTGAAAAATGGTTAAGATGGTAAATTTTATGTTACATGTATTTTAGCTCAATAAAAAAAATTTGGAAAAAGAATGTGAGCTTCTACACTCTGGGCTAATAGAAAACGCCAGGTGGTCTCAGGTCTCCTTGCAGATACAGCACAGTACCACAAGTTTATTTTCTTCCAACTCCTGAGTTCTGTTTTTAGTTTTTATTTATATGATTAATGTATTCCTCATTAGATGGATCTCCTTCATCTTAGTGGTTAAAGTTTTTCATTTTTATTGTTTGCTTTTTCCTTTTCAGGCAATGGATATATGTTTATAAGAGAATAGCAGAGAAAGCAGAAGTATTGGTTTAATTTGCTTCAAAGCATATTTGTTTTGAGTAACTGAGCAGATAAATTTAAACTTTGATGTCAGGTAATTTTCATTCTGAAGGTAATTACAGACAGTCTGTATGCAAGACTAACTAGGGGGGAAAAAAAGTTAAAGCATTTATATAACAAATTTACTCTTTTCGTCCTTTTTTTTTTTTTTTTTTTTTTTGGTGGCAGTTGTTATTGCTAATAAAAAGATAGTCGTGGAATATAAAATTTTTTACTTAAGATTCTACTTTTTTTATACTCTCATTTCTTATATTAATTCTAGTTATTTTCCTTATATACTGCCATATTGGAGTTTTTAGGACACCAGTACATTATTCTCAAAGCCTCAAATTAACATGGACTAATGAAACTGTTATTAAGTTCCACTTTTATCTCTAGAGAAAGGTTTTGCTTGGATAAGTTATCCCAGTACATCACAATAATTATTAGCAGAAATGAGGTATTGTAATGCATTCGTAAGCTGTTGCTGGATTTATGGGGCCCTAGAGATCCTATTTGCAAGGGCTTAATTATTCAAATACATGTGGAGAGCAGGTATCTTTATTGGATGATATATATACATGTATATTCATAATGATGACTCATTTCTATTCTTTTCTAATGTTAATATCAAATAATTATACTGTTTGAAGAAAATTTATAAATTCCAGTACCTTCATTCAGAAATATCAGTAAATTTTTAGAATAACTAGGTAACTTTTCCTAAAATTGTGTTTTTAGGAAATGTTATTTCCTTCCAATCCAGGAGCATGGAACATTTTTCCATTTCTTTGTGTCTTCCTCAGTTTCTTTCATGAGTACTTTATAGTTTTCTGAGTATAGATTCTTAGCCTCTTTGGTTAGGAAATATTATTTCCTAAATAGTATTTCCTAATACTGTGTATCTATGTGGACTGTTGATTCATGGTCAAAATCAACTGTGTCTAAAATAAGACTGTTAATGGTGGGTCCAATTCACAATCTGGTAACCTGTTAGAAATTAGAATATCTTCTGGGGAAGGTTAGTATTCAGCTGCCGAAATATAATATGTAATTGGTCAAAGATACTTTATGGCACATCAGAGCACAGTGTTTGGAGTCAAACAAATGAGTTAAAATTTCAAGTGAACATCATGTACCTTAGGTTAAGTTACTTAACATTACAAAGCCTATTTGTTTCATCATCTGTAATATACAAAGAAACACAGTTTTTAACCACATTTAAGTTCTCACCTTTGTCCCTGTCTATAGGGACTGAGTTCTTGTGGGCTATTATCACCTAGTCCCTTTGTCTGTAAAACGTGAATCATGTAATACAAGCATACCTCATTTTACTGCGTTTCATTTTATTGCCCTTCATTTATATTGCAGTTTTTTTGTTTGTTTGTTTAAATGAAAGTTTGTGGTAACTCTGTGTTGAGGAAGTCTATGGGGCCACTTTCCCAATAGCATTTGCTTATTTCTTGTGTCTGGGTTACATTTTGGTAACTCTCACAATATCTTAAATTGTTTTAGTTTATTATGGTGATCTGTGATCAGTGATCTTTGATGTTATTATTGTAATTGTTTGGGGGCTCTATGTACCATGTCCATATAACGCAGCAAACTTAATTGATAAATGTGTATGTTCTGACTGCTCCATGAACTGGCCATTCCTTCTTCCTCTCCTTGGGTCTCCCTATTCCCTAAAACAACAATATCAAAATTAGGTCAATTAAAACCCTGCAGTGTCTAAGTTTTCAAGTGAAAGTAACAGTCATATGTCTCTCATTTTAAAAGCTGTAAATTAAGCTCAGTAAGGATACATGTTGAAGCAGAGATAGGCCAAAACCTAGTCCTCTTGTGCCAAACAAGTCAGCAAGCTGTGAATGCAAAGGAAAAGTTCTTAAAGAAAGTTAAAAGTGCTATTCCAGTGAACATACAAGTGATAAGAAGTAATATAGCCTTATTGTTGATATGGAGAAAGTTTTAGTGGTCTGGATTAAAGATCAAACCAGCTACAACATTTCCTTAAGCCACAGCTTAATCCAAAGCAACGCCTAACTCTCTGTAGTTCTACATAGGCTGAGAGATGATGACGCTGCAAAAGCGAAGTTTGAAGCTAGGAAAGGTTGGTTCATAATATGTAAGGAAAGAAGCTGTATCCATAACATAAAAGTGCTAGGTCACGCAGCAAGTCTTGATACAGAAGCTGCAGCAAGTTACCCAAAAGATCTAGCTAAGATAATTAATGAAAGTGGTTATACTAGATAACAGGTTTTCAGTATTGATGAAACATCCTTATATGAAGAAGATGCCATCTCAGACTTTCATAGCTAGAGAGAAGTCAATGCCTGACCTTGAAACTTCAAAGGACAGGCTGGCTGACTGCTTAGGAGATAATGCAGCTGGTGACTTAAAGCCAATAGTCATTTACCATTATGAAAATCCTAGGGGCCTTAAGAATTAGCTAAATGTACTCTGCCTGTGCTGTGTAAATGGAACAACAAAGCTTAGATCACAGCACATCTGTTTACAACATAATTTACTGAATTTTATTTTTAAGCCCACATTTGAGACCTACTGTTTGGGGGAGGGGAGGAATTCCTTTCAAAATATTACTGTTCATTGAGAATGCACCTGGTCACCCAAAAGCTCTGATGGAGATGTACAGTGAGGTTAATGTTGTTTTTATGCCTGCAAACACAACTGTTCTGTAGCCCATGGATCAAAAGGAATTTCAACGTCCTGGTCTTATTATTTTAAGAAATACATTTCAGGGTCTCCAGGATGGCTCAGTTAGTTAAGTGTTTGACTCTTGGCTTAAGTGTTGACTTTTGGCTTAGGTCATTATCTCAGAGTCCGGAGATAGAGCCCTGAGTTGGGCTCCATGCTGGGCATGGAGCCTGCTTATAATTCTCTCTGTCCCTCTCTCTGCCCCTGCCCTGCTTCTTTTTTTTTTTTTTTTTTTTTTAATTTTATTTATTTATTTGACAGATAGAGATCACAAGTAGATGGAGAGGCAGGCAAAGAGAGAGAGGAGGAAGCAGGCTCCCTTTTGAGCAGAGAGTCTGATGTGGCCCTGCCCTGCTTCTTAACACCCACAGTCGATCAGTCTCTCTCTCTCTCTCTAAAAAAAAAGTTAAATACATTTCATAAAGCTATAGCTGCCATAGGTAGTGATTCCTCTGATAGATATGGGCAAAGTAAATTGAAAACCTTCTGGAAAGAATTTAGCTTTCTAAATGGGATTAAGAGCACTCATGATTCATGGGGAAGGTCAAAACACCAACATTAACAGGAGTTTGGAAGAAGTGTTTTCCATCACTTTGAGAGAGGTTCAAGACTTAACTGAAGGAAGTAACTGCAGATGTGGCAGAAATAGCAAGAGAACTGGAATTAGAAGTGGAGCCTGTAGATGGGACTGAATTGTGACAATCTCATGATAAAACTGTAACAGATAAGGAGTTGCTTCTTATGGATAAGCAAAAAGTGGTTTCTTAAATGGAATCTACTCTGGTGAAGATTGTTGAAATGACAACAAAGGATTTAGAATATGACATAAAGTTAGTTGATAGAACAGCAGAGGGGTTTGAGAGGATTGGCTCCAGTTTTGAAAGGAGTTCTGTGGGGCAATGCTATCAAAAATATTACATGCTGCAGAGAAATCATTTGTGAAAGGGAGAGTCAATTGATGTGAACTTCACTGTTGTCTTATTTTAAGAAATTGTCACAGCCACCCCAGCCTTCAGCAGCCACCACCCTGACCAGTCAGCAGATAAAGATTATGACTCATTGAAAGCTTATATGATGGTTAGCTAATGGTTAGCATTTTTTAGCAATAAAGTGTCTTAAAATTGAGGTATGTACTTGGTTTTTTAGACATAATGCTGTTGTATAATTAACAGACTACATTGTAGTCTACTAAGCATATTAGTCTATTAACAGTGTACTCAAACTCACATGCACTGGGAAACTAAAAAATTATTTTACTTGTTGTATTGTGATATTTGGTTTATTACAGTGTTCTGGAACCTAACCTGCAGTATCTCTGACATATGCCTCTGTACTCTATATCCCCTACTCAATTTCTTCAGGGTGTTTGCCTAGAAATATAACCTTATTTGAAGCATTGTGAGCCAGTTGTAGCATAGATTACTTTAACCTTAATATTTGAAAAAAAAAAAATGGGATAGCAAAGTTAACTTCTCATCTTGTCCTTCATAATGAGAATACTATTTGTTTTACATTCCTGGAAGAGTCCTAACCACCAAAAATAGTAGGCATTTCTCTATTATGTCAGAGCTATCACAGAGTACTCAACCATTTGACTGTGTAATTTAAGTCTTGGTCTATCAAGCAGTAAACAGATGGAACATTTCTAACAGCAGTAATTAAATTGTAAATCTATTTTAACGAGTTGGCTAACATACAGCATCACAGTCCATATTCTGTTGTCTCAGTTACGTTCATTTTTATTTGGATTATGATTTCAGCATACCCAAACACGGGAAGGAAAACAAAGCTATTATTTGTTAAAATTGTATACTTGGGGTGCCTGGGCTGCTCGGTCGGTTAAGTGTCACACTCTGATTTCAGATCAGGTCGTGATCTCAGAGTCATGGGATCCAGCCCCAGCGTCACTTAGCTGGGAGTCTGCTTGCCCCTCTCCTTCTGTCCCTCACCCCAGTTTTGTCTCCTCTCAAATGAATAAATAAAATCCTTAAATAAAATTGCATACTTACAGTACTCATTCATTCAACAAATCTTTATTGAATGCCTACTATGAACCAGACACATTTCTAGGCACTGGGGATCCAGCAGTGACCAGGAGAAGCAAAATTCCAGTCCTCACGGAGCTTAGATTCTAGTGGATTGGAGACAGATAATAAGCTAAATATGTGTAATACCAAGTGTGGTAAATACTATGAAGAAGTATAAAGCTGAGTAAAGACCAGAGAGGATGTTGGGGTGAGACATACTGTTTTAGATAGGGTAGTCAGGGAAGTAAGGCCTCTGATAAATTAACACTTAAGCAGTGACCTGAAGAAGTAAGGGAGCAAACCAAGTAGATATCCAAGTAGATATCTGGGGAAACAGTGCTAGGCAGAGGGCATGGCAAGTGCAGATACCTGATTTATTAGTTGTCAGTGTGTATTCATTCCACCTTGAAGCTTTTCTTAACACCTTAAAAAATTAAGGGAGAGTTCCTTCTCTGTGTGTCATAGTATATTGTATGTGACTTTTTTATAATTCTTATCTCATCATTATTGTTTTTATGTGCATATTTCCCAATAATCTGACCTTTAGGGACAGGAATAGGTGCTGAATAGATGCTGATTGAACAAGTCAGTCAGTTTGAGTAAATATTGCACAACTACTTTTCTGTTTACTTGGTACCAAAGCATTATAAGAAATACAAATTGTCAGATGCATAAGTAAATAAGAGAAAATAATGATCAAGTAAGCCGTGGTCTGCGTTAGTCAGCGGAAAGAAATTTCTTTCAATGAAATCTTTATGAATTTATTTAAATGTTCTTAACTGTAATATCTTCATAATTTAAAAACTCAGGGTGCTATCCATGATTTAATGTTTTGAATGACTTGGTTACTTGAAATATTCAGTTAGAAAAGTGAATTTGAGAAGTAAAAGTATCTATGCCACAGGAGTTTTTTGAATTGCAAATCATTTTAGAAGAGAACAGTTTGCCTTCCCTCATTTTTAACCATTTCTGCTAAGAAATTATTCCACAGTTTCTTTATGATACTTACTGAATGTTATTTTCTGTTTTAGATCTCTAAAGATACTAAAATCAATTTTTATTGGATTATGTTTCTAATGAAGTAAATCTTTAGGGTCTACAGTACATGAGGTTTCAAGGTTTTTGAATTTCCTGATTTTTTAAAACCTTTTTTTTTTTTTTTTAACTTGAAAGGTTAATCTGGTTTATAGATGTGGCAAAAGCTTTAAAGTAAGTAGGAAGCTTATCACCACTCAGCAGAAAACCCTGGTTTGGTCTGTTACAGGTCTTGTTGTTACTGTACTAACAAAATGTCGGTACAGTCTACTTTCTGAAATTTTAAAGTTTCTGATTAGTTTTCTACAATTTGAGCAACATTATAATAAAATTATCATGTTTACCTTTAAATAAACCTACTTAGTAGTTAATAGTGCATGTCAATACTCAGTTTTCTTTTTTTTCATCCTTGTTTCTCCTATATTTTGAAAACTAAATATTTGTAGACATTTTAAACTTAAAATTTACCTTTCCTCTAATATTTTAACAAAGGTGACTTTGACCTAATTTTCTTAAAATAGAAAATGATTTTTAAAACCCAGTAAATATGGGAAATGTGTGTGTTGTTTTACTAAAGTGAGATCATTCTAGTGTGTTTGTGCCTCTTTTTTTCAATTTCAAGTCCACAGTCACATTTCCCAGTGGAGGACCACGTCTCACATCTAGTTGTCCTATGCCCTAATAAGTCTCTTTGGGGAAAAAAATCTGACCTAGTCCCCTTCTTCTTTTCATACCACTGACTTATTGAGGGGACAGGACCAGCTCTCCTGCAGGATGTCTTGCCTTTTAGATGTGTCTAGTTGATGGGTACTAGGTGACTCAGTTAAGTGGTCATCTCTTAGTTTTGGCTCAGGTCATGATCTCAAGGTCCTGGGATGGAGCTCCGCATCCAGCTCTGTGCTCAGGATTCTCTCTCCCTTTCCTTCTGTCCCTCCTCCAACTCACATGCACACTTGTTCACTCCTTCTCTTTCCCAAATAAATAAATAAATCTTGAAAAGAAAAAGATGTGTCTGGATGCGTCTGCATTTAACTTGTTCCTCTATCTCTTGTATTTCCTATTAATTAAAAGTCAAATTGTAAGGCCTCAGGGATCCATATTAAACATTTTTCATTGGGATATATGATAGGTTATTTACTTTTTATTTTAACTCATTAAAAAACACAGTATCTGGATGAGTCACCATTAATGAGACTGAATTTGAGCACTGAATTAGGGTAATGAATCTGATCCCTTCATTGTAGAGTTTCAGCTTTTTAATCTTGCTAGTAGAAAATAATGTATTTGGTGTTACTTTGCACAGTATGAATCTCTAGGTCCCTATCAAACATATACCTGAATATAATACTTGTCTAAATTAGTAAATTTCATGAGGAAATCACATAATGCTAATTTTCTAATATTTTTACCATTTTTCTTTTACATCATTAGCCACCCTTCTTCTGTAAAAGGAATTATTTATCATATGAAGCTATTGGTTTGTTCTCTTAAATTAAAAGGCCAGATAGATAAATAAATAATTTCACTTAGTTACCAATTTTAAGCATCTCAGTCAGAAGATGATAAAAGGTTGGTTTTTGTTTTGTTTGATTTTTCTGGTTCTCTTTTTTTGAGTATCATTGTAGACTCATGGATTTTTATTATTTTAATGTATTTCAGTCAACATCAGTCATAATTCTTACAACTTTGACTGAGGGGGAAAAGGATCTGTCAGGCTGATTTTTGTATCTTTTTGCTGTGATACCTATGTTTTTAATTATGGAAATACTCAAACAAAGTATAGAGAATAATGTAGTGAACCTTCAACATATCTTTGAGCTTCAGTAATTACCAGTGTTTCCAATCTCATTTTCTATATATCCTGCTGCTTTTTTGATCCCCTGGATTATGATCTCACTGATGTTTGAAAGTTTTCTTTATTTTCTGGCATAACAAGGCCCTAGACTTTAGAGAAATCATCCATTTCTCTAAGAAGCCATCATTTCTTTTTGTAAGCTTTTCATTTTCATTTTTGAAATGAAAGCTTTTCATTTCATTTCTCTTTACTTTGCCATCATGTGTCTCATTATAATGGTAGTATAGTTCCGTAAGCAGGTTTGTTCTCATTTGAGTCATGGAGGAAGGGCATCTCTCAAAATGGGACAAAAGTCTTTATATTTCTATTTCAATTGATCTAAATGTTAGGTATAGCTAACAAATGATTCAAATGTTAACACATTTAAGTGTTTTTAAGGAATGCTTAAAGAAGGATTGCTTTTTTTAAAATAAATACCGTTTAGTGTTACTGGTTTGTCTGTACTGCAATGTAAGGAAATCCTTTATAAATGTATGACTTCTGAAGGATTCCTTGTACCACGCTTTGGTTTTCTAGCATTCAAAACATTTTCTCATAGTCATAATGCAGATGATGAAAGTGTTACTGGATTCTGGCTCTTAAATCTGTGTAAGATTTCCCAGATGGATCAAACCCTGTCTTTGCCTTTTCCCCTCCTGATGCCCTATTGAAATAAAATGTATAGAAACAAGAAACAAATAAACCAGTAAAGTAAGGAGGAAGACTATGAAAGAGTGATAACTGAACAGATTTCTGGATCTCTATTCAAGTACTAGAAGATACAACTCTACCCTCTCATTTCCCTATACCATTCTCATCCCTGCACTTGGACTATTGATAACAGGCATGAACCCCAAGCAAAACATCAAGCAGAGTTCTTGGCAAAGAAGCTAGGCAAAGAGAAGCTAGGCAAAGCTAAGGCTTCTAGAGTACAAGTCATGTCTCCAGAACAAAAGAAAAACTCCATCATTTTGGCATTTAGAGGGCCTGCTGGCTCCCTACCCATGCACCCTAAAGGAATACTGCCAGTCAGCCTATACCTACCCCACACAGAGTCCTCAGGAGACAGTCTAGCCAAAAATCAGACCATCTGCACAATGGTAGAGGAATCTGTGTTGGCTAATGGGTCATTCAGATGTAAATACAAATGAGCAACCAAGATCACCAGGGATGTGAGGAAAAATGATGGCATGAAAGAGAGACTAAGATAATCAGAAAAATCGCTACTGGAGAAAATAGAGCTAATCAGAGAGAACTTAACAAGAAGTGAACTCTAAGGGCTGCAGGAAGATACTATACTCATTAAACAAGAATAAGAGAACACAAGTTTTCAGATCAATAGGGCACAGCAAGTGCTGAAATAGTGAATCAAATATAATGTACTTCTTTCTGGGAAGCTAAATTCCAAGGACAAAGATCCAGAGGAAAACCATGTACAAAGTGACAAGTATCAGTCTGAAATCAAGTCATCAGTAATTCTCTTAATGCTTTAAGACAATAAAACATTACCTACAACTTTTTAAAAGAAAATAATGTATAACCGGGGATTCTGTATCTTGCCAAACTGTTAATCAAAGGTAAGAGCAAACTGAAGGTTTTTTTAGACATACAAGAACTCAAAGGTATCTTCTCTTGGAATTAAAAGAAATGAGTGAGGGATGCCTGGCTGGGTCAGTCTGTAGAGCCTGCAACTCTTGATCTTGGAGGTCATGAGTTCAACCCCACATTGGGCGTAAGCTTACGATAGATAGAGAATTACACTTTTACCATCAGCTTTCTTTAAAAAATAGAAAATTATTGTGTAATATTTGACTCAACATTTTCATTTGGGGGTTTGATTTTTTTTTTTTTTTTTTTTTTTAATCTCACTGCTGACAAAACAGTTTATTGAGGGGAAAAAGAAGATGAAGAATTAGAGACAGTAAAGTAAGTAGTTGTGGATTTATACCAGAAAATAAATTATAGAGCTACTACAGCAAACAATAAGGAGATTGATTCTGTAATTCTCCATAGTTCCCAATGACCCCCAGCAACAGGCAATTGAGGACTATTTTTTAATTGCAGTCACAGCTGGCTGATACACCATATGGCCAGCAGGGGCAACAGCATCAGATTCTTCTCCCATAATGACTGGAGTGACATGGTCTGGCTTATATTTAAAAGCATCATTCTAATGGTTATCGTTGAGCATAGACTTGGGGGTAGAATAGTAGAGCAAGGGTAGAAATAATGAGACCAGTTTGGATATCACTGCAGTATTCCAAGTAAAAGATGACAGTGGCTCGGATGTGGTGGTCATTGTGGAGTTGGGGGAAAGAGGTCAGATTCTAGGTTTTATTTGAAGGTAGAGCCAATAGCATTTCCTGACTGATTGGATATGAGGTGATCAAAAAAGGAGTAGAGGCGTCTGGTCTGAACAGTAGGAAAAGAGAAACGGGATGGGGGGAAAGAGTTGTTTTAGATGTTACAGAAGTCCATTTGACCTGCAAGTAAAGATGTCAATTTCTTGTATTGGCACTTAAATACATGTGTCTGTAGTTCTGAAGACAGGTCTGGCTTAGAGATGGAATTTTAGAAGTAGTCAGCATATAAAGTATATTTAAAGCCATGAGAGTGTGTGAGATCACAGGAGTGAATAGAGATTAAAAAAAAAAAGTTTGAGGGACCGAGGCTCTAAAGCACACTAACACTTAAGGTTCAGGGAGATGAGAAAGAATGATCAGAGATGACTGAGGAGGAGCAGCCAGTGGCGTATAAGGAGAACCACAAGAAGATGGTGCCCTAGAAGCCATGAGAAGAAAGTGTTTCTGGTAGGAAAGAGTCATTGACTACTCATGCTGCTGAAGAGATCAAGTAGGATGAGCACTAAAAATCTACTGTTGGATTTGGCAACATGGATGTCAGTGTTTACCTTAATATCATTATGTTTTTTCAAACAGCCAGCTTGTTGGGACAAAAATAATGCATTAAGTTGTTCAGACCCAACTACTTAATAAATGAAACTATTAGATATTTATTTTGGCCCAGAGACTTTGAAACAATTACTAAGATACAAAGAGAGTCACAAACAGAAAGCCTATACCTGCTTTAAAGGGTCATGCTATGTATTTTAAGAGGGGAAAGCTCCTCTTACCTTTTTGTTGTCTCTGCTAAAAAGTTTGAGTTAGTAATTTTAAATCTGATCAGATTCTACAGTGAATAAAATTGCCTTATTGTGGCTCAATGTAAAAAAATAAAATCTTATCCTATGAAATGTCTGCAGTACATCTTTGCATGAATTTTTCTTCTTGCCTCCATAGGTATGGTCTGAATATGCGTTGCTTGGCAGCTCGGGTCAACTATAAGACTTTGATTATCATCTGTACACTCTTCACTTTGGTCACAGTACTTTTGTGGAATAAATGTTCCAGCGATAAAGCAACCCAGTTTCCACGGCACTTGAGTAGTGGCTTCAGAGTGGATGGATTAGAAAAAAGAGCAGCAGCATCTGAGAGTAACAACTATGTGAACCACATGGCCAAACAGTCTGAGGAAGCATTCCCTCAGGAACAGCAGAAAGCACCCCCCGTTGTTGGAAGCTTCAACAGCAATGGGGGAAGCAAGGTGTTAGGGCTCAAATACGAAGAAATTGACTGTCTCATAAATGATGAACATACAATTAAAGGAAGGCGAGAGGGAAATGAAGTCTTTCTTCCATTCACTTGGGTAGAGAAATATTTTGACGTATATGGAAAGGTGGTTCAGTATGATGGCTATGATCGGTTTGAATTCTCTCATAGCTATTCCAAAGTCTATGCACAGAGAGCCCCATATCACCCTGATGGTGTGTTTATGTCCTTTGAAGGCTACAATGTGGAAGTCCGGGACAGAGTCAAGTGCATAAGTGGGGTTGAAGGTTGGTATCTGTCTGCTCCACTGCATTTTTCCATCCTGATTGTGCTGAGGAATAAAAAGTTGTAGGTGTATTGAGTGATCTTTTTTCCCCAGTGATTCATGGTACAGTATTTATTGTTATGTAAAGCATTTTGAATAGCAGAGTAGGTTTCTGGCCTACTATTCTTATTCATTGATCAGTCTAGCAATTGTTATGCTGGTTGCCCATTGTTAAAATTTTCATCCATCTTTAATGAGATATTGTATAAACCTTCCTTTCATTAAATAAAAACAATGCTATTTGAATCTTGGGGGGGGGGGGAGTCTCCTCTTGGAAAAAAAATACAAGTCAGGAGCTTATCTAGCCTAGGTTTCTTAGCCCTTATGGTTCCTAAATCCTTAAATTGTTTTGAAACTACATCACACATATGGTTTTGTAGGTTCTTAGCTTCTGCTGTGCCCATCTGATGCTTCTTAATTTATTTTAGAACTACAGAGAGGAGCTTATCTCTCAACACATAGGCCATGATGCAACAATACAATATTCTGTGCAATGTCATATGATTGTATTTCCCATGTAGAAAATTACTAAAACACTAATACCAAACATTTAAAAGTTTTGCTTAGGACCTTAGAAGAGATAATCCATTAATGAGTTATGTCAAAAATCTGTGGTTCGATGTGCAATTTTAATTCATTAAAAAAAAAAAACGCCTGGTTCTCAAAAAATTATATTTTGACATGAAGGAGATGAAAAAGAATTGCAAGCTATGTTTATAATTTAAGTTGCCTAGTTGTAACTGGCTCTGTAAACAGATACTTTAGCTGTCAGATGGTATAGGCATTAGACCACATCTTGACTTTGGAGAGAGAGATGGGTATGTAATTATCTTGAATATTAATACAGACATTTAAAAAATTTCATATTTAGGATGACCCTGTGGTAACATTACCTACATGTATTTAAATTGTACAAAATTTGTATGAAACAGGACAACTGTAGCTATGAGCAAAAGTTACACATGTAAAAAGTCAATCCTTAAAAGATAATCTGCAACATTGCATTGCTATCAACAAATACTGAATGAGAGTGAATAAACCTTCATTTTGTTTTTCATATCTGATTAATTAAGTTCTAGTTTTTAATAATTATGAAAACAGTATAAAATAGAAGCTTTAAAGTTGTAGATAAGCCTATAACATGCCCCAGAGGTAAAACAGTAAAGAATGGTTCTCAGAATATGCTTATAAAAGTGTCCAGACATGGTTATTTATTTTGTTTCTCTATTTTTTAGGTGTACCTTTATCTACACAGTGGGGACCTCAAGGCTATTTCTACCCAATCCAGATTGCACAGTATGGGTTAAGTCATTACAGCAAAAATCTAACTGAGAAACCCCCTCACATAGAAGTATATGAAACAGCAGAAGACAGGGACAAAAACAGCAAGCCTAATGACTGGACTGTGCCAAAGGGGTGCTTTATGGCTAGTGTGGCTGATAAGTCTAGATTCACCAATGTTAAACAATTCATTGCTCCAGGTAAGTGATACATTATTATGTGTGCCTGCTAATTTTGTGATGATTTATGGCACCTGATACTCCCTTAAAATTGTCTTTATGGTTTTAGGAAGCACATTAGCAGACCCTTTATATCTATATAAAGAAACAAATGGTGTCACCCAAGTGAAATCTCTAGAAAGGGACACCTGGGTGGCTCAGTCGTTAAGTGCCTGCCTCCGGCTCAGATCTGAGTGTCCTGGAATCAAGCCCCATATTGGGCTCCGTGCCCAGCAGGGAGCCTGCTTCTCCCTCTTCAGCTCCCCAGTGCTTGTGTTCTCTCTCTCACTATCTCTGTCATAAATAAAATTTTTAAAAAAATAAAATAAAAAAGAAATCCCTAGAAAAAGAACAGCTAAAAATTCAAGGTTATAAAAAAAAAATTTACTATGTATCTTTTTCCAAGGAGCTGTGTCCCACAGGAATGATGCTCCTTAGTTCATTTTAGCATTTCAGTACAATATTTAATTTTACTTTTAAACTATTTTGCATAAAGGTAGAAATTTTTCTTTATAGAACAGTCCTTTTCCTTTGCCTGTTTTTTTTTTTTTTACCAGCAGCTTTTTATTTTTTCGAGATATTATAGCATTAACAACCAGGCCTGCTTCTCATATTGAGTTTTGTTAATGTAGTAGATTGTCTCAAACTTCATATAAAACCATTTCATTAATAAAATCATTTATAAAATCAAATTAACTTTATGTAACATTTCCCCTTTTAGTAAGACGGTATCATTAATTGGGATGTAATGTATTTTTCTCTGCTAATCAATTTCCATGAGAATTAATGAGTCCATTACTTAAAAAGACAATGAAATAATTGTAGTTAGCACCTCAGGCTTAATTCTCTATTGGGAAATGTTGTTAAGAACAGAACTCCTCCTCCCCGCCACCCTCCCCTCCAATAACCTTGCAGTCGGTAAATACAATGAGACAATACTCTTCTGTATTCTCCCCTTGTCCTTTATTGATGACTGTGTAATTCACAGACCTTGAAAGCCACAGTACAAATCTACTCATTCTAGATGGCCTTAAGTAATGGATTTATGAGTGCTTAATGCAGTGCAAATAATGGGTGACCTTTAGTTTTTATTCCGTGGCTAGAACTTCTTTTCTCCTGTGGTATTCTGTGATATTCCAGTACATAGAGCATCTCTGCTTGACTGGTGAGAAAGTACGTGGAGATGTTTAAGAATATGTAGAACAGGGGGCACCTGGGTGGCTCAGTGGGTTAAAGCCTCTGCCTTCGGCTCAGGTCATGATCCCAGGGTCCTGGGATCGAGCCCCGCATCAGGCTCTCTGCTCAGCGGGGAGCCTGCTTCCTCCTCTCTGTCTGCCTCTCTGCATACTTGTGATCTGTGTCTGTCAAATAAATAAATTAAATATTTAAAAAATATATGTAGAACAGGATTAGACTTTGCAAAAGGACATTTGTTTGTTCCCAAGGAGCTTGTTTTTGCACTAATTAATAATGTCTAGATTAGGGTGGAAAACAGCAGTCCTCATCTTGATCTCCTCAAATGCTGGGAAGTTTTCTAGAACAGTTCTTTGAACTCTATCCTATTTAAAGCAATAGATTACACTGTGCACTTCTGGATGCCCTGGGGAATACAAATGATAAGTCTCATACTACATGAGGGACCCTCATTTTACCTCTTCATTCTGCAGCCCATGGCTGGAGATAAAACTACTTCTTAAAGTGGTTTTAAGTATATGGAAGAGAAAACTCTGTAACAGTCGCTCTGCTAGTGGAACACAATCTCCTCACAGTTGGAACTCCGTGTTGGTGGGAGTGTGCTAAGTGGGAATGGGGTGCCAGTTTTGATATCTTGGGCATGCCTGGAGGTGTATTTGATCCAATGTTTGAGGGCAAGTGAGCTGAAATTACATGGGAATAGCTCAGAGCAGGAGAAGGGAATCAAAAAGGTGAGACTTGTATTGAAGCACAAGTATGGGAGATGAAGCTTTTCAGAGGCTATAGACTTCATGGGAAATAAATTCAAAGAATCACTGTTGAGAAGAAATTGGAACTGTATATAAAAGCACAGGCCTCCATGAGGTGAGTCTCTGGAGGACCAGGGGCCAAATGCTGTTAGCCTTTTTATTTTCTTTTTGGGCTTTGAATTATTTTCCCTGAAAGGAAATAAAGTTGTCTAGAAGAAAGAACCAGAACATGGGTCTGCATCATATTTTTATTCTTTTGTTTGTTGAATAATGTTTTGTTCCTCTGCCTAATTTTAAAATTGAATGAACTGAAACTTTATACCTATCGTACTCTGTTAAATTAGTTCTCCCTTTAGGGAAACACTCTCTCCACCTCATTTCCGTGACCTCACTCCCTCCCCTGAATCTGTGTGGCCATTCTTTCTCAGACTTCTTGTGATCTTCTCTTCTTTTGCCTGGTCCTTATCTCTTGGTATTCCTCAAGGTCCTAAGTAGGGAGGACTTCTCACTCCTGTTGATTAAAACAAATGAATGATAATGGTTTGTGTTACAGGTGAAAACATTGATTTAAAGACTGTCCTTAGGGGCGCCTGGGTGGCTCAGTGGGTTAAGCCACTGCCTTCGGCTCGGGTCATGATCTCAGAGTCCTGGGATCGAGTCCCGCATCGGGCTCTCTGCTCAGCAGAGAGCCTGCTTCCCTCTCTCTCTCTCAGCCTGCCTCTCCATCTACTTGTGATTTCTCTCTGTCAAATAAATAAATAAAATCTTAAAAAAAAAAAAATAAATAAAGATTGTCCTTAAATGTTTATCATTCTTTGTTGCCTAAAGGGAAATATATACTACCACATATGCCAAGAATAAACACTAATAGTGACTCCCAGGTTTAACTGCTCAGAGAGAAGAGGAGTCGTGGATTTCAAAAAATGGAAAACCCAAAACTTTCTGCTAATAGATTTAAAGTAGGGGTCTCCAGATACCATAATACCTTCAGTAGAGCTCAGACTTTGCCTGCTACATTTCCAGGGTGGTTGCTGCAACCACACTCACATCCCAATTGCTACCATTTGGATCCCTCTGGGCGATGCCGACTACTTTAACTACTCTGTATATCTAGAAAATGGAAATTAAAAGACTTACAGGATTATTATGAAGACTGCAATTGTCTGTTGGTTGATTCATGTCGGGGATTGGGGCTTAGTCTCTTCTCCTGTGTGGTTCAGTAACCCCCTCTGGTGGTGGTGGGGTTTTAGGAAAATAGTCATTTTTTTGAAAGGTTACATCCCGTGACATAATTTGTTACTGAGTTCTTTGAACTAATCTGTTATAGTATAACATAAGATAATTGAGACCGTACCATTTCGTTAGATTTGTATTCATAAAGTGAATTAGAATGGATTCTGGGAGGAAAATAGGTAATTCTTTAGCTTCCTCCCATTTGGACTTATAAAGTTGGATCACTGTTATCCAGTTTTGTGAGAATGGATGTCATGGTTAGTATTACTGCCTTATCAATGAGACATTGCCCTAGCAATGAAAAAATAAGGAGCACTCAAGATAGCCTTCTCTACGGAATATAATTGAAACATTAGTGATTCATCAGGCCATTCAGAATCCTGGAGTGTGTTAGGAATGTTGTATTGAGTGTCAGATTCCACTTTACAATAGATGTAGGAAAATGCTAGTTAAGAGAGAGATTGCATGTTGACATTTTTCCAGATAAAATGGATTTTTATTATGTAATCTTATGTATGTAGGTATGTTTAATATACATATGTATTATGTATGTATGATGTTTATTATGTATGCTATGTATTACATACATGCTATGTATGTATCAGTATGCTTCTGATACCACTTTTTAAAGTCACTCAAGGGGCGCCTGGGTGGCTCAGTCATTAAGTGTCTGCCTTCGGCTCAGGTCATGATCCCAGGGTTCTGGGATGGAGCCCCACATCAGGCTCCCTGCTCAGTGGGAAGCCTGCTTCTCCCTCTTCACTCCCTCTGCTTATGTTCCTTCTCTTGCCATCTCTGTCAAATAGTCTTTAAAAAATAAAAATTTCATTTGACATGTAAGTCTGTCAAGATGTTCTCATTCCTTATACAGCTTCCATGATTATCTGTCCCATCAGATGAAATCATTAAGGGCACTGGATCAATTATATCCCACAATGGTAGAGTCCAGTGTTGAGGGAGTTGAACGTGCTCAACGTGCTAAGACTCACCAAATTAATTACATTGTATACACTATCATCAGTCTACTTATGCTCCTGGTGACACACTAAGGATCTCCTTGAGGACTTCTCAAAGTGGATCTGATTCTTTGGCTCTGTTTAAGAGAAATAACTCTTCCACCAATTATGCTCATGAGAATGCTGTATCCAGTATCATTTCTTTTTCATAGTCTTTGAACTTAGGTCCAGGAATCCTGGTTTCTCGTCCCTACTCTACCACTAATTAACATTTGGTTTTGGGCAAACCTTTTAACCTTGCAAAGCTTCCATATCTTCATCTCTAAAATGGAAGTAGTAATTCCTGTTCTGCCAGCATCAGATTATTGTAAGGAGCATATGAATGTGTTTGGATAATGTAGTTTCCTAGAAATGAAGGAATTCATATTTACCTTTAAGGTTATATATAAAATATGCACTACCTATTATTTGTTGTTGTTGTTGTTGTGGCTGCTATTACATTGCAATATGCTCTGTTTCTTCTCTTGGTAGATCTAGACCAGCAATATTCAGAAAGTCAACTTTCTGGGAATCCACCCTCATTGTACTATAGATATGCAAGAGAAACTTCCTATTTGATAATTTGCCAGACAAAACAGCTATTATATTTTATTAGCCTCTAAAGGCCAATGGCTTCAGACTAATAATCATAATCACTATCAATTTTCACTTTGTTCTAAGCCCCTATTGTTTTTTTATTTTTTATTTTTTATTTATTTTTTTTTTAAAGATTTTATTTATTTATTTGACAGACAGAGATCACAAGTAGGCAGAGAGAGAGGAGGAAGCAGGCTCCCTGCTGAGCAGAGAGCCCGAAGTGGGGCTCTATCCCAGGACTCTGAGATCATGTCCTGAGCCAAAAGCAGAGGCTTTAACCCACTGAGCCACCCAGGCGCCCCTCCTATCTTTTTTTTAATCCTCCCAATTACCTTGCAAAGTAATATTATCTCTATTGAACATGTGAAGAAACCGAAGTTCAAAGAGCTATTTCATCTTGAATATCTCAAAGCTAGGAAGTAGAAGAGAAATAATTCAAACAGGCTTGTAGGGTTTGGGCTTTTTTTTTTTTTTTTACTCAGAAGCCTTTGCTTCTCCCTCATCCTCCCCTAGTATCCCTCACTTTTGTTGATTACCTGAGCCCATTACTTAATTTTCAGAAATTTTATTCATGATTCCAGCAATTATCTGAAAACAAACCTATCATTTTCAGCATCAGCTAGTAATTAAGAGTGTATATTGTATATTGTGGAGGGGTACCTGGCTGATTCAGCCAGGAGAGGATGCAACTCTTGATCTTGGGGTCAGAAGTTTGAGCCCCATATTAGGTATAGAGATTACCAAAAAATAAATAAATACATAAACTTAAAAAAAAAAAAAAAAGTAAAGAAGAGTGTGTATTGTGGAGCCAGGCTAGGCAACCTAGGTTCAACATTTTGTATCTTGGGCAAGTTTCTTAACTTCCCTTTGTCTCAGTTTGTCAGCCATTAAGTACGAGTAATAATAGCACTACTCTTGTAACTGTTATGAGGGTTAAATGAGTTAATTTGAGGATTAGATGAGTTAATATGAGTTAATATAATAAAATCAGAACATAATAAATACTAATTAAATTTTAATTAAATAAAATTTAATTCATTGTAAGCCGTTCTAGCTTCTCACAATATGTGCTGAGCCAATTTTGATTATTTTTTCTTTTTATAAAATGGATATAATAAAGCAGTCATTGATTATTGATCAGCCAACATTTGATCTAGCATTTTGATCAACAATACCTTATCCATTTCCTCTTAACTCTCTAATATAAATCAGATGGGCCTGATACTCAAAAGCCGTCATGGACTCATCAGTTCTATCATTTGTTTATGGTTACTTTAGTAAAATAATTGATAATGATGATCGGACACAAAATACTGAAGTGTTAATTTTATATGGTTAGTGGTTATCAAAGATGAACTGCAGTTAACTTTTTTTTATTTTTTTAAGATTTTCTTTATTTATTTGACAGATCACAAGTAGGCAGAGAGGCAGGCAGAGAGAGAGAGGGGGAAGCATGCTCCCTACTGAGTAGAGAGCCCAATGCAGGGCTCAATCCCAGGACCCTGAGATCATGACATGAGCAGAGGCTTAACCCACTGAGCCACCCAGGCGCCTCTGCAGTTAACTTTTTTTTTTTTTTAAATAAACATATAATATATTTTTATCCCCAGGGGTACAGGTCTGTGAATTGCCAGGTTTACACACTTCACAGCACTCACCATAGCACATACCCTCCCCAATGTCCATAACCCCACCCCCCTTCTCCCAACCCCCCTCCCCCCAGCAACCCTCAGTTTGTTTCGTGAGATTAAGAGTCACTTATGGTTTGTCTCCCTCCCGATCCCATCTTGTTTCATTTATTCTTCTCCTACCCCCTTAACCCCCCATGTTGCATCACCACTTCCTCATATCAGGGAGATCATATGATAGTTGTCTTTCTCTGATTGACTTATTTCGCTAAGCATGATACCCTCTAGTTCCATCCACGTCATCACAAATGGTAAGATTTCATTTCTTTTGATGGCTGCATAGTATTCCATTGTGTATATATACACCACATCTTTATCCATTCATCTGTTGATGGACATCTAGGTTCTTTCCATAGTTTGGCTATTGTGGACATTGCTGCTATAAACATTTGGGTGCACGTGCCCCTTCAGATCACTACGTTTGTATCTTTAGGGTAAATACCCAGTAGTGCAATTGCTGGGTCATAGGGTAGTTCTATTTTCAACATTTTGAGGAACCTCCATGCTGTTTTCCAGAGTGGTTGCACCAGCTTGCATTCCCACCAACAGTGTAGGAGGGTTCCCCTTTCTCCGCATCCTCACCAGCATCTGTCATTTCCTGACTTGTTAATTTTAGCCATTCTGACTGGTGTGAGGTGATATCTCATTGTGGTTTTGATTTGTATTTCCCTGATGCCGAGTGATATGGAGCACTTTTTCACGTGTCTGTTGGCCATCTGGATGTCTTCTTTGCAGATGTCTGTTCATGTCTTCTGCCCATTTCTTGATTGGATTATTTGTTCTATGGGTGTTGAGTTTGCTAAGTTCTTTATAGATTTTGGACACTAGCCCTTATCTGATATGTCACATTTGCAAATATCATCTCCCATTCTGTCAGTTGTCTTTTGGTTTTGTTAACTGTTTCCTTTGCTGTGCAAAAGCTTTTCATCTTGATAAAATCCCAATAGTTCATTTTTGTCCTTGTTTCCCTTGTCTTTGGTGATGTTCCTAGGAAGATGTTGCTTCTGCAGTTAACTTTTAATACAAAGAACTTTTCTTCTAACTAGTCTTTGTTGGTGTATTTTCCCCCTACAGAAACCAGCGAAGGTATATCCTTGCAACTGGGGAACACGAAAGATTTTATTATTTCATTTGACCTCAAGTTCTTGACGAACGGAAGTATATCTGTGGTTCTAGAGACGACAGAAAAGAATCAGCTCTTCACTGTACATTATGTCTCAAATACCCAACTAATTGCTTTTAAAGAAAGAGACATATACTATGGCATTGGGCCCAGAACTTCATGGAGCACAGTTACAAGGGACCTGGTCACTGACCTCAGGAAAGGAGTGGGTCTTTCCAACACAAAAGCTGTCAAGCCAACCAAAATAATGCCCAAAAAGGTGGTTAAGTTGATTGCAAAAGGGAAGGGATTCCTCGACAACATTACCATCTCCACCACAGCCCACATGGCCGCATTCTTCGCTGCCAGTGATTGGCTGGTAAGGAACCAGGATGAGAAAGGTGGCTGGCCAATTATGGTGACCCGTAAGTTAGGAGAGGGGTTCAAGTCTTTAGAGCCAGGGTGGTACTCTGCCATGGCCCAAGGGCAAGCCATTTCTACATTAGTCAGGGCCTATCTGTTGACAAAAGACCATTCATTCCTCAGTTCAGCTTTAAGGGCAACAGCCCCTTACAAGTTTCTGTCAGAGCAGCATGGAGTTAAGGCTGTGTTTATGAATAAACACGACTGGTATGAAGAGTATCCAACCACACCTAGCTCTTTTGTTTTAAATGGCTTTATGTATTCCTTAATTGGGCTGTATGACTTAAAAGAAACTGCAGGGGAAAAGCTCGGGAAAGAAGCGAGGTCCTTGTACGAGCGAGGCATGGAATCTCTTAAAGCCATGCTCCCCTTGTATGACACTGGCTCAGGGACCATCTATGACCTCCGCCACTTCATGCTTGGCATTGCCCCCAACCTGGCCCGCTGGGACTACCACACCACCCACATCAATCAGCTGCAGCTACTCAGCACCATCGATGAGTCCCCAATCTTCAAAGAATTTGTCAAAAGGTGGAAAAGCTACCTTAAAGGCAGCAGGGCAAAGCACAACTAGAGCTCAGAACCAAAATCATCCTTCAGCCTTTGCCGCACACAAAAACCATGGGCTCTATCTCAGCAGAGCTTAGGCACATTTTAAAAGATTGTATACTAGGTTTTTGTGGATTACATCAAAGTGATAACTGAAACCAGTCTTCTGAGATAATTGCATTGGGTTGGGTGTTTCAAAACATAGGTGGCACTTGGAGCAGAAAAGTGTTTAGTCGATGGTTGAACAGAGATGTTTAACTTTGCCTTGCCTATCACCTTCTACAGTTCCACAGACAGTCCAGTCCCTCTGGGTCTGGGGAAGACACTGGTAAGTAGTTGTTACTGGCCAACTGTCAGGCACTTACCTGAAAACTTAGTATGGGTCTCTTTTAAAATGTGATGATGTATGTTTATGTTGGAAACAAACTTTTAAAAAATAATGTGCTGTAATACAGTAAATGTGTACTCGCAGCCTGAATAGTGGACTGTGTGCAACTTTTTAAAATGATGTTTCTTTTCTACAGATTAATTTCTTGGAGAATTTCGTGTTGCGTTTCTTGAATTTGTTATATATGGAGAGTATTTTGAATGTATGGTTTTCTTGAAATGTGTAAATTAAAAACACAAGCAGTGTTCAGGCTTCACAGTTATATAATGTAAGCACAACTAAAACAGAACTTGTTGACTGCACAAGAAATCACAAAGATGTTATGTTTTATGAAACTTGATCTACAATCAGTAAAGATTTGATAATCAGTATATCCCTCTCCATCCCCACTGTGATGGTTTCTTTTTGTCACTGTCTAGAATTCTATATTTCATTTCAGACTATACTTGAGAGTTTTGTCTATTTGGGGGGAACATTTTTGGGGACATTGTGGAAATTTTATTGGAGAAAGGAGCTAATCCTTTCCCACTGCCCTTTCAGGATTTTCCCCCCCTCTTTGAAGAAAAATACTGTGTTAGATATTACATACAGGAATCATAGCAGGGTTTTTTTTCCTACTTTTAGATCATTCTTGGACATCAACTTTCCAGACCATTGACTCTGCACATGAATGTTTTCCTTTGCAATTTTAACTTTAAATTCTTTCAGCTCTTGGGTAGAAGTGATTGATGCTACCACATTTGCTGTATTTGTGTAATCAGATCTTTATTTGGGTTTTCTGTCCCACTATACCTTACCTCACGTAAATAGGTTTCACAGCCCTCGTACCCTGGGCAGTGTCTGCTATAGGGCTTTTCAGGCATTATCAAAATCAAGCGAGGTTGATTGTGTTGTTTTTGTCTGAATGTATGACAGTACACTAAGTCAATACTGTAACTTAATACAGATTGAAATTTGAGACCCCACACTTTCAGGAGACTGAGTCTGACAAACACATCAGTTTGTTTGTGACCTGTATTAAATGCATGTCAACAGCCACGTGGGCACTTGCCTACATACTGCATCTTAAATTGAACTCAGCCTACCAACACTACTTATAAACCAGAAAATATATACATATCTATGAATAGAATAAACATGAAAAATATATATATATTAGTGGCAAAGGGAGCAGGAACAAAGAAGACAATACAGATGTACACTGAAGACAGTAGTAAAGTGGCCACGGAAGCTTAAACTCCCAAGTTACATGACCACAATTCTCTTCTGCCCACAACACAACAGTTGTGGGTTATTAAGTTTCTCCCTGGCTTTTGACCTTTGTCATTCTTAGACATGATTAGATGTCTCCACAAGAATATCTGGACTCCTTTATTTCAGTGCCCCAACATAAAATTTTCTCTGAGCAGGAAACCCTTTGCCTTTCATTTTACTTGTTATTACTAAGAGCAGTCCAGACTTCTGCCTTGTGTTTGGATACTAGTCCTTCAGACTAAAGGAATCCATGAAAACAGCATGGTTCTGCTTCCGTGACAAATATCCAGTGCCTTAACAATGTGGCTGTCCTTTTCCACTGAAAAAGGAAAGACATTTTGATCTAGAAATGGCATTGCTGTTTCACTGATGTTGGTTTCACACTGCCTTCCACGTTGCAACAGCAACTTGATTTTTCTTATGATCCCAGAATTTTCTAAGAGAATGAGTTGAACCTGAGGCAGCCCTGCCAGTGTACACCAGTGGTTCTCAAGCTTTCAGGTGCCTCCTAATCACCTGGAAGCTTACTGAGCTACAGATGCCCGATAGTCACTAAGTCTGCCTGTGAAGCATGAGAGTTCTGCGTTTTTAACAAGCATTCAGATAATTCTGGTGCAGGTGATCTGTGGGGCAGACATGGAGGAACACTGCCCAAGACCATCAATTGCATTTTTGTTCCAAAACACCTGCAGCATTCTTCATAGGTTTTTAAATCATGTAAAATGTTTACTTATTCTGAGCTTAGAGAGCATGGGGAAGGTATTTTAAAGATTTATTATATTTCTTTGTTTTCAGATAATGGGTATTTGTTTTTTATACTTATCTTGAGTTAGCTTTGATACTATATTAAATCTGTTGCCACTTCAGTTGTAAAACCAGCCAAAAGTTTCCAGATAAAGGTCAAGTTTGACCCTTTGGGATTGTTGTACATAAAGGCTTCATCCAAAAACCATCCAGTGTACGTGAGCAAATACAGAAATGGCACAAGCACAGCTCTCCAGATGTGGCAGTCCTTTTCTTCGCCAGCGTGCAGACTCTCGCTGAAAGCTGCTCTTTTCCTCCTTGTTGCAATTGTTGTTCTTATTTCTCCTCCATTGTACATGTGGGTTAGAGACCATGTGTCAAATATGCAATAAAGTGTTTACTGGATGCCCTTCTGAAGGGTGGTCCTTTGTAAAGCTGTACAGACTTTGCGGTTTAAGCACAATGTGCACATGTTAGTTTTCTATACAGCAAAACTTGATTTTTTGCAGATGGAAAGGTATTTTGTTTCTATACAAAGTAAATGGATTGTTTGTGCTTCATGTAAAGCTGCTTTATAAAATTGTAAAATAAAGTTTTTATCTTAAAAGAAATATACTTGGATATTTGTTCCTTCTCTGATCTCAGATTCTTGTGTGTGCCCAGCCGTAGATTTCTGACCATTTTCGGTTCAACCAGTGACAACTAGTCAGGCAACAGATGCTCATGAGAGGTGTATGAGGCTGTGTAAGACCAGGTGGGAAAAAACCTGCCACGTGGGCCTCAGCCCTGGGAGGGAGGTGTAAGGTACATGGGGACACAATGTCCACAGAACAGTTTCAGGAAGATAAAATGCCAAATCAGGTGGTCAGTCAAGGAAGGTGTTGTGGAGGAGACAGGGCCTTATTGGGGCCTTCAGGCCTGCGTACTGGGTAGAAGAAGAGGAGGGGGTAAAGGGAGCAGAAACAGGCATGGCAGCTGTGAGGGTGCACTTTCCCAGGCTCATTCAGGCTGGTCACCATTTTTGTCGGATTTCAATTTACTTGAAAGTTTGTCCTTCCTGTATTTTCTATACTTGCCTCTTCTCCAGAACAGTAAGCATTTTGTAATCTTTTTCCCTCTCAGAGAGTGATGATATAGGTTCCGCAAATACATATAAAACCAGAGAGAGATCAGTCTGGGTTTATGTAATGTTTCCTTGCACATTATTTTTGGGGTTATAAACATTCTGTGCCATTTGTATAATGGAATTCCAGTGGATCTCCAGTCAACTTATAGCTGATGGGTGCACATACAGTGTCAACATCCTTGGGTCTCTTTTATCTCTCTCTTCAGTTGGGAAACAGCCATAGGTTGCAAGCAATTCTTGGTCTGGATGAGTCTGCTCTTGCTTTGATTTTGCTATTTATAACCAAAGTTTAATACATTGGCCATTCTGCTTTAATACACTAAACATATATTTGCCTCCCTGTTGCGCTTGAGAGAGAACAGACCCTCCGTGCCACAGAGGACTTATTCCACAGTCTGATGAGCTCTTTCCTGAGAATGCCCCCTCCCCCACTAGGGCCCTAACAGTGACAGCGGCTATGTGCCCTGTGACCCTGCCGACCATCAGGCTCAAGCTGGGCCAATGAGTCTCTTCCTCAGGAATCCAAAATTGAGATAGATTAGAAAACTGAAGCAGATACCCAGTGAAAAGCAGAGATGAAAACAAGCTTGACAGCTCCGGGCCCTGGATCCAGTGCATTTCTGAGGCCAGCTGCATTCCTCCAGTGTCACGAGCTACCACTGTATCCTTAGGATGCATTCCTTATGTGTGGTAAAGTTGGCTGGATTCGATCTCCTCTACTTAGACTAACAAGCCCCAATGAATAACACAGTGTCTGTGTTACAGAGAAATGTATAATGTAAATTCTACATTGTATACATTTTCCTCCAATCACTAGGGCCACCATAACAAAATACTACAGGCTAAGTGGCTCAGGGAATGGAAATTTTTTTCCTCACATCTCTGGAGCCTAAATTCAAAATCAAGATGGCTGTCTTGCTGTGTCCTTACACGGTGGCCTCCCTGTGTTGTCTGTGTCCTGTTCTCTTCTTATACAGATACCAGTTATATTGAATTCAGACCCATTCATCTGACCTCATTTTACTTTAAGTACCCTTTTAAAGATCCTGTCTCCAAACAGTCACAATCTGAGGTCCTAGGGTTAGGACTTCAACAGGAATTTTGGAGGAAGTAAACTCAAATCATAACAACCACGCTTCACTCTGAAGTGCAGAGAAACAGAATGAGCCAGGGTTGCCATTTAATTAGTTGATAACCAGCCATGGCCAAAACTCTGAGAAATTTAGGGAACATTAGGTGGGCAGAAGTTTGTACTTGAGATTCAGGAGACAGGGCTCCCTGACTCTCAATTACTATCTCATAATACGGTCCAATAAGAGATTAATCTATCTTCAAGTTTTTTTTTAATAAACTAATAAAAGGTAACCATTAAACTACATTTTTAAAAAACTACACAAAACCCAACATCAGCTACTAGATTTTTATTCTTCCTACCCTGTGCCATTCCCATACAGAACTCTGAGGTATTAAAAACAGATAGATACAGAGTATATCAAAGTTGCACGTTGTGGTGAGATTTATTTAATGAAACAATTTTTTAAAAATCCCAAGTCTACATTATTGCAACTGTTACAAATAGTTAACAATATAGGGATAAAATACTACTTTTCATTATACCAACCCATCAAAGATGTCAAATTGAAAATGGATGTGAATTTAAATGTTGTATTGGTGATGAATTTGAATGTTTGCTGCTCACTTTGTAGTGAAAAGAGCTACATTTGCCATCTGGTGAGCATGATTGGTAACTTGTGTGTATGCGCTGCTTTTCTGAATGTTAAGTAGCAGCAACACTGTGTAATTTTGCTAATCCTTTTCCAGGAGTAGGATTGTGGGAAATGACAGGGCTGCAAAACACACCAAGGAGGAACCGTAGCAAAGAGAACAGCAAAGCAGGAGAAAAAAAAGACCTGTGAAGGCTCAGAACTCAACCCAGGAAATGATAGCAGACATACAGTTGAGGTAGGACACAACCTACCTCAACTGGAGGCAGTTGAGGTAGGACAACCCCAAGCTCAGGACATCTGAGCTTACCCTGCAGCAGACCTGGTACTTCCTTGGGTTTCTGCTCTGTTCCCATTCGTACCTCATGGAAGCAAGATAAGGGCCACTCCATCTTAGTTTAGAAAATCAAGTAAAAGAGTGTTAATCTACTTGGGGACTAGAAGAAAGAAATCCCTGGGGCAGGGCAGGGGTGTATCTTGGCAAAAGTGTGTGGTTTTAATTTAATGCCTGTTACTTTATCTTTCCTCTTTAACACCACTGAAATTAAATCTCTGTAATTCAGTTGAATATGGAGTGTAAGGCCCCAGGGTAATTCTCAAATCCCATCAATGGTGTGACAAGGTAATCAGGAGGAGAGTGTATCTTCTCAACTCCTGCAGGCAACAGAGGCAGCATCTCCATCTGGAACGATCCAACAGAAGATATTACCCCAGCAACTGCCTGTGTCCTTGAATGAATATTCTGAGTTCTTAGTGTCTAGGTATAGCAGACTGGTTCTGACTGATCTTTCTTGATGGTCTTTGCTTAAGGATAGGGATAGGGAACAAGCACCATTATAGGAGCTTCCCAGACTCTCACAGCTTACCATGAATGAAAAAGCCTGACTCTGGTGGGGAAGGGGGTCAGGGACTGGGGGAGTGAGAAAACAGAAGGCTGTTTGAAAAGTAATGTGCTCAATGGGGCACCTGGGTGGCTCAGTGGGTTAAAGCCTCTGCCTTCAGCTCGGGTTATGATCTCAGGGTCCTAGGATGGAGACCCGCATCGGGCCTGCTTCCCTTTCTCTCTCTGCCTGCCTCTCTGCCTACTTGTGATCTCTCTCTGTCAAATAAATAAATAAAAATCTTAAAAAAAAAAAAAAAAAAAAAGGTAACGTGCTCGAGGTCATGCAGTTCTTTTCACTAAACACCTCCTGAACACCTTCTTGCCAATCCCGGGCTACCTGCCCACAAGAAGCATTGAGAAGATCCCATTCCTGCCTTGAGTCACAGCCTGGAATGCTCTTCCTCTGATAGGCTTGGGGTAGCCTTTCCTTCCCAAAATCAAATACCAAGCAATAGTGACAATACGAACAGCTAAAGTGGCCAGGCTTTTGCAAAAGGACCCCGCACGCCTTCTTTCTAATTCCTTTGGCAATCTTGGGCAGAAGTATTAAGTGAACCGTACAGCTGACACACTTGAAGTTAAGCCACTTGCTAGAGGATGTTCAGTTGCTTGACAAGCCAAGGTCTGGAAGCCATGTTCCATGTCTTTTTTTTTTTTTTTTTAAAGATTTTATTTATTTATTTGACAGACAGAAATCACAACGAGGCAGAGAGGCAGGCAGAGAGAGAGAGAGGAGGAAGCAGGCTCCCTGCAGAGCAGAGAGCCCGATGTGGGGCTCGATCCCAGGACCCCAGGATCATGACCTGAGCCGAAGGCAGAGGCCTTAACCCACTGAGCCACCCAGGCGCCCCCATGTTCCATGTCTTGAACCACCATCCTCAGGCCATGACCATCTCCGCTCACTCCACCCCAGCCCACAGTGTGCTCCACCAGGGCTGCAGCTCTCCTGGAGATGAGAAAGCCCTAGCAGATAAGCCAATTTGCCTGTTTCATCGCAGACTCATCAGCTTTGCTGAAATTGGTACTTGCTCCATTAAATGATGAGAAGAGTCCAGAAACAGGTTATTTCTTGATCAAGACTACTTGGTATGTGCCCCATTTCTTCAACATCCCTGGACTGTCTGTTTACATTAGATTGTGAAAGATTCGGCATTACAGCTCCTCTGTAGCCTCTCTGGGGACACCCCACATCCCCAGTTTACTGTCTTTCCTAATGGACTTGCAAAAGCTGTATCTAGTACAGGGGAAGATGTAAGAGAGTGTATTTGCGTGTGCACGTGTGTGCGCACCTGCACACAGATGCACAGAAGACACCTGTAAGGAGTCGCAGGGAAGTTTCCAGAGTTTCCAGACACTCTGCTGACTGCTGGAGGTGCAGTAATGAGTAAGGATAAGTCCCTTTGCTCTACAAGTCTGCAAGTAGCAGATTCAAGAGTTACACGTTTTTGTTTGCTATCAAAACAAAACAAAACATGTATGACAAACTCCAAATTAGAGTTTGAATTAATGACATTCTAAAGAACTTCCCTACATTCAACTTTTTAGAGTCCTTATTTTAGTTATTTAGTTCATCCTCAGAGTGGGCTTAAGAGCCCCACTGAGTAGGCATCTCCTTTCATCACAGGAGCAGGGGCTCAGAGAGTGCTTGTGTTCCAGGGTCCGTGGGCTGGTGGTGGAGCTGAACTGAAGCCAGCTGTCTGTCCCTTCGTCCTGTGCTGTCGCCATAGCCTGTGTGGGAATCTAGAAGGGGTCTCCTCGGGACAGGGTCCATCTGGCCTGGCCTGGCCCTGGGCAGGGCCTTACCTTGTCTGCTTCAGCCCTGGGCTTGGCAGGAAGGGGGGGCACTTCTCCCTCAGTTTCTGTTTCACTTTATCAGTCTTCTATCCGCACATGTAAGCTCTTACTGACAGAACAGAAGAAAGTGACCCAGGAAACCACCCAAAAGTCTGCCTACCTGTTGCTTGGCTGCCTTATTTAAAGCTGGGGTTTTTTGTTTTGTTTTTTGTTGTTTTGTGCTTTTAAAAAAAAAAAAAGATTTTATTTATTTGACAGACACAGTGAGAGAGGGAACACAAGCAGGGGGAGTGGGAGAGGGAGAAGTAGAACCCCTGCTGACCAGGTAGCCAGATGTGGGGCTCGATCCCAGGACCCTGAGATCATGACCTGAGCCAAAGGCAGATGCTGAGCCACCCAGACGCCTCAAAGCTAGGTTTTTATTTAAAGAAAATTAAATTTTAAAGAAAAAAAATATTCTATCTTAAGGTGCCAGTTACTTCATAAACTTTTAAGAATGATAGTTTTATTTTGTTCTAAGGAAAACTCAAGAAGAGTCTTACACCCCCGTGCCACTACCCCCAGCCTTCTGTTTCCTTGTGGCCATGACACTGGCCCACTGCTCCCCAGGCCCCTCCACACCTCAGTGAGTCTGCTGGCTGTGTGGACACAGGGTCGCAGGTGCACGACGGAAGTGGGAGCGTAGTAAGGAGTCATTGCCGGGCCTGGGGGAGAGGCAAGAGTGGCCAGGACTGAGGTGGCATGGTGACATGTGGTTGGATTGAGGATAGCTATGCAGCTGGCCCCCTGAGTGTTCAGGGAGAGGGACGGGGAGGGAGTTGGGCAACTCTGAGTTGGACTGAGATGGGAGGTCTAAATGTGCTCACAGGGGTCTTCTGCAGACCAGGTTCTCTCCTGGGCCTAACAGCTGTGCCTTTTCCAAGCTGTGCTCCATCTGAGGGCTTCTTGGATGCCAAGTTCCAGCCTCAGGGCATTTGCACAGCCATCCTTCCTGCCTGGAACTGTCTCTCAGGTTTTCAGAGGCTGGCTGCTCTCCTCATTCAGACATCAGTGCTGGTCTCAGGTCCTGGCTGAGGCCTCCTCTGAGCACCCAGCTAAGGAAGCCTCCCAGACACCCCTGCCATAGTACTTTATATGTGTGTGTAGCCTTTCTCACCACCAGAAATGGGCTTGTTCACATGTTGGTTCACCTGTGCACTGACACCCTACCCCGCGCCC
Source organism: Mustela lutreola (assembly GCF_030435805.1). NCBI lineage: Eukaryota > Metazoa > Chordata > Mammalia > Carnivora > Mustelidae > Mustela > Mustela lutreola. The sequence goes on from NC_081296.1 coordinate 55,822,998, forward strand.
CGGAATGTAACCTGCTGGACAGGTGGAGCCTGACTCTTTGGTCTCTATCTTATTCCTAACACCTAACACAAAGCCCAGCCCATAGAATGAACTCCATAAATGGTACATGAGTGTTTGAAAGATTGAATGAATGAATGAATGAATGCTTCAGAGAATTGACGGAGATTGGGAGCTAGCTATCTCCTTAAAATACTCTGACAAAGTTCCTTACACTCTCCAGCATCATATAGCATCACCCAGGAGCTTGCTGTAAATGAAGAATCTTAGCTCCACCTAAGCCTACTGAATCAGAGTCAGCATTTTACCAATATCCCCAGGCAAATGATGTGCATATTAAAGTGTAAGAAGCACTGCCGAGGACACTGAGGCTCAGAGTGTCCTGCACATTGGAATCTCCTGGGGAGTCCTACAAAACACTGGTGTCTTGGCCCCTCCCCCCTAGGATTCCGATCTGATCGGTTCTTGGTGTACCCTAGGGCCCAGCCAATTATAATGTGCACCCGAGGTGGAGAACCAGCTGGTGTCTAGTGATCTTTCCTGTTGGCAGGCAAAAAGCAAGACTGAAGGAACGGTAAGTCTTGAGGAGGGTGGGAAGGAAGGGAAATGGGATGCCTCCCATCTTGGGTTCCGCTATCAGCAGGGCACTTGTTTGGCCTTACTGATTATGTTTGAGCACCCTTCTCTGGGTTTCTAAGACGCTCTGGGCCCTGTTTTCCTCCCCTTCATGTTGCTCTCTGATGGGAGGGCTGTGTCTCCCCCATCAGACTAGGGCATGACCCAGGATAGGGACTAAACCCTGGTCAGACAAGGACCTCCGTAAGCCTTCTCGCTTCTCTCCATCCCCTAAAACAAACCAGTTCTCCAGAGCATTCAGCACAAGGTTGTCCGGCAGGTGCTCAGCAGGGAAAGTGGGTCAGGCTCAGGGTAGGGTCCAGACCCACGCGTGTGAGCATGCCTGTGTGTGCAGGTGCCAGTGTGCACACCGATGTGCACTCCCTGCTGACTTTCCCCACCCTCTCAGGAAAGCCAAAGCTCCTCTCAGGACTGGTGGGCCCAACAGATCCTCTGGACAAAAGCTAGAGGAAGGTAAAGAGAACAGGAAACTGAGAGAAATTAGGAAAATCACAACTCAGTGGCTGTGTTTTCAATGGAAATGAGTCTTTCCCCCTGCTGGAACCACCCAGAACAAATGAGGACAGGACTCCTGCCCATCCCTCAGTGAAGCTTCCAGTTAAAATGCAGACTAAGTAGTGAGCTGTTCTCCTGTCTGCTCTTTGGTGTAAGCAGCTGACCAGATCCTTTGTTGGGAGTGGCTTGCTGGGAGGTTGCACAGCCAGTGGGCCCCTGGGGCCAGGGGGGAAAGAGGATGAGCTAGACAAGATGCTCACCTGCATGTGAGCCACACCCCTCTCCCCCACTGTGTTCCCTGGTGGACTGCCACTTGCCACAGTTCTTTTTTTTTTTTTTTTTAATTTATTTATTTGACAGAGAGAGATCACAAGTAGGCAGAGAGGCAGGCAGAGAGAGAGGAAGGGAAGCAGGCTCCCTGCTGAGCAGAGAGCCCGATGTGGGACTCGATCCCAGGACCCCGAGATCATGACCCGAGCCGAAGGCAGCAGCTCAACCCACTGAGCCACCCAGGCGCCCCGACACAGTTCTTGTCTCCCACTCTGGCTCTGTGTCCCCCAGATCGGCCTCTTAATGAGCAGAACAAATCACTAACTGGAGGCATTCTCTCCTCCTCACAAAGTTGCTCACTTTGTACTACCACCTCAAATCAATGCACCCAGCCCTCCAGGGCCCACCCCACCAGCTGCCTGAGCTATAGCTCATCCCACAGGGCTTTGTTCCTTTTCATTACTCACTGCATTAAACTGGACCGATAGGAAAAAGGTGAGCGGATCTCATCCCTGGGCCTCTCCTTTGCCAATGGCACAATATTTCTCCAGGGACCTGCAGAGACCCCCTGCCCCACCTTGCTGAGCTTCTTGGTGAAGAGAGGAAGAGAACCTTCAGAGAACTCTACAAAAGCCAGGCACTCTTTCATCAGAAAAGTGCCCAGAGAATTTTAGGTGCATTGCTGGGTCTCATTATTCCTGCCCACAATTGTTGAGCCTCCAGATGTCCTGAATTTCCCCCCAAAGATCTGAAGAGGGTCCATGAGCCTCAAGTGAAAAGTCACTTTGTATTTAAAAATATAAATTCACAAGCCTTGAGAAACTTGGCAGGTAACATAATTGTAAATGAAGAATTGGGTCAGTGGGTGATAGGGCATGGTGGGGACTGTGGCTAAAATGAAGCATTTAAAATCCATTTCAAAAATTAAATTATTACTAGATGAGTCAGACAAGATGCATCTTTAGAATGAACTCATGTATTACCTATGTATTGTCATAGGATTTTCAAGGTGTTTGTACTCGCCCCCAGCGTCCAGCTGATACTGAGATCTGCCTATTACTCAACACCAGTCATTCCTCCTGGAGCATATGCCAGGTCCCCCTCCATCTTACTTGATAAGAATTTTCTCTTTGCTCTCCCCTTGTGCTGCTCCCAGTTCTTGCAAGGGTCTGCTCGCTGAAAGGTCCAAGTTAAACAGCACCTCAGCCATGAAGCGCCCCTGCTGGCCAGACCTACATCCCTCCCCACCTTTAATTCCCATGGGTGTTCTGGGGGAGCCCATAATAAGCTGCGCTGTGCTCCCTGAGCCCTCTGACTCAGTTGTCAATTGGGGGGGGGGAGGGATTTTGTCCTCCTAGGGGACATCTGGCAATGTCTGGAAACACTGATGGTCATGATTTGGGGACGGGGTACTTCCAGCATCTAGAACATAAAGGTCAGAGTTGTGGCTGAACGTCCTATGATGCAAGGGACAGCCCCCCACACACACACACAAATGAAAATTTTCTGGCCCAACTGTTGATAGTGCCAAGGTTGAGAATCCCTGTCCTGAGCTGACCCAGAATGAGCTCCTGGAGGGCAGGGCTGTGTCTCGGTTAATGCTTTGCTCTCAGGGCCTAGGGTACAGGGTCTGCCAGGCAGGAGGTCCTCGGTGCAGGTGTGCTGATGAGGTGTATGGCTGGGGGATAGGCAGAAGAGGAAGAGCTGGGGCACCTGGGTGGTTCAGTCGGTTAAGTGTCTGCCTTCAGCTCAGGTCATGATCTCAGGGTCCTGGGGTGGAGCTCCAAGTAGGGCTTCCTACTCAGTGGAGAGTCTGCTTCTCCCTCTCCCTCTAACCCTCTCACCCTCTCCTAATCCTAATGCCACCTTCCCCCACTTGTACTCTCTCAAATAAATAAATAAAATCTTCAAAAAAAAAAGGCCTATCTTGGCCCCAGTAGTGTTGAGTCCAGGAAGCGACCTCACGCCCGCTGGCCCTTCTCGTGCAGACCACTCCGCTAAGGCTGGAGAGCCATGAAATGAGTTTGCTGAGAGGGGCTTCATGAGCTTGGGGAGGGAACATTAGAATTGTTTGTTTAGTTGGGCTCTTTAGGTTGTAAGAACAGAAATGCATCTAGGGCACTGTAGGAGGTGAACCATTCATTCACTTTGAAGAGGAAACCCAGGCCTTGGCAACAGCAGGGTGGGGGGTGGCTAGGTTGAGATTACCTGGTCTGGTACCTTCGTTTCAGAAGATACAGAGAAAGCCCTGTCACTTTTCCCCCTCTCCCCTCCTCCCTGCCCCAGGTTCATCCAGGCTCTGCTGCTTACCCTTGACCTGGGCCCCTACCAGGCCAACTTCTCCATTACCACAGTGCCTAAGGCACTTTTTAGTGAAAATATTTTAATTTCTTTTAAAATCAAAAGAAAAAAAGAATATGATAATATATAATAAAAAATATATTTAATAATGAATGTAACCTAGATGATATCCCTCCCTATGTCAATACAGTCATACAATTTTTAATATATTTTTATGAAGAGGGGGATCTGCCCACTGGGGCACTGCCCATTACACTTCCCTGTCCCCTTACACCAAGACCTGGCAGGCTCAACTCCCCCATGAGCCAATTCTCCTTGCTTCTTAACAAAAATTCCAGAGAATGTATTGGAGATATTCTGAATAAAAACATGTATCTAGGAAGTCTGCTGACTTTGATGAATTTTCCCTGGGAAAGGGTTTTCCGGAATGGACTCCATTAGGTCAATTTAATTCCTCGATCAATTTTCTATAAAGCTGTGTTAAGCTATTTCCAATGTTTTCACTTTTTCATTTTGATTTGATTGCAACTATTTTCACTGGGACCAATTCCTTTTCACTTAATTTTTATAGCAGAAATTTGGTCCAGGTCCATAGATCAAATTTTTGTCAATATCGAAGTTCACCAATGAGAGAGTTGTGGCGAGTCCCTCCTGTGACCTTTATTTCTACCAAGTCCATTTTCCAGGGTCCAATTCGTTCTGAGTTCTGTCAAGAATATTGGATTCCTCCCTGAGTTCTAGTAGATTACCAATGATCTAATGTAGCCATCTTCGTTTTTTCTACACATTGGATAAAATCTTTAGAACTTGTAACTAACTCTAAGCGTAAACCACAAGAAAACTGTGACAACATCAAGGAGCTGGAGAGGCAGCGAGACAGAGGAGAGGAGGCAGAGTGGAGAAGAGAGACGTTTAGCAGCAATCCTAAGGATGTCCTGGGTGGGAGGGACAATCAACGGGAGGTTCAAAATGTTCTTCCCTGTTACAGCTCATCTTTGTCTACTCTTGTCTTATGTCGTAGGTTGACTACCCGTGCATCAACAGTGGGAAGCGGAAGCCTGTGGTATGAAATAAAATGGCCTGGAACTACCACTGAGCCCCTCCCTGGGACAAGCCAGTGTTCCTTAGGAAGGAAGGAAGGCACGACACCTGGGGGCCTGGAGCTGGGCAAGGATAGTTTCCGTCTGGATGGTCCTGTCTGTGTCGTGAAGCCCTTCCTTCCCACCTGTGCTATTTCACGTGATTTCTAAATCGTGCAGGGAGGCCAAAGGTATCACCTAAGTTATGGATGATAAAGGAAATAAAGCCAGTAAGGCACGACCTCTTGTTTTATACTCGGGAATTTCATTATGCCTCAGAGCCGCTCACAAGAGGGGGAGTGAGGTGTCCCCCCGACACTTTACAGTTGGCAAAGTTTCCTGACACTTCTGGGGCACAAAGGGAGGCCGCATTGCTATATGTCTAAATATTTAAGTTGCTAATCCGGCTCGCAGCCCTTTAAAAGAGAATGTTTTCTCCTCCTACCTTAACAATAACGAAATTGAAAAAGAGTGGTTTTTTCCCAAATGACTGAAAAATGGCCAAAAGTTAGTAAAATAGCAAAGAGAACTGCATTTGATCATTGCTATGGACACGAGTGTTCTGTTGAAGGGCTAATGATGTTTGAAAGAATAGTAAACACACATATAAGTTATACACTGATTTATTTTGTGAAATTTGTCCCCCTTTATTTCAACAAAACTACTAATTATGTAACAACATAATTATAATGAACAATGTAACTACTTAATTAGTAACACAATTTTGTCCTATTGGTAGAAACGCCAAATGAGACAATATTTTTTAAATCTTAGACAGTTTTCCTTTAAATTCTATATGGAGAAACTTCAATTTTCTGAGACAATAACAACTAGAATTCTCAATATATTCCTTACAGCAGGAGTTATATCCGAAAATGAACCATAATTTTATATACCATGTTCAAATAGTATAATAAGGTTATATTTAATGACTTATACTATCACAAGAAACATGATTTTCCCGTGTAAGTTTCTATCACTTATAGACTGGAAATCTCTTCCTGCTGATTCTAGCTTGGTGCTACTCAGAATTCTAGTCCCTGAAGTGTTGCTGGTCTGTGATGAGATCAGAGGCTGTGGAAGAATGTGGTGCTCAGCACACTCTTTTTTTTTTTTTTTTTTTTTTAACATTTTTACTTATTTATTAGACTGAGATCACAAGTAGGCAAAGAAGCAGGCAGAGAGACAGGCAGAGAGAGAGAGAGATAGGGAAGCAGGCTCTCCACTGAGCAGAGAGCTTAATGCAGGACTCGATGCAGGGCTCTATCCCAGGACCCTGAGATCATGACCTTAGGCAGAGGCTTAACCCACTGAGCACCCTGGTGCCCCCACTAGGCACACTCTTAATTCAGCTAGTAGTCTTTCATAGCATAAAGAATCTACTAGCATTTCCTAAATTCATCATATTTCTCAACACTGGGATATTATAAAGAAAACCCAAAGTGCCAGTATTGGTTCCAATCTCTTTAATTGCGACTCTACCTTAATCTAGAGTGGTCTGAACATAGTTGCTATAAACTGGGCTATCAGAATGTGAATCTTCTCCTTTATAGTTACATGGGCATTTTACTTTGTTTTATAATTGTATTTTACTGGGATATCGCATTTATTGCATATTTTCTATGAAGCCTCTTTCTGTATATTTTTTTTAAAAAGCATTTTCTCTAAACATTTAAAAATATTTTCAGTCCATTAAAAAAATGATACGGCCAATTTAGCCCTGTTTGTTTTTGAAAATAACCTTTTGCTAACATTGTTAATGGCAAGCAAGAGTTCGTACCCCGTAATTAAGGATAGCACAAATTTAAAGAACCCTCCTTCATTTTCTGTCAAAGACCATGCTTTATCTCTTTATCTGAGAATCTGCTGTTTACCCGTACAGTTCTAGTAATGCTGTATGTTGTCCAAATTACATCTTGATTCCTTTAGGAGCATTTTGCTGTCGTTCCCATCAACTCTATGACAGGTTATAAGGTCAGATTTGATTTTTTTTTTTTTTTTTTTAAGATCTCATCTATCTGAGAGAGAGAGGGAGCACACACATGCGTGAGGGAGAGAGCACAAACAGGGAGGAGAAGGAGAAGCAGGCTCCCCACTGAGCAGGGAGCCTGACGTAATATGTGCTTCATCAGGATGTTCAGTCTTGGGACAGACCCAGAAAAATATATATATAATCACTGAATTGTCCAAAGAATGCCATTGCATGGGCACAGCTGAAGTCACACCTTCCAGTATGGACGGAAACCACGTGCTGTATGCAGCACAGAGATGCTTCTGCCTTTTTGGCTGAAATTCTGACTCATGCACTTCCCTTTTTTTTTTACGGTTGTATTAGTGGCATCATTACAGAGTTACCCTTGGCCATTCACTGTCCATAACTGAAAGCTGTTCATTCAGTTCATCACATTAATTCAAACCTTTACTTTCTATAAAAGGCATAAAACCAGTGAAATGCTCCTTAACTTTGACTTTGTTTTCTTTTTCTGTAGTTCAGAACAGGGACAATAAGCATTAGTTATTCATCATGGCCTTTGTCTATGATACAATCTAATTGATCTGAGTAATATTTACTTAAAAATTTTTTATGTTCCATTTCTTCTCTCACTTCTTATCCTCCCAATTAATTAAGTCATTGTCTATATCCTAGGTAATTACTTATTTCACTGCTAAAAATATCCATCCTACATGTTTGGCAACTTGGGCATTAAAATTTTGAAGTCATTTGGACAAAGGAAAAAAAGACAAAATAACAGACTCTTAAATACAGAGAACAAACTGGTGGTTGCCGGAGAAGTGGTGGGGGATGGGTGAAATAGGAAAAACAAATTGAAGTAATTTCTACTAAACCTAGGCTTTATTAGTTTTCTGTATATGTTATGCCTTTAGTGCTTCTCCCCACCCCAAATAAAACATTATGTTTGGCTGAACATAGGACACATGATTTTATTCTTTTAGGAACATCCCCTCAATGTTCCCTAGTGCTGTCCATTTGTCTTTGCTGAAGACTATCCACGGGTGACTGTCTATCTCTCTTCTCCATCTCTAGTAATCATAGGAGTGCTTTTGGGGGGGGGGGCTATAAGTAAAATCCACTCACTTTGTTGTTGGCAGTTTTTAAAAAAATTTTTTTTAAAGATTTTATTTATTTATTTGACAGAGAAATCACAAGTAGATGGAGAGGCAGACAGAGAGAGAGAGAGGGAAGCAGGCTCCCTGCGGAGCAGAGAGCCCGATGCGGGACTCGATCCCAGGACCCTGAGATCATGACCTGAGCCGAAGGCAGCGGCTTAACCCACTGAGCCACCCAGGCGCCCAGCAGTTTTAAAAATTTTAATCAGACTCTCTCTTTCAAGATTTTTCCTTTTTCTTTTTTCCTTGTTTTGCCTGCATTCCACTGTCATAACTGTGCTATCATGATTTCTAGTTGTACTCATGCTCAGTAATCCCAGGGATTCAAGACAAAATGAATTACACCCAGAGTATACAATTGGAGTATATTTTCATCATAGGAATATAAATTACATCAGTCATAAAAATTAATTTTAAAAAAGTTTGTGAAAAATTTTATTTTTTCTAAAATACTAAAAAAGTTACCTATTACACTTTAAAGACTAAATACAGAAAGTAATAAATACCAAAAGTTGAAATCAAAATTACTAAACCTAGAATTCTTAATTTTTTGAAATTATAATGAAATCTTATTAAATATTTTACAAAAATAAAACCACTGTGACTCTAGCATTCAACTGAATCTATCTAGTTAGAAATACCGGTAGCCTTTTCTGAGTCTCTGATCTATCGTGCTTGAGGAGTACCAATAATTGGTAACACTGATTAAATGCTTATTACGCATTCTGATGGCCCTATGAAGTGGGAGGGATTAGTCATTTCTTAGCGTGGGCAAACAGAGAAACCAGAGACTTGTCCCGGCGTCCTCAGGCCGTGAGGGGCGGAACCAGGACTCACTCCACAGTTGAATACCACCCCCGCAAAGACCACCAGGCAGGTGGGTGTTCTCTGTCTTTACCCTGATGCCTCTGGCTCCTTGAGGCCTGACGCTCGGTGTCCTGCCACCCGTAGACCACCTGAGCCCAGCCAGGGCCAGGGTCAAAGGTCCAAGCCGGCGTCGCCACCTGCAGCGGCACGAGGGTGCCGCCTGCAGGGCAGCGGGGGCCCTGCCCGAGAAAGGCCGCTCTGAGGGCGAGAGAGGTCCAGCTGCTGGTCAGGCCCCCGCTGTTCCCACCGGAAATAAGAAAGTCTGGATAAGTGGAGTCAGGAAAGACTCACGATGCTCTCCTGACCATTCATTCAGTTACCCCTTTTCACTTCTTCCTTTGGCAGACGGAAAGTTCTTCTCAATGTCTAACCTCCATCCCTCAGACTGCAGTGGAAGCCTTTTTCACTGCAGAGCCACAGGGCAACCCCAATCTTTGTAGCTGCTTCCTGGGGGTGTCCAGTGGTCCAGGGCCCTGGAAGTGCTTTGGGAGTTCCTGCCCCATTCCAGCTAACCTGATCTCTCCATCCATAACTCTTGCTCAGACCCATCTGCTTGCTTTAGGGAAAGCTCTTCTCAGTTTATAAATGTTTGCCTGGAATTTTGCTACCAAATTACACCTTCACAGCCCTCACAACAACCCAGGGAGGTCAGGATTGCTGCTGTTGGTTTCCTAGAGAGACGGTGTGACTTGTTCCATGGTGGGGGGGGACAGGCTGGAAACGGTGGAGATCTGATCACTTGCCCTTCCAAGCACCCTCCTGGCTTATGGGAAAGGAGTGTGTGCAGTGGTGAATTCCTGTGTCTGTAAGGGGGGCTGTGCAGAGCCAGCGTGCGCATTCACGTGCTTTGTCCAAGTGTATGAAGGACTGAGATAACGGGGCATCTATTTCCAAGACCAAAAAGAAAACAGAAGAAAAAGACCTCACCTACCCCACCTCTTATTGTAAAAAAACAAAAAATAAAACACAAAAAAACCCTCATTCCAAAACAGATTATAGTTTTAAATGTGAGATCCAAACCTATAAACGTCTAGAAGCTACAAGAGAAAGTATTTGTGACTTTGGGTTAAGCAAAGAGTGTTCCGATATCAAAAACATAATCTGTAAAAGAACTCTGTTGATAAGAAAGTGGTCTTCATCACTATTAAAAACTTCTGCTCTACAAAAGACAGTGGAAATGTAAACACAGCCTGGGAGAAAATACTTAGAAATTATAGCTCTGACAAAGGACTTATATTCAAAATATGTAAGAAAAGAAATAACTCAATTAAAAAATAGGCAAACGATCTCAAGAGCTATTTCACTAAAGAAGAAATAAGGATGGCATATAAACACATAAAAGATGCAGAGCATCATTAGTCTTAGGATAATGTAAATTAAAACCAAATGAAACAACTTAAATATTCAAAACTAAGGATACAGCTGAATTATGGTGCATTTGTGAAAAAGCATATTATCCACCTTCAAAAATTATATTTTTGTCTTCAAAATAACATAAAAAATACTTATGGAACAATGTAGTAAGTAAAAGAAACAGGATTTAGAGATACAAGCTTTTGAAGGAAAACTGTGTGTGTGTAACATACATGTATTTTTTTTAAAGACTTATTTATTTTAGAGAGAGAGTGTGTGCACACGGGGTGGGTGGGGCCAGAGGGAGAGGGAGAGAGAGAAGAGACAGAGAGAATCTCAAGCAGACTCTCTGCTGAGCACAGAGCCTGACGAGGGGCTCAAGCTTGTGACCCATGAGATCATGACCTGAGCTCAAATCAACAGTTGGCTGCTTAACCGACTGAGCAACCCAGGTGGCCCCTACACATATATTAAATAAAAACTGAAACACATAGGGGCACCTGGGTGACTCAGTTGGTTAAGAGACTGCCTTCGGCTCAGGTCATGATCCTAGGGTTCTGGGATCAAGCTCTCTGCTGAGCAGAGAGCCTGCTCCTCCCTCTCCCTCTGCCCCACCTCCCCAGTCATTCTCTCTCTCAAATAAATAAATAAAATATTTTTTTAAAAACCCTGAAATATATAAACACATAAGTCTTATTTCAGGGTGTGGCAATTACAGGGATTTCAGTTTTTCCTTTACACTTCTCAGAATTCTTCAAAATATTTCTCAATATACACATTGCTTTTATAAATTGTCTAATAAAAGAGAAAATAATGGATGCATATGTGAGCCCTTATGCCTTCCCATTGAAGATGCCACCCCAGCTCCCGAGAATGGAGTTTTACTTAAAACTCCCTATGGCCTTGTCCAGAAGCCCTTTTCCACTCCGAGCTCTAGAAGCTCCTGACTTCCCTTCCCTCGGGCAATACCCCTCCTTCCTGACTGTGTCCTCACTCTCCCCTCTCCTCCACTTGCTCCTCCTACCTCAGCCTCCCTCATGGATACTCCTGCTGCCCCTCTCCTACGATGGGGTCCTTAGGGACCCTTCCACCCCTTTTGCTTCCTGATCTTCTTTCTCTCCTTATGGCATTTCAATCACTCTGTGCCATCAGCAACGGCACCCAGGACGCCACATCACAGTGTCTGACCTAAACAGTTCAGGCAAGCTCCAAACCCTTGCTCATTCACCCAGCCATTCAGCAGATGTTTATTACATGTCTATTGCCAGGCACTGCTCTGGCAATAGCAGCAAAGGAACTGCCTTCCCAGACCTAATATTCTAGCAGAGGGTTCGGGTAATAAACATGGCAACAAATACATAAAGGAATGATCTTTAGAACCTGCATGTTACAAGGTCCCTGGGACAGTTGAATGCACATGAAAACTTGAGAATCACTCCTCTACACAAGCCTTTCTTAAAGTATGGTCCCAGCCAGTGACCTCAGCATCTCCTGGGAGCTAGTTAGAATGCAAATTCTCAGCCTCTGCCCTAGACCTACTGTATCAGAAAACCAGTACCTATGTTTAACAAGTCCTCGAGGGGATTCTGCATGGCCCCATAAAGGTCTCCTCAAGGTTAGGGACCACATCTCATTTATCTTGGTATCTGTACTAATTTCCTATTGCAGCTATAACAAATTACCCCAAACACAGTGGCTTAAAACAACCTGAATTTATTATCTTAGGGCTCTGGATGAGCCCTAAGAGTTTCACTGAGGTAAAATCAAGGTGCTGGTATGGATGTGTTCCTTCTGGACATTCCAGGGGAGAATCCAACTCTTTGCCTTTTCTGGTGTATAAAAGCTGCCCACATTCCTTGGCTCATAGCTGCATCTCTCTGACCTCTACTTCCATCGTCACACTTTGATCTATGACCCTCCTCTCTCCCTCTTCTAAGAACACTTGTGATTACAAGGAGCCCACTCTGAAAATCCAGGACCATCTGCCCATCTCAATATTCTTGACTTCATCACATCTGCAAATTTTTTTTTAAAGATTTTATTTATTTATTTGACAGAGAGGGATCGCAAGCAGGCAGAGAGGCAGGCAGAGAGAGAGGAGGAAGCAGACTCCCTGCCGAGCCGAGAGCCCGATGTGGGGCTCGATCCCACGACCCTGGGACCATGACCCAAGCCGAAGGCAGAGGCTTCATCCCGCTGAACCACCCAAGCGCCCCACATCTGCAAATTTCTTTTCACCATGTAAGGTACCATATTCCCAGGATCTGGGAGCATCTCCGAAGGACTGTTATTCAGCCTACCACAGCATCCCTCCCAGAACAGGTGCTCAGCAAGGGTTTGCAGAAAGAATGAGCGAATGCAGAAAGAAACCAGGGACCAGAGGAAGCCTCCCTCCTCTCCATCCTGTGAGCACTGGCCCTCTGACAAGCATCTGACCTGGTCCCAGGGGGGCGAGACCCATCCACGTCCAGACGTACATTACTCCTTCAATTCAAGTGCAGGTGCGTTGGGCAGGTGAGGCTCCGAAGTGAGGCTCTGCCAGCCAGAATGCAGCCAGGTGGCAGCACTTGGCAAACATTGGGGCTGGCAGACCAGCAACCCAATGTTCAGCTGTGGGGGAATACGGGGTGTCCGCTGGTGGGTCTGGTGTCTGGGGCCACCAAGAGAACATGCCCTTTGGGCTCAAGCGCTGACTCAGCCAGGCGCCCACTGAGATGCAGGAACTCTGCGCCTCCTCAGTTACTCTATGTGCAATGTGGCATGATTGCAGCAGCTTTCCCAGGTTGTTGAGAAAACTGCAGAGAAGGCATGAAGTTCCCTGCCCTGGCCTGGTAAATGAAGGTGGGGTTGCCCCCGCTAGGGAAGAGGTCAAATGGGGAGCCAGAGCCAGCCAGGCGGGCAGGGGCAGAGTGGGCGCTGACTCAGACCGTGGGTGGCCCAGGATTAGCCTTGTTCCCCAGGCCCTGCCACTCCCAGGCCTGACAGCCCTGGGCTGAATTAGGCTTTGGGTTTTCCTTGGCCCTTTATTTTGGATAATTTGCTGGTACCCCTTGGTCATTCACTGCAGCAGAACTGAACTCAGAAAAGGGAGGAGTCATGGGGCCCCAGTGGGCCTGTGGGCCTCCCTGTGGACCCCAAGGTGGAGTAGAAAATGCTCAGGATCTGGGGGGGAGGAAATCTGAGCTCACTTACCAGCCTCCCTGAGCCTTTAAGCCTCAGTTTCCCCTATCCACACTCAGGGATGATGCAATCTGTCCCTGCTCTTCCTTGGCCCTTGGAGATCAGGACGTGCCAGGGAGGCGAAGGGTAACGCGGGTGCCGGGAGTGATCAGAAGAGGCTCTGCCTGGTGTCTTCTGCCTGGGATTTGAGGCGTGCCTAGGAGAGGGCTGTTTGTCCTCGGTTAGATTCAGGAATATTTGATAAAGACATTAGCGTGCTGTAATGGAGGATACCAGCTTGGTGCTAAATTAAATATTTACACAGCCCTCCATGATCTTCTCCCTCTCTTTAGTAGCTCCCTCCCCATGCTAAAATATTTAGCAGGGATTTCAGGAGCATTCTCAAACTGAGCTATGGCTCAGAGTTATCTATTAGTGAGGAGGATGTGACCACGGGTTCCGGCACATTCTCAGGCCCAGCCGCTTTCATTGGAGGCCAGGTCAGTCCACTTGGCTCGGCCAGATCTGTGTACTGAAAGAAAGACATTGCACTTGGATCTTTAAAAGACAAACAAAACAAACCATGTAGGCTAGGTATGACACAGACTGGAGCCAAAGGGACTTTCTAGAAAACAGGTCAGAAACCATAGTGAAAAGAGTTGCACAACCATTTTTGAGGAGGAAGAAATCCCAGCAGGGCAGATGGCAATCTATTACAAATTTAGCCTTTATGTCATGGAGCCACTCAGGCCACCCACTTGCCCTTTTAGTATCTTCCTGTTCCTAGAATGGCTAATAGATCACTCTGCTCCCAGTATTCTAATGGGTGAGAGTGACAGCAAGTACTCCATATTTCCCATAAGTGGACTGTTTCTCAAAGGCTTGATCCTGGGAAAGGCTTGAGGTCTGCTGGCTCATGGGAATAGGAGTCATATTTTGGACAGTAGCTGTAGATATATACTGTGGTGAACTTCAGAGCAGACATGTTCCAGAAGAAATCATTATGTATTTAAGTTTCAGAAATCAAAATGTATCCTCTGATTATTAAGAAAGGCAGACGGGGGAGGCACTTGGGTAGCTCAGTCAGTTAAATGTCTGCCTTCGGCTCAGGTTATGATCTCAGGGTCCCAGGATCAAACCCCGCATCGGGCTTCCTGCTCAGTGGGGAGCCTGCTTTTCCCTCTCCTCTGCCCCTGCTCTCTCTCTCTCTCTTTTTCTCAAATAAATAAATAAAATCAGAAAGGAAGGAAGGACGGTCGGACAGACAGGCACAATTGTTGAGAGCACAAACTTTGCACCAGTCCTAAGTTGAGTCCCTGCCATGTGATCTTATTCAAGTCACTGCCTCAACTTTCCAATCTCTGAAACAGGGACAGTGACACAGGGCTTCAGTGAGCATTCAAGGAGATCTGCTGTCTCTCGAGCTTACAGCACCTGACTGTCGTGAAAGCTTGGCAAACATGGGTTGTGATCGTCACTCTCAATCCTCTTGTCAAAGCGAAGGTTCCCTTCCCACTAAAGGTTTTGTGTAATTCTGTCCTTCCACGCCCAGGCTGACTGGTGTACATCACAGGGCTCAGGGGCCATTAGGAGCTGCCCTGCCCAGCCGGCCAGGCCCCAGGAGGTCAGCAGGGGAGCACTTCCGCCTCCCACCTCTGACAGCTGGGTGGGGACAGAGAACACAGCAAGCTTCCTGCTGCCTTTCCTGAGAACACAACTTCAAAAGGTCCACACCCAGATTTTAAGAAAGCCTCAGGCCCAGCGCCAGCCCCCCTCCTCCCTGTGGTCAGCACCCTGTCCCGGTCCTGCTGATAGAAGTGACCACCCAGAATGCCACTGAGAAGGCTCTGGATAGCACCTGTCCCCTCTCCATCTCAGAGGAAAGACCCAAAGCCAGAAAGGAGGAGGCCCTTGTCCTTAGCTGAACCCCACTTGGGTTCAGATCTCGGCCCTGCCTTTTCCTAGCTAGTGGATCCACAGCAGTGGGTCAGAGTGTCCCTGTCTGACCCCACAGATATCCTTAGTATTGTACCAAAGAACGCGCCAGGCAAGCAAGGCTCAGAGGCCGGGTTACCTGCAAGCCCCAGCAGGTGGGCGCCTGAAGGAGCATTTGGAGGAGGGGCTCCTTTACAGGTGGGGACTTCAATCAAGGCCTTACCTTGCCTATAAAATACCTCTACAACCAGGCCTGAATGCCACTATGTGTCTGAAACCTTAGCTTCTTTCAAATGCAAATATCCCACAGAAGCAGCCCACACAGGGACCTGTGCTCATTTATACCTGAGTTTGAATAGGTGTATTCAACAGCCTTCCCTGAACAAGGGACTAATAATAATTACTATTATTATATATTCAGCCAAATGTTTATTGCACAAACAATATTCTATCTCAGGAATCAAAGAATCACCCGTAGTCCGAAACCTTTCAGTTTTCTTCTTTCCTCCTCGCCACCCAGCTCCCCTCCAGTCCTTGGTCATGCCTACGTACAGCTGGACTCCTGCCCAGGGCAATTTCGCACTCAACACTGGATCTTTAGCGATCCCCCGTGTTGCAATCGTCCTCACAATTAGCTCTTACGGTGGGCGTGCTGCTGCTCACCAGAGCGCTGGGGCTGGACGCTTAGGTGACTTCAAGTTCACTGTTTTTAGATAAAATGCCAAAACTTTGTTCCAAGAGCTTTTTCAGTGTCTGAGGATTATTCCCTTAGGATACAGCCTCAGGTGTGGGACTGCCACGTTCAAAGTGAAGAGTTTTCTGGTGGCTCTGGGAAGAGAGCGGAGTCCAGGTTTTGCCTGGAGCTTGCAGACAGCTGGTGCCTGGGGGCTGAGAGAGAGCTAGGGGTCAGGGAGGGGAGGGTCTCTGGGTTCAAGGGGGCAGTCAACCTTTGCTGGGGTGAGGGGAACAGTCCTTGAGGGCAGTTAGTCCTGGAAGGGAGGCTGCAGCCTCAGGCTGAGAGCAGATAACCAGGGGCTGCGGGGAAGAGCGCTCCCCTGCTCCTGACACCCAATCTGCACCCCAGCACTCCTCTGCGAGAGCTTGACTCGCCTCTAACAGGTGCTGTGTCCACACCTGGTGTGTGGGGCTCAGGGGTACAGGAGAAGGAGAAGCCTAGGGAAGCGCTGAGGCATGTGCATGGATGGCCCCCCAATCCAGGCAGGAAGCATAGCAGCAGTCTCTGCTGGGGCACGTCTGTCTGCCATGGCTCGGCTCTGGAGCCGGCTGGGCAGGCTCCCCGTATCTGGATGACTATTTGCGGTGTGCTGGGCCCAACCCAGGGCACTGCGGGCAGGATGATAAGGACACAGACGTGGCTTCGGCTCTTGGACACACCCAGAGTCAGGCAGCCCCCAGAGTCAGACTACCTCCGGGTCTCCATGCTGTCTGCTTCCCAGAACCACCTGGGGAACTTTCGAGAAGATCCAGGTCGCCACCTCCAGAGATTTGGGTGGAACGGGTGGCTTGTGCTGACGTCTCACCAGGATGGAGTACCACTGGGTTAGATATTGCATTTTCTTGGTGGGGCGTTTTTGGATGCAAGTACGGAGGCTATGTGAAGCCACGAGGAGAAAACAGAGGTTGCTGTGAGTTGGGATGGTGTTTGCGGGAGGAGGGGGCCTACATTCCCTTTGTCATCTCCACGTGTGCCCTTCCCCCAAAGAAACCCGCCCCCAAATAGACAGGTGCCCTCCTCTACCGATGCGGTCCTGCAGCTCTCCCCCTGCAAACGGGGTGCTGCCTGAGTCCCTTGTATGGGGGATCGTGGACCCTCGGCCGCTGTGCAGATCTGCTTTGACCTACAAAGCTCACACGAGAGACCCTAGTGGTCTGCTAGGTCCTCTCATGGCATCTCTGCTTCTTCTCCATGAGCATCTTTACTCCTTAGGTCAAATGACCCTGAAGGCCCTTCCAGATTCTCTTGTTCTTGATGGATACTGGCCCTGAGAAACCCAGCTGGCACAGGGCAGACTGGGACAACCTCCAGGTACCCCAGAGGACAGGCCCTCGTGGTCTTTCCCTGGGGAGGCCAGGGGCCAGGCCCTAAGCATGGTCCTGTGGCCTGGCGCTGGCCATGTTGGGTCCCAGACAAGGAAGGGGGGGCATCACCCTCCTCCCCTCTCAGCATCTTCTCCTCCACACACACCATTCAGGGGCCAGCCCTTCATGTTCCATCTACCCCATCCTGCTCCAAGGACTGCATCCACACCTGGGCAGGCTCTGCCAGGTAGGGAGGTGGGGGCTGGGATCTCCGTAGGGAATGCAAAGCTCTGTGACGCCCCACAGCTCCTTGACAAAGGGCTGTCAAGCCCCGGGCATCTGCAGAGTGGCTGAGGCACAGCGGGTGGTGAGCACACCCTCCTAGAGCGGTGTCTTTCCCATAGGTACCCCACGAGGGAGAGGTGTTAGAGAAAGAGGCACAAAGGGTGCTGTTGAAATAGCCATGACCAGGCTGGGAGGTGTTGGGATGGGAAGTCAAAGGAAGGGGAGTCCCGCAACTTACCACCCCAGCCTCCTGTCTCCTTCTTAGACAACCAGGTGGGGTGTCTCCCAGGCAGCTGAGATGTGGTGGGAAATTGAGGGATCACGAGGTGTCCCCAGGGGGAGGAAAGACACAGTATTGGGTTGAATGGTGTCCCTTAAAAAGATAATGCCATGTCCTAGCCTCCAGTCCCTGTGACTATGAATTGATTTAGAGAAAAGTGTCTTAGCAGGTGTCATTAAGTTAAGGATCTTGACATGGGATCCTCTTGAAGCCAGTGACTGGAGTCCTTGTGCAAATAAGAGAGAACACAGAGTGACACAGAGGAGAAGGCTGTGTGATTGGAGCCAGGCCACCGCAAGCCCAGAACCTCCCAGAGCCCCCAGAAGCTGAAAGAGACAAGGACTTGGGGTCGTATGGAAATTTCTAAAGGGTTGTGTCCCTGCAGACACTGGGATCTGAGACTTCTAGCCTCCAGGACAGTGAGAGAGTACGTTTCTGCAGTTTTAAGCCATTGCACCTGTGGTGATTTTTTTCAGTCACCCTAGGAGACCAATGTCTGAACACAGCGGCCCAAAGGGAAGCTCTTCGAGAAGCTCCCATCAACCACAAACTCTCCCTGAGCGGCCACTTCTTCTCCCATGGACTTGAGCCTACTTCCGGCCCTGATGAGGCAAAGAGAAAGCTTTGTCAGACGCACTGTAGGGCAGTGCTGGCTCCTCTCCCAGCCTCAGTTTTCTCATCTGCAAAGTGAAGCAGTGACCCTGGCCTGAAGATTCCATCACAGGGACCCAAAAGGAGGGACACGACCTGGGGGCAAAGTGAGGGTTGGGTGCACCCGAGTCCCACTGTGATGTGCGGGTGCATGATTCCTGCTGTCTGACAAGGTCATATGGACAAAGAGGACAGACCTGCTGGGCTCCTCCAGGAGGAGGAATAAGCTCCTTTTTGGGAAAAGTACCTCTGACATGGGGTGCCAGGCACACCCAGGTGCCAGGGAGGGCAAGAGGGAGAAAGTCATATGGATGGGGAGGGAATGTCCTCCAAAAAGGGAATTGTTGTAAAAGTGTCCCAAGGAGAACTGACATTTCTGAGTGACACCTTCCTTTTCCCCCTGCCCTCCCTTTAGCCTCTAACCACTTGCAGATGAACCCCCCTTTCACGGTCCATCTCTCCTTGCCACGAAGAGAGGCAGTGCCCAGCCCAGCATGGGGCAGGTCCACACTTTTACTGAGGCCCTGGAAAAGAAACAACAAAACCTGTGTTAAATTCACTCAGTGCTCCTAAGTTCACAGAGCACTTCCAAAAGTGTTCTGTGGTCACCGTGATAGCCCTGCAAGGAAAGAGCTTTGGATCCCACTCTACAGATAAGAAACCAAGGGTCAGAGAGGAGAACCAGCTGCTCAAGGCCATCTTGACACAGGCTGCCTGACTCCTGGTGCTCTTTCCGTGTCACTTCACTGCCTTCTCTGACATGTCCTCTGCCACCTCCCTAGGAGATTTGGGTATCTCCCAATGGGTGTGGCCTCAAAATCCTCCAAGGTCTGCAGCTCCCAGCGTTGCTTTGCAGACCCTCCCTGGGACTGTAGCACCCTCCCCTCTGCTCCCAACTTTGTACCTTGGCTCAGCTCCTTCTCCTGGGCTCGCATGCTCCTCCTAGAACATTCCCAGTCCTTCCCATGCTTCCTGTCCTTTTAGGCTGCACAGGGGGCCCAGACACTCTACAGAGTTCTCAAGTCCTGGTTCTAGTTCTAGCTCCGAATCCTTTGCTCCCTGTGTGACCTTGGGTACGTCACTCTTCCTCTCTGGGTCTCCGTTTCCTCCCGTGTGAAGTGGGGGAGTTGAACCCAATACTCCATAAATTCTCCATGTGGTCCAAAGCGCTCCCCATTCCCCCATCACCCGGCTCTGCCCTCCCTGTGTGCATCCACAGCTGCCCTCCTTGCTCCACATCCTTCTTCAGGGGGTCCTGTTTCACCATTCAGCTGGGCTTTAATCTTCCTGCCCCAGAGGTGGGATGGGGGAGCTGCCGCACCTGCCAACCAGGTCAAGACGGGCTGATCAATTAATCTGAGCACCCTCCTTCTGGCTTCGGAAGCCCCTTAATCTTTGCCCTTTGGGTCCTAAGGTGCACACAGAGAAGCCTGCAGTGGGCACAGGTGGCCCCTGTTTGCTTTGGCGGGGGATGCTGGTGGTGGGCTGTGTGACCGCTCTGTGTGCGCCACAGCTTCTGCAAGAGTGGAGGGGGGGGGTGCGACCAGCCCTAGACTTTGAAAGCGGGACACCCTGTTCTGCCTATTCTGCCTCAGAAGCCCATCACTGTCACAGGCATCAAAAGATGACATCAGAAAGCACATAGCGCCGCGCCTTGCCTTCCCCTTCTTCACATCTCATATGTCATTTAATCCCCCAAACCCTTGGGAAGGCAAAGCCGGGATTATTAACAAGGGACTTGTCCAAGGCCACTCTGAATTCAGCAAAAGCTGGACTGGGACCTGTTCCCTCTGTGCTGACCGTTCTTGTCAAGCTCTGGTTTGCACAGGCGGGCTGCCTGTTTGCGTGGCCACCTCACTTCCCTCGGAGAATTACCTCTGACAGGACAGGCTGATTAGACTGAGACACACGCACATACACACACTGCTTTACAGCTACAAGGAAACCTCAGCAAGACGCCCCATAGCACGACTCAGGATCCATAAAAAGGGCCTTAGAGATAATTAACTCACAGCAAGTGGGGAAACAGGTTCAGAAAGGGATACAGACTTGTCTAAGGTCACAGACCTAAATGGAAGCTTCAGGACTCCTGGTCCTGTGCTCCTTCCACTGTGTCTGCACATTTAACAAACATGGCAAGGCAGTTAGCAGAAAGAACCCAGAAGGCCTGGGCGGGCAAGGAAGGACAACCTCCATCTCAGTCTGGAAGTTTTGTCCAAAGGGTGCATGTTCCAGAATTCCTCGGGAGGTCGGGTGGGAGCAGGCAGGAAATAGCAGCAACCTGCTCCTTCAGCACCTGGGAGCAGCCTCACAGGCTGGAGGGCTGTTTCTTCATTGTCCCCTGTGTCCCTTCAACTCTTGTCGCTGTGTCCACTAAGTGGCAGGCGTCCAGGCCCAGCACCTTCCAGATCAGGGAAATGGAGTCCTGAGGAAAGGCAGAGGGTGGCAAAGCTCCCCCGGGGCAAGGGCATTCCGGAGAGAGCCAGTGGAGCTGACGCCAAGGCCAAGAACAGCCCGGGTTGGGGAAAGGACGTGGTGGGGTGGGGCTGCGGGTACCCAGTTGTTTTTTTTTCCTTTCCCGTGCTCCACCCGGTGCATTCTTCTGAAGGGCAGGCTCCCAGACCTTGGCCCCCAGGAGTAGGGGTGGACGTGAAGCACGTGAAAGGGTCCAAGGGGTGGGGGGGCCTATGCGCCCCTCGCGACTCCACCAGGCACAGCGCTTGGGTGGCATCTCCGGCAGGCGAATGGTGGGCGCCGCCCTGGAGGTCACCGAGTCAGGCGTCGGGGGCACGCGGTTGGGTGCTGGCAGGCGCCGGGAGGGGGTGCCCCCTGCCCTCGGCTCCTCCCCCGGGGCCGACGCGCCCCGCCCCGCCCTGCGCGGGAGGGCACCGGGGGCGGGACCCGCGGGGAGGCGCGCCGACCGGCCGGGCCAGGTGCAGCGCCCGCATGTCTGAGGGCCGCCGCGACCCCGGAGGAGTGTCCCGGTGTCCGGCCGGCCCGTGCCGCGCCCCTGCGCCCCTCGCCGGCCGCCGGCGACCCTCGTAAGCCAGGTAACCGAGGGCGGGACTCCTGGCCGGCTCCGCGCGCGTCCTCCGCGGCTGGGGGTCCACGCGCACCCCGCCGTCCCCACGCTGCCCGCCGCCCGAGGGCCGCCCCGAGGGCCGCTCTCGGGAAGTTGGCGCCGGAATGGCCGCGCATCGGGCGGAGCGACCGGCACCCGTGGCCCCGCACGCCCCGGCCCGGGGTCCTGTCCCGCGGGGGGCCGGTGCGGAGCCTGGGCGGGCGCGCGGGGTCTTCGCCGACACGGGGGATGCCGGTCTTCTCGGTAGTTCCATTTCTCACTCCCCTGAGCGTTTGCGTCCCTCCTCGTCCCCGCAGCCCCTTCACAGAGTCCTGCGCTGGGGACTGCGGAGTTGGCGATTTTTGGAGGGATGTTTACATTCGCGTCTCCCGCCGCCTCTGGCCAGATGCATGAGGGAGAGCCGGCCTCGGCAGGAGGGGTGCGGGTGAGGGGGCGGCCTCTGTCGGGGCGGCTGTCTGGGCCCTGCTGCAGTGGGAAATCCCGGCTTCTGCCCTGCCTTGGCATCCTTGGGCGCCCCCAAACCCCAGCCCTGCGCAGGAGAGAGCATGGCTCTCCTGCAGCCCGTCAGGGGCCTGGACGGATCTGCTGGGTTGGAGTTAGACGGTGCCCCTGCCCGCGCAGGACGGGAGAGAACAGACGAGGGAGGTTTGCAAATCAGAGAACTAACATGGACACATCTCTGATTTCACTCCTTCTCTCCCCCATAAGCCAGTGAGGCAGTGGGTCTTATTCCATTGACAAATGAACAAAAAAGGGACTCAAAGAAGTTCAATAATTTGCTGGGAGAAAATGATGTATCTGAACTTCAAGCCAGTCTCCTAGAACCAGATGGTTGGTTCTCCAGTTTTGCTGGGCCTCTGACTCAGCAGGGGTTCATTTCTTCTCCCCTCGTCCCTTGAGGTTCTTCCCCTGGAAGGGGGAGGTCAGGAGAGGGTCCCACCAAGAAGAAAGAAAATCGGGTCCGGTAGCTCCTGGGGGAGAGAGCCAGCTCCTTGCCCGCCACAGGACCACAGGAGAGCAGGCACCTGTTGGGCTCACTGCTCTGGAGGTAGTGCCTGGCTCGCAGGAGGTACTCAGCAGACCAGAAGAAATGAACCTGAAATGACAGAGCTCCATTTGCAGCTGATGGACCTCTGCCCTTGGTGGAGAAAGAGGGTCCTCTGAAAGGTAGGACCCAAAAGGTGCCTACTACCTCAGAGGGTCCTTGACCTCCTTACCCACTTGGGGCAGTCGGCAAGCACATCCATAATGCTAGTGTGCCTTTCCAGACAGCAAGGGTTTCCCCAGGTCTACTTCTTTTTTTTTTTTTTTTTTTTTTTTTTTTAAGATTATATTTATTTGGTAGAGAGAGACAAAGTGAGGAAGGGAACACAAGCATCGGGAATGGGAGAGGGAGAAGCCAGCTTCTGGCTGAGCAGGGAGCCCAATGCAGGGCTTGATCCGAGGACTCTGGGATCAGGACCTGAGCCAAAAGCAGGCGCTAATGACTGAGCCACCCAGGTGCCCCACCTCGGATCCACTTCTTGTGGATCTCCACTTTCAGACCAGGGAGAAGCAGAGGGAGATGGGTTACATGCCCAGCTTTGCCCTGTCCTGGGAGGCAGGGGACCCTGTCCCATCTGCACCGGGGTCCTACCCAGCCCTCCAGAAAATCTTATTGGGAGCTTGACTCTTCTCTGCCTCCTCTCCCTCCTTACCCTTTCATGGGGGGCAGCCACGGATTGAGGGCAGATAACTTGCTTTTCTGGGCCATGGTTTCCTCATCTGTCACATGGGGACAAAAGAGTGTGCATGACTTTATGAGTGAGTGGTCCAAAGGGCTCTGTGAGCTTCTGTGTATGAGCTCCCCATGTGGGCTGTCCATTCTGTCTGGGAAGTGACCACACACCCATCTTGGCCTCCCTCAGAGAGCTGGCCTTATCCTGAATATACAGAAGGTTCACAGGAAGGGGTCACTGATCAAAAACAAGTCTCCACAGGAAGAGAAATTGCTAAATTTGGTGGAAAATGGGAGTTTTTCATCCTTCTCCCTAACCCCATGTAAGAAGAAAATACCTGGAGGCTCCAGGAGGAGGGACCAGAAGGGTATGAGAGCCCCTTGAGGTGCAGGTGGTCAGTGTCTGACTCATTCAAGGCCATGGTCAAGTGCGGAAAGCCCAGCAAGGGGTATTGGACTTTCCATGGCAGCACCCTGAAGACCTCTGAGGCCTTGCCAGGCAGTCCGTACCCCTGAACTCCTCTGGAGACCCAGCTGTCTGCTTTGGCCTCAGGACAGACCAGGGTGCTCAGAGTTGGTCAGTTTTGTTCCCTGGCGGAGGCCAGTGAGAGCGTAGCTGGGGTACAAGCTTTTGCAGCCCCCGTCACCACACCCACCAGCTGTCCCTGCACACACGCAGTGCCCTGACCAGCTTCCTACTGCCAGTGCCTGAGGCTTAACACGAACCCAGCAGAGGGAGAGCTTTAGACCCAGAATTTCTCAGCGGAAACAGTGTTTGAGGTTTTATCCCTGCTACCTCTACCCGGCTCGATTTTCTATAGTGTTTATCACCATCTAAAATCCTATTTTAGGGGCGCCTGGGTGGCTCAGTGGGTTGGGCCGCTGCCTTCGGCTCAGGTCATGATCTCAGGGTCCTGGGATCGAGTCCCGCATCGGGCTCTCTGCTTGGCAGGGAGCCTGCTTCCTCCTCTCTCTCTCTGCCTGCCTCTGTGCCTCTATGCCTACTTGTGATCTCTGTCAAATAAATAAATAAAATCTTTAAAAAAAAAAAAAATCCTATTTTAGCCAGGTTTTGTCCCCTACCCCGGGCTGTTAGGGGTGATCAAGAACTGCTGTGGGAAGAATGTTCAGGTTACCTAGAGGGACAGCTCCTCAGCTGAGCAGATGGCCACCCACATAGGGTGATTTGAGAGAGCCAAGGAGAATTGCTTCCCTTAAATAAAGCCCCCCTCCCCAAAAGAAGACTCACAAGGCTGCTTTCCAAAGGTAGTTGGTTCCTTTGGTACTGCTGAAAATAGTGCCTCTTCCAGGCAGCCTTTAAAAAATTCCCTGGGACACTGGAAAACCAAGGGGGACCAAAGCTGTGCCCTTGGCAGCCCTGGGAGAAAGGAAGGAGCTCCAGACCACTGGGCCAGGGATGACAAACCAGGCTGAGAAGGTGTGACCAGATGTGTGCACCAGGAAGAGTGAGGACACTGTCCTACCCAAGGTCCTGGGGAAAGCTTGGGGCTCTGAGGCCTCTCTTAGGAATCTGGTAAGAGTGGTTTCCTTGGAGCACTCAAGAACTACATAGGTGTAGGGACAAGCAGGATGGAGAAACTCGAGTTTGGAGGTGGAGAGGAGGGCCAAGAATGGTCTACAGTAGAAGCTAAAACTTTATGTGGTTAAAAAAAAAAAAAAAAAGCCTAGGTGCACTAAGTAGCTTCAGCTCCCAACCCCTGCCCCCAGTCATTCATCCAGCTGTCATTTTTAAGGAATTTTATCTGTGTTTTAAGGAAAACTCTGGGGCCCTGTGGAGTCATGTGAAGGATAGATGGAAGAAGATTTTCCAAGGAAGCTGGCAGGGGCATAGGTGGGGGGGGGGGGTCCCTGGAGGCATTTCCTCCTCACACTCACGGGAAATGCAGTCCCTGCCTTCTTTCCTGATTGCTTGGAGGGGGCGATGGCCGCATTTTTAATACTGGGAATAAGCATTCAATAATTGTCAGCTGGTTGCCGGGCACTACAACCCAGCGGGCCACACAGACGGGATGGAGAGCCTGGGGGCCAGGGTGGTCGGCGCCCCCACACAGAGGAAGCTGTTCTCGTATGGGCCCACTCAGTAGACAAGTGGGGACTTCGGCTGTTTCCCTGAGCCCTGCTCCTGACCCCCAAATCCTTTTCCATTGCCACTGTGGTTTGCCATATTAAGATTGGGAATGTCCCTGTGCCTTGGTGTTGGGGGAGACGCTGGAAATTGTGCCTCTAAGGATGTATAGGAGTTTACCAGCTGCTTTGAAAAATTGTGGAGGAAGAGGACAGGGAGATGGAGGAAACAAAGGTAACACTTGCCTGAAGCAGTGATTCTGTCCTGGTGCCTCCTGGGTCCCAAGCCACCGTTGCTTCCCCCATTCTTGCTCCCCAGCTGCTCCCTGTGTCGTCCCTTCCGCTGGAGTGAGTGAGGCCCCAGCCCGAGACATAGCTCATGCATTTTTGACCCCTGGCCTCCTCTTTATCACCACCATCACGATGAGGCTGGTGGCTTCCAGCGACAGGGGATGGAAAAGTACCCCTGTTGTGACATGAGGTGAGTCAGTCCTCCAGTGATGGGGTGCTCTGTCAGCTCTGACGCCTGGACCTGCGCCCTGGTGCTTGGCTTGCAGTTGGGAACACAGTGCTCATTCCCTGGGGGCAAGGACAAGGGTGACTCGATATAATATTTTGAAATTATGTAGATGGTAGTGAGAAGCCAGTAGGTGCGAGAGAGACAATCAATTTTAGTGTCTAGGAGAAGAAGCGGGGCCCCCCTAGCCGTGATCCAAGGTGTAATTCCTGCCCACGCTGTGCCCTCGAAAGTGAGGTTTGCTTTAGAGAGCTGTCCTGGCTCCTGGCCTTGAACCAGGCCAGGGCCACCCCCAGCGTGCTCCGTGGTGATTTGAGTTGTGAACTCTGCCTAGGCATCTAAAAGGTGTTTTGCCTGGATGCACCACGGTCCTTGAGACGTTCTTCCCCTTTGATTATTCGGGGACCCCTGGCCAGGCTGACCTGAGCAGGATGATTGGGGCCTGTCCAAGGAGTAGAGCCGTCTTGGGCTTCTCAATCCTGTGGTCCCGCATTCGGCCACCCTGCCAGCTTGCTACCAGTCTCTGAGCTGGTCACTGCATGCCTGGTAGCTGGAGGAGGCTGGTGGCCGGCGGGAACTGGATTCTAATCCTGGTACTAGTTTGTCACAGTGCAACTTCGGCCAGGTCGCTTCCTGGGCCTCAGTTTCCTCACCTGTAAAAGACAGCTTGGCTTAGATCAGGGTTTCTCACTTCAGCACTGCCCATGTCTGGGATGGTTCTTCTGGATAGTTCTTTGCTGTGGGGGCTGTCCCGTGCATTGTGGAGTGCTCAGCAGCATCCTCGGCTTCTAACCACCGCCCCCCCCCCCGGGGGGGATGCCAGGAGCACCACCTCTCACTCCTTCTTGACAACCAAAGATGTCTTGAGAGGATGCTAAATGTCCCCGAAGGCAGGATCATCCCTGGTTGAGAACCTCTGGATTGGATGCTCCTTGATGACCCCCCTCGGATTACCCTCAGGATGGGGGACGCATTTGCCTTTTCTAGTCCCTGTTTTATAAACATGGCCTGTGTGTCAACAAGGAGCCCAGGGAGAGGGGTCCAGGGGCTCTTAGGGTGGGACATGCGCTGGGAAGAAAAGGGAGGTTCTGGGCCTTTGCCTCTTGCTGAGCACCAAGGCCAAGTCCGCTTTGCCTTCCAGACCTTGGGTTACATAAGAAGATGGGGGGCGGGCATGCCTGTGGCCGGCACATGCACTAGGGTCAGCAGCCTTCCACCAGTGACTAATCATCCCCCTGAGCCCTAAGGACTCAGCTTCTCCTCCTACATGGGCCTTTCTCCCCTCTCTCTCTGCCTGCCCCTGGGGAGGATACAGGAAGTGAATCAGCCCACCCACCAAGCAGAGGGGGAGGGGCAGAGCCCACTGGTGTTGGACACAAGGGCCATGCAGCCTCCACGGACTGGACCCAGCCCTGGTTTGGTCTTGTTTATTCCTCCCAAGTGAGCTGTTTATTAACTCTGTCCGCAGAAGTCCCTTCTGACCTCACTGCTTGACAGAAGGATGAAGGTCTCTTCTCCAGAGAGGGGAGGGGTTTTTCCACGGGTGCTGGAAGTAAATCGCTGTTCTAGGGATGACAGGCTGTGAGATTCAGGATAATGTTAACCAAAATGATTGGTTTGGGTTGTTCTTTCTGTTTCTTTTAAAACTTTTTTACTGGGTTTACTTGCTACAGAACATTGATTTCTGGTGTACACCATGATGATTTGACGTCCATATACCCTGCGAGGGGTTCGCCACGGTAAATCTGGTTACTGCCTGTCCCCATCCCAAGCTGACTTTTAGGCTCTACTCTTGACCACTTCCAAGTCTGCACAACATATCACTGACTCTAGTCACCATGCTGCACATCACATCCCCATGACCTCTTCATTTTGTGATTAGAAGTGCACCCCTCCTGACCCCCTTTTTTTTTTAACCATCTGCCTTGAAGGCCTATAGATGGCTGTCAGCGGCAGGGCTAGGAGCAGTCAGTTAATTAGACACAGTCCCTGCCTGCCGAGGCCTTCAGTCCTTCAGTCTGTGCGGACGAAGATTCAGTCTGTAACTGTCTTTACCAATCTGCCCTGTAGACTCAGTGTAGACACAAACAGAACTCTGTACTCGTTAAACACGAACTCCCCATCTCCTCCAACTGCCAGCCGCTGGTGATTACCATTCTTCATTGGGTCTCCACGAATCTGATCATCTTGGGTACCCCGTAGGAGCGGGATCAGGGGACACGCAGACTCCTGCATCTGGCTTGTTTCACTGAGCACCCTGTGGTAAGGCTCATTTGTGTTAAGGGGCATCTGGTTTTCTTTCCCTTTTAAACAATTTTTGAAGACTTACTTATTTTAGAGAGAGAGAATGAGAGAGCAAGAGGGAGGGGAGGAGGGAGAGAGAGAATCTCAAGCAGTCTCCCTGCTGGGCACCCAGCCCAGCCCCGGGACCCAATCTCACAACCCTGGGAGCAGGGCTTGAGCCCAAAGGGGAGTCAGAAGCTGAACCGACTGTGCCCCCCAGGAGCCCCAGATTTTCTCTCCTTTCAAGGACTGACTAGTGTCCACTGTATGGAAGCACTGCGTGTTCTCTACCCATTCATCTGTGGACAGCCCTCTGGCTTGCTTCGACCTTTTGGCTGTCTTCAGTCATGCTGCTGTGAACACGGGCGTGCAGGTATCTGTGTGAGTCCCTGCTTTCAGTTCTTTGTTGAGTATATCCCCAGAAGCAGAACTGCTGGATGGTATGGAAATTATGTTTAAGTTTTTGAGGGATCACTGTGCTGTTGAGGAAGAAGTATTAGAATTAGGCTTTGAGGATGAACACGAGCTAAACTAACCTAGCTAACCAAGCATCTTGGTAAGGGGAAGGCAGGGGAGGGGAAAGCCTAAACTGCACCATGAAACCCAGTGGTGTGTGTGCTCTGGGTTGAAGCAGGGTGTGGCAGGCAAGGAGGCCAAGGAGAGGGTAGAGGAGGAAGGGTCTGGGACCAGGCTGGGGAGCCTGGGCTCTGAGAAGCATGGAAGGGTTGTTTGGTTTTAAAGATTTGATTTGTTTATTTGAGAGAGCATGCGAGTGAGAGGCGGGGGTGGGGAAAAAGGGGGAAATCTGAAGCAGGCTCTGTGCTGAGCACATAGCCCATGGCGGGGCTCGATACCACAACCGGGAGATCATGACCTAAGCCAAAACCCAGAGCTGGGCGCTTTACCAACTGAGCCCCCCAGGTGCCCCTTTGGACAGGGTTTGTAATCGGGAAGTGACACAGACCGCTGGTGTCTTAGAAAGATGTCACAGGGGTGGTGTCACAGGTGGACTGGGAGGGAAAGAGGCTTAAGGCAAACAAAACTGGGTAACACATGAAGCCACACAGTTGGGGCGCGTGGAGGGTTCAGGCGTGAGGGTGGGCACGCTGCCCAGAGGCGACTGGGTTTGTGCCTTGGCGGCGGGATGACTGGTGGTGCCCCTGCTGGGTTGGCTTACAGGGGAAGTGGCTGGTCTGACAAGATGATGGAGGAGGAAGCCCAGGCTGGATGGCTTGAAGGGTGTCTTGGAACCACTCGGGTGGAGATGAGGGTTTGTGGGGTGGGCAGAGCTGTGGTACCAGGAGAGGAGTGAGCTGGTCAAGGGGCCAGGGGAAGGACTGCCATGGGATGGCACAGAGGACTCATCAGAGTTGGAAGCCAGGAAACGAAGCGGCCTCTTCCTGGGACAGGTCCAATCCTGTCCACTTTTATCAGTCCAGACAATCAATCTCTGTACTTAAGGCTGGGCACTGGGGGTGGGAGATACAGAGATAAACATGAGCCAGTGACTTCAATTCATTTATTCATCCTATAAAGCTTAGATAATGGAATGTGGCTGATACCTTTGCTCAGTTAAATATTTAATCACAGTGGGGTTAGGTGATAATGGAGCATGTTTTAAAAGTGTGTCATTTAGTCTACAGCTGGGTTTCTCACCTCAGCACCACTGACATTTTGGACCAGAGAATTCTTGGTCATGGGAGCTGCTGTGTGCCTTTGGCCGCGCCCCTGGCCTCTATACGCCTTAGATGCCAGGAGCTCTACACACACCCCAATCCATTCGTAGCAACCAAAAATGTCTTCAAAACATTGCCAAATGTCCCCTGGGGGGACAAAAATCACCTTTAGTTGACATCCTTTGGTCTGGAGGCCAGGAAAGCCTTCTTGAAGGAATGTTAATCTGAGTTCTAGAAGATATATAAGAATCAAGATAAAGCAGGAACAGGTGTGGGAGCAGAGGGGAGAGTATTCAAGGCACAGGTGACAGTGTGTGCAAAGGCCCTGAGGTGGGAGAGAGCATGAAGGGAAACCGGTGAAGGGAGCCTTGGTGGAGGTGGGGAGAGTGGCTGGTTTCTAGGAATACTTGGGAGGGAGCACAGGCAAGGAAGCCTCTCTGAAGTGGAGGACAGAACTGGCTGGAAGCTGGTGAGTGACACTTGGGCATGTTGGGTTTGAGACCCCTGGAGACTTACTTCCACGTGGAGCCCTGAGGTCAGACAAGAGGTCTGGCGGGAACTAACACATTTGGGAGTTACCTGCAAACCCATGACGAGTGAAGCCTCGGGGTGGCGTGTGGACCAAGAAGAGAAGAGCAAAGAGGAGGACCTGGAGGGGAGTTTCACCATTTAGAGACTGGGGAAGACTGCCCAGAGAGGGAGCACAGAAACCGGTAAGGCTTGGTGCTCCGGAAACTAGGGGAGGCGTGTTCAAGGAGGAGGGTGTGGCCGCCGTGAAGGGTGGAGCCAGAGCGAGGACTGGCAAGCAGCCGCTGGAGGCCGGAGACCTGAAATCAGGGAGGCCAGTTCCCCTGGGGCAGCTCAGGCAGGTCTGGCAGAGGAGGGAAGGGAGACAGCAGGCTGAGGGTTTCGCCAAAAGCCTGTCTGCTGTAGAGGTGAGAAGAGACTGTGGAAGCCCGAACCCTTTGCTCATCTAATCTGCTTGTTGCCCCTGTCTTTTTTCTTAGAAAATAAATGTGCATGGATCATAATTTTTAAAATTGCAAAGATTTAACTGTGAAAAGTCTCCATCTACCGTCTTCCTTAGCCTCCTAGTGTTCTCCCTTCTTGCAAGCAACTTTCCCAGTTTCGCACGCACTTTATTTCTTGCGTGAATTAAAACATACATGGAGAGTAGTTCTCCCCAAGCGTTAGTACACTGTGTGTTCCTTTCTGCCCCTCATTTGTTCTTTTCCCACTTAGCTGTCTTGGAATGCTTCCAGATCAGTACGTAAAGTACTTTTTCATTCTTATTTCCGGCTATAGAATGTTCTACGGTATGGATGTCACACCATTTATTTGAGGAATCTCCTGGGTTTTGGACATCACAAACAATGTCCCACTGAATCACCTTGTGCTTTAGTCAGTGGGCAGTGCTGGTGGTTACCCGTGGGATAAAATCTCAGAAGTGGAATTGAAGGGCCAGAAAGTGTGTGCCTTTGTATTTTGAAAGACATTAGTAAATTGCTCTCCATAGAATTTTTAGGAATGTATACTGCCAGCAGCAATGTACAAGCATGCTGGTTTCCCACGCCCTCTGACATGAAATGTTACCAAACTTGCTGATATTTGCCAATCTGGAAGACAGAAATAGTTTCTCAATAGAGTTTTAATTTGCATTTCTTGGGCTACCAATAAGGGTGAACATGTTTTCACACACATGAGAGCCACTTGTGTTTTCTTTTCTGTGAACGGTCTCTTCATATGTTCTGCCT
Source organism: Mustela lutreola (assembly GCF_030435805.1). Classification (NCBI taxonomy): domain Eukaryota; kingdom Metazoa; phylum Chordata; class Mammalia; order Carnivora; family Mustelidae; genus Mustela; species Mustela lutreola. Next base: position 55,854,589 of record NC_081296.1, read on the forward strand.
ACTTAAAAAAAAAAAAAAGATTTATTTATTAATTTTGAGGCGGGGTGGGGAGCAAAGCAGAGGGGGAAGGAGAGAGAATATGAAGCAGACTCTATGCTGAGCGTGGAGCCCAACATGGGGCTCAGTCCCATGACCCCAAGATCATGACCTGAGCCAAAACTAAGAGTCAGACACCCGACCGAGTGCACCACCCAGGTGCCCCTGTTTTGCTTACTTTCTATCAGGTCTTTGGTCTTAGACTTACGGAATTGGAGACTATCTCTATATATTAAGGAAACTATTCTTTGGTCTAGAATATCACTTACAAGTGTTTCCCCCAGAGTTGATCAAGCTTTTGTTGCCTTTTTTTTTTTTTTTTTTTTTTTTTTTAAAGAATTATGGATGCCGACAGAGAGAGTCACCCGAGTGGCAGGTCCCTGGCGTGGTGGTCCCTGAGGAAGCACTGGGGTGGGTTCCAGATTGGGAACCTCCTCTCTGCTGTGTAACAGGCAGAGGAAGGGAGAAGGCTGCCGGGCAGATGGTTGAATTAGTCCAGGGATGGGGCTGTGTTGATGAGGCATCAGAAGATTAGACAGGAGAATGATGGCATTAGCAAGAAAGTGATTGGATTAGCAAGTTCTAGAAACTGAGCCCCATAAGGGGAAGCAAGTGGATGGTGTGTGCTTTCTTAGGCTCTGTGTTTGTCTCTTGGGCACCGTTGAATCGTGGGGACAGACTAAAGGCTGCCGTTGCTTAGATCTTGCTTGTGATCTGGAGTCTTCCTTATCTCCCTCTGACATGCCACGCTAACGTCTCCCGCCCTGAACCACCCAGCCCCAACGACCAGCACACTATGGATGGCCCTGTACCCTGAAGCCCACCTGAACTGTTCAGACTAGACAACCCGAAGCCAGTTGCCCTGCCCGGCTTTGCCTTCCCTTCCTTCCTCTGCCTCCTGACCAGCATTTGTGCTTCTCCACCTGGCCACGTGTGGCTTCTCTACGTGTGGAATAGCTTGCCCCCCCTCAGGAAATGAAAGTAAGGAAAATCTTCTTTCAGTCTCAGGGAGGCTCTAGGATGCCACTGTGGGTGGTTAAATAAGTAGGCTCTCAGGGCGGGCTTCCTGGAGGAGGTTGCCTGGAGATGAGGCAAGGCCTTGCAGTGGGATGGCAGAAGCACTGGTTGGGAGGCACAAGGGGGTGTCTGTGGAGAAGGGTGGGCAGCTCAGAACCCTCAGAACCAAGGCTGCAGAGAAAGATAGGAGAGGAGGCAGATCTGACCACGTAGAAGATCTGACCACAGAGAAGAAGCAGAAGCGATAGGGTCCACAATGCAGGGCAGGGCCTGTGGGTACAATTTAAAAATTCCGTTTTTTAATTCCTAGGAATAATTTGATTTTGTGTTAACGCCCTACGGGGGTTCAGGGTGGGGCTGCTTACGATAAAAGGTCTAAACAGGGCCTGGTGGTCCACCCCAACTCTTGACAAGATAGCAGACTCCCCTGCCCCCTTCCCTTTTTGATGCCACATTAACAGCACCCATCCCTGAATGACCTCAGCTCTCCGCCTTCCCTTCCTCAACGTGCTACCATCAGCACCTCCGCATGGCACCCCACACCCACCTTTCTGCTGCTACACGGGGCCATGCTTCCCCTCCAGTCTCAGGGGAACTTCCACCATCCTGGTGGTTTCTGCCTCCTCCATGAACGCTTGGCTCCCAGAGCCTCTCTTCCTCAGGATCAGCTGCCACACTGGCCAACTGGTTCTCAGCTTCATGGCATTTGAATGGAGAAGAGACTTCTTGCAGAACAAACAGCTTCGGAAACATGGCGGACAGAGTAATAGCTGTGGAGTGGCGGGCTGCGGTCTTGTTCGTTGGGGGCCCTGACCCACACTGCCGCAAGTCACACAGAGTCTTTTGGGGGGGCTGAGGGGTGGGGGGGGTGAGGTTGCCCCTTGTAATAATGTGGGTCCAGATCCCTGTCCTGTGTGCCGTACGTCAGTGAGTCCAAAGGAAGTTCGTGAACGCGTGCACATGGTTGGTGATTACTCATGCTACCTCTCGATTTCTTTCTTGTTGCCTAGAACGTTATTTACCTTCTGGAGGGTGGAATTTGTGGGGAAAGAATCTCACATTCAGCAGGCACCCATCTAGTTCTGATGAACTCTGAACTGGGCCATGGGCTGTGGGGCTTAGAATCATGTCATATTTGCTTGCTCCCCGCTCCGCCACAGAAAGGTACCAACACGCTCTGTGGGCTCACCCGCCAGTGCAGAGAATAAAGGGAAGCCATGCTGTGCTTGGCCAATCCGACTTCTAGAAAGAGGAAGAGCTTGAGCAGGCAGCTGGTGTGGAAGAGGTGGCAGAGGGGAAGGGTGCGGGCAAGAGGTCTGGCAAGGAGGCCCCCACATTTCAGGCCAGCCGTCCATGAGGGGAGGTTGAGGGTTAGGATTCCGGGGTAACAGGAGGATGGTGATGGGTACCCTGGGGGCAGCGGAGTCCCCACAGGATCTGTCAGTGTTGGGAGGGGTCGGGTTGTGCATGTTGAACCCTCTCTGCTTTCAGGGGAGCCCTCGGGACCCTGCAGCTAGATGGGATGGGGATGAGACTCAGTGACCTTGCACTTCTGTGAATCCGGTGAGGGTTTTTGCCTCCTGAAGGATTCTTTGGTTGCCCCCGGGGCAGGAAACAAGTGTTTCCCCAGATCCCGCTTGGGCTTGGGCTAAGACTTGCAGGAGATCTTTTGGAAAGCGGAGGAGGGAGCCACCAAGGTGGGCAGAGTGTCGGTTTCTGATACGTGGGATGCCGGTAGTTTATATCTTGGATGTTTTTGGTGCATATCCTCTCTAGAACCTGACTGATGGTTTAAAAAAAAATGTAAGTGATAAAAAAAGGAAATTGTGTGAAGGAGGATGAAACACTTGGCTTAACCACGAGGCTGGAAGAGAGGATGTGGGTGGGAGAAAGTGACAGCCCTGCTGCTCTCCTCCTCCCTTTGCCGTCTTCCCTCCTCCCCCCCTCCCCCAGCCCGGGTCTGTCTTAATCTTCACTGCCCTCCAGGGACAGTTCCTCTGACAACAGATGCTTGAATGCTGGAATGGTTCTTAACAAGGCTGGGGCTTCTGGACTTTCCGCAGGCCCAGCTTGCTGTGTGATCCTAAGTAAGTGGCCCAGCATCTCTGGGTCCAGTTTTCATGCCCAGTGTCTCATCTGGAGTCCTGGAGCAGAGGAATTTTGCCTTTTAGGTGTCTTGGCTTGCCACCCTCGAGATTTCCTTAAAAGTCTGAAGAGATGGACCGGGGTCTGAGGAAGTGAACTCTCCAGAGTTTGGTTGGGGAAGCTGTTTGGGCTGGGCTTGGGGCCAGCGGGCCTCCACCAGGCCCACCTGGATATGCCAAGCGGAAGCACCCACCCTTCTTTGTCCCAAGGCCTTGGATTTGACTTTCAAGGGGAAAGCACATCCCCAGTTAAGGTGGGCTTTGTTCCATTAAAGCCTGCTTTGCTCAGGCTCCTGTGCTGGTGTGAGGAGGAGGCTGAGGGCTCTGTGGGTGTCATGGCTCCTGGAGCTGGGGGGTGGGGGGGTGGGGGAACAGGGGGTTGGTGGGGAGGCAAATTGCTTCATGCACCTGGTCGCGCCTGGCCAGTCCTGCCTCCAGCTCCCCTCCCTGAGCGCCTGCTGCTGCGGGCGGGTGCACCCTGTCCCCTGTCCTCATGCTGGGGTGAGAAACGAGGCACAGACAGGTCACGCAGCTCAGTTAGAGTCCCTTGGGCCTCCCAGGGACGGCTCAGTCACGCGTGAGCTCCCTGCCCATGTTGTCTTCCCACCTGTTGATTCTCTGCTCCAATTTATCCCCCTGGAACGCCAGCCGTGGCCAGTGATTGTGGAGGTGAATTCACTCCCACTCAGGGAAGAAGAGTGGGGCCTCTGTGGGGAAAGTGAGAGGAAAAAGATTTCCTTTAATAATGTCAGCTCAGCCCTGTGACCCCTCCCCTGTCCTCAGGGTTCCAGAATGCACCTGAGGCCCTTCCTTCAAGACCCAAACAAATGAATCCGTAATGGTGAAAGTCACACGGTTGAGGTGGCCCCACTTTACTCCTTCCTCACACAGATGCAAACTGGCATGGCATCCCGGGGCCTAGAGATGAGAGACCCTTTTACAGGTGTGTGTCCACCTTGACGGTGCTTCCGGCTTCCCTGTGCTCTGGGGGACACGTGCTTGGGAGAGGTGTTCTCAGCATGAAAGTGATGATTTTTTTCTCACTTTTCACCTGGAGTCTTGGTGTTCCTCCCTGGACAAAGTGAGACGGTTTCCACACTAACCAGCTGCTGTAGGGGCTTTCAGGGGCAGGAAGGGAGGACCAGAGCTCAGGGACAGGTGCAGCCAGGATTCCCCCTTCCCACCGTCCCATGCTTGCCAGTTCCACGCTGTAGACTCTGGTGGGCCCTCTTGGGTTCCTTGCAGACCCCAGGGAAGGAGCTCAGGCCAGCTGGAGCCTCAGAGGTGGTCTGGCTGCCGAGGCTCAGGGTTCACTCTTGATGCCCTCCTGAGCTCTGACTACATGGTCTTGGGGGCTGATTTGGAAGGACCTTTTATTCCCATTTTTCAGAGGTTTTTAAATAATGCGTTTCGCTTCAGCCCTTGAAAAAAGCCTGTGCTTACTACTAATGCTAGAATAACGACCAGTGTCATATGTCAGCCAGTGGGGCTCTTAATCCATGGCTGCATTCAAATATTGTGAAATATATTGCTTATGACCTTGGGCTAGCAGGAAAAATACCACTCCAGTGAGGAGGAAGGAGGGTCAATTTTGCTATCTAGCTGGTGGTCTGCAGCCGGCCCGAGACATGAGCACATCCTATCAGCTCAGGCGCCACGGGACACCCACTGCGTACCCAGCGCTTACACACTGGTTCCTGTTCATGCCCGAAACAGACCAGACAGGTAGTCACTTGGGATTATAAAAGCCACCATGTGGGGCCATATTGGGAAAATTCAGTGGAGCGTAAAATGCCCATAAGGGGCTAGAATAGACCATGAGCTCAATAAATGGGACTTCAAATCAACGTCATCCCCATTTTACAGAGGAGGGAAGCAAGGCCGAAAAGGGACTCAAAACCAGGTTGACCAGACTCCAGAGCCCAGACTCCCCTGTGTCTGGTGGGAATGACTGTGTGTGTTGTGTACCCTTTCCTGTCTGGGCCCTCTGTCCTCCTTTGACCTTCAGCGGCCTCTTGTCAGCACATGCCCCCCTCCCCCTCCCATCCCAGTCCATGTGAACCTCTTTCTTCTGCCAGTTCACAGTTCCCCGGCTCCTTGCCACCCCTGACCATTTCCCTAGCTCCTGTGCACTATGTTCTTTAGGTAATAATTACATGGACTCGTTCACCCACCAGTTTGATCAGTTAATAATCCCCCCCAGGCCCGATGTGTGAAGCGCAGAGTTAATGATTGCTAAGAAAATCAGCTCATGAATTTGAATCATCTGAGGAGGAAGTCAGGGAGGGAGGTGGCTTTGACTTATTGGGCCTGGAGGGGGGCTGCACCCAGGGTCTGGGCCTGCTCCTCATGCCCCGCAGTGCTCTAGCACCTTCCTGTTCTCCAGCTCTTATCTCGCACCACCAGCATGCCGGCCCACTTTCCCATCCCCCTCCCTGGAGGCCCCCTTCTCTCCTCTGCCAAAGCCAGCCCTTCCCCTCTCAAGCTTTACTTCCTCTGGGAGCCTTCTCTGATGACCCAGCATCCTTGCTCTGGGCCCCTTCTCTGAACTCCCCTGCACAGCTGGGCAGATTTCCTTCTGAGTGCTCCCTAGCATGTCAGGCACTGTGCGTGGTTCCTGGGACTCAGCTGTGAGCATGGCAGGACCCTGCTGTCCAGGAGGGGGACAGACACGCTGCTCTGGAAACTCCCGTGCAGGCCGAGGTATGACAAGGGGCTCCAGAGGACGCCCAGAGCCAGATGGGAGGTGAGGGGCTCGGGTGGACTGAAGGGGGAGATAGAATTTTCCAGGCAGACAAAGTAGGGCGTCTGGAAGCAGAGAGAGCCATGTGTAGAGGCGTGGTTAGGAGGACAGGTGATGATTGCCGTGTGGCTATGTGGCCTTTGAGGCACCTGTTAAACACCAAGCCAGTGTGTCTGGGAGGCAGGGGGCCTCTCAGAGAAGTCTGTCTCCTTCGTTCCCAGCGATCCCTCCCAGTTGGTTATGGGGTCTGTCTCCTCAGAAAGAAGGGATCTCTTTGAGGGCCGCCATGATTTCTGACCATCGCACTCAGCAAGGCCCGAGTCATGGGCACCTGCTCCCTGAGGGGATGTGGAACCGAATCTAAAACTTGCCTCCTTTGGGGCCCATCCCTGGACCCTCTCTCATTCGTCTTCTCTTCCCTCTGAGCACACGCTTTCCACCTTTTCCTCCTGGCCCTGGTCCCCAGCAACTTGTTCTTTCTCTCACTGTTGACTCCGAGTGTCTTGTGTCCTGAGTGGACCTAAGCCGTGTGGAGGTGGACAGTCCCAGAAGCTCAGAGCAGTGGTCTCAGGACTGGGCCTTGCATGAGACTCAGCACTGGAGGTTGATAACCAGCCAGGTCTCTGGGGGGGGCCCCTGAGGATTCCGACTGCGAGAGCCTGAGGTGGGCTCACCTAGTCTGGTCTGCGTTTCCAGCCTTCACCTCTGGGTCTTTGGATGCACAGTTGAGTTTGGGACTTGATATGAGAAGAGGTTTTCCAGGCCCCTGTCTCGACCTGTAACTTCACCTTCCTCCCCAGGGTAGGTACCCCAGAACCCACCTGGATATTTTCCAGGTGGGGAGCTCAGTGCCCATGAAGCGGGCCTCCCTCCCTGGATGTCAGTGCCTCTGTGGTATGAGCAGAAACCCCCCTCCCAGAAGAGCCCTTTGGGGGATCTTGGTTCTCACCTTATGGGCTGCATGATCTCCTCCAGGGTTCCAGACCTGCCTCCCCAGGATGTGCGAAGGTGCTGGGTGCCTCGTCCTCCCCAGGTCTCCCTCCTTTCCTCCCTCCTTTGCTCTGGGCTCTCTTGCAGGCTGACAGCCTTATCTCAGACTTTTAAGTTTCTGATCAGATTAGAGGCTTGGGAAGCGGGTGAAGATGGGATCTTGAGTTCTCCAGCAGCCTGACATTTGACCCCAACAGTCAGGACCCACATTCATCTTCCATCAACCTGGTAGGAACTCACACTTTCCCAGCCTTGGGGGACGAACCCCCCTATACACCTGCTCTGGAGGCCAGCGAATTGCGAGGTGTGGACAGCCCAGTCTTCACTCCCCAGAGCTCAGTGCCAGACCAGCTCTGGGTGGGCTCTGTTCTCCCTTTGGACTAGAATGTCAGCCGTCTCAGCTCTGGCTATGCTGTAGGTCACTGGGCTTCACCGGCTCTTCCTGACCTTTGGAGAGCTTACCTTAATTGAACTGTGGTGGGCCCAACCCAGCACTATGTTTGAGAGCTTTCTAGGTGGTTCTAAGGTGCATCCCAAGTTGAGGACCACTAGGCTGCATTCCCAGAACCCCTCAGGCCAGCTCTTGCATGGGGATAGTTATATGGGAGTAAAAGAGCCAGGGCCCTCTTACTCTGTATATTCTAAATATTGAAATATTATTTTACATTATCTGTATTTTATACATTTTATGAAAGCTTACTTAAAAATTTAAGTCAGAGGGTGCCTGGGTGACTCAGTCGGTTGAATGTGCGACTCTTGGTTTCAGCTCAGGTGCTGATCTCAGGGTTGTGGAGATTGACCCCTGTGTAGGGCTCCTTGCTGGGTGGGAAGCCTGCTTAAGATTCTCGCCCTCTGCCTCCCTCTACACCCCCGTCAAATAAATAAATAAAGATTTTTTTTAAAATTTAAGTCCGTAAAACCAAATATTTAATAATCAAAAATACATCAATGTAAAATTGGTAAAAATAGTCTTTACAGCTCTAGTCTAAACTCACAGATAGACAAAAATGACGCAATAAAACCGTTAAAATCTACACAAAGTACGTTGGTGGTACCACTGTATCTCAAGTATGTTTTTTTCCTATCAGACTTTCGAAAAAAAGCTTTTCCTGGCTCTCCCCTAGCCGGAGAATGGTGAGAAGAGAGATTTGTGAGATATCGTCAAATATTTTCCGCTGACACAGCCTTTTGGTTTTTTTTCAGAGACTGCTGTCTTTTATTTAAAAGGAGCCATCGTCTCCTTCCTGAAGCATTTCCGGTTTGTCCTCAAGTTCTTTGGTTTTATCTTGTTCAGATGGAGAGTCTGAGGCAGCATTTCCTGTATCAGTTTTGGAACTGTTGTGTTGATATTCCACGTGTTAGGAAAGTCGGCGAATAGAGTAATGATCATTCTAGCAACAGAATTTTGCTTTGTCTGCCGCCATGCACTGTCTGAGGAGGAATTGAGATGTAGTTCACATTTCAAGGGTTTGGGATTTGTTTTGTTTTGTCTCAGGTTGTTTTTTTTTTTTTTTTTAATGTGACTATTTCCTTTTTAAAACATATACAAAAATTGAGACATATGCAGAAATTCCATGCCTGACCTCAACACTGACCATCTTGTGGCCAGTCTTCCTTCCACCCTGACCCAGCACCCCTGCTCCCAGCTGGATTCTCTCGAAGCTGATCTAAGACATAGTATCATTTCATCTGTAATTCCTTCACAGTTCTCTCAGTGAATAGGGCTCTTTAAAAAACACAGCTGTGGTTCTATGATTGCACCTTAAGAACTGATCATTTCTCACTGTCATAAAATATCTGGCGTTCAGATTTCCTCAGTTGTCTCTCTCTCTCTTTTTTTTTTTTTTTTTTAACAGTTGGTATGAGATTTCAGACCTTAAAAACTCGCAAATAAACATTTTGGACCAAGGGAAAATACACCATTTTGGCACCGAGGTGTAAGGTTTATGAATAAAGCCTGGCAACCACTGGGCAGAAGGTTCTAGACAAACGGGCCATTCATGGGGCGCCTGGGTGCCTCAGTGGGTTAAAGCCTCTGCCTTCGGCTGGGACCTCTCTGCTCAGCGGAGTCTGCCTCTCCCTCTCTCTCTGCCTGCCTCTCTGCCTATTTGCGATCTCTATCAAATAAATAAATAAAATCTTTTAAAAAATTATGCATTCAAGCAACAGCAATACCACGCCTGGTCCCAGCCTGGGCACGGTGGACACAGCAGTGAACCAGGCAGACTTGGCCAGTCTTGCCAGTGGGGAGCCAGGGCATTTCACTGTGAAATTTGCAAATAGGATAATAGAGACTCTTGCAAATGATGCTTGAGTTTAGTTTTGAAGAATGGGTAGAATTTCAGGGCACCTGGGTGCCTTAGTCAGTTAAACGTCTGTGTTAAGCTCCGGGACATGATCCTAGAGTCCTGGGATTGAGCCCCATGTCGGGCTTCCTGCTCAGTGGAGGACCTGCTTCCCCCTCTCCACACTACTTGTGCACTCTCTTTCCTCTCTCTCTCTCCTTCTCTCTCAAATAGCGTCTTTGAAAAAAGAATGCATAGAATTTTGTTAAGAGAAAGTGGAAGGAGAGGTATCCCTCTCCTAGTAAACAGCAAGTGCAAAAACATGGAGCATTCAAGGACAAAGAAGAGTGATGGGGTGTGATGGGGTGTGGGGCATGTGGCAAGACTGGTGGCAGGTGATGCTGAGGCTGGGTGGGCTGTGGAGGTCTTGAGGATATGCTAAAGAGCGGGGTCTTCTAGGACCTCCATAGGAGACCCTAGGACTTTGTCATAGGAACATAAAATTTGGACCATGAGTCGGGAGAGCAGAGCCTTGTCAGAACTATGAAGAGTTATTAGATTTGCAAGCCCTTCCTGGAGCCCTCCACTAGACTGGGAGCCTCGCATGCTGGGGGCAGACTGATGTCTCTCTTCAACCCCATGGCTTTCCAGGGCTGGCCTGGAGCAGGGCATACGCAAGGTGCTCACTATGTGACCACTGACTGATGACTTCCTGGAGCTCCCAGTGCAGGGTGCTCTTGCCCAGCTCCACCTTCACCATGGTCATGGCAGAGGGAGCCCCTAAGGGGTTCTGCGGCTGGGGGAAGTGAGGTGGCTTTTCCAAAATGGGCAAGCTGTTTGGCTTTATGCAACTGTGTCCCACTTACCCTGAATGGGGTCTTCAAGGTCAGGGTTGCTCCTGGGCCAGCAGTCAGGATGGGGCACAGGGAGGAAGGCTCAGATTCGAGATTCTCAGGTGGTGGGTATAATAGGAAAGGCTGGTCAACCTGCAGATTGGCTCACAAAGCTAATTTCTCCAAGACTCGCCAAGGTTTCCCTTATTTCCTTTTAACAGCATTGTTGCTTTGGTGAAAAAAACCAAATGACACAGGCTCATTGTGGGCAAACTCCAGTGTCATAGAAAAGGAGGAAGGGAGTAGAGCACATCCCTAGGGCTGACCACTGCCGCCTAGAGGGAGCCACCTTGAGCACTTCAGGGAACATCCTTCCGAACACCTTTCCGTCCATAAACACAAGCAGTTAAATGTAACACAGTTTTATATGGCGGGTGTTACAAGATTTATGCGGCCCCATAACCTGCTTTTTTCATTTAACAACATGTCATGACACCGTTTCCTGTCAGTAACCACAGATCTGTAACATTTTTAATAGCCACGCCATGCAATTTTGCATGGCTCGACCGTAACTTACCGGGCCAGCTCGCTAGTGCCAGAAATTTGGATTGTTTCCAGCTTTTCACAATGTGCTAAAGAATATCATTCAGCTTTTTCAGATGCGCAGTCATCACCTAGCAGTAATATCTAGAATAGCCAGGATCCCTGGAACAAAGGAAAGGCTTGGTTCACTCCCAGGTCCTAAAGCCACGCTGGGAGGTCACCATGGCAACCTCTCCCCGCACGTGGAGCGCCAATTAGCTACACCTCCGGCCAGGGAGGTGGGTCAGAGCCTGAAAGGTAACAGTCTAGTTTCAAGCAAAACTCTAAACTCAGGGCAGAAGGAGCATGAGAGTGTGTTAATGCAGTACGGGGACGGGCTAGGGTAGAGTAGTATTAATAGTCACTTTTTATTGAGTGCTTGTTATTTGGTAGTTACTATGGTTTTTTCATCCTCGCAAGAGTCATTGATAACTTTCATTATTCTCATTTAACTAATAAGAAAATGCAAGTTGAAGAGATTAGGCGATCGGTCCAAGGGTACCCAGGAAATGATGGAGCCAGAATTTGAAATTTTCTGGCATCCGCCGCTCAGAATGCTCCTTACCGTCCCTTGGGCTGCCAGCCTCTCCCCCATCAGCATCCCTGAGGCCTCTGGTCCTGACTCCCACCCTCTAGTGCATTCATTTCCACTGCCTTCAGACGGTGCACCCCGAACCTTCACGGGGGCTCTTCTCCAGACCCCATGCTGGGCACTAGCCACTCCCTCCCCTCCACCACCCCACGCTGAACTGTGGACAGCTCCCCAAATGTATACTCTGCCCACCTCCGCACATTGGCTCCTGCTGTACCCTCAGTTTAGAGTGGTCTCTGTCCTCCATGGCTGCTGAACTCCTGCTTATTCTTCAACCCTTAGCTCAAGTTTTATGTCTTCAAGAAGTCTTTCCTGACTCCCTGGTGTGATGCCCTTCCTCTCTGTTCCCCCCAGAAACAGCTGATGGTTCCAACCATCAGATGTGTTTTGTGTCACATGTCAGTGTTGATCTCCTGCACTAGAATGTGAGCTCTTAAGGGATGAAGGTTGCTCCCCCGTGTCCTATGTAGTATCAGACACATAATGGGTGTTCAGGAAGTGGGTGCTGAATGAAGGAGTAAATAAATGGCCAAGCATAGTCCTGTGCACTTTCCATTGCTGCTCCTTGCCCCAGGCAGCTCTCCCCAGGGGGAGCAGAGGGATGGCTTTGACCCAGGCATGTTGGATGAGCACCCTGTCTACCAGCAGCTGCTCCCAGCTTCCCTGCCTCTCACCTGTCTGCTTCCCCAACGTTGCCCCTCAACACCAGCCCCCCAGCCTCCACCCTCCTCCAGACTGGCTCACCCCTTTCTCTCACAGTTCCTAACCTTGCCCTACCAGGGAAACCGAGATACTGGGCAAATCCTCTAGATCATTGTTCCTGCTGCCTCCCAGCCCCCAGCTCTGTCAATTTTATTCCATCAGAACCATGAACTTGACTTTTTCTTATCCCTTGGATCTTCTGTCTGCTCTTCTCCCTCTGGAGGACCTTTGAAAGTCACCTCTCTTTGCCTCCAAAATAGATCTGTAGCCTTGCTTGCTCCTTCAAGATATGGTCACATATTTTTAAACTGCAAATCTGTGCACATCAGACTCAACCAAAAACTGCTTTGGTCTTATTCCCTTCCTTCATGGGTGTCACTATTTCTCAGCCTGTGGGGCATGGCACTCCGAGACCCTGGCTGTCTCTCTCTCTCTGTCGTCAGATACCTGACTTCGATCACCAGAGCCCAAAACACAGAGCTCAGGGCCAAGCCTGGCAGGCATTGGCGGGGGTGTGGGGGGGCCGTCTACTATGAACCTGACTGCGCTTACCCCATTTACCTGGAAAGAAGAAATAGTAAGTTGCAGCTGTATGTGAACTTAACCTTCAGATTTGTCAAGACAAACTGGAGTCCAGGTTTTTCTATGAGGTCCCTTGATTTTTTGATGTCAGGTTACCTTTTCTTAATAGACTTTCTTCTTTTTATAGCTGTGTTAGGTTTTTAGAAAAATTGTGCTGGAAGTAGAGTTCCCAATGCCCCCTTCTGGCCCAACCCCTTCCCCTATTATTAACAGCTTCCACTGCCATGGTACATTGGTTACAGCTGATGACCAACACTGATACATTATTAACTGATGCGGGTAGTTACATCAGGGTTCCCCAGTGTATGATGTCATGTATCGACCTCCATGGTACCATGCCAGCAATTTATTTTTTTCTCACCTCTTATTTTTGAAACAGTTTGGAAGCCCAGAGCCTCTGCTTTCCATACCCATCCATCCCATGACACCCCTCCCATTCATTTTCTCTTCCCTGCCCTGGGTTCAGCTCTTCTCATCTCTCTGGACTCCGGAGCTTCCTGTCCCCGCACAGGGGCAGTGTGCTGTTGTCTCTCTCTTCTCTAGCAGACGGGGATCTCCTTGAGGCACTCTGAGAAGTCCAAAAGCCTGGCAGTGTGCATCCCCTGGTGCCTAGGACAGGCCTTGAGGGCTTTGGGACTCCCTGTGTGCTTGGATGCAGGCTGGGTCTGGGGCTTCTAGGGAAACTGATTTGAGTGCAGTTGACAACAGGAAGAGAGCAAGTGACAGAGAGCTGGTCAACCTCAAGTTTCAGCGGCTGCCAGGAGAGGAGAGGAGGTATCCCACCAAGTATAGCTCTGTAAGGGGGAAAGCTGAGGGGACACACAGCTGCGGGTGGCCGGATGCTGGAATCTGTAGCAGGAGTGAGCAAAAGTCTCCAGAGGGAAGGGAGGGAGGCCTGGGGTCCTCGTGAGTGGGATTCATGTGCTTAGGAAAGAGGTCCGAGATGGATCCATTGCCCTTCCTGCTGTGAGGACAGGGCAGTGAGTGTGCAATCTGCAATCAGAACAGGGCCTTCACCATAACCCGACCATGTTGCAAACCACCCCCCCCCCCCCATCTTGGACTTCCAGCCTCTGGAACTGTGGGTGAGAAATGTTTGCTGGTTTTTGTTTTTTTGTTTGTTTGTTTGTTTGTTTTTAAATATTTTATTTGTTTGGCAGAGAGAGAGAGAGAGAGAGAGGGAAAGCACCCAAGTAGGTGGGGTGGAGGCAGGGGGAGAAGCAGACTCCCTGCTGAGTGAGGAGGCTCAATCCCGGGATCCTGGGATCATGACCCGATCTGAAGGCAGATGCTTGAGTGACTAAGCCACCCAGGAGTCCCTTAACTTTTTTTTTCTTTCTTTTAAAGTAGGCTCCACAAAGGGCTTGAACTCATGAGCCTGAGATCAAGACCTGAGCTGAGATCAAGAGTCGGACACTTAACCGGCTGAGCCCCCCAGGTGCCCACCATTTCAACTATTTTGAAGTGTTAAGTTCAGTGACATTACTTATAATTGCAGTGTCATACAAACATCATCACTGTCCATTTCCAGAATATTTTCATCATCACCCATTAAACAGCAACTTCCCATTTCCCCGTCTCGCCAGCCCCTGGCAACTTCTGTTCTATATTCTGTCTATAAATTTGCCTGTTCCTTACCTCTGATAAGTGGAATCCTACAGTGTTTGTCCTTTTTTGTCTAGCTCATTCACTTAACATGATGTTTTCCAGATCCATCCATGTGGTTGTCTATGTCAGAATTCTATTCCTTTTGAAGGCTGAGTAACATCCCATCACATGTACGGACCACATCGTGCTTGGTCATCTGCTGATGGACACTGGGGTCACTTCCGCCTTTCACGTATTGTGAATACGGCTGCTCTGAACACAGGTGTACAGATATCTGTTTGGTGTCCGCTTTTAATTCCTTTGGGTATGTCCCCAGAAGTGGAATTTCTGGATCCTACAGTAATTCTCTGGGTAATTTTTTGAGGGACCGCCATACTGTTTTCCAGAGTGGTTGCACCATCTTACATTCCTCCCAGCGATGAGCTAAGGTTCCAGTTGTTCTCCATCCTCATCTACACTAGTTCTTTCTTTTTTCTTTTTTTGACAGCCATCCTAATGGTGTGAACTGGTATCTCACTGTAGTTTTGACTTATGTTTCCCTAATGACTAGTGCTGCTGAACCATACACTTTTATGTGCTTGTTGGTCCTGTGTATGTGTTCTTTGGAGAAATGTCTATTTAAGTCCTTTACCCATTTTTTAAATTGGGTTATTGTCGTTGTTGAGTTGTAAGGAGTTTTTTTATAGGTTCTGGGTATGAATCTCATTGGGTATATGGTTTCCCATTGTTTTTCACTCTCTTGATAGTACTCTTTGATGCACAAAACATTTTAATTTTCATATGCATTTTTAAGCTAAAGCAGGAGTCTGCAGGCAGCTTGGGGCTGCTCTTAGATTCTGTCCGCCCCTATTCCCCAGCTTCCCTAGTGCACATTCAACCCTCTGTGGTGGCGAGGACCATTTAGTGGTCCTCTGGGAGGGGCCTTCTGGCTCAGTGATGGGAAACTCTGCCCTGGTTGCCTCCTGGGCTCTGTGCTGTTTTAGGGTTAACATAAAGGAGATCTAGACAGGGGCCCCAGGGGAAGGAGGGAATCAGAGGTGGTCAGAAAGAGGCCACCCTTTCTGGTCCTCCCCACCGTCTCTTCGTGAAACCTGAACTCCCTCTTAATGTTGCTTCTTTGGGTCAAAGGTACAACTTCTGTTCTGAAATGCCATTGATGACATTCATGCGTCCGGTGGTAACTTGAATTAGAGACCTCTCAGCAGCTTCCTGATCTCATGTTTCTAGTTTTCTAAAGCAAGCATGGGAAAAATTCCCTACCAAACAGCCTTCTTTGTTTTTGCTACATATGCCTGACTATGAGTTTTTTGTTTTCCAGCCTAATTTCTTTTTCTTTTTTTTTTTTTTTTCCAGAAAAGAGGAAGTAGCATAATAGTTGGGTCCATCCAGAGTTTTTCACATTTGGGGCCCACTGCATTCCTTTATTTTGAACAATTGGTTGGCTGTATGGGCATTTTGGGGGAGACACTGTAACCTGAAACTTTCCCCATCCATGCTTGTTTGGGATCCTTCCAGAAGGCACCTGACACACACAAGCAACTGAAAGAGAGAGAAAATGTTATACAGATGGAGACTTGCACAGAAAGTATAACCCAGATTGATATTTATTCCGGGGATGTGGCCTCTGATTGTAAGAGCTGGTTTTGTTATAAAGGAGACCTTAATGATCCCTTTCAAGAGCAGAGTAGGAAGATGGAAGGAGTAGCCGTGGCGAACTGACCCAAGCCAATCACTCACTTCCAGTCTCTGTGTTTCATCAATTCCTATGGTGGTGGTGTTTTATGAGCTTTGAAATCAGGATTCATTTCCAGAGGGTGCCTTCATCTCCTGATTACAATGGGCAGCACTTCTTTCCCTGGTACACAAAACAGTGATGTGACTTCCAGCTGAGAGTGTCTGGAAGTGCGTCAGTGTTTAGAGATAACTGAGAGCAAGGGGACCCCCAAACCCTCACGGTCAGACAGCACGGGCACAGCACAGTGAGAGTCTCAGGCTGAGTTCCCCTGCCATCCTCATATTTTTCAGCAGGTGCCAAAGCAGGAGGATGGCCTGTTCTGTGGCCAGGTGAAGTCCTAGCACTACCCTCTTTAACGCTTTTGCACACCTTTTCTGTAAGCACGTGCAAAGTTGATACAACATTTATCTGGGGGCCTGGGACAGCTGGACTTCTTGGTTTTAGGCTCCTGAATCCTCCCTACAGAAGGATTATTCAGGGGGGGGAGTCACCCTGGGGCATCCAGTCACTGTCCCGGCTCATGCAAGAGGATGGGCGCCTGGATGATCCTTCTCATCAGCTCCCATATCTTCTGTTCCACTCATTTTGCCAGTTAAACAGCACCCATTGCGCTAATTCGCAAACACTTTGGTGTGGGTCAGAAATAAACCCCGCTGAACCAAAGGTGTGGCCTCTGGAGTGTGAGTTTCTGCTTCGTCTTTCAAATGCTAATTAACCACCACCCCAGGGGTGTGGGTTAAACCTAACCATTTCAAATCAAGCTATCTGTGTGAAGTGTTTGAAAGCAAACCACGTGCAGTATAATAATAGCAAATGAATACTTCCGACTCAGGGTACATTGTGTAACAGCGGCATTAAACACAGCTTCTCTAGACCTCAGGGACACCTGGGTGACTCAGTTGGTGAAGGGTCCTTGATTTCTTGATCTCAGCTTTGATCACGATCTCTGGTGGTGATCTCAGGGTTGTGAGATGGAGCCCCATGTCGGGCTCAGTGCTGGACCGGGAGCCTGCTGAAGATTCTCTCTCTCCCTGTCTCTGCTCCTCCCCTGCATCACGTGTCCTCCCCCCCCCCCCAAAAAAGCACAGACCTCATATAACTCATATGGAAATGAGACTATTTTTCACTTAAACTGTGTTAGTAATTCTAGAACGTGGCTATAGTTATGAAGATATTGTTATTGAAGATGCTTGTGAAGATGGTGAATACACTTATTTCTGTGAGATGTCAGTGGAAAAAGCAATATTTTAAAATTAATTCATTGGGTATAGTAAGGGATTCTAATATGTCTAGCCACATTAATAAGTTAATGTTGCAGAGAGAGATATTGTGTACTAGTTCAACTGCATCCCAGAAGTTATACATTTTTTCGGACCTTCTCATTGGGAAAATAGCCCATCAACTTATATTCAGCAACTTTATATGTAGGTGTATTTGAGAGGTTACAGGGTTTGCTTGCCCAAGTCCTCAGGGCCTGGGATCTAGTGTATAGGATGAAATTTCTAGCAGGGGAGGGACCTCCAGGAATAAGGATGGAATGCCAGCCTGAGAGGGATGAGGTGGTCAGGGGCAAGTTTCACGTTGTATTAATTTTGTTTGGTCTTAAATCTGAGAAATCTGAGAGGACTAGTTGGAAATTTGATGGTGATTTTGTTGTGATGATTTGGCCTTTTTTGTGTGTGTGTGTGTGTGTGTTGTTTATGGCTATTTCAGGAGAACTTGGCAGGTCTTGGAGAATATGTTGTAGCCCATTTCCCTTTCTTTTAGTTGTTTTAAAACATATCTTTAAGCTGTGGGACCCTCATTTAAATGAATCTCACATGGAACACCAATGTACCGTTGAAATCTTAGCCAGTGTCACATTGTGTCTCTAATGGGAACTGTCTGAAGCACTTTTGTCTTATTCACTCTTGTTTCTAGGCCTCTGCAGACAGAGAGAGCAAACCAAGCTGCTGTTTGAAATACTGGAAATTACACACTGGTTTTTATAGTGTTGGTGAAATTAAGAGCTTGGCATGTGATGGGAACGAAAAACACCAGTGAGTTCATTGATGTTCAGTTACATCTGCCATGATTAAGAGGGGATACAATGTATGAAACATAAGCCAGGGTTGTTTCATGATTTCGACAGACAGAAAGGTTTATATTTCAGATGCAACCTAACAGTGGTTTAATGGAAGAGTTCCTGCTTCCTTGGTACAAAGACAGGACACAAGAAATCTTGAGCTTTTGTAAGACCCAAGGTGAAGTCTTACCCAAGAGTTTGTCTCAACCTGATTAACAGACAAGGAGGGCCATCCTTTAACCTCTGGGTTATGAACATCATCGTAAACATTCTGTGTGGTCCTTCTCTCAGCAGCAAAGGGAAATTAAGACCTAGTGCTCTGTGCTAGCTCTTTGTAACCTTTATTCAAAGTCCCTTCTCTACTGAAAAGGAACTTACAAAACCAGAAATCAGATCCTAGTTTTCGAGCAGCCATTCACTGTGTGATCTTGGGCAAACCCCATAGCTTTTCCAAGCTTCCATTTTCTTGCCTATAGAATAGAAAATGAATCTTCCTCTCTGAAAATTAGTACTAATAGCAAGTGTTTGTTGGACCCTTACTTTACGCCAGGCCCTTTACATGGGTTCTGGCGTTTCATCGTCATGACACCCCCATGAAGAAAGTACTACCGTTGTTTCCATTTTACCCTTAGGGTAACCGAGGCACAGGTGTTAATGTTCCTTGCCCAGGGTTGCACGGGTTGCACTGGTCTTTGAATGCAAGTGGCTTGAATCCAGCACCCAGGCCCTGCCCTGCCCTGCCTTGCCTCCTGAGATGGCCACAGTGGGGGTGAATGAGATGGGCCAGGGAGCAAGGGGAGAAGGACGGGGTTGGTGCGGTGGATGAAAGTTTCCCTCCTTCTCAGGGTGCCTTGTGCTAGCTAGTTGGGTGTCTCATCTCTTTATACATTTGTTGGGGACAGTGACTGTCTTATTCCTCTTTTTTTTTTTTCCTGTGCAGTGAAAGAAGAGAATGGTATGGAGGCTGCCTACTTCTGTCCATTCTAAGTGTCACAAAGCAATACAATTTTTTTTAAGCTTTATTTGTTTATTTTAGAGAGAGAGAGAGAGAGCATGAGCAGGGGGAGGAGCAGAGGGAGAGAGAGATTCCTTGAGAAGACTCCCTGCTGAACGTGGAGACTGACATGAGGCTTGATCCCAGGACCCTGAGCTCATGACCTGAGCCAAAACCAAGAGCCGGCCACTTAACCAATGGCACCATCCAGGTGCCCCAAACCCATACAGTTTTTGTATCTGTTTAATTCTCACCGTGTCCTTCAAGCCGCAGCAGCCCATGGAGAATCCTCAATTACACATTTAGACTTACCCGTACCTGTCACGTGATAAACGTGGTAAATAGTGGCTGAATGAAGAAGTTGGGGACTCCCCTGCTATTGTCATTACCCCTTATGTTTGCAGTTTAGGCTGGTCATCGTATTGGGATGGTATGTGCTGGGAGAGAAGGGGACCATTCCTTTTCTTTGTCTTTCCCTTGACATTGAGGTTACTCAAGGGAATACTAGAGGACCAAGGTGGGCAGGTGTGTGGAGACCAGTCTTGATCCCACTGCCGGAGGATTTCCTGGTGTGCCTGAGGTCCCCCACAGTAGCAGACCTCCATCTTGTGTCCTGCCACTGGGTGAGATCATGGTGCTTCAGAGAGTGTGGGAGTCTTGGTAATTAGGCCTGCAGAACTGAGAGAACAAAGGTGGGCTATGGCCCACTCACATCAATGTTGTTTGCAAAGTATTAACTTTTATTTTCTTTAACTTAGGTAAAGTGCGCTTTAAAAAAATTATTTTCTTGGGGCACCTGGGTGGCTCAGTGGGTTAAGCCTCTGCCTTGGGCTCAGGTCACGATCTCAGGGTCCTGAGATCGAGCCCTGCATCGGGCTCTCTGCTCAGCGGTGAGCCTGCTTTCCTCTCTCTCTCTTTCTCTCTCTCTGCCTCTCTGCCTACCTGTGATCTTTGTCAAGTAAATAAATAAAATCTTTTAAAAAAATTATTTTCTTAAAAAATTATTTATTTTCAGGATGCCTGGGTGGCTCAGTCTGTTAAGCGGCTGCCTTCTGCTCAGGTCATGATCCCGGCGTCCTGAGATCGAGTCCCACATTGGGCTACTTGCTCCACAGGGAGCTACTTCTCCCTCTGCCTCTGCCTGCCACTCTGCCTGCCTCTGCTCTCTCTCTCTGACAAATAAATAAAATCTTTAAAAAAATTATTTTCTTCATTATTCTGTAGCTTGGAAATATTACACACTTTTTATAGTGGTAAAATATGCACAATGTGAAATTGTGTAACGATATTTAAGTGTCTAATTCAGTGACATCACAGTCAGAACGCTGTGCAACCATCATCACCACCCGTTTCCAGAACTTTCTGTCATCCCAGACAGAAATTCAGTACCCATGAAACAACAATGCCCCATTCCTCCACCAATCCAGCCTCTAATCTACTTTTTGTCTGTGTGAATTTGCCTACTCTAGGTACCTTGGGTAAGTGGAATCCTACACCATTTGTTCTTTTGTGACTGGCTTGTTTCCCTCAGCATAACGTTTTCAAGTTTCATTGATGCTGAAGCGCCGATCACAGCATCATTCCTTTTTAAGACCCAATAATATTCCTTTGTGTGCCTAGACCGCATTTTGTTATTTTGTCTACCCATTCATCTGCTGGTGGACACTTGGGTCATTTCCCCATTTGGACTTGTGAATAATACATCAGCATTTTTAAGAAAGAAGCAAATTTATGGCAATGAAACATAAATATATGGCATTTTGTTACAGTGTTCTATTTTTTTTAAAGATTTTATTTATTTGAGAGAGAGAGAGAAAGAGCATGAGCAGAGGGGAGAAGACAGAGGGAAAAGCAGGCTCCCTGCTGAGCTGGGAGCCTGATGCGGCTTTCGATCCTGGACCCTGGGATCATGACCTGAGCCGAAGGCAGACGCTTAACTGACTGAGCCACCCAGGTGCCCCAGAGTTCTAGATAATAACACATAGAACATAAAGACTATAATAAGCAGCAAAAGTTTAAACAAACCACAAAACAAAAACCACACTTTAAGTTCAGAAGACAAGCGCCGTTGCTTTAATGAATGGTGTTAAGCATTTCGCTGAAGGCCCAGCTTGAGCCAGTGAGACACCCTGAGAGTTTCCAGCCATCCCAAGAGTGTCCTTTCCAAGCACTTGGGCAAGTAGCTTTGCTTGTAGGCGGAGGTGGTTGGTGTCACGTGAGAGGTACAGGCAGGGTTTCTGGACCTTCTGAGGCAGGGACAGAATTCCTCAGGGGGAGCTCTAAGGATGGGGCAGATCTTGGCTCAGCAATGATGGGAGCTGTGGGGGGCAGGGGTGAGGCGTTAACCAGGGTAAAGTCCTAGCACTGCTCTTTCTTTGCTAAATCCAGCTTGCATGTTTCTATTTCTCAGGCCGACCTGAGGGCTTCAGGCCCCTCTAGCTCACATTACTCACAGCTGTTAAGCAGTCTTAATCTTGCATTTAAACAGCCTCGTTACTTGGAGTTGCTATGTCCCCTACAAGTGCCTGGGATTTGCTTGTCTGCTTCTTGTGTATGTCTCAGGGCAACAAAGCTCTTGTCGGCCTTCTGGAAGAGCTGCTTTTCTTTGGGTGATCTGGGGCAAGGCCCCTGTCCTCCTTTGCCTGCTGAGTGGACACAGACTTGGGATCACACGGCTGGCCCAGGGGCAGCCCACGATGCTGCCGTGAGCCAGCTGCTTCAGCTGTCCCCTAGCCTAAGAGAAGTCACTGGCCCCCTCTGGCCCTGATGTCCGATGTGAGGGGACCTGGTGGCCTCCACGGCTCTTCCAGCTCTGCAGTTTCATGATTGCCCCTACCAGGCATGAATGACCTCTCTCCAGCCCTCTTGGAATAAATGACTCAGCGGTCTGATAGACCTGCTGCTGTTTTTAAGGAAGCCTGATTATTTTGCCATCGCAAGCAAGCGTTTGTTCCGTGGTTAAACAATCTGACAGTCTTGATCCAGCTGGAGTTGGGCTGGGGCTGACTGGATTTCTTCACGCGTGCCGTCCTCTTGCAGGGAAGCAGCCCTGGCACCAGCTGGCCACACGCACCCCGGGCCATGTCGGAACTCTGAGCCGGCGACAGGGAGCAACTGTCCACCACTGGCCATCCCAACCCAGCTCCGAGATGCTGAGCCTGAAGCTGCCCCGGCTGTTTAGCATTGACCAGGTGCCCCAGGTATGTGCCGAGTTCCTGGGGGGTGGCCAGGGCATGGCCTTTGCCCCCTGGGGTGGAGGGCATGTGCTGGCTTTGTCTGCAGCCAGTGGGCTTCCCGTTCCCCCACCTACACTGAACCTGGAAATGGGAGGGATCCCAAGACACCCCTCCCCCTGTGACATCTCTGTTTTATCCCAAACAAAGCGTTTATGGAGATTCCTCATTCGAGCTGAAGACAAGTAGCCAGGGGCATCCGGCTGGGTAGAAGTTTCCTTTGGGACCCTCCCTTGGGTGCCTCAAAGCAGGCAGGGGCCAAGTTGCCTCGGGTGTGTGATTTTGCCTTGTCCTTATCACTTGCAGGAGGCTCTGGCACAATGTGCCTTGGGGCGAACGGGAGGGTGGTCCCGTGGGCCTCAGCCCTGGCCCTATCGTGGACTTCTGGGCCTGGGAGCTCACATGCGGCCTCTCTGAGGCTCCTGGGATGCCTTGACAATCTGCATTTGTAATCGGCCTGAGGTGGGGCCACAGGGCTGGGGAGCCAAGGCTGGTGGGCCCACCCCCCTTCCCTGGCGGAGAAGACATTTCATATACACCCTTGGTGCCGGGTCACATTCCCTTCCTTTTGGACTGAAGATGAACCAGTGTTAATGTCAGGGTGGGAAGTTTCAGCTGGAGGATGTCCCAGACTGAAGGGAGACCTTTCACGCTGCAGACTGTCAAGCACTTCCAACTTTCCTCAGAGGCCTAAGACCCGGACACCCTCAGCCCCCGGGATGGAGACGAGGCATGGGCAGAGTGCCTGTGAGGCTGGGTGGCTGCAGCTGGGTGGCACTGGGGGTTGATAGAACGTGAGGCAGAGCTGTCTGGTGGGAAGAGACGAGGGATGTGGCAGGGGACAGACAAATTAAAAATGAGGCTGGCCTTGCAGGACACCTCCTGCGGGCTCCCAGGGCCGTGTCTCCTCCTAATGGGATTCTCTTCTGGGTTCTACCCACAGACCACAAATGGCTGTGATTAGTGGGAGCATGGGGTGAATTCTTGGATTCATCCACTCATGAAAGTTTTCTTGACAGCCTGCTGTGTGCAAGGTGTCATTCCATGCCAGACTCAGAATCATCCATACAAATACTGCCCCTAAGCATTTTTAAAATGTGGATGTGTGCCTCTGTTGCAAAGTGGGTTAGGGTGTGTCCTCAAAGATCCAGAGGAGGGATCGGCCACTTCCATCATGGGGGAGAAAGGGCCCAGGGATGGCCCCGTGACAGAAGAGATCTTGAAGATGGGTTGAGGGTGGGTAGCTTGTGGGATGTGGGCCAAGCCAAGTAGGTGGAAGGACTGGTGTGGGCAAAGGCCTGGAGAAAGGGAAGCACGGGGCAGTGTGGGGGACTTTCGGGGGTGGGGTTATGGGTGCTGCTGAGATGTCTGTCTGGGTGTTTTGGGCAAGGTCACATTCAGAGCAGGTTCCCAGGAAAAAGGTGAAGGGGGAAGTGAAGGCCTCAGTGAGTACTTTGTGGGCTTCTGAAGCATGGAGATCCTGAAGACGAGGACCAGAAAACCCCAGAGTGCTAAAGCACTTGTCTCTTCTGTCCAGTTTTCCATAGACAGTGGAGGTGACAGTATCCTTTTTAGTAAAATGGTGGTAGTCAGAGGCAGAGAACCAACACTGAACCTCACATCCACTCTTTGCTTTGAAACCTTCCTTGGGTACTTAAATCCACTCCTGGGCTTTGGGGCCCCATGCTCAAGGTTCATGGAGCAAACAGGGGTTCTGTCTTCCTGGAGGGTACTTTTACTTGAGGATTTGCTGGGGGAGGGGGACAGAAATGTTTGTTGCTAAAACAGGTGCCAGTATATTGAGGAGAAAAATGCATACATAATTTGCATGAATATTTAGAATAGACCTCCTACAAATGCTAAGCTTACTTTTGGTGGGCTCTTTGGGTTCTCATACCCAGTCTGTGGAGTGACCTTGGGCAAGATACTTAATCTTCTGACCTCAGTTTCTGCACCTGTAAAATGGGGAGATGGAACTATCTGCTTCCTGGGGTTATGGTAATGAGATGGCCCATGTGAAGAGCCCGGCACTTGGGGACCAGTCAGTAATGTTTTTTAGTATATGTGCTGCCGAAGCGAGCACCCAGTCAGTAATGTTGGCTGCCATTACCATCATCAGATCTTCATACAGAGGCCCTGAGTAGCCTCTCGTTTGGTATGTTAATGAGCTCTGTGGACTGGACCACTTCCCCACCCTCTCTGAGCCTCAATTTCCTGATCTGTGAAATGGAGATAATATCTATTAATTTAGTCTCACACGACTGTTGTGAAGCTCCAAGAAAAATGAAATAGAACAGCGGGACTATTATGAAAGAAAGGAAGCATAGCCAGATGGTGTGTTGTTGGGTAGGTGGGTTTGGGCACTGGGGAACCAGGAACCAACTCAACAGGCAAAGGGTTTCTCCAGCCCGAGGTTTCTCAAAGGGGGTACTTGGATCACCACCATCAGAATCATCGGAGCTTATTAAAATACAGTAAGAATGGGTCCCCTGGGTGGCTCAGTCAGTTAAACATGTGCCCTTGGCTCAGGTCCATGATCTTGGGGTCCTGGGAACGAGCCCCGTGTCGGTCGAGCTCTCTGCTAAGCAGGGAGTTGTCTGTTCCTCTCTCACTGCCCTAACCCCCAGCTCATACTCTTGCTCACATCTCCTCTCTCTCTCCAATAAATAAGATCTTTTTAAAAAAAATGTGAAGAAGTACGATTGCAGGTATTTTTATATTGTTCTTGATTTTAATAAAAAGGAATGTTTTGAGCATTTCATCGTTTAAAATAATGTAGCTTCTGTGTATATACGTATGTAAATAACCTTTATCAATTTAAGGATATTCCTTTCTACTCCTTGTTTTCTAGGATTTTTTCTCTTTAAGAATGAATTTTACAGAATCTTTTTTTCCCCCCATCAGTCCATCTTTTGAGATGGTCATATATGATTTATTTAAGATATTAGTGTGGTGAATTACACCAACTGATTTACTAATGTTAAGTCAACGTT
The DNA here is from genome assembly GCF_030435805.1 of Mustela lutreola. Taxonomy (NCBI): domain Eukaryota; kingdom Metazoa; phylum Chordata; class Mammalia; order Carnivora; family Mustelidae; genus Mustela; species Mustela lutreola. The sequence goes on from NC_081296.1 coordinate 55,879,723, forward strand.
GCATTTAAGTAAAACTTGGTCATGGTGTAATATCTTTTTAATCTAATGCTGGAATCAGTTGTTTAGGAACACTTTCTTTTTTTTAAGATTTTATTTACTTGTCAGAGAGATAGAGAGGGAAAGAGAGAGAGTGTAAGTGGAGTGTGAGGCAGAGGGAGAAGCAGGCTCCGTGCTAAGCAAGGAGCCTGATGCGGGGCTCGATCCCAGGACCCTGGAATCATGACCTGAGCTGGAGGCAGATGCTTAACCGACTGAGCCACCCAGGCATCACCTGTTTAGAAACCTTAAGATTTTTTTTTTTCTTTCTATTTTTAACTAGAGAGAGAGAGAGCGTGCACACGAAGCAGGGGGAGGGGTAGAAGGAGAGGGAGAAGCAGGCTCCCCACTGAGCAGGGAGCCTGACTCGGGGCTGGCTCCCAGGACCCGGAGATCATGACCTGAGCCAAAGTTAAATGCTTAACTGACTAAGCCACTCAGGTGCTCCTGTTAAGGAGTCTTAAATCTTTTTTTTTTTTTTTTTTTTTTAAGATTTTATTTATTTATTTGACAGAGAGATCACAATTAGGCAGGTGCTCCTGTTAAGGAGTCTTAAATCTTTTTTTTTTTTTTTTTTTAAGATTTTATTTATTTATTTGACAGAGAGATCACAATTAGGCAGAGAGGCAGGCGGAGAGAGAGGAAGGGAAGCAGGTTCCCTGCTGAGCAGAGAGCCCAGTGCAGGGCTTGATCCCAGGACTCTGGGATCATGAGCTGAGCCGAAGGCAGAGGCTTTAAACTGCTGAACACCCAGGCGCCCCAAGGAGCCTTAAACCTGATGAGTTGATGTGTAATGTTTCCTCCGGATACTGCCCTTGCCTGGATTTGGATTAGGATTTTGCCAGCCACAATGAGTTCGAGAGCTTTTATACTATGAAAAACTGTATAATATTAGAATATGTTCCTGAGTGTGTGGGTAGAATGTACCTGCATGATTGTCCCACAGGGCCACCCCGTCTCCACCCGCCCCAGGGGAACACCGTTACCTGCTAATCTACATGAATGGCAGCCTGTCGTGTGGGGGACGGAACAACTCGTCTTGCAGCTGAATTGTCTTTGTGAAAAGAATTTTTTTACAGCAGCTTTGTTGAGATATAATTCACATAACATAAAATTCATCTTTTAAAAGTACAGAGCCTGGGGGGTTTTAGTATGGTGACCGACACAAAGTCTGTTCCACAAACTCTTACCATGGTCAATTTTAGAACAGTTTCATTACCCTAGAAAGAAAACTCTGTACCCATTAGTGGTTGTTTCCTACTTGCCATGGCAACCACTGATTTACTTTCTGTCTCTATGGATTTGCCTCTTCTCAGTATTTCATATACTGGATCGTGTAATAAGTGGCCTTTCGTGAATGCCTTCTTTCACCAAACATCAATGTTTTCAAGTTCATCCATGCTGTACCCTGTATTAGTATTTCATTTGTTTTTGTGGCTGCCTAATATTCCATTGTATGGATGCTTTGCTCTTTGTTTATTCATTCATTAGTTGATGGACCCTTGAGTTTCCATTTTTTGACTATTACAAATAATGGTGCTATGAACATTTAAGTATCCGTTTTTGTATGAATGTGTTTTCAGTTCTCCTAAGTACATGCTTAGGAGTGGTATGTTAGATCATGTAGTAACTCTATGCTTAACTATTTTTTTATTGTCATAAAATACATTTAACATAAAATTTACCATCTTACCGATGGTATTAAATATATTCACATTGTTGTGTAAACAAGCACCACCATAAATCTCCATAATTCTTTTTTATCTTGTAAAACTGAAACTCTGTACCCATTAAACAATAACTCCCTGTTTCCCCCTCCCTTCTGGCTTCTGAAAATCATCATTCTACTTTCTGTCTTTATAATTTTGACTATTCTAGTAACTTCTATAAATGGAATCATACTGTGTTTGTCATTTTGTGACTGGCTTATTAATTTCACTTAGCATAATTTCCTCAAGATTCATCCATGTTGTACATGTCAGAATTTCCTTTGTTTTTGAGGCTGGATGGTATTTTTGTATGTATCTACCAGATTTTGCTTATTCATTCCCTTATCAATAGATACTGTATTACTTCTATGTTCTGGCTCTTGTGGATAATGCTGCTATGAACATGGGTGTACAAATACTCCTTTGAGATCTTGCTTTCAGTTCTTTTGGGTATATACCCTGAAGAGGAATTGCTGGATCATTTGGTAATTCTATTTGTAATTTTTTAAGGAACCACCATACTGTTTGCCACAGCGAGGGCACCATTTAACGTTCCCACCAGCAGTTCCCTAAGGTTCCAGTTTCTCAACATCCTTGTCAATGCATGTTTTCTGGTTTTATTTGTTTGGGTTTTTTTGACAGTAGCCATCCTACTGTGTAGGATGTACTTTTGATTTGCATTTCCCTAATGATTAGTGAGGTTGAGCATCTTTTCATGTGTTTATTGACTATTCGGATATTTTCTTTGGAGAAATACCTGTTCAAGTCTTTTCCTCACTTTTAAATTGAGTCATTTGTCTTTTTGTTGTTGAATTATAGGTATTCTTTATATATTTTAGATATAAATCCCTTATTGGATACATAATTTGCAAATATTTTCTCCTATTCTGTGCACCATCTTTTCACTTTACTGTTAGTATCCTTGGAAGCACAAAAGTTTTAAATTTTGCTATTATCTATTTTTTTAAGTTATTTTCATGCTTTTGATTTTGGTGTCATAGCTAAGAATCCTTTGGCTAATTTGAGGTCATGAAGATTTAGTTCTATATTTTCTTTTAATAGTTTTTTCTCTTATACTCAGATCTTCTTTTAAGAGTTTTTTCTCTTAAACTCAGATCTGTGACCCAGACTATTCCTTCTTCAATAAATTGTGTTGGCCCCTTTATTGAAAATCAGTTGAGAATGTGAGGGTTTACTTCTGGACTGTAACTTCTGTCCTGTTGATTTATCTGTTCTTATGCCAGTGCCAAACTGTCTTCATTAGTGTAGCTTTGTAAGAAGACCTGAGGAATGTGAATCTTTCAACTTTGTTTTTCCTTTTCCAGATTGTTTTGGCTGGTCAGGGTCTCTTGTATTTCCATATGAATTTAAGGATCAGCATGTCAATTTCTGCAAGACAAGTAAACACAAAGGCAGCTGGGATTTATTTTAGGGATTGCATTGAGTCTGTTGATCAATTTGGAGAGCATTACCATCTTAACAATATTAAGTCTTTCAATCCATGAACATGGGATGTTTTTGCATTTATTTTTTTAATTTCTTTCACTGATATTTTGTAGTTTTCAGGACCCAGGTCTCACACCATTAAAAGAGTTTGTGATATTGATTCCTAAGCATTGTATTGTTTTTGATACTGCTGTACATGGAATTTTTCCCTTAAATTCATTTTCAAATTGTTCATTGCTAGTGTATAAAAATAAAACTTAGTTTTGTATATTGATCCTACGTTCTGCAACCTTGCTGAACTTATTTATTTGTTCTAATAGTTTTTTAGTGGATCCTTTAGGATTTCCTATTAAGATTATATTACTTGCAAATATAGTTTTGCATCTTGCTTTCCTATCTAGATACCTTTAGACCTAGCTGGAACTTGCACTATGATATGGCACAAAAGTGGCAAGAGCAGACATCCTTATCTTTTTCCCTGTCTTAGGGGGAAAGCATTCCATTTTCCACCACTAGGTATATTAGCTGTGAGTTTCTCATAGGTGGCCTTTACTGGGTTGAAGAAGTTTAAAATTTTTTTTCTTTTAAGATTTTATTTATTTATTTACTGAGAGAGAGTGGGGAGAGGGGAAGAAGAGAAGAAGGGGAGGGAGAGGGAAAAGGAAAGAGCAGACCGATCGCTGAGTGCAGAGCCCATCACAGGACTCAAGGAGAGGCTCAAGGCAGGGCTGTACCGGGAAGGGGTGGGTTCTGCACACGGGGGTTGACCTGACACACTGAGATCATGTTCTGAGCCAAAACCAAGAGTTTGAGGCTTAATGGACAGACTGAGCCACCCAGGTGTCCCTGGGTTGAAGAAGTTTTATTACTGTTTTGTTGAGTGTCTACTTATCATGAAATGCTTTTTCTGTGTCTATTGACATAATCATATGGTTTTGTTTTTTTCCTTCTCAATTAATCTTGCCAGTTTGTCTTTTTTTTTTTTAAGATTATTTATTTATTTATTTGTCAGAGAGAGAGAGAGAGAGAGAGAGAGAGCAAGCACATGCAGACAGAGTGGCAGAAAGAGACAGAGAGAGAAGTAGGACTCGATCCCAGGACGCTGGGATCATGACCTGAGCTGAAGGCAGCCTCTTAACCAACTGAGTCACCCAGGCGTCCCAAGTTTGTCTTCTTTAAAAAAATATTTGAAAAGAGGTAGATTTGTGGCTCAGTGGAGCCTCTCTATTCAGTATTTTATGTCTCTAATTTCTGTTATTTTGTATTACTTTCTTTCTGCTTTGGGTTCCTTTTGCTGTTTCTGCTCTAACTTTGTAGTTAATCACTCTGCCTTCTAATGTAAGCAACTGAGTTACATATGTTTCCCTCAAGTACTGCTTTAACTGCAGACCACATGTGCTTTTTTAGTTCATTTCTAATTTCCATTTTGATTTCTTAAGTAACTTACAATTGCTTAAAAGTGTGTTTGCATTTTTTTTAATTCCCCAAAGTCTGTAGTGTTTGTTATTGATTTCAATTAATTGATTGGCGCCTGGGAGTGTCCTCTGTATCATTCCCATCCTTGAAATCTGTTCAGCCTAGCTTTATGGTTTAGTACATAATCAATTTTCACAAATCTTCTAAACGTGTCTGGAAATAATGTATAATCTTCTGTTGTTGGGGGCACTATTGCGTATATGTCCTGTAAGATCCAAAATTTTTCTGTTATTACTGATTTTATTGTTTGATCTATCCAGCTTTGAGATATGTTAAAATCTTCTGCCATGATGGCAGATTTTGTGAATTTCTCCTTACACATAAGTCAATTTTTGCTTTATATACTTTGAGCCTGTGTTTTTTAGGTGCATCTAAATTTATGTAATACCTTCCTGGCGCTGTAAATTTCTTAATATTTTGTAGTGATTCTCTTGCTATGTAGTAATGCTTTCTGTCTTAGAATCTGTCATATAGCAACTCCAGCTTTATTGTTTTTGTTATTTGTCTGGTTTCTTTCTTTCCTTCCTTTGACTTTTAACCCCTTCTTGACCTTATATTTTAACTGTATCTCGTATAAATGGCACAGAGTTGGGTTTTATCTAGTCTGACAGTATTCGTCATTTAACTGGACAGTTCAGTCTGTTTATATTTATAAAGATTACTGACACATTTACATTTTTTAAAAATATTTTATTTATTTATTTGACAGATCACAAGTAGGCAGAGAGGCAGGTGGGGGTGGGGGGAGCATGCTCCCTGCCGAGCAAAGAGCCCGATACGGGGCTCGATCCCAGGACCCTGAGATCATGACCCGAGCCAAAGGCAGAGACCCAACTCACTGTGCTACCCAGGCACCCCTATTTTGATCATTTTATACAGTTTCTATTCATTATTTTCTCTGTTTAGTTTTCCTTTCTTTTCTTGCTTTCTTTGGATTGAGTTTTACATCTTTATTTCTTTTTGCATTTTAACATTTGATTTTCTCCTCTACTTTTTTTATAGTTAATATCTAGAAATATGCTCTAGGGGCTCTTGGGTGGCTCAGTCTGGTTTAAGTGTCTACTTTCAGCTCAGGTCATGATCCCAGGGTCCTGGGATCAAGCCCGACGTCACTGGGCTTCTTGCTCAGCAGGGAGTTTGCTTGTCCCTCTCTCCCCCTGCCTCTCCCCCTGCTTGTGCTCTCTCTCTCTCTTTCTCTCTCAAATAAATAAATTTTAAAAAAGAAGAAATATGCTCAATATTTGTAAGATAGTGGCTACTTCAGCATTTTAACATGAAAAATTGTACAAGGCAAGAAGGGCAAGGCCTCAGCTGACCACACAGAACGTTCTAGAATGGGGTTTGTCCTTCCACTAGTCCCAAATGAGAAAGGGAGACCAGGACTTCATATCCACCATCAGTGGATGTGTGTGCTGCCTCTGGGCAGGTAGTATAGCATGGGCAATGTAGTGGCCTTTGGCCAAAAGCAGTTCCCATGGAGGGATGGGTGGCTCAGTTCTGAAGGAGGGAAGGGTTCCCTGCTGAGTGCATCCTGATATCTACTACAGGAAGACACCCTGCTTTGAACTGACCTGGCCTAGATGTCACATTAAGTAGAAGTAGTCACATGACCCCAACCTAATTGCAGAAAAGGCTGAGAAACATAGGAATGCAGATGGAATATTTGGTGAGCACCAATTGATCCCTGCCACATCTAAGTTCTTGGATCTGAGGACTGGCAACTTCAAAAACTCCTAAAAACTTATCATTTTATCTTCAAATGTCACAACAAAACTGTTGTATTTTTCTCTTTCTGAGAAATGTTCTCTAATTTGATTTTTCTTTTTTTCAGAAGATTTTATTCAGTTATGAGAGAGAGAGGGAGCATACACCTGGGTGGGGGGAGGTGTAGAAGGAGAGGGAGAAGCAGGATCCCTGCTGAACAAGGAACCAGATGTGAGGCTCCATCCCAGGACCCTAGGATCATGGCCTGAACCGAAGGCAGATGCTTAATCGACTGAGCTACCCAGGTGCCCTTTTTTTTTCATTAATCTCTTTCTCTTAATCTTTCTGAATGGCTTTCTTTGAATCTGCTTTCAGTTCACTAATTTTCTCTTCAGCAAGATCGAGTCTGTTTTTTATCCCTTCAATGACTTTTTATTTCAATGTTTCTTAACTTCCAAGTTATATTGGGTTCTTTTAAGTCTGTTTTCATTCATATTTTTAAGCTATTTACTTAAACATATCAAACATACTTTTATATTTCAGCATCGAGGAATAGGTATTTATATAGATATATATCTCTCTATATATAGATATTTCAGCATCTGTTCCTCAAGGTTCTTTGCTGTTTCTGGGGTCTGGTGTTGTTTGCAGGCGTGCACATGCGTGTGTTAAAGCAGAAACCTTCCAGAAAGGATTTGCATTTGCTTTTGTTTCTTACCTGAGGGAGCCACAAAACTTTGACCTTTGTTTATTGTAACCACTTTAATTTTGCCACTGGAGATTTCTTGGACCATAGAGGCAGTATGGATTTGAGTCAGAAACCCATATGAGATCTAGTTGATGCTTCTGGGGCGGGATTGTTTCAGAGGGACAATTTTCCTTATTGTCTCCTTCTGCCTGGTGGGGTTTATTTCATATTCTCTCATCTCTAGAGTCCTAGTCTTTTTTTTTTTTTTTTTTAAGATTTTATTTATTTATTTGACAGACATCGCAAGTAGGCAGAGAGGCAGGCAGGGGGTGGTGGGAAGCAGGCTCCCTCCTGAGCAGAGAGCCCGATGTGGGGCTCGATCACAGGACCCTGAAATTATGACCTGAGCCAAACGCAGAGGCCTAACCCACTGAGCCACCCAGGTGCCCCTAGAGTCCTAATCTTAATGACAAGGTCAGCCTTTGACGGGGCCTGGGATTCATCTCTTATATGCAAAGCCTGGCAGCAGAAAATTTGTTCCTGAAGGCATCTTCCCACAGGGTGCTCCTGGTTGCCCTTTGTTAGGGCGCTTTGTGACTTCACTCTTGTTGCCATCTTGCTGATACATTTATCCAGAGAATGATGCAGAGTTCATCCAATATTTTAATTGTTTTAGTCAGAAAAATCTTCGTGACAAAAATGGTCCATTATTCTTCCGAAGCCAGAAGGCCCCCAGCCATTCTTCCGGGTTCATTCTCCATCACTCTGAGTCCAGCAATCTCTCCCTTCTGAGAACTCTGCTAACACTTAGCATTTCCATCAATTACAGCAATCCCTCGTTTCACTTGGGTGGATGCAGTGAAACATGATGGGCTTTTGCAGCCAACAGACTGGCAGCTGCATCTCAGTTCTGCTATTAAATATGGCCTTGGAAACTTCTCCCATTGAGCTTGTTTCCTTATCTGTAAAATGGGATTGACAGTCTTGACCCGTGCAGTCCTCTCACGATGATCAAATGAAATAAGGTCTGTTCCTAATATGCCCTGGGTCTGAATTTAGAGACCCATGAAAACCACAGAATGTGTAGAAGTTACATATGGAGCTAGCAAACAGTTATATAGAATGATTCTGTTCTCCCTTGACAAATATTCCTTCATAATCACAGAAGAGTATATGAAAATCTCTAATTATTGTATAGCAAAGTCAGCAAAATATCAAAGACAACTAAATTTAATGATTGTTGCATAACCATTAATGGATGTTATGATGGATTAGTGATGTTTAGATGAGTAATAAAATAAAAACATACATAATTTATAAATTACTGCATGCTTATTCTATTAATTTTTTTGCCTTTATTTCAGCAAAATTATGGATTATAGTGCTGTAATAAACATTTTCATGTAATTTGTATTCTATTAACAGTGATTCCAAATTAGATCACTATTCTTGAGTCACTGAGTCTTTTTTTTTTTTTTTTTTTTTTAAATTTCATTTGGGAGAAACTTCTGTTGAGTTTCTGCTCAGTTCTGCTAAGGTAGAGCAACTAGAATTGTCAAAAAATATTCTTGGGGTGCCTGGGTGGCTCAATTGTTAAGCGTCTGCCTTTGGCTCATCAGATCATGATCCCAGGGTCCTGGGATTGAGCCCTGTGTCGAGCATCCTGCTCTGTGATAAGCCTGCTTCTCCCTCTCTCACTCCCCCTGCTTGTGTTCCCTCTCTCTCTGTGTCTCTCTGTCAGATAAATAAATAAGGTCTTTAAACAAATTCTTAAAGTCATATTTAGAATCAGAAATTAACTATAAATTTTATCAAGTCCAAACACAATGGGGTTGTATGTGATAATTACAATTAAGAAGAAAAAGTATTACATATTTTAATTTCATATACATTACCATCTTCTATATGGCTCTTTTTACTCTCTCTTAAAACAATATCTAGAGCCATAAAGTACTTACATTTGATTTTTCTTTTTCCAAGAAAAAAGATACCATAAAGAAAACTGAACAGGACACCTGGGTGGCTCAGTGGGTTAAAGCGTCTGCCTTCAGCTCAGGTCAGGATCCCAGGGTCCTGGGACTGAGCCCTGCATCAGGCTCTCTGCTCCACGGGGGGCCTGCTTCCTCCTCTCTCTTTCTCTACCTGCCTCTCTGCCTACTTGTGATCTCTGTCTGTCAAGTAAATAAAATCTTTTAAAAAAAAAAAAGAAAGAAAGAAAACTGAACAGAGCAGTATTTTGCTTAGTCAAAATTATTCTATAATCTGTTATGCTCATTTTAATCAACAGATTAAAAATAATCTGTTTGGAAGTTAATGTCAGGATTATTTGTTTGTGAATCTTCTCTTTCATTTTTCAGAGATGCTTTTGTTCCTTTTTTTAAGTTTTATTTATTTAAAGATTTTATTTATTTATTTGAGCCAGAGAGAGAGAGAAAGAGAGAGCATGAGAGGGGAGAAGGTCAGGAGAAGCAGACTCCCTATGGAGCTGGGAGCCCGGTGCGGGACTCGATCCCAGGAGTCTGGGATCATGACCTGAGCCGAAGGCAGTGGCCCAAACAACTGAGCCACCCAGGCACCCAAGTTTTGTTTTATTTAAATGTTATTTTTATTACATATTTCACATGTGGCTCTTTGGGTTTAGATAATTATTATTTAGATAATAAATGTGTACTTTGAATCCCTTTAAAAGTGGAATAACCAAACCTCAATATTTTTGAAAGTTTTTGCTAACATCATCCCATAATGAATACCTGTCAAGTGCTCAGACTCAAAATTAATGTCATTTCCTCTCCAGGATGGGGTTTGCTCTGTATTTGAGGACTATCTCTTTCACTGATTTCTTTCCATCGTCTTGCGTCTTTTCTAGATGAAATCCAAGAATGTAATGGCATTTATTTGGCATTCCCATGGTGTGAATCAGAGATCTAGGGTCAAGTCTGATACACATTTCAGCAAGACGTCCCATATTGGGGACACCTGGATGGCTCAGTTGGTTAAGAGACTGTCTTCGGCTCGGGATGGAGCCCTGTGTCAGGGAGGGTCAGCAGGGAGTCTCCTCCCTCTGACAGCCTCTTCCCCTGCTCCCGCTCTCTCTCTCTCTCTCCCATTTTCTCTCTCAAATAAATAAAATCTTCAAAAAAAGCCCCATATTGGAGAAGATTTGGAGAATGTCTTACATCATCTTTGAATTATTCCAAAGGAAGTCATCAGTCCTCCTAGTAAGAAACTGAGACCACATATTGCCCTTTAGTTCCAGCTCTCAGATTGCTTTTGGATTTGGGATCAAATTCTGACCTTACATTAGTTTCCTCTTATTGCCAGGACAACTTACCACAGACTTGGTGGCTTCAAAAAGAAGGTAAATTTATTATCCTATAATTGCAGAGGTTAGAAGTCAGACATGGGTCTCACCGGGCTGAAAGCAAGGTGTTGGTGGAGCCCACAGTGTGGCATCTCGGCGCCTCTTCTTCTGCCTCCTTCCACTTTTAAGGACCCTAGGATTACACCAGGGTCCCCTGGATAATCCTGACCATCTCCCTGTTTTAAGGTTAGCTGATTAGCACCTGTGACCTTCATTCCCCTTTGCCATGTTAACCTTATGTAGTCACGGTTTCTGGGATGAGGGCATGTGCAGCTTTGGGGGGCCATTAATTTTCTATTATGTTACACTGTTACCACAGCCTAGCCCATGGCAGATTTTTAAATCAGCCCCTACATTGAAAATTGTTTTCCTAGTTCTTAAATCAAAGACTGCATTTTTATCCCAAATGGAAATCCGATGGAAAATGTTTCAACTTCCTTGCTACTTCTGTAGGTCTGTGCTGTATATAGAGCTAGTCATTCAGTGGGACTTTTCACCCTGGTATACCCTACCTGAATTAAGCAATATTAATTTTTTAAGACATTTTATGTGTCTTTTTGTCACTGTATCATCTATTAAATTACTAATATCCTTTGGATCCTCTGCCCTACATAGTGAGATGTAATTTGGCTAATTACTTTCTATCCATCTTTTGTGTTCAGTGAAGAAATTTAGCTTCATTTACTGTAAATATTGGGGCGCATGTACAAAAAACATCCTTCTTGACTGAACATCGGATGCTTCTTTTTTAAAAGCACCACACTGATGTTCTCAACGACATTCACCTGTCGTCACTTGATCCTGTCAATGGCTGGTTATTACTTCAGTCTATTTGTAGTTCTAGTAAATTGCATGTGAGTTGTGTACAAGCGGTTTTACGGTATTTTAATTGAGATCCGATGTGCACTGCAGGCCTCCTTCAACGGCAGGTTATAATTGGTGTATCAGCGCTCAGCCTGCCCTTTGCCTTGTCTGTTACCTCTGTGCCTTCTGCTTGCAAACATCTCGCCAGACTCCTCCCTTGTCTCTTTCTCCTGCTCTGGCTTTTCGCGCCCTTGTCTTTAGGTGTGTCTTGTGCCTTACCTAAAGGGAAACTTTTGCAATGCATTTTTGCATTCTTTTGCAATGAATTAGGTTCTGGGTGGGGGGGTGACCGCTGGATGCTGGGGGACAGGATGGACCCATCTTGCACGCCCTAGGAGGTTGTGCAGAAGGCAGAGGCTCCCCTTGCCCCACCGAGCCGCAGCAAGATCCCCAGGCCATCCGCCGACACCTGTGGAAGAACGTTTTCGAGACACCGACTTAGAGACTGTGTCACCCCACCTCCCTGCTTGTCTTAGCCAGCTCAGGCTGCCATCACAGAGGGCCACAGACTGACTAGACAAACAGAACTTTACCTCTCACAGCTCCAGAAGCTGGAAGTCCAATATCAAGGTGCCGGCAAAGGTTGGTTCTCTGGAGGTCTCTCTCCTTGGCTTGCAGATGTCGCCTCCCTGCTGCCCGGTCACACAGTCTGTGCTTACCCACCCCTGGTGTCGCTCCTGCTTCTGAGGGTTGCCAGTCAGATCAGACTGGGACCCACCCTGACAGCCTCATTTTAATTTCATCCCCTCTTTAAGGATCCTGCCTCCCATGACAGTCACCTGCTAAGGTCCAGGGAGGGGTGTGAGGGCCTCAACCTATGAATTTTGTGAGGGACACAGTGCAGTCTGTGACACCACTTTGAAGAAGAAACCAAGGCTCATGGAAGCACCTGACAGTTGAAAACCACACCACAGGCCAAGAGATGAGAGCTTCCTGTCCTCCAGAGCCCTTCTGAGAGGCCGCATGTAATGTAAGAGGCCGAGAAATGAAGTCTTAGGTGGGAATGCCACTTTCAGATTTGCTCCCCCCACTTCTGGGAGCTTAGAAAATGTCTTAACCTCCCTGGGCCTCAGTTTCCTTTTCTGTGGAATGGGGACAGTGAAAGGCTGTCTCTCACAAGGTCCTGAGGACCCCTTGAGATTTGAACGGGAAGTGCAGATTGCCTCACTGAGAGCATCTGACCCCCCACTCTGCCTCTCCCCTCTGCCTGCTGTCAGAATCCCCTCCTGTTTCCCTTGAGCCAGAACACTGAATGATTTTCCCCAGGTGATTTGCAGTTTAATAGCCAGAAAAACTGAGGGTTTGAAATGGTCTCAGTGGAATTCCAGGCGTCAGCTGGCGGGTACACAGAGTCTTTCCTGGAAGCCAAGCCTTGGCAGGCACTAAAAGGAAAACCCGCTGCTGTGGCCTTCCACTCCAGGTACCCGGGGGTTCTCCCTTCTAAATAATAGTCTGCACACAATTTGATTTCATTTCACATTAAACTGCCTAGCCTGGAACCAGAGATGCAAGGTGGATTCCTACAAATCAATTCCACTGTGCAAATTAGCCAGCACCTGCTAACCTGGGAATGCTTAGGAATGAGACCCAGCTACAGAATACTAAAGGCAATGATTACAATTTGCCTTTTGGGGTGGAGACTGGGTGTGAATACAAAATTGTTTTCAAACGTTTCATTTGTTGTTGAGATTTATGTAGCATGTCTTCTTTTAAGATCTACTCTACACAAAGCTCTTTGGCAGGGCCAGAGCGGGAAGTGGAGAGAACGCCACTCCTTTCCCCTGCTCAGAGGGGCTCAGAGCAAGAGTACATCTAGCATTTTGGCCTAATAAACTGAAGTTCAAATTGAGAAGGGAAGGGGCAGTACAGAACATCGCTCTTCTGGGACCTAAGGACTCCCTTTCTCATTTTTTTTCCATTCTTTATCTACTTGTCCTTTTTTTTTTTGGAGGAATTGCTTTAAATCCTGCCTCTACGGCTGGTTAGTGAGCTTCCCATACGTGCCTGGGTTCAGGATAGCAGATCAGAGGAGAGTCTTTTAATATAGGCCCAGTCCTGGCATTGGTGGTCAAGTAGCATCCCCAGCCTTGGGGCAACATTTTTTTTTTTTTTTATTTCTTCTTCTTTTTAAAGATTTTATTTATTTATTTATTTGTTTATTTGACAGAGAGAGAGAGAGAGATCACAATTAGGCAGAGAGGCAGGCAGAGAGAGGGAGGGAAGCAAGCTCTCTGCCGAGCAGAGAGCCTGATGCAGGGCTTGATCCCAGGACCCTGACACTGTGATCTGAGCCGAAGGCAGAGGCCCAACCCACTGAGCCACCCAGGCGCCCATGGGGCAACATTCTTAATTATGGTCAAGTTGTCCAGCTTGTGAATTTCCCAGCCCTTCTCTTCCCCTCTGGCTCTTGACTGTGTCGGTGCCTTTTCTTGCTTCCCCAAATAAAGGATCCAAAGAGTAGTCGCACCCTGCATCACCACAGGCAAAATGTAGGTGATTTCCCCCTCTTGTTCCCATTCATCCACTTCCCATCTATGGGCCCCATGTCCCCACTGTCCTACAGCCCCCCTTCCCTATGTGCTACCACCCCCCCCCCCCCCCCGTGCCCAGCTCTCTGTAGGCCCCCGGTCATGACCCGTCCTCCTACACAGGATCTGCTAAACTCATTCATGTGAAGGAGTGAATCATCAGTAACAGTGGTTCCATTCTGGAGTCTTTGCATCTTAGTAAGAGGCCAATGCCTTAATAATTTTTTTTTTCTTTATAAAGGGAAGACTGAAATGTGAGATGGGATAATAGACCCCCAATTTTTGCCGCAGGACCTTTGCATGCCCACCAAGCATGCACTACCCTTCTCCCATGGATTGCAGGCTGAAGACCATGAGCCTGTCTGCCTCCCTGTCAGCGGCCCTGGTGGGTTAGAAAGCTATAAGCCAGGATTCCTGCTGCCCAGGACAGAAGGCTGTCCACTGTAAACCAGGGATGTCAGCAGGATTGAGTGGTGAATCAAAAACTGGAATAAATTGCTTTAATCAGTTAAGACCCAAACCTAATTCAAATAGTACTTTTTCACTGGACCATGAACCAGCTTCACGAGTCCCCTCCCCCAGCTGACCAGTTGAACCCAGAACTGAGCTAAGGGAACATATTCACGGTTTTTTAAAAAGATTTTTATTTTATTTTATTTTATTTATTTTAGTATTAGAGAGAGACTGCATGCGTATATGCACACAAGCAGAGGGAGCAGCAGGCAGAAGGAGGAGCAGACTCCCCACTGAGCAAGGAGCCAGAAGCAGGCCTTGATCCTATTATCCAGGGATCATGACCTAAGCCAAAAGAGCCAAAAGCAGATGCTTAACCAACCAACTGAGCCACACATGTGTCCTTTTTTTTTTTTTTAAGATTTAAAAAAATTTTACTAATTTATCAGAGAAAGAAAGCACATATTCAGTTTTATAGGTGAGGACACTGAGGCCATGAGAGTCATGGCCGGCTCAAGGTCACATGGCACTTCAGTGGCCCAGATTTGACTCTTAACGCTTGTAACCCTTCACTCTCCACTTGACTCAGAATCTCAAGATATAGTACATGTTACTTAATTGTGTTCTTTTTTTTAAAATAAAGATTTTATTTATTTATTTGACAGAGAGAGATCACAAGTAGGCAGAGAGGCAGGCAGAGGGAGGGGAGGAAGCAGAGAGCCTGATGCAGGGCTCGATCCCAGGACCCTAAGATCATGACCTGAACCAAAGACAGAGGCTTCACCCACTGAGCCACCCAGGTGCCCCTGTTTTCTTTTTTTTAAGATTTATTTATTTATTTGACAGAGGAGGGGGAGGGGCAGAGAGAGAATCTCAAGCAGGCTCCACCCCCGCCCCCTACACCGCACCCAACATGGGGCTTGATCTTATGACCCTGAGATCATGACCTGAGCCAAAAACAAGAGTCAGTTGCTTAACCCACTGTGCCACACAGGCGCCCCCCATTATGTATTTTTGAATGGAGATTCTCTCTTAAGCTACAAAGCTGTAACCCTGAAGAGAGAAGGGTGGTGAGAGCGCCATTCTCCATCTCCCTTTTCTCCCTCAGCCCCAGAAAACCACAGGGAAAATTGTAAAATGTACTTGTGACTTGATTTAGATTATGACTACGGGCATTACCATTGCCATTATTTGCCTCGATGAACCTACTTATTTTTAGTTTACCTTTCAAAGCTTAGGACAATGTCCATCTACATTAGTGGTTCTTACCTGAGGTCCCTTGGGCCCCAGGGGATGTTGGCACTCTCTGGAGACGTTTTGGGTCATCACAGCCTGGGAGGGTGTGTGCCCCTGGTGTCAGTAGGGAGAGGCCATGGGTGCGCTCACCCGTTGCCTAGGACAGCCCCCTCCCCACAACAGTCATCTGCCCAGAAATGTCCATAGCATCAAGATTGAGAAACCCTGGCTCGAATCCACAAGGGAAAGAAAGTCTACTGCACATCCTCAACACATAGACTCTCCTCCTTGTTCTTCACAGCCTCTGCCCCGCCTCGCATCCTTAAACTTCTATAATCCTTATAATCGCCACAGCAATACAATTTACATCCTACTTGTTTTCACCTAATAGCCCATGCTGGGCTTCAGCGCTCTTGCCTCCTTTTCACAATTACATTTTCAAAGGATCTGCTGGAGTCCCATGGGCGGGTTGACGCCCATAAGTCGGCTGACCATTCCACCTGTCTTCTCGGGGATGGTGACCCGGAGGTGCGCTGGGTGGGCCGGCCACGTCGGGAGGGGCTGGCTTGGGCAGGTCGTGGTCCACCTGCATCCCGGGCTCATGCCCTCACTGTCTTCATCATCAAAAGGCCTTTATGAAGCGTTTTGGTGAATATATCCTGGCTCCGGGGGAGATCTTCTGCAGAGATCTTGCCACCAGCTCCTGACATCTGGGGCATGTTGGCTCCGACAGACAGCGTATATGTCTTCCAGTCGCAAAGGCATCCAGAGTCTGGCCTGTAGGCCTCAGGCAGAGGATACAAAACCAGATCCTTAGGCAACATTCATGACAAGAGTGAGTGGGTCTCTCTGGGAACTCGGAGACTGACCAGATTACCAAAGGGAGCTGGGTCTTGAAGTCCCTCCTCCGGCCGCTACGGGCCTCAGGAAGGACATGGGATTTTAGAACCTATGGAAGGGAGGAGGGAAGCAGCTTGACAGCTCAGGGACTTGGGGTCACATGTTCCAGGCTCAAGAGTTCAAGTGCACAGCCTGGGGGAAAATGAGATACCGCCAGAGCTGTCCCTCCCAAGACCCTCTTGCCACCCTCCGGCCTCACCTCGGTGCTCCTTTCTCTTCCCCCAACAGGTGTTCCATGAGCAGGGTATCCTCTTCGGCTACCGACACCCACAGAGCTCCGCCACTGCCTGTGTCCTCAGTCTTTTCCAAATGACCAATGAGACCCTCAACATCTGGACGCACTTGCTGCCCTTCTGGTACCTTCCAGCCCCCTCAACTGGCCATGTCATTCAGGAGCCCTGGGGACTGGGGCTTCTTCAAAACCCAGAGGGGTTGGGAAGGCTGAGAGTCCGTGCTGGGATTTTGGGGACTCCCACCTGGGGCATGAGCCTGGAGCTGGGAGATGTTGGGGCCTAGCGGCTGGGGTGATCTTTAGCATATGGATTCCTGGCAGCTCCCCAGTCTTTCCCTGCACTGGGGTCTGGTTTGATCTTTTCCTCTTTAGTCTGGAGGTTTTTGGAGTCTTCCAGAAGCCCTGGTTAAAATGTCACAAGCTGGAGTAAGTCACTTAACCTCTCTGAGCTCCATGTTTTCCGACTGTAAAGTGGGAGTGATCATCAGAGCCCAGCCCAGGGTTGCTGTTAGGATTACAGAGGGGCTGTGGGGGCAGGGGGTGGGGAGGACTAGGCAAAAAGCATGGGGCAGGGAGCTGTGGGGGCCCCGTGATTGCTCTGGGGCCACAGCAGCCAGGAGGCACTTTGTCGGCAACCCTTTAATAGAGCAACCACTAGCTCAGGGATCCCCTAAGACTCTTGCTGGCTGACACACGGGGGTCCAGGGAACGGGGTGGCTTGCTTCCATCACATGGCAAGTTCTGGCACAGGCCAGACTCTGGACTCCCCTTGGATCTTTGTCCAGAAGCCAAGAGAATAGGAGGAACCCAGGGTTTGCCTCACACAGAGACAGGCTCCAAAAGGCCATGCTTGCTCAGAAGTTAGAAGGCAGATCCATGGCCAAAATGCAGGGCAAGCCACCCTGTTCCTGGGCCCACACCTATGTCAGCCAGTAGGGGTCTAGGCCTGGGGTGGACTAGGGCAGTCTGGAGGGAAGCCTTAGGGCCCACCGACATCCCAGGGTGGCCTCCAGATCCTGCTCAAGGAGGCTGTTTGTCATATTATTCTATGTGTGTGTGTGTGTGTGTGTGTGTGTGTGTGTGTGTGTGTGTGTCCTTTTAAATTTAAGCAAACTTAAGTTAAAAAGTTAAAGTCTAAATCGTCCTAAAGGGCCACTTGCAGATGGGGACAGAGTCAGTGTCTTCCCTGGGCCTCTGTTCTCCTCCTTGGAGTTGCTGGTCCTCCCAGAGCCCCTCTGGAGGTGTGAGGGGTATGCACACCCCACCCTGAGTCCTTGCCTCCTGCTGCCCTTCCCCGGCTTTCTTCCCTCCCATCTCTATCTGGTCCCCCAGCCTCCTAGGCTGCATAGCATTCCGTTGTGTGGATGAATCACGGTGATGTATGGGGTTCCACAGTTTGGCTTGCTGCTGGGAGCGCTGGCCCTTCGCTGCTTGTCTCTGGGCCTTGGGCGCCTGAGCACAGATCCCTGAGGGGCTGGGTGATTTTGTAGCTGTCCCAAAGCTGGGCTGCTCTGGCCGAGGCTCCCTGCTGCATACAGCCCCCCAACACTGCCAGGCTCTGGGAGGTGGTCATCACTGAGCAACACAGGGTGGGGACAGTTTGGGAGAGCCCCAAAGAAAGTAGGTCCAGGGAGTCATCTTGAGATGATCGGAGAGGTTTTGGGACCAACATGTAGCTTCAGTTCTGTTTTTGCTGGGACAGAGGAGAAAGATCGCAAATGTAGTGATGCTCCTTGGGTTCCTGTGGGGAAAGCTTTGGAGGTTTTTTTCCTAGGAGAGCCCATGGGTAGAGGTGCTGGCTTTCTAGCAGTGGTGGGTCTGGGGAAGTGGGCAGCTCTGCAGGTAGGCCCCCTTGCCTGGGTCATAGGGGAGGCAAATAGGTGGCGGGGCTGTCCTGTGTCTCTGTGTGGGGATGGACCCAGAGACCCAGACTTGGAAGGTCCCCGAGTGGGGCCAGGTGACTCAGAAAGGCAGTGGCACTGTTCACGAAGGAATAGCCTGGAGAGGAGGGAGAAAATCGTCCTCTTGTCTTCCAGACTCTCAAGGAACCCCCTGGGAGGTTGCTTCCATTTGAGGAAACCTCCTCTAAGTGGATAAAGACAAATGACAGGTCTGGTGACAGGCCCCATGTGGATCTTCTGAGGAGTGATTGAGTGCCACAGGGTTCTTTTATGTAAGGTTCAAAGAGGTGGGGAAGGGTTATGAAGATTGCCTTAGATATTTGATGGGCAAGTTTTCTGTGGTCCTGTTGAGGGGAACTAGGGCTGATCAAATGGAGACAGATCCCAGGGAGAGAGGTGTCAGCTCAGTGAAGAACTTTCTGACACTCAGAGCTTCCTTGAGAGGTGGTGAGCTCCCCATCCCTGGAAGCATGCAAGCTGAGCCTGGAGGATCGCTTAAGCAAGATGCTGTAAGAGACATGTAAGAGTCATTGCAAGGTGGAGAGAGGATTATACTAGATAAACCTAAAGGCTTTCCTCTTGCCCCTTCTGCCCATTCACCCTCCCTCACTTGTAGTATTTCACCGAAGTAAGAACACATAGGGTTCAGTTATCCCAGAAGAATGGGGGCAGCAGATAGTCTGTGAGGAGTACAGAGGAGCCCCCAGCCATGGGGGTCGAGCGGGCCATGCTGTGTTCCAGGTTCTTCGTGTGGAGGTTTGTGACCGCCTTGTATATAACAGACATCCAGAATGATAGCTACTCCTGGCCTCTGTTTGTGTACATGGGCACCAGCTGCGTGTACCCGCTTGTGTCTAGCTGTGCACACACCTTCAGCTCCATGTCCAAGAACGCCCGGCACATCTGTTACTTCCTGGACTACGGGGCCGTCAACCTCTTCAGCCTGGGTAAGTGGGGCCCTGCTCTGTCGTCCTCTCCCAGTAACTGGGCTCCCTGCCCTACCCCCTGGGAGTGGAGCCCACCAGAAGGCCTTGACGGGCTTGCGGAAGAGTCACGGGAATGCCTGTGTCTCCTCCAGGTTCCTGATGAGTGTTTTGTAGTAAACTTGTCCAGAACTGTGCTGGCAAATGTTAACTGATTCAGTGGGGACAAAAGCCCCAATCTTGGGGTAGGCTGACTTGTGTGGTGTAAATACTGCCCCCGCGGCCAACTTCTGGCCTCCAGTGGGACATCTCTGCACATCATCATGGAGTAATTCCTCTCCACAGATAGAGGAGATGCATTAATGGAAAGTTACTACTTTTGTCACCGTGATTCTTTAATTATAAGTTTACGTTGTTGGCGGGGTTTAACAGTCACTTTGTGGGATCTCCAAAACCTTAACTGTTCGCCGTCATAGGCCAGGGGGAACGGCTCACATGTCAAAGCGGGTCTCTTGCCTGCCTGGCAGAGAAGAGGGGGTCATGAACCCCGCTTGTCAAGGGGCTTCGATGAGTTCGCCATGTGCTCAAAGTGCCACGGGAACCGAGGGGTAAACCCAAAGCAGGCGAGGTTGGGTGTTGACTCCTGAGCCTCCTCATGTTTTTCTGCCAACTATGGGGCCCCTTCCTTCTGGCTCCCCTTTTCTCCCCAGCTGGCAGGCATCCATCTGTCCCCAAGTATCCCTGCTCTGACCTCTTATCCCTCCTGCTTCTGCTCCTGTTCCAGGTATGAAAGCAAAGGCCTTGTCTTCCCTTGTCCAAGAGGGTGTCCGTGAGGATCACGTCTCCATCCTGTTTCCTCTCCTCCCTCCCTTCACAACTCACACAAACACACGCACACACACAAACACGTGCATACACATACATATATGCACACGCAGACATGCACACACGTTTATGCACAGACACAAACGCACACACAGGCATACCATGTCACCTCCCATCCCTCGGTGCTCCCTGAACCACCTCCCTTTCTCTGGTCGCAGTCACATCACTCACATCACTCCCGCTTCTCCTCCTGCCTAGTGGGCACATTCTCTTTCTCTTCTGCTGGCTCCCCGCTCTGCTCCCCTGGCAGTGGACAAGCTCTGAATCCGGCCTCAGGCCTCTGCTCTCATTCAGGCCGGCATCAGGGTGACTACACACCGTCCCCCAACACCTCTGGGCCAGGCTCTCCTAAACTGTCCTAGTCTACCACTAACCCAGGGTCCATGCCGTGTCCAGCCCTGTGACCGAGACTGTCCACATCCCTCCCCACCATCTCCACCACGCACATCCACTCCCCGTCCCTCAGTGCCTCACCTGGCTGACTTCTGGTTCCACCCCTACCTGGTCTCCCAAGTCAGAATCTATAAATGGCCCTTGGGTTCCCCTCCCTCCTACTCCCCTGCCATCTTGTCCATTAGTTAGTGCACCCTGACCACAGCCTCCTCTCCATCTCCTGCTCCTCCCCCACTCCTGCCCACTAACCCCCACCAGGCTTCTCTAACACCTTCTGACTATGGCTCCCCTCCCCCTCAAGACCTTTCAGGATTCCCAGTTACCCCGGATGAAGTTTAGACTCCTTAGTCCAGAGGCTTCCAGAGCCCTTGACCACCTTTCCAGACTCGTGCTAAGAGCAGGCATTTGGGAGACCCCACTAGACAACACCCGCGACACATCACGGGATTGGCGGAGGGGGGTGGTGGGCGGCAATCTGCAATGCCTGTTTGTGGCCCAGCTGCCTCCAGCCCATCAGTCTTGGGCAAGTTTCTTAGCTTCGCTAAACCCCGGTCCTCTCATCCACAAACTCAGCATCATATCCTCTTCAGGCATGAAGATGAGCTGAGTGTTGCCGGTGAGGTGCGCAGCACAGTGCCTGGTTCTTAGCCTCCCGAGAGGACCCATTACCGCCACTGCATCCTTGACCTTGACGTCAGTCCCCAGGATGGCAGCTCTCGTGATAGCTGCATTACATGCGAGAATGAGGCACCACGAAGGAAAGTGACCAGGTCACGTGGCGTGTAAATGGCAGAGCCCGGGTTCGAACCAAAGCCCTGGGGGTCAGCCGCCACCCTGAACCATTTCCCTTCCTGTCACTGGCTTTCTGGATTTGTTACTCCTTCCTGTTCCCCATTCTATCCTGTGGAAACCCGCAGTCCCCTAGTGGTGGCGTTTGCTCCCACTTCCCTGCTTTCCAGCTGTTCCTCCCTCTAGGCCCTGCTATGCATTGTCACTAGGTTTGGCTGTCTTAATCCCTCACTCAGAAACCTTCCATGACTCCCTGTGGCCTCAAGAGGATGTTTACTTTCCTTAGTCTGGAATCCAAAGCTGCCTCTCTTCCTGCTCCCCAGAGTGCCCTCTAAAGGGATCAGAGCATGAGTACAATGTGTGTGTGGGGGGGTGTGGGGCAGGTCCCCATGTCACCCCAAGTATTTCTCTGACAGCAGCTGGGTGTTCTACAATTCCGCTCATTTCTGACACCGTCCTCCTGGGGACTGCATCCGTTCCCACAGGTGAAGACTCGGTCCCCAAGACTGCCTCCCACCCCCGCGGATGCCAGACACAAGCCCAGGTTGTTACAGACTGACTATACATCTGAGGCCCCATGACCCTGGCTCCCAGAGCTCAGAGAAACATTTTACGTACTCAATTACCAGCTGATTATAAGGGATAGAAGTCAGGAACAGCCAGCTGGAAGAGATGCGCAGGGCAGGGTGTGGGGAAAGGCTCGGTGCTTCCAAAGTGTCCTCTGAGCATGCCCCCTTCCCTGAATCACCACGTGGTCACCAACCCGGAAGCTCTCTGAACCTCTGCTTGGGTTTTTATGGAGACTTCATTCTTCAGGATTGATGAAGTCATTGGCTATTGGTCTTCCCCTCCCAGAGGTCGGGTGTGGGGCTGGAAGTTCCAACCCTCTGGTAACAGGGTTCATTCTTCTGACAACCAGGTTCCAAGCCTCAGATACTTTCCAAATCACCTCATTAACATAACTAAAGACCCCTTCCTTTCTCTCCTGGTTTAGGAAGTTCAGGGGTTTTAGGCGTTTTGTGCCTGGAACAGTGGAAAAGACCAAATATCTATTTCTTACTAGAAGTCATTTGGTTTCCCACTGCCATTTGGGGCAGGGTCTGAGGCTTCCTTGCTCCTGTGTCACCTGCGGAGCTTGGAGTGCCCTTCAGCCCCCATTAGCATACCCAGAGCAAATGCATCCTGGGCCGGAGGAGGCCCTCCTGCTCCAGATTAGTCTGGGGAGGAGTCTGTCCCCCAGGAGGCACTTCCAAGAGGAAGTCCCACAGGCAGCCTGCTGATTCCAAGCTCTTTCTGCCTGTGTCACCCGGGAACACCACCTGGCTGGGACCCAACCCCATCTGTCAAATGGGGTCAGAGGGAGAGCTTGAACTTGGTGCGGCCGAGGCCCGGGTCAGCCCTGAGCTAGGATTCTGGTGTTCTCTGGGTCTTTGGAATAACAGGTGACCATAGGATGGACCCACGAGGCCCTGGGTGGACAGGCCTGTGACTGTCTCTCCCAGAGAAGACCTGATGAGGGTAGCTGGGGAGGCCTTCTGGGTCAGGTCCCTGGACACACCTGGTCCCTTTGAAAAGGACAGTGATCTCTGTTCTTTCAAGGGAAAGCAGCAGCAAACGGGTCTTCCGAGGGCCCTTTGGGAACCTTCCTGTCCCAGATTCCCAAACTTAAAGCAATGAAACACCAAGGCTAGCCTCTCACATTCACCTCTCAGCTGGCCTGTCCCCCAGCCCACTGATACCATATGTCTCCTCGCCTTGGCAAGGCCCCTCTCTCCCTGCAACGTCTATCATTCCACGAGGGGTGCACCGTGTCATAGGCACGCTCAGAAAAGCTGGGCACCCTGAGGGGTCATCATGGACCAGAGCTTGGGGATCGGGGTTGGGGGGGACTGTCCCTGAACTGCCTCAGGGGGAAGCTTGGCCTTGCTGCTTTCTAGCTGTGTGCCCCCCGGGTGGGTTGCTAACCCTCTCTGTGCTGTCAGGCTGTCTTCTGTAAATGAGGACAAGGGCAGGGTTTATGGTAGGGGGTGATTGTCAGGATTATGTGAGTTGTCCAGTGTAAAGCTCTTGGGCGATGCTGGGCTCATTCTGAGGGGAGGGTTGGGGTAGGCAGAGAAGAGAGGGAAGGTGGTGGGGGGTGGGGAGGGCAAGGCACAAGCCAGGTGTGGCGGCCGGGCTCATCCAGTGGCTGGGGTTGGGCTTCCCAAGGGTCCAGGCCACACTTCGGCCTGACTTCTGGCCCAATGCTGGTTTTTTCCTCCCCAGGCTCAGCGATTGCGTACTCAGCCTATTCCCTCCCGGACGTGATGGTGTGCACCACCTTCCATGACTACTACGTGCCCTTGGCCGTGATGAACACCATCCTCAGCACCGGCCTCTCCTGCTACTCCAGGTACCCTGCAGCTGGGAGACGCTCCAGGGAAGGGACGCTCAGAAACCTGGGGCTCGGAGGGGACTCCACACTTGGCTTAACACTCTGCTCTCACTGTCTTGAAATGCGTAATGACTTATGAACAAGGGGTCCTGTACTTTCCTTCTACACTGGGACCTATGAATGATGTAGCTGGGCCTGTTGCGGGACGGATCACTTATTTAGCCTTCTTGGACCTCAGTTTGCTCATCTGTAAAATGGGGCCCACACACCTACATACCTTGTGAGATAGATGTAAGGGTTGCAGGGAACGTGTCCTGCATGCCTGGCCCAGAGGCGGCGCCCTATCAGTGGGCAGTCCATTGGCGGCGACTGAGCAGGCCCATGTCTAGACACACACACTCGCTGGCCGATGACATTCAGGTGTCTGCCGCGTCCCTGGGGAAGCGCTGTGGCTGTGAGGCTCACGCACATGGCTGGCTTTCATTCCATCTGGTTTTTCCCTCCACTCAAGAAAGCTCCTTGGAGTGTGAGTACCAGAGACGTTGTTTGGGGGCTCTTGACTCTAGTTTACTAAGCTCTTTGTAAAAGCCAACTGTCCACATTTCCGCTTTGCTGAATGATTTAGGAAACCTCTTCAAGTGGTAGTGTTGGGGGACAGCCCTGTCTGGATGGCGCCGGGGTGCTGGGTGCTCTCGGGTGTGGCTTAGGAAAGGGCCCATGGGAGGCTGACAGGTTGCATCCAATCCCCTAACCCCAATCTCAGCTCTGGGGAGCCAGCTGGAGGTTCCCTGATGAACCACTGTCCCCCCCGCCCCAGGAGGAAAGTGGGGGGAAGGGAAGCTTCTCTACCTTGTCTGCAATCACTGTGGCTCTCCCTTTCCTCGGGTGACACTTGGGTGTCGTAGGACCAAAGGTAAGCAGTTTTCACAAACTGGACAAGCTGGTTTTCTGTAAAAAATGGAAGGATAGAGATTCTTAAAGAGCATCAAGAACACTTGCTCCAACTTGTCTCCGCTTGCCTGTCTTGAGACCGGTTGGGAGCATGGAGTTGCTTTGCATGGGAGGGCGTCTCATTTCTAGAGCCAGTGTCAACAACAGGCTTTGTTCATCCCCCGAAAACAAGCCTGGAGGGAGGGAGTGGGAGCTGAACTCTCTTCCCCTTCCCTGGCAATGCAGAGCCCCCTTACAGCTGTGAGGACAGGGGGTCTGCCCTCAGGGTGGAAACCCAATCAGACCTCACCGGGTTATTCTTGCCTCCTCCCCACTTTCTCAAGGACACCTGTCAACTAAAAACTCGGGAGCGAAGCCTCTGTGCCAGGCTGGAGCTTCGAGGGCTGCAGGGGTGATGGGGAGGAGGGGGTTGGGCCCTGCCTCGGGTGAGAAAAGGCGTAACACACATAGAAAATAACCACGATGCCAGCAACAGCCCAGGAGAGATGAAGCGTGGCCCGGAGGCATGGGGCACAGATGTGTGGACAGGACACCCCTAGCTCTGGTCCCTGGATGAGTCATGATCCTGTCTTGTTAGCTCCTGTTGGTTGTGTAGCTGAGCTCTTCGGAATTTAGGATTGGAGAGAGGTGAGCACTGTGGGCTGAGGGGGGCATGGAAGGCTCCATGAGTGTTGAAGGAACAGTCCCAGAGTTCATGATC
The DNA here is from genome assembly GCF_030435805.1 of Mustela lutreola. Lineage (NCBI taxonomy): Eukaryota > Metazoa > Chordata > Mammalia > Carnivora > Mustelidae > Mustela > Mustela lutreola. The sequence continues at coordinate 55,905,272 of NC_081296.1, forward strand.
CAGGACAGTTTCCCTAGGAATCCCCAGTGCAAGTTAGCTTAGTTGCCTTTTTTTTTTTTTTTTCCTCTTAAAGCTTCCTGAATCATCTATAAGCCACCAGGGTGGATGGTTTTCTTCTAGAAGTTCATCCTAGTTGTTAATAAGAAATGGGTCTTCTGGATGCGTTACGCCTGTTACCTTTGGACAAATTTATTTGGCAGGGCAGGCTGGCAAGGAATCTCATGATGCCTGTGTTTGGAAGGTTCTCCCTTGTTAGTGAAATGAATTATTTCTGTTTACTTATGGGGCACATCTGTTGCTATTCCATGGATCCAACCATTCATTCATCCACCTTCTCGTTCACCATCCCCCTACCTAACCACCATCTATCCATCCATCTACCCACCCATTCACCCATCCTTCCACCCAACCAGCCATCTATCCACCCATCTACCCAACCAGCCATACACCTATCCATCTACCTACCTGTCCACTCATCCATCATCTACCCAACCACCCATCCACCCATCCATCCATCCCCCCACCCACCTGCCTACCCATCCTTTCATGCACCCATCCACCCATCCACCCGTCCACCTGTCCATCCGTCCATCCATCCATCCATCCATCCATCCATCCATCCATCCATCCTTCCAACCAAACAACCAACTGGTCAACCAGTCAGCCAGTCAACCAAATAACTAACCAACCACTCACTCAACATTCCTTAAATGCCTACCATACTTCAGGCATCGTGTTAAGATCTGGGAATAGCAGGAGGAGTGAGGCACAGCCCTTGTCCCAAGAGAGCACCCAGTGCAGTAGTCAAAGCAGATTCCCCAAAAGCCCAGATGGAGCCGTCATTTCCTCTAAGGGCCAGAGGAAATGGCATATAGAGTATAGTGTTACAGAATGTAATGTATGCAAATAATGGTAATACAAAATGATACCTGCTACAATACACAAAGTTCTGCAGAGCAGTACTGGGACTGAATATTGAGGGAGGTTGAACACCCAAGCTGGAGAGGAGGGAAGGGCCTTTGGGACAGAGCACACAGCCTGCACAGGGGGAGGGGGTGGGAGAAGATGGCCCTGGGTGGCGGCAGGGGGCTTCAGAGTTTCTGGAGCTGCACAGCTGGAAGGAGGAGAGTGGCTAGAGAGGGTCTCTGACAGTGGCTGGGATTTGACGTGCTTCGTGTGCCCTGCTGTGTCCTGGTCCTGTGCTGGCGAAGGCCAGTGATCTCCACAGGAGGGCCATGCCATGAGGGGCTTCCAGGTGTGTCCGTGGCTGCAGGCGTGGGAGCCTGTGCTGGAATAGAAGCCTAGGAAGAGGTCCAGAGGCAGAGTGGGATGTCCCATCAGAGAGTCCTTTGGTGTCCCTTCTTGCCTGGTCCTCTTCCCTTTCCTGTTTTCGTTCCCTTTTTTGTCTTCAGTGTCTGAGGAGTGAGAAAGCTGGCTCCTGGACCAAGAGAGACTCAGCCCCCATTCACTTGAGGAGAAGCAGGTGGAGAGAAGGCCAGGGCCCCCTGGGGTCCCAGATTTCATGGACTTCTGGCTTCACCTTAAACAAGGACATTTGAGAAGATGTCTCGGGGTGTTCTACCATGCTAGGGCTTCAGAGTATTTTCCAAGATTTCTCTCCTCACCCTCCTCCTCCCTCTGGCCCGGGCTCCGTCAGTCCATGATGTATCCAGGAGTGGTCAGAGAACGGCCATCTCCTTCCTTGAGCAAAAAGCAGACCACAGATGTCCTGGGCGGTTTTTAGTTATTCACGTGCTTACTAGAATATCACGGTCTAAGTGGCATTCATTCCATTTTACTACCTATCCTTGAGGTCAGTTTCCGCATAGAGCACTGGTGGACTCCCTTGAATCTAGTGCAAATGAATGTTCCAGAAACCCACCTGCTGCTTCTGTAGCATTTGAGAAGGGAGATGGAGAGAACACATGACATCTCTGTCGCTCTCAGAGCAAGATGGGGTGACAGAGACCTGGCCTGCTTATCCCGCTGGACACCCAGAAGCCCAGCAAGGCATTCTCACTCCCTAAGGACGTCAGTCACCCAGAGTTTGCTGTCCATCACAAGTCCCGTAGGCTCTTTATTCACTCATCCAATGTGTCCAGAGGTTGTTTTGTTTTGACAAATAGTTGCCCAGTGAAATGCCCTGTGGTCAGTGCTGTGAGGGAGAGAGGTAACTTTTCATCCTTGGTGGAAAGTGGGCTACGCCATGAGAGCCTTGCCGGGGCGGTAGGTGGAGCTGCGGCCCACAGCAGACCAGGGAGGGGGTTCAGAGGTCAGAGCTGGAGGCAGGAGGCTCACAGGCAGTCAGGGGTTCTGGGGGCTCAGCCAGATGACAAAGTGCTACTAGACCCAGAGGCCAGCACGTGGAAATGTCCGTGTTCTGCGATGTCACCCACACAATAAAACAGCCATAACCACACCACACACATGCACACACACACACACACACACACACATCCCTCTGCAATAGAATGTTTCCAAAGGCCCACTGGTCAAGCATTGGTTCCAGAATTTGCTTGCACCTCCAGCCGACTTTGTTGCAACAAGATTTATCAGCTTCTAGAACAGACCCTCTCTGGTGGAGGCTTCTGCCAAAATCCAGTGCTTCCTGCCAACCTGGTTCTAGGCAGATGAGGCCTGACTTCCTGTAAACCGGTCTCTCCATTGGGCTGTGCAGGGACTGGCTTACCAGGTGGGGCTCTGGAGACTGGAGGGGCGGGGGGCAACCAGTGCTTTCTTTGGAGGATTCTGCAGCTCCTGCCCCTCCTTCCCGGAATCTCTGGCTGGGGCGACACCCTGTGGCTAACTTTGGAATTGCACCTTGGTAGTGGGAAGCCCCTCTCTGTGGCTGCTGGCCCTTCTGCCATTTATTCTCTGTTGCTGTCTCTCTTCTGTTCTGCTTTTTCTCCTTTTTTTCCCCCTGTAGACTCGGCTTGGCAGATGGAGAGGCTGGTTCGTTTGCCCCTGGGGAAGCAGTTTATCAGGCCGGGCGAAATGTTGTCTCAAGTCACAGGAAATCCATGGTTTGGGGGATGGCCCTCGCCAGCCAGAGCCAGCTTTCTTCCTGTGTAAGTGGTCACAGAAAGAGCGTGCTTTCATAGTGAGCCTCTTAGAACCCAGGAAAGATAGATGGTGACCATGCATGGGGAGCGGGGAGCGGGCTTGTGGTTGGACTGGGTTGGCCAGGGTAGGCTGTGAAGGCTGTTGAGACAGGCTCTGGCTGTGGAGGGCAGTGGGAGTGTGTCCCATTTTCACCCTGGGGCAGAGCGGGTATAGGCAAGGATGAAGGCTGGGTAGTGGTCCAAGGCTGGCTCAGCCTGCTGGAGGGGTGGGGGTGTGAAACTTGGAAGCCAGACCGCCCTGGGTGTAAATCCTAACTTCGCCTCTTATCAGCTCATCTGACTTTAGGCAAGTCTCCCAGAACCCGTCTCTTTCCTCCTATTCCTGTTCCCTGGCACAGCTATAGCTCTAAGGTGGGGATGGGGAGAGAATGAATCCCACTACACACCTTTTATTAAAAGCTGCCATTTATCAAGCGTTCCTCTGTGACGTGAGCAACTCCTTGCAAATATGGATTATCAAATCCTTGCAACAAGCCCATGAAGGAGTACGGTTGTGGCCCCTGTGTTACACGTGAGGACTTTGCGGTGCACAGAGGTTACCTAACCTGCTGGGGGTCGCATGATCACGGAAGGCTGAGGCAGGACTCGAACCCAGGCTGTCCAGATCAGACACTGCCTGTGACTCATGGCCTGGTGTGGCCTCACCTCTCCCAGTGCTGGTGGTTTACTCCAAGGCTGGCAGGTCTGGTTTGGGAGGATGATAAGTTGAGGTCCCTTATTTCTCTTCCTCCTTTTTCTTCAGCTTCTCTTCCTTCTCTACCCCCTGCCTGCCCTGTGTTTCTCTGTCTTAGGATGGGGTCAGGAAAGGAGAGACATGCACACATATGCTTGAAAGTTGGAGCTTATCCCTGGAGGCTGTGGGGCTTCCCTGGGGCCCACGGCAGCTGCCTTTTACTCTGGAGCAGGGATCCTCAGGCTTGGTTTCCTGGAGGGCTAGATAAACACATCAGCCTGGGGGCACGAGAGTCCCCTGATGGCTCAGGGGGTGGATGTGGGAGTCTCTGCACTGTCCCAAACCAAAGGACATGGGGAGCAGAGAGCTTTGTAGTCAGGTGACTGCACCAGCTATGGGGACAGGAGTAACCTGGCCAGGGGTCAAGGGCCTGGGCTGGGTGGAGCCATAGGTTGTGTTTGGTGGGGAAAAGGGCAGGCTGTGGGCTGGCACGGGGCATCTGGGGAACAGGGGTGGGGAGCAGTGGTGGGACATGGATTCCATCCCAGCTGGAGAGCGTGCTGAGGACAGGACTGTCAGGGAGGGCCTCCCTTGTCTGACTCACTGTCCCAGAGCAGCCATCCCACCAGCCTTGGCGCCCTGACTTTGCATACCACCTTTGTGGGGACCCCTGTCGGGACAGAGGGAGGACCCAGCTCTCCACAGTACACTGTGGTATTGAAGCAGGGACCTGCCTTGTCTGGTGGCCTGGGGCCTGAGCACGCCTTACCTGAGCCCCAGTGCAGGGCTGTGGTTTTGTGCAGAGATCTCCCTGCTCCTCTCCTGCCCTCCTTGTATCCAGCCTGCCCATCTGCGCAGCTCCACTCCCTCACCCTGAGCTGCCAGTCCCACCCTGGCTGGGCCCAAGCCAGCTGAGGCCCCATCAGCCTCCGTCTGGGAGGCACTGCCCTCTCTGCCACAGTCAGCACCACTCATTTTAAGGTTTGGTTCATCTTCGGACTGGAAGGGGGTTGATGAAGTGGAGGGGGAAAGGCCACATTTACTCAGTTTCCCAGGCTAGTGTTCCTGGGTGTTGCACTAAGGATTCCAGAACCTTCTCCCAAGTCATTAAACACTTCCCTGAACCAAGGGCTTCTGCACAGCAGTCACCTGGACAGCTAACTAGTCAGACATCTCATCTTTCCCAGACGTGCTCGCCCCAGGGGCCTATGCCTGGGGGCCACCCACACCCCACAAGTCTCCCTGTATTGTTGTTACTGGATTTCGAAAAGGCTCTGGCATTTAGATAACTTGCCTCCTGAAGCTCCTTTCCAGCCCAGTACTTCCTTCCTGGCTTCTTTGGACACCACTGCTTCTCATGATGCAGCCCCAGGAGATGGTTTCCCCTGAGGCCTTCCCACATGCAGCCATCGTGGCAGGAGAAGTAGACGAGGCCAGTGGAGAAGCTGCTGGCCTCGGAGGAAGGTTGCCCCAAATGCTTGCCTTCTGTTGATGACTTGCCCTCGGTTACTCATAATGTGCATGCACATGTGTCATTTAATGAAAATGTTTTCATTCCCATTTCTTCCCCCTTTTCCTTTCCTGATCTAGGTTTCTTGAGATCCAGAAGCCTGGGCTCTGTAAGATGCTTCGCATCCTTGCTTTTGCTTATCCCTACACCTGGGACTCCCTCCCCATCTTCTACAGGGTAAGGGCCAGGCTCCATCTTTTCCCCCCCTGTTGGCAACACCAGGGACCCTTCTGTATCCTGAGCTCCTGGGGATCAGAGCGCCATGCTGGTCACTGCACATGGGAGTCGAGACCTTCCTTACTAGAGGGTACATAATAGTTAGGAGACAGCAGGAACATAGACGCTATGCCAGACCACAGACGATGCATCAGTGGCCAGCACTGATGGGGCTCAGAGGTAATCATGGAGGGCTGCATAGGGGAGGCAACCTGGGCTTTAGTGGAGGGACCAGGAGAGCAGGTTCTGGAGGCAGATCTCTAATATATACTCACTATAGGACTTTGGCAAGTTATATGCTGTCTTTGTGCCTCAGTTTCTCTCAGCTGTAAAATAGGCATGGTAGTAACACCTTGGTTCATCAGCCTGTGAGGAAGATTACATGAGAGAACATATAAAATGCTAGCCAGTGACAAGTGTCCAATAAACGCATTATGTATTATCATCAATTAACATACTAGTAGCAAAGGAAAAAATGTGAATGGGGGTCTTAAGGATAGATGGGGATTAGACAGAGAATAGATAAGAGAACAGGAAGAGGGTGTAGGAGGGACACAAGAAGGGGGAGAGTCCAGACACTCTCAAATTAGATGGACCCGAGTTCAAATCCCAGTCCCACTCCTCACTGGCTGTGTGACCTTAGGCAATGCACACAACCTCTCTGAGACTCCGTCTCCTCATTTGTAAATGAGGCTAACATCCCCTCCTGCATGGGGGCGGGGGAGGGGAGGGTTCACTTAAGCCCCAGATCTGAAGGGCTCAGCCATGCCTAGAACATGACCTGCACCCAGTGAGTGGGTTTCCTTTCCCAGGGGCAGCCTGAGGTTTGATGCATGAAGCAGGGACAGAACAGGGAGGGTCAGAGCAGGCTCCACCTGTGTGGGCCCCAGGGGAGATCCCCCTGATCCTTCCCCAGGGACAGAGAACACGCACAGGAAACCGGAGCAGAGAACGGCGGGTCCAATGCACCAAAAAATCACACCACAGAGGTCTGCGTTATGGAGACGGTATGCTCCTGGTGCCCGGCTGCGGCAGACAGTGGGCAGTGGGGTGGGGAGGTCTCATCCTGAATGATGATGATGAGGACACAGTTTCTGGAATCATCCTGCCTGGATCCGGATCCTGACGTCATTGCTCATTTGTGGTTTGCATGTCACCCTCTGGCCTGGCTTCCTCATCTGCAAAATGGGAAGCTAGAGTCCGCCTCATGGTAATTGTTGAGGCGGGGCTCTGATGAAATCACGCAAGAAAGGGGCTGGCCCCGTGCCCCAGGTTAGTGGCGGCAGCTGTCGATGTTCACAAAGATAATACAAAAGCTATGCTTAACTATTAGACAGCATCATGGCCGTAATTAATACATTTTGATGACTCAGAAGGCCTTCCAGGGATTTCTGGGCCTTACAGCCTTAATTAGGAACATGAAAGCAGGAGACTCTCTGGTAACAGGTGAGTTGAAGGGTGAATAGACCACTTTTTACTATACTTACATTTTACCCCCAGACAGTAGAGTAGCAATAGGTCTACTAGGGTTTTTCTTTTCCTTTATTTCTTTCTTTTTCATTTGTACCTAAATAACCCAAAGGTCTTTATGAGCATTCGGAGGGTTAAAATACAGTTGCCCTGGGTCTCGGATGATCACAGTTAGGATGGGAATTCTGCTCCCACAGTCCCCGAGACTTCCCTTTCCAAGCCACAGACCTGAGGCATGAGGGCCTTGGCCTGTGGTGTCCATACATGTGCTCAGAGATGTCTTGAGGCGATGAGAAGGGAGAGGGCCTCGGCGCAAGACCTCATGTTTCCTTAACTGCCCGCAGCTGTTCCTGCTGCCTGGGGAGGGTGTACAGAATGAAGCCATCTTGAACCACCAGAAGCACATGGCCATGACCCTCCTGGCCTCTTTCTTCTACTCCGCACACCTGCCAGAGCGCCTGGCACCCGGTCGCTTCGACTACATTGGTGAGTGTGGCGGGGGTGGGGGGTGGGGAGGCCCTGTGGCCCGGGGTCCTCCAACCCAGAGACAGATGCCAGTGTGTGCAGTGTGAAGGGGAAGCAGGGGCAGGGAGAGCAGCATTCCTCAGGAGCTTGTTTAGGAGCAGGCCAGGGGGAGCGGAACTGGAGATCGGGTTGTATGCAGCCAGCAGATGGCAGGGGAAGGTTGGGGAGGATGGAGAGCAGGTGGGTCTAGGATTTAGCCCGTTCCTATGGGCTATGGGGCCCAGGAGTGCCATTCTTACCCAGAACATGAAATCCCATTGTTGAACAGACACTGAGGGCAGCCCCGGAGAAGAACAGGACAGACAGTGCAGTTGGCTCTGAGGCAACCAGATGGCAGGAACCGTGCTAAAGAGGGGAGAGTGTCTGTCTCATTCAGGTGGGCGCAGTGGGGCCAGGAGGCCTAGTAGAGTAGTGGTTCTCAGGTCTGGCCCCTAGACCATCATTTTCTGCATCATCTGGGAACATGGAAATTCTCAGACCCCCGCCCAGACATCCCACACCAGAAGCTTGGGGCCGGCGGCCCAGCACTCAGGCTGTGCGACTCTCCAGTGGAACCTGAGCTCACTACAGTGAGAGAACTGATGTGGTGGGGGAGGGGCCGTGTGAGCCGCGGGACCTCTGCCTGCTGGGAGAGTTCCTTCCCTCCCTGTCTAGGGAGGTGGGGTGGGCACTGGCTGGAGGAGGCACCCTTGGGTGCCACTTCTGGTGAGGTTGATAAGTCCCAGGGACCAGTGTTCCTTAGATAAGCTGTTGTGGGCATCTAAAGGTCAGCCCCTGTCCTTGAATGGTGGGCCTTAGTTCTCCCCAAGCCCATTTTGCCCAGTGATTTTCCATCTCCTCCCACCTGAGACATGGCCACATTTGCTTCATTGATTCTGAAAAGATCTTCATCTCTTTGACTTACTCTCTCCTACCAGGAGGCATTGCAAAGACCAAAAGGCTGGGAGGGCAGGTTCCCCCGCAAAAGGAAGGAGACAGGAGGGCCAGGGGACTGGAGCCTGCCAGCAGGAGCCATGTCCACCTCCCCAGCCCTGCCTAGGTGAAACAGAGGGGTTGTATCTGACGTCTGGGGGCTGCAGGCAAAGTTGTCCCGGGCCTTGTTTTGCCAACGCCCTGGTTTCCTAAAATGTTTCATTCATTAACCTTTAGTCCTATCCTCTTGGGCCTCGGGGTACAGAGCAGAAAGACACCCCTATGAAGGATCATTTGCCAGATAATTGTTAATGACAGGTCACCAACAAGGGATTTGGAAAGTTCTCTGTCTTGCATTCATGGAGTCTGCCAGACATGAGCCTCCCTCTCCAGTGTGGGCCAAGGTGCTGACTGGTAAGGGCCGGCTCAGAGAAAGTTCTTCCACGTTCCTGGGGGGGCCGGAGTGCTGAGATCACTTTTCCTGCTGCAGTCGCATCTCAGATACATCCTGTGCCCATGGCGTTTTCTGTCTTTGGCTGTCCTGCTCTGGTGGGAGACAGGTTTGTGCCTCCGGGAGCTCAGCTAGTCACTTCTTTCTGCTTGGATGTGTGTCCTTGGAGAGCAGGGCTCTCTGCTGGACAAGAAGCACTTTGCTGCATCCCGAATGGATTTGGCAATCCTACCAGCCCCCAAGTATAGCCTGAGTGAGGCAGGAGCAACTCGACTGGGCACACCTTCTTCCCCAGGGGACACAACCCGAGGGGCTGGCAGCTCCTGCCCTAAGGGGCTCATGGGCCACCCACTGGAGAGGGCTCTCATTCCCACACTCCCATTCCTGTCTCTCCTTCTGCTCCAGACTGCAGGTGCCCAGGCTGCTCCCTTTCTGGGACACAGTTATCAAATACTTAACTCTGGGGTAAGACCTGGGTGTATGACTTCTCTCTCTCTCTCTCTTTTAAAGATTTTATTTATTTATTTGACATACAGAGATCACAAGTAAGCAGAGAGGCAGGCAGAGAGAGAGGAGGAAGCAGGCTCCCCGCTGAGCAGAGAGCCCGATGCGGGGCTCGATCCCAGGACACTGGGATCATGACCTGAGCCGAAGGCAGAGGCTTTATCCCACTGACCCACCCAGGCGCCCCTCATTATCTCTTTTTACTGAAAGAATCCTTTTTGAACTCTTGTGTTGTATCCGGGTGCTAGGATGGCCATAACAAAGAATCACAGATCTTGGGGCTCATACCACAGAAATGCATTTTCTCACGATTTTGGAGGCCCGGAGGCTGAGACCAAGGTCGGGGAGGATTGGGCTCTCCCGAGGCTGCTCTCCCTGGCTTGCAGATGGCCCTCTTCTCGGTCTCGATCACATGGTCTTTCCTCTCTGTATGTGCCTGCCCAGGGCCCCACCTCCTCTTCTTAGAAGGACACCAATCACCGTGGGTCCAATCTAGTGACCTCATTTTAATGTAATTGTCTCTTAAAAGATCCTGTCTCCAAATACGATCACATTCTGAGGTACCTGGGGTTGAGACCTTGACCTTCAGAACTGGGGAGAGGGAGACACAAGTCAATCCATGACACGTGCTGTCTTCTCATCTTCTGGTTTCTGAGAGTTGTCCCACACACAGTCCTCGGCCCTGGGCAACGGATTCCTTTCTTCACCAGTACCAACTCAGCGCATCCCTGCCCACCCCCACCCTTGCCCCCTCTGCTGGCTAGCCAGCGTCCTGCAGGGCATGGGGAGGAAGTGTCCCCTGTCATGTGTGGGATTAACCGGCAGTAGGAGGCCACCGCCTAAGTCTAGCTGGCCTCTCCTTTGGCACCGAAGTCAGAATCGAGCTGAGAAGTGCTGGCCCTGCAGAGGTGAACTTTGGCAAAATGTGAGACCAGAACCCTTACCGGGAAACACAGGACTGGTGGATAAGGTATTTGAAACATGGACTTGCTTCGCTCAATGGCCTTTTTTATTTTTCCTCACACTGCATTTTAAAAATAAATGTATTGAGGCATACTTTCCGTACCAAAGAATTCCCTAATTTCAACTATACAATTCCGATATTTCCATCTGCATACATGAGTTTTAGAACATGACCATTGCCCCAGTAAGATCCCTCATGCCTGTGTGCTGTTAGTCCCAATTCCTGCCCCCAGTCTGAAGTAGCCACGAATCCGCCTCGTGTCTGCACATTTGCCTTTTCTGGATATTTGACACAGATGGAATGTGACAGTACATGGTCTCTTGTGCCTGGCTTCCTTCACCCAGCATAACATGTCGAGTCTACAGGCCACAGTATAGAATCAACAGTCCATTCCTTTTTCATTGCTGATCTTGGTGGCCTTTTCTGTGTTTGCTGTAGGTCACAGTCACCAGCTGTTCCATGTGTGTGTGATCCTGGCCACTCACATGCAGATGGAAGCCATACTTCTGGACAAGACTCTGAGGAAGGAATGGCTCCTGGCACACACCAGGCCCCTGTCTTTCCCTCAGATAGCTGGAGCCATCCTTCTGTGCCTCGTCTTCAGCCTCAGCAACATAATTTATTTCTCAGCTGCTCTGTATCGGATTCCCGAGCCAGAATTACATAAAAAAGAAACATGATTCAGACCGTAACATGTTCGTGCCAGATGTCAGCCTTAAGCTAGCCCATCCTAGCCACCCTAACCCAGCCACAGGGAACCAGTTTCCAGAGGTCAGAAATAGCCACAGTGGCTGATGTCTTGGCATTTTTGAGTGGGTTCTTGTCAGTAAGGTATTGAACTGGTGACATTTCTCTAGATGTGCACTGATTCTATATTATTTTAAAAGGGGAAGATGAGTTCAAGTACGTCCTTGTTTGGGCAGATTCTTAATATTTCATTAAGTTTTAAATTTATTTAAAATGGGTTTTTCAATCCTATTTAAACAGTTGGAAGAAGCATGCGCCCTTGTAGCTTGACTTTTAAACATTTGAAAGAAGCTTCACGACCCTTGTAGTATTACCCTTTGCAAATGGGAACATACTTCAGTTGATGAGTTCCACATAGCATGGCCTCTCCCAAGAGCTCCAGGGCGGGAGAATGAGCCAGAAAGATCAGTGTAAGGAACCTGAGTCAGGAGGTTGGGTCTGTGGGAGTTTTGGGGACAGGGGAAGCACTCCAGAAGGGAGAGACCTGGTTTGGGGAAGGGTCTTCTTCCTTTCCCCACCTAGTGAAGGGAATGAATAGAAAAGAGTCCTCTTTTCCACAAGTCCGTTCTACCTTATGGTGCCAATTCCCATGTCATCAGAACACCCACATGGCTGGCTGTCCATTTTCTGTTTTTTAATGTTTTCATGTTTCTAGTTTGATGCTGCACCGTATTGTGTAGTAGGGGTCAAATGTGTAGTGTGTGGGAGTTGGCTGACTTAAGTTCTGTTGGCTGGGTTCATCTGTCACCTTTTAAACCAACGTCATCACAACATTTGGGGATGTTGTACATTTGATGTTACTTCAGCTTTCTAAATACGTTGCAGATCTTAGAGTTCATGTGCAGGAGAAGCTAAGACCTCGTTATTGCGTCTGTCAACTGTAGTGATTGTCAAACTTTTTGGTGAATCAGAAACACTTGGTGGGTTTGTGACATGCAGATTTCCAGGAGATTCTGCATTTATCGTTTAAAATGTAGGTCTTTTAGAGGAGATTTGCCCTAAATCTGGGTAAGTCCCCAGGTGATTCTAATGCAGAAGCGCCCCAGGCCAAACTTGAAGAGATGCTTTCCTCATGAATTCCAGAAGGCATTGGGCCTATCAGCTTGCTGTGATTGACCCAGTTTTCATTGACCTACTGCCTAAGGATGTAGCCCCTTGTTTTCTACTCTGCATGAGACTGAGCAATTTCTCATCTTTTGCATCGAGAGTTAAATTTTAGTATTTCATTGTGTTTTTGGAGAATACAGAAATGCTGATGCAAACCAGTTTTTAACAGAGGCCCATCAACCCCTGGTCTGCACTTGCTAATGACTTAAGGGGCTGTCCATCACAAAGCAGGATCTTCTTTGCTGACTTAGGAACACCCCCGTATCTTAGAATACTCCTCTATGGTTAACGGGCCCAGAAACTGAAATGGCCTTGTGAATAGTTCATTGTCCAATCCACTAAGGACAAGTAAAAATTTATATTGGATGAGAGTGGTCAAGAAATGTGATTTCATTAGTTTTATTATCTGTTTACTTCCTCTGGGGAAGGTAGACTGATAAAAATATATGGGCTGGTAAATTTTTGGTACATTAATTGCCAGCTGCATGACAAAATTTAGTTTTTGGCCACAATCTGACATTGTTAGCGGAATTTTACCCCAGCAGGGTCCGTGGGCTCCCTTTTCATCTTGCTGTGACTGCAATTTTATGCTGAGAAGTACAAAGTTTAAATACCGTATTCTAGTAATGCCAAAGACATGAAGCTTTTTAATATATCTTATTTAGAGAGAGTAAAATAATGTTTTTTGTTTAGCTCAGAAATAGTTGAAAGACAATAGGTGATTCATTTGAAGGACATTTAAATTATTTAATTTTGGGTTACATGGCTTTTTCACCATACTTCACAACGGAAAAAGAAATGTTAGATCCACAAAATAGGTGCCGTGATTCATAATGATTTTAGATGTTTGGTAAACTTAGTCCCATGGTATACTTTTGGACAGTGTTACAAGTTACAATTTGAGAACAGTTTCCAATATACTGATTTGGAAGCTTCTAGATGTGGGAAGTGGGTTCACATATATTAATTACCTTTAGGTATTAAGAGTACTGGGGCTAGGGGGACCTGGGTGGCTCAGTGGGTTAAAACTTCTGCCTTTGGCCCAGGTCATGATCCCAGGGTCCTTGGATTGAGCCCCGCATTGGGCTCTCTGCTCAACAGGGAGCCTGCTTCCCCCCCACTCTCTGCCTGCCTCTCCGCCTACTTGTGATCTGTGTCTGTCAAATAAATAAATAAAATTAAAAAAAAAAAAAAAGTACTGGGGCTAGAGTTTTGCTTAAGCCATCCCAGAAAGTAAAAAATTCTGGCATTGGGTGAGCTGAAGACCTCACTGGGAAGATGTCTTTTCGTGTAGCGCCTCTCAGTGGTCCTCTTTTTGAGTTTTTTGAGTGTCTCAATTCGCCCCTGAGACACACCATACTTCCACTGGTGGTGACTTCTCGCCATGGTACTGCCTCAAAAGGGGTGACAGACTCCCAGTAGGATGTCCCTGTTCTTCCTCCCCCTGCTGAGAAACACTACCCCCAAACTTCCCAGACGCCACAGTTGCGATAAAACCTGAATGTGTGTGAATGAGGCCACGTCGTCAGCTTCACCTTTACCTTAAGAGTTTCACCTTCATCTTAAGGGTTTCACTTTCCGTTGCTCACTTTTTAGAGAGAAGTGAATTTGTCACTGTGGATTTGAATGAGAAGTGGGAGGTTTTAGAAATCATTTGAGTACAAAGTGGTCTAAATATTTGGTTTTCTGCATTTTTTCTCAAAGTGCTTATTGTGGAACCCAGCTCACATGAGAAGTTCTAGGGAAGGCAAGTTGGAGAACAGGACGGTCACATGTGTTGGATAAACCCTTTGTGTGGCTCTATTGTGTCCCAAATTTCTCTTGGCCATGGCCAAACTGTATGTTTCACTATATGAAACACCTATTAACACTGTATGATGATGCTCTATAACTATTAGTCGAATGCCAGCCTCTGATTTTCTAGCCAACAATCCATCATGGACAAAAAGGCAAAGACCCATTTCTAAACTCAGATGTTCTTCCAACTTACAGCAATGTCTAGTTTTCTTAAATTGTGTGGGAGAAAGAAAATAAAATTTATTTGTTATAATAAAGTCCTATTTCCCCCTTGATTTGGTTATGTTTCACCTATCACACGGCAAACGTGTTTGTCGTAAGAAAAAGATTGCTACACATCTGTGCGTTGTTAAATCATTCTGTGGCTATTTCTTTTGTCCTGATACATATAGAATGAATGCTGCTTTAGGGGCTGGGGATAAGAGAAGTGAGGAAAACCCAACTCACTTGCATGGAGGAATGTGCTGATGGTCAGTGGGAAAAGGGATGAGGTCAGATAGTGGGGAGTATGCTAAAGGGAATAAGCCTGGTGGAGAAATGGAGGTGGGAGGCACAGGGCAGAGGAGATCGGATGGCCACTCTGAGAAGCTAACAGCTGAGGAGGGCTTCAGTGGGTAAAAGGGTCCCACTTTGCCAGCACGTTGTGAGGCTGGTGTTTTGGGTTGATGTGGCATATATGCAAAGGCCCCAAGTCCAGGAGGCACTTGTCCTGTCGGAAGTATGGAAATCAAGCCACTCATCCCTGAAACGTATTAACTCTAGAAAATGTATGGGTCACTTGACTTGAACAATTCTGGAATTTCTCCTGGATGTTCTCCCTGGGAGATTGTGCAAGGGGTTTTCCTCTGGCCTCTTGGTATTTGTATGAATGCTTCGACTCTGCAATAGATGTATTTCAGACAAAGAGTTGCCACACCCATTCTTTTCACTCAGGGCAACAGATTTCTAAAATTGGCTTAATTCTGGCCTCCTGTAGAGCGTGGAACAAGAAACCTCAAAGATAATTTAATCCAGCCTCTCGAAAATGTGTTTGATGTTGGAAAATGCACATTTTCAGGCCCGGATGGACAGATGCAGAAAACCTTGGGAGGGAAAAGTAGTTCTTGAGTTTTAAATTTTAAACAAAAGCCCCAAGTGATTTTTAATATAAGGGAGTTTAAAAAACACTCGTCTATTCCAACCATTCTTTTTTTTTTTCCCCACATTTGGAAAAATGTTCCCAAATAGTATGAAGAATTCCCAGGTATTGGGGTGTCTGACTGGCTCAGTTGATAGAGCACAGTTCTTGATGTCAGGGTTGTAGGTTTGCGCCCCATGTTGAGAGTATAGATTACTTAAAAATAAAATCTTAATGAAAAAGAGACTTGTCAAGTACTTTTCATCCTTCCCCCTTTGGCAATTTCTATAACTCTTTTCTCCAACAGTGAGAAACATGGCTCTTCTTATCGCAATGTATTATTTCCTCAGTCTTAGAATGTACAGCATGTCATTTCAGAATTACCAACCCATGTCTGCAAAAAGGCTTACTAATTAGAATTCGATATATGTTTCAGGTTCTTTTTGTCTTGAGCCTGAGGGCATATGGTCTCAATAGTCTAAATTACTTGGGTTAGTTATGGCCCATTTATGTGTATGTTATTCATTTGAAATATGGTTTAGATCATTTGTTTCTTTTTGTATCAATTTTACAAGCCTCCCATGCTACCCCCCCAAACTAAGCTTGCTGATTTTATTGTCTTTTGAGTCTGTAAAACATTAACATCCAGTCATTCATTTTCAGGCCTGGGGAGAGTCCCAGGGCCAGTGGATGTGAGATGATGCTGCCACAGCTGATGGGAGTCAACAGCTGGGCCCGGAAGAGAGTGTCCCAGTGTTGTGTGTTGGGAGGGCCATAGGCATCCTGTCTTCGTTGTACCACCCTCCCTCAAACACTCTAGGCTGTGGCAGTATCTGGTCACTAGTAGTTATATGGTTCCCACAGCTGGACTCGCGTAGCTAGGTATTTGAGTTAATTATGGTTCCCATCAGCTGAAGTGTTAGCCTCTCCCCTGTGTTTTGCATAGGACCCTCTCAGTCCAGTTTAGCAGTTTCTTATAAAGTCAAACTGACACTTATGATGAAACCAACCATCCCACCAAGAGAAATGAAAATCCCTATCTTCTTAAAGACCTCTATGCAGATAATTAGACCGTAATTGCCAAAGAGTAGGAAGAGCCTAATTGTCCATCAGCTGGTGGATGGATAAACTGTCATGCGTTCATACAAGGGATTACTACTCAGCAGTAAAAAGGGAACATGTTGCTGATACGTGCAACGCATGTGTGAATCTCCAAAGCATTTTGCCCAGCTAGAGAAGAGGCCTTCTGAAAAAGAGGAAACTCTAAAGGAGGAAGTCAGGAAAGTGGTTGCCGAGGGCTGGGGGTATAGGAAGGTGATGACCACAAAGGGGTAGCACAAAGAAGGCTTTGAAGTGTTGGGGGTATTACACATCTGACAGTGACGATGGCTACAGGGTGCTGTGTTTGTCAAATACATAACATACACTGCACAACTGAAAAGAGTAGATTTTACTGGACCTAAATTATACTCCATAACTTGACTTTAGTAGAAAACTCCGTTCTACTACCTCTCTGTCTACTACCGTTATCCCTGGTGTGGATCTCTAAGGGAAAGTGCAAATCTTTTACTGGCTATGGGGAACCCTTTGGGGGTAGAGATAAGAATGTGTTAGGTGGGGGCGCCTGGGTGGCTCAGTGGGTTGGAGCCTCTGCCTTCGGCTTGGGTCATGATCTCAGGGTTCTGGGACCGAGCCCCACGTCGGGCTCTCTGCTCAGTGGGGAGCCTGCTTCCCCCTCTGTCTCTGCCCGCCTCTCTGCCTACTTGTGATCTCTGTCTGTCAAATAAATAAAATCATTAAAAAAAAAAAAAGTGTTAGGTGTGAGATGCCTGTTTTTTTGTTTTTACCTTTTTTCCCCTAAGAAAATAAGCTTTAGTATGGATAGAGGTGAGGAAGAAGAAACTGGCCAGAAGAAAAGCTGGAGTGGGGGACTTCACTTAAATAGTGGGCTATTATTTACCTGGGTCCTCAGCTGGGATGATTTGTCCATTCCTTCCAAACATTTACAAGAGGGCCTCCATTGCTGGGCGCTGGGGTGCAACAGCGCCACCTTGTGAGGCTGTGGGGATAAGCCGGTAAAGGATGCCATAAGGAAGAGTGACCAAACTGGGATGGGAGAGATGGAGCAAAGCAACAGGTGTTCGCAGGGTGCAGGGGACTGGGGGTGTGGAGTAGGGATCCAGCATCCAGTGCCAGGTCGTTGATGAGGATCTGCTGAGAACTGAGAGTAAGAAGGCAGTGTCAGAGGAAAGCAGGTTGGCTACATAAGCCCAGGGTACTGAAGGGCCATGTGCCTGGAGGGGCTATGGTAAGTGATGAGCTTGGAGAGGAAGAGCCTCGGGACCCCGTGGGGGTTGCCCAGCCCTGGGGAGCTATTGCAGGTAGGAGGGTGATGTGACCAGATCTGTGGTTTACAAGTGGCCTGGGAGGGTAGCCACAGAGAAGCCTGTTTGGTTACTGTTGCAGTCATCCAGACAAGACATGGTAGGGGCCAAGGGAATGGAGAGAAGTGGATGGAGAGTTTCGAAGGCTATTTAATAAAGCTGTCAAGATGGGGTGAGTGGATGTTGGAATAGAAGGAGAGGCAAAAGTCAAAGATGGTACCAGGGACCCTGGCTTGGGTGACTGGGTAGACGATGATACCATCCACTGAGGGGCAGCAGGTTCAGGGGAAGATATTAGGGTGTGGTAGGTATGACACCCAAGTGGGTGCTGTGGGACACCCAAATGGAGAAGCAACGGCAGCTGGGTCTGTAGCTGTATGTGAAGCCATGAGAGTGACCAGGAGCGCCCGAGGAGACGTCTCAGCTAGCAACCAGGTCAAAACCCTAAGCTACAACATTGAAGGTGTCAGGTCCATAAATCAAAGGAATGAGACTGATACAAAGCGAAAGTCAAGCAAAGTTTTATTTCGTGCCCAGCATCGAGAATCAAACTGACCGTTCAGGGCTGCCTTAGAGAGGGTGACCCCTCCCAGCCTCACAGACTAACTTTTATAGAGCAAAGGCCATGTGGTTGAACCTGGCCACACACAGGTGGCCAATGAGATTGCAACACACAGAGAAAGCTGCACAGTCATGCTCGGTCACACATGGGTGGCCAATTGAATTACAATTCACCCCATAGTAGCTATTTGAATTAGCCTATCTCCTTGGTCAGAATTGATGCCCAAAAGGCAGGGCCCACACTCCTTGGTAGGGGGTGCCTAAATGTCTCCCATTTAGGGAGACAATATGAGTACTCCACTGATTGGATGACTCCACCTGATCCGACTCATCCCTGCATTCAGGCTCTGTTTTCTCCACCTGACCTGACCCACCCTTGTATTTGGGCTCTGTTATCAGTTCCCCTGGTGGGGGGGGTGGTCAGTTTAAGTTTTACTGCATAAACAACAAAATGGCTGTTAAACCAAGGTGGAGCTGCTATGGCTAAATAGGCCCTTACAAATGGACAAAAAACAAGAAACGCCAAAAATGAACAATACACCTCATAAATTCTGAGAAAGAGGGGCTTAGAGACCTAGAAGGAAAAAGGGGGGGGGCATGGGAAAAGGAAGAAAATATTTTTAGTGTTGTTGAGAGGTCCAGGAGGATCAATTTGGTTTAGTATCAAGGAGGTGATGGTCTCAGTGAGAAGAGTTCCAATGGAGAGACTGAGGCCAAGCCAGACTGCAGGGTAACTAAGAGGTAAGTAGCCAGCAGCCATGCCTAATTCCTAAATAATACAAATCTCAACTGCCATTTAATAACAGTTCTGATGGCTTAAAGACTCATCTATTAAAAAGCAATTAGGTCATTAGGAAAAAAATTGTTATGTAGAACAATATGGGCCAAGGATATAAAATTATGTCCATTTAACTGGTGCGGTTTAGGAGAGGGGAGCAGATGCCTCTGAGAGCACAGATTAGATGCATATTTGATTGCCGTCCATTTAGGGGCAAACTGATGTGTTTGAAATCTGTTCATCGGATTAAAGAGTTGTTATGGATATTGTTCCTGAAGGGCAAGGACCAAACTTTATTCATCCCTGTATGCTGTCAAACAGAAATTCAACTGAGTAAAAGATCAACTTGGCTTTTTAAGGTGAACAGCAGCATCCTGTCTAGCAAACAAAGACCTGCTCGCGAGAGCTGTACAGAATTAAAGGTTTTTGTAGGAAGGAGTGTGGGGAAAGGAAATCATTACTGAAAGAAGAGATAGGATTGTTTCAGGCCAGGTCACCTTCCCTCAGGGAGAAGGGCAGGGGGGTTCTTCGAGGATCATCTCATCTGCCATTCGTGGGGGGCAGGGAGCAGGGGGAGGGGGAGATGGAGATGACGTCACCCGTGCTGAGACGGGAAAGCTCCTGACTGACCGGTTCAGACTATGTTTTGGGGCGAAGTAGAAACTGTACCTAGGTAAGAGATTAGGGCCCGGTTTGGTGACTCGGCCTAGCATGAGGGACTCCATTTTGGGCCGGTGGTTTTCTTTTAAACAACGCCCAGGATCAAACATTAATAATTTCATAACACAACGTGTTATGTACGAAAGAGCTGGAGGAACCTGAGAAGGAGAACCCAGGAAAGGAGAAGGAGAGAACGAAATCCAATATGATGTGATGATGTGGAAGCCAGGGAGGGAGTGAGAGATGCAGGGCACAGGACAAGAATAGGACACTCCCGTCCTGGAACACCTGTGACCTCTGAGTCGACCCTGGACTTGTCCTTCCATTGGCCTTCTTGTGCTGTAGGAAAAGAAACCCTCAGTTTTCTCCTGGGAAAGTGGACGGGGTTGGATTTTATTACGTCTGAGGTCCGGGTTTCAGCCCTGCAGCCCTGCAGCCCTGCATCCTGGACGCCCCGGGCTCCAGGCGGTCGCCTAGGAGACCAGCAAGGTTTCCGGCCGAGCAGTTATTTCCTCTGAGGCCCCGCCTTTTTTCCCGCGGGCGGGCGCTGATTGGCCCGTATAAAAAAGCGCCGGGCGCGAGCTCACCTGAGCTCGCGGTGCGTTTGCCGGCAATTCGGAGCGTCGCGCCTCAGCCGCCGAGTCCCGTTTTCCGCGACCAGTTCCTCGGCCCGCCGCCCGCCACCCTCACCAGCCCGCCGGCTCGAGCCCGGCGCCCCGCTCGCGCATCCCGGCAGCACGGAGCCCGCTGTCATGAAGCCAGCGTGAGTACCGGACCACGGGGCAGGGGCCGGCGTCTCCTCGGTCTGCACCGAGTCCCCTGCTGTCCGGACTGCGGCCTCCAAAGTGGAAGCTCCCGCGTGGGCCGCTAAGGAGAGCCTGGCTGGCGGGGACCGGTCCGCGGCGCGCCCTCCACGTCCCCACCTCCCCTCACGCTGGAGTCCGGCGTCCCGCTCCGAGCCTCCAGAGAGCAGAAGAGGCCAGCCCACGTCGGGGGAAACCAGGAGCCCAGAGCCTGGTGGGCTGCCGTCAGCTCGGGTTCCACCCGCCTGGCTCCGGCGCCGCCCCCAGCCCTTAACGAAGTGGCCTTTTCCCGCCCGACCACCGGCGTTTCCAGGTTGCACTCTGATGCTGGTGGTGCGGGCGGGGGTCGCCCCGTGGGCTGTGCCCTGGTGTTGCTGGCGCCGGGCGGCCTCCGTCCCTGGAGGGCACTGGACCCCGCGAGCGCGGCGTGCTCTTCCGAGCCCACGCCGCGGCTCGGAGGTCGAGACCACACGTACTGGGGTGGGGGTCCGAGCCGGCTGACAGCCCCGGCCCGCCCCCGAGCGCCCAAGCCCACGGTGCACCGGGTCCGGACCGCTCCTGCGTAAAGCAATACTTTGCCAAGGCAGCTGGTTTTCTGAAAGGGCCAAAGTAAAAATCTTTTATCTTTTAAAACAACAACAACAACAACTAAGGAAACGCGCCATGATATTTTGTACTGGAAACTTGTTTGTTTCATTTCGGGCTGTGTTGCGAAAATATTTTAATAATCTAAAGTCCACGCCAATAATTACACTCAATTTTACTGTGAAATGTTTATCTGCACTGTAGATAAATGTGGGGTTTGCCTTGGAGGGAAGCCGCATGCTTTCGTGAAATTGGTGAAGTCAAAATATCTTTTTATTTTGATTCCAAGAGAGCAAGAAATTGCAGGTTGGCGACTAAGTTTTCTTTGGGGACAAAGGATGATAAACTTGGAGAAAACAATTGTTCCTTAAAAGCGTAGATAGATCTTGATGAAAGAATCGAGTGGGATTTTCCCCACCTGCTTTTTTATCATTTGGTGAAGTCAGTCTGCCTGGGCAATGGCTGTTGGAGCGGTGTGTGTGTGTGTTTGTGCGCGTATATAAATGCTTTCAAGATAAGCGTGGTCAATTACCTATAGATTTTTCAAACTTACAGTGCTTCACTTTCTGTATAGTCCTTCCAGAAAAAACGCAAGCTATTTTAAATATAGAACTATTACCTAGTATTGAAACCATTTCCTGAAACCAGTCTTGCTTGCTTTTGCTTCGTGTGCCACATATTTTCTTCTAATGCAGCTTATTCTTATGTTACTTGGGGTGTAATGTTTTGGAACTGCTAAGGGAGAACTTTATAAATCCTAGGAAGGTTGTCTCTATATGAATTATAGGTGAGGTTTTTTATGTTGTTTTGAACTGAATGTTTTTTAACCTATGACCAGGTGGACTAAGACACCCAGGAAACTTTAAGGAAGAAAGGATCCCAAACAAGTCTTAGAGATCCAGTTGGGGTAAGGTCTACCTATAAATTTGTGTGTGTGTGTGTGTGTGTGTGTGTGTTTTCTTCAGTCCTTTTCTGTCTTCTGTGTATGCTTGGAAGAGATGGAGATGTGGAAGCATAGTCAGAGAACATTTGGTGAAATAGGTAAGGCTGGTTCCAGCTTTAAAATTTTGTTTCTATGTGGGATTCATTAGTCCAGTAAAATGAAGTTTTTGGTTGTCAACTGTATAACTTCTGTAACTAATTATAATTTGAAAACTTAGATAATGAAGAATATTCTTCACCTGTCCTGGAGAATTCTTCCTGCTTTCTCAGAAGGCAGGGAACTTTCTGCTTGGATGAGCATTCTCTCCCATCTTCAGGGCTGTTAAACAGTAAATGATGACTCGCTTCATAAAGACGCTGGTGTAGAGCAGTTTGATTCAGTCCAATAACTAATCATAATTGCATGTATTTCACGAGTTTCAGGCTTTTAGAGGCAGATGGCAAATAAGAGAAGGTTGGTTTATTCTGGGATATTTTTCTCTCTCTCCACTGGCACTGGAATGTGTCTCTTGTTCTAAGTTGAGGGAACCAGGTACTTTGCACATACATCTGAACAGTTTTTCCTTAACCCTATCACTAATGAAGAAGCCGTGTTTTGGATGTTGTGGTCATTTATTTGTATATTATTCTTATTTGTATATATGTATATGTTATATTTATTTGTATATTAAGTGTTAAGCGGCCAAATTTTATTTGACATCCAGTTTCAAAGAATTCTAACAGCTTTTCAAATAATTCTCATCGTATGATGATATTAATTTTAGAGATCTTTGTATTAGTTGTTGTATACAGATTTATTCAACTGGTACCAGTATAATAGTGAAGAGAAGCTGTGTGATTTGGTGCTTTTGTTATCCCATTTATTTTAATTGCATGTGTATTTAAAATCCCTTGATTTTAATCCTGATACATCTGTTTACATCTGACACTTTCTGGTAGCAAGTTTTGGTTTTCATAGCATTAAGTTCATATAAGTCTCTTCTGTTGAGAGACCAAGTGTCAGATGAATGAATGGGAAGCTTAAATGAAAAGTAGTCAACTTTTGTTCTGGAAGCCCCTTCCTGTAATTTCAGGTGTACTGTAGGGTGTGCCTATTGAGCCTTCCTGATCAAGTGTGCTGCGTAAGTGATCATAATACAACTGTTCAGCTTCATACCCCTGAGGGTTACAGACTCAACCAAAATGGAGACTATGAGGAGGTAATTCCCATTGGAACCAAGCCATTTATACTTGAGATGTTCTCTCCTGAAGGGCTTTAACATTTTTTACATATAACACAATTCACGTTTTCACTTTTTTGAAAAACTTGTTTACTTCCCTATAACCACCAGATATAAAGTGTGGCTAGGCATACGTTTGGTTTTTATGAGTTTAGAGGATTGCTTTTTATGAGTTAATTTCTTGTACTAGATTATTTATTTTAGGTTAGGGATCATTTAATGAATGATTGTGCTGTGTAGCTATACACAAAGACACATACACATAGATATAATTTCATGTGCAGATTAGCAGTAGGCATTGTGTATTTGTATGAAGTGTTATTTTTAATAAAATCTTGAGCAAAGTGAGTTCAGTTCAGTTCAACATACGTTACATGAAAGCTGCAGGGCAGGAGATTTTTAAAAATGAGTAAGGCACAATCCTTGCCTTTACAGCTGAGTTAGGGGCACAGAAGGAAGACAGACTGGTGTGCTGAAAGAGATGGACTATGGGAAGGCAGGAGGAAGCAGTGATTCAGGCTTTTGTCTCTACTTTCCAGCGGCCTTTCACTCTTGTGCACCCTGCTCTTGCAGGCTTGTCAGAAGCCTACCAGGGGGCTCTGGACTGCTCATATTAGATGGACATCTCTTGTCCTCATAATCTGTTTCTTAGCAGGACTGTCCTTCCTGAAGCCCTCTCCTGTCTCCTGTCCAAGTCTTCATGTTCTTGGCTCTCACAGGCCCCTCTTTGTGGGCTCCTCTTCCTTTTCCAACCTCTCAGTACTGGGGTCGGCTATACCAGGGCGCTCTTCTCTACACTTTCCCGTGGCTTTAAATGTTGGTTATACAGTGATTCTGGAGGGTCTTTTTAATCTTCTGTCGAACCCTTTACTCAGCTCTAAATTTGAACATCCACTGGATGTCATATATGCATCTCAAATTCTGTGTGTCGAAAAGAACTCTTCTTTCCCCACTCTAAATCATTTCCTCCCTTGTCTTCTCTCAATAAATGGTGGCACCATGTGTGCTCATAATGCCATTCATTCACCAGTACATTCTATCCGTTCTGCTCCAATGTGAAACTGTCCTTTTGTTTCTATCTCTACTGCTCCCACTCATCTTAGCCGTGCTTAGCCAGGACTAGTGATTCTCAAGTGATCTGTGGTGAAGGAACAGCTTTTTAAATTTTCAGTGCATCATGACCATTAATTTCGTGCTGTAGCTTTGCCATCTGAATTAGACCACAGAGAAGTGGTTTGATAATCTGTTCAATGAAATGAGCCCAGTGATGTCATACTGGGATGTGGCAGCCATGTCAAATGGCTACAAAAGTTTCTAAACTTACTCCAGATTCTCTAATTCTCTCCTCCTAGACAGGAAACAAAACAGTTCTCAGAGGGGTGCTGGTTTGCTGACCATACTTGAAATCTAACTGGACTGCTTGCTTCTGATCTGAATCTTATTCTCCATTTTCCACAGAGCCACCAGAGAGATCTTTTAAAGTGTAAATCTGATCTGGCCAGTTTCCTGTTTAAAATTTTTCAAGGCATAAAGTCTTTAAACGAGCAAGATCCTGCTTAATTTGTCTCCTGTTTGTCCACAGTCATCTATTGCTAGCCATCCAGTCCTTTGAGTTCCTTGGATAAGCCGGGATCCTGCTTCAGGGCAGTGCTCTTGGTGTAGACTTTTCTTTCTCCTGGCTCTTAGCACAGATGGCTCCTCATCTATGGATTTCAGCTAAAACATCACCTCCTCACAGTGTCATATCTACCTTATCAGAAGTGGCACCCTTCCCTCCTTCTGTCCTGGTCTGCCCTTTATGTGCTTCCTTGATAGCACTTAGCACACATCAAGAGATTTGTCTCTTTTCCCTGCTATAATGTAAGCTTCAGGGGGATATGCACCTTATCTGTCCTGTTCCCCTTTCAATGAATATGGATGAAGCACGAATGAATAGTCTGGGAAGGCTTCATGGAGGAGTGGGCTTCAAAGATGTCAAATAATTGAGAACTGCCTTACTGTGAAGAACTTCATTTCTCTATAAGATTTCTCTGTTAGATTAATCTCCTATGTATAAGTACATCCCCACCAGAAATCTTGGTGGGGATTAGCAGTTCTCACCGCCTTGTCACAGAAGGCAGTGCTGGCCTGGAAATGGTTGGGATACCAGTCAGCACCGGAGGATTGGGCAAGTTCCTCCTCTGGGTCTTGGTTTTCTTATTAGTAAGAAGGGATTTGTTCACAAGAACTTGGAGGTCATCTGACTGATCTATCAGCACTATTTTATGTGTATCCTTTCCGTTCTAAGATTCTTTATTCTTCTTGTGAACTCTATAGCTGTTTTACAGGGTTGGGGTAAAACCTTCCACGAAGTAAGAGTTAGTTGTGTGATCTTTTAACAAGTTATAAAATGAGCATAATAATTAATAGTATGTAATTGAAGGTAAGAATGAAATGATTCGCTGCCAGGCTAAGGCTAGCACATGTTGTGTTAGTGTATGTTTGAGTACTAATCTATACATGTCCCCTTTGTGGGGGGACAAAACTGCTAATTTTAAAAACCTAAGGTTCATGATAGTGATATCTGTACAGGTTGAATGTAAGGACAAGGGTATAAAACAGAAAAGAGGGTACTACTTGACAAAGGCTATAATCCACAATAAATTCTAGTGAATGCTCATGTAACAACAATGTTCATGTACTGACATTCGTGAAACAAAAGCTGTGACATTCAGGAAGGTTACAGAAATAATTGCAATGTCTGTAATTCAGAAAAACTAAAAAATAACAAAGACAGAAATAATTGAACTCCAGCCTCTGGACAAAAAGGACAATTTAGTTTACATGAAAATATATTCATATATACCTCAGTCCCCAATCAAATTTTCCAAGTAGGAGTTTGGTAATATTTTTGGTAATAGTGTTATAATAATCATATATTGATAGAGATTTGATAATTGAAGTACTGATTTTTTTTAAGGGTCACCATTAAAATTTATTTCCTAGACAAACTCAGATGAGATTATATTTACAGGTCATTTCTGATTTTAAGACAGTACACCAAATAACTTGATTTTATGCTGCTATGGCATTTTAAAAGAGCAAGTGGTAAATTAGTATATGGAGTAATGTTTGATGATTTTCACAAGTCTGTGACTGAGTCATGATGATTTTGATCTTTGCTGCCCCAAATCAGCCTGGGTCTGTGAAGCATTAGTGGACTTTAAACTTCTACATTTTGTTTATAAGGGGTATAACTTGAATTATGTCATGACTTTAAGGGTTCCAAGTTTAAAGACTTCATTTTTGGGGGGGCGTTGTCTAGATCTTAAATGTTCACTAAGAAACATCTGAATACATTTAAACAGATGTGTTTCTAGCTTAGAGTGAAGTTCCATTCCTATGCTTTTAATTTTTTTCCTTCTTCACAGACTCTGTATTCATTTAAACAAGTATTTGGCATTCATCCCACCCAGAAGGAGCTCTTTGATGTTGTGGCTAATCCCTTGGTAGTGAACCTCATTCATGGCAAAAATGATAGGATTATTGAAGCTTTTGTTACATTTTCTTTTTTGTCCCCCTCTGAAAAAACTTTTTTGGTACTTATATATTTGTTTATGTTTGGCCTTGAATTCAGATTTGTTAGGGTGGTATAAAACCTACTTTTTAAAATATTTTATTTTTATTTAAGTAGGCTCCAGCCTGGGCGTGGAGCCAAATGAGGGGCTTGAGCTCATCATCCTGAGATCAAGACCTGAGCTGAGATAAAAACTCGAAGCATTACCAACTGAGCCACCTAGGCGCCCATACAGCCTTCTTTTTGAGCTGGTTAATTTTAAGTGTTTCTTAATACAGTGAAGAAATATTAAAAGTGGAGGACTTTTTTTTTTTTTTTTTAATTTATTTATTTGACAGACAGAGCTCACAAATAGAGAGGCAGGCAGAGAGAGAGAGGAGGAAGCAGGCTCCCCGCCAAGCAGAGAGTCCAATGTGGGACTTGATCCCAGAACTCTGGGATCATGACCTGAGCTGAAGGCAGAGGCTTTAACCCATTGAGCCACCCAGGTGCCCCAAAAGTGGAGGACTTTTAAGATATAACCCAGTGTGACCTTCAACATATAAGTCCATGTGACTTGCTACATTGTAGGTCTCCTTTTCACATATGGTGTGACAGGAAGTGGAAAAACTCACACAATGACTGGTTCTCCAGGAGAAGGAGGTCTGCTTCCTCGTTGTTTGGACATGATCTTTAACAGTATAGGGTCATTTCAAGCAACACAATATGTAAGTGTAATTTTTTTTTTTTTTGGAGTTGTGACTGTATCACTTGAGGGCATAGGGCAAGAGACCTGTGGATACAGTAGTGTTAAAGGAAAACTAATACACTGGTTACATTCTGAAACCTTAAGTAGTAAATGTTTCTTATGTCTTAAGGAAATGTCCTATGTCATAAATATTCTTATGTCTTAAATATGTCTTAAAAATAATAAAAAGGTTTCTTATGTCTTAAATATGTTTTAAAAAAAACTAAGCTAAACTCTTAAAAAAATCATGGTCTGATTTTTACCCCCACTTCAGGTTTTTAAATCTAATGACAGGAATAGCATGGATAACCAGTGTGAAGTTGATGCCTTGTTAGAACGGCAGAAAAGAGAAGCCATGCCCAATCCAAAGACTCCCTCTAGCAAGTAATTACATTCAGTGTGACACTGGCCTAAGGGGAACTCTGTCTGATGGCTTTCTCAGGCATAGGGGATGACGAACATGAAGGGGAGCTGGTCTGACAGTTGACTGTAGTGAGATCAAAGTTGAGGAATGTTCTTCATTAAGTTTATTTGCTTAGTTCTGTTAGGTTTTGAGCACACGGTCCTTGAAATACTATTTAGAGAAGGTGCCACTTTGGGTGGAAGAGGGTAGAAAAGCTGTGTGTCTGGGAGGAGATGGCAGGTTCTGTTGGCTCACTACAAGTATGAATAGACTGCTTGCAGTGACAGGTCATTTAACTTAAATCTTTTAGTTTCCCCTTGGGATCGTTTACTTTTGATGCTGACTCCGTAAGAACAGACTTTTTGGCTTTTTCCTTTTTTCAGACAACAAGTAGACCCAGAGTTTGCAGATATGATAAATGTATAAGAATTCTGCAAAGCAGAAGAGGTTGATGAAGATAGTGTCTATGGTATATTTGTCTCTTGTATCGAAATATATAGTAATTACATTTATGATCTATTGGGAGAGGTGCCGTTTGATCCCATAAAGCCTAAGTAAGTAGCAAAGAGAGTCCCTTGTCAGCTGCTTAACCTTGGGGAAGCCACTTTACCTCAGTGAGCCTTAGTTTTCTCAGTGATAAAAGGTGATAATGCCTTTGTTTTCCCAATGAAATATGATGTGCATATATTTCATACACATAATATGCATAATATATCATGCAGTTGGTGTTCAATGCATAGTTTTATTCTTAATCAGATATGCAGCTATATTAGGGAACCAGTGGGTTAAGGCATCTAAGGAGAAGAGAGACCTGAATCCTCATCTTAGACATACTTTTGAGAACTCTTGGCCTTGGGGCTGTATTTTGAGAAACACTGTAATTGTGCAAGGAAGTGTCCTATGCATGTGAGTTCCCTGGAGTTATTTTTCAAGAACCTAACGCTTCATGTTGGGAGTTTGTAGCCATGTTAACCATCTACAGTTGGTGATCGCTATAGAGCGGAGCCCAAAGCTGTTGTCTGTACAACCGATACAGATCTGTCATCACTGATTAATGTGAAGTGACATCTGTAACATCATTCCACCAGAGTTAAAAGACAACTCCTTAGATTTCCTTGGGTCTTCCAGCTCAGACTGAAGAGGAATGAACAGCCTGGCCTCACAATCCATGTTTGTGCCAGAGAGGACTCTGGGAGTCTCATGTCCTATTAATATCTTGTTCTTAAGGTGATGGTTTTTTTTGTTTTTTGTTTTTTTCTTTTTTTAGACAGACAGAGATCACAAGTGGGCAGAAAGGCAGGCAGAGAGAGGGGGGAAGCAGGCTCCCCACTGAGCAGAGAGCCTGAGGTGGGGCTTGATCCCAGGACCCCGAGACCATGACCAGAGCCGAAGGCAGAGGCTCAACCCACTGAGCCACCCAGGCACCGCGATGGTTTTGTTCTTAAGCTAAATGCTTATCTTTAATGCTGTCTTTGTTAGGGCCTCTCAGAACATAAATAATATGAAGACTAACTGAACATTATTGGAGAAACAGCTGGATACTTAGAAAACCATTAGACTGAGAACAGGTTTAATTAAGCAATTTATAGATTACTTCCTTTCCCATTTGTTGTGTGTACCCATTTTCCTCAACTTTTTTTTTTTTAAGATTTTATTTATTTATTTGACAGATCACAAGTAGGCAGAGAGGCAGGCGGTGGGAGGGGAGCAGGCTGCCTGCTGAGCAGAGAGCCCCATGCAGGGCCAAATCCCAGGACCCTGGGATCATGACCTGGGTCGAAGGCAGAGTCTTTAACCCACTGAGCCACCCAGGCGCCCCTTTCCTCAACTTTTGTGATGATTCATTGCTACCAATCCATTTCACTTTTTTACACACATGCCACATTTCTGTTTGGTTTGTTCTAAAAGAGATTATTTTCAAAGAAGCCTCTCTTGGTTTTAGTTTTAGAAAAAAGGAAGACCGATAAATGTGCCTTGCTTGCCTTGTAACCTTTCTGGTAACTCTTGAATGAACTCACAGGGTGCATATTTGGCATCGAATTAAGAATTAATTGCTTAGGGTGGTTTTTAACCTTTTTTTTTTTTTTTTAAAGTCTTTTTAAATACGATGAAGAAATACTACAAGTAGAGGGTTTTTAAGCACCGACTCATTGTGACTATCACTACTGTGGACTGAGCCCGGCTGCTGTAATAACTTTCACCTTATTCCTTTAGTAAGTGGAACAGTTGCAGCATACCCATGAGAAACACAGATTTTGTGTATGTGATGACATTGACTCTTTTCTTAAGGAGAAAGGGTGCAGTTATGCCAGTGGTTGGCATCTGTGGCATGTTTGAATGTAGGTGGTTTTTCGTTGGTACTGCGCTGGCTGCTACCTCTGAGCCCCTCCCTGCTGCTTGGGGAATCTGCCCTGTACTGAATGATGGTGGCTGACACACATTTCCACCCCCACTGCTCACAAGACTAAGGCCGAACAGGCGGCACCCTTTCCATCCTTATCCTACTATGCAGATCAAAACTTGACCAGCCACTTTGAAAAGATTGCCACTCCTGGTGTATACCAAACTCTTTCTGAATTTGTCTTTTGCTGACTCTGATGTGAGAACCAGCTCTGTTCAATTTTTAAAATTAGGGAAATGCTAGATTTTGTGGCTTAACCTGTGCATGTGGTGTTGCTATATGTAATACTGTTTTGTTCTCTACTTGTTTAGTGTTTTGTGTGCTTTATTAGAACACAGTAGAGCAAAGCTTCTAGAACAACCTAGGTTCCTGTGACCCTGTTACAGTAACTAATCCTGACTGTATACCCTTATACTTACCTAAGTTTCCTGGTTTTTTGGAGCTCTTGCCTAGGCCTATTCCCATTGTAAGAATCCATGTCAGGTGGCCTGCCAGTTTAGTCCTAGTCTTAAGTTGAGATATTAGGATCTCATTATTTAGGAGACTGATGTCTTTCTTTCTCACAGACCACCACAATCTAAATTGCTTCGTGAAGATAAGAACCATAACATGTATGTTGCAGGATGTACAGAAGTACAAGTGAAATCTATTGAAGAGGCTTTCGAAGTTTTCTGGAGAGGTTAGAAACCAAGTTAAAGTTAGGAAAATCTGAAACAATAAATAAAATCCTGACAGTTGCTACTGTAATTTGATGGCAGTATTATTTAGTAGAAAGCATGTATCCTGTAATGACTGAGTTCAGGTTTGATCAATGATGTCTCTGTCATCACAGGCCAGAAAAAGCGATGTATTGCTAACACACATTTGAATCGTGAGTCCAGACATTCTCGTAGCGTATTCAACATTAAATTAGTTTAGACTCCCCTGGATGCAGATGGAGACAGTGTCTTACAGGTAAACTTGCACTGTGTGGAGTTTTTCTTGTTTTAACTGAACTGTTAGTTTTTGGAACTTGAAATAAATCAGGGAAGTTTGACTGCAGTGAAGACTATTCTAGAATTATTAAGTGTGGGTGATGACTTTTTAAAATTGTTCCATTAAAGAGTATAGTTTTGGGAAGCTGGCTATTGAATCTAAGAACCTAGAATTGTGCTGTGAAAAAGGTTTACAAATCTTTATAAATCTCTTTAATAGAGGAGATAAAATGAGTATGGGTCATTATTTTATCTCTGAAGACTCATTTTTTTTTTTAAGATTTTATTTATTTATTTGACAGAGAGAAATCACAAGTAGATGGAGAGGCAGGCAGAGAGAGAGAGAGGGAAGCAGGCTCTCCACTGAGCAGAGAGCCCGATGCGGGACTCGATCCCAGGACTCTGAGATCATGACCTGAGCCGAAGGCAGCGGCTTAACCCACTGAGCCACCCAGGCGCCCTGAAGACTCATTTTGTATGTGGGAATTCAGTTAATGGTTTTAAAATGTCAGCGGTTAACTTTCCAGGGTAGATGACAATTCTAAATTGTTCTTCTTTCGGCTGATAGGCCAGTAGGCCTTCCATCTGCAGATCATCTTTTACTGCTGGGCCTGTCATACTACAAGGCTTACATCAATTAGTAAAAGCATTTGCGCCTGAATAGGAATCATTTAATAACTTGTTATTAAAGTGTAATTCCATTTGAACCTCATCATGAAGGTTTCCACATGGCATGATGAGATGGTACGGCAGCATACTGGAAACCACCAGAATTCGAATTCTGAGTCCTATTAATTTGTTAGCTGTCTGACTGTTAAAATCCTCTGTGAGGATTAAAGCAGGCAATGCACGTAGAATTCTTAGGCCAGTGCCTGACTTTATATATAGAGTAGGTACGCATACTAGCTAGAAAACGCTTTTAAGTCAAGCCTCCATATATACTTCCTGTCCTTTGAACACATCTAATATTACAAATCAGTTATGTGCCTCTTCATTTTTTATACAATTAGAGTATTATGAAATTTTTCACAATTATAAAATTGTTAAGTATCGGTTATAGAAGAATTTAGGATAGGCCTGTTCTAGAGTCACTACTTAGCAGACACAGATTGAGATCCTGCAGTGAGGTGCTGTGCAGGGTGCTAGAGATGAGACCATTGATTGAGAGGCAGTCCTTGCTTTCACGGGGCTTAGAGTATAATGTGGAAGACCAGACAACAGGCAAGTCATCGAGACTATCATGAGTATACTGAGCTTATGCTTTTAGCAGACTCTTCCACCAAAACCTGTATCCTTTGGCCCTACAGTTTTGTACTGTGCAAATGTGATATTTATAAGACTTAATAATTTGTTGATTGGAATATATTTGAAAAACACTGTAAACCAGTTATACCTAATGTTATTGTATTTACGATCTTCTCTTCAGGAAAAGGAACAAATCACTATAAGTCAGTTGTCCCTGGTATATCTTGCTGGAAGTGAATGAACTAGAGAAAAGCAGAAGGGAACAGATTACATGAAGCTGGTGAGCACAGCATAGTACTGGTTTATTGCTACAACTTCCAAAAACTTGCAATGCCAGTCTGTCACCTGCTTATTGATAGGTGGTTTAAGCATAAATGTCTTCAGTTTTGATAATCTGAGGTTAAGTTTAGTGGTCATTGCTGTTCCTTTAGTAATGTTGGTTTGGTATCAGTATATTATATATATAATATGTATATATTATGTATACTATAATATACATAATATATGTAACATATATGTGTGTATTCTATGTTATAGTATACTGACTTTTTTTTTTTACAAATATATTTTTTTAAGATTTTATTTATTTATTTGACAGAGAAATTACAAGTAGACGGAGAGGCAGGCAGAGAGAGAGGAAGGGAAGCAGGCTCCCTGCTGAGCAGAGAGCCCGATGTGGGACTCGATCCCAGGACCCTGAGATCATGACCAGAGCCGAAGGCAGCACCCTAACCCACTGAGCCACCCAGGCGCCCCTAGTACACTGACTTCTTGAAGAATGAGGATAAGTGATTAAAATAAATATAAAGCAAATTATATTCATATTGTATCTATTGCCAGTAAAGCACCACATCCTTAAACTTAAGTGATTTAACAGGTATTCCAACATGCATACTGGTGAAAATTGGCTTCTGGAAATGGGAAAACTTTGAATACAAAAGCAAATTGGAAGGAAATCTATGTTTTGTTTTGTTTTTTTAGTCTTTCATTAGTGTAGCTGTTTATGTTATGGTTTACCCCATAGCATGTACGGAATACGTACTGTGTGCCAGTATTTGAACATTCATTTAGTCTGAGGGTGCATGTGAGGGAAAGTTTAGTGGGGAAGTTCATGTAGTTGACACTTAAATTGAGTGAGCTATATGCAAGACAGGGTTAGAGTTATACTTGACAGTGGAGGCAGCCACTTGTAAACTGAGAGAATATGGCAGGGTCAAGGTCACTGAAGTGGGAGGGTATGGATTATTGACCCATGACAACTGAGGCAGCAAGGCCATGAGGACTCATCTATCATGTTAAAAAGTCTAAATTTTGTCCTAAAGGAATAATGGTGATTGCCAGTTATTAAAGGACTAATGTGTATCACAGTATTTACTATGCATGGGCTTGATTTCTTGATTCTGACCTTTCAGGATTATGATACCCATTTTCAGATGAGGAAATGGGTTGGGAGAGTTTACGTCAACTTCCCAAAACCCGAGCCTGATTTTTAACCCTGACTGGCTGGATTTTCAACGCTTGTGTCTTTCTGCTGTTATGCAGCCTCCCCTGAAAGGAAATGAAGAATTAGTCTTTCAGAAAGGTTGTTTTCCCATATAGAGAATTAATGTACTGAGGCAGGCCTAGGGATAGGAAAAGCAGCTGGGAGCCTTTTGGAGTAATTCAGAGGAGCAATCATGTGCCCTGGACGCAAGGGTGGGAGAAAAGGGAGAGCTGGTTAGGAAGTCGACCTGCATGTGGAGAGGAAGCAAGAGAGGAGGGCAGGTCCAAGATTGTGGCTGAGGAGAAAGCAGTCTGAGGTGCAGATGTGGGTTGTTGAAGAGTCTGTTGGATGTGTTCAGCTTAGCCCAGGGGAACTGCCTAGTCACTGGATGTACACACATTTGGAAGGAGAGCGATTTGATGGGAGGCATATAAATTTAGGTTTTGCCAATATTATAGAAGCAACAGGGGAGATGAGATTATTCATGGAGGACACATGGGAACAGGCTGAGGGCAGAGCCTTGAGGAACAGATGCTTGAGGTAATTGACTGAAAGAGCCTAGGAAGGAGAAAGAAGGTGGTAGCCACGTGAGAGGACAAAAAAACCTCCTCCACATTGTATGTGTATTTAAGATAGAGAATCTGGGATCTAGATCGCAAGAGGAAGGATTCACCTTGATGGGGAGAGGGTTTATCTCAGTGGAAGAAAGTAGAAACTTGAGGGTTCTGATGCTTTGGGAGAAAACCAGAAAGGACTAGCAGTGTTGATATGGATGGGCAACAGCTGAGATAAAAACGAGGGCATGAGCAGGGGAAGAGGAGACTGTGGCTGGGGCACAGGATTCTAGAGGAAGTGCAGTTCTGAGTGATAAAGGTTCAGGGTGTGGGCATAGCTGTGCAGCTCGCATGGTGAAGACAGACTGACTGGAGTTGAGGGAGTGGGAGTCCTGGCAGCACATTAGAGCAGTCCTCACAGACACCAGAATGACCCAGGAGCAGGCATGCTGGGGAACATGGAAGGGCAGCAGCTAAGGATTAGGAGAATGTTGCTGGCCTCTCTGCTCACCATCCTTATAAATGTCAGGCTTCAGAAAACAAGCAACTTTTACTTGTGCTGCAGGGGGAAGCACTATCCTTCTGACAGGATAATCCTGTGAATACTTTTGGGGGGGCACCCAGGTGGTTCAGTCAGTCAGCCATCAGACTTTTTTCTTTTAAGATTGATTTGTTTTACACCTTGGCTGCAGAATATCCCTGAGTGAATGACATAAAATATGTAGAATTACAAAGGAAGCTGATTAGATGGAAATGTGTTTTTAGAAGTTATTATTAGAGGGAGAGGCAGAAGCAGACTTCCATTGAGCAGGGAGCCTGATGCAAGGCTTGATACCAGGACCCAGAGATCATAACCTGAGCTGAAGGCAGATGCTTAACTGATTGAGCCACCCAGATGCAACCCTTCCCTTTTTAAAGTAAGCTTCACGCCCAGCATGGAGCCCAAGGCAGGGCTTGAACTCACAACCCTGAAATAAGACCTGAGCTGCTATCAAGAGGTGGATGCCTGGGGCACCTAGGTGGCTCAGTTGGTTGAGTGTCTGACTCTTGGTTTCAGCTCAGGTCATGATCTCTCCTGGTCCTGAGATCAAGCCTCACGTCAGGTTCCACCC
Organism: Mustela lutreola; assembly: GCF_030435805.1. Lineage (NCBI taxonomy): Eukaryota > Metazoa > Chordata > Mammalia > Carnivora > Mustelidae > Mustela > Mustela lutreola. The sequence continues at coordinate 55,940,775 of NC_081296.1, forward strand.
TCAGCAGGGAGTCTGCTTGAGATTCTCTCCCTCTCCCTCTGCCCCTCACCCCACCTGGACTCTAAGACAAATCAATCTTAAAAGAAAAAAGTCTGATGGCTGACTGACTGAACCACCTGGGTGCCCCCCCAAAAGTATTCTTAAGGCACTTGTCATTGTAATAATTTACATGCTTCTTTATTAATGCCTTAATTAAAGATGTATCAGTAGGTCTTATAACTATGTAATTTCAAAGTAGTGATGAACATAACTATCTGTAGCACTGTAAGGTGCTGTAAAATTACCTATGATTCAGGGACACCTGGGTGGCTCAGTTGGTTGAGCAGCTGCCTTCAGCTCAGGTCATGATCCCAGCATCCTGGGATCGAGTCCCACATCGGGCTCCTTGCTCAGCAGGGAGCCTGCTTCTCCCTCTGCCTCTGCCTGCCATTCTGTCTGCCTGTGCTCACTCTCTTCCCCCCCCTCTCTCTGATAAATAAATAAAATCTTAAAAAAAAATTACCTATGATTTGTACTGACAAAAATCACAGATACCACTAATATTATGTTTTGGCCTACATTCATAATTGAAAGGAAATGCTATTTCAGAAGTCTGGAAAAAATAAAAGGTATAATTTATTTCCCATCCAGTATACAGACTTCCTGAAATGTACCCATGGACAATATGGACCCCAGGTTAAGAAATCATGGTAATTAGAGATGGGTAGAGCTCTCTGTGAGAGGTGTGAAGACATAGGGAAGTCCGGTAACAGGAATTTGGGCTCCAGAGAGCACAGTGGAAGTAGGAAGGACTCTGGGAGTTGGGGTCAAGGAAGAAGAGTCATGAATCATGGGACATTATGGAGACACAGATGAGCTCTGTGTTTTGAGAAGTGACCAAGGATGAGAGCACAGTTGGAGTTAGCTAATGTTTTTGGGGGTCTCTGCAAGTGAGCTCTCCTGCATCACTGGAGGCTTGGCTCAGAAATCCAAATGAGTGGTTAGAACTAACAGCTGCATTGCCTTAGTAATCCTTGTTTGGGGCCACCTGGCTGACTCAATAGAGCAACCCTGAGACTCTTGACCTCAGGGTTGTGCGTTCAAGCCCCACAATGGGTGTAGAGATTAAAACCCAAAAACAAAAACTGAATTTCTTGTTTGGATGTGGAGGGGACAGAGTTAGTTGGAGACAGGAGCCCCTCTGGGTGCAGGCAGGGGTGAGGTGGGATTTCAGTGCTGATGAAGCCTGAGGCTTTTGAGATAATATTTTAATATGAGGATATTAAACATCTGCATTTAATATACTTTTTCACAGAGTTCAAGATTTGTTAGAAACTTGATGGGCCATGAAATATATAATGGTGCATTCCACAGATAGTCCTTTTGATAGAATCCTTGAAGGATGGTATTAACCCCCTCCTGAAACACTGCTATTAAAATACTCCTGAAGTACAGCCAGGCCAGGCCATGTGGGGACAGCTCCTTAGACTGGGCCACCAAAACCCATTAGTTGTAATTTCCATATAGTATTTCAATGAAGTGGGGATTTTATAGGCAGACAGACCACATTGTAGCTACTGTATTGTTTTCAGATGTCTTCTGTCTATATTTTCCTGTCAGGTAACATTAATCAGTCATTAATGATGCAAAGAACATGTATGGAAGTCCTGAGAGAGAACCAAATATATGGAACTAACAAAGTAAGCGACAGCCGGTCATCATTTGCAGAGCTTTGTTTGTGTGCATTCTTGTGCCTTATATATTTGGGTTTTAATGTATTTACAGATGGTTCCATACCGAGATTCAAAGTTAACCCATCTGTTCAAGAACTACTTTGATGGGGAAGGTAAAGTAAGCATGATCGTGTGTGTGAATCCAAAGGCTGAAGATTATGAAGAGTGCTTGGTAATTCTGATGTATTTATCTTATAAAGTCTCAGCGTTTCTATGGTGACAACATTTGGATGTGAAGAATGACATTTTAAATATTTTTAAAACTGATACAGAACCATTAGTTACAGAAGTGAACTAATGACCAATTTATTGTTTCATTGAGTAATTTCTGAAAGACTTGAATATGCTGATTTATAAAACCAAAAACTCCCTCTGATATGTTTTGTGTCTAGCAAGCCACAGGATTTGCAGAAGTGACCCAAGAAGTTGAAGTGGCAAGACCAGTGGACAAGGCAATATGTGGTTTGACGCCTGGAAGGAGACACCAAAACCAGGCTTGGGGAGGACCAGTTGGAGATGGTAATATTTGTGCCACAACATGTGCATGCTGATGTCTGTCAGTCTCTCTCCTTAAGATTGATTTCACAGTAGAGAACTACTTCCCTTCCTCTCAAGAACCAAGTGCAAAGAAAAGGAAAAAAAACAAAAAAACAAAAACCAAAGTATAAATGAGTCTTTTTTTGTTACATACTATAACTTATTTTCCCCACTTTTTTTTTTAAACTCATTTTTAAGGAGGTATGATTGGGACAACTCAAGAAAGCACATGGCTCACTGAACTGGGGGGTTCTAATCACAAGTGTATCAACTTGTTTAAGTAAGCTTTCTCTCCTGTGTAACTTCTTATAATTTTTTATAATTCAACGCAGAACCACTTGTTACAGAAGTGGTTTTACAGAGTTTTCCACTTCTGCTGTCCTGTGAACTTTTAGATATCAACGATGAGCAGACTCTTCCCAGACCGATTGAGGCATTAGAGAAATGACATCACTTATGGCAGATGATGATCAATGAATTTCACAAACAATTTAAGGGCCAAAAGCGGTCTGCAATCATTTCAACTACAGAAATTTTAACAAATTTGAGTTCTTGGGGGAGATCTTTTTTTTTTTTTTTAAATCAATCAATCAATTAATTAATTAATTAGACAGAGATCAGAAGTAGGCAGACAGGCAGTCAGAGGGGGGGGGGGGGGGATGCAGGCTCCCCGCCGAGCGGAGAGCCAGATGCGGGGCTCCTTCCTGGACCCTGAGATGATGACCTGAGCTGAAGGCAGAAGCCTGACCCACTGAGCCAGCCAGGCGCCCCCTGGTGGGGCAGATCTTAAGGAAGGATTATCTGTTTCTGCACTTTGTAGTCCTGAAAGGACTGTTAAATTAGACTGACAAGGAACTTTCCCACAGCTCGTAAAACAGAAGAAACAGGTATGTGTGTATTCTCTCCCTTTTTTAAATCTACAGAAATAGACACAAGGGAATAATAGCTACTTTGCTTTTAGTTCCTACTAGTTACTTGGAAGGCACTTCATAAATATTACATCTTAAAAATGTCTTTGGGCAAATGATTTCATCTTCCATTTCTTGGCCTCCCTATCTGCAAAATGAGGATTTTAACTGTTCTTACCTCAGAGGGTGTTGTGGCAATGAGATAATATGTGAGAATCATGTAGAACAGTGAATAGCCTGGTACTTACAAATGCTAAGTAGGTCTATGGTTTTTATCATCATCAATTCATTTGAATCTTCAGAGGAAAGGTGTGAGATAAGTGGAATCTATATCTCCATTTTGAAAGGAAGAAATGTGCTCAGAAAAACTGTCATTTAACTAGTACTTGGTGTTCCAGGGATTTCAAGTTGCATCCAGCTGATCCTAAATCTGTTATTTCTGTTTTTGCAGTTGTTTTGAACCAAATTACTTACCTGTAAGAGCTGACAAGGGAATGCCGTAGCGCAGAATGAAAGACTCTCCTTTTCCGTAAAAACTAGCTTTTCTAGGAATATCTCTCATAGATTTAGAAACCAAACTCTTGATTTCTTTCTTGACTTGTTTTCTGCTGCAGGCTGTCATGATTTGCTGAATAGCTATATACTGGTTAATAAAAGTTGATTTCACTGGTTATTTTGGAATTGGGGTAAACTTGGCCTGCGTGCTTTGTTTCCACTATTACGTTTAAAGCATTAAGAATTTGACAGTGCTGTTTTAAATAAAGAAAACTACATTCAAGGAAAACTGCATGAAAAAGAAAGGGTGATCTCAGGACAGAAATTGGAAATAGAATGACTGGAGAAGAAAAACAAAACTTGAGAGTATAAGGTTTGTTTTGGCATGATTTAGTGGATGTGCATGCTGGCTGGTTAGCACTGCTCTCTAACCTAGCTGTTCGCCCTCCCAGCCTTTCACTACTGCTTACTGGGGGAGAGGCAGCCCCAGCTCCCTACACCTCACCCTAGAAGAGAAGGGATGTGAGTGAAGAGCTTTAGAAGGGTAATGTACTCTTTAATTTTCAAAGGTAGGCTTTAGCAGTTGAAGAGAATGTTCTTGAACCAAACAAGTGAGTTTCTAGAGGGCTTTCATGAGTTTAGCTCTGGTTACAGCTTGCTTTTTGACTTAGGATGATAGGTTTGTTTTCTCTATATCCTTTAAAGGGTACCCATTCCTTCTGGACAGAAGCTCATTGCAACCAATATAGTGTTCTCTCTTCTGAAAACAGCCTAAAAAACAAAATTCAGGGCAAATTTTAGGGGAAAATCATTATCACATGAAGTCAATTAAGTTTTGTCTTTTTCTGTGAGGCCCTTGTTTAGAAGTTCTCACTTCTAGGCATGGAAGTAGGAATTCAGATAACATTGTAGAGGGAACTGCTTTCTCCATGATTTTTCTTCCCACAGCTATACCTGTGAGCAAACCACCAAAGTAGTCAGTTCACAGCTACGTGCAGTGTTTACAAGCCAGATCCTGAACAGAGTGGTCTGCCTTCCCAGAATGATATTTTAGAGAAGACAACTACAATCTATGAAGACGACAAGCGTACTTTGCAACAGGAACTCGAGACTCAGAACCAGTAACTTTAGCAGCAGTTTTCTGACAAGCACAGACTAGAAGCCAGGCTACAAGCAAGGCATGGTGACAACCAACCATTAAGTGGGAGAAAGAATGCGTGAGTGTCACTCCTGCGGGACGGTGGCTGACTTCCACCCGAGCTGTTCCGAATCCATGTTCCTAGGCTTAGGGTTTTGGTGGTGGTGGTAGCAGGAGCCACCATTCAGTCCATTCTGTCTCCTTTCTCTGCCCTTAAAATGGCTGACCAGAGAGCTGACATGACAAGGTGTGCTTGACTCTGGGAAGACTGTCATTCTTAGGAAACGAGGCGGCTGTGTGGTCTGGGATGCTTGTTTGGTGTGACTGAATTAGCCGTGTGTTCCTCTTGTTAACCTAGGAGCACTGGGTGGCAGCCAAGCAGCTGGAGATGCAAAATAAACTCTGGGTCAAAGATGAGAAACTGAAACAACTGAAGGCTACTGTTACTGAACCCAAAGCCAAAAAGCCAGAGAGACCCTCCCAGGAGTGGGACCAGGGAAAAAGCCACTCAAAGAGCTGTCTCTCTGTCACCAGTACCTGTAAGTTTTTCATGGTGGGGTAGTCACTTGAACTAGAGAAAATGTGTTCAGATTAGGTAACTTTCTAGGATGCTCCATTTGTTTTATATTATTGTATTTCTCTAACTTCTATATTTAAATATTTCTGAATTTAGCATAAACACAAATTTATTGCAAATTCAGAATAAAACATGGAGTGACTCAGTAAAAATTATTCTAACGTGCTAAAATGATAGAAAAGCAGTGAATTGTTCCTGTGTTTCAGTCTTGCTTATTTCTCTTCCATTTTTTAGCTTTCTAGTAACTATACTGCTCAGCTTCCCACCAGCCAGCAGCTGCTGAACCAGCCACAGCTACATAGGCGCTCTAATTCTTGCAGCTGCATTTCTGTAGCCTCCTGTATTTCGGAATGGGAACAGAAAATTCCTCCGTATAACACACCTATCCATGTCGCTGCTATTGCAAGGCGTAGGCAGCAGGAGCCAGGACAAAGTAAAACTTGTGTCAGAAGGCAAGTGATGTACTGGACGGAAGGCAGGGAGGTGGTTCCCACATTCAGAAATGAGATAGAGCTAGAAGAGGACCACTGCTGCAGGGTCAGTGCCGGCATTCTCCTAAAGCCTGGTGGCCGTAGCGAATTGCGGGTTTGCTGGTGGTGGGGGCGGTTTGTGACTTGATTCATTCAGAAAGTTCAATAGAAAGATGGGTGAGCTCCAAATATAAACAAGGGCTAATTTTTCTGTTACTTACTGTGACAACTCACCCTGAGATTGAGGCCTAGCTCTTCATCTGAAAACACCTGGCCAATGCGTGCCCCAGAGTAATCTGGGCTTTCTTTTGCATAAGCTAAAAAGCAGCCACAAAATCAGCGAACAGTGTCTCAGAGCACATTTTCCATTTTTTTTCCTTCTTGTTTTTTTGCTGCTTCTGAACTTCTATTTTTTAAATTGTTTTCTCAAACTTATTTTGAATAGTTTCAAACTCAAAAGTTGAAAGAATGGTACAATATTTTTTCCCCTTACCTGGATTCACCAATTGTCATAGTCATTTTTTCCTTGAACTTCTGAAAGGAAGTCCCTATACTTTGTGACTTTTAGTCCTACTAAGGACACTGTCCTGTATAAACAGTCTATCAAACCTAAGAAAGTTAACATTAATTAAAATTAGCCTCTGTTTTTCATCTATGATCATAACAAAGTGAATGTGGTTATTCACAACGTGCATGTGGTTATTATGTGTCTTTAATCTCTTTTAATATAAAATAGTCCCCCCCCCACTCTTTTTTTGATTATCATGACAGTGTTTTGCAATAGTCCAGGCCTATTGTTTTGTAACTACTGAAGGTTTGCCTGTCTAGTAAATTGCTTTTAATCTCAAGACCTTTATCTCAATTTATAAGGACTTGGCCTCAGTCAACAGTGTTTAAAGAAATTCGTGTTTAAATTTTCTTCTAAAGGATTAAGGTAAAGTTTTTCCTTTGACTCTGAATAAATGGACCAAGTTAATGTGGATTTATATTTAGTAAAATCTTACTATAGCTATTTTAGAATTTGTCTTTTAACAAATTAATCTAATAGTATTTTGCTTTGAATTTTCTTGTATAATTTAGGGTACAGATGAGTTTCATTTAGATGGCCCATACTTTTGCTTACTAAGGGATAGTGATGAATTGCAAGGTATTTACCAAGACAACAGATGACTCTAAAGATTAAGTTCTTTACAAATTTTGCTTGAAACCTTTTTAGGGAGCAAATTATGGTGACTGATTTTTCTGATTAACTCTGATAAATTCCCTTTATTTTTCATGAAACTTTAGAGAGTGAACACTATTCAAGGCTTGCTTATGCTTAGTTTAACTAATTCTGCTCTCAGATATTTAAGAGGATTTACTAGAGAGCCTTTAACTTCTCACTTGAAATCAAATCTCTTTAGAAGTGCAGCAAAGTTTAGGCTAGCATCTATGTACCCAGGTTTGTTGGCCAAAAATTATGTTAGGTGGGCTGAATTTATATTTCAGTGAAGAAGATGAAAATATCTGATTTGGTAAATAGCAGATTGTAGTCATTTATCTTTCTGAAGCCAGTTTCATAATGTGCGTATTGCTAAATGTGTTCAGGAAAACTATCACCTTTGCTAAACGGTAGGTCACGAGAGCCTAACTTTGTTCAACATCAGGTCACTTTTTAAAAGGGAAAATTTCCTGGGTTGCTGGCAGTGTGGGCATCTTTTGTGGCCAACTCTATGGCCCACGTTCTATAGTAACAATGACTTAGCACCAGCAGCTGTTGCTTGTGATTACATAGGGGAAATGCTTCAGTTCTCCAGACAGACTTCCTAAAGTTAGGATCTTTGTCCGTGACCAGGCTGGGAGGATTTGGCATGTGACAGACTTTAATTTGCTTTCAGCTACACAAACAGGAGACATCTCAACCAGTGAGTTGTCTTTGGAACTATGTCCTGTATGTGAAATGCATTTCCTTAGACTGAACATGCTAAATTTAACTTTCCCGGATTTACATGATAGTTGGCTGGAAGCAACAAGTTTTTAACTTGTTAAAGACTGATACAGACTGATTGATACTACATTTGGTTTGGTTCTTGGAATATTTATGAAATATTTGAGAAAAAAATAGTTGGCATGTTTTAGCCATTATTGTGTTTGAACTTGTCAAGAAGTTCTACTGGAGATTTTAAGATCTCAAAATAGAAGTATTTCATTTATAGTCAGTCTCTTAATCATTTTATACATAGGGTTCTTATTATATCTTATGTTCTTTAGCATTATGTACCATAAAGTCCATTAGTTTTTGCTTATTTATTGTCTTTGTATATGGAATGTTCTGTAGAAGTTTAGAGCTTTTACTGACCTCATTTGAAGTTTTTAGCATAGTTGTGGACCTAACAGATTACCTTAAAATAGGAGGCACAAATAATGGTTTTGATAGAGAATGTAAAACCACCTACACAAGAAAGCATAGCCAGTGGGGCGCCTGAGTGGCTCAGTGGGTTAAGCCTCTGCCTTCGGCTCAGGTCATGATCTCAGGGTCCTGGGATCGAGCCTCGCATCGGGCTCTCTGCTCAGCAGGGAGCCTGCTTCCCCCTCTTTCTCTGCTGCCTCTCTGCCTACTTGTGATCTTTTTCTCTGTCAAATAAATAAATAAATAAAATCTTAAAAAAAAAAAAAAAAGCATAGCCAGAATTTTTTCTTACATTGTTTTGTTGAAAGGAGCGCTCCTTGGTAGAATGTATACTAAACAAGCAGTATTAAAAGATGTTTGTTGGTTGTGTGGTTAAATACAAAGAGAACATTTAAATTATCTGAATAACATATTTACTTTTGAAAAGGTTTATGCATTTGTTTTGATACTGTCATCAACTAATGTAGCCAAACCTGCTGACTTCTAATAATACCCTTAAATTAATTCTGGGTTATGCTTGTTTCTTGATTCCTCTTTCTGCCTGATCAGAACGCACCACCAGTTCACCTCTGCCACAGACGATCTCCCTCTGCAGGAGACAGATGGGTAGATCATAAGCCTGCCCCTAACGTGCAAACTGAGAGATTCATGCAGCCACAGGTCCGTCCTGCCATCACAGTATCTGCTGCAAATGAAAAGGCACTAGCTAAGTGTGAGAAGTACATGCTGACCCCCCAGGAACCAGTCTCCAACGAGGAGATTGAAACTAAACTAATCAAGGCAAAAACAAATTGACAGAGGACAAAAAACATACAGAAAGTCAGCTTTGCAAAAAAACCACTTACTCTTCTCCTCCTTTGATGACTCACAGGCAGTGTCAACAAAGATGAATGGGTATTGATAGAACCTTTTTGTCTGTTAGAAAACTAAAGGAACTGCTCAGGCTGTAAATCTGCTAAACTCTGACTAAGTCAGCTGCTCTCTAGTGAATGAGGCTCAGGTCCTCAGGATTCTGTTCAAGGAATTCCAAATCTATAACATACTGTAGAGTTAGTTTCAGCCACTACTTAAGAAGCAGATCCAAAGAAATACCATTTGTCAGTTCCAGATAAGAAGCCCAAGTTATGGGGTGCCTGGGTGGGTCAGTGGGTTAAAGCCTCTGCCTTCGGCTCAGGTCATGATCCCAGGGTTCTGGGATAGAGCCCACATCGGGCTCTCTGCTCAGCGGGGAGCCTGCTTCCTCCTCTCTCTCTGCCTGCTTCTCTGCCTACTTGTGATCTCTGTCAAATAAATAAATCTTTAAAAAAAAAAAAAAGCCCACGTTAAAATGTGATCTATCAACATTTTATCACTGAGCTACCCAGATCCCTTTCCCTTCCCTAGCCTATAGAAAAATTACCCTTTGATCAGAGTCAGTGAATAATCAGAGAAAAGCCAATTAGAAAAAATTTAGAGGATGGTTCTTAATTATAACCAGAGTTACAAATAAGACTGTAAAATGAGCGGGGTGGTATATCCAGAGGAAAGTATAATGCCTTAGAACATTCAGAAATTTCTGGTAGATTTCTTAATCCTTGGTGTAGTTTTTAAATTATAGACTGGAAAAAAAAGGAATACACATTTTTTTGCAATTTGAGAATGTTACTGATTTTATTGCACTGGACTTCTTTTGTTTACTGAGATAATTTCTGAAGTACTTTAATAGGCACAGTCTGAAGCACTTGTGAATAGGACTTTCTTTACTGTTTCATGGAGAATCTTAAGTTCAGTTTGAAATACATGTTTATCATTCAGTTATATCAAAGTATAATGCTGATCTTTCCTGTCTGCTTCAGTGTAATGTCTATAAAACAAGAGGTGGTGGACAATCTGTTCAGGTTATGGATATTGAGACTTTAAAATAAGAATTGCCAACTGGGTGAGTGGCAGATGAATCTCTTCAGAGGGCTACAGACTTCTTTGCTGCTTCTTGCAGAACACAATATCCTATAAGATGTAGCATTAATTAACTGAAGGAATGTAGTGATGTCCTATTTCTAGTATTTTTCCTATTCTTAAATGCAAAAATAATTGTTGCATCATGTTTCCCCTTTTTCCACAGTCAAATGAAGAACTTCCATAGCAGCACATGCCCCACCAGATGGTAGAGTCTGAAGGGACTGATGTAGAAACCAGGGTAGGGGTAAAAATTAAATATGTCTGCTTCATAAAAGTTAAGGCAACCTATTTTAACCCTCCCGGCTCCAGCTTTTCCTGCTCTCAGAAGCAGCTGGGGTCTGATCTCACATTGCCAGTGCAGCCTATAGGCAGGCCTGTCTCCACAAACCTGCCGTGGTTCTCATGTTTGTTTGGGTCTGCTCCTTATAGGAGTTCTCTGGTTCAAGGTCCCTGGTTTCAGTGTAGAGGGAAAGGACCGGAGATTCAAGTCAGAGGGCATCACTGTAGAACAATTCACATCAAATTGGTGGGGATCTTCACAGAAGCTCAAGTTCCCTGTGGAACGGTTATTCAATGTTACTCTAGCTAAAGGGAGGCTCTTCTAGAGCAAGCGCAGGAAGGGTAAGTGGCATTAGAAAGCCAAGCTCTGGCCACTAACCCTCTCAAGGAAATTACCTGCATGACCTCTAGAGACTTTTCCAGCTCACCATCTTTTGTGGCCTATGTCAAATAACCTGCACATACCTGTTAACATAGCTGTCTGTGCTGCACTAGAAAGCAATGTGGGATCCCACCATGGATGAACCCATCTGAGCACAACTGTGTTTACAGACTATAGAGGAGCTGATCTTTTCCTTTTCTGTAATTTTCTTATCCGTGTTCTGTGGCTGTGGAGATGAGAGCAGGATCTCATCTGGGACCTGGATATCAGCATCATGCACAACCCAAGTGAGTTCTGACTAACTGGGCCTTTCTGTGCGTGTGCTTCTTCCTCTAGTATTTCCAGTATCACCCCATCTCCCTAACATCCACTTTTAAGAGGACATACGTGGTTTTTGTTTACCCCTTGGAACAGCTGGGCCCTCTAGCAGACTGCAGCAGTGGGGCTGAGCATGTCAGAAGGCTCAGTGAGAGCAGTAATAGGAGTTAAGGGAGATTGCTCATGCTTATTCACACTTGGCTAGTGCTCCTAATGCTCTCAGAGGCTGACTGAGATCACCTGTAAGGAGGGAGGCTGGAGGCTTCAGTCAAGGATGACATCTCTTCGTGTAATTCATTTCTCCGAACTTGCCTCTTGATCTCGTTATAGTGGTAAATGTTCACTAAAATAAAACAGAATAGTGGAATTTATGGTAGGGGAAGGAATCTCACCTTTCCTTCTGTTAAGCACATACACAAGAGTCTGGTCTATTCCTTTTCCATATTAATTTACCCCTTTCAAATGTTTACCTATGCAAGTCTTTGTGTCCATTTTTTTTTTTTTTTAAGATTTTATTTATTTATTTGACAGAGAGAGATCCAAGTAGACGGAGAGGCAGGCAGAGAGAGAGACAGAGAGAGGGGAGCAGGCTTCCTGCTGAGCAGAGAGCCCGATGCGGGACTCGATCCCAGGACCCTGAGATCATGACCTGAGCCGAAGGCAGCGGCTTAACCCACTGAGCCACCCAGGCGCCCCTTTGTGTCCATTTTTAACACACATATTCCTTAGGCAAGTTGCAAAGTCACTGCAATAGGATGCAGGCAGGAATCCTGCTCTCTAAGTTTAATAGTGGATACCCATATTTTATAACTGTTACTTGCTTTCTCAGGATTTGAACTTTCCCACAATAAAACCTGAGTTCTCGTAAAGCCTTTCCTCAGAGATCCAATTGCTATGAATGCAAAAGTCAATACTAAATGCTGGTTTTCACATTGTAGGCACAAGAAACCATGACCTGACAGTCTCAGTAACCAAAGAGCATTTTCATTTATATTGGTGATTTCTCCAAAGACATGCCAGGAGTCTTCTGAGTCACCTCTCAGCTTTGTTGAATATCACAGACCTCAGATACATCATACACTGGTGCAGATCATATTCCCCCTATGGTTCCAAAGATACCTAAGCTTCAGCACACTGTTTATATTCTATGCCCTGCCATGTGAACTTTTCCATAATGCTACTGTTTTGTATATATCTTGTATACTTAATAACTAATTTGCACAAGTGCTTTGTCCTGGGTGATTAAGGAAAAATATACGTAAATCACTTTTTTGTGTGACTTCTCCTGCTCTTTTCTGAATACTTTTTTTTTTTTTTTTATAACAAATGCTGCTGTAGATTAGCTTGCAAGAATGCACTTTAGACATATTTGACAATTCAAACTAAAGCCATTTTAGGAAGTTGTTTTGAAATTTGTATGTATATATCTACTTTCTGACCTTTAGATATGCAAAAAGAACTGAAATAAACACTAAGAAATACAAAGTTGTGTGACAGTCATTTAACACATACTCCTAGCACCTTTGCATTGAGCTAATGTGCATTTGTTTCTCTCATGTTGGGGCTACCTGTATTAAAGCACACAAAGGAACCGTTTCAAAACAGGGACCCATTTATTCTCAGCAGCACAACTTTGCAGCTTTGAGGAGGGACCTCCTTGACTGGGGGGAGAGAGGAAAGGGGAACACACAAATAAAATTATCAAAGGACACTGAAGGAACATTCCCTGTCTGCTTTAGGATTTCAGTAGGAGGTCTGCACAAGGACCTCTGGGAGTACCCTGTTCCAGGTTTCTTCCCCCTAACAGCATGGAGGCAACCCCAAAGTACGATGCTAAGCCTACACTTCCTCTCACCCCCTACCTCTGTTGCCAGCTTCTGGATTAGCTTTTTTTATAGGCAGTCCTTAGTGCTGCTCCAGAACCAGCTCAACTGGGGAGAAGCCAAAACCTGAGCTATTGCACCACCTTCTGGAAAACAAAAGAAAGGTCTGCAATGGCCACTTTGTTGAACTATACCAAAGTAGACAACTGAGGACAGTGTGCTAATTGAGCACTATAAAAACCACAGTGATAAGGAATCACCAAACATTCCTCTCTGCTGAACCAAAGGTGCAAACTACTGTGATTTAACTGACAAGCAATTCAAAATAGCGATTATAAATCTGATGAGCCTATAAGAAAACTTATGTGATTCAATTTAGGAATAAAATGACTGAACAGGAGGTTTTGTTTTGTTTTGTTTTGTTTTTAACCAAGGAATTTGAAATTTAAAAAAGCCAAATTCTAGAGCTGACAAATTCAGTGAATGAGATGAAGAAATGCATTAGAGAGCTTAAGAAATAGGACAGATCAGGGGCGCCTGGGTGGCTCAGTGGGTTAAAGCCTCTGTGTTCAGCTCAGGTCATGATCCCGGGGTCCTAGGATCGAGCCCTGCATCAGGCTCTCTGCTTAGCAGGGAGTCTGCTTCCCCACCCTGCTCTGCTTGCCTCTCAGCCTACTTGTGATCTCTCTCAAATAAATAAACAAAATCTTAAAAAAAAAAAAAAAAAAGAAATCGGGCAGATCAGATCAAAGAATAAATTAATGATTTAGAGGATAGGAATTAAGAATGATTCAGGAGAAGAAAGCTAAGATTAAAAAACAAACACCTGCAAGAGCTAATCATGTATGATGAGAAAAACAGAACTACCAGAAGAAGGTGAAAAGGGAGGAGAGAGTGTATTTAGAGATAGAACAGAACTTCCCAAACCTACCTGGGGAAGGAAATAGAGAAGTCTAAGAAGCTAAGAGAACACTATTATCTCAATGCAAAAAGATGATCTCCAAGACACCTGTTTTATTTAAAAAAAAAAAAAAAAAAAAAAAAGTACCCAGGGAACAAAGAAAGTGACCTACAAAGGAATTTCCATTAGCTTACTGATGGGTTTCTCAGAAATTCTACACACCAGGAGGAAGTGGAATGGTGCACTGAAGTGCTGAAAAATAACTGCTAACCCAGAACACTTTATCTGAAAAAGATATGCTTCAGGTATGAAGGAGAAATAAAGGCTTTCCCTACTAAAACTGAGGGATCTCACTACTAGATCTGGCTTGCAAGAAATACCGAAAGGAGTCCTCCAAGCTGAAATGGAAAGATGCTAATTAGTGACATAAAAGCACATGAAATAACCTATTAGGGACAAAAGTAAACAACATTTAGAAAACTGTATATTAAAATAATGTGTTAACCAGTTAATTATAATATAAAGGCTTAAGAAAAAGAACAACAACAAAACTATCACTATAATTCCTCAATGAATCACTGCAAAAAAAGGTATACTATGACATCAGAAATATAAATGGGGAGGAGTAAAAGGGTGGAACCTTTAAATGAAGATAAAGTGCTATCAGGATAAAAAGGACTCTTAGATGTATTATATAAGTCACATGGCAATCACAAAGCAAAAGTCCATAAAAAGTCACAAAACAAAAAAGGGGAGGCTGATCAAATCACAGAAAACCACCACGTTATAAAGGCAGACAGAAACATAGGGAAAAAGAAACAACCAGAAGGCTAAATAGAAGAGCAGTACTATTATGCCCAAAATATAAATACAAAATACAAATACAAATCAATACTCACTCAATATAAATGGACTGAATTCTTCAATCAAAAGGCACAGAGTAGCTTGATGGATAAAAACAAGACCCAGCCATATGCTGCCTACAAGAAACTCATCTCAACTTTTTAAGATACACACAGGCTCAAGGTGAAGGAATTAAGAGAATATTCCATGCAAGTGGAAACCAAATGAAAGTGGGCATAGCTTTACTTATAACAGACAAAATAGAGGTCAAGCCTAAAAACAGAGACAAAGAAGGTCATTATGTAATGATACAACAGTCAATACATCAGGAAGGTATAACAATAGTAAACATATATGCATCCAACATTGGATCACTAAAATTTATTAAGCAAATACAGATCTAAAGGGAGAAACAGACAACAATACAGTAATAGTAGGGGACTTCAGTACTCCACTGTCAGCAATGAATAACTCATCCAGATATAAAGTCAACAAACTAAACCGAACTATAGAACAAAAGAACTTAACAGACCTATTAGAGCATTCTATCGAACAGAGGCAGAATACCTATACTTCTTCAGTGCACATGAAATATTTTCCAGGACAGATTACATGATAAGGCACAAATTTATGAAGACTGAAACCACATCACCTACCTTTTCAGACCATAATGGTATGAAACTAGGAAACAAGAAGAGGGAGACCAGAAAATTTACAAATATGTGGAAACTACACAACATACTTTTGAACAGCAAATATGTCAAAGAAGAAATCAAAAGGGAAATAAAGATTTACCTTGAAACAAATGAAAATGGAAACACAGCATATCAAATTTTACAGGATGTAGTAAAAGCAGTTCTGAAAGTTTATAGCAATAAACATGTTAAGGAATTAGAAAAATTACAAATAACCCCCCCCCAAAGAATAGAAAAACAAGCCCAAAATTAGCAAAAGGAAGGAAATTATAAAGATCAGAGTGGAAATAAGTGAAATAGGACCAGAAAAATGGAAAGGATCAATAAAACTAAAGGCTGGTCCTTTGAAATGGCAAACAAAATCTTTAGCCAGACTAAGGAAAAAAGACTCAATTAAGAAATGAAAAAGAACGCACTACAATTAATACTACAGAAATACATAGGACCATAAGAGAATACTATGAACAACTGTATGTCAACAAATTAGACAACCTAGAAGAAATGAATAAATTTCTAGAAAAACACAATCCATCAAGCTGAGTCAGGAAGAAATGGAATATCTGAAAGGATAAATAAAAAAGGGACTGAATCAGTAATCAAAACCTGCCCAACACAGAAAACCCCTGGACCAGATGGCTTCACAGGCAAATTCTACCAAACCTTTAAAGAAGAATTAACAACAGTCTTCTCAAACTCTTGCAAAAAATTGAGGAGGTAGGGATAGATCCAAACTCATTCTATAAGGCCAGATACCAAAGAGAGATGAGGAACCACAAAAAACAAAAACAACAACAAAAAAACAGATCAGTATCCTTGATTAATATAAATGCAGAAATCCTCAACAAAATATTAGCAAACTGAATTCAAGAACACATAAAAAGAATTATACACCATGACCAAGAAGCAAGGATGGTTCAATATATGCCAATCGATAAATGTAATATATCACATTAATACAATGAAAGATAAAAATCACATGATTAGCTTAGTAGACACAAAAAAGCAACTGACAAAATACAACGTACTTTCATGGTAAAAACCCTTGGTAAATAGGATATAAGTGGAACATAAAAAGGCCATATACAACAAACTCACAAGTAACATCATACCCAGTGGAGGGAAAAAAAAAAAAAACAAAACGAAAGCTTTTCCTCTATGATCAGAAATAAGACTAGCATTTCCACTCTCAGCACTCTTATGCAACACAGTACTGCAAGTCCTTGCCTGATCAATTAGGCAAGACAAATAACTAAAATCCATCCAAATTGAGAAGAATGAAATAAAACTCACTATTTTTAGATGATAGGATTCTGTACATTGAAAATCCCAAGGCTCAACCAAGAAACTGATGGAGCCAACCAATGATTTTGATAAAGTTGCAGGATACAAAACCAACATACTTACATTGCATTTCTATACACTAGGTGTGAAACATGTGAAAAAGAAACAAACTTTTCCTGAGGGGATTTTGGGAAGATGGCAGAGGAGAATCCTGAGCTTACCCTGTTCCATGGACACACTGAGACAACAGCTAAATCTATATGACTAACTCCAAAAATGACCTGAAGACTGAGAGAACAGACCTTTCACAGCCCTGTCCACTAATGAAACCCACTGCTGCTGCAGAGGCCTCTCAACTCCCAGGATGCCACAGCAGGCAAGGCAGGTAACTGCATCCAGTGGGGCTGAAGGCAATCATGCATGACTCAGCCACAAGAGGGCACACCTGGTTCTAGTGACCCTGGGGAGAATGCACTACAGGGCCCCGCAGGACCTCTTCTATACAAGGCCACTATTTTCAAGACCAGGATACAGTGACCTACCTAATACATAAAAACAGACAAAATGAGGAGACAAAGGAATATGCCCCAAATCAAAGAATAAGACAAAATCCCAGTAAAAGAGCTAAATGAAACAGATAATATGCTTGATAAAAAATTTAAAGTAATGGTCATAAAGATGCTCACTGGATCCAAGAAAAGGCATCATCAAGTATGACATTTCACATTATAGAGTGCCCAATGAGGAGAGAGAGAGGGCAGAATATCATTTGAAGCACTAAGAGTTGAGAATTTCCCCACTCTGGAGAAGGAAACAAACATCTGAGTCCAGGAAGCTAAGAGAGCCCCTAACAAGGTGAAACCAAGGAGGTCCAGACCAAAACACCAAAGAATTAAAATGCCAAGAAGTAATGATAAAGACACAAATTTAAAAGCAGCAAACCAAAACAAAACAAGATAAAAGGGGAAAACTCATAAAGCTATCAGCTGATTTTGCAACAGAAACCAAGCAGGCCAGAAGAACGTGACATGATATATTCAAAGGTCTAAAAGGGAAAAACTTAAACCAGAATAATTTACCCAGCAAGGTTATAACTCAGAAATGAAGGATAAAGTTTCCCAGACAAACAAAAGTTAAACTGGCCTTGTAAGTAATGTTAAGGTGGTTTCATTAATTGGGGGGAGGGAGGCATAACTAGAAGAAAATAATGAAAGGCAAAACTTTCAGATTAAAAACAAACCTACGGGGCACCTGGGTGGCTCAGTCATTAAGCCTCTGCCTCTGGCTCAGGTCATGATCCCAGGGTCCTCAGATGGAGCCCCACATCAGGCTCCCTGCTCAGAGGGAATCCTGCTTCTCCCTTTCCCACTCCCACTGCTTGTGTTCCCTCTCTCACTGTCTCTCTCTTTGTCAAATACATAAATAAAATCTCTAACAAACTACCTTTATGGAATTTTTACTTTTAATCACTTATAAAGCCAATATGGAAGTTAAAACACAATTATTTTTATAAAAATTAGCAAAGCATACACAAAAGGATGTAAAATATGACATCATTATACATGAAACATGGAGAGAGGAGTAAAAATTTAGAGGTTTTAGAATGTGTTCAAACTCAACAGACCATCACCTTAATACAAACTGCTATATACATAAGATGTTGTACATGAACCCAATGGTAATCACAAATCAAAAACCTGTAACAGACAGGTGCCCTGTGTGGCTCCAGTCAGTTAAACAGCTGCCTTCAGCTCAGGTCATGGTCCCAGGGTCCTGGGATTGAGCCCCGGGTCCGGCTCCCTACACAGTGGGGAGGTCTGCTTCTCCCTCTCCGTTGCTCCCCCTTGTGCTTTCTCACTTGTGCTCTCCCTCTCAAATAAATAAAATCTTAAAACAAAACAAAACCTGTAACATATACACAAAAATAAAGAGAAAAGATTCCAAGCATAACACCAAATAAAACCATCAGATCATAAGGGAAAAGAGGAAGAGAAGTAGAAAAAAGCAGAGAAAAGCCACAAAACAGCAAGAAAACAATTAACAAAATGGCAGTAGGCACATAACTATCAACAATTACTTTAAATGTAAATGAACGAAATGCTCTAATTAAAACACACAGGGTGACTCAGTGGGTTAAAAAAAACAAGACCCATTTATGTGCTGCTTACAAGAGGCTCACTTCAGACTAAAAGACATACAGACTGAAAGTGAAGGGATGGAAAAGCATATACCTTGCAAATGAAAGCAAAAAGCAAAAAAAAAAGCCATGGTCATATAAGACAAAACAAATTTCACTATTATTATTTTTCATGGTTCATTTATTTGAGAGAGAGAGAGCATGCACATGTGTAGGGGGAGGGGCAGAGGGAGAGGGAACCTCAAGCAGACTCCATGCAGAGCTCGACATGCGGCACACTCATGAACCTGAAATCACAACCTGAGCCGAATCCAAGTCTGACACTCAACTGACTCCACCACCCAGGTGCCCCTAGACAAAACAGGTGTTAACACAATGTAGCAAAGGACAAAGAAGAACATTACAAAATGATAAAGGGATCAATCCTACAAGAGAGTATGACAACTGTAAGTATCTATGCACCCAGCATGGAAAACCTAAACACATAAAAACAAATATTAATAGACATAAGGGGAGAAATTAATAGTAATACGATAATAATAGGGGATTTTACACCCTACTTACATCAATGGCTAGATCATACAGACAGAAAATCCATAAGGGAACAGTGGCTTTAAACAACAAATTACTAGGAATAAACTTAACCAAAGAGGTGAACAACATTTCCTCTGAAAACTATAAAAACACTGATGAAAGAAACTGATAAGGACAAAAACGGGAAGATACACCATGCTCATATATTAGAAAATTAATATTGTTAAAATGTCCATACTACCCAAAGCAATCTACAGATTCAATGTAATCCCTATCAAAATACCAATAGCATTTTTCACAGAACTGAAATTAGTAATCCTAAAATTTGTATGAAATCACAAAAGACCTCAAATAGCCAAAGCAACCTTGAGAAAGAAGAACAAAGCCGGATGTATCACAATTTC
Organism: Mustela lutreola; assembly: GCF_030435805.1. Classification (NCBI taxonomy): domain Eukaryota; kingdom Metazoa; phylum Chordata; class Mammalia; order Carnivora; family Mustelidae; genus Mustela; species Mustela lutreola. The sequence continues at coordinate 55,960,536 of NC_081296.1, forward strand.
ACATTTTAAGAATTACTCCAAAGCTATGGTAATCAAAACAGTACAGTGCTGGCATAAAAGCAGACACAGATCAGTGGAACACGACAGGGAACCCAGAAATAAATCCACACTCACACGGTCAATTAATCTATAACAAAGGAGACGAGAGTATACAATGAGGAAAAGATAGTTTTTCAATAAATGGTATTGGGAAAACTGGACAGCTACATGTAAGAAAATGAAACTGGACAACTTCCTTACACCATACACAAAAATAAACTCAGAATGGATTAAAGATCTAAATGAGAGACTTGAAACCATGAAAATCTAAAAGAAAACATAGGCTGTAATCTCAGAATTTGTCCTTAGCAACATATATATGGATCTGCCAAGCAAGGGAAACAAAAACAAAAGTAAACTACTGGGACCACATTAAAATAAAAAGCTTCTGAGGTGCCTGGGTGGCTCAATCATTAAGCACCTGCCTTCCACTCAGGTCATGATCCCAGGGTCCTGGGCTTGAGCCCCACATAGGGCTCCCTGCTCAGCAGGAAGCCTGCTTCTCCCACTCCCTCTGCTGCTCCCCGTTTGTGTGCATGTTCTCTGTCAAATGAAATCTTAAAATAAAATAAAAAGCTTTTGCACAGTGAAAGAAACCATCAACAAAACAAAAAGGCAACCTAGTGAATGGGAGAAAATATTTACAAATGATATATCCAATAAGGGGTTAATATCCAAAATATGTAAAGAATTCATAAAGCTCAACACCAAAAAAAAAAAAAAAAAAAAAAATCCAAATAATCTGATTTAAAGATGAGCAGAGGACCTGAGTAGACATTTTTCCAGAGAACCCATACAGATGGCCAACAGACACATGAAAAGATGCTTGACATCACTCATCAGAGAAACTGAAATCAAAACCAAAATGATGTATCACCTTACACCTATCAGAATGCCTAGTATCAAAAAGACAAGAAATAACAAGTTTTGGTGAGGATGTGGGGGAAACAGAACCCTCATGCATTGCTGGTGAGAATAAAAACTGGTGCAGCCTCTATGGAAAACAGTATGGAGGTCCCTAAAATTAAAAATAGGACTACCATATGATCAAGTAATTCCACTACTGGATAGCCACCCCCCCCAAAAAAAAATGAACACTAATTTGAAAAGACATATTCCCTCCTATGTTCACTGCAGCATCGTGTACAACAGCCAAGATATGGAAGCCACCCAAGTGTCCATCAGTGGATGAATAAAGTAGAGGTATACACACACACACACACACACACACACACACAGGAAATGTTACTTGGCTATAAAAAAGAATGAGATCTTGCCATTTGCAACAACCTGGATGGACTGAGAGTGTATAATGCTAAGTGAAATAAGTTAGAGAAAGACAAATACCATATGATTTCACTTATACGTAGAATCTAAAAAACAAAACAGACTCAAGTACAGAGAACAAACTGGTGGTTGCTAGAAGGGAGGTGGGTGGAGGGATGGGCACAATAAGAGGGACTGGAGGTACAAACTTCCAGTTGTGAAATACATAAGTCACAGCGATGAAAAGTACAGCATAGAAAATATAGTCAGTGATGTTGTAATAATGTCACTGTAGTGACAGTGACTACACTTATCATGGTGAGCAATGAGTAATGTGCAGAACTGTGGAATAAATCTGCTGTACACTTGAAACTAACAAAACATTGTATATCAATTACGTTTCAATGAAAGGATTGTCAAGTCTAAGAAAAAGATAATAATAGTCATACCCACACAAAAAAGAAGGGCTTTCCCAGTCACAGCTGCATCAAAAACAAAATACTAAGGAATAAATTTAATGTAGGAGGTAAAAGGTTGTTTTTTTTTTTTTTAAGATTTTATTGATTTATTGGAGAGAGAGAGCAAAGGTGGGAGGGCAGGGAGCTGGGCAGAGGGACAAGCAGACTCCCCACGGAGCAGGGAGCCCGCATGGGGCTCGATCCCAGGACTCTGAGATCATGACCTGAGCTGAAGACAGATGCCCAGCTGACTGAGGCACCCAGGCACCCTGGAGGTGAAAGTTTTGTACAACAAAAACTACAAGACTGCTGAAATAAATAGAAAAAGATACAAATGGAAAGACAGCCTGTGTTCATGGATTCAAAGAATTATTATTATCAAAATGTATAAACTACTCAAAGCAATCTACAGAGTCAACACAATCCCCATTAAATACTAATGGCATTCTTCGCAGAAACAGAAAATAAACTGTAAAGTCTGTATGTAACCACAAAGGGCTCCGAAGAGCTAAAGCAATCCTGAGGAAAAAGAACAAAACTATAGGTATTGCACTTCCTGACTTCAAACTATACCACAAAGCTACAGTATTAAAAACAGTAAGGTGTTGGCGCAAAAACAGACACACTGACAAACAGAACAGAACAGAGAGCCCAACATTAACCTCTGCTTATACATTAAACTAATATTCAACAAGGGGGCCAACAGCACCAAAGGGGGAAAAGACAGACTTCAACAAATTATGCTGAGAAAACTGGATGAACACATGTAGAACACTGAAACTAGACACCTTATACCACTCACAAACATTCACATGAAAATGGATTACAGACTTGAACATAAGGACTCATACTATAAGACTCCTAGAAGAAAACATAGGGAAGAAACTCCCTGAGACTGATTTTGGCAATGATTTTTGGATATGACATCAAACAACAAAAGTAAAAATCAACAGAAGCGATTACATCAAATTCTTTTGTACAAAAGAATTAACAAAATTTAAAGGCAACCTACAAAATGGGAGAGTTTTTGCAAATCATATGTCAGATAAGGGGTTAATATCCAAAATATAGAGAATTCATACAACGCAATAAGAAAGAAGCAATCCGATTTAAAAATGGGGAGAAAAACAGACATTTTTCCAAAGAGGACATCCAGAAGGCCACCAGGGACATGAAAAGATGTTCAAAATCACGTATCATCAGGAAAATGCAAATGAAACCACAGATGTTAGAATGCCTATCATCAAGAAGATAAGAGTAACAACTGTTGGCAGTGAATGTGGAGAGAAGCAAACCCTCGTGCACTGTTGCTGGGAATGTAAACTGGCACAGCCATTGTGGAAAACAGTGTACGCAGGTTCCTCAAAAAATTAAAATTACAACTATAATGTGATTCCACTTCTGGGTATTTACTTGAAGAAAGTCAAAACACTATCTTGAAAAGATGTCTGCACTCCCATGTTCACTGCAGCACTATTTCCAATAGCTGAGATACAGAAACGACTGAAGTGCCCGTCAGTACATGAAAGGATAAAAAATGTGGCGCACGTGCACATAAACACAGGAGTATTATTCAGCCGTGAGAAAGGTGGTTGTTCTGCCATTTGTCACAACATGGAGAGACCATGAACACACGATACTAGGTGAGGTGAGCCCGACAGAGAAAGACAAGTACTGTATGACATCACTTATGTGTGAATTTTAAAAAGTCAAACTTGTAAAAACAGAGAATAATGAATGGGGGGTGGGGAGACAAGGCAGATGTTTTTAAGGGTACAAACTTTTTTTTTTAAGATTTTATTTATTTATTTGACAGAGAGATCATAGGGAGGTAGAGAGGCAGGCAGAGAGAGAAGGGGGCAGCAGGCTCCCCACTGAGCAGCGAGCCCGATGTGGGGCTTGATCTCAGGACCCCAAGACCATGCTCTGAGCCAAAGGCAGAGGCTTAGCCCACTGAGCCACTTAAGGCACTTATGTTTTGTGCCTTAAGAAATTTTTCAAATACTCTTAATAGTAAATTCCTGTATTCCTCTAAAATTTTAGTTTTCCTTTTCACATTATGTATGATGAGGATGGAGTTAAAAACATACTTTCCACATTTCCATATAGACAGGAAATTAAGTGTCCCAGTAGTTTTGTTTTGTTTTGAAAAGGCACTCTTCCCCCAACCACTACACTTCCCCATTTATAAAGTCATACCTCTGACTTACAAAGTTCCCATACATATGACAGTGGGTTTCTAGGTTCTCTGTTCTATTGCTCTGTTTATCTACTTGCATGTCAATAACACAGCTTTAATTCATTCAGCATGTATTTAGTTGAATGCCCTCTATGTGCCAGGCACCGTTTTAGGCACAATGTGGCAAACCAAAGTGTATGCCCTCTATGGAACTGACATTTAAGGTAAACCTCTATTATTACTTTAAAACACTGACTTCCAGGCGCCTGGATGGCTCAGCTGGTTTAGCATCTGCCTTCTGCTTGGGTCATGATCCCAGGGTTCTGGGATCAAGCCCAATGCTCAGCTGGGGAGGCCCGCCTCTCCCTCTCCCTCTGTCTGCCACTCCCCCTGCTTGAGGTGTCTCCCTGTTAAATAAATAAATAAAATCTTTAAAATAATAAGTAAAACACTGCCTTCATTTTTACTGGTCCTTGATCCTTCCATGAAAATTTTAAGGACAACTGGTCAAAGTTCATCAAAAACCTTAATGGAATATTGATTGAAATGACATAATTTGAAGAGAATTACCCAGTTTAAGATCTTTTCATCTGGGAATATGCTATATCACTCTATTTAGGTTGCTTCTGATGTTCTTCCTTAAAATTTTACAATTTAAAAAATAATGATCATGTATAAACTGTTAGATTTACTCCTAGAAACTATATGATTTTTGTTGTTATTGTATTTTAGTGTAATTTTTAATACTATATCTTATAACTGACTTTTGCTGAACACAGAAGTGCTGCTGGCTTTTGTGTATTAATCTTGAATCTAGGTTGATTTGTTTGCTTATGGATTCTCTTGGAACTTCTGGGTAAATAAATAATCATATTATTTATGAATAGTGGAGTTTACAACTTTCCAATTTAATACCTTTTTTCTTGTCCTATGGAGATGGCTAAACTGCAAAATTGTAATTGAAGTAGAAGCAGAGAAAGGACACAACTTTGTCCCTGATTTTAAAGAGCAGGTTTTAAAGTTTCACCATTAAGAATGATGTTTGTTGTAGATTTTTAGTAGATATCTTATCAGGATATGAAAGTTATCTTTTCTTCCAATTTTGTAAGAGTCTATGTTAATAGTTACTTAATTTTATCAAGTCATTTTTCTGAATCTATAAGAATTTCAACGAGATTTTCTTCTTTGTTAATGGATTACTTTTAATAGATATTACATTGAACTATCCTTAGTCATGGTACACCATATGTTTATATACAGTACTGCATTCAGTTCATTAATCTTCTAGTTTCTCCAGTTTTACTGATATAATTGACATTCACATTTTAGATTTTTGTGTTTACCTTTATAAGTGAGAAGTACTTATAATTTGCCTCTCTTATACCCTAAGGTTCAGGTTTTGCTATTATAGTTATAGAACAATTTGGGGAACAAAAGACTGATTTAAAAAGGTTTCTTCTTAGTATAGATTAAGACAGGCAATATTTTGTTTTGTGTTGATGTATCATATTTGCCAGATCAGTTTTTTGTTTTGTTTTGAAGTACACTGGGGGCAGGAAAGGCAGATGACTATGTTTTAGACTGATTCATTTTGGCTTTGGAAATGTTCAAATTTTTCAATAGCTTTACCTTTTCCCACACAATTACCAAAATTCCACTATGACTGTTTCTAAATTTGGAGGAAAACTCAAAACAAGTTTTATTTTTAGAAAGCTTGATAGTTTTTGAAAATTGTTTAAAAGTTTGGGATACTAAGGGGTGCCTTAGCATCTGACTCTTGGCTTAGGATCCTGGGATGGAGACCTGTGTCAGGCTCCCCGCTCACCGGGGAGTCTGCTTGTCTCTCCCTATCTCTGAAATAAATCTTACACACACACACACACACACAGATCAATGGCACAGACATAAACCCATTCATATACGGTCAATTTATGATATAAGAATCAAGAATATATAATCAGGAAAGGACAGTCTCCTCAATGAATGGTGTTGGGAAAATTGGACAGCAACACATGAAAGAATGAAAATGGACCACTATCTTACACCATACACAAAAATTAATTCAAAACGGAATAAAGACTTGAATGTAAGACCTGGATCATAAAACTCCTAGAAGGAAACAAAGGTGGTAAGCTCCCTGACAGTGGTCTTGGCAAAGATTTTTGGAACTGATTCTGAAAACAAAGGCAACAAAGACAAAAAAGTAAACAAGTGGGATCACATCAAACTGAAAACTTGTGCACAACAAAGGAAATCATCAACAAAATGAAAAGGCAACCTACTGAATGGGAGAAATTTTTTGTAAATCATATCTGAAAAGGGGTTAATATCCACAATGAATAAAGAACTCCTACAACTCAGTATCAACAAAAATTCCATTAAAAATGAGCAAAAGATCTAAATAGACATTTTTCCAAAGACATACAGATGGCCAGCAGACACATGAAAAAGATGTTCAACATTACCAACCATCAGGGAAATCAAATTAAGACCACAGGGAGATACTGCCTCACACCTGTTAGAAGAGCTGTCATCAAGAAGACAAGAACAACATGTGGTGGCAAGGATGTGAAGAAAATAAACATCTGTGTACTGCTGCTGGGAATATAAACTGATGCAAACGCTGTGGAAAACAGTACAGAGGTCCCCCCAAATTAAAAACAGAACTACCATATGATCAAGCCATTCCATTTGCAGATATTTATCAGAAGACAACAAAAACACTAATTTGAAAAGATATATTCATTCCCATGTTCACTGCAGCATTATTTACAATGGCCAAGACATACGGTTGTTTCCGTAAACAACCGAAGTATCCATCAATGACTGAATGGATGAAGAAAATGTGACACATGCACACACACAGGAATATTATTCAGGTGTAAAAAAGTGTAACACCTTGCCATTTGAGACAACATGGATGGACCTTGAGGGCATTATACTAAGCAAAACAAATCAGAGAAAGACAAATACTGTATGATCTCACTTACATGTGGAATCCAAACAACAAACAAAAATAAATAAACCAAACTCCTAGATGCGGAAAACAACTATGAGGAGGGGTGGAAGAGTGAAGGGGGTCAAAAGTTACAAACCTGCAGTTATAAATCACTGAATGTAATGTACAACATGGTGACTGTAGTTAACGATACTGTGTTTCATATTTAAACCTTGCTGAGAGTAGAACTTAAAAATGGTTGAAGTAGGTTTTGCGATACACACAAATATCGAATCATTATGCAATACACCAAAAATAAAAACGTCATGTCAGTTACACCTCAAAAAACAAAAACGCCCAACTCTCAATATGAATCCAATACCAACATTTATTAAGGTTCAAAAGAAAAAAAAAGATACAGGGGCACCTGGGTGGCTCAGTGGGTTAAGCCTCTGCCTTCAGTTCGGGTCATGATCTCAGGGTGCTAGAATCCCGCTCCGCATCGGGCTCTCTGGGCTCAGCGGGAAACCTGCTACCCACCCTCCGCTGCCTCTCTGCCTACCTGTGATCTCTCTCTGTCAAATAAATAAATAAAATCTTAAAAAAAAAAAAAAAGATACAAAATGGCAATGCAGCACCTAAACAGCGGGTGCTTCACGAAGTCTTGAACATCTTAAGGGCGGTTTCAAAACACTTCCACCCAAACACGGAGTGCCTTAGCTAACAAAAACTGAAAATGATTGGCAAGTTCGCCTCCGTTCCCAACAGATCTTTTATACTTAAAATAACAGTGCTTACCTCTTCTGCTGTGTGAGGATTAAATGAATCCTTGTAGAGTGTGACTCAGTGCCTACGACACAGTGGGCGCTCCAATGATACTGCTATCGTCGCGCTGCAAGCTTCTCATTTCCTCCTCCACCGCTTAATTTACCTGAGACGCTGCGCTGAGCACAAGAAACCTTTAAGCTGAGATTTAGCTCCTGCGCTCCAGGGGGGCACAGCGCCGGGAGGCTGACGACGTCATTAAACGTCCAAAAAGTGTCACACGGGCTACAGTAGATAGGGGTGAAATCCATTTACTTTGATATCTTTTTCCTTAAAATATTCTTACTGTTCACGAGCCCTGAATTTTAGCCGAACTCAAGAAACTTGCAGTCTCAAGAGCCACCAACTTCATGAACTCGATTATGAGCGAGTCGCGCTTTATGCGCAGGCGCAACAGTGGTCGGGGCGCGCCGTCCTCGCTCCGCCTCTTCCGCCAGGCCCGGGCACCGATTGGTCCGCGTGATCCGTATAAGAAGCTGCGCGCAGGCGCGAAACGTCCTTTCCTCAGCTGCCGCTAAGGTGCTCGGTTCTTCCGAGGAAGCTAAGGCCGTGTTGGGGTGAGGCCCTCACTTCATCCGGCGACTAGCACCGCGCCCGGCAGCGTCCGCTCAGCACTCGCCAGCGCCATGGCCTCCGTCTCGGAGCTCGCCTGCATTTACTCGGCCCTCATCTTGCATGACGATGAGGTGACGGTCACGGTGAGTGCGGGCCCAGATCGGCGGCGGGGTCGGCCTGCGGGCGGCCGTTTTTCTCTCCTGGCCGGGCCTCCCTGCCAGGCCCTCCGGGCGGAGCGGCAGCCATCAACATCGCCGGCGGAGGCGGGGGAGAAGGGGCCAGCAGCGGGGCCCAGGTGCAGCGCGCCCGGCGGCCTCTGCCACGTGCTCCAGCTTCCGGGGGGACTGGAGTACTCTCGGGGTGCGCGCGGCGGCTTTGGATTTTACTTCAGCGAAACTTGGGCGGCGTGTAGGCATCCTACCGCACCTGGGACACTCCCTGCTTGGTGGCCTTGAATTCCGGTGCTCCTCTTAGTAGGCCCTGTTGGGGAGAGGACGTTAGCTTGCTTCACCTCCCGCGCTGACTCGTACCTTAAAATAGCGGCGTGACTTGGGCAAGTCGCCGCCTGCGAAATGGCAGCGAGGGGCCGAGTGCATTTCATTTGCTCGTGGTGATCTTAAGAGCGTAAGAAAGGTTCGTTTTGAGTAAACATACATGAGGGGCGCCTGGGTGGCTCAGGGGGTTAAAGCTCTGCTTTTGGCTCAGGTCATGATCCCAGGGTCCTGGGATGGAGCCCCATGTCGGGTTCTCTGCTCAGCAGGGAACCTGCTTTCTCCTCTCTGCCTGCCTCTCTAGACTTGTGATCTCTGTCAAATAAATAAATACATTATTTAAAGAAATAAATAAGCATACATGAAATACAGATAGAATCTGTAAAGTGGTTAAACATAGTTTTGGAGACACGTTTTGAGTGACTTTCAGTGGCCGTGTTTTGAAGACGTTTACAAAAACTGCGCTTTGGTTTGCTGTTTTTTAGGAGGATAAGATCAATGCCCTCATTAAAGCAGCGGGTGTGAATGTTGAACCCTTCTGGCCCGGCCTGTTTGCAAAGGTAAGGTGATGGCAGCAAAGTGATGTGGAGAAGCAAATTTGGGGACATTACTTATTTATTAAGTAAATCTGGCAGAGTCCAGAGAAGGAAGAACAATATAGTGTTGGGAATTGGTTGTCACTTCAAGGAGAGGGGGTACTTTTGGAGGTGTGTGTCAGGGGAGAGTGCTCTAACAAAAAGCCAGAACTGAGTGCGATCTGTGTATGCATGTGTGTTGCAGGCCCTGGCCAACGTCAACATTGGGAGCCTCATCTGCAATGTAGGAGCTGGTGGACCCGCCCCAGCAGCTGGTGCTGCACCAGCAGGAGGTCCTGCTCCTTCCACTGCTGCTGCCCCAGGTAGACAATTTTTTTTTTTAATTGGAGGGAGGAGTGGAGATAAAGAGCAGTGTTGCCTATAATACTTAATTTGTTAAGAGTAGATGATGTATAGAAACCCTAAAACCAGCGGCATGGTTGGAACCAAGGCAAGGGTATTTTTGACTCAGTAAGTTGAAGGGCCTGGAGCTCTTTGGAGTTTAAAATACTCAGCAGGTGTGTGATTGACTGTTTCTGTTTTTTAGCTGAGGAGAAGAAAGTGGAAGCAAAGAAAGAAGAATCTGAAGAGTCTGATGATGACATGGGCTTTGGTCTTTTTGACTAAACCACTTGTATAAGCTGCTCAATAAAAAGCTGAACTCTTGGTTCCTGTTGGTTGCCAGTTTGGGGATGTGCAGTGTACAGACGATCTCCCTTCTGTAGCACTGGATGCCAGCCTTTTCTGGTATGACACCAGAGCTGGGTTTTCCCCCCCTGCCACCACTAACTCATGGTGAGAAGTAGTGCACCAGCCAGATGCTGTGCCAAGAATACCTAGTATTGCATCTGGAAACTGCATGGAGAGGTGGGAGAGGGATCAGAGCAGGTCCCTTGTTGGAGTCACCTGTGTGAGTTCATGATCACACGGTTTGTCTCCTTGACAGGAGTAAGAGTCCATGGTTCTAGTATAATCAAGACCTCTTAAAATCCCAAGTAAAATCCTGGCTACAAGTTTTTTGAGCTGTGCCAAGTCGTCAGAGGTAGAATACTACTATATCCCTAGGCTTGTAATTCAATACTGAAGGAGTGGTGAAAATTCAGGTTTGTTGGGGCACCTGAGTGGCTCAGTTGGTTAAGCTTCTGCTGTGGGCTCAGGTCATGATCTTGGGGTCCTGGGCTTGAGCTCAGTGGGGAATCTGCTTCTCTTTTATTCTTGATTTCTTTCTCAAAAAAAAAAAAAAAAAAAAAGGAAATTCAGGTTTGAGTCCCCATTTACACAAAGGTTAAAACCAAAATTCAAATCTGTGTTTGACACTAACAAAGTAAGCTTTGAGGAAGGGGATGGCTGAGCACTGGTCTGGAGACTGGTTCACTTCAAAATGCAAGGGGACTCCTAAGATTTGGATTTATAAAACATGGTCACTTTGTCTTCAGCGCACCAATTAAGTGCCAAGCCCCTGAACATCTTGTCCTTTCCTCACTAATAGAGATCGAATTGGTGAAATGCAGGATGTCCTAGCCCCAACTGTCCACTGTCCAAAACAATTAGTGTTTAGAACCAGATGGTTAAGTGGCTGGTGTACCTTATAGAATTGAACACAATCCCGTAATTCTGCTTCTGTGTTATTACCCAAGAGAAACTATATAAGGACATGAGGATGCATGTTTGGGAACGTTTAAGCAGTACTTAAAAGAAAAACCTCAACTCCATCCGCCAGAAAATAAACTGATCCTCAATGATGAGCAGTGAAAATGAGCTGTGGATATACAGGAATTCTTAAGGTTAGATAAGAACAAGTCCTGATAAACTGCATACAGCACACTACCCTCTTCCTAAAGCTCAAAAGTAAGATGGATTAGGTAAGGTAAGGGATGGTCATTTTTAAGACCTTAAAGATGTGCAGTAAACAGTCGTACTTAGATGTTACTGTCATTAAAATTTTGTGCACATGAAGAATGGGTCATAAAGTGTGGGGCACCTGGCTGGTTTGGTAGAGCATGGAGCTCTTTGGTCTTGGGGTCGTGAGTTCAAGTCCCATGGGTGAGAGCTTACCTCAAGATTGGTCTACATACACTTAAGTGTGTTAACTCATCTTCATCAGCTAACAGTGCTGTGCTGATCTCCAGCATGTCCTGTCATCCTGCATAACAAGTCCATGGTAAGACCCATGTTACAGGTGGGTCAGTGGGAGCTCAGAGGTTAACAGGAGGTAAAGACTAGTAAACGGGTGGACGGATTCAGAAAATGCTCTACAAAGGCTGCTCTTAGCATCTTTCCCCATGTCCCCTGCTCCTTTACCCCTTCTGCCTCAGTTTACTCATCTATAATGATAGGGCCTGCCTCACTGGCTTCTGGAGACTTCCAAAATAATGAATTCCTTACATTCTGAGAGCACTTAAGTGTGAGGAGGGAATATGGACACTTCCCTTAGCCAAGGAAATCCTTGAATGGATTAAAGAGAACACTTAAGATAAAGGAAGACAGAATCTAGAACAGCTGTAAATTAAGTGGTAAACTGGGAAACAAATACTAAGTTCAGTTATCTGAACTACATAATGACAAATGTTCGCTATAGCAAGACTCAAGTGTAAACATGGCCTCATCGGTGGGCCCAGCTTTTGAAAAGAAATCTTTTAATGTAGTAAAACTAAATAGAGCTAAGAACCTTTCCAAAGAATGATCTGATGAAGTAGGAGGCCCACTTATTTGTGCAGAAATGCCAACCTTTTATTCATTTGACACTGAGTTTAAAAGTCTGCCCAGTTCCACTGCCTTTTTAGTTCTCCTGACCCTTAATTTCTTCTTTGCAAAATGGGAATAATACCTAGTTTATATTGGGGAATGAACTTGCCCATCAATGCTCAGTATGCAGATGCTATTTCCCTTCTGTGTAAGGTACAAAGAACACAGCTGGCATGCCTGATTCTCAGAATCCCTGGGTCTAGCCAGCCTAAGCCTTCTGCTCTTCAGACTCCTCCCTGCCAGTCCTCTACAATCAGCCAGCAGCTTTGGTTTCTCGTGACTGGTTTCATGCTACTGATTGTTCACCAAACATACTCTATACTTTGTTTAAAAAGTTCCATTGTTTTGTTCAACATTGATTCTGTTCAACTCTCTTCTGTGGCCCCTGAAAGCATACCCAGGTCCGTGGCTGCTCACTCACCCCCTTTATAATCTTGCATCAGCAAAGAGCCAGGATTAGGTGTAGGGGAGAATTTTAGGAACAGACTTGCTCACTGACAAACCATATAAGAACAACATTTAAAAAAAAAAAAAATTCATATTGTCATTGAATGTGTTGCACAATGGGATAAAAAAAATCCAAAGCTCCTGTCAACTGTTTTACTCCTTTTTTTCCCCTCTTTCTTCTAAAAATGATGAGTGAACCAAACAAATTCTAAAACCACCTTTTGGAAAAGAGAAACACTCTAATTAAAATGAAAATTCAAAATATTTATGCAACAAAACAACTTGGTATATTGCTACAAATTCAAATAAAATATATCAAATCCTTTCTCCCCATAATTTGAAGGAGCATATACAGTAAAATTCTCAGGGAACAAAGTGAAGGAGGTGTTTATGGGCTTGGTCGCATAGTGCTTTAGAGTTTAGAAATAACTTTCAATGGGTTTTCCCGTTCTGAACTTTACCATGTCAGGAGCAGTGAATTCACCCTCGTCACACACTGGACTGGTGCTCAGAGAATCTGAAAGCCTGCCAGGTTCACACAGCTAATGGCAGGCAAAGTAGGGTCTGCCACCTCCATTGTCTCCACTCATTCTACCAGGACATGGCGTCCCTTCCTCACATGTGCTTTTGTAAGGTATGGTGATGAGCCTTTGACTTTTTTCCCGTCATCGTAGAAGCCTCTTCTCCACCTTATCTTTGCAAACAAGTCTGGATAATTCAGCTAAAGGTAGAGACGGGCCAGTTTTAAGAGAGTGTTGGTATTTTTGGTTCTTCTGAAGCAGCCAAGAAGGGCCCCTCAGAGTCAGATCGCAGACACCCCACAGCCTGCATCACGAAACCAGAGCTGAGTCAACAATCCTTACAAACTGGGATACCTGGGTGGCACAGTGGGTTAAGCCTCTGCCTTCTGCTCAGGTCATGATCTCAGGGTCCTGGGATTGAGCCCCTTGGGCTCTCTGCTCAGCGGGGAGCCTGCTCACCCACACCCCAGCCGCATCTCTGCCTACTTGTGATCTCTCTCTCTGTATCAAATAAATAAAGTCTTTAAAAAACAACAACAACAACAAAAACACAAAACAGACAAACAAAAAACAGAAAAAACAATCCTCCTGAACACTTATAGCAGGTCAGGGGATCAGGGCCATCCCATAGTTTCTTTCACAGGAATGCTCAAAGAGTTATGGGCTTCCAAAGAACCCTCCAACTTCTACTCAGTTTAACTCACCAGAGCTACCTCCTCTGGCTTGTATACTTTGAGGGTTATTAGGACATCCAATTACAATAGAAGAAAAATGCGCGTTCACCTTCCATATCTTTGCACTAGCTATTCTCCACTCTCACCAGGTCACTAACCACCTACCCCAGTTAATTCTAGTCCTCCAGGCCTTAGGAAGTCCGCCCCAGGCTATATTATATCCTCTGCTGAAAGTTCCCTGTCTTACCACTTCTAGTAGATGCATAATTACGTCTTTGTGATAGTTTGGTCAGTATCTTCCTCCTCCATACAGTGAGCTTGGGGACTGGGCTGTCTGCTCTTATCATCGTAGCAGCCTATAAAGGGGCACAAAACCAGGACTGCCCCCCCACGGCAAGCTTCCTCCCTTCCTCCCTCCTTTCCTTCCTTCCCCAATCTACATACACTTTTAAGTGTGTTAACTCATCTTCATCAGCTAACAGTACGCACCTTCCAGGTTGCCAAGTACAGGTGCGCACGGCCAGGCCCTCAGGTGGGAACCCGCGGGACCAGGCTCCGTGAACGGAAGGCAAGGGCGTCGGAGATTTCTCCAGGTGAGGCCCGAGCCAGGCTTCGGTGCTGAACCGGGAATTCTCAGCCAGTGAGGCAACAGAAGCAAAGGTGTGGCGCCCCGGAGGCCCGCAAACTGCCTTCCGGACACAGTGATCTGTCACGGCCCCTGTCACGTCCACGTCGTCTAGGATGACGGAGAAGGTGCACGAGCTTGGGGACCGAGGGCAGGCGGCGGGATGAAGAGAGTCTTCTGCCCGCCCTGGCTTCACGCGCCAAACGGGAGAAAGCCCTCAACCCGCACAGGTGCCTGACACTCGCGCGCCCCAGCTCGAGCTTTCATCGCTCGCTGCTCGCCAATCAAAGTCCGTGCTGGGAGGGCGGGACGAGAGGTGGGGCTAAAAGCTGAGGATGGCGGAGGAAAGCCGAACTTCTCAATTGCACCGAGGCCTATTGACCACTAGGGGCGCGCGCGGGTCCGCGGAGACTTTTGCGCATGCTCATTAACATCGCAATAGGTGTTTTGTTTTGTTTTGTTTTTTTAAAGTCTGTTTCAGTGGAGCTTCCGCGGGCTCGGGTGCTGGTTAGTAAACTAATTAGTCCGTTGTGAAACCCCTCTGCCGTGAATTCCAGCACTTTCGCCTAACCAGCAGGAATGGGATGGGGCATATTTGTAAACTGGGACTAATGACCCATTACTGCCCCAGAGCTGGTTTTCGAGGGAAGGGGTGGTTGGGCATTGATAGTTAATATCATTCCAACTAGTTCTCTGTATAAATAACTTCAGGCGAGTAGATACTGACTCTTCCCAGGACCTTCATTTCCAGAAAGCTTTTTCGCCCAGAAAAAGAAGTGATTTGTTCTGCTTTTGGCTACTCATCATCCAGCTGAGTCACATGGGCAGCTGTTAAAACAAAACAGAACAAAACAAAAAAAACACCCGAAAGAAACAAACAGCAACAGCTATCCAGTTTCCTGGGTCCCTGCATGCTGCACGGGCTGAGGAACCCGGGGAGGCGGAAGGCGGTGGGAACTATGCATTTTTACCAGTCCCAGGAAGAGTCTGATGGTTAGCTTTGGAAATTCCTGGTTTAGGGCACGCTGTGCCTGACAAGTACAAGATGCATAATAAACATGCATCTTGTACATGTTTGAAATAATGAATTAATAACTGTCTCCAAATACTGAAGGAAGGTTTAACAGTTGCATAATAAGCCATGTTGACCACATTCGGAAAATGGACTGTTGATGGGAGTGTAAATTACTACCACTTTTTAAGGAGTATGATTGGGTTCCATCTCTAAGAATTAAAAGTGCTCTTTCATCCGAAAATTTCACTTGCAGAAATACATAAAAAAATACATGTATAATTTCAATGAAGCATTTTTGTAAGAAAGAAGAAAATTGCCTGAGAGGAGGCTTTCATGTGACTATTAACAGGAGTGCTGCTATTGAACGAGGTCTAGAATACTTGGTTAAGTGAAACAAGCAAGCTGAAAACCAGTGTATGTAATACGACCCTTAAAAATTCACATGCATCTGTTTGTATGTGTAAAGGAAATTCTGGAAGGGTTAAAGGAAAACAAACAAACAAGTAAAAGGTAAAAGATGACCTCTGAGAAAGGTTGGAGAGGATGGGAGTGAGATTTTCCATTTCAGTTATCCATTCCATATTGCTTGGATTTAAAAAAACCACAGACATGTATTACTTTTAATAGCTTTTATGTCTGGTTTGGTAATGGCATTGTCCTCTCAGGCACTGGTTACCCAATTAAAGTCACTAATCTATTGTTAAACCTCTGCATCAGGAGATTCCAGCACTTGCTGTTCACCAGCAGGAATGGGATGGGGCACATCTGTAAACTGACTTGTTCCAGGCACAGGGCTGGGTTTTTTTTGGGGGGGGAGTGGGGGATGGTTGTTGGGGAGCAACAGTTAACACTATCGTTAATTTTTTTAAAATGGAGGGTCTTCAATATAGAAGAAAAACTGAATTTGGGGCATTTGGGTATCTCAGTCAGTTAAACATCTGCCTTTAGCTCAGGTTCCTGGGGCTGATGCTTGCATCAGGCTCCCTGCTCAGTGGGGAGCCTACTTCTCCCTCTCCCTCTGCCTGCTGCTCTTCCTGTTTGTGCTCTCTGTCAACCAAATAAATTAACAAATCTTTAAAAAAAATAGAAGAAAAAACTTATTTTATGTAGTTCTGGAGGGAAGAACTCTGACCAACTGGGAGACAATTTTAGCTCAAAATAAGGAAAGTAAGGAAAAACTTTGCTGGTTCTTAGCCTGAGGCTATGATGGGGAATACAATATCTGGTTCTGGGAGGAGTGCAGACTGAGATGCCACAGGTCTTTAAGGAGGTAGGTTAAATGCTCTCTGTCACACTACCTGGATTAACTCAAATCCCACTCTGCTGCAGAATAGGGCTGTGTGACTTTAGGTGAGTTGTCTAAACTCTGGGTGCCTCAGTTTCTTCACTTACACTATAGGGATAATAATGACACCAACCTAATCGAGTTCTTGCAGAATTACACGATATGGTACATGTCAGACACTCAGCATGGTTCCTGTTCAAAAAATGTTAGTATATCTTTGCTGTTTTTATATGATGGGTCGACCCTTTAAAAATTGCAAAGAGAATCACAGAAAACATTTCTGCTATTGGAGGGGCTATTTTATTTTTCCACCTTTAAATATTTGTGTAAACAGTCAAATGTGGGATTTTCAGGATGAATGGATTTAGTGGATTGTGAGACTTGCTTATATGCTGGACGGCTTTGCTCATTACAAAGCGAATTTTTTTTGGAAGTTTGTTTTCCGGATGCTGGCTCAGTGCTGCCCCATAGTGGCCAATCGTAGGAATGGCTACTTAAGTAAGTAGACCTTTTCTTACTAGAGCATACCTGGGCTGGGTGGGGTGTGTGAGTCAGGCAGGCTGGGAAGGTGGGCTGTTGACCCAGGAGTGAGCAAGTCAGTCCACACCTCAGGAAGGAGAGGCATGTTTGTATGCCCACCAGTGACTCCGCCAAGAGGAAACCAAGCGCACTTTATCTAATATGATCATGCTTCCTGTGTCATTTATTTAGAATGTTTGACTTTTCCTCTTCACATGCTCAAGTTCATTTCTTGTCGAAAAACAGAAAAGCACGTTACTGAGCTGCTGTGCTATCTGGCGTGCCCTTGGCTTTCCTCCAAGGTTGTTGGAAGAAACAGCCACATGGAAACCACTTCTGCTTTTGCCATAAAACTTGTGGAGGCCGTTTTGTTGTTACAAGTTCTCATGTGAAAATTCCTCTAAAATTTAGGGCCAAGAGAAAGTTTGTATTCTCTGAGAAATTGCTAGCCAGGCCTCTTTTATCACAACAAGCGTTCTGTGACTTGCCAGGCTTGCCTCTCGGCTTTAGCCACTGACAAACAGAGCCAGGCTCAATGCCTATTCTCAGCAGTTAAATGGACCCAAGATGGGTGATATCTCCTCCTTGTTTTCTTGGTACTAATTAAAACATTTTAGATGTGTGTGTGCCTCTTTTAATGATTTTGCTGCATATTAGTACTTCAATCTACACTCCCATATTTTTTCAAGAAAGAGGCAAGGAATCAATAAATTAAATGAAAAGTGGAATACTTGAGGGTGTTTGTTTGTTTGTTTGTTTCTGGTGAAAAGATATTTGAAATAATTTTAAGTCAGTGGTTGCACTTGGGGTTTCAAGCCTAACAAGTTTATGGGTCAAAGATTTCAGACAGTAATGTGTCTTTACTTGGAAAATGAGACAGTCATGTAAATAAGGCCATGAAGGAAGTGGTAAGTTGTGGGCAAAAGATCAACAGCTACTAAGGTTCATTTCCTTATCCACTACCACCAAGGATAATACTGAATGAGTGTCGACAGAGACAGAAAGCTGGTGGCCTATTTGGACCAAAGACATTTTTCTGGCTGCTGTCTGATAAACCATCATGAAGGCTACATTTCATTGTAGTCGTGTTTAAAAATAAAAATGGTCCTGGGAAGGTCAAGACACGAGTTCCTGAAACCTCTGCGCAAAGCAGGTGCCTCTCTAAGTTCTCGTTTCAGTCTTGGTTTCTGCCTCCTTCCCTAGAGAGGTGGGATTCTCGTGGGAGCAGAGGCTGCTGGGGAGAGAGATCTGTTCTGCTTGAATGTTAGATAAGCCCCCTGACCTAACGGCCCCCCTCGAAGATGTCTCTACAGCCTCTGCCAGCAGACTTACCTACTAGCCCTCGAGGTGCACCCAGCTCTTCGCTCTGTTTACTCTCAAGTAAAGCCTTCCTTCTGTTTACTCAGCAAAGATTTTTTTTTTTAAGATTTTATTTATTGATTTGACAGAGAGAGATATCACAAGTAGGCAGAGGGGAGGGCGGGGGAGCAGGCTCCCTGCTGAGCAGAGAGCCTGATGCAGGGCTCAATCCCAGGACCCTGAGATCATGACCTAGCTGAAGGCAGAGGCTTTAACCCACCGAGCCACCCAGGTGCCCCGCAAAGATTCTTTTACAGTTTACTCTGCTAATAAGCTTTGGCGTTTATTGTGAGGACCTGTGTTGACATACTCTTGAGTCTTCATTGACAGTCACTGGGAAATGTCAGCGCAAACACAAAAAGGCATCCTGGGAGCCTGCAGTCCTGACAAAGCACTCTGGAAAGAGCCACCCTTCCTGTCTTGGTTAGAACCACCTTGAGAGTTAAAAAACCACAATAATATACCCACCACAAGAGATTCTAATGATCTCCTTTTAGTTTTCAGATTCAATATCTGAACCCTTTTGCTCAAGGTTTCTTGAAAGCTCCCTGTGTTGATTCTGGACAAGACTCTATCTGGGCCGGCAACTTGGTGGGCCCCCTGCCAAGAGCGCAATCCCAAGCATCCTGGGGACCAGGGCACAGCTACAGAGTACCTTCAGCTGCGGGTTCAAGGACAGCTCAGTCTCCACGTGGTTGCGTGATTTTGGGACAGTCATTTCTTCTCTCTGGCTCTGGTTTTCTTATTGGTAAGGTGAAGAGAAGTGGTC
Organism: Mustela lutreola; assembly: GCF_030435805.1. NCBI lineage: Eukaryota > Metazoa > Chordata > Mammalia > Carnivora > Mustelidae > Mustela > Mustela lutreola. The sequence continues at coordinate 55,979,821 of NC_081296.1, forward strand.
TCCGTATGCATCTCTGCAGCTAGACTGGGTCTCAGGCCTGAGCTCCAGGCCCTAGTAATGCTCAGAAATGTTTGTTTTGAATGAAGGGATGTATAAGTAAGTCATGCCAACTGATCTCTTGGGTCTTGCTCTGACGTCTTGTCCCTGAATGCTTCCAAAAGGCAGGCTCAGTTTGAGTCATAGTCTGACAAGCTCTGCTAAAAGGTCACTGTAGAGGGCCACAAACCTCCTGCATCTGGATCCAGCCCTTTGGCTGCCCAGTCATCTCACCTGCCTCTGGCTCTCGTCTTCCCCTGGCTCCCCATCCAAACTGATGATTGTAAAGGAAACATCTTTTTAGGTGAGGGGCCTGTGTATTTGGTTCATCTTTGTTGCCTGGAAACTGTTGACATCCTGAGACATTCTGTTGCCTTCACTGGGTAATGAAAAATTGATTACTTTTTTACTCTGTCAACAAACTCGAAGCCTGTTCACCTTGGCTGGGAATAGATGGGAAGCTGGCTCCTTGCTCCAAGGCTGTTTGCTCTCTTTCTCTTTCAAGCGCTTGGGTTTACTTTGCTTAGAGGTGGGATGGGGAGCTGGGGTGGGGAGGGAGCGGAGCTGAGACTGGAGGGGGAGGGGACAAGATGAGTGTGACTGTGTGTGGCTGCTAGCTAACGTGGAAAGAGCTGTTTTCACCTCCTTCCAGTGCTCCTTCAGTATCAGCAAATGCCTCTGCCCAGCAGATCCGCCACACCTCTGCCCTCCAGGGTGGCCCTATGCGCACCCCTCCCAGAAGGCTGGTCTAGTCTCCTTGGCCCTGGATCCTCCTTGTCCTCAAGAAGCCTTGGGGCCAGTCTGCAATGCACAACCAGCGAGTTTCCATCCCACTCCAGTTTCTCCTCCTGGCTGTGCCTTAGCCTTGCGGCACTCCCCACAACGCCCCCGCCAAGGACAGGCAGATCTTCCAGGACAAGATGTAGAAGGGATCTCAGAGACAATCTGAGCCCCTCATTTTTAATATTTGTGGAAGAGGAAGCTCAGGGAGGGGAGGTGATGAGGCTGACAAACTAGGGCATCCACCATCCTGGTCTCACATCAGGTTCAGACCTCCATCCCAGCTTGTTAGAGGATAGAGCTGTTTCCAGAGGCCTCCTTGGCTTGGGCAGCATCACCTTCCTTCTTACAGGTGAGGAGGGCAGAGCCTGGGGCCTGGCTTCTGGGCACCCTCTTGGGGACGCTGTCCCTGGGGCTCAGACCAAAGCTACTCCTTCTTTCCCAACTGCCGGTGCACAGCTGTCCCCCCTAGTTAGCAGCAGCCCCAAGTCTCCGAACAGCACAGGAACCCTTGCTGTTTGCTGAGGCGGCACCTCAGGGGATGGGTTCTTCTTAGCTAGCCATCGATTTCGGCCCAGCCTTTTGCTCAGTGGCCCTTTGGACCAGTGCTACTCAGACTGAGATCCCTGGGCCCATGCTGGCTCACAGACCATTGTCACCTGAAGACAGGCCCAGGAAATTCTTTTTTTTTTTTTTTTTAAGATTTTATTTATTTGTCAGAGAGAGCGAGCGAGAGCGAGCACAGGCAGACAGAGTGGAAGGCAGAGCCAGAGGGAGAAGCAGGCTCCCTGCCGAGCAAGGAGCCCGATATGGGACTCGATCCCAGGACGCTGGGATCATGACCTGAGCCGAAGGCAGCTGCTTAACCAACTGAGCCACCCAGGCATCCCGAGGCCCAGGAAATTCTTACTGAGAACCTGAGAGTCACACTGAGAAGATTTTATAGCAATTTGACATGGCTGCGTGTAATATTTAAGCATTTCATTTTCCCCCTAATTCCATTTGTATTGCACCTTACAAAAAGTCTTCGTCTGCAACAGACTGGAAGTTAAAAAACAAAACAAAACAAAACAAAACAACAAAAAAACCCAGCCTGATCTTTCTTCACAAATGGCTTGGGAAGCCCTGCTCCCGACCTCCTTTGCCAGCCTGGGGGGTTGGGGGGGGGAATATCCCCTATGCGGTGGTCCCATGAAGTTCTCTGTTGGGGCAGCAGGGGGCACCAGAGACATTGATAATCTGTCTTTCCCCAAGCAAGAACCATTCGTTCTGGGAGCATCCTCCATTTGACATCTTCTGGATGCTGGGACACAGAGAGAAAGAAAAGCTTTTTTCTTCTTCTTGATTTGCTTCAGCTGAAAGCAGTCACAAGGAGGAACGTCTAAGAATGCTGTCCACACGGAGATGGAAGGTGAGTGAAGATTGCTGCTAGGGGCTTTCTTCCTAGGGAAAGTGTAGCTCTATGACTTGGGTGTGTAGCACAGGGCACGGAGTCAGGCTATCTGGGTTCAAATCCTGATTTCTTCTCTTGGTTGTTGTGAGGACTCGGGAAAGCCACTCAAAGTCTTGGAAAGCCCAGTTTCTTCAAGTGTAAAGGGGCCATATTAATGGTTCCTATCCCATAGGGCTCTTGGGGAATTAAAAAAGATAACCCACACAAAGCACTTAGCACTGTGCTTGGCCCATAGAGACACCCAGCTAATGTGTTCATTAGTGTGACAGCCCCCCTGTGCCTGTTGTCTCAAAGTTCCTGTGAAGTTGGGAAACTGCCCCCCACCCCATTCCAGACAGGCAGATGGAGGGCAGCCAGGCCCTTTTCCACCAGTCATACTGACCACTGGACCCTATAACACTGAGATTTGGCTCAGCCTCCACCTCCTCCAGGAAGTCTGCCAAAATGGATGGAAGTCCAGGTGTCTTCCTACTGCGGCATTATTCTTCAAATTACTAATTCTTCTAATTTCTTCCTCCTCCAGGTCTCCCAAGCCCCAGGCCGAGTCTGCACATTTCATAGTGTATAAGGCATCCGGCTACTGGAAGACACTGTGACATGGTGGTTATGAGCCTAACAGGTGGAGCTAGGCTGCTTGGTTTGGAATCCTGGCTCCATATATTGCCAGCTGTGGGACTTTGGGCAACTTACTTGACTCCTCTGAGCCTCGATTTCCTTATTCCACCTCGTGCATTACCGTGATGATTGAGTGAGGTAATGCAGGTGAAGGCCAGGTGCCCAAGAAACCTCAGGAGATGAGGAGGCTGAGGCTCAGGAATGGGAGGAACTCAGTATGAGGTGCTGGACCCCAGCCATACACCAGTAGGGAAGTGGGCGCTTTGGTCATCCATTGGCAGTTGAGGGAACCGAGATCGGTTTACACACATCTGCAGGAATGTGAAGAGCGGGAGTGGGGTCGCTGACCTCCAGTTTGTGCAGGTTCCTCTAGCCCGCTTCGTGACGGGAGGCTGGCAAACTAGAGGAATTTGGGGACCTCAGCACCCAGAAACATTCATATTTTCTCTCTGCTTTCTCCCGGCCCCAGGAGGACCTTTAAGAGGATAGGGTGTTCATGAGGGAGTGGAGCTCCCATCTGGGGAACCCCCAGAACTTCTAACAGGCAGCCCTTGGGCAGTTAAGAGATCTTGCCAAAGAGTGTAGGAGTGAGCAGCAAGGGGCTCTGTGACACCGGAGGAGAGCCCAGGCCTCCACTGGGGGAACAGAGTAGGGATCTGACTGCTCCAAGAACCAAGCTCAGCCTGATGAAGCCGGCTAATGGGAGCAGTCTACCCATCCACTCCAACAAGGATCTTCAGCCGGAGAGCTGAGACCCTCGGAAAGTATGGCCATGATGAGCCCTGACTTTGGCGTTGGCATGCTTGGGTTTGAAAGCCTGTTCAGCTCTTATGATTCATGATCATGGGAAAGTCACTTAACCTTTGGGTATCCTCGTGGAAAACACTCATGGGGCTGCCGGGAGGATCTGTGTCATGTGCATGTACATTTCTTAGCATGGTACCTGGCGCTCAAGGAAGCACCAGGGAATGGTCGCTGTTACTGTTATTAAGACAACCAGATTGTGGGGTTGTCCCGAAGAGGCAAAGTGCCTACCTGCCAAGGGGTCATGTCCTGGTGCTGCTCTGGCCCCCCTGTGCTCTGTGAGGGGGCTCACCTTCTGGGACATGGACCTCCCTGTGTCTGATCTCCAAGCAAGCCACTCACGTCCCACAGGCCCTGCATGTTGCTGGAGACCCATGAACCTCATTCCAGCCAACATGCTCACTGGAGGTCAGCAGGGAGAGCAGGAGAGTGTGGTTCCTCCCCAGCTAGGGACTCACTGTGAGTGCCTTGCTGTAACTGGGCCTCCATTTCTCCAGCTGCAGGATTTCCTCAATTTCCCCAGCATAGTCCAGCATCACCCATCCAGGAATGCGTCCCCAACCTGCTGACATATTTACATTTTAGCCCGGCCCTTTGCTGTGAAACCCGAGCGGGGCCTGAGGTAATGAAGGGGTGGGTTCCCAGCTGAGGCCCATGGAGGACACAGCTTGGGGTGACTTCCCTCTGCAAAAGAGTGATCTTGGCCTTCCTCACTATCCAGCTTGCCCCTCTGGTGTCCCTTGCCCCATGTGATGTCCACTCAGGGCTCAGGGTCCTCACACCCTCAGCTTGGTTTGCTCTTCAAGAAAGGGCCAGAAGGGTCATTGCCTCTGAGGTATGGATGACTAGTAGGGTTGGTGCTGCCCGTTCTGGGGGACATTTTATTGGAACAGAGACAGAGGTTTTTTTAATCTGAAGAAATTAAACCCTGTTTATGAAATCCCAGCAAGAGGCTTTGAAATGCGAAGGGTATGGCCCCCCCATTCAAATCCCAGCAGCCTCCATTCCCTGGCCTTGCACCGGGAGGTGGGGCTGCTGGCACAGCTGGTTCGAAGGTCCATGCCACGTGCAACTAAAGATAGAGAAGTACATTGGATTTCATCAAAATTTAAAACTTCAGTATTTCCGAAGGCATCATCAGGAAAGTGCAAAGGCAACCCATAGAATGGGACAAAATTTTGCAAATCATACATCTGATAAGGGACGTGTATCAGTAATATATAAAGAACTCTTACAATTCAACAAGAGGACAAATGACACAGTTAAAAATGAGCAATAGACTTGAACAGACTTGAACATCTACAAATAGCCACAAAGCACCTGGAAAGATCTGTTATGTCATTGGTCATTGGGGAAATGTAAACAAAACCCCCAATGGGATGTTACTTCACACCTATCAGGTTGGCTGTTATCCAAAACTTGTTGCCTTGTCAGGAACAAGTGTTGGTGAGGATATGGAGAAATTGGAACCCTCATACTTTGCAGGCGGGATTTTAAAATAGTGTAATCCCTTAAACAAACAAATAAACAAAAGGCAGGTCCTCAAAAATTTAAGTGTAGAATTACCATATGACCCACTAACAACTTGGTATGTACCCAAGAAAATTGAAAATGTATGACCACACAAAAAGTTATACACAAATGTTCATAGCAGCATTATTCATAATAGTAAAAAGTAGCCCTCATTCAACTGTCTATCAACAGATGAATTACCAATGAATGGTGGTCTATCCATATAATGAAATAGTATTCAGCCTTTCAACGGAATGAGGTACCAATCCATGCTACAGTGTGGGTGAACCTTGAAAACACTGTGTTAAGTGAAAAAGCCAGACCCAAAAGGCCATGGTGTTCTGTGATTCCATTTATGGAATGTCCACAGTGGGCAGGTCCACAGAGGTGGACCTTGGATTGGTGCTTGCCAGGGCATGGGGGAGGGGATAAGAGGTACAAGGACTTCTCTTTGGGCTGATAAAGATGTTTTGGAGTTAGTGGTGAGAGGTGTGCAGCTTTGTGAATATACAAGAAACCACTTTCAATGGAAGAATTTTACAGTATGTGAATATTTCAATGAAAAAAAAAATGCCCATGGAAAGAAGGGAGGGGTCCTTGAAGCCATCCCCATGCTCTGCCCTCACCCACCCTAGTGCATTTGGCCATTGCATTCTTTCAGATCATTTCATCATGAAGGTTGGAAAGCCCCAGGGGATTAAAATGCTGGGGGAGGGGTATTTCCGGTGGCCACAGTATCGACAGAGGTGCTGCCAGCACTGGGGAGCCTGGGAAGAGGCTGGATGCTAGCTATTTTGCAGTGCCTGAGTCCATCTCACGATGAAGAATTGTCTTGCATTCCACGTGACTTTAGAACTGTCTCTCCAGACATTGATGGAGATGATTATCTGAGCTAAAAACTAAACTCTGATTTACATAATGAACACCAAATATATTTGCAAGGCTTTACTATACACTGCGTTTCCCCAGAATACTACTACCTACCATGCAAATGTGAAGAGTTCACAAGATCTCCTGGCTAATGTCAGTAATTTGTCTCGGAGAATGAGCTGTTCCATGAAAATGCTTCTGGAACATCTTTCTTTTCCTTCTGTTTTTTCCTATTATTTTTGAAGGGGAAACATTTTATTCATACCTGTCAACCCCAATCCCAACCAACATCCTAGATCTAACTGTAAAATATGGTACAATGCTTCTATATGCAAGAAACAATCATGTGAGGTTGGCAAATGCTTCAGGGTCAGCTTCTTGGTTACCCTGTTATTTAATATGGACAGTCACAAGCAGTTGCTCCACATAGGAATCTGGCCTGTCTTGGGGCCAGTGACAGCCAAGAGGCACCCCGACTTTGTTGCTGCTTTCATGTTTTTCTTTTTTTTTTAAAGATTTTTATTTATTTATTTGAGAGAGAATGAAAAAGAGAGAGAGAAAGAACACAAGCATGGGGAGCAACAGGCAGAGGGAGAAGCAGACTCCCTGCTGAGCAGGGAGCTGGAGTGGGGCCTGATTCCAAGACTCCAAGATCATGACCTGGGCCAAAGGCAGCTGCTCAACCAACTGAGACACCCAGGCACTCCAGCTGCTCTCATGTTTTTCAAAACACAACTTGATTTGGACCTTCTAGGTCTTGTATTTGGAGTGTGTTGATTCTTTTCCTACACCCTGTTTTGCTAAAAAATGTTGCATTGAATTTTGGGGACATACACGTAATTACCACCTCCCACCTCCCATAAATCCCAGTCAGAAAGCAGAGTATTAAAGATACATGGCATTAAAAGTACTATAAAGGAGTGATCTACAGGGAGAACGTTAACTGGGTGGTGGTTTGTCAGGCAGACCTGAACTTGATTTTCTCTGGGTACTGGAGCGGGGGCATAATCCTCTGACTGGGGCATGAAGGACCTTGGAGAATGTCCATCCTTCCTCAGTTCACAGGAAAGAGACAGAGAGGCCTGGGATTTGTGTAGGGTCACCTAGTACCTACCCATGGCCGAACTTGGGTGGGGGTGCCCAGGCAGTGGTTCTGTGCTCTACACCAGGACCTCAAGCTGCATTGGAGCAGCCCGTGAAAATACAGGCCACCAGATAGGTTTGGTGGAGTGGCCAGTTAGTCTTTGAGCAAGCAATTTCCAAACAAAAAGTAAATCATGTATCATGTTGTCCCTGCCATTGGAAAGTCATTCTTGGTAAACATGCCAGCTGGCTATGAACAGAAGTCAACATGGGGACCAGAGTGGGTGTTCAAATGTGGTCAAGTCAGGGGAGTAGCAGCTGAGCAGAGAGGCTGGGGGTTTGGGACCCAGCCATCTGGAAAGCCCATCTGTGTGCGTGTTGTCGGATACAAGACAGATTTGCCTCTGTTCTGTCTCCTGCAGCCTTCTACAGAACCTCATGAGATGAGTCTCAGAACAGGCTGCTGGACAAGAAGGGGTACAGCTTATTTAGCCCCCTCTGATCCAGGATTGCCCATGGATGTTCCTGTGTTGCACAAGGGGGTTCCTGTGGACATCTCACCATCCTGGTAGGACGGGAAGGGGAGAGCGGGGAGGACCCAAGCGGGACTCAGGCAGGCACACTTGCACAAAACTGAGCAAAGCTGGTGTGCATCTGGTGGCCGTGGGGCCAGCTGGCCTCAGAAAGGCAGCTGAGGGTCTGCAGTGATGCCCCGAGGTGATCAGTGTAAGTTGCGGAGAGGAATGAGCACAGGAGCAAATTAGCAGTGGTAGGAGACTATGAATTCAGGAATGCACACAAGGCCCAGACCGGTGTGCAGCGCAATGGCAGGAGGTGCAAGGAGGAACTCACTCCAGTTCCTGGATGGTGCTGTGTTCTGTCCGGCCCTGAGGTCTCCGCACAGGCTGTTCCTCGGGCCAGGTGTGCTCTTCCCCGCCTCACCTTCCTCAGCCCCTTGGTTCTGCTCACACTTGCCCTCAGATCCCAGACATCGCTGCCGTGACAAGCTGGTGCTCTCTGGGCTGGGCTTGGAAAGAGCCTTATTGAAATGGGATCTCTGCAGCACTATCAGTATTTAAAACATTGTATTTATTTATGGGTCTATTTCATAGGCATTTCCTTTCTGGGACTGTAATCTTTAAGCAAGATCCTAGCATGCCCCACAAAGGGGAAGTTTAATCCTTTGGCCAACGTGCTCTCGCAGGGCTCCCCCTTCATGCCTCCAGTGCCCCAGCTTCTCAGTGCTCTGGGCCTTCACCCCTCTGTGTTTAGGCCAGTTTCCCTGAAGGGCCTTCTCCGCATAGCCCTAGGGCCATATCCTATTGATTTGGCAAGGTTTGGCCTAAATGTGATCTCCTTCAAAAGGCTTCCTTAGTGGGGCGCCTGGGTGGCTCAGTGGGTTAAAGCCTCTGCCTTCAGCCCAGGTCATGATCCCAGGGTCCTGGGATGGAGCCACGCATCAGGCTCTCTGCTCAGTGCAGAGCCTGCTTCTCTCTCTCTCTGCCTGCCTGCCTCTCTGCCTACTTGTGTTCTCTGTCAAATAAATAAATAAAATCTTAAAAAAAAAAAAAAAAAAAAAAAAAAAGAAGGCTTCCTTAAGTTGCTGTCGCCAGGTTGAAAAAAAATTTCACCTCTTTCCCTCTTCCTCTACCCCTGCGCCCTGCACAACCCCCCATGCTCTCTCTGTCCCCACCCCCCAGAGCTTGCTGCCAGCTTGTCTTAACTGTGGACTTCTGCTGGGTGTACCATGAGGGCAGGAGACAGGCCACATCCAATTTTGTGCCCCCTCCCACCCCCACTGCCGTGTCTGGCGTGAACACATGTGACTCGGAAGGACGCCAGAGCCCCGGCCCCTGGAAACCTGAACGACACAGACTGAAACTCTCATTTCAGCCCCCAGGGGACACAAAGCCTCTAAGATACAAATTTCTGCAAATTGTCCCCACCCACTTTGGCTCCAGACTCCTGCCTCTGTGAGTGCTGCTTTTCCATTCGGCTGCTCCCTTACTTACTCCTTGGAGTCCACCCAAACTTCAGGCTAAGTCTTCCTCTTTGGTCTCCCACTCCAACGTCCCTGGGGCAGCAGGAACCTTACTGAAGATACAGTCGGTATCTCACTGGGCTTGGGGCAGTGAGAACCTCAGTTAAGGTTACATGTTACACATTTTACTTTTTTGTTTAAAGTTCCTCCAGCCTTCTTGCTATTGGCTACTCCCCTCCGCCGCCTACCCTCTGGGCCCAGGCCCTCTCACTCTGGAGCAAATCCCCGTTGCTCCCATTCCAGGCTGGCTGTGCAAGGTCAAGGTCATATGGATGGTCAGCAAATCAGCAGTCTGTTAATGCAGCCCCACCTCAGATGAAATGGAGGCTTACATGGGACCCTGGAGGCCCCTCCATGGTCCTTTGGGGATTCTGAAAGCCCCAGTCCTGTTAGGTCTGGCCTCCTTCCCTCTCCCCGCCCGAGGGGCCTGGCGTGGCTTCATCCCGTGGCTTGCAGTCAGATCCCAAACAAACCGCCTTTCTGAGAGACAAATATCCTGGAAGCCACTGTCTCCTCCTCTAGCGGCATCATGTTGCTCCCTGCAATCTTAATCTCCCCAGCAGGCCAGGCTGTGCTGGAAAAAGCATCCAGGAGAAACCGGATCTTTCCAAACAAAGCCTGGGCTATCCCTGCCCCCCCACCACCCCTTTGTCCCCTGGGTGTGCCCTGGCAGGCCCAGCCTGCAGCCCCACCATGGAAAGCTCCCTGGAGCTCCAGTTCCAGGGACTTCCGTGAAGCGTCTCCCGTCTGTTCTGTTGACAAGAGGAGGTATGCAGAGGAGGAGGGAAGGACTGGGTTTTGAGAGCAGAGTAGCTGGGTTTGAACCCCCACTCCGTCAACAGGGTAGGTCATCACAAAGCTGGCTCTGTGACCTCCGGTGAGCCTTCCAACCATTCTGGGCCTCCGTGTGCTGTCTAGAACTTGGGCATAATGACAGTGCTGCAGCTTCACAAAGTATCCGGGACACTAAGTCAGAGCAGGTTTGGAAAACATTCTGTAAACTTCAAGTAAACCTTCAGTTGCTCATTGTTAATGGTCCAGACTTGCTGTGTGACCTTGGGAAAGTCATTCCCCTCTTTGGGCCTCCGTTTCCTGATGTATAAAGTGAAGGGGGCAGAAGGCTGAGCTCGAGGAGGGTAACTTTCATGTCAACTTTCTTAGGTCATACTCAATTAAGCTGTAACATATATAAGAAGATGCACCCATTCTGAAGAGCAATTAGTATCCAATAAAATGGGTTTTGACAACGTGTCCATCACAATCACAATTCCCATCCTTCTCCCCATAAAATTTTCTCATGTCCCTTCACAGTCACCTGCCCTTTGCTCCTGGAGCTAGAATGTCACATGATGGTATCCTACAGATGAACTCTGTTGTGTCTGGTTTCTTCCAAAAGCCAGTATGATGTCTGTGAGATTCAAGTGTGCTGTTGGGTGTACCCATTGTTTGTGCCTTTGTGATGCTAAGGAGGATTCCACAGTGGGGAAAGACCACAATTTGTTCATGCATTCACCTGCTCTTGGACATGTCGGCCATTTTTGGTTTTTTTCCAGTTTTTGGCTGTTATGAATAAAAGCTCCCCTGAGCATCCGTGTACAGGTTTTTGTTTGAACATAGGGCTTCACTTCTCTAGAATAAATACCAGGGAGGGCGACTACTGAGTCATGTGCAAAATACGCAGCCAAACTGTTTTCCTACCAGAAGTGCGTGAAGTTTCCAATTGCTCCAAGTTCCCCGCGGCGTCTGACACTCTGTCCGGGTTCCTTCCTCCTCCTGGCCTTGAGTCCCTGCCACTTCCCCGGGGCCCACGGGTGGCCCACACCCCTTGTCCTCCCCCGCTCCCACCTTCTCTGACCCATGCTCAGGCCTGGCACAGGCCACCAGCCTGCGGGGAGGGGGCTCCGGGGAGACAGAAGCTCTCCAGCTCCAAGGAGACCCGGCTGGAGGTGGGATTTCAGATGCAGCCTTTCCATGAAGCCAAGTAGGTAGACTGGGGCCTTTCAGGATCACTGGCTTCTGAGGGGCCGAGAATTTTGTTTTGCTCATTTGAATGGTTCCTTTCTATGGATTCAGGTCTAGGTTCCTGTATCACCTTCTTGGAGAGGGCTTTCCAGGTCACCAGGTCCAGAACCAGATTCTGTGGGGCCTGCCTGAAGCTTATTTAATTTTTGAGAGTGTTCTTTAGGAAAAAGCATCCCTGATTGAGAATAAGAAATTTGGTAGGGCAGTATCTAGAATGGGAACAGGAAGGGACCCGACCACGCAAAAAGCCTTGAGGCGTAAGCCTTATTTATTTTGGGGTGAGTCCACTTCTACTGTTCCCACTGAATGAAACAGGTACCCTGTGTCTCTAGGCTACCCTGTGCCTTGGTTTCCTTTTTTTGGATGCTGTCCATGATGTCACACTCTATCTCTCTTTGTTCACTGTTCTCCCCCGCTGGAATGTACTCTTGTGAGAACGAGGGTTTGGGGGTTCACTCCCATATCTCCAGAGCCCACAACAGTGCCTGGTACCTGGTGAACACTCAACAAACATTGATAAAACCAAGAAACAAAAGCTTTCCAAGGGCCACTGCCTTTCTACTCGTGTGAGATGGGGTTTTAAAAGTGAATCATCGTATAGAAAAATAGGAGACTCGTACTGCTGGTGCACAGAACCTTGCTCTGGCTCCAGACTGGGAACGTGATATTTACCGAGCACATGCTCCTGGCCAGGCACTTTCTACACACTGTCATCTTATCTTAAAGATTCTCACAGCAACCCTTAAGAAGGGAGGTGGCCACCATTGTCCCCATTTTGCAGGAAACTGAGGCCCAGCAGGATGAAGTCATTTAACCAAGCATCCCATGGCCCGTGAAGAGGCAGCCGGGAACGTCCACCCGGGTTTGTCCTTTCTCTTGCTCCACGGTCCCTCTGGGCAAGGTCCCTCTCCAAACTCTGAGCCCCTCAGAGTTCGTCACTCCATGTTCTGAGAGGAGGGAGGGGTGTCCAAGGCAGGAGTACACAGAGCTGAACCCATGGTGAGCAAGGTTCCAGGCCTGGAGGAGAGGAAGGGTCCTGTCCTTTGGGCAGCAGGGAGGGAAAAGAGAGGCTCAGTGCACCTCCTGGCCAACGACCTCATTGAAGCTGAACCTGGCCAGCCTGGAACGGAACTATGTTTGCTGTTTAAAAAAGGCACAGAGACTGGGTCCCAAAGAGGGTGAGGTTTGAGCTACTTCCAGGACTTGATTTAATTTAAAGAGATTAAGGAAAGTACTGGGAGCCCAGCACTACTTCCTGCCCCAGATGCCAGAAATTCCACCAGTTCCCGCCCTGAGATCTTGTGAGCGGCTGGCACCTGTCTCAGTCAACACATTCTCCTTTCCTCCTGTAGACCGGATCACGAAACACTCACTTCCCAGCTTGACATAAAGATTAATTAAAGTTATGGCATATGAAAGCATTCAACACCTGTGAATTTGCGTTCCTCCCTGGCTTTTAGAAAAAGATCTCAGACTTCTGGCTAATGTCCGTCTGGTAACCCTTCATTCCCGGCTGGAAACACTGACCTTTGGTCCAAGATCAGGATCAGACGTTATCTTCTTCCCAGGGTCATTGTTTGAGTCACAAGCAGCCTTTTATTTAGCACCTACTATGTGCCCGGCACTGCTCATCCGTCATCTCTCTTCTTCCCCACAACCCTGAAAAGTCAAGTTGTTTCCATTTAAAAAAAATAATTTATTGAAAGATTTTATTTATTTGATACACAAAGAGATCACAAGTAGGCAGAAATGCAGATAGAGAGAGATGGAGAAGCAGGCTCCCCACCAAGCAGGGAGCCCCATGCAGGACTCGATCTCAGGACCCTGGGATCATGACGTGAGCCTAAGGCAGACGCCCAACTGCCTGAGCCACCCAGGTGCCCTCATAATCAAGTTCCTTATTCCCATTTTGCTGACAGAGAGATGGAGGACCCTTGGATAACAAGTATTGTAGCGGAAGTGAGGAGAATGGGTCTTGTGTCACTTCCCAGGTCATTTCTCTCCCGTCTTCCTCCCTATTCTCGATTCCAACCACAGAATGCTATGCCGCTTGACTTGAAAAATCATCTAATATTTATTTACTGAGTGCCTACTCTCACTGTATGGGCTCAGGGCCGGCCTCATCCTCGCCTTCAAGGAGCCCGGAGGGTAGCAGAGGACAGGGATGGGGAGGGAGGGATTCTAAGATCACGTGGCCGGTGCATAGCGGAGGCGGCTGTGCTGCTGCGGGGGTGCGAGAGCCCAGCGGGGCCGTGATCAGTACAGGACCCAGCAACCCACCACCAGTGTCGTGTTGGTGTGTGCGTGCGTGTGCACACACCCAGTGGGACATGCTTGTGACAAAGAGAGACGAGATGCAGTTGCTGCCTGGTGGGGTCATACAGTGCCCGCGACTGCACTGAGTCTCAATTTCCACTTTCAATGAAGCACTTTTAATTTCATCTTTCCAACGAGAGCTATTTTTTGTAAACTGAGGTATCATGACATACATTATATTAGTTTCAGGTGTTCAAGGTGATTTAACATTAGTGATCTAAATGATCACAATAAGACTCGTTAACAACCATCACCATACATAGTTATAGAATTTCTTTTTCTTATGATGAGAACTTTTAAGATTTACTCTCGTAGCAGCTCTCACACATGCCACCCGGTGTTACTAGCGATTGTCTCCATGCTGGACATTACAATCCCAGGACTTGTTTATTTTATAGATGGAAGTTTGAACCTCTTGACCCCATTCGCCTACTTTGTTCCCCATGCCCTACCCCTGCCTCTGGTAATGGCAAATCTGTTCTCTGTATCTATGAGGTTGGTTTTTGTTTACTAACTTTTTTTTTAAATGAGAGCTTTGATACCAGCATGGGGCAATAGACTGGAGTTTGTTGAGAACAATTCGGCACTTTTTTTTTTTTTTTTACTAAGAGGCAAAATGTTTACAAAGGAAGTCCTTTTGATACTGATTTAACAAGTAGACTTCAAAAAATATGCATATAGTTTTAACTTATTATTATTTGAATTTGAAACACACATTAAAAATAGAGAAAATAGTATAATGAACCCCCTACGTATCCAGAAACTAATTTCAATGGTTATTAACATTTGGTCATTTCTTGAAGAAATGGATTCTTGGGGCTCCTGGATGGCTCAGTTGGCTAAGTAGCTGACTCATGATTTCGGCTTGGGTCATCATCTTAGGGTTGTGAAATTGAGGTCCAAGTTGGGCTCTGCTCTCAGTGGGGAGTCTGCTTAAGATTCTCTTTTTTTCTCTCTCTCTCTCTCCACTCCCCCCCAATAAATAAACAAATCTTAAAAAAAGAAGAAATGGATTGCTGAAGAGTGAAATAAATTAGACTTCTGCCAAACATTCAATGTCATTCATTGCATGCCTATTGTTTTTCTCTGATGAAAGAAGTAAGCACAATTTAGAAATCTATCCCGAGTTTACTGAAGAAGTTATAGAGACACACACAGCTTGCCTGCCTGTGGAGCTCTAAGCGTGTCTGGTAGATAATTCAGATTCTTAGGCTGTGGAGAATCTGGGCAGAAAAATATCTCACTAGTCCATCTCTCCCAGACCTGACGTCCTGTGGTTCTCTTATCTGTAGAGAGAAAAGGCCCATTTATAACTTCTCTGCTCGGGTCTTAAATGTGGTGGCAAACATTCAGAAATGTGTCTTCTTGGAGCTTATAGCCCTGGGAGATTCACTTAGAAAACAAGGCCTCCTTGTCTCCTGTTCTGACTCTGGGGACATGCTTTAATGAATTGCCCTCAGACCCGAATTGGCCTAACCCGCAAGCAGCTGCAGTACCCCGAGACCAAGCCCAAACCTGGTGGTGTGAAAAGTAACCCTTAGCTCTGCACCCATTAGCTGTGTGGTCTTGAGAAAGTTGCTATCCCTCTCTGGGCCTTCACTGCTCCATCTGCAGATGGACTTTCACTGGGGTTAACTCTGTGGCCTCTGTAACCGAATGACCATGGGCTCTGGCCAGGTGCAGGGAGGGGGTGTTAAACACCACCTACGATGTGGTCAGTGAACTTGGGTGTACTCTGAAAAAGTGAATGGCTTTTTTGGTTTACTGGGTGGTATGCAGTTAACAAGAGCGATGCAGATGTCAGCTGAAGGCACCTAAGATCTAGATCAATGAGTCGTAGATCCCCATCCTGAAGCCTCACCACCTCTCCAAAGAATTCCATAGATCACTAAGGGACCCGATGCTCTCAAGGTGCAGATCCAGAAACCCTCTCGCTCTTTTGCCCTTCCCCGTCCCCCCATGACCCATCGTTCGTTCTCCCCTCCTGAGAGAGATCCACACACATGAAGATCCGGGAACGTGCAGACTCTCCCATCCACCCAAGGGGGGCTCAGACCAAGCATCACTCAGCTGTGACTTAAAACCACTCTTAAGTATTTTCAAACTCTGCCTTGCTGCCTTGCTCCCAGCTGCCAAACCTTCCCCCACTGACCGGTTTCTCCTTTTCCTTTCCTTTTCTGATTCTCTCCCCCTCCATCCTCAGGGATATCCAAATGCTTTTCCTTCTGTTCCGAACAGCAGCACCCAGGAGCTCTGGCCCACAGGTGCACATGCTCAAACCTGCCAGCATGCTTGCCAGGTGGAGAGACTCCACTCCATAGCTTCAAACTTCCATTAAAAAATGTCATCATAAGGATTTTTGAAAAGCTTTACAAGGCTTCAGGCCTAGCTGCACCCCACCCTGCCCCGGCTACCCCGGCCAGGGGCAGGGAGATAGCACTGCCTCTGATTCATCCTGATTCATGGTCCACGAGGTTGAGCCCTGTGCTGTCTTTTGGACAAACTTGCCCATGAGAACATGCCTTTGATGCCATTCCTTCCTCTCTGGCTGTGTCCAGTCTTGCTCTCCCGGTGGTCTTCCTCCCTCTGCAATCCAGGCCCCTTCTCCTCTTTCTGGGCTGATGCTCAGGGCCACGTGTGTGAGAAAGAGGTAACATGCAGAGTTTGGCTTTGCGTGTCTGGGGCCTGGGCACCCCCTGGGGTGGGGCTGGGTGAGGTTCTCTCCTACAGAAGTTCTCCCAGGATGAGCCCAGCAGGCAGAGCTCCCGGATCTTGGGTCTCAACTGGTGCAGGTCCCAGGGTGAACTTGGTGCAGAGATACGGAGGAAGCAAAGAAGAAAACAGCTATGCACAGCGATCCAGCTTGTCAAGGCTGGGAAGGAACAGCAGTGTTGCGGCAGGAAAACTGGCCTCTGTACTTCATCCGGGGCTCTCCACAGGCACCAGCCTACATGGGAAGCTGGAAAGGAGATCAGTGCCGTTGCTCAGGGGTGAGCTTGGGCTCTGAGTGGGAAATGACTTGCTGTGGTTCCTACCACGAAGAGAACCTGGTCTTGTGCCTGAGCGGTGGCCAGAGGAGTTACAGAAAACAGAGGAGTGGGGAATTGGGACTGTGGGTGTGTGGACGCACAGGGATTCTTGAGCTGGGCTTTGAGTATGGACATTTGAAGACAGATGCCCTTCACCACGGGAATCAACGTGGATGAGAAGGGGCTGAGGAAAGGAGAGAGGTCACTGCAGGCAGAGGGAGCAAGTCCTATGACCTATTACCAAGGTGGCTGAAAAGCTGGTCTGTGTGGGCAACGATGAATAATCCTGCGAGCCTGGATTGGAAAGGTGGGTGGGATGACCAGCGAGGATTCAGTGGTCTCGGCTCAGGTATTCGGGGCTTTTTTTGTAGCCCACGGTCATCAGAGGGTTTTAAGCAGTCAAGTGACAATGTCAAGGGTCTCTGGGTGGCTCAATCAGTTGAGCGTCTGCTTTTGGTTCAGGTCATGATCCCAGCATCCTGGGACTGAGCCCGATGTTGGGCTCCCTGCTCTACAGAGAGTCTGCTTCTCTCTCTGCTTCTACCCTCCCCATGTTCAAGATCTCTCAAATAAATAAATAAAAATCTTAATTAAAAAAAGGGGGGGTTGCCTGGGTGGCTCAGTGGGTTAAGCCTCTGCCTTCAGCTCAGGTCATGATCACAGAGTCCTGGGATGGAGCCCTGCATCGGGCTCTCTGCTCAGCAGGGAGCCTGTTTCCCACCCCCCTCTCTCTGCCTACTTGTGATCTCTGTCTGTCAAATAAATAAAATCTTAAAAAAAAAAAAATGTCAGGTGTGCCTTTGGCTGCTGGATGGCTCCCAGGGAGCAATGTGGATGGAGCAAGAAGGCCCATTAGGCATCCCCTGCCTCATCCAGGCAAGAAGATGGCATAGGGGACGAATGTGAGAGGTAGTACGTATGCATCTGGTCCATTGGAACTGCTGTGTGACATTTCCCTGTCTGGATAAACCACAGATCTCCATTCTCCCAATGATCTTCATTGCCACTTTCTCACCATCACAAATGGGACCGCAATGGACATTTTTGTACCCCTCTCCTTGTGTGCCTGAAACTTTTCAGAGTGGCTACCTAGAACTGGGTTTGCTGTATTGTGGGATTTGACCATCTTCAAATCTACTAGATAG
This sequence comes from Mustela lutreola, assembly GCF_030435805.1. Lineage (NCBI taxonomy): Eukaryota > Metazoa > Chordata > Mammalia > Carnivora > Mustelidae > Mustela > Mustela lutreola. The sequence goes on from NC_081296.1 coordinate 55,997,527, forward strand.
TCTTAAATTCCTCCTTGAATGGACTGTACACACACAGTCTCTTGTCAAAAAGCATAAAAGGGCCGTGGGCTTATGAGCATTGTCAGTCTCACAAGATTTTGCTGATCTGATCAGTATGAAATAGAATCCTCTTTGTTCCCATTTGTTGCCCCGATTATCAGGGAGATAATGCTTATTATTATTATTTTTTATTTGACAGACAGAGATCACAAGTAGGCAGAGAGGCAGGCAGAGAGAGGAGGAAGCAGGTTCCCCACCGAGCGGAGAGCCCGACGCAGGGCTCGATCCCAGGACCCTGAGATCATGATCCGAGTGGAAGACAGAGGCTTTAACCCACTGAGCCATCCAGACACCCCAGATAAAGCTTATTTTTATGTGATTATTCACCACCCTGTTTCCTTCTGTTCCTATGCCTTGCCCAAGTCTGTTGGGTTGTTTTTTCCTTACCGATTTGTTGAAGTTCTCTGTGTCTTCTGGATACTGATCCTTTGTTATTTAAAATAACTTTTGTGGGGCTGCCTGGGTGCTGCATTGGTTAAGTGTCCAACTCTTGATCTCACCTCAGGTCTTGATCTCAGAGTCGAGAGTTCAAGCCCTCATTGGGCTCCATGAGGCATGAAGCCTACTTTAAAAAATAATAATAATAAATGAATAAATAAATAAAACAAAATAGTTCTTCAATCTGTGACTTGTCTTTTCCATTTCATTTATAAAAGCCCTTGTCCGACAGAAATTTTAAATTTTAATATATTCCAAAATTAAAAATTTGATAATTTGTAGTTAATGTATCTTGATTAATTTTCTTCCCATACTGATGTTACATGGAAATTTTTTTTTCCTATTTCTTCTAGAAATGTTAATTTTTTTTTCACATTTAGATCTTTATTCACCTTGGATTGTGTGTTTGCATACAATGTGAAGAAAAGGCTCAATTTAATTTTTTCCCCTCAAACAATTAGTCATTTTCCCAGCATAATTAATAGAATAATTCATTCTTTTATTCATTACTTATCTTCATTGTTTATAGAATCCATTATGAGGATGTGTAATTCTACCTTTAGAACACATAAGCTGTGCTTACGGGTTTATGTCTGTGTGCTATAGATTCTATTGCATGGCTTGTTTATCTGTTCCTGGAGTAATACCACAGTTTTAATTATAGCAGATAGCTTTATAATAATTCCTTATTCACCAGGTTTGGATTTCAAAATTACCTTGGCTATTGCTGGCCCTCTTTCCTCCCATATTACTTTAGAATCATCTTTTTTTTTTTTTTAAGATTTATTCATTTATTTGACAGAGAGAGAACACAAGTAGGCAGAAAGGCAGGCAGAGAGAGGGGGAAGCAAGCTCCCTGCTGAGCAGAGAGCCCGATTTGGGGCTCGATCCCAGGACCCTGAGACCATGACCCAAGCCGAAGGCAGAGGCTTAACCCACTGAGCCACGCAGGTGCCCCACTTTAGAATCATCTTATCAAGTTCTATGAGAAAATCCTTTGGGATTTTCATTGGACTGGCACTGAACTTAACAGACATGGTTTAGGGGAGATCATTGTTTTAATGCTAAAGAGATATCCCTTCTATGGATGTGCCATATCACTCTATTAAAGTCTCTTTTTATGCCCTTCAATACACCTTTACATTTTTCTCCTATAAGTCTCGAGTATTTTGTTAGATTTAATTCTAGATAACATGATTTGTCATTTTAAAGAAAACATATCTGATGTTTTAACACTAAGCACCTTTGCTGCATACTTTTCAAGAACACCCTTTTTAAAAAAAAAAATTATTTATTTTAGAGAGAGCGAGGAAGCACACAAGCAGAGGGAGGGGCAGAGGGAGAGGGAGAGAATCTCAAGCGGATTCCCTGCAGAGCAAGGAGCCCGAACCCCGGCTCGATCTCACCTCCCTGAGATCATGACCTGAGCCAAAACCAAGAGTCAGATGCCTAACCAACTGAGCCACGCAGGCATCCCATCCAAATTTTCGTTTTTTAGATTTTTTTTAAAAAAGATATATTTATTTGAGAGAGATATGTTTATCTTTAACATGTGCTTTGAATTAAACTATAAATAGGTTTGCATTTTACCACAATTTTTTCACATAGTTTTTCTTCACTTTCTCTGTTACTATGGTGAATTATATTAGTTACTTTTCTTGACATTAAACCTTCCTTGCATTTCCAGGATAAGCAGCATGTGGCTAGGACAGATAGATGGATGGATGGAGAGAGAGAGAATCGTATTTGATCTGCAGGACTGTCTGGACCAGGGGTTGTAAGGGACAGGGCACAGTCTTAGGAGACAGGTGCATTTATAGGGGGAATGGTGCTCCCTAGGCTTCTGGAAGTCTAAAGCTGGCTCTTTCTCTGCTTGTAATGTTGTGGATTTCTCCTAGGCCCATCCACTCCATCAAGACTTCCAATTGCTAATCTTGTGGTGTGATGCCATCTTGACTCCGCTGGCCATTTGGTCCTCCTGGTCAGACCCTCTCTGTCTGGTCCTGTCTCCTGGAGAGCAGACATCTTTCCCCCTCAACCTCTTCACCATTGCCCTTGGTAAACGCCTGTTTCTTTGCCCCCCATCAGCAGAGTACCCCTAATGCAGCCCTTTCTCCTTACTCTCTCTCTGCTGCCGGGCAGCTCTCTGTGAACTTGCCTTTAGGATTTTCAGGTGTGGGCAAGCCTTTAGGACTCTCCCAGTTCTGGAAACCCCTACAACCCCCTGGAAGCCCCTCTCATTTGGTTGAGGTGAAGGGGAAGCACCTCCCTGCACACTTACCTCCAGAAATACCCTTCTTTCTTCCAGACCTCTCCTTTCAGCAGCCAGACCTGGGTGGAGGCCCATGCTGGCAGAACTGGTTTCACAAACCTTAGCTTGCCCCATTGGAGGCCAGGCAGTCTTTGGCAACTCGTTGAGGAATGGGGAAATGTTCAGCAACCACGTCTTACTCTTGGTCTCTGGAGCTTTAGCTGAAGAGGAGATGGAGAAAGTCCTATTTTATTTATTATTTACTTATTTTTAAAGATTTTATTTATTTATTTGCGAGAAGGAGAGAGAGAATGAGTGGGGAGAGGGACAGAGGGACAAGCAGACTCTCTTTGAAGCGGGGAGCCTGACATGGAACTTGATCCCAGGACCCCGGGATCATGACCTGAGCTGAAGGCAGATGCTTAACTGACTGCCACCTGGTGCCTGGAGAAAGGCCCATTTTACTACCCTGGTACAGTTTTCTAGGGCTTTACTTATTTAGTCTATTCTAAATTTATTGGCATAGAATTGGTCATAGTGTTCTCTTAAGAGTTTAAACCGTATCTATAGGTGTATGTATCCTCTTTTGCATTCTGAATATATGTGCCTTCCCTATTTTTTGGAATCAGTCTTGTCAGAGCTTTGATTATGTGCTAGTGCTTTTAGAGAACTCAAAATTCTATTGTTTCCTTGCATTCTATTTCATTAATTTATGCTCCCTTTCTTCTTTACCTTTTATTTTTTTAAAAGATGATTTATTTATTTATTTATTTGACAGACAGAGATCACAAGCAGGCAGAGAGGCAGGCAGAGAGACAGGGGGAAGCAGGCTCCCCGCCGAGCAGAGAGCCTGATGTGGGGCTCAATCCCAGGACCCTGGAATCATGACCTGAGCCGAAGGCAGAGGCTTAACCCGCTGAGCCACCCAGGCACCCCCACTTCTTTACCTTTTAATTGTGAAGTAAATCACACATACAAAAGAGTGCATACAAACTATGTGAATGCTTTTGGAATAATAATAAAATGAGCAACGGTGCATTCATGACTGAGTTTAAATAAAGGCAGTGCCAGGATCAGGGAGGGAAGTTCAGACATACCCCCCACCTTACCCCAGAGCAGCCACTATCCTAAATGCTCTGTTAATCACCCATTTACGTTTTACAAACGGGTTTGGCATGTGTATGCATCACTAAAAAGTTTATTGCTCAGTTTAGCCTTTTAAAAGGGTTGGCTAATGGAACATAATAAAAAAACAGAAACAAATTACTATTTCCTGAAAAAAGGAAAAGAAAAGAAAAAGACCCCAAGTGACCAAGTGACCAGAATTAAATTAACCAAAATCCTTACTTTATTTTTTTTTAAAGATTTATTTATTTATTTATTTATTTGACAGAGAGAGAGAGAGAGCGCGCGAGATCACAAGTAGGCAGAGAGGCAGGCAGAGAGAGAGCGCGCGAGAGGAGGAAGCAGGCTCCCTGCTGAGCAGAGAGCCCGATGCAGGGATCCATCCCAGGACCCTGGGACCATGACCTGAGCCGAAGGTAGAGGCTTAACCCACTGAGCCACCCAGGTGCCCCAAAATTCTTACTTTATGATATAGTCTCATCTTAGACATATGTGTGACCCCCTCCTGTTATCCCCTGTATCTCCTCCACGCATCCTTCTCACCCTCCAACTCTCTTCCTCGCTTCCCCTCCCCTCCCTTCCTCTTTCCTTCCCTTCTCTTCCTTCCATTTTATTTCTTTTAATGTAATAAGCCCCTGTACTCCCCTACCCAACAAAACACAGGACCTTCATCATAGCACATTTCAAGCCACGAGGTGACTCTTTCCCAGTCCAAGTAACCATCATCCTGAATTCATCATTCTCTTGTTTTTGTTTTTTTGAAAGATTTTATTTTTTTAAAAAGATTTTTTAAAAAATTTATTTATTTGAGAGAGAGAGAGATTGAGAGTGTGAGAGCGAGCAGGAGAGCATGAGAAGGGGGAGGGTCAGAGGGAGAAGCAGACCCCCTGCTGACCAGGGAGCCTGATGCGGGACACAATCCTGGGACTCCAGGACCATGACCTGAGCTGACGGCAGACACTTCACCAACTGAGCTACCCAGGAGCCCCTAAAGATTTTATTTTTAAATAATCTCAATAAAAATCTTAAAGAAAAGGGGGGGGCGCCTGAGTGGCTCAGTGGTTTAAGCCTCTGCCTTTGGCTCAGGTCATGATCTCAGGGTCCTGGGATCGAGCCCCGCATCGGGCTCTCTGCTCAGCGGGGAGCCTGCTTCCCCCTGCCTCTCTGCCTCCTTGTGATCTCTCTCTATCAAATAGATAAATAAAAATCTTTAAATAATCTCTACACCCAACATGGGGCTCGAACCCACAATGTCAAGATCAAGTCCCATGCTCCTCTGATTGAGCCAGCCAGGGGCCCCTCTTGCTTTCTTATTACACACTTTTATTATATTTATAGGTTTTCTCAAAAAGTATATTTTTAAATTTATGTTTTAACTTTATAAAGAGGACATGATGTTGCATGTCATCTTTGGACACTTCTTCCTTAATATTATCATCACTAAATTACATCCACATGACTGAGTTCACAGCAGTTAATTTGTTTTTTATTGTGGTAAAATATACATAACATAAAATGTAGCACTTGAACCATTTTCTGAGAGTACACTCCAGGGGCATTAAGTACATCCATACTGTTGTACCATGCTACTGCCCCTCGGAACAATGTGTTACTTAAACTATAACCCCTGGAGGATTTTACTAGTTACCAAGCACATTTAGATATGGCCTTAAGAAAAGCATATACTGGTAACAGGTCTTTGGGGAGACGGATGATATAGGACCGTGAAGCCGGGCAGCTGAGGATGCCCCACCTGCCCAGGGCAGACTGCTGCCTGCTTCTGGAAACCGAGCAGCCGGGAATGCCGGGTCATCTCAGGGTGGAAGGAAGTACTGCCTGCTTCCCTTTTCCGTTATCGCTCCTTTCTCTTCCCAGAAGTGCCCGTTGTTAGTTAGATGAGTCCTTCGAATGTGGTTGGTTAACTTTTTGTTGGTCCACAAGACCTGTGACTAACATTTAACCGATGAAGTCAGTTCTTCTGTTCGCTTTTGTTTCTATCTAATAAAAGTGAGAGTGTGGAGTTCCTCGTGGCAGCAGTCTTTTTGACTGTTGTCCCCTGCTCCCAATCTCTTGCAGCTGACTTGTTTGTGCCTAATTCTTCTCTCATTCGCAGACTGGAAGCAGCAAGTGGTGCCCGAACAGGGACCAGACCAGACCTGATTTGATCAGAAACAAAACAGGAGAAGAAGCCCCAACATGAGTTCTACACGGTCATGCCTTTTTCCCCACTGGTGAGTTATGGGCCATTATCACAGGGTATGGGTGATCTAGAGAGCACAAATGAGTTTGTGCACAAATAAGTTTGTTATTGAGAAGGCTCCTAAAGGCGGGAGGAGCAAAAGTCAGCGAGGGCCAACTTACGGAGCTTTTAAAGGTAATTAAAGAACATTGCTCCTGGTTTCCTTAGGGACTTTAGATTTACAAACATGGGGAAAAGTAGGTCATGAGTTGAAAACTCTCGTATACTAAAGGAAAACCAATTCCAGTTATTATATGGCCTACTTGGACCCTCATTCGCACCGTTTTGGAGCCTTTACAAACCCCTGATTTGGAGAGCGATAATGAGTGTTCAGGAGAAACAAAAAGAGGAACCTGAACGTGCCATCCAGGAGAAGAAAGAAACTATTAAGGCCACCAGAAGGGAATACATAAAGGAGGAAACTCCTCCTCCTCCTCCTCCTCCAATATCAGAACAAAAGGTGCCCATGGCACTGTTGCCATTGGCTCCGCCGTTCTGTAAGAAGGCACCATTTAATGAAAAAGTTGAAAAGTGCATGCTATCAGCTATTCAAAAAGGCCTCCCTGAAGCACAGTGAGTGGGGGACCTAGATGCCTTAAATTTTAATTTCCCGGTTATTATTACAGAACATGTAGCTCCAAGACATGATCCTAACAACCCTAATGGTGTTTATGAGGCCAAGCAGGAGCAATTTCCCTTCAAATTATTGAAGGAACTAAAACAAGCAGTACAAAACCATGGAGCTAATTCTCCATTTACAACGGGAATCATGCAAGGCATCCCAGAAAGCAAATGACTTATTCCGACTGATCGGTCATTGCTAGCAAGAACAGTTTTATCTCCAAGTGAGTTCTTAAACTTTAAAACATGGTGGCAAGGTCATGCAGAAACAGCAGCTGCCCATAAGAGAGGTCATAATATTTCTGTCTCCATGGAACAGCTCATGCATCTTGGGCCATGGGCCCAGGTGCAAGACCAGGTACTAATGACCAGGTACTAATGAACGACAAAGCTATTGAGCAGCTCCAGCATTGCTGTTTGAGAGCCTGGGAGAGAACAGAATCTCAGATAAGTGCTCTTCTTCTCAAAAAGTGGTACAAGGTCCAAAAGAACCCTATACTGATTTTATTGCAAGATTACAAGAGGCTGTCAAAAGATAATCTTAAGGCTGCAGATACCATTATGCAACTGTTGGCTTATGAGAATGCTAATTCTGATTGTAAGAAATTGATAGCACTCCTTAAAGACAAGGGGACATTGACAGATTATATTAAGCTATGCCAGGGAGTAGGAACAGAAACCTATAAAGCTGATTTGTTAGCTCAAGCAAAGGCTGCCCTTAACACAAGAGAAATTACTTATTTTGCAAGCCTTAGTGGAGGAACAGATAGAAAAAGGACATACTGAAGAATCTCAGAGTCCTTGGAATTCACCAGTTTTTGTTATTAAAAAGAAATCAATCAATGGCGGTTATTGCATTGTTTGAAGACATTTCTTCATTTAATCTGCTGATTCTTTATAATACAGTATATGTTTTGCAGCATATCAAAACTACTACTGTTTCTACATCTGATGTAATATGATCACCCTCATCACTGTGGCTGCAAGTCTTCCTGGATGTTAGGCACAAATAAACAACTTCACTTACTGGGCTTATATACCCAATCCTCCTCTGCTCCATCCAGTAGAGTGGGGAGAAGATACAATACCAATTTATTTGAATGCTTCAAAATGGGTACCTGGAATTTAAGATCCTGGATTGCTGCTATTGCCCTTAGAGGAGAGAACAAATGTTAATCTTAACCTTTGGATATCAAAATAGACCATTATGTATTGGCAATCATTCCAGTTGCCTTGTCCCTGATGATCAGAGATGGTTGGTGGACCTTCCAACTTGACTAAAGTTCAGTTAAATTTACTCTCCACTAAAGGATTCCTTGCCTATGAATATCGGGGTCCTAGCTCTAACCAACTATTCCCTATTCTTGAACGCAAACCAACACAAATATGGTCTGATGAGGGAATTCGCCCTTTATGGGAGGATTGTCGAGTTTTTCACCCCAGTATTGTTTTTAATGATTCCTATGGAATTGTATGGGACTGGTCCCCTAAGGGGATGGCAGTCACCAGTTGCACTGGGGAACCTTGCTCCTCTTATCAAAATTTAAAATGGCAAGTTTTTGATGATCCCAATTTACCACAAACCTTAACCTCAGGAGATGCACCTCTGGTCTGGCTTGGGCAAGGACTTTCTATGCCATCTCCTTTTATTATCATAGAGGACAAAAGAATTTATGGAAGGTCACCACTGCTTTAAATCAGGTAAGAGTTTGGAACGGCTCTTACATTCATCAGTCCAATAACTATGCATTTCCTTTTTTCCTTATGGATGAAGAATGGGTAAAAGCTTGTGTTAGAGATCCCTATGTTTTTGTTACTGGAAAAATGACTTTTGATCATAGCAGTAGAGAAATAGACTGTCTAAACTGTAAAGTGTTCACCTGTGTAGATAATGTTTAGACAGACAACTCTATCATTCTCATAGGTAGAAGAAGAACAGGCATTTGGTTACTGGTGAAACACCACCGTGTTTGGGAAAGCTTTCCAGATGCATATACTTCTAACAGTATTGAAGGACTGGGTCCATAGAACAAAAAGATTTCTTAGGTTGCTTCTAACAGCTATTTTAGGAATTATAGCCATTACTGCTACAGCTACCACTGCAGGAATAGCCTTGGCATCAAACTGTACAAACTACACAATTTGTACAAAAGTGGCACGGGGATGCTAGCAAAGCCTGGAATCAACAAATGATCATAGATCAAAAATAAGATGAACATATCTGATTTAGAAACAGCCATGATACATATAGGAGATGATCTTCAGAATATACAGCTTAGACTTCATGTTTTATGTGACTGGAATGTTTCTTCTATGTTACTCCCCATGCCTATAATGAAACAAATATCTTGGAGCAAAATTCGCTGGCTTATTACTAACCATTATGGTGATAATCTAACTTTAGATATCAAAACTTCAAGATACTATTCTAAGTATTACTCACTCATCATTACAATCAGTTCAGGAGTGAGTTTTACTCAATGATACCCTATCTGATTTAAACCCTTCTACTTGGATCAAACAAACCAGTCTCGGTGTTATAGGTGGAATGATTATTCTTATTATTGCTATAATCTTTTTATGCTTGGTCCTCAGAAGCATGCGAAAATCCCTCCCAACGACTGAAGAATCAAACTGCAAAATCAACTTTCCTACTTCTTCACAAACAAGGGGGAGATGCAACTGCCCCTCGGAACAATGTGTTCCTTAAACTAGAACCCCTGGAGGATTTTACTAGTTACCAAGCACATTTAGATAGGGCCTTAAGAAAAACATATACTGGCAACAGGTCTTTGGGGAGAAGGACAATATACGACCGGGAAGCCGAGCAGCCAGGAACGCCCGGTCAGCGCAGGGTGGAACGAAATACGGCCTGCTTCCCTTTTCCGTTATTGCTCCTTTCTCTTCCCAGAAGCGCCTGTTGTTAGATGAGTCCTTTGAATGTGCTTGGTTAACTATAAACTTTATCCTCCTCGTTTGCCCACAAGACATGTGACTAATGTTCGACCTTCATCGGTTCTTCTGTTGGCTTTTGTTTCTGTCTAATAAAAGTGAGACTGTGGAGTTGCTCGGGTGCAACAGTCTTTTTGACTGTTGTCCCCTGCTCCCAATCTCTTGAAACTGACTTGTTTTTGCCTAATTCTTCTCCCATTCGCTGACTGGAAGCGGCAGATGGGAACAGGAAGAACAACACTAAGGGGCAGTGGAGAGCCAAATCAGGGAAACAGGGTACCCTGACTAGGGTCACAGGAGAGGATTTGACAGGAATCGGCAACTGGCCAGATTGAGAGGACAGTGGAGAGAACTTTCCACAGAGAATACACATCATGAAGTCTTTCCTTTCTGGGGTCTCAATATCCAGCTCATCTGTTTCAATTTATGGATTTGGGGGGAAAGTTGTAGATCAAGAGGTGCTGGTTGAGCTCTCTAACCTCATGTGGGAGGTGGCCTCCCCTTGGAACTGTGCTCTGCATGTGAGCAGACAGGAGGGATAAGCTTCTAAGGGGAGAGGAAGAAAGCAACCTCTAATTCCTCTTTAATACCATGTTAGTAGGTTAACATTTTCAATATGTCACTATGTCTGCAGCTCCGGTCAGCGGGTCGCTATCATTTTTGAGCAATAAACAAAAGACTGCTTTTAGTTACCTCTGTAAAATTGGCTGACCCATGCATGATTAAATATTCATTGTGTAGAATAAGGCATTTTCTCTGTATATAGATCATATTATATTTAGCTGGCAACCTGCTGAACAGAACTAATGAATTTCTTGTAATGGCGTGCAGCTTTTCCTGATTGCTCCGTCTCTTCCCTCTCAATCCCTCTCTCCAGGTCCCTGTCACTGGCTTGGCCTCAATATATTATTTTTCCATCACTTTTTTAAAAATGGAGGTGACATTCAACATACGCTTACCTATTTTATTTTATTTATTTATTTTTAAAGATTTTATTTATTTATTTGACAGAGAGATATCACAAGTAGATGGAGAGGCAGGCAGAGAGAGAGAGAGAGAGGGAAGCAGGCTCCCTGCTGAGCAGAGAGCCCGATGCAGGACTCAATCCCAGGACCCTGAGATCATGACCTGAGCCGAAGGCAGCGGCTTAACCCACTGAGCCACCCAGGCGCCCCCGCTTACCTATTTTAATTTTTTTTAAAATGGAGGTGACATTCAACATACGCTTACCTATTTTAATGTGTACCATTCAGGGGGATTTTGTGCACTCACAGTGTGAGGCATCTCCCACTTCTCTGTGGTTTCCAAAGTTCTCTAGCCCCTCCTGTCCCCAGCAGAACACCCTGTTCCCAGGATGTCCTCCCTCCCTGCCCCTTCCCCCCCACCCCCCTGCCCCCTTGGCGATCACTCATCCACTTTCTGTCCCTGTGGATTTGCCTATTTGGGGTATTTCATATAAAAGGAATCAGATAATCTGTGCCCTGTCACATCTGGCTTCTTTCACTTGCCATAATGTTTCTGAGGTTCTTCCAAATTATCATCATTTCACTCCTGGTGACAGCGATGTCACAGTCTACTGTAAGGCTACCTATCAGTGGTTTATCAATTCATCTTCCGATGAGCATTTGGGTGGTTTCTACCTTGTGGCTATTGTGGCCAATGTTGCTATGAGCATTTGTGTACAAGTTACTATGTTTCCATTTCTCTTGGGTCTACACCGAGGAGCTGAATCGCCGGATTGTGTAATTCTATGTTGAACTTGCTGAAGAAGTGCCAGGCTGTTGTCCCCAGCTGCTGTGCCATTAAACATACCCTTTTCCCATCCCAGCAATGTTAGGAGAGGTCTCACTCCTCACATCTTCACTACACTTGTTATATACACATTATATGTATATATATATAATAAAACACTATACATATATATGCATATATGTTAAACATAGAGTGTTTTTTTAGTTTGTATTGTATTGTTTTATTAGTTTATATATGTTAAACATACAATGTTTATTAGTTTCAGGCGTATAATATAGTGATTCAACACACCCATACGTCACTCGTCTGTCACCATGACAAGTGTAAGCCTTAATCCCCGCCCTTGTTATACTTTTGATTGTAGCCATCCTAGTGAGCGAAAAGTGGTATCTCATTGTGGTTTTGATTTGCCTTTTCTTAATGACCAATACTACTGAACATTTTTTCATGGGCTTATTGGCTACTTCTATACCTTTTTTTTTTTTTTTAAGATTTCATTTGCTCCTGAGAGAGGGAGCACAAGCAGGGGAAGGAGCAGGCAGAGGGAGAAGCAGACTCCCTGCTAAGCCAGCAGTCCAATGAGGGCCTCAATCCCTGGACTCTGAGATCATGAACTGAGCCGAAGGCAGATGCTTAACTGACTGAGCCACCCAGGCGCCCCGATTTGTACACCGTTTTTGGAGAAATGTCTGTTCAAATCCTTTGACCTTTTATGAGGTGGGCTTTTCATCTTTTTGTTGTTGCGTTGTCAGAGTTCTTAATAGACTCTAGATACTTATCAGACATATGATTTGCAAATATTTTCTCCCATTCTGTAGGTTGTCTTTTTATCATTTTCTAATATTCTCCAATGCACAAAAGTTTTAATTTTTGTGGAGCCCAATTTATCAGTTTTTTTCTTTTGTTGTTTGTGCTTCTAGTGTGAAGCCCAAGAGCCCATTGGCAAATCTAATGTCATGAAGATTTACCCCTCTTTGTTCTTCTGCTAGTTTTATGAAGTTTGAGCTCTTATTTTTAGGTTCTGGACCCATTTGCATTAAGTTTTGAGCATGGAGGAAGGGAACGGCCCACCCTCACTCTTCTCCACGTGGATATCCAGTTGTCCTGGAAACATTTGTGGAAGAGACTCTTCTTTTCCCCGCTGAATGTTCTTGACACCCTTGTTAAAAAACCATAAGAGACTCTTAACTCTAGGAAACAAACTAAGGGTTGCTGGAGGGGAGAGAGGAGAGGGGAATGGGTTGACTGGGTGATAGGCACGGAGGAGGACCCTTGAGGGAATGAGCATTGGGTGTTCTACACAACTAATGAATCACTAAATTCTACCCCTGAAACTAATAACACACTGTATGTTAACTAACTTAATGTAACTAAAAAATTAAAAAAGATGTTGTTGGAAAATAAAGGTTTTTGTGTTAGTCTTCGTCTCTTCCTATTTCCTTAACTTTCTGTTTCTCTCCCATAATCCCTGTCTTTACTTTTCCCACATGGTGCAGACTTGGGTTTTCTATCCGTAGCCTTACCTGTCACCTTGTGGTTCTAGCATTTTTTTTTTTGAAGATTTTATTTGTTTATTGGACAGAGAGAGAAATCACAAGTAGGCAGAGAGGCAGGCAGAGAGAGGGGGAAGCAGGCTCCCTGCTGAGCAGAGAGCCCGATGTGGGGCTTGATCCCAGGACCTTGAGATCATGACCTAAGCTAAAGGCAGAGGCTTAACCCACTGAGCCACGCAGGAGCCCCAGTTTTAGCATTTTACCGGGAAAGGGAATGGTGGAGTTTGGGTGTGGCCTGGGGGAAGTAATCAGCCAGATAAAGAGCGGCTAGGGAAGGGGTGAGCTTGAGATCACTTGTAAGCTAGAGATCATTTGTAAGCTAAATGCTTTGGCACAGAGAGGCAGAGGGGCTCAGGGCTGAAATGGCCATTGAGGGTGTCACTGGGCTTTCCTTTTGGACCAAATCAGGACTACCATAAATAGTTATGCATTATTTTATTACATCTTGGGTCCACCTTTTGATTTTCCATTTCCTTTAGACCTTTTGGAAAATTAACTGTATTAAATCAATGGATGGTTCAAATTTCTTAGTTTTTTTCTTTCTCTCTCCTTCTGTCTGTTTCCCCTTTCTCCTAACTGCCTCATTATCCAAGGGTGGACACACAGCCCTTTAGGCAGCTGACCTGGAATTCATTTTAATGGAGACCAGCGACACTATTTATTAGCCTAGCTAGGTGTGAGTCACACCCCCTCCATGGGATTCCGTTTCCTCATTTGTAAACTGAGTCATGGATGTGACAGTCCTTTACATGTGGCAGAGTAAGGGGTTATTATTCTAATAATTTTAGTTCAAGTAATTTATCACTGCTTTAAAGCCACAAGGGTTGGAGAACAACGTGATGAGTTGCAGAAAATCATGGAGAGTTTCCTTAGCAAAGGCTCAGAGCCTCACTCCTGCCACAGTCACACTCTCTTTGCCTCCCTGACCTCTGACTTCCTCAAAGAGCCCTACAGATGATCAAGTCCTCCCTGCTTTATTTACAGGAGGAGATAGGCAAAGAGGCTGTGCAGGGTGCCTCAAGCATCACAGTGGAGCCTGTCCTCCACCCAGAGGACTGGCCTTTCAGTGCACCCTTTGCCCCTTCCAGAGGTTTCCACCAAGAGTGCCAAGACCATTGAATGGGGGAAAACACAGTCTTTTTGACACACAACACTGTGTGTGTCACTGGGAAAACGGGATATCCACATGGACAAGAAAATGAAGTTGAGACTTTCCCATATACCATAGACAAAAATTAAAATAGATTAGAGACCTAAATGTAAAATTTAAAACTAAGAGATTCCAGGAAGAAAATAGAAGAAAAAACTTCAAGACATTGATTTGGCAAAGGTTTCTTGCATATGACACCAAAAATACAGGCAGGAGAGAAAAAAATACAGAAGGTGGCATCAAAATTAAAAAGTCTTACGCATCAAAGGACATGATTGACAGAGTGAAAAGGCAATCCACAGAATGGGAAGAAATATTTGCAAATTATATATACCTGATTAAGGCTGATATCCAGAATATATAAAGAGTTTTGACAACTCAGCAACAATAGCAAAACACCCTGACTTAAAAATGGGCACAGGATTGGAATAGACATTTCTTCAAAGAAGATACACAAATGTCTGATAACCATATGAAAAGATACTTAACATCACTTATCAGTAGGAAAATGCAAGTGAAAACTACAATGAGATACTACTACGTATTCATTAGGATGGCTATTATAAAAAACAAAACAAAACAAAAAAATCCCAGCAACCCAGAAAATAACAAGCATTGGCAAGGGGGTGGGGAAAAGCAGAGACTCTTTGCGTTGCTGGTGGGAATGTGAAATGGCGCAGCTGCTGAGGAAAGTGCTGTGGTAACTCCTCAAAAAATCAAACATAGGGGTGCCTGGGTGGCTCAGTTGGTTAAAGCCTCTGCCTTCGGCTCAGGTCATGATCTCGGGGTCCTGGGATTGAGCCCCCATTGGGGCTCTCTGCTCAGCAAGGAGCCTGCTTCTTCCTCTCCCTCTCCCTACCTGCCTTTCCGCCTCCTTGTGATCTCTGTCAAAAAAATAAATAAAATCTTAAATAAAAAAATCAAACATGTAATTGCCATATGCAATTTCGCTCTGGGTATGGACCCCTGAAAAAGTGAAAGCCAGGTCTCAAAGAGATATTTGTATATTCACGTGTTTAGGAGCACTGGTCACAAGAGCCGAAGGTTAAACAACCCAAGGGTCCATGGATAAATGGATAAACAAAGCCTAGGCTATCAACAAAAGGAAATATTACTCAGCCTTGGAAAGGCAAGAAATTCAGACATGTACTATGACATGGATGAATCTTGAAGACATCATATTAAGTCAAATAAATCAGGCTTGAAAAGAGTCCCACAAATATTATATGATTTTATCTGAATGAGGTACCTGGAAGACTTATATCCACAGAAACAGGAAGTAAGATGGCCGAGGCCTGGGGCTGATGGGGTGGGGGATGGGGAGCTGGTGTTTACTGGGGACAACATTTCCATTGCGGAAGGTGGAAGAGCTCTGGAGACGGATGATGGGCATGTAGGACAACATAATTACATTTAATGCCCCAGAACTGTACTCATGAATGTGGTTAAAATGGTAAATTTTGTGCTATGTGGTTTTTTTTTTAAGATTTTATTTATTTATTTGACAGAGAGAGATCACAAGTAGGCAGAGAGGCAGGCAGAGAGAGAAGAGGTGGGGTGGGGGGAAGCAGACCCCCTGCTGAGCAGAGAGCCTGATGCAGGACTTGATCCCAGGACCCTGAGATCACCACCTGAGCAGAAGGCAGAGGCCCGATGTGGGACTCGATCCCAGGTCTCTAGGATCATGACCTGAGCCGAAGGCAGATGCCCAACTGACTGAGCTACCCGGGCACCCCATTTTATCAGTTTTTAAAGGCTGAAGGAAAAAAAGGAAACTAGATAAGCAGGGGACGAGCTCATTCTCTAAAATTAGTCTTTTCTACAAATATTCCCTGGGCACTGTGGACGTGAATGTTTCCTATGACAGCAGTACTCACTGGGGAAACTGAGCCCCAGGAAGGAGGCCCTAGAGATTCCTGGAGAAGGGGTCAGAGGCCTCTGGGGATCTGTGGCCTCCCTAGTATCCACAGCACAGGCTCAGCTGGGCCTGCCTGGCTCTGTCCTTCCACTCAACATGGGCCTCTGAGGCTTGGCTGGACTTTAATTCCTATCTTTGTGTCCCTGCGACAGCTTTCTGAAGCCTTCCCACTCCCGGACCATTATAGGAAGATATTTTGAGAGGGTCTCTGTTTCTTGCCAGCCAGACCAATTTTATTTAACTTTAATTTCTATTTAAAAACTGTTAGTCAATCCAATTATTGGAAAACTTTTTAAGCATGTTTGGAACAACTTGGCTATGTGAATTTACTTCTTCAACTATAAATTTTATGAAATCTAAATAAAGATCAAGGATTTCCAATATAAATTGAAAGTCAGAATTGAGATGCACAGAACATGTAAAGTATGCATGGAATTTTAAAGACTCAGTACAGAAAAGGGTGTGAAATAGCTCATTAATAATTTTTTATATTGATAACATGCCAATGTAATGTTTTGAATATAGTAGGGTGAAGAGAAATGAGAGTCATACTGGTTTACATTTTACCTTTCCTTTAATGTGGTTGCTAGAAAAATTTTAAATTACACGTGTGGCTTGCATGAGATTTCTACTGGCTGGCTCTGGACTTTAGTATCCTGGGAAAGCTCCAGTTAGCTGAGAAAATTGCACAGCTAATAAACGGCAGAACCAGAATTTCCACCCAGATCCCCAAAGCTGGAGCTCTTTCTTGTCAGTTAATTGGAAAATGTTGTTTTGATCTTGGCTCCAATAAAACGTGCTTGGGAGGGAAGCAGCAGTTCTCCCCTAAACCAGACAGGGTCTCAGCATCTGTGGCCAAGGACTGCTCGAGGACAGGGGAGGGCATAGACATGGGAGGTTGCATGGGTATTGCTGGACAAGCCATCTCTCTCCTTCTAGATGATCACCACCCAGCTCAACTAGAGAGCTTTGGTTTTAGTATTCCTTTTATATCCCAGGCATAGGATTTCATTTGGGGACACAGTTTCTACTTTCAAAAAAAGGTTAAAGAGTATTGTCGAAGAGGGAAGTCTTTGGACTCTGTACAGACTTTATCCTTAGGAACTTCTTGACCCTGGGCAAGTGAACTACTCTGACCCTCAGTTTCATCATCTGTAAAACGGGGATTGGTATTTCCTGCCTGAAAGATCATGACAACAATGAGATAATGAGAAGATGACTCATGACCCACAGCATGAATATGACCCCCTCTCCCTTCCCCTCAAGGCTGCCCTGGACACAGTTCTGTGTGTGTGTGTATGTGTGTGTAAGTGAGATAAAGTGGAGTGTTGTTGAATATGAAGAAAGTGGTGATCTTTTTATCCTTGGTTCTTTCTTGTCTCATATTTTCCTTTATCCCCAGAATAAAGGGTAGTGTTTTCTGTGGTAGTTCCACACCCATCTGGAGACGGCGAGGGACTGGAGAGCACGAGATAAAACTGGGGGTCTGTGTTTGCTGAGCACTGTGCCTGGGAGTTGTACCTGCTCACACAGGTGTTTTCTTGGACTATTTGATAAGAATGAAGGCCTGCAGGGGGCAGCACATGGCCAGCACTTGGCCCACGAGGGCCTGGCTCAGGGCCTCTCTCCCTTTGCAGGAGGAGGGGGAGCATTGGGGATTTCTGCAAGGACCCTCAGTGTGGTATTGAGATGCTCATTGTTATTCCCTGTGAGATCATGATGCTGGTAAAAATTATGGTCCTTGGGCTTCCTGATCTTCTTGCCCCAGAAGGGTCCAGCCAACTTCTTCAGGACCCACTTGTAAAAACACCCAACCCCAGACCTAAATGGAGATCTACCCCAACACATCATTGTACCAAAGCGGGCGCAGCCACCGACCTTGAAAGCTAGCTATATGTGCATCCCCATCTTTGAGAACACAGGCTCAGAGGGGTGCAGTGACTTCCCCTTGGTCCCACAGAGAAGAAATGATAGATTCATTAAACTTCTTTTGTTTGCAGGCAACAGAAAACGGCTAGTCGGCTAGTCAGCTTAAGCAAAGGAAAAGGACGTGGACTCTGGGGGGCCTGTCAGGATGACAAGAGACTTGACCAGCTGGGCTCCGGCGGACAGGGCCCAAGGCCTTCTCCAGAAGCACCTGCAGGAACAAGCCCCAGCTCTCATCCCACGCCAGTCCTGGCTCTCTCTGGTCTCATGCTCAGATTCCCGGGAGAGGGGCTCTGAATGGACTCACCCAGATCACTGGGCAGTGGTCAGGAGTCAGGGTCACTGGCACAGATGGGGAGGGACCGTTTTGCATCCCGCAGAGAAGTCCAGACCTGTCTGTCTGTCTGTCTGTCTGGTCTGCGGACTCCCCACTGGGGCCTTCCTCCTTGGTAGCTGTGGGCCAATCAGCCCCAGGGGAAACTGAAGGCATGATTTGCGTTTTAATTAAAGAGGTCCAGAGCCCAAAGGTCTTGGGTCCTACAGGGTCAGTTCCCCCAAATGCCAGAAAGAACGTGTTCCGTAGCAGATGGGACACCCATGGTAAGCGGCCCACACTGGGTACCTCCCGACACACCGCCCCGGGGTGCCTCCAACTCCTGCCTTTGGCTTCCCTGTGTTCCCCCCAACTCCCTTCCATCTCCCTTCCAAGGATTTAGTAATATGTTGTCTAGACACTGCTGCTGCCATTTCTCCTCCATTAATCCATTTTAATTGGAAAGTTACCATAATGCAAACTCTCTTCGGTATTATCTGCGGCTTCGTGTTATTAGAACTTCACCAACTCGCTTCCCCAGCAAACTAAACTTGCTGTGGAAGCAATGAGACCAGCTGCTCACAGTAAATCAGGCTGCGCACTGTTAAGTGGGGCTGGGTGGGGATGCCGTCGCTGGAGGCATTGACAGTGGCACCACTGTTTCTAGGCTGGGGATTTGGTCTCTGTGCCCGGTTCTTCTTGCTGTGCCAGAGCACCATGTGATGGAAATTAGATGGGCAGAACGGGAGGACAAAAAGCCTCTGGTGGGATCTGGCGTCACCCAAAACCGAGGGCAAGGGGCACAACGCGGAATGCTCAGAGATCATGGAGCGTGCTCAGTCAGTCCTGAGAACCCGGGAGGCAGGAGCTCCTTTCAGCCAGAGCCCAAGACGGAGGCTCAGAGAGGGCGACTGGCCTTGCTCAGGATCGCAAAGGCAAGCCCCATGGTTGGGGGATGGGGAGCAGGCATGGCTGATCGGGGACAGCACATCAGGTCCCTGACTGGACCTGTGCCACCCCAAGGGACAAAACTCACATCACAGCGAGCAAACTCCTTCCTCAGGGCAGACCTTGGAAATGATTCACTTCAGGTGGATGGTATGAAAAGCAAGTAGTAGTGATCCAGGGTCCTGTGTGTGGATTATTCACTGTCTCAGGGTCTCCTTTTTCCTTCCTTTTTTGCTTCCTTCCCTGTTTTCCAATACGGTATTTGTGGTGTTTTTTGTTTGGTTGGTTTTGTTTTGTTTTTAAGATTTTATTTATTTGACAGAGAGAGAGAGAGAGAGAGAGAGAGAGCGATCACAAGTAGACAGGCAGGCAGAGAGAGAGGGGGAAGCAGGCTCCCCACTGAGCAGAGAGCCGGATGTGGGGCTCTATCCCAGGACCCTAAGATCATGACCTGAGCCGAAGGCAGAGCCTTAACCCACAGAATCACCCAGGAGCCCCTGTTTTTGTTTTGTTTTGTTTTTTAATGTCCACCAAGGCCTCAGGTTTCCTCCCTCCTGAAGGGGGAGCTTCCTATCTTCTCTCCTTGACTGTGGGCCTGATTCTAAGGAAGAGAATGTGACAGAAGTGAAGGGGTGTGCCTTTCAAAGATAGGTCAAAAAAAGGCATGCATCCTTCAGCTTTGTTCTCAGGGATGGCTCATGCTGGTGGAAGCCAGCCGCCATATTCTGAGGATACTCAAGCAGCCTGAGGAGGGACCCCCTGTGGGGAGGAACGGAGGCCTCCCACCAACAACCAGGCTGGACTTGTCCAGCATGTGACAGAGCTGCTCTAGAAACTCACTCCAGCCAAGCCTTTCAGATGACTGCAGCCCTGGCTGGCATGTTGACCATCCCAAGGCAAACCCCTTCATGACAGACCTCACAGCAGAACCCCTTCCCCCAGCCCTCTGCTGCCAGGTTGCTCCAGAATTTCCAATCTATAGAAATGGTGTGAGATCCAAACTGTTTATGGTTGTTTTAAGCTGCTAAGGTTTGGGCTCATTTGTTACACAGCCATAGCTGATGAATACACAGTGGTTATATGGCCATCTTGGAACCATGAGATGACACTGGGCTGCCTCTTGAGATTTGTTGTTCCATGAGATAGTAAGAGCTCTTGATTCACTGTTAGGGATTTGGTTACTTGTTACGAAAGGAGGAAACCCACCAGCTGCTTGCTGCCTTTGCCTGGAAGAGATATGGATGTTTCTGGTCACATTTCACTGGCCAGCAGAGTTCCGATGAGAGGATTGAGGGGTAGCCCTGAGAAGCACATGAAGGTTTCTAGGAGGAGGTGGGAATTGAGGTGGGCATGAAGGATGGGTAGAAGCGAAGAAGCCCGGACAGTGGTCCCTGTGGCAGGTGGACTCAGAGAGAAGAGGGAGAGAGGGCACTTTCGAGGAACAGGCCCAGGAAAGTGGTGGATGTCTGCCTGAACACAGGTGTGGAGAGAAGTTCTCCCTCCTCCCTGCCGGGCCCCTTGGGGGCTTAACGCCCTTCCTGAGGGTGACTCCTTAGGGTTGGCTCCTTGTTTTCAGACAGTGCAAGTTCTGGTGGGAGTCTCTGTTGTTCTTTCTACCTCAGCCTGTCATCTTTGCTGGGATCCACGCTCCTTCACTGGATGGGTAAAGGGGGCTGTGAGGAGCAGACTCTGCATGTTTGCAGCCCTGGAGAATCAAGCTCAGGAGAAATTTCTGGACAAAATTCATGCCTTGCTAAGGGGCTGAGAATGCACATGTATATGCTAGGATCTCAGAAAGGCCTTCTGGAGACACAACAGTCCTCCCCCTAATTGCAGGAAGTCAGGCATGATGATGGGCTGGGGGGCTCTTGACTTGGGAGGGCGGTGGTCTGTGTGCCTCTGCATGGAGGGTACATTAGTAGCCTCTCACTGAAAGGCTCTCAGGTGGTTGGTGGTTCTGTGCCCTCAGCACAGTGGGTCCCTACAGCAGCTGGGCTCTGGGGCCCTCAGGTGATGGCAAGTGGCACAGACCATCCCGCCCCAGCCCTGCCCCAACCTGAGCATTGTAAAGGAGTAGGGACTGACGGATTGCCTCCCACTCACCATTAAATGTGTACATTCCTTTACTTCAAGAAGCTGTACCTTCTTCGCTTGGATACTGGCTGTTGTGACCACAAAGGCAGTGGATGTAGGGTGCCCTGCAGACTAGAGAGTGACATCAGCAGTGTAGGGATTCCCAAGAGGGAGCCTGGAGTACACAGACTTGAGGGGAGATCTGTGGTAGCAAGTCTGTCTCTTGGGGCAGGGGCCAGGAACCAGCATTCTACTGTAAGCTGTCCAGCTGATCCTGACCCGTGCTGGATATCGGAGAGCATCCCCCCCCACCCCGGTGATCCTGTCTGGTCCCTAGGATGGCTTCAAACTCAGCAGGGCAATGTGGCCAAGGCAGTCCCAAGGTCACCGGAGGGCAGGGATGCAGCTAGAGCCTCATTCCATGAGCTGGCCTGGAGTTTCCATGCGCTGTCGTGACATCTCGTCCTCCTAGATGGGTGTCCGAGGGAACCCAGAATCAAGGGGTGCTAATGATTACAGGGAACAGGAATTCTCACCCATTCCATTCACTGCTGTGGGCTCCCCACTGTCCCCAGCCCACATTCCTGAAATGGGGAATATTAATAAAAAAGGAAGTATTTATATAATGCCTCCTACGTGCCTGAGCATGTACTAATTAACTCTCACAGTCGCCCCAGGAGGGAGGCACTGTCCTTCTCCCCATTTTACACATGAGGAAAACATAGGAAGCATGAGCATCCGTCCAGACTCTCTGTCCCCGAGCTGCCGAGAGGGCAGTCCCTCTGGGCAGTTCCCCAACTCTATTCTGCAGAAAGCCACAGCCCAGGGACAGAGGGTGCGGTGGGGCTCCCACACATGCCCATGGCAGAGCAGGGGGCCAGGGCTGGGCTTCTGGCCTCCTGGCCATGCTGCCTTCCTTGGAAAGGGGTGCTTCTGGGCTGTTCCAGCCACAAGGCTCATTACTGATGCCGCAAATTGAATAGAATAGCTGCTTGGTTACAAATTAATAACAGATTTGTCATTAAGGCAGCATTGTTTAAAAAAATCAGTTCAGCTGAGCATAATTACCTCCATATAAAATTCCCCCTTAAAAATTACTTTGATAAATCTAAGCCAATTAAATCTAAGCCTAGGGGGTGGGGGTCTGGCTCTGAGCTTAGGTTGGGTCCTTGCAGTGTCATCCCCGGGCTGGAGTTCAGTCCCCACAGTCCTTGCGGTATTGCCCCCACCCCCACCCCGCCGGAGGCCCAGCAGACAACCACTTGTAACTCGGCTTTTCCAAGACAAACCCTCAGAGGGCTCCGGATTGACTCTTTCACTTAATCTAAATATTCCTCCTAAGTAGGCCCTTTCTCCATTTCCCTCACCACCCTCCAGCCTCTTAGGCTCATTTCTGAGCAGAGTAATTCCTCTGCTCAAAGACTCTTGGGGGCCCCCTCTTGCCCATAAACTACTATCCCAAGTCTTGATCTTATTATTCAAGGCCCTGCAAATCATGGTAGTTCAGTGACAATGGAAACCAGATTGGACGTCAAGGGATGGAGGTCCTGCGCCCCACTCTGGCCCTGCCCCATGGTGGACATCTTCAGACTGGCAACCTTCTGTTCAGTCTTCTTAACTTCCCTGCACAAGAAGAAACAATCATTCCCTCCTCAGGTGGGTGTGAGGATGACAAGGGAACATGGTCTGGTGGTTTCTAAACCACAGGCCCTCCACTGAGGCCTCCCTTCTGCTGTCCCCTTCTCAGTGGCTGGCCTGCGTCCCTGGCCTGGTGCTCCCCTTTACTTCCGGAGATCCCTTGCTGCTGGGGCCACCCAGCCCTTTCTGGAATAACTTTTCCCTCCTCTGTGGTTAGCTGGCTTAGGTTTTAAGGTTCAGTCAATGATGTCCTCGCTCCAGATGCTTCTCTTGCTTACTCGGCTGACCTCTGAGCCTTCTCTCTGCAACCCTCAAGCCTGACTCAGAGAAGTGTGTCTGCAGCCAGGAGCGGAGATGGGTGTATGGAATCACGGCTCAGATAGCACATTTATAGGACCTTCCTTCTGCCTTCTCTTTTTCTTTCCTTCCTGCCTTCCTCTCTTTCTTCCTTCCTTCCTTTTTTTTTTTTTTTTTTTTAATCTTGAAAGAGAGACAGAGAGAGTGCGAGCACGAGCTAGGGAGAGGCAGAGGGAGAGAGAGAGAAAGAATCCCGGGCAGACTCCCTGCCCAGCATGGAACTCAACGCGGGGCTCCATCTCACGACCCTGAGATTATGACCCGAGCAGAAGCCCAGCTTACTGAGCCACCCAGATGCCCTTCCTTCTGACTTTTCAGTTGGATTCTAGTTTTGGTTTCTTTCATTGACTCTCTGGGAAAATCACAGTAGAACCAAAAGATGCCTGTACTGAGTGGGACCGCAGCCATTTATGGCTGCGGAAATTGAAGCCCAGGGGGTTAAGTGGGGTTGCCAAGGTCACCCTGCATAGACGGGGCCAAGACGAGGCCTAGTTGGCCATCGCAGGCTGAGGCTCATTATCAGAAATAAAGTGAGGGCCTCTGCTAGGGAGAGAGTGTTTTCACATTTAGCAGGGGTGGAGTGCATTTCAAGTGGGTGAGCCCCGGGGACTGGGGGAAGGTTTGGAGACTCCAACCTCATCGGGCTGTCAGTTGCCTTCCAAGCCACATGCCATCTAAGTCAAAGCCACAGGCTTGCTGGATCATGCGGCTCCAGGATAAGTTTTGAGCAACCCCCTTTCCAACCCGGAGTGCCCCTCAACCTTCCTGTGTAGGAATTCCCAAGTGAATCCATGGTCCAGTCCTCCCCTTCTCTCTTCTTCTTGAGTAGAGCAGATTTATACAATTAATACCCCGCTTCTCCGTGGGATGCTAGGACTGGGCCCCCAGGAAAGCGGTGAGCCCAAGAAGTCTCATTTCAGCAAACATTTTCAGTCTTCACTCTGTCCCAGGCACCGGGCTGAGCCGGCCAGGTAGACTGACTTTTGGCATGTGGCAGAATTTGGGCAGGCCCTGAGGAACAACTTTGAGGAGCGGGATTTGGGACGTGATTTAGCAATATTGGAGCCCAGAAAGTTCTCCTTTGCCATTTTTCCAATCTCCCTCCAGAAACTCGTCTCCTGCCCTGGGGGTCTCAGGTCTCGTCTCCTGCTCCCCTATCCTGTCCTCCCGCCTCCCTTAGGACACTGCAAAGAGTGCCAGGGCTCCAAAGTTACCAAAGAGAAAACTATGCAAATATCCAACTATGAGGGTGAGGTGAGAAAAGGCATCACATTTATGTACAGCTTTCCCACTTTTGTCAAGAAACCCATGAGGCTACAGGTACAGGACATGCATTATCTCATTTAATCTTCAGGATGAATCCGCAGGAGAGACCCTGTGACTACCACTCCCACTGTACAGACTGGAAAATCGAGGTAAAAGAACTGAACTTCCCAGGTCTTCAGGAGATGGTTGTGCTGGCCAGGCTGCTTGGGCTACACAGAGGAACGATGAAACACAAAGCAGCCAGGAATTGAACCCTACTAAGCAGAAGAAAGACAAAAATGTTGGGAGTGGAAACTGGATGCTATACTCTGAATGAGGGAAAGTTCTACTGCTGGAGTCAAAGTGAGATTCTGAGATCTCCTCTCTTAAGAGGAGGCGGGTGGGGGAGGCTGGTGTGGTGCAGGCAGGGGAGGGGAGCACAGGATGGAGTCAGAGGGTCCTCACGGACTGCAGGGAAGCGCCTGCCTTGTGCCATTCCACAGCTCCGAGAACGTGGTGCCATTTCCCTAAGGGGCAAGAAGGGCATGGAGGGACCTCTTGGGCTTTAGTTCTTAGAGAAAGAGCTGAGGTGACAGTGGGCAGGTCCAAACAGTAGTGTTAAAGTCAGAGATTAGTTTGGAGAGGTGATACCAAAGATCTGATCCCAGGAGTGGCGTTCGCTGGAGGTTAGGCTTACTGCAGGAACCTGATCTGCAGCACAGAGGAAGGGCTTGTGGTGGGAAAGCACCAGTCCTGTTGTCAGATTGGACTTTTAATCCCGGCTCTGCCACCTGCTTGGTGGTGACCCTAGGCGGCTCATCAATTATGTGATTTCATACCAAGGCTAAGTGGCCTCTGGAGCCCTGTTCTTTCCATGCTTAAAGATTCCAGAGGAATTAGTACTGTAATTATAGGATTAAAAAAAACCTGGTATTGATTTCTAACCAGTGAACAGTCAGGTCTGCGTTCATGGGATGTGGTTTGACACTCCACTGAGTCCTCTTTTCCCACTTTATCATCAATAAAACTGATCTTACTTGGTTCTTAAGATTCATTATAAATACGTGAGAAATCAGAGGGCAGGAGGAGTGACCAATGAGAACCTCAAACCCCACACCACAAATGTATTGTAGACATCTTTTTCTTTTTAAAAGCAATCCTTTTTTAAACCATTACTAATATTCTGTAATGACCAACATGGTACATACATGTTTGTAAAGAACACTTAAAAAAAAAAAGATTTTTATTTATTTATTTATTTGACAGACAGAGATCACCAGTAGGCAGAGAGGCAGGCGAAGAGAGAGAGGGGGAAGCAGACTCCCCGCCAAGCAGAGAGCCCAATGCGGGGCTCGATCCCAGGACCCCGGGATCATGACCTGAGCTGAAGCCAGAGGCTTTAACCCACTGAGCCAGCCACCCAGGCACCCCTGTAAAGGACATTTTGTATGAGATAACACTGTGCAAATACAGATATTTTATAGAAGGAATAGAAGAATTGCTGCATGGAATGTATGTACATTTAATATGTTGATAAGTATTTTCAAAATATTCTCAAAAAAAGAAAAGTCAGTTTATACTTCTAACAATAAATATATGAGCATGCCTATTTCTCCCAACCCTCTAAACAAGATGATCATGTGGCATGTATTCTACATATTAATTCCTCTTATTGATTTCCAAGAGCTCTTTGTATACTGTGGATATTAACCTTTTGTCAGTTATGTATGATGGCACAAATATTTCCTCTGGTCTGTCACTTATCCTTTATCTTCATTTATAGTTTTTTTGCCATGCAAAATTCTTATATTTTTTCACACGATTAAATCTGTCATTCTTTGCTCTTAGAGCTTCTGAGTTTCACACCTTGAAGGGGAAGGCATCTTCCTTAAGATTATAAAAAAATTTTCTCTATATTTTTTTCTTCTTTTTTAATAATTAAAAAGACTTTTGGGGCACCTGGGTAGCTCAGTGGGTTAAAGCCTCTGCCTTTGGCTCAGGTCATGGTCCCAGGGTTCTGGGATAGAGCCCCACATCGGGCTTTCTGCTCAGCGGGGAGCCTGCTTCCCCCTCTCTCTCCGCCTGCTTCTCTGCCTACTTGTGATCTCTCTCTCTGACAAATAAATTTTAAAAAATAAATAAATTTTTAAAAAATACTTTTTCACGGGGTAGGGGCATGAACTAACTGGTGAAAGTAGTTTGTAGTCCTCGTGTCCTTTACCACAGTGCCCTTTTGGTTCTCTTCACTTCCTAGACAGCAGGGTTTCACTCCCTCTGTACTGCTTGGGGTTGGGTGGGGCTGTGGACTAGTTCTAGCCTAAGCTATAAGCAGAAGGGATTGGATCACTTCAGGACCAAGCCTGTAAGAGCTAACACAAGACTTTTCAGTCCAAGGCCAGACCTTCTATAGCAATGTTCGAGGTGGTAGCTGTTCTGTCAGCTGGTTCCCATATGATTTCAATGAACAGAGCCTCCCAACCATTGGGCAATGGGTGCGTGCCCTGAGGCAGAAAGCAGCTTTTCCTATGTTAAGTCCCTGAGATTTGGGGACTATCACAGCATAGCCCATCCTGGCTGATTCCCGATACCTGGGCTCTTTATTCTGACCCTTCCATCTGATGGCCTATTCTACCACCATGAACTGTTCCAAATGACACAGCTTCTTGACAGATCTTGATATTTTTCACAGCAGGCTTTCAGGCTTATCTTGCTTATTCTCATGAATTTACTCTTTAGACAAATTTTAGAATTAGCATTTCAGGTTTCATAAAGACCCTAGTAGAATATGGGTTTGTAATTGCATTGAATTTATATATCCCCTGGAGGGAGAATTTATCTTTAAGTATGGAATCTTCCTCTTATTTATTTTATATGGGTTGATTAATCCCCTTAGTCTTTGAGGAGATATTTTTGGAGCTCCTACTCTATGCTAAGCATTGTGGATAAAAGATGAACAGGATACAGTCCATGCCCTCCCGGCTCACAGTCTAGGGGGACAAGACCATTAATGGTGACCTGAAGGGGAAGGCATAGGGCATGGTGGGAGCCCAGAGGCAGGTTCTTGAAAACTCTGTCTAGCAGTTTGAAGAGGACCTATCCAGGGAAAGCCTCTATCAGGCAGATGGAAGTACATCACCAAAGGTTCCAGATGGGGATATGGCCAGAGGGGAAGAGGAAGGTGGGAGTTGCTTCACACGACACGTGGTGTCCTGGAGTTTGGGCCAGATCCCCAGGACAATAGGGTGCTGCTGGAAGGGCTGAACTGAGATTGACCCTGTGGCCTTGGTGTACCTCTCTTTGGGGGCGTGGCCTAATCTGTTACCCAGAAAGGAGAGGTATCCTGTAATTCTCATATTAAATTGCATACTTAACCGTGATAAACTGACACAAAGGATATTGGGTGGCTAAGAGAAAAGGACTAAGGCCCCAAAATAACTAAGATTTACTTAGCACCTACTATGTGTTAAGAGTGTTCATTGTACAGTTTTCAAGTTGTCCATGGATGGCCCAGTATTTTTATATAATCTAGAACCTCACCATAACTCTGGCTTCTGTAGGTAGGATTTACAGATGAGAATGCATCCATTTACAGAGACAAACGAGGGTCAGAAGGCCCAGTGATTCACCCCGGGTGCAAAGGCTGGGGAAGCACAGAGCCAGGGCTGTGGAGCAAATCTCAAATTTCCAAATCGGGGTGGCTCTCTGCCTTCCACAGCTGTGGCTCATTTTAAAAAGGAGCTAGATGTCAGCCTGGGGAGGAGAGGCAAGGCTTGTTCTTGGCCAAGTTTCATTTAATTTTCCATCAGTAGGTGTCAACTGTGAACTAGTCAGAAATGCTAAAATAATAGCTTAAAAACATAGGAACTGAAATGGAAATGTAATTTTAGCATGCTTGTCTGGCCCCCTCCCACAGAGAAGTGCCTTGTGTGGAGTATCTCTTCCAGAAATGTAACACTTAAGGATGAAAGCCCTCAACTCAGCCCCCTGGTGAGCACGCCACAGAGCAGGCAGATGGGGCCTGCCATGCCCCTAGGCCCTAACCCTAACCCAAGGCTGGGTTTTCAGGCTTCTGTCTTCAGAGGTCTGGCTCCCTAAGCCCACCAGATTGGGAACCCCCAAATCACACTGGAAGACTCTGCCTGCCACCCATTTGGAAACCCTGTCATTTGGAGCTGCTCAGAACTCTCAGAGCGGGAGAAAACTGCATGCCCCTTTGGGGGCACCCCAAGCTTCGAAGGCCCCAGGGCCACAGATCCGTGGGCTGACGCATCGCTTAAGCCATGCCTTCAACTAAGCTCCCTGGGGCGCACGTCTCAGTGCCAGCAGAATGGTTCTGCCATGCTCCTAGGCCTTAACCCTAACCCTAGGTTGGGTTTTCAAGCTTTTATTCCCCAAAAGCTTGACCCCAAGCCTTCCAGACTGGAGATGACTGAGGAACCATGCAGGACTTCATCTGCCGCCCAGGAGGGAAACCATGCCCTTCAGAGTTGCAGGGAACTCTCAGAGTGGGAGAAACCAGCGTGCCCCCCTGTGGCCATGCCCGGAATTGACAGCCCTTCTCAGTACAAAAACAGAGTCTGAAGCATCCCCTGACTTTAGCCCTCAACTCAGCCACCTGGGAAGCCTGCCACAGTACAGGCAGAGTGGGTCTGCCATGCCCCTAGGCCCTAACCCTAACCCTAGGTTGGGTTTTCAGGCTTTCATCTTCAGAGGTTGAACCCCTAAGCCATCCAGATTGGAAACCTGTGAGTTACACTGTAGGACTCAGCCTGCCACATAGGTGGAAACCCTTTCATTTGGAGCTGTGCAGAACCCTCAGAGCTGGAGATAACTGCATGACCCCCAGAGGACCCACAGCATGGATGGTGTCTCTGGGCACTAATCCAGAGACTGACGTGCCCCTTGACCTGTGCCCTCAAAAACGCCTCCCAGGGTGCACGCCTTAGCTCCAGGAGAATGGGCCTGCCATGCTCCTAGGCCCTAATCCTAACCCTAACTTCTGTTTCTAGGCTTCTATCCCCAGAGCCCTGGCCCCCGAGCCTTCCAGATTGGGGGCCCCTGCGCTAACCACAGGACTCTGCCTGCCACCCTGCAGGAAACAGTGCCATTTGGCACTGCAAAGAACCCTCAGAGTCAGGGAAATTGCATGCCTGATGCTACCCCAGCATCGATGGCCCGGCTGGGCACAAACCCAGAGTCCGAGGTGCTGCCTGACCCTCGCCCTGAATTCAGCCCCCGGGGAGCCTACTTCAGAGCAGGCAGATGGGGCCCCCATGCCCCTAGGTTGAGTTTTTAGGCATTCGTCTTTAGAGGTCTGGCCCTTAAGCCCTCCAGATAGGGAACCCCTGAGTCATACTTCTGGACTTGGCCTGCCACCCAGGTGGAAACCTTGTCATTTGGAGCTGCGCAGAACCCTCAGAGTGGAAGATACCTACATGACCCCCCTGAGGCTACCTGCCCCACCCCATATCGTCGACCCCTCTGGGCACTAACCCAGGGGCTCTCTCACCCCTTGACCTATGCCCTCAACTCTACTTCCTGGGGCACCTGTCTCAGTGCCAGCAGAATGGGCCTGCCATGCTCCTAGGCCCTAACCCTAACCCTAGCTTGGGTTTCCAAGCTTCAATCCCCAGAAGCCTGTTTCCCAAGCCCTCCAGATTGGGAACCCAGAGCCACACCCCAAACTCCACCTGCCTCTCAGCAGGAAACCATGCCATCTGGAGCTCATCAGAACTCTCAGTGCATGAGAAACCTGCCTACCCCCCTGAGTACACCGCCACTTTTTTTGTCCCTCCTGGCCACAAACCCATAGCCTGATGTGCATCTTGACCCCTGCCCTCAGCTCAGCCATCTGGGGAACCCGACTCTGCACTGGCAGATCAGGCCCCTATGCCCCAAGACCCTAACCATAATGCTAGGTTTGGTTTTCAGCTTCCATTCCCAGAGGCATGGCCCCCAAGTCCTCTAGATTGGAGACCCTTGAGCCACATCCCAGAACTCCTCCTGCCACCCAGGAGGAAACCATGCCATTTGGAGTTGTGTAAAAACCCTCAGAGCAGGAAAACCCTGCATGACCCCCTGAGGCCACCCCCATGTTCGGCGCCCCCCACCTCCCTGGGCCACAAACCCTAGCGAGAAATCCCTCCAAACACCAGGCATGCATGCTGCCCCTAATAGGTGCACAATGCTGGCCAATTCTGTATCTATGTTACCTAGATCAATCCACAGATTCAATGCAATCCCCATCAAAACACCATCCACGTTTTTCTTTGATTTGGAATAAATAATCCACCATTTTGTATGGAAGCAGAAAAGACCCCTAATAGCCAAACGGAAGTTGGAAAGAGAAACCAAAGCTGGTAGCAAACCTATTGCAGACTTCAAGCTCTATTACTAAGCTGTAATCATCAAGACAGTAGGGTACTTTCTCCAAAACGGACCCATAGATCAATGGAACAGAATACAAAAAGCAGAAATGGACCCTCAACTCTAGGGTCAACTAATCTTCCTCAAAGCAGGAAAGAAATCCAATGGGGGGGAAAGTCTCTTTGACAAACGGTGCTGGGAACATGGGAAAGCCACATGCAGAAGAATAAAACTTATACCATACACAAAAAATAGACTCCAAATGGATGAAAGACCTCAATGAAACACAGGAATTCATTCAAATTCTTGAGGAGAACAGAGCAGCAACTTCTTTGACCTCAGCCACAGCAACTTCTTGCTAGATAGGTCCAAAGGCGAGAGAAACAAAACCAAAAATGAACTGTTGGGATTTCATTACGATAGAAAGCTTTTTCACAGCAAAGGAAACAGTCAACAAAACTAAAAGACAAAAAACATAATGAGAGAAGGTATTTTCAAATGACATATCAGATAAAGGACTTCTATTCAAAATCTAGAAAGACCTTACCAAATGCAGCTCCCACAGAACAAACAATACTAATTCTAAATAATTCTAAATAAGAAATAGGCCAAAGACATGAACAGACATTTCTCCAAAGAAGACATCCAAATGGCCAACAGACACATAAAAAAGTGTTCAGCATCACTCGACATTAGGGAAATGCAAATCAAAACCATAATGAGATACCACTTTACCCCAGTCAAAATGACTAAAATGAACAAGTCAGGAAAAGATAGGTATTGGTGAGGATGTGGAGAAAGAGGAACCCTTTTGTACTGCTGGTGGGAATGCAAGCTGGTGAAGCCACCTCAGAAAACAGTGTGGAGGTTCCTCAAGAAGTTGAAAATAGGGGACAAGATGGCGGGGAAGTAGGAGGAGGCGCCTTTTCAGCCTGTACCCCAAAGTGAGCTGATTATCTACCAAAGAACTCCGATCACCCATGAAATCAGCCTGAGATCAGAATTATACACGTCTGGATCTCTATAGGGGCAGAAGATATCAGTGGGCAGGTAAAGCGGAGTGGGAACGGCTGACTGATATCGGAAGATAAACAAAAGGGGGAGGGAGCTACCAGAGGCCACCGGTTGGAAAGTAATACCCCAATACGAGCGAGAGTGCCCTGCATCTGGGGACCAGCATTAACTTGGAGACTTGAAAGCACTCCAAAAGAGCAAAGGATGGGGGGGGGGAATTGTGGGAATCGGGGCGGGGCTTGGGACAGGGGCTTAAGTCCCTGGTCCCAGGACAGCCTCCCCCGGCACTGAGGCAGAGAGAGTGCGGCGGAGAAACCAACTCTTAGTCCCTAAGCTGCCAGCGTGCCTGAGGACACGTGGGGTCCATTTCCTGTGAGGGGATGGGAGCCACACTGGGCGGCAGAATGTGGGAGCCCTGCTACAGAGCCTGAGATACTCCCCTGAGAGAGGTACAAAGGCCCAGCCGGTGCCCTTTGATACACAACATTGTTTCAGAGCCTAAGACGCCTGCACCAAACTCTCCCCCCAGAGAGGTGCGTGGAAGGCCTGGTCTGGTGCTTTCGGACCTGCGCCCGTTCTCAGAGCCTGAGACTCACGCACGACCCACAGTCTCCCCTGAAATTGGTGCACGCAAGCCCAGCACTCTTAGACCCAGAAGGACCAGGCACTCCCAGCCCAGGCCAGCGGGAAAATCTCAGTGTGCGATCACTGCTTGGAACCTCTCTGGCGGCCTGGAGCTGCCCAGACAGCCGCCACTGCAGTGGCTTTGGGTACAAGCAAAAGATCCTGAGTCCCCAGGGACCGCGACTTGGAACCTGCTCTGCCAGCAGCCAAGGGGGAACTTATTTAGGCTCTGCAGCCAGACTGAGACTTCTCTCTGAGAGGGAGATCAGGATGTGGTTTGTTTTCCTCTAAAACTACAAAAACCATCAAAAGCGGTCAAAGTGAGAGAGAAAAAAAAAAGTGAACAAACATAAAAACCACCAGAGAACAAAAGCCTGAAAAAAACCCAGTTTCCTCAGAGCCCACCCCCTTGAGGGGGTCAGGAGGACTTAACTCAGGGAACATCATTGACTGAAAACCCACGTGGCAGGCCCCTCCCCCAGAAAACAAACCAAGAAAGAAAAAATAAGAGGAAAAAAAAAAGGACTACAAGAGAACAACCACAACGTCATAGGAAAACTTTTATTTTTCACTCGTTCCCACTATTCTGGTTCATTTTTTTTTATACATAGGTAATTTTTTTTAACCTATTTACCATCACAACGAGCTGTACAGTACATCAAATTCCATAATAACCTTCTAACATGAACTTTTTGATACATACACCTATGTTTTTCTTTTGCATTTCTATTCGTTGAATTCCTTTTTTTAAATTTTAGTTTAGTTTAGTCTAGTTTATTCCTTTTTATTTTTATCTTCTAATATTCATATAGTGTTAAACTTCAAAGTAATTCCCTTTCCCCAATCAATACTACCCCTATCGGTAAACCAATTTTTAATCCCCCTTTATCTTAGGAAAGTTGAGTCCTTTAACAAAGATATCAAGATACATCCAGGAAGAATCAAAACAATCTTCCTTGCACACACTGAGAATTTGTAACCACTCTCCCATCTTTTTTCTTCCACCAGTGTTTCTGTGTTTGTCCTGATAGCATATAAATCTTACACTTGGGGTTCTTTTTGACAAGGTTCTTCCTTTATTTGCATATATATTTTTTTTTCTCTTGTCATATACTTGTATCAGTCTTTTTGTTTGTCTGTTTTTGTTTGTCTACTCCATAAATCTTACCTTGGGGCCCATTTGGGCTGAACCTTCTCTTTTATCTTCCCTTTCTTTCCTGTCTCTCTCTCTCTTTTTTCCTTTTCTTTCTTTTTCTTTTTCTTTTCTTTTGTCTCTTGTTTGGGTGGGGAATCCTGATTGCTCAGAAGTGTTCCAGGGTGCAACTTGACTGCACCACGGTTAATACATCCAGCTACATCTGTTCAGTCATATCCCACCAAAATGACTAGGAGGAGGAATGCCCAACAGAAGAATGGACCTTCTGCAACAGAGCTAATGGCTATCAACATAGACAATATGTCGGAAAGAGAATTCAGGCTAACAATTATCCAGGTAATAGCTAGGTTGGAGAAAGTCATGGGTGACCAAATGGAATTGATTAGGGCTGAGCTGAAAGCGACAAGAGATGATGTTCACAATGTTAGGGTGGAGCTTAAAGCTACCAGGGAGGAGGTTCACAATGCTCTCAATGAGTTCCAATCTAATCTAAACTCTCTCAAAGCTAGGGTAACTGAGACAGAAGATAGACTTAGTGATCTGGAGGACAAACAGATAGAGAGAAAGGATCAGGAGGAAGCCTGGAACAAACAGCTTAGAAACCATGAAAACAGAATCAGGGAAATAAATGATGCCATGAAGCATTCCAACGTCAGAATTATTGGAATCCTTGAAGGGGAGGAGAAAGAAACAAGTCTAGAAAATATAGTGGAACAAGTCCTTCATGAAAATTATCCCAATCTCGCGAATGGAACCAGTGTTCATGTACTAGAGGCTGAACGGCCTCCACCCAAGATTACACATTCCAAAAAAACATCACGACACCTGGTAGTCAAATTGAGCAATTATAATTGTAGGTATAATCTCTTGAAAGCCGTTAGGGCAAAGAGGCTCCTTAGTTACAGAGGAAAGTCCATCAGAATAATGTCAGGCCTGTCCACAGAGACCTGGCAAGCCAGAAAAGGCTGGCAAGATGTATTCAGGGCACTAAATGAGAAGAACATGCAGCCAAGAATACTTTATCCAGCAAGACTGACATTCAAAATGGATGGAGAGATAAAGAGTTTCTAAGACCAGCAAGGCTTAAAAGGTTATGCAACCACCAAGCCAACACTGCAGGAAATATTAAGGAGGGTTCTATAAAAGATGAAAAATCCTAAGAATATCATTGAACAGAAATATAGAGACAATCTACAGAAAGAAAGATTTCAAAGGTAACTTGATGTCAATAAAAACGTATCTATTAATAATCACTCTCAATGTGAATGGCCTAAATGCGCCCATAAAATGGCACAGGGTTGCAGATTGGATAAAACGACAGGACCCATCCATATGTTGTCTACAAGAGACCCATTTTGAACCTAAAGATACACCTAGACTGAAAGTGAAGGGATGGAGAAGTATTTTTCATGCCAATGGGCCTCAAAAGAAGGCTGGGGTAGCGATTCTCATTTCAGATAAATTAGATTTTAAACTAAAGACTGTAGTCAGAGATACAGAAGGACACTACATAATCCTTAAAGGGACTATCTGCCAAGATGATCTAACAATTGTAAATATCTATGCTCCCAATATGGGAGCAGCGAATTACTTAAGAAAACTGTTAATCAAGATAAAGAGTCATATTAATATGAATACATTAGTAGTAGGAGATCTTAACACTCCAAACTCAGAAATAGACAGATCATCCAAGCAGAAGATCAATAAAGAAACAAGAGCATTGAATGACACAATGGACCAGATGGACCTCATAGATATATACAGAACATTCCACCCTAAAACAACAGAATACTCATTCTTCTCAAGTGCACACAGAACCTTCTCAAGAATAGACCACATACTGGGTCACAAATCAGGACTCAACCGATACCAAAAGACTGAGATTATTCCCTGCATATTCTCAGATCACAATAAATTGAAAACAGAGCTACCTTACAACCCTGCAATTTCACTACTAGGTATTTACCCCAAAGATACAAATGGAGTGATCTGAAGGGGCACCTGAACCCCAGTGTCTATAGCAGCAATGCCCACAAGAGCCAAAGTATGCAAAGAGCCCAGACATCCATCAACAGATGAACAGATAGGAAAATGAATAGAATATGATGCAGCCCTCCAAAAATGAAATCTTGCCATCTGCAATGACACGGATGAAACGAGATGGTATTATGCTAAGCGAAATGAGTCAATCAGAGAAGGATAATTATCACTGTCCTTCTCTGACTGACTTATTTTATGGATGATATGCAGAATTTAAGAAACAAGACAGAGGGTTATAGGGGAAGAGAGAAAAAAAGGAAGCAAGATGAACCCAGAGAGGGAGACAAAGCATAAGAGACAGTTAAACTCAGGAAACAAACTGAGGGTTTCTGAAGGGAAGAGGGGTGGGAGAATGGGGTTGTTGGGTGATGGGCATGGGGAGGGTATGTGCTGTGGTGAGCGCTGTGCGCTAAAATGAAGGATCTCAAACCTGTACCCCTGAAATAACACATTATATGATCATCATAAAAAAAGAAGTGAAAGAAAAACATTTAGAATGCAAATGTAAACTAAGTAAAAATAAATTAATAAATAATCTCACTGGTAAGCAAGCAAGCAAGCAAACAAGTAACTAAGCGATCTAGAGCCACCATACTCCAATTTCAAGCTAGATGACAAAGCTATTTTCATCAAAACTGTATGGTATTGGCATAAAAACAGACACACAGGCCAATGGAACACAGTGGAAAGCTCGGAAACTGATAATCATAGTACTTTCGGCAAGGTTTATTCATTCGTATATTAGTGGTATCTTTAAACATAGCTCTGAAAGAATGATTAACTCTGAATGGGAATTAATAATATTGATGTCCTGTTCCACTGTTTGCTTCCAATAAAAGCATTTCTTTAAACATGCTGTTTTAGATAAATATATAGTATAAAATGAAGATGATTTAGAATCCACACCTTTAAGAAAAACTAAATTCACTTTAATAAGCCTACCATGGAAAAGGAAATATAGATATCCATCATCACAACTAAGAACATCACAGAAGAAGACAATCAGACATAATCTGGTGTCTGATGGAAGAATAGGATACTACTTACATAGTTCTGCCCTAATGTTCAACCTGTAGATCCAGCCACTCGTTTACAAAAGCACAGATGTCAGAGAAAAGTCCTAACAAAGAGTATGAAGATGTCACCAATGAAGTCCACAATGCATATATTCCAACAGGAAAAATATTTCCCCAACAAATAAATAGACCAGAAAGAACGAAGGAAAGAAGAGAAGAAAAAAGAAAAGAAAAGAGAAACCTCAGAAACTAACACACACATGTATGGTCTTAACTTATGACACAGCAGAAAATATACAATGGGGAAAGGACTGTCTCTACAGTGAATGGTACTGGGAAACTGGACACTAAGTGCAGAAGAAAGTGACTGGATCACTTTCTTACACCGCACTTTCTTACACTGCACATGCAAAGTACGAATCGATGAATGACTTGAACATAAGAACAGAATCCATAAACCAACAAGAAAAATACACAGGTAGTAAGTTTCTCCATACTGGTTTTGGGGAAGAGTCTTTTACACCAGACACCAAAGGCAACAGGAGCAAAAATAAACAAGTGGAAGGACATCAAACTGAAATTTCTGTATGACAAAAGAAACCACAAGCCCTTAAAAGCCAACCTCCTCAATGAGAAAAAATATCTGCACATTATATATGTAAGAAGAGGCCAATATCCAAATACACAAAGCACTCCTTCAAATCCAAACAAAAAATGGAATAAAAACTTGGAAGAATACATGAATAGATACTTTCCAAAGATGGCATACAGGTGGCCAACAGACAGGAAGAAAGTTGTTTGACATCACTTATTGTCGTCAGGGAAACAGAAGTCAAAATCACAATCAGCTATCATCTCACAACTGTGGGAACAGCAATCATCCCAGAGACAGAAACCAGGTCAAGGGTGGTGTACACAAGGGGACCCTGTGCACTGTTGGTGGGAATGTAATTTGGTGCAGTCATTGTGACAAACACTATGAGGTTCCAGGAAAAAATGAATACAACCACCACATGACCTGGTAATTGCTCTATTGAGTATTTCTTTGGAGAACACAAAAACACTCCCTCAAAAAGAGATGCACTCCCATGTTCATGGCAGCATTATTCACAATAACCAGACATGGAAACATCGACCTTTGGAAGCCTTATGCTAAGTAACTCAACACAGAGAGAAAAATAGCAGAGGCTCTCATGGACATTCCACATGGAAAAAATGTACTGAATGCATAGATAATGAGAACAGATGGGTTCCCGGATTCAGGGATGGTGGGGGGGGGGGATGGGTGAAGGTAGTCAAAGGTGCCACGTTTCAGTGATAAAATCCGCAAGCCATGGAATGTTCTGTACAGCATGGAGACAAAGTCTAACCCTGCAGGATGGAGAACAGGCTCCCCTGCTACTTGAAAGTACAGTGTTCCTAGGAAACCTTTCACAGTAGAAATGGTGTAAACAGAAAAAGGAATGACCATTCATATCTACAGAAAAATGAGTGAGCATGCTCAGACACCAAAAAGTTCCTTCTCTTTGGTTCTTCTTAGGCCTCAGGACACAACATCCTAATGGATGCCCAAAATAAATGGAGATAAAGAACAGCAGATGCTCACAGACACAATTCAAAGTGCTGGTGGCTGGACGCCGAGAGCAGTGCCCAGGAAGGAGCTGGGTGGGATGCACGCCGCCTCTGTAGTGATTCCCTACAAAACAGATGCTGAACACAATGCCAACTTCTTGACTTTTTTCATAAGAGGGAAATCCTCTTCAGGTTTCTTCCTGCTACTGGAGCTGGGTCATAACATAGATCTTTCCAAAAAGCCAAGTGTCTTACCATGAACCTTGAGAAAAGAAGGGAAGACTTGTACTTGAAAGTTGCCAAGGGGGTAGAAGTTCAGAGTTCTCCTGGACACAAACATCAGCAAGTCCACTGTGAAAGGCACCTTCCTCAGCAGGTAGAACACTGACTACCTCCTACTCCCAGAAACCTCCTCCTTCACCTCCCTTGGGACAACCCACAAGAGCTTAGACTTACCTCAATTCCTCTTTTCTCCCATTCCCAACACTGAACCCATCAGCAAATCCTGTGAGCTCCATCTTCAATAGGTATCCAGAATAGTACTAACCTCTCCTTCCAAGGCCACCTGTCTGGTCCACACTGGAGCCCATCTCTTGCCTGAGTTCCTGGAAAAGCTTCATCATTGACCTCCCTTGCCCAGCCTCAACCCTGTGTCATCTGTCCTCAACACTGTTGCCAGGATGGCCCAGTGAAACAGGGTCACACTACCGTCACCCCCCTGAGGTCATGTCTTAAGCTGTCTCCTGTGGCCTCAGGACCTTCTTGCTGCTCCTGGACATATCTACTGTGCTCTTGCCCCAGAGCCTTTGCATATGCTTTCCCTCCCTTTTAGAAGGCTCTTGATGTGACACCACTCACCTTCTTTCAAACTTGACTCAAGCATCACCTTCCTAGTGAAGACCCATCTAGCCTCTAGGTGAATAGCAAGCACTATCACCACCTCCCCTTCAGCAGCCCAGCCCTGTCTCCTGCTTTCTATTTCTAGAGCAGTTATCACAATCAACAGGACATGTCGGCAAAGGATACACGGAGCTCTACTCGGATGGTTCCACCATGGACTCCCTTCAATTTCCTAGTTCTGAGCCCTGGGGGAAAAGGTGACCAGAGCTCTTGCACAGCCAGAATGCCCAGAACAGTGGGTCCCCCTACGGCACCCTGAAGACCATCAG
Organism: Mustela lutreola; assembly: GCF_030435805.1. Lineage (NCBI taxonomy): Eukaryota > Metazoa > Chordata > Mammalia > Carnivora > Mustelidae > Mustela > Mustela lutreola. Next base: position 56,037,043 of record NC_081296.1, read on the forward strand.
GAAAATGAGTGCTAAGAGGAATCCACTTGCACATGAAACCTGAAACCAGACACCTTCCTCGATTCCAGGTGAGCACATAAACGTCCTCCCCTTGCCTGATGTGCTCATCTGAGAAAGCTGAGCAGAGAAGCATCAAAGGGTCCAAATCTTCCTCTGGCCAAGGTCCTGGGAAACAGACATCTCTCCTCCCTGCACCAGCCACCTGTGATTGACGTCCGGCATCCTCCTGTGCTGGCGCAGAATGGTGCACCTGTCCCTCTTTCCTGGGACGTCATCACAAACCAGGCTTTGCTGCACACTTTTCAGGAAGGAACCTGCAGCAGCAGCAGCAGCAGGCTGCCCAGAATTGGTGTCAGTCTCACACGTCAGGCCCCGTGTGGAATTAGAGCTTCAAGGAGACTGGTGCACCTTGTGGCCTTGAAACTTCATGGCAGGAACTGAGTTTTCAGTTCCAAATCAACACTGGCTTATTGCACACAGCACAGGAAATCACAGGATTTCTGTGTGTGGCTCTGGAAGAAGTGCTTCTGCTGGCTGAATTCGCAGGCACCAGGCCGAGGACACCTGCGGTGCCTCATCTGAGGAAGCAAGGGGCAGGCTGGGCAAGAAGCCATAATGCTGCCTGTGGGCTGCTTCCCACCAAGCCCCCTGATGAGACAAGGGCTGGAGAACCAAACAGGAAGCAAGTTTCCTAACACACCTGCAGCAGGAGGGCTGGCTGGGAAGCAGAGTCCTGTCCCTAGAGCAAGCTGGCCTGTGCATCAAGAGCGAAGGCCGACGCCATGGCCTCACAGTCTCCTGGCTATCTGATCTGACTGCCCTGTCAGGCTCACACCTGCCGACACGGTGACTCCTAAGACCCAGAGACTGCTTTCCAGCCCAGCTCAATGCTGCTCACAGAGAAGCTAAGTCCAGTCTCAGAAACTGTTCAGCGATCAAAAGGCAGGAACGGGTCCGTTTAGGCCGACCAGCCAAGTGACTATGTGTGCAGGAATCTCGGACCACATCCTCCTTGAGCACCAACGCTTCCAAGTCCAAGCTTCAAACCCTCACTCACTGGGCACGGAGCACCACATCAGCGTGAACACTGCTCTTTCAAATCTCTGTCTCCAATTCCTTCAAATTAGAAGCCAAGCTCCAGTCACGACTCTATTTCCCTTCCGGAAATCAGGAAAGGATAGAATAAAACACTACGTGTGCACAGCACACTTCTATCCAAATCGAATCCCTTATTCTTTTTCATACGGGCAGCCCGACATCGCCCATACTAATGAGAGGTACCACAAGTTCAGTCCTCATAGATATATTTAAGCTTCTGTTTTTCCTTTTGATATTTGGATCTCAAAATCCATGTCTATATTGTTTTCTTAAAATAACAAGAGTTATAATGATATGGTCACGTAAATGTCTGGGTCTCCATAACCAGACAACATGGCTCTGGTTGGGATAAGGATGAAGACACAACCTCTTCCCAAACCAAAGCCCACACCCTCAGGGATCCTGACATGCCTCATGGATGATGAGCTCCTTTGCTCCGTGGAGTTGTCCGAGTGCAAAGATGCAGGCAGCCTCCAGGGCTCATTGTGTTTTCTTCATCCATTCCCCAGGTCAAGTCACAAGGGACTTGCTGGGTCAGGTTTTGGGGCCCAGGAGGGGCCACCAAGGAAGCAGCCACCCCTCCCCCCAGGGCAGGGTAGATGTTCTCTGGGAGCACAATGAGACATTCCATGAGCTACTCAACAACCTACACTCCTCCTCCGTGTGTCCTCCTCACAAAGGCCACTGCGCCCTGTTAGAGCCCTGTGCCTGTGCTTTACTTTAAAAAATATTTTCTAATATTGGAATGTGGTTCACGGAAGAGAAAAACATGAACACCCACAAAGAATTCTTTGTTTCCCATTATTTAATTAAAACAGGAAATAAAAATGCACAGATAGCCCCTTCCACGAGCAGGTACGGGTCACTGAGGCAACTTAGAGGAGAGCAGGAAATACCAGAGGAACAGATGTTCTGATGCCCCGTCATTTCATTATCTAGTTTGTGAAACTCCACACACACTCAAAGAAAGAAGCCCAAACCAATGTCTCGGCCTGGCAATGTAGAGAAGTCTGAATTGGAGGGACAGGGACAGACGAAGAGCTTGTGTGTGAAGCCGGTGGCACAGAAGAAGGGGCTCTGCCAGCTCTCCAATGGGCTTCCCCTGTCCTCATCCAGGAACCTGCTCACAGCCCTGACCTGTCACAACTGTCACACAGGGGACACATGGCCATCCCTGGAGTCAGCCGTGCTCACATCCTCCTGCAGAATTCACTCTGCTCTCCTCCGGGACCCGTCAGCTCTACCCAGACATGGAACTCCACTGTCTGCTGCACTGCTCCAGGACTGCCCCCTCTTGTCAAAATGACACTGTCCTAAGGCTTTCATGAATGTGTCATATTTCTCTCAACTCACCTTCCTACCTGGGCAAACTGTAAGTAACGTATCAAGGGAACATGAACATGCTCTGAGATCCAAGTCACTGTAGACTTCTGAGGACTCCTTGTGCAATAAAATACCATAGCCTATGATGGGGTTATAAAACTGATAATTACAGAATAATGCAGTCCAAATCACCTCATTGTTAATTGCTCTTCATTAGCCCAAAAGTTTCTGTGTAAAAAGCCTTTCCACAGATATTACCTTCCAGCAATTTCATGAGGAGAAACAAACTCTGTGGGATAATCTGATTTACCCAGTGTCAGGCAAGCAGTTCCAGAAGTCACCCCAGGGTAGAAGTCCGTCAAGCCCTTTGAGCCCACCAGCGTACCTCTATCCAGGAGAATTCCCAAATAATCTCCTTCTGACTCCACCACCAAAGAAACTACATGGAAAGTATGGCACCTCAAAATATTAGATGATACATTGAGTCAAACTAGAAAGTCAAGCTTTACTTTTAAATGGTAAAAGCCTACTTTGATTAATTTTGAATTTTCCCTCTACCTTAATTGGAACGCTATAGATCAAAACACTAATCAGTTATGATACATCATCTTTGACATTTGACAAGACATCATCCATGTCTCTATCTGGCTGCAAAAGCCACCTAACTCTAGATGGTGGCCCTTTGACCATACCCCAGGCCCAAGTGAAAAAATACTGTGAGATGAAGGAATCAATTATATGTTAAAAACACACAAAAAGTAAATCTCATCTTCCTTCTCTAATACAAGTGATTTCCCAGGAAACAGATGTGCAGATTACATTTTGTAAGCAGTAAAAGAACAGAGAAAATGGTATTCACTGCTATGTTCTACCTGCAGGGAAACTAAGAAACTCTTGCACCAAAGCCAGAATGCGGACAGCTACTTAGTTTTATTTAATGGCTCAATTAGAGAAAAGAGAAAAGCCCAGGAGGTTTTGGGTTAAAAAGAAGTCTTACCTTCAGTTCTGACACATAAGTGATGTTGTGCCCAATGTACCTGCTGCTTTCTTGGAACACTGACGTCCTGTGACAAGCTGCATGACTGACTCAGATGCTGTTGTTCAAAACGCTGGGTCTCATGGAGCTAAATTTGAGAAGTATTGTCAGCTGGGGATGAGAAGCCCCCCCCCTCCCCCGACCTAAGGGCGGCACCTGCTTCTGTTCCTGGGAGAAGGGAAAACACATACTTGTTTTCTTCTTTCTTTCGTTCTTCTTTTTTTTTTTTCTGTTTTGGAAACACATACTTGTTGCTTAAGTAGTAATTATTAACATTATAAAGTAGACCAATGACTTTGTCTTTTTTGGAAAAGCGAAATTATCATTCCAAAGGAACACCTCAACTCATCTGTTCCTCATGCAACTTGAGTGGAGTCTGGTTTCCTTCAGCTTCCAGGCCCCTACCTGGAGGATGTTCCTGCAGCATCCTGACAGCCCAGTACCACCATCCCCTGGGACACAGGGCACCATGCTAAAATTGGGGGATGGCTCTGGGGCTGTTACTGCCACACACGTGCCTGGGTGTGTGTGGCAGAGACAGGAACCTGGAGGACCCTCCATCGAGATCCTGACAGTCCATAACCACCATCCCTGGGGAACACAGGGGACAATGCTGAAGGTGGGGATGGCTCTGGGGCTTGTTAGCGCCACACCTGTGCCTGGGGGGGTGGGGGGTAGGAACCTGGAGGACCCTGGTGAACAGCCCTGACAGCCCATTACCACCAAACCCACCGACAGGGCACAAAATGTTGAAGCTGGGGAAATGTTCTGGAGCTTGTTAGCTCCACACCTGTGGGGGGTGGGGAACAGGGAACATCCTACTGAACGCTGGGTGCTGCTTGAGGTCTGTTACCTGCACTGTGCCAGGGGACGGGAAGCACCCCACTGAAGTTGGTGACTGTGGGCTGTCTTTACATGCACTTTTCCTGGGGAACACGGGAAACCCTGAAATGTCCACAACCCATCCCACAAACCTTGGGTGAGCAGGTGCCCTGGAGTTCAGGGGCCTGGGGAAGAGGGCCGGTTGATGGACATCGGGCAGAAGAGACTTTTAAGGGAAAAAAACCCAACCCATCTGAGTCCCCACCATGAACTCGCTTCATGCGCCCTTCAGGAACCCCCAGGCCTGTGCACAGCCCGCACTCACCAAAGCAGAATTCCCGCCCAGGATCTTTCCCAGCTCCCCAGTTCCTGCTCCGCCTCCGCATGCTAGGGCAGCTCTGGGTCCGCCCACAAAGGACAGAGCTCCACCCCACGTGCGGATCGGTGGGGGAGGGTGGTGCCCTGAGCCCATTGGATGCTGCACTTGCCTGTACTGGTTAACTAGCCCTTACACCCGCAACTCCCCGCTTTTGCACGTACTACCGGAGGTAGCGCCTCATCGCTGGAACACCTGGCTCCGTGGGGCAGTCATGGGCGGGACCTCCCCCCACCAGACATCTGGCCTCTTTCGGAGACCCCTCTTGCTGCAGACCACCCTCAGAACCCTGCCCCTTCCGTTCCTGCACTAGCCCTGCCTACGGAGCTGTTCTAGTTCCTGGCAAGGTCTGCTGCTCTCAGACCTTCCCAGGCTTAGGCTTTAGGAAATGCAATGAATGGTTGGGGTGCTTGGGTGGCTCAGTCATTGAGCGTTGGCAATTCAGCTCAGGTCAGGATCCCAGGGTACTCTGATGGAGCCCTCCATCTGGCTCCTGGCTTAGAGGGAGGCCTGCTTCTCCCTCCCCCACTCCCTCTGCTTGTGTTCCCTCTCTCACTGAGTCTCTGTCAAATAATAAATAAAATCTTATTTAAATTAAAAAAAAAAAAGGAAATACAATGGTTTCCCACATTTCCAAGGCAATTTTAAGACCCCAAAACAATGCTGTAAGCAGGAGGAGCTTCACTTTCTGGTCTCATCCATGGAGTGGATAGTGCTTCTCAGAGCTTCCGAGCATCCTTCTAGGATGAGCCCATTTGTGTTGGAATATATATTCATATCCTTGGTTCTGCAGGGAAGCTCCAGGATGATTAAGAACAACCGCCCTTCTGTGCTGCTGGAGTGGTGAACCAGGAACACTGATTTTTCACTTAAAAAGAAAACATTGTTATTGTTGACACTAAAGGAACAAGCCACTTTAAACATTTTAGAGAGAAAAGAAGAGAATTTTATTCAAACCCAAGTCAAGACAACTGCCTGGGAAACACAATCTTCACAAGGAAGGGAGTGCTCTGGTAGGGAGGAACATTAGGGGCGGGTTTCTATATTTGGTCTGTTTTGTTTTACATACAGAGTGACACATCATCATGAGGAAGAGCATTCCAGAAAGTAACAAACTTCTTCTTATGTTTTCAGTATGTGCAAGTCAGTATGACTTTAATCTTATGGGAGCAGGAGAACACCTTTTGTTTTTCTTATCTTTATGTTTGCAATAGAATTTTTTTTTTGGTTCTCTTTTTCTTCTCGAAGGAGATGTACAACAGGTGCTTGGAGTAGAAAAAGGGCCCATGCCTTGAGGTTTTGTCCAGTCATTTTGAGCTTGGTAAAATGTTAAAGGATATCTTCCCTGGGAGCCCAGGATCCAGGTCCATGGATGGTAAAAGACAAAAATTTCCATTACCATTCTAATTACTACTAAAGAGAGGAACTTGAGACAAAAGCGCCTTTAGCAATATACTAAGAAATCAAAATGATGCCTACAGATGGTTACCTGTTCCATGGTCAACACAAGTAACAGAGGTGTTCCCAGAAGCTGGCCTCCTGCCTTTCACCTGCCCAGATCTCTGAAGCACACAGATAATTTAAAGTCAGAATTTTAGAATCTCCAGACATCTTAGAGGTGTCTGGCACCATTCCCTTGGACTATAGAAAAGAACAGAGTAGCTCATTGTCACAACACTAATTTAAACATGAAGCCCCCTAATGCTTGGATATACTATCTTAGTTCTTTCCCTGCAGATTTCGACTAATGCAAGTCATAGTTATACCATATAAACACTACGATGGTTGGGAAGTAAGTAATCATGGGTAAGGGAATAGTTAAGTAAAGTTTATAAGCATTGTCTCACTTTGTAGAAGAGGCTGAGCTGAGTGTTTTTGAATGCCATTTCAAATAAATTTTTTAAAATAAATAAATAAATAAATAAATAAATACCATTTCAGACCTGTCTTGCAGCACATTCTGAACATACCAGAACCGGAATCAATTTTAAAAAGATAGTTCTTTCAGTAACTTTAATATCAGAAAAATATTATAATGTCTCTATTCCTAGGGATCTTTATGTATCTTACTCAGAGGTTCTCCACGCTTAATGATCACGGTGGGCAGAGGTAAAAAGGCCAGCTGAATTAATTCCAGTTGACCACACAAGAAAGTCCTGAGACTTGAGATGTTTCCAGATCTAGAAGACCAGAGATAAGAGGAAAATAGTACCGTGTATGGAATAACAGGAATTTGGAATCAGTTTAGGGATCCCAATAAGGTTTCTGACACTCAAGTCCTCTGTGACTCGAATAATCTCTGAGCCCCTGTCTAGCCATCTAGAAAATGTGACTAATAATATCTACATCATAGTATGGAAGTTTAAGAGAGAGAATTCCACAAAGAGTTGCTGTGATGGCTCTCAAGAGCAGGTGCTCAGGAAGCCATGATTACTGTTTGTGTCTATTTCTTTTCCAGAACAAAGAATACATCTTGAATCCATATTTCTAAGAGATGAATTAGAATCTTAGAGATGAATTAGATGAATTAGATGAATCTTAGAGATGAATTAGAATCTAAGAGATGAATCATCTTGTGAGTGATGATTTTCAAGCCTTAAGTTAAGGAAGGTCAAGAAAATGTTTTTGTGTCCTATTTCACTCAGAAAGCATGCTGTTGAACTGGCGAGAATAATACAATAGCACCATCATCACTAGGAGTGGGGAGCCTCTCGTTTCCATATGCCCATGTTGTCCCTCTTAGCTCAGGGCTACCAAAAAGGGCAGCTGTGCAGGGGACCACAGGCCAAGGCTGCCAGGTGTGGCTGGGGCAGGCAGAACTCTGACTTAAGGCTCAACTCCTGTCTAGCTAATTACACTGCTCTTCCCAGATAGAGTGCCATTGTCTGCAAGCTCTGATGTAGGAAAGGTTGAGAATTTCCCTTGTGATTTCCTCTCTGACCCTTAGGATATGTAGCAAAGTTATATTTAACTTTTAAACATTGAGGGACTTGCTGGTTTTCTTTTCATTATGAATATGGCTCAATTCCCCTAAGAATATAATCTAAGAATATAATCTAGTTAATTTCAGGCTTTAAAATATGTAGACTTGTTTTGTGGTCTAACATTTCTTCTACTTGGGTAAATAACCTAGAAACACTTGAAAATAATGTATTCTGTACTTACTGTGTAATGTTCCATATATGTCAGCTAGGTCACATTTGTTACCACAGTTTCACCTGATTTTTTAAAAATCAGATATTGAGAAAGGTATATTAAAATCTTCAAACAATGCTACTCTAGTAGCATCACATCACATTGGAAAATCTACCAAGTGTTATAAGGTAAGAGAAACAAAAAGAATAAGAATTGTGACTATTCACAGATAATTGTGATAATTGTGACTATTGTTAGTGAATAGAAAATCAACAGATTTCTGTACATTGATTTTGTATCCTGCCACATGACTGAATTGCTATATGTGTTCTCATAATCTGGGAATGGAGTCTTTTGGGTTTTCCACATAAAGTATCATGTCACTATCTGTGACTATTCACAGATAAGATGAGGGTGTACATAGAAAATACAAAATAGTCTACAAATACACTATTAGAGTTAAGAATGAAAAACTTGCAAATCTTAGCACCAAGAAAGCAATCCAAAAAGCAGCCTTGGGGGGAGAGATTTCTTATGATGGATGGAGGAACATCAGAATAATGTCAGACCTGTCCACAGAGACCTGGCAAGCCAGAAAGGGCTGGCAAGACATATTCAGGATACTCAATGAGAAAAACATGCAGCCAAGGATCCCTTATCCAGAAAGGCAGTCATTCAAAGAAGAAATAATGCCTATTCTTCTGAAGGTGTTTCAAAAAAATAGAAACAGAAGGAAAATTTCCAAACTCATTCTATGAGGCCAGCATTACCTTGATCTCAAAACCAGACAAAGACCCCAACAGAAAGGAGAATTACAGAGCAATATCTCTGATGAACATGGGTGCCAAAATACTCAACAAGATCCTAGCCAATAGGATCCAACAGTACATTAAAAGGATGATCCATCATGACCAACTGGAATTTATTCCTAGGATGCAAGTGTGGTTCAACATTCACAAGTCAATCAACATGCATTTTAATAAAAGAAAAGACAAGAACCATAGGATCCTCTCAATTAATGCCAAAAAATCATTTGACAAAATACAGCACCCTTTCCTGATTAAAACTCTTTAGAGTATAGGGATGGAGGGGACATTCCTCAGTTTCATAAAAACCATCTATGAAAAGCCCACAACGAATACCATTCTCAATGGCGAAAAGCTGAGGGCCTTTTCCTTAAGACCAAGAACACAACAGGGATGCCCACTCTCACCACTCTTTTTCAACATAGTACTAGAAGTCCTAGCCTCAGCAATCAGACTACAAAAAGAAATAAAAGGCATTCAAATTGGCAAAGAAGTCAAACTCTCTCTTCCCAGATGACATGATACTTTATGTGGAAAACCCAAAAGACTCCATTCCCAGATTATGAGAACACATATAGCAATTCAGTCATGTGGCAGGATACAAAATCAATGTACAGAAATCTGTTGATTTTCTATTCACTAACAATTTAACTGTAGAAAAAGAAATTAGGGAATCAATTCCATTTACATTAGCACCAAAAACTGTAAGATATCTTGGAATAAACCTAACCAAAGAGGCAAAGGATCTATACTCTAGAAACTACTGAACACTTATGAAAGAAATGGATGAAAACACAGAATGTTGGAAAACCTTTCCATGCTCATAGACCAGAAGGATAAACATTGTTAAAATGTCTATACTGCTTAGAGCAATCTATACTTTCAATGCCATTCTGATCAAAATTCCACCAGCATTTTTCAAAGAGCTGGATCAAACAATCCTAAAATTTGTATGGAACTAGAAGAGACCCATAATTGCTAAGGAAATGTTGAAAAAGAAAAAAAAAAACTGGGGGCATTACTTTGCCTGATTTTAAGCTTTACTACAAAGTTGTGATCACCAAGACAGCATGGTACTAGCACAAAAACACACACAGACTGGTGGAACAGAGTACAGAGCTCTGATATGGACCCTCAACTTTATGGTCAAATAATCTTTGACAAAGCGGGAAAAAATATACAGTGGAAAAAAGACAGTCTCTTCAATAAATGGTGCTGGGAAAATTGGACAGCTATGTGTAGAAGAATAAAACTCAACCATTCTCTTACACCATACACAAAAACAAACTCTAAATGGATAAAAAACCTCAATGTGAGGCAGGAATCCATCAGAATCCTAGAGGAGAACATAGTCAGTAACTGCTTCGACATCGGCCACAGCAACTTCTTTCAAGATATGTCTCCAAAGGCAAAGGAAACAAAGGCGAAAATGAACTCTTGGGACTTCATCAAGATCAAAAGCTTCTGCACAGCAAAGGAAACAGTCAACAAAACAAATAGGAAACCTACAGAATGGCAGAAGGTATTTGCAAATGACACTACAGACTAAGGGCTGATATACAAGATCTATACAGAACTCCTCAAACTCAACACACACAAAACAGATAATCACGTCAAAAAATGGGCAGATGACATGAACAGACACTTCCCTGAAGAAGATATACAAATGGCTAACAGACACATGAAAAAATGTTCATCATCTCTAGTCATCAGGGAGATTCAAATCAAAACCACAATGACATACCACCTTACACCGGTTAGAATGGCCAAAATTAACAAGTCAGGAAATGACAGATGTTGGCAAGGATGTGGATAAAGGGGAACCCTCCTACATCATTGGTGGGAAGGCAAGTTCATGCAGCCACTCTGGAGAACAGCATGGAAGTTCCTCAAGATGTTATAAATAGAACTACCCTACCACCCAGCAATTTCATTATTGGGTATTTACCCCAAAGATACAAATGTAGTGAAAAGAAGAGGCACCTGCATCCCAGTGTTCATAGCAGCAATGTCCACAATAGCCAAACTGTAGAAGGAGCCAAAATGACATTCAACACATGAATGGATAAAGAAGATGTGGTTCATATATATAGTGGAATACTCTTCAGCCATCAGAAAGAATGAACTGGAGGGGATTATGCTGAGTGAAATAAGTCAAAAAGAATGAACTGGAGGGGATTATGCTGAGTGAAATAAGTCAAAAAGAATGAACTGGAGGGGATTATGCTGAATGAAATAAGTCAGGAAAAGAAGGACAATTACCCTACGGTTTCACTCATATGTGGAATGTAAGGAATAGTGTGGAAGACCATAGGGGAAGGGAGTGGAAAATGAATGGAAAGAAATCAGAGATGGAGACAAACCATGAGACACTCTGGACTCTGGGAACCCAACTTAGGGTTACAGAGGTGAAGAGGGGGTGTTAAGGAGGGTATGTGTGATGAGCACTGGGTGTTACATGCAACTAATGAATCACTGAACACTGCTGGGTCCGTTTTCAAAGGAACGAGACTGAGACAAAGTGAAAGTTATGCGAAGCCTTATTCTATGCCAAGCACTAGAAGTTAGACTGACCAGCCAGGTGAATGAGACTGAGACAAAGTGAAAATTATGTAAAGCTTTATTCTATGCCAAGCATTAGAAGTCAAACTGAAGAGAGCGACCCCCCTTGGTCTTACAGGCTAGTTTTTATAGGGTACAACCGCAGACCTCTACGTATGTGACTTTGGCTGATTGGAGGTTTTTTACCTGTTTGGCCTTATTTTAGGTGTGTGTTTTAATAACATTACCTGGAACTGATATAATTAACTGCTGAGGCATTTATTAAACAACAAAATGGCTACCTAGGCAACATGGTAACAAGAAAATGGCTACCTAGGCAACAAAATGGCTATCTAGGCTAAGCAGGCCCAGGCAGGCCCTAAGGGTTTAGCAGGTTTTAATGTGGAATCAACCCCAACATTCCCCCCTTTTCTTTGGAGATTAGTCAATTCTTTGACTTTTTAAAGAATCAGCTAGTGCTGGAATTAGGATGGGAACCTCACGCTTTGTCCATTTTATCCCTGCAGTAAGATGTTGGAATACCTCAGGTTCTTTATAAGATGACAGTAAATGGTCTCTTCCAATGAGGCTCTAAGTTTTTTACTCACTGGCGGCGTATCCAAATGAAGTTTCCGGGATGGTAAGGATGTGGTTCTATTTCCATCTCTGTCTCAGAGTAGGCAATGTTGGGGTCCGTGATCAAAGGAATGAGACTGACACAAAGCGAAAAACAAACAAAGCTTTATTCAAGCTTCAAAGCTTTATTCGCACCAGGCATCGAAAATCAAACCGACCAGTCCAGGTCATCTCTTACGAAGCAGCGACGACGAAAAGGATGCCACTCCCGATGACGAAGAGGCGATGATAACAATGAGGACGACAACCCCGATGACACAGACTCTGCTCCCCATGATGCCACTCTGACAAGGCCGCTCCCCAGACGATGACGCTCTGGAGGAGGCCGCTCGCGGAGGAGGCCCCATGCACACGAGGCCGCTCCCTGGAATGACGCTGCTCCAGCGAGGCCACTCACTCAGGGCGGCAAGGCCCTTCAATGCGGCGCTGCTCTCAACGACTATTACTCTGAGTACCCTAGCCGGCTATTCTAATGGCTACTCCAACTGCTATTCTAACTCCTCCTACTACCCCCCACAACCAGCCCCACAGACTAACCATTATAGAGGTGGTTGAGCCCGGCCCACACACAGGTGGCCAATGAGATCTCAACTCACCACAGTAAATATATGCGTGCCCCACTGATTGGATGTCTCCATCTGGTCTGGCCCATCCCTATATCTGGGGTTTGCAACTAAGTTCCTCTGGGAGGGGCGGGGTCAATCTAAGTTTACAACCAAATGGCTCCCTCTGGCTAACCAGGCCCCTACAGTCCCCCTTTTCTTTGGAATTTAGTAAAATCCTTGGCTTTTCAGCCAGTTCTATGTTTTCCTATTGTAAGGGGTTATATTGAGCATGTAAGACTAACATTTTATCGTTCCAATTTTCTTTTGTACAAATGACATTAGGGCGCTTATAATGCAAGGGCCAAAAAGTAACAGTAGTGCACAGTCGGCTGATGAGTTAGCCATTCAATGCTTTGTGTAACTTTTTCCATTTTTCCTAATTCCTTTCATCTAATTTCCCACCTATACCTTACATAAACAGGTAACAATAGCAGCAACAATAAACTCACAGGTTTTTTTTATTCTTGGCTTTAGTCCACGGTCAGCAGGGCCCATGGGCTGCAGCTTCCATCTCTGGGGTGCGTCCTCATCCTCAGCTCATTTAACATGACCCACGTGAATTCAGGACCTAATGCCTTCTACTTTTACTGCTGTGGGCGTGGTCAGGATAACAGTAAATGGTGCCTTCCAGTGAGGCTCCAAGTTTCCCACTTGATAGCGACGTATCCAAACCAAGTCCCAGGGTTGGTAAGGATGTGGTTCCACCTCCATATCCTTCCCAGTGTGGGCAGTCCAGATCCCTGTGTGGGCCTTTTAAAAGACAGGCTGTAATGCCTGCAGTGACTGGAGTACAGACTGATCAGTCATTTCTGCTAGGGCAACATCTTGTGGCCAAGGACAGAGTGGGGTGGGGGGGGTGTCTCCCAGACATTATTTCAAATGGGGTCACCTTGTTTAAGTAGAGTGTTTATCGCGCCCTGAGGAGGGCAAAAGGAAGGAGATCCACCCATCCACCGCCTCTCCAGAATTAGCTTTGTCAAAGTCTCTTTAAGAGTCTGGTTCATTCTCTCTACTTGCCCGGAACTCTGGGGCCGGTAGGCACAATGTAGCTTTCAATTAATGTCCATGGCCTTGGCCAATGTCTGTGAGATTGAACTCACAAATGCAGGGCCATTGTCTGACCTGATCACAAGAGGCAGCCCAAACCTAGGAATTATTGCCTCTAGTGGCTTTTTGGCTACCACTCCTGCTATCTCATGTTTGGTGAAAAAGCCTCTACCCAGCCTGAAAATGTATCTACAAAAACTAACATATACTTGTGCCCATATTTTCCAGGTTTAATCTCTGTAAAATCTATTTCCCAATAAATTCCTGGTTCCTTAACCCTTTCTCTTTCCCCTCTTCTCATTCTAGTTCTTCCCACATTAACTGCCTGGAATTGAGCACATCTATTAACTACATCCTGAACCATATGCCCTAGTTTAGAAACCTTGAACTACTTGCCTATAAGCTCCTTGAATTTGCATGTCCCCAAATGAGTACCCTGATGTATCTGGTCTACTAACTTATTACCTAGTCTTCGAGGAAGAATTATTTTTCCTATTTTACTCTTAGCCCAGTCCTCTTCATAGTCCAATTTAACCCATTTTTTAAAATACTTTAAATCTTTTTCTGAATAGTTCGGTTTTTCTGGTAGGGCTGGAGCCAGGAGTGTAACCAGTTCTTGTACTGTTTCTTGGGCTGCTTGCTTTGTGGCTTGATCTGCTGATTGGTTTCCTTTTGAAGTCAGATCAGTCCCCTTTTGGTGTCCTGGGTAATGCATAACAGCCACCTCTTTGGGGCCCTCCTTTTGCCAGTTCATAGAGAGGTTGGGCAATCTCCGCAATCCGTGGTATCCATAGCCTACAGTATCCCACCATCCCAAGAAACTCCCTCACTTGTTGGGATGTGGTGGTGTGGGGATATTGGGTGATCACCTGTTTCCTGGACTCAGACAGTGAACGCACTCCCTCGTGGAGATCAAAGCCTACATAAGTGGTGTGGCTCTGACAGAGCTGTGCTTTCTTTGCTGACACCTGATACCCTTTTTCCTGCAGTCTGTAAGAGAGCTCTTGTCCCCACAAACATGATTCATAGTCCTCAGCGGCTACTAGCAAGTCATCAACATACTGTAACAGAGTGACTCCTGGGTTGGAGGTTCTGTACTCACGCAAATCCTCATATAGGGCCTCGTCAAAAATGGTGGGTGAATTCTTGAATCCTTGGGGAAGTCTTGTCCAAGTGAGCTGGCCTTGGAACACTTCCTGGGGGTCGGACCACTCAAAAGCAAAAAGGGGTTGAGATTCCCTTGCTAAAGATATGCAGAAAAATGCATCCCCTGAGATCTAAGATGGTATACACAGTTCTTTTGGGGCCCAAGAGGGAGAGTAGGGTATAGGAGTTAGGCACCATCGGGTGGATATCTTCAACCCACTTATTAACTTCCTGCAAGTTTTGAACAGGTTGGTACTCCCCAACCTCAGCCTTTTTGACAGGCAGCAAAGGTGTGTTCCATGGAGTTTTGCAACGGACTAGGATTCCATCTCCTCGGAGGTGGTTAATGTGTTTTCTGATCTCTTCCTTTGCTTCCTGGGGAAGGGGGTACTATGGAATGTGAACAGCTGTAGCCGTCGCCTTTAATTGTACCACCACTGGAGGCTGTCCCCTGGCAAGCCCAGACCTCGGAAAACTCGGCCTATAAGGTTTGGAGAAGGCTCCCCCTCTTTGTCTCCTCTGGTTTTGAGACTGGCTCGTAAAGGAGGTATTCATCTACTGCTGCCATAAGCAACTGTACAGTGGGTTGTCTCAAGATTACAGTCTTGTCTCCTTCTGAGAACTGAATGCAAGCTTGTAACTTGTGGAGGAGATCTCTTCCCATCAAGTTATATGGGGCATTAGGGAGGACCAAAAATCGATGTTTAACTATTCCCAAGGCCAAATTTAAAGTCCCTTCTGTTGTCCATTTATGTCTCTCTGTGCCATTTGTTTCTTGTACCTAGACTTCCTCTCCAGATAGTTTTCCCATGGGTTTAAATAATGATGAAAATTGGGCTCCTGTGTCCACCAAAAAATCAATTCATTTCCCCTCCATTTCAATTTTTACTCAGGTGGCCAACACTGCCGTCTTCCTTTAGGGTCATGCTCTGGCCCAATGTTCTTTTTCCTTATAGTAAGCACACTGATCTGAATCTAAGTCTTCCCGCCTGCCTTCTCTGTGCTTAGGCTTTTCCCTGAATTTACTATCCCCTGCTGTTAAACACCTTTTCTGCTATTCCCACTAACTCAATCAGACTCTTCCCTTCACATCCTTCAATTTCCTGAAGATTCCTTCTTATATTCGGGGCTGACTGACTGGCAAAAGCAAGATTCACTGCCCTCTGATATTCGGGTGCCTCAGGGTCGATCAGGACATACATTTTATAGGCTTCAATAAGCCTTTCTAGGAAAGCTCCTGGAGACTCATTCTTACCTTGAGTCACCGTACTAATTCTGGTTTAGTCCAAGTGCAGCTTTTACTTCTGGAAATTCTTACCCATTTCAGTTCCAGGACTTCAACATATTAAAGACCTGTATTTGTTTTGAAAGTCTCCCATATGAATTTCCTTTGAGGTGGAATTCATCTTACAAGAGAATTAAAACAATTACAAATGATGAAAACTCAGAATAGATACGGTTAAATATCAAATGATATTTTTGACCCTTATCAAAACATTAAAACTTTGGGAAATGTAATGAACCTCTGGAGTAGTTACAGCATTTTTCCAAATGTAACCCAAGGTTTATCATTGATTTAGCAGTACTTCCTGAGTAACTTAGCATATCAAGGAAAAGCCTTATTAGTCAAAGAGATCTCATTTACAATTCTGGGCGGGCAAAGAGAAAACCATTTACATTTTCTTAGAAACATCTCAATCTCTAGTGAAGACTAAATATTAACCAATTGTGAACTGTTGCAACAGCAGTTATGCACAAAACATGTTTACCAACAGATGTCAAAAGCACAAACCTAGTTCCAGCAACCAGCACCCTACCACTTCATTCCATTTGTCATCCAAGCAAAACTTCAAAGCTTCATGTTACCAGGGACTCCAAGAGCTACTTTAACAATTACCCATTAGAACCCTGAGTCAGACAATTAACCATCAGATCAATCATCTCTTTGCTAACAGATTTCATGTTCCACCTGGGCCCATTCCACTTCAGATGCCATGTTTTCCCACCAGCAAGGGGGAGGGGCTAGGCAGTCTACATCGGGCCAGAGAAGGCAAAGAATTCCCTGAAACAAAGGGAGTTTCAGCAGCTGCTTGGGAATATTCCTTAAAGTTTCTGTCCCAAGTTAGACGAACCCCAGCTGGCTCCAGTTATAGCCCTTAACACACGAAATGAGTGAGGGAAAAGCCCCACATCTATTATGAGGAATGGAGAGTCGAAAGTCAGAGTCCCCTTACTCTCTGCTTGCCCCGCATCTTCAAGCACAACAAACAACACAACAGACAACAAAAAGACAACACAAAGACAACCGCAGGCCCAGAAGTCCTGCCACCAGTGGGGATTTTCTAGGGGTACTCAAACCCCCTGAATGCCCAGGGGGACTCAACCCCCCCTGCGATCCCCTGACCACCCAGGGGGACTTGAACCCCCTGACCATCTAGGGGAACTCGAACCCTCCCCCCCGACCACCCAGGGGGACTCGAACCCCCCATCGATCTACAGCAGAGGGATGGGGCGTCCCTGCATCGACTCCAGCCCTGGGGAGCATGGCTGCATCCAGCTTCTCCCTGGTGGTCCATACTATGGAGCTCCAACCAGACAGACAGACAAGATCCCAACACCTCCGGAGGCTTTTCCCATAAATTCTGAGGCTGGCTCAGTTCTCATCATTTGATCCCGGACGAGCCCCCAGTGTTAGGGTCTGTGATCAAAGGAATGAGACTGACACAAAGCGAATATCAAACAAAGCTTTATTTCGTGCCAAGCATCAAAAATCAAACCGACTGGTCTGGGCCATCTCTTACAAAGATGCGACAATGACGAGGACGCCACTCCCAAAGACGAAAAGGTGATGACAATGAGGACGACAATGCCGCTCCAGCGAGGCCGCTCCCCTGCGAGGCCGCTCCCGACGATGAAGAGGCAATGATGATGATGAGGAAGACAACCCCGATGACATAGACTCTGCTCCCCATGATGCCACTCTGACAAGGCCGCTCCCCGGATGCTGCTGCTCCAGACAAGGCCGCTCCAGACGAGGCTGCTCGAGGAGGCCACTCCCTAGATGAGGCAGCTCTGGATAAGGCTGTTCCTGACAAGGCCACTTGACGAGGAGGCCGCTGGATGACGAGGCTGCATGCCAACGAGGCCGCTCCCCAGAATGACGCTGCTCTGGTGGGGCTGCTAGAGGCGGGGCTGCAGCTTAGGGCAGCAAGGCCCCTTGCAGCAGGGCCGCAGTTGGGGGTGGTGCTGCTCCCCACTGACTATTACTCTGACTACCCTAAGGGCTATTCTAACGGCTACTCCAACTGCTATTATACCTCCTCCTACTACTCTAATGGCTATTCTAACTCCTCCTACTACTCCCCGCCCCCACCAGCCTCATAGACTAACCTTTATAGAGGTGGTTGAGCCCAGCCCACACACAGGTGGCCAATGAGATTTCAACTCACCACAGTAAATATATGTTTGCCCCATTGACTGGATGTCTCCATCAGGCCTGGCCTGCCCCTATATCTGGGGTTTACAAGTAAGTTCCTCTGGGAGGGGCGGGGTCAATCTAAGTTTACAACCAAATGGCTCCCTCTGGCTAACCAGGCCCCTACATATAAGATGACAGCAAATGGTCTCTTCCAATGATGCTCCAAGTTTTTTTCTCGGTGGCAGTGTATCCAAACGAAGTTTCCAGGTTGTTAAGGATGTGGTTCTATTTCCATCTCTGTCTCAGTGTAGGCAGCTCGGATCTCTGTGTGTGCTTTATTTAAGACAGACTCTAGTGCCTGCAGTGACTGGAGTACAGATTTATCAGTCATTTCCACTAGGGCAACCTCCTGTAGCCATGGGCAGTGTGGAGGGGGTCTCCCAAACATTATTTTAAATGGGGTAACCTTGTTTAAGTAGGGTATACATCATGCCCTAAGGAGGGCAAAGGGAAGGAGATCCACCCATCCACCGCCAGTTTCCAGAATTAACTTTGTCAAGGTCTCTTTAAGAGTCTGGTTTATTCTCTCTATTTGTCCGGAACTCTGGGACCAGTAGGCACAGTGTAGTTTCCAATTAGTGCCCACGGCCTTGGCCAATGCCTGTGAGACTGAACTCACAAATGGAGGGCCATTGTTTGACCCAATCATGAGAGGCAACCCAAACCTAGGAATTGTTTTTTCTAGTAGCTTTTTTGGCTACTATTTCTGCCATCTCATGTTTGGCAGAAAAATTCTCTACCCAGCCTGAAAAGGTATCTATAAAATCTAACATATATTTGTGTCCAATGGGTTCTGTTATTATATCCACAGAATATTAGGTAAAATAGTCTAAGTGAGCTATTGTGTAACTTTTCTGAAGTTTACCTCAAGTTGTCTAGCTTAGATAAACAAACATTTAAATACAACAAAATATAGACCTTAATATTCAAAAAGGTGTGTTACCGAAACATAATTTTTTTTCTAAAATAACCCTCATTTTCAGAGATAGCCAAATCAGGACTAATTTATTTGAAAAACAAGTCCAGTTTTAATAAGCTGGGCCTAATTATTTACATAAGCTCAGCAAGAACAGTGAGTGATCATATAGATCTTTTAGAATCTGCTTTGCTGGAACTTTTTTATAAGGAATCTCTAGATTAAACTTGTAATAGCCTCTCCAGGCTGGAAGCCAAGCCAAGTACTTGCCATCAGCTATGCCTGCAATACCAGTCAATTTGGCCAAATTCCTCTTTCTGAGGTCTCCAAAGTATCCTGAGGTTCCTGCACCTGCCAGGAAGTGACATTCTTTCCTCACCTGGTGAGGCTGCTAGGAACTCTGTAAGCAAGGTATCAGGCCAACAGTTTCAAGGGGCTTTATGGTTCCAGGTTTTATAAGTTAACCTTAGTTCCTTTAAGCTCTCTGGTCATATCTGAGTCTTTCTCAAATATGATATTCCAGTCAAAGCCTTGGTAAAATAACCAGCATTTTCGATGGTGTCCTGTTACAAGGAGAACAGATTCTTATTGAACTTATGCAAATGACTGATTGCTATGGAAGAAAGAATACTTGCTGAGACCTTTTGAGTTTTAGAGGGTTCAGATAGAGAGAAACGTTGAATGCTTTGATTTGTTTACAAATGAATATTTCTACATCTCTGTAAATTACAGATAACTTAAGAAAAAGTCCCTAGTCTGAAAGAGCAAACTTCAGTTTGTCTAGTCCCATGTTAGTAATTTTAGTTTAGTCGAATGCAGCTTTTATTTAGTTCTGGAAATTCTTACCCATTTTAGTTCTAGGATTTTTAACATATTAAGTACCTGTATTTGTCCTTAAAGTCCTTTATATGAATCTCCTTTAAGGTAAAACTTATTTTACAAGAGAATTAAAACAATTACAAGTGAAAAAACTCAGAATAGAAATGGTTTTACAATTTAACTGGCAAGAAAATCAGGTTACTTCTGTGACATATAACATTTCAATAATTACAATATCAAGTGATGACTTTATCAAAAGGTTAAAACTTTAGGAAATGCATAGAATTTCTATAATACTTATAGCATTCACCCAAATGTAACTGAAGGTCTATCATTGGTTTAGCAGTACTTTATGAGTAACTTAGCATACCAAGGAAAAGTCTTATGAGTCAAACAGTTCTCATTTACAATTTAAATCTTGTTGACAATTGCTAAAATCTAAGTTTTAAAGCACATGCTTAAATAGGATTACGGATAAAACAAAACATAGAAACTGATTTCTCTGGGCAGGCAAAAAGAAAACCATTTATATTTTCTTCTTAACAGCAGATCAATTAATTTAAGAAAACTTTGTTTTTTTTGAACAGAGAGAAAGCAGTTTTTTTTTATACCAGGGTTTTTTAGTTTACATAATAGTCAACATTTACTTGAGTGGATCACCAATATAGATTTGCCATGACACAGGGCTTTAGTCTTCCTTTCTTAAATATTATGCCTCATTTGAACAGAAACATTTTACAGGAAAAGATTAGTCTTTTTTCCCTTCTTGTGAATACATCCATCAAAACTGATCTAATATGGTTCAATTTCCAAACCTATAAACCAAGGCAAATAATGGTCACTTTCCCCAAGCCTTCTAAGACTTACTAAATACCCTCAAGTTTAGTTTTTATTATTTCTTTTTCATGTTCTGGGGCAACCAGACATTTTTGTTTTAAAACAAAACTACTTACTCTCTTAGGCCCTCTTTTTTTGTGTGTGCACAGTTTTTCTAAACTTACTATCAGTTAACAGTCAACTGCCTTTTTTCTGTTTTTTAGATAACATTAAAACTTTTAATAAAAACCTTAATGTCTTTTGGTAGTCTAGAATACATGGAGTCATTTCATGTGTATTTATCATTCTGATGTGCTACATTTTAAAATTTATTTTAATCTTAGTCTGTCCTGACCATACCTAAGATTTGTTTTTTGATGATTTCCCTTCACAAATCTTTTACAACTTTTTTTGCATCTAGGTTTTGTCCCAAGCCATTTTTTTTTCAAACAATTATCTCATTTAGGACAAAATTACCTTTTATCTTTAACAAAATGTATTTCCATTCCTTATTTTGTTTTGTTTTGTTTTATGTATCTCCTGCTTTTTACATATAGGGTTGTTTTCCTTAATTCCATCAGTCTTAGTTACAGTTAACAGAATTTTTTATTCTTAGAAACACTTTAGTCTCTAGTGATGGCCAAGTATTAACCAATTGGGAACAGTTACAACAGAATTCTGTAGATGGCAAATTTATGAATCAGCACAAAACATGTTTAAACAACATGTTTTAAACACAAAACATGTTTACCAACAGATTTAAAATTTTTAATTGTTTTGCGGTAAGAAGTCAAAAGCACATACTACATCTAGCATTCAATGCTTTAGCATTTTATCTTATTGGGTTAAGACCTAGATGTCCAACAAATTTAATTCCATTTGTCATCCAAGCAAACCTTTAAAGACTTTGAAAGCTACTTTGACAATTATCCATTAAAACTTTGAGACAGACAATTAACTATAAGTTCTGTTAATTTTTTGCTAACAGATTTTTAAAAATAACATGAGTTTATTTGACCTTCAGTAAACTTTGATTGAAGTTTCACATTTACTGCTGTAACTTTAGACATGTCTATTTTAATTAAACCAACAAAATTAATTTAGTTTAGATACTGATTTACGTTTCACCTGGACCCACTCCACTTTTAATGTTTACCTGAAACACGGGTGGGAAGATCTGGAGTGGGGGTTGTTAGGTCCAGGGGGTGCTCTTCTTGCTCCTTGACAATGAAGAGAGAAGGAGCCGTGGTGCAGGAAGCCCCGAGGATGGTCTAGAGGCCAGTTATGCAGGCCACACCCAAGCTGGTGCAGAAACAGAAGGGGGAGACAGAAGAAAAAAGTGCTGCCAGAAGGCAGAGAAAGGATTCCCAGTTTTAGAGCTCATCAGCTCCAAGAGAGGAGCAGATGCCATGCTTTCATGCCAGCAATGTGGAGTGGCTACGCAGTCCAGGTCAGGCTAGAGAAGGCAAGGAACTTCCCCAGAACAAAGGGAGTTTTGGCAGCTGCTTGGGAATATTCCTTAAAGTCTCTATCTCAAGTTAGACTAACCACAGTTGGCTCCAGTTATAGTCACTAACACAAGAAATGAGCAAGGGATAAATCCCACATCTATTAGGAAGAATGGAGAGATGAAAGTCAGAGTCCCCTTACTCTCTGCTTGCCCCATTCCTTCAAACACAACAAACAACACAACAGGCAACAAAAAGACAAGACAAAGACAAACACAGACCCAGCGGCCCTTACCCAGAACCTGCTGCTGGTGGGGATTTTTTCGGTCCCTTTTAAACACTCACTGGTGTGGATTTTCTCAGTCCCCCAGAAACGAGCAACACAACAGACAACAAAAAGACAAGACAAAGACAACCATAAACCCAGCAGCCAGTGGGGATTTTCTCGATCCCCTGCAACCACTCACTGGTGGGGATTTTCTCAGTCCCCTGACTGCCTAGGGGGACTCGAACCCCTTGGTGATCTACCAGAAGAGGGATGGGGTGTCCCCACATCCACTCCAGCCCTGGGGAGCATGGCTACATCCAACTTCTCCTCAGTGGGCCATACCCTGGAGCTCCACAACCAGACAGACAGATCAGATCTCACAGAATAAAATCTGGAGATTTTATTTCCGGAGGCTTTTCCCAGAAATTCTGATGATGGCTCAGTTCTCATTGTTTGATCCTGGACGAGCCCCCAAATGTTGGGTCCATTATGAAAGGAACAAGACTAAGACAAAGTGAGAGTTATGCAAAGCCTTATTCTATGCCAAGTATTGGAAGTTAGACTGACCAGCCAGGGGAATGGGACTGAGAAAAAGTGAAAGTTATGTAAAGCTTTAGTCTATGCCAAGCATTAGAAGTCAGACTGACCGACTAGGGCCGCCTCTGAAGAGAGCGACCCCCCTTGGTCTTACAGGCTAGTTTTTATAGGGTACAACCGCAGACCTCTACGTATGTCGCTTTCACTGATTGGAGGTCTTTTACCTGTCTGGCCTTATTTTAGGTGTGTGTTTTAGCAACATTACCCAGAACTGATATCATCAACTGCTGAGGCATTTATTAAACAACAAAATGGCGACCTAGGCAACATGGTAACAAGAAAATGGCTACCTAGGCAACAAAATGGCTATCTAGGCAATATGGAGTTACTCTGGCTAAGCAGGCCCAGGTAGGCCCTAGGGGTTTAGTAGTTTTTAACGTGGAATCAGTGCCATCAAACACCACATCAAAAACCAATGTACTATATGTTGGCTAACCAAACATAATCAAATAAATAAATAGATAGATGAATGAATAAATAAAATGTTTTATACATGAAGGGTCCCGGCCGGCCATGGGGCTGCCGTTGCTGGCGTGAGAAGGGGCGCCGCAGCCTCCGAGCTCGGGGTGCCCGGCTGCCTGCATGGATGTCTTCAGCTTTGTGAAGATTGCAAAGCTCTCGAGGGACACTGAGTCAAGATGGCGGAGAAGTAGCAAGCTGAGACTGCTTCAGCTAGCCGGAGATCAGCTAGATAGCTTATCTAAAGATTGCAAACACCTGAAAATCCATCGGCAGATCGAAGAGAAGAAGAACAGCAATTCTGGAAACAGAAAAACAACCACTTTCTGAAAGGTAGGACCGGCGGAGAAGTGAATCCAAAGCGACGGGAAGATAGACCCCGGGGGGAGGGGCCGGCTCCCGGCAAACAGCGGAGCAACCGTGCACAAAATCAGGACTTTTAAAAGTCTGTTCTGCTGAGGGACATCGCTCCAGAGGCTAAACCGGGGCGAAGCCCACGCGGGGTCAGCGTGGCCTCAGGTCCCGCAGGGTCACAGAAGGATCGGGGGTGTCTGAGTGTCGCAGAGCTTGCGGGTATTGGAACGGGAAAGCCGGCTACAGAGGCAGAGCCAACAGTAAGCTCGCAGCTCCGTGTTACCTTGAACCGGTCGCAGGCTCGGTGAGCTTGGAGCGCGGCCGGAGGTCAGGCAGACGGGAGTAACTGGGCGCTGTTCTCTGAGGGCGCACTGAGGAGTGGGGCCCTGGGCTCTCGGCTCCTCCGGGCCGGAGACCAGGAGGCCGCCATTTGTATTCCCGTCCTCCGGAACTCTACGGAAAGCGCTCAGGGAACAAAAGCTCCTGAAAGCAAACCCGAGCAGATTACTCACCCCGGCCCCGGGTAAGGGCGGTGTAATTCCGCCTGGGGCAAATACACTTGAGAATCACTACACCAGGCCCCTCCCCCAGAAGATCAACAAGAAATCCAGCCGAGACCAAGTTCACCTACCAAGGAGTGCGGTTTCAATACCAAGGAGAGCAGCAGAATTCCAGAGGAGGAGAAAGCCAAACACGGAACTCATGGCTTTTTTCCTGTGATTTTTTTTAGTCTTGCAGTTAATTTAATTTTTTCTTTTTCATTTTTTTTTTTTCTCGCCTTCGGGTAAAATTTTTTTTTTAACTGTTACCTTTTTCTTTTTTAACGATTTTTTACTAGTTTATCTAATATATATATTTTTTCTTTTTTACATTTTTCTTAGGTGTTTTCTTTTTTTAAAAATTCTTTTCTTTTCTTTTCTTTTCTTTTTTTTTTTTCTTTTCTTTTTGTTTTTTTTTTTTTTTCTTTCTTCCTTTTTGAACCTCTTTTTATCCCCTTTCTCCCCACTCACGATTTTGGATCTCTTCTAATTTGGTTAAAGCATATTTTCCTGGGGTTGTTGCCACCCTTTTAGCATTTTACTTGCCCCTTCATTTACTCTTATCTGGACAAAATGACAAGACATAAAAATTCAACACAAAAAAAAGAACAAGAGGCAGTACCGAAGGCTAGGGACCTAATCAATACAGACATCGGTAATATGTCAGATCTAGAGTTCAGAATGACAATTCTCAAGGTTCTAGCCGGGCTCGAAAAAGGCATGGAAGATATTAGAGAAACCCTCTTGAGAGATATAAAAGCCCTTTCTGGAGAAATAAAAGAACTAAAATCTAACCAAGGTGAAATCAAAAAAGCTATTAATGAGGTGCAATCAAAAATGGAGGCTCTTACTGCTAGGATAAATGAGGCAGAAGAAAGAATTAGTGATATAGAAGACCAAATGACAGAGAATAAAGAAGCTGAGCAAAAGAGGGACAAACAGCTACTGGACCACGAGGGGAGAATTCGAGAGATAAGTGACACCATAAGACGAAACAACATTAGAATAATTGGGATTCCAGAAGAAGAAGAAAGAGAGAGGGGAGCAGAAGGTATACTGGAGAGAATTATTGGGGAGAATTTCCCCAATATGGCAAAGGGAACGAGCATCAAAATTCAGGAGGTTCAGAGAACGCCCCTCAAAATCAATAAGAATAGGCCCACACCCCGTCACCTAATAGTAAAATTTACAAGTCTCAGTGACAAAGAGAAAATCCTGAAAGCAGCCCGGGAAAAGAAGTCTGTAACATACAATGGTAAAAATATTAGATTGGCAGCTGACTTATCCACAGAGACCTGGCAGGCCAGAAAGAGCTGGCATGATATTTTCAGAGCACTAAACGAGAAAAACATGCAGCCAAGAATACTATATCCAGCTAGGCTATCATTGAAAATAGAAGGAGAGATTAAAAGCTTCCAGGACAAACAACAACTGAAAGAATTTGCAAATACCAAACCAGCTCTACAGGAAATATTGAAAGGGGTCCTCTAAGCAAAGAGAGAGCCTACAAGTGGTAGATCAGAAAGGAACAGAGACCATATACAGTAACAGTCACCTTACAGGCAATACAATGGCACTAAATTCATATCTCTCAATACTTACCCTGAATGTGAATGGGCTAAATGCCCCTGTCAAAAGACACAGGGTATCAGAATGGATTAAAAAACAAAACCCATCTATATGTTGCCTCCAAGAAACACATTTTAAGCCCGAAGACACCTCCAGATTTAAAGTGAGGGGGTGGAAAAGAATTTACCATGCTAATGGACATCAGAAGAAAGCAGGAGTGGCAATCCTTATATCAGATCAATTAGATTTTAAGCCAAAGACTATAATAAGAGATGAGGAAGGACACTATATCATACTCAAAGGGTCTGTCCAACAAGAAGATTTAACAATTTTAAATATCTATGCCCCCAATGTGGGAGCAGCCAACTATATAAACCAATTAATAACAAAATCAAAGAAACACATCAACAATAATACAATAATAGTAGGGGACTTTAACACTCCCCTCACTGAAATAGACAGGTCATCCAAGCAAAAGATCAGCAAGGAAATAAAGGCCTTAAACGACACACTGGACCAGATGGACATCACAGATATATTCAGAGCATTTCATCCCGAAGCAACAGAATACACATTCTTCTCTAGTGCACATGGAACATTCTCCAGAATAGATCACATCCTCGGTCCTAAATCAGGACTCAACCGGTATCAAAAGATTGGGATCATTCCCTGCATATTTTCAGACCACAATGCTCTAAAGCTAGAACTCAACCACAAAAGGAAGTTTGGAAAGAACCCAAATACATGGAGACTAAACAGTATCCTTCTAAAGAATGAATGGGTCAACCGGGAAATTAAAGAAGAATTGAAAAAAATCATGGAAACAAATGATAATGAAAATACAACGGTTCAAAATCTGTGGGACACAACAAAGGCAGTCCTGAGAGGAAAATATATAGCGGTACAAGCCTTTCTCAAGAAACAAGAAAGGTCTCAGGTACACAACCTAACCCTACACCTAAAGGAGCTGGAGAAAGAACAAGAAAGAAACCCTAAGCCCAGCAGGAGAAGAGAAATCATAAAGATCAGAGCAGAAATCAATGAAATAGAAACCAAAAAAACAATAGAACAAATCAACGAAACTAGGAGCTGGTTCTTTGAAAGAATTAATAAAATTGATAAACCCCTGGCCCGACTTATCAAAAAGAAAAGAGAAAGGACCCAAATAAATAAAATCATGAATGAAAGAGGAGAGATCACAACTAACACCAAAGAAATACAAACTATTATAAGAACATACTATGAGCAACTCTATGGCAATAAATTTGACAATCTAGAAGAAATGGATGCATTCCTAGAAACATATAAACTACCACAACTGAACCAGGAAGAAATAGAAAGCCTGAACAGACCCATAACCAGTAAGGAGATTGAAACAGTCATTAAAAATCTCCAAACAAACAAAAGCCCAGGGCCAGACGGCTTCCCGGGGGAATTCTACCAAACATTTAAAGAAGAACTAATTCCTATTCTCCTGAAACTGTTCCAAAAAATAGAAATGGAAGGAAAACTTCCAAACTCATTTTATGAAGCCAGCATCACCTTGATCCCAAAACCAGACAAGGATCCCACCAAAAAAGAGAGCTATAGACCGATATCCTTGATGAACACAGATGCGAAAATACTCAACAAAATACTAGCCAATAGGATTCAACAGTACATTAAAAAGATTATTCACCACAACCAAGTGGGATTTATTCCAGGGCTGCAAGGTTGGTTCAACATCCGCAAATCAGTCAATGTGATACAACACATCAATAAAAGAAAGAACAAGAACCATATGATACTCTCAATAGATGCTGAAAAAGCATTTGACAAAGTACAACATCCCTTCCTGATCAAAACTCTTCAAAGTGTAGGGATAGAGGGCACATACCTCAATATCATCAAAGCCATCTATGAAAAAACCACCGCAAATATCATTCTCAATGGAGAAAAACTGAAAGCTTTTCCGCTAAGGTCAGGAACACGGCAGGGATGTCCATTATCACCACTGCTATTCAACATCGTACTAGAGGTCCTAGCCTCAGCAATCAGACAACAAAAGGAAATTAAAGGCATCCAAATCGGCAAAGAAGAAGTCAAATTATCACTCTTCGCAGATGATATGATACTATATGTGGAAAACCCAAAAGACTCCACTCCAAAACTGCTAGAACTTATACAGGAATTCAGTAAAGTGTCAGGATATAAAATCAATGCACAGAAATCAGTTGCATTTCTCTACACCAACAGCAAGACAGAAGAAAGAGATATTAAGGAGTCAATCCCATTTACAATTGCATCCAAAACCATAAGATACCTAGGAATAAACCTAACCAAAGAGACACAGAATCTATACTCAGAAAACTATAAAGTACTCATGAAAGAAATTGAGGAAGACACAAAGAAATGGAAAAATGTTCCATGCTCCTGGATTGGAAGAATAAATATTGTGAAAATGTCTATGCTACCTAAAGCAATCTACACATTTAATGCAATTCCTATCAAAGTACCATCCATCTTTTTCAAAGAAATGGAACAAATAATGCTAAAATTTATATGGAACCAGAAAAGACCTCGAATAGCCAAAGGGATATTGAAAAAGAAAGCCAACGTTGGTGGCATCACAATTCCGGACTTCAAGCTCTATTACAAAGCTGTCATCATCAAGACAGCATGGTACTGGCACAAAAACAGACACATAGATCAATGGAACAGAATAGAGAGCCCAGAAATAGACCCTCAAATCTATGGTCAACTAATCTTCGACAAAGCAGGAAAGAATGTCCAATGGAAAAAAGACAGCCTTTTCAATAAATGGTGCTGGGAAAATTGGACAGCCACATGCAGAAAAATGAAATTGGACCATTTCCTTACACCACACACAAAAATAGACTCAAAATGGATGAAGGACCTCAATGTACGAAAGGAATCCATCAAAATCCTTGAGGAGAACACGGGCAGCAACCTCTTCGACCTCTGCCGCAGCAACATCTTCCTAGGAACAACGCAAAAGGCAAGGGAAGCAAGGGAAAAAATGAACTATTGGGATTTCATCAAGATCAAAAGCTTTTGCACAGCAAAGGAAACAGTTAACAAAATCAAAAGACAACTGACAGAATGGGAGAAGATATTTGCAAACGACATATCAGATAAAGGACTAGTGTCCAGAATCTATAAAGAACTTAGCAAACTCAACACCCAAAGAACAAATAATCCAATCAAGAAATGGGCAGAGGACATGAACAGACATTTCTGCAAAGAAGACATCCAGATGGCCAACAGACACATGAAAAAGTGCTCCATATCACTCAGCATCAGGGAAATACAAATCAAAACCACAATGAGATCTCACCTCACACCAGTCAGAATGGCTAAAATCAACAAGTCAGGAAATGACAGATGCTGGCGAGGATGCGGAGAAAGGGGAACCCTCCTACACTGTTGGTGGGAATGCAAGCTGGTGCAGCCACTCTGGAAAACGGCATGGAGGTTCCTCAAAATGTTGAAAATAGAACTGCCCTATGACCCAGCAATTGCACTATTGGGTATTTACCCTAAAGATACAAATGTAGTGATCCAAAGGGGCACATGCACCCGAATGTTTATAGCAGCAATGTCCACAATAGCCAAACTATGGAAAGAACCTAGATGTCCATCAACAGATGAATGGATCAAGAAGATGTGGTATATATACACAATGGAATACTATGCAGCCATCAAAAGAAATGAAATCTTGCCATTTGCAACAACATGGATGGAACTAGAGCGTATCATGCTTAGCGAAATAAGTCAAGCAGAGAAAGACAACTATCATATGATCTCCCTGATATGAGGAAGTGGTGATGCAACATGGAGGCTTAAGTGGGTAGAAGAAGAATAAATGAAACAAGATGGGATTGGGAGGGAGACAAACCATAAGTGACTCTTAATCTCACAAAACAAACTGAGGGTTGCCGGGGGGAGGGGGTTTGGGAGAAGGGGTTGGGATTATGGACATTGGGGAGGGCATGTGATTTGGTGAGTGCTGTGAAGTGTGTAAACCTGGTGATTCACAGACCTGTACCCCTGGGGATAAAAATATATGTTTATAAAAAATAAAAAAATTAAAATTTAAAAAAAAATGTTTTATACATGAAAAACATAATAATGGGAACAGAATTTCATATTTGCATGATGAAATATTCTCAAGACATGTTTCACAGCAGTGTGAATATTTAACACTACCGGACTTTATACTGAAAATGTTTAAAATGCCAAAATCAATGTTGGGATTTTTTTCAATTTTTTAAAAGTACATTCTGTATTATTCCATTTTTATAAATATTTTATTAATTCATTTTAGAGAGAGTACGGCAAAAGAGGGGTGGGAGAGGCAAGAGGTGGAGGAGAGAATCGTGAGTCCACACTGCACTTAACACAGAGTGGGAGTGGGACTCGACCCCACACCATGTGATAACATCCTGAGCCAAAATCAAGAGTCGGCAGTTTAAACAACTGAGTCACAATCCATCTCCTTGTGCACTAGTATTGGTGCATTCCCTGCTCTCTTCACCACTCCTGAAAATACATCTATGAAAAATCATCAGGGTTTCCTGGGATGAGTCTGAGTACGAGCACTGCTAGGTGATGGGTTCACCTGCGGTCTGGGATGGGTGTTGCTCACTGTTTTCTCAGATAGGTGTGCCTGTCACCCTTCTCTCCAGGAGACCCCTATGTTCTCCAGGCATCCGAGGACCACCCAGCCCAGGAATTCACCTTCTCTATTAGAGGGCAGATGGGACTTCTTTCTCTTACCAGGACTATGAACCCTGATCCTGGGAAAGGAGAGCTCTCCTGGGACTCCTGGCCCAGCCAGGCAGCTGTGGCCACTGTGTCTGTGACAGAGCCAGAGTGGCTGAGCCTTGGAGGCAATGAGTGCCTTAAGCAAGCCTTGCATGGGGTATGTAGGAGCAGCAGTCCCGGCTTCTTGGGGAGCAGTGATGTGTGCAGAAGGAGGGAGACAGGGGTGGAGCCCTCTAAGTCATACCACAGACTCTCCCTTGGTCCTAAAACCAGCAGGAAGGAAGCTCTGAGGACAGACTCCAGAAGGATTCCCATCCAGGAAAGGGGGGCCTGCTGGAGGGCACTAAAGCTGCCAGCCCCCACTGGACACAGGCCATTTGCACAGGATCACCTCTGGCACTTCTTTAGCATGTTGTCTGTGTTTGTGTGTGGACAGTGATTGGCCCACTCAGTGCTGGTGCAGTTCCAGGAGCAGACTAGTACTCTTCCAGGGTCTGCTCATGGGTCAGAGGACCCCCGCCCAGAGAAGCAGAGGATATCCCTCTTCCTCTGGAGCGGGGGAAGGCAGCCACCATCCTGGGGCAGGATGTGGGACAGGCATGTGTTCTTTCTGAAGCCCCCATGTTCAGTGGGCATTGCTCTGTCTGAGAAAGGTCCCCTCAGCCCCAGAGTCGGGAGCCATGGGGGGCTGTCTCCCATCCTGGCCCAGGATCATGCCCTGAAATGATCCTATCTTTAAGAGGACAGGTCTCCTTCATGATCCAGAGAAGAGACAGGCCCCTCTCCCCTCCCCAGTCCAGATCACCCAGGACCCTACAAGAGCTCTTCATTTGAGGAGGAGTCATGGAGAATGTGTGTGTCTCATCCACCCAGCAAGTGAAAGAACCAAAGCCCAATGCTCAGGTTCTAACAGAAGCAGAATTTCAATGTCCTGTTTGGGGGCAGATACCTCCCCTCTTACATGGCCTTTGGGGACTCCAGGAAAAATCTTCCTTGTTCTTGTGCCCTCAGAGAGAGGAGCTGGCCCCATGTTCTAGGGTCCCTACCCTGTCCCACTGCTGAGGAAGAGCCACACACAGGAACCTGATGTCAGGAGTGTGGTCTCCCAGGGGCCTGGAAGCTGCATGGAAGGGCTGGATTGCTTTTGGGGGGAGGGGAGCTCAATTGTGACACTGCTCACCATCCTCCACTGCACTCTGCAGTCCAGGCTCTGTGCCCAGCTTAGGTAAATCACAAATACCCCACATGCTCCTGCCATGGAAGCAATCATTCAGCATCACCGCATTGCACAGAAGTGGAGAGCGAGGACCATAGAGGGGAGGCAAATGGCTCTAGTCCCAGGACCGGTCAGCAGAGGGGCTGGAAGGCCAGCCCTCCTGAGCCCCCATTAGCCCAGCCAGAGACTCCCTGAACCCAGAGCAAGCCCTCCCCTGCCTGTCCAGCCACACACTGGCCCCTGAGATGGATGACAAACTGTTCTTCTTGGCCCTGAGGGTGTTACCGGCTGACTAGGAGGAGGAGTGCAGCTGGAGGGATAGGCTATAGCTACAGGACAGAGTGACACGTCTGAGCTAGCTGGAGCCACACTCTGGTCTCCATCCCGGAGCCTGCCTGGGAGCTGGAGTCTGGGTGCCCTAGGGGCCAGCACACAACAGGGTCTGTGGTGACCAGGGAGCCACGGCCTCCATGGAGAGTCCACTCTGCCCTCTCCCAGCTCCTGCGCCGCATCACTTCTCCTCACTGTGGGGTTCCAGGCCCCAGAATCAGGCCCCATAGGGTTGACTTGGCTCCAGCTTGTAATGAGTTTGCAGCCCCTGGAGCAGCTGGATTTCCTGGGGCTGGTGGGAGGACTGGCTGCAGACAAGGACTGGGCTAGGGGAGATGTGAGGCCCCATGGAGGGTGAAGGATGGGGCAGGGGCCGAGTCCTGGGGCCACTGTTCATGTCAAAAAAGGGCTGAAATCCCTGAGGGCCCATAGGGTCCCTCATTACAGTAAAAATACCCTCACACTTGGGCATCCTGGTGGTGGGCCCCTCCACCCCGGCCTCCTTCCCACACCTCTGACTATAGCCAGGGCTGCTGCCAAGGACAGGCTGGACCTCTGTCCCAGGGTCCTACCAGGAAGACAAAGAAGGAGGAGGAGAAGAGAAGGGGAATGGGGGACTGCTCTTCTCTCTGCCCTGAGTCAGCCTCCACTGCTGCCTCCAGGTCCTCTGGCCCAGCCCTATACTTAGCTGGACCCTGAGAGGCAGTCTGCATTCCCAGCCAGCTGGGTGGGGGGGGGGGTATTCAGTGACCTTTGTGTCCCCAGATGTCCAACCCACCTGGCCTTGCACCCTGAGGCTTGCTGCCCAGGATGAGCACAGTTCAGGACTAAGCAGACTTTGGGGCCACAGAGCCCTTGGCAGTGTTGAGGAAACATGGGAGACAGGTCAGATGCAGAGCCATGGGTGTCATGCACGTCTGCTACGGGACTGGGTCATGGTACAGGTGCTGTGTACAGGTCCCCTATGCACACCGGGCCCTCTCATGAGGGAGGCCTGTGGCCTGGTGCACCTGTCCTCCACCTATCCCTGGAGGACTGGACAAGTTCAAGCATTTTCATGTCCAACCCTTAGGGACAATTGGGAACCTGGAGTAAAGAGGTAGGGACTCACCCAGGACAAATGAGGGGTACAGAGCCCAAGGAACGGGGCTGCTCTCCAGTCCCAGTCCAGTCCAAACCCTCCCATGGGGCTCGCTTTGGGGATGAGAGCCCCTCAGATTCTCAGGAATGAAGCCTCAGGGGTTCAAGGCATGCATCTCGTCCCTTGTGGGGACATGACCCTGGGCATCCCCAGACAAGTAGAGGCATGTGTGCCTACACACACACACCACTATGACTGCCCAGCTTGGGGTCAGAAGGGGCAGACACACTGGGAGCGAGGTGACAAGGGGGGAAGAAGAAAGAGGTCAGAGACAGTTGGGCCATGGCGCAGGGGTGTCAGGACCCCTGGCAAGAACCCAGATCCATAGCATGGGGTCGGGAGACAGGCCAGGCTGATGGTCAGGGGTTCCCCAAGGGGCCCAGGGGGGTTGCCAGGGAACTGGGAGAGGACAGGGTCTGGGGTCTGGGGTCCATCACCACCCTGGGCTACTGAAAGTAGGAAGAGATTATGCCCCCAAATCCAGATGGGGCTAAAGCACAAAATGCCTCAGCTTACTCTTCTGTCCATTGGGCTATAGAGATAGGGTGTCCCTAGGGTCCCAAAGACTTGCAGAAACGTCTGTTGGTCTTGGATCTTCATCCCTGACTACTGTGCTCCCAGCCCTGGGAAATGCTTTGTAATCCCTCGAGGTCCTTCTGAGCAGAGGACAGCCTAGGGGCTTGGGGGGCTGAAGACCTGGGTTTGCAGAACGTGGCAGAGCATTGGACCACTGGTCTGGGGACCAAGGTCAGGACCCTCCTTGTTGCAGCTTCAGTGTCCCCATTTGGAAGAGGTTCCATAGTCAGCGCTCTGGTCAGGGTGAGGCGGCCTTAGGAAGGAACCAAGCTCCAGGACAGGAGAGGGAAATGGGGAGAAGGTAGGCTTCTGAGGTTTCTCACATCCCCAGAGCCCCCAGGTCCTGCTCCTGGGAGAGACACAGAGACACACAGAGAAGACAGAGACAAAGAATGAACACATGAGAGAGAACCAGGAGAAGTCACAGACTTTCTTCAATCAGGCTGGAAACAACATCCCTTCATTTTACTCCATTCTATTCCTTAGAGCACAGTCACACAGGCCATCCACTCTGGAGGGGAGAGAATTCCCCTGGGATGTGTGACCAGGATTTGGGAATTCCAGAAACCACTGTGGGGATTGCCCACCACATGGGTGCAGACGAGGCCCTGGGACTGGGCCTAAACCTAATGGGAGCCCCCGGAAGTCTGTGTCATGAGAGGACAAGGTCGGAATCAGTTCACTGCAACCTTCCCATGAGAGCTTGGAGACAGACAGGAGGAGGGTGGTTTTGCCTGGACCCCTTCTGAGCTGTGTTCTATGACTGCCCAGCCCCCCACTCATTCTTGTATTGCCACGTGCATGTCCCAGCCTCCTGTGATAGCAGGAACGTAAGTAGAGGTCCTACCCCTGATGGCGTCCCTAGAAGCCAGAAGACCCCACTGTGCAGATGGGGAGCCTGGAAAGGCTGTCCAGAATCACAGTCCTGAGCATGAGCAGGGGCCTCATCTGAACCCAGCTCTGTGTCCTCACAGCAGGGACATCATCTGCACCCAGGCCTCACTGAGGCAATAGGTAGGTTCTGTGGGTGTCACTGTATGGACGGCATGAGGTAGAGGGTGAGCATTGAGCAGCTGGGGGAGGGGGCCCTCAGGGGGCTCTGAGGAGGAAGTCAGGTAAGGGGTCCCCAGGAAGTGGTGATCTCACTTCCCTAACAGAGCCCAACAGAATTTGGAACCCAGTAACCAGGCACTCACATTCCAGAGACAGCCCCTGTCCAGCTCATTTTGTTGGAGATCCTCAAAAGAAGAACATGTTTACCTGTTGCATCTCAAAGTCTGGAGGCTGCAGAAAGAGGAAAGCACACCCTGCAAACAATTTACCTCGCTGGGGATGTCATATCAGGGCTTCGCAACATCTCTGGCCATTTGGCCGGAAGTACAGAAAGGTGACACCATGAGGCCCAGAGCCAGCCCCAAGCCCCATATGCTCTGATCTGACCTGTGTAGGCCCAGGTCTCCTCCCCATGTGTACATGCGTGCATGCGTGTGTGTGTGTGTGTGTGTGTGTGTGTGTGTGTGTGTGTGTTTGTAAAGAAGGCTCATGTGGGGTGCACCCATTACATTCAAAAGCAGGTTGACAAGGGCTCAGATGCCCGGTGGGCAGGTCATGTACACACCATAGGTCAAGGCTGACTGGGTGCGACAGGGTGTGGGAGGCTGTGAGCTTCTCCCAGGGGTTTATCCTATAGGACTATAGGTAGGGGTCCCTGTCCCAGGTGTGGGGCTGTGCACACATAGGTCTGTGTCTGATCTGGGAGCAGCAGGGGGACTGGGCACGAGGAGAGTGAGGACAGCCATGAAAGGCTCTGATGTATTTGGACCAGCTACTGGTCACTGTCTTTGCAGAACACCAGGGAGAATGAAGCAGGGAGGAGGCTGGCAAACACCTGCTCCATCTCCCTCACACAGGGAGTGACCACAGGGGGCTCTCCAGGAGCAGGGACTGGGGACTGACTGAAGGCCTCTGACACTGCCCAGGCCACTGTCCCTGCTGGTACCACACCAGACTGTGGTCCAGGACCTGGAACCCATGGAGGCCGAGCCCAAGGGTGAGAAGGCCTGGGCTAGGTGTATGTGGGTGTCTAGGGATGGGACAGTCCTAGGTCCCACAGGCAAGAGATCCCAGAAGCTGGTGTGAGGCCAGGAGCAAGGACTGGGCTCAGAGCACCGAGCCAGTGGACTGCAGCTGGGGAGATGTCCCGGTGAGGGTTCCTTCCTGGCTGTAGCTTCTCTGGGACGCCCCGGGCTGAGCACTATCTCTGCAAAGGCATGTAAACATGTTCTTAGTTCCGGGATCTCCAACAAAATGAACTGGGCAGGGGGTTGTCTGGAATGTGGGGGCCTAGATACCTGGGTCTAACTCTATCTCTGAAGAGCTAGAGCTGGCCCCAACTTCATCCACAGCTCCGGGGGTTGGAGGGGTGGTGCCTGGAGAGATTTCAGCAGGAGACCAGGAGCCAGCAGGTGACCAGGCACCTGGCCACAGAGAGCCTGACGCTGTCCCAGAAGAGCTAGCACCTGCCCTTGCCCCTGCCAGAGCCGCTCCCTCTTCCCCTACCTGGCCTGTGCTCCTGCTCTTGCATCTGTCCCTGCTCCTGTCCCTGCACCGTCTCAACCCCTGCCCCTACTCCTGCTCCTGTGGGGCTCCCAGAGCCACATCCAGATCCTGCAGCCCTGTTCCTCATACAGTTACCCCTTGTTCTATCCCCTGAACCTGACGGCCTGCAGGAATGTTTCATCCCCTACCTGTATATTCTTTCTCTATGGTACATACTGTTATTTTATCTTTCCATGTTTTGCATATTGTTTATTGTTTTAAGTAGAATTACTTGTTTTCACTTAAACACATCACAAGCATTAAGTACATGCCCAACACCGTGCCACCACACCACAGAACATCGCTGCAGGATATCTCCTTCCCCAAAGGAGACCCTGAACCCAAAGCCCTCCCTGCCCATTTCTCCTCCAGCCCGGCCTCTTGCAACACCTAAGCTGCTTTCTCTCTCTGTTCGTTTACCTGTTCTGGATGTTTCTGTATGCGGAATCACACAATATGTGTTTTTGTGTCTGCCCACCTATTTTCAAAGGGGACTCATTTTTTTCTGAGTTTATGTGACATAGAATTTCCCTTATTTGATACTGAAACCCCTGAAGGATTACAGATGAGATGTAATCATAGAGGCCCCTTTAGGAATTATGGGCACAATCTCGGGGTCAAGTTCCCTGTTCCTGCTGGGTCACCACAGCCTGACCCCAGACAGGACACGGCTGGTTCCTCCTGTGGCCCACACAGAAACCAGAGAAATGCAGAAAGCTGAAAGATACACTACAGAGGGCAAACACATTGCTTACAACCCAAGGCCAGAGAAAAGTTTCACTTGACTCTGCTCCAAACCAGGCTCTAAGTCACAGGGTTCCACAGGGACAGAGACCAAACGCATGCAAGTCCAGGTGGGGGGATAGGCACATGGGGAGTATGTGTCAGAGATGCAGGAGCTCCTGGGGAAGGGCATTGACAAGGGAAACCCTATGGAAGTGGTTCTGGTCACCCTCAGAGTGGCAAGTGTCTGGTCTGGGGACTGGCAGCCCGGGGGAAAATGTGAAGAACCAGAGGTCCAATGCAGTCCCCCTGGAGAGAAGGGTACCCCTATCCAGGAGAACAGTGAGCAGCACTCATCCCAGGCCACAGGTGCACCCATCACCTAGCAGTGCTCGGCCTCAGACTCAGCCCCAGAAACTCCAGCATGATTTTTCACAGATGTATTGTCAGGAGTGTTCAGCACAGCAGCATTGGAGAGAGCAGGGAATGAAACAATGCTAATGTTCAAGATGGATAGGATCCACAGTCCCAGTCCTCATGACAGAATGTCCTGTAGCTACTGTCCCAGTGTCATTCGGGCACAGGATCCGGGAAGCCCCTCCTGAGACCACCCCCTCCTGCCACCCTGCTCTTGGAAACATTAGGAATTGTTTGAGGAGGTGGAGAGGATCCAGGGTGACAGCAGGGCCAAGGAGAAGGAAGCTCAGCACTGGGAGGGCAGATGGATGTGCCCTGAGCCACCATCCAGGGCCCAGGCTGTGATGCCCTGAAATCTCACCCCACTAATGGCTCCTGATGTATGGACCAGACTTCTGCTCTTTCACTCCCTCCTTCCCTACCTCATTTATTCACGGTCTCATTCATTACCCCCTCTCTCCTCCCCTCCACCACTCCCTTCCCACCCCAACTCCATCACCCTCCCTCCCTCCTCCCCCTCCCTTCCTCCTTTCCTTCCTTCCCTCCTTTTCCTCTTTACCTTCCCTCCCTCATGCCCTCCTTCATTCAGCGGAATATCTGGGGTCCCTGCTCTGTACTGAGCACTGGGGCTTCATCAGTGAGCACCCCCCCCAAAACCACATGGTCATGTCCACTGTGGGAGGTGACAGGGGCAGTCCCTGTGGGTAGCAGTGGTGATGAGCACCAGGAATCTCCTCCTGAAAACAGAGGCTGGTTGCACAAAGAATGGGGACACCCATGCTTCGCACTTCATCTAGAAAAATCTAGTCCTAAAAAGTGATGAAAAGTAAATATATCCTAGACTTCCTGCAATGTAAGTGCTAATGGCCCATAGGCCCTGATTTCTAGAAGCAACAAAAAGTAAGTCACCAGTGTGGACTGGGGTTTGTGACACAACTTTTCTGATCAAATGACAGCGTTTCAGCCAATATCTCCAGGGCCTCCAAGTTTTCCCAAGGGTCTCTGTGATCCTCTGACTCTTCCATCGACCTCCTTGGAAAGCCCTGTCCTGTCGTCTTCCTTGTCTCTGCCTTTTCTGTGGCCCTTCTGTGGTCTCCCCTCCCCCCACCAGGGCCACCCTCACCAGGATTCCCCATGCCCCATGGTTTGCTGCCCACATCCCACACAAGGCTCCATAAGCTCTGTGTTTTGTGCAAGGCCTGGGTTCTCCCTCTGGGGTCACCTGACATCTCCCTTGAAGCGGCCTGCTTCTTACTGCACTGGGTCTCCTCTGATGAGTCTGTGAGGCCAGCCTATGCCCATGTCATGGGCATGGAAGCAGGAGTCCAGAAGATCCGGATGACCTGCTCCCAGTCACAGTGTGTGGAGCCTGGGCCATGCGTGGTTCCTGAGCAGAGGAGGAGTTGGGCCCAGAGAGCCTGAGGGAGGACATGGCACAGTGAGCCCCCAGGAGACCAGTGAGCACCTTGGGGGCCTGGTGCTCAGGTCTGCTGGGAGACCACATCCCACCCGCACTGGATCTGTCCCCAGGGCTGGAGGTCATCAGGGAATCCATCCTCCCAGGCTGCAGGCTGGCAGTGACTGGCATGGGAGGAGCACGGCTGGTGCAGGAGAGAGCCCTTAGGTAGAGAGGACAGGCAGGTGCTCTCCCAGCAGCAGGTACTCTGGGGTGGACTAAGGGGACATCAGCAGATAGCAGTGTCTACAGCTGGGGTCTCCACACAGGCCACCTCCTGAGGCTCAGCACAAGCTTGTCTGGATGGTCTGTGTCCCCAAACACAATGTCTGGCCCAGGACCTCCCCTCAAGCTCCTACTCCCAATCCTTTGTACTCAGCTCAAGGGCAAGAAATGCCAATAGTTTAGGTGGTGTTGGGCGCACAGAGACATGTGATTTTCTGGTCCATGCTGTAACATTTCTGGCAATTTAAAGATCACAGGGCTTTGATTCAAAAATGGTAAAATGCCAGGGACCCCAGATAGCTTTCTGGAAACCTGCCTCTGTGCCTTGGAGCCCTCCCGTTCCACCAGCTCTGCTTAGGACCCCTCCAGACATGGTCTTGGGTCCTCAGACAGCCCAAACAATGTGGCCTTCAAAAAATGATCCAGATGGGGCAGCAGGACACACCGCAGATTCCAGTAAATCCCCCTCCCAGAAAGTGAGGGTACTGCTGGATGAGCTGTCCAAAAACAGCCAGGTCAGGGATCCAGAAAGACAGCAGAGGCACAGAAGTAACTGAGAAGCATGTGAAGGTTGGGTAGGGACAGTGGAAATCTCAGGTGGTTTTGCCTAGGGGCAGCTCCCATCACCTAAACCCTCAGTGTGATGGCTCCAATTGGGGATGGGGGAGGGAACATGCCTGGAGGACCCGTGGCTTCACTGTCAGAGGTTGCCAACTTGATCTGTGAACAGGTCAGGAAACCCGGCCACAGTCCAAAGAATTTCTAGAAATAGTAGTCATGTCAGTGGCAGCCAACCTGGGAGGTCAACCTTCCAGCTGCCTGAGGTGGGATCAAGCCACAGACCAGTACACTAGCCAGGAATGTAAGAAGGAGAACTAGTTCTTCATTTCAATAATTTCTGAGTTACTGGGTTGTTTCTATGATTAGTATACTTTGCAAGGCCTTGAAAATGTTCTCATGTTCTCTGCAGGAGAGGATCTTGAAAAATCTCTGGTTTATCGGTAAAATCATCTGGAATTGACCTTGGTTGGCATAGCCATGCTTGGAAAAGTATGGAGTTTCCCCCAAATACTAAAAACAGAACTCCTATATGATCCCAGTACTGGGTAGACATTTGCAGGAAATTAAGTCAGTTTCTCTAAGTAAGATCTGCACACTCTCACCCAATCTCCCCAAGGAGGAGTGGCCACCCTTAGCAATAGGGAACCCATGTGGGAAGTCATAGGGAACCCTTCCTTGGAGGCAGGTGCCTCTCTGGACAAGGGGCTGCTCCAGGGCTGGGAGGTCTCCACAGCAGTGCATTCAATGTCCTGGATACTAGGAGGAGATGGAGTATACCACCAGACCAGTAAGGGTCAGGACACACTACCCCAAATATTGGCACCTTGACAAGTTAAATATAGAAACTGAAAGAATTTTCCATAGAGCAGAAGCAGGAAGTTCCCTCTGATCCCCAGCAATCAGCCCTTCATCCCTGAAGCAGGTCAGAATACTCCCATGGGGCACTTTCTCTCCCCAGACTGCAGGGAGGACATGCTTATCACCAGAGTCAAGGGATTTAGGGCCACAAAGGCTATAGGAACAAACCTGGTTAAACTAGCCTCTATCTTCCTAGTTACTTTTTTTACCATTTACCAGCCCTAGCTCAAACCCGTGTCTCTCAATTCTTTATATGTTGCTTCTTTGCCTAAAACATAGAACTGTCTACTCTAGTTGCCCCTGCTGGCCTCCTTGTTCTTGTAAGGCTACCACCAAAAAAATCAATACACTTGATCAGCTTTTTTCCTGTTCATCTGTCTTCATCAATTTCTAAACCAGCCAGGGACCTTAAGAGGAGTTGAAGAAAACTTTCCTCTCTTGCAGCCCTGGAAAATCCATCTTGTCCTCCCCACCTTGGTTAAAACCACCCTCTGCTGGGAAGCAGCACAGGGCTGTGCATGGCTGGAGAAGCCAGGGAGAGGCAGATGGAACATGTAGGCAGCTACCTAACCCCCAGCCAGGGGACTTGGCTCCACTGACAGATGCAGGGTGTGATGATGAATATTATAATGGAAGCATCCTGAATATCAGACCTCCCCCTGTCCCAGGCTTCCTTATTCCTGCTTATCGTGGTTGCTACTGTTGGCTTAGTGACTTTTCTCAACGAACTTTGTCAAGTCTGTGTTCTTTGCTGTGTGTGGCCACTGAATTCCTGTGCTGTTAACTGAGTGGTCAGCCAGTGGCTGGGCAGAGAGTTCACCCGTGAGCTATGGCTACAGATTGGAGGGCCCCACAACCTCCTCCTCAGGTTTGAATAGTTTGCTCATGTGGCTCATGAAACTCAGAGAAACATGTTACTTACTAGATGACCAGATCAGTAAAAGGACAGAACTCAGGACCAGGCAGCTGGAAGTGATGAGCAGGGCAAGGTGTGGGGCAGAGTCTCAGAGCTCCCCACTCTTGGAGTGAAAGAGGCCTTTACCCACCTCCACTCTGACCTTCATCTGTACTTCCTGATGACATCCCTCCTTCAGGATTGTCTGTTAAGTCAAAGACCCAGTGGGCATGAAAACCACCCCTCAAGCAATAACCACTGCCCAACACCAGCAAGACCCTGCATGATGGACCCCAAGACAATGATTGGAACTTTGCTGACCCCCTGCACCTGCCCACCAACCCCTATCCTAGATTTTCCTCATATAAAAGCCCAGGAGTGTTCTCAACACCTTGAGACCATACCAGTCCTCAGTCTTCTGGTGTCAGCTGCACTGAAATACAGTCCTTTCCCGTGTCACCACCACTCATCTCTCTGCCTTTGGATCAGGGACACTGTGAATAGTGCAATGTAGCAAGACAAATACTAGTTCTTCCCCTCCACAGGGTTCACTGCTGCTGCTCCTCTCCCTGCAGTTCTGCTGTTGGCACAGACATTTCTGAACTGATTTTGTCAAATCTGTATCCCTTTTCATGTGTGGCCACAGAAATGTCTTGTCTATGAATGTAGTGGTAACTGTTGACTGGGTGAGATTTCCTTAAACATCTGGAAACTGCCCTCCTTCTGGAGAAAAAAAAAAAAAAAACCCTCCAGTCTTTACAGATGGGAAGGAGGGCTCTGGGTGTGTGGGTGTCGAGAGACACCTTCAGCACCAGCCACGCCTCTTAGCACTCTGCCTTGGCCTTCACTTCCCACTTTCCAAGTCTGAAAACCACCAGAGGGCAGAACCTCGGGCTTTCTCAAGTCAGCCCTGAGTAGGCACCCAGCGCATGCATGCAGTATCCCAGGGGCTTGGGACTAGATCAGAGCTTCCAGGCCCTTCTTCCCTAAAGCTCCTCCTCACTCAGCCTTTCTTCCAGTGATTCTGCTTGGTTTCTATTTGCCCCAACTCTTTATCCATTGCCCTAGGCAGCAGAGATTCACATATGCCTTTAAATGGTTTGGACATCAAATGTCCTCCAGCAGCCACTCACTACTGGGAGAGTCACAGAGGAATCCAAGGGTCTGGACTTGGTGTTTCCCTCTCCTGATATGGGGACATCTGTGAGAGGAGCAGGTGGCCTGCTGGTTGGGGGGTGGGTACAGGCACCTGATGTGGACAGGACAGATGGGGTAGGTGAGGCTGAGCCCCCGGGGTATGTTCCTGGCATCTGGACTGAACTGGTTGTCAAAGCTGCAGATTAGTTGGGACCATCTTCAGGCTGAGGAGCAAAATGAGGCGAGAAGAGGAGACCGAGGAGGCTCGTAACAGACACATAAAAAATTGCTCAACAAAACAAAAAACAAACAAAAAAAATTGCTCAACATCCCTTGACATGAGGGAAATACAAATCAAAACTATAATAAGATACCACTTTACACCGGTTAGAATGGCTAAAATTAACAAGACAGGAAACAACAAGTGTTGGCGAGGTTGTGGAGAAAAGAAACCTTTTTACACTGTTGGTGGGAATGCAAACTGGTGCAGTCACTCTGGAAAACAGCATGGAGGTTCCTCAAGAAGTTGAAAATAGAATGACCCTACAACCCAGCAACTGAACTCCTGAGTATTTACCCCAATGATACAGATGTAGTGGGAAAAAAAGGGCCACCTGCACCCCAATATTCATAGCAGCAATGTTCACAATAGCCAAATAGCCTAGATTTCCTTTGACAGATGAATGGATAAAGAAGATGTGGTCCACATGTACAGAATGGAATATTACTCAGCTGTCAGAAAGGATAAATACTCACCATTTGCATCAACATGGATGGAACTGGAGGGGATTATGCTGAGTGAAATAAGTCAAGTAGAGAAAGACAGTTATCACATGATTTCACTCATACATGGAACATAAGGAATAGAGCTGAGGACCACAGGGGAAGGGAGGGAAAACTGAATGGGAAGCAATCAGAGAGGGAGACAAACCATGAAGAGACTCTGGACGCTGGGAACCAAACTGAGGGTAACAGAAGGGAGGGGGGTGGGGGGATGGGGTAGCTGGGTGACAGGTATTTGGTTTTGTTTTGTTTTTTAAATAGCTTTATTGATGTGATGATAAACTGCACATATTTAAAGAGTAAAACTTGATGTTTTGACACATGTAAACACCAGTGAAATCATTACTACAATCAAGGTAATAAACATATGCATCAGCTCCAAAAGTTTCTTCCCACACCTTAATCCTTCCCTTTCATTCCTCCTCACTCCCATCCCCAAGAAACCACTGATTTGCTTTTTGCCATTGTAAATAATTTGCATTGGGTGACAGGTATTAAGGAGCGCACATGTTGTGATGAGCACCAATTAATGAATCACTGAACGCTATATTAAAATCTACTGATGTACTATATGTTGGCTAATGAATTTAAATTTTAAAAATTAAAGAAATAAAAAATAAAACCAAGGCAGAAACCGTACATAACTCAGAGGGCTCCATGCTCCTGGAGGCTGAGCTAGCAGCCACAGCCAA
Source organism: Mustela lutreola (assembly GCF_030435805.1). Classification (NCBI taxonomy): domain Eukaryota; kingdom Metazoa; phylum Chordata; class Mammalia; order Carnivora; family Mustelidae; genus Mustela; species Mustela lutreola. The sequence continues at coordinate 56,081,252 of NC_081296.1, forward strand.
GGCCTCTGGCAGTCAGGGGACTGAAGGTCTGAGAGGTGGCTTGGTGCAGCCCTGCCCCTGAAGCCCCATGGCCATGGCAAAGTGCAGGGACTGGGAGGGAAGACCCGACCAGAGGCCATTCTGGCTCCACAGCTGTTGCAGGACCACTCCCAGCCCCATTGGCTGGTGTCTGTCTAGAACCAGGAAGAAAACCTTTTTCTTTGATTGTTCTTTTTCACATGGTTGCTCAGCATTGACACAGAAAAACATCCGACATAAAACTGGAGCCATTCACAGCTGCAAATGAGTCAGAAATTATCAAACTGTTAGTTACCACAAAGAGAGGACTTTGTGTTTCCAGGTAGGACTCCTGTGTGCGGGTGCAGCTGGGGACCCTGGACATGCCAGTGTAGGCAGGGCTGGGCTCCAGGTTCTCCTCAGGGGGACAGAAGTAGGATCCTCTGACATCTCTGCTCAGGACAGCACCCCCCGGATGGAGATGGGGACAGCCCCTTATGAGTCCCGGATGTCCTGGTGATTCTTGGGCATGGCCTGAATCTCACCTTCTTCCTGAAGGCCAGAGAGGGCAGCCCAGCCACCATGGGCCCCACAGGTCCTTCAGGGGACAGCCCACATGCCGCAGCTCCCACAGATCCTCTGGGGATAACACCTTGGTGGGCTTGTGGTCCAGCAGGTACCTGTTTAAGTGGCTCTTGTCAGGCCACACAACCTCAATCCCATTGGCCAGGTCGACCTGCATCACCTGGTGACAGGCCAAGGTCAGTCAGTGAACCTCCACCACCAAACCCCCACAAAAAGGCCCCCATGTAGTAAACATCACCCTGGTCCCTGGGGATGTGGGCCTGGGACTGTGTCTGGCGCTAGTACCTGAAGTCTTCATGGGACACCTGGTAGAAAATGGGGTGCAGGGTGCCAAAGTGTGGGGACAGGATCTCCATGCCCACATGGCCGCAGAACTTCATGTCCACATCCACACACACCAGGTCATCCTCCTCACGGAGAAAGTGCTGCTCACAGAAGCAGCAGATTATTGCCATGTGCTGCATGAACATATCCTGCCACTGTGGGGCACTGGGGACCTGGAGGATCACCACCCTCCAGCCCTCCCAGGGGGTCACACAGGCCCAGCAGCCTGCTGGTCGGTGACAACCTAGTAGGTGACCCTGTGTCCCACCATGTTGGGGCTCTCTGCCCTCTGCAGGGACAGCTCCAGGAAGACCACATGTCTACAGGGACGAGGGACAAGGCAGGAGGAGGGTTACTGTCAGAGCCTGGCGGCAGGATCCCAGAGCTGGAGGCCATGGACGTGTGCACCTTCTTCAAGGGGGCAGGCCCTGAGCTGCTTTAAGCTACAGCCACTCTCCCATCCTGTCCCAAGCAAGTCTGCTTGTGGGGCCTCCCTACCTTCCGCTTCCAGAGATGGGGGCTATCAGCAACCCATCATACAAAGGGGAGCCTGAGGCTTCAGAGGTAGGAAACCAACCCCACCGTCAGCATGCTAGAGCCGGGAACACTTTCCCTGTGCTGAGCTCCCAGGCAAACCCTGCATGTGCCCTCCCCTGGCCGACCCGCTGCAAGGTCCTGTCCCCACCTGCCAGGAATGGAGCACCTTTGGGCACAGCCCTCCTTTCTATGGCCTACAGACTGGCTAGAATTAGCAGGGCTGGCCTTTTGCCCCACTTTGCTTTGAGGGGGCTGTCACTGGCCCCCACAGAGCTGTCTCCACTCCCATAGGATCCTCCCTTGAAGACTTCTGGGCTTCTTGCTGACAAGGTCCATCAGTCAACCACTGCTATTCCTAGGAGCGGTCACCCTCAAACTCCCCCAGATCAGGAATCAGGTCCAGCCCGTGGGCAGGGAAGGGGAAAGAGGACCGCTAGTAGAGGGGGCTTGCTTAGACCACAGCCGTGAGTCCAAGAGTGGAAGCTTCCAGGTCTAGGTCTACATCTCCTAAGCTCCAAGAAGTCGGAAGTCCCCTCTCTCTGAGGGGACTACCTGTGGGGACAGCAGCTCCCCCATTGTCAGCAAGGGTGGTGAGACCCTCTGAGATTGATTTTTCTTAAGGTTTTATTTATTTATTTGACAGAGAGAGAGAGACAGCTAGAGAGGGAACACAAGCAGGGGGAGTGGGAGAGGGAGAAGCATGTTATCTGCTGAGCAGGGAGCTCAAGATGGCAGGTTTCAATCCCAGGACCCCGGGATCATGACCTGAGCTGAAGGCAGATGCTTAACGACTGAGTCACCCAGGTGCCCTGAGACTTATTTTTTCACACAGGCACTAAGGTTACTTCCCTGTGCCTAACCTCATACCCGGCAGCTTAGTAAATCACTCACACAGGGAAAGTGGGCACTATATTTAAATAGGGGACAAGGCCACACACATCTGGCAGACACGAGTCAGATCACTGGGGGGCAAGTCCAGGTACAGCCAACAGGGGAACAAGGCAGACATGAATCAGGGGGAGAGGAGTGCTCCTGGCAGAGGGCAAGGAGAATGTAAAAGCCTGGAGTCAGGCCCAAGCCACATGTGGGAGGACCACACACCAGGGAGGCCCACAGGGTTGGAAGGATACAGTGGGAGAGGAAAGGCTGGAGAGGACAGGCAGATAGGGAGTGGATCACAGAGAGGCTCAAAGGTTATGTTCTGAGAAGATCATTCTGCTGGTTACTGGGAAAGAATGGGTTCTGTACAACAAAGGACAGGGAGACCCTAACCCTAAGCCCTAACCTTAACCCCACCCTAACAAACACCATGCTCCTGGAGCTATTTGGAAGTAAAGGGGATTGCTGTCAAGCCATAACTCCCCAATCAAATATGGGCCTAAGTTACAAAACCCTCCTTATCGTTCTACTGAGGATGGCATATATCAAATCTGGGACACATATTTGTGGCTCACACCCACTATTGGACAGCTCAGTCAGTTTTATGCTTTGAACAAAGAAATCATACATATGATATTTGGGCAAATAACACACAACATCTAGGGTGGCTATCATTAGAAATGTGTTCCCAAATAATAGTACTCCAGGCTACTGACTGGTTTGCTACTGATTGGGTAAGGTGACCTGGCATTAAATGGTCAGCTTCAAATGGAACCCACTGGATATGTGGAACTAACCTGTGGCCCTGGCTTCCTCCAGGGTGGATAGATCGCTGTACCTTAGGATTTGCCTGGATTCATGGGCTCGTTCCTAAAACCATCATCACTCCAGATAATCTCCCTGATTTAAAGCAAAGATGGACACGATCTGTTTTTAAATGGTATGATCACTTAACATCCATTTTTGCTCAATCTGTGGGACTAGAGGATGTCATTTGGCATGTAGAAGCCCTTAATAAACATACTGCAAAGGCACTCAATGATTCACTAAATAGCATCTCCCTACTTAATATCGAAGTCTCACAGATGAGCAAGGCAGTCCTACAAAATAGGATGGCCTTAGATGTCCTGACAGCAGCACGGGGTGGCACATGTGCAATTATCAAACAGAATGTTGTGTGTACATCCCAGAATACCACAAAAATTTCTCAGGATTAATAAAAGATATGAATATCCAGATTGAGTCTCTACAGGATCCTTCTCTCTCTCAGTGATGGGTTAAGTTCCTGGTTTAAAGGAGGACTGTGGCCTGCAATTAAAATCTTCTTTTTGGGCTTCTCATTCTTATAGCCTTATTAATCTTAATGTGTTGCTTTGTTCAGTGTTTCTCTACTTGGTGCCAAGACTCCATTGCTGCAATGACTTCACCATGACAGATAATCCTTACCACGCACAGAGATATTTCGTCACTGTCAGCACTGGATTCAGCTGCCTCTGTCTTTTGTAACTCCCCTACACATTCCTCAACTGATCAATGTGGCCCAAATAGGTAGGGACAACTCTATGCCCCTTTACAGCAAGAAGATGTTACAGAAGATGAGACCTTCCACCTTCAACTACCTTAAAGATTTAAGGGTCAAAATTGTTCAGGGAGGAATCATGAGGGAGCAAAAGGCTGATGGAGAACAAAGAAAAAGCTGGCACCTTATACTCCCTCTCCCCCAACTTCAGTGACATGTGTGACATCCCTCAGGCACTCCTGTCTGCTCTAAAAAGAAAAACAAATAGTTAAATTGCAGAGATCACAATCCTGCAAGGCAGGAGTCTCCCTTGGTTTACAAATGTCCTAGTGATTTACAACAAAGAAGCTATCTTATCAACAGCCTAACTTCCAGAGCCAAGCAACTCAGTTCCAAAAGCCCTAACATCGCCCTCCCCTCCATAAAACTTAAGGAGGCTGAGATGAAAGTAAATAGAAATAAAGTTAAATTTCTTCTAAACCTAAAGCTCATTGAGAAGGACACTTGATAGGAGAAATGTAACATTCCACCAGGAAACTCCCAACTGAACTGTCTTCCTGTTAGTGCCTCATTGGAGGTAAAAACAGCCTTGGCTTGACGATAACCAGGCCTCCAGTATCCTGACAGTCTTCTGAACACCCCTTTTGTCCTCACCTACCCAACTCCGGTGTACATAATCAGCCACTCCGCAGGATAGCAGAGCAGCAGCTCTTTCTGCCCACGGGTCCTGTCCCCGTGCTTTAATAGACCACCATTTTGCACCAAAAATGTCTCAAGAATTCTTTCTTGGTCATCCGCTCCAGACCTCACCCCACAGAACCTCACCTAGATTCTAGAACTTCATCAAATAATGCTTCATGGCCTACATCAGATGATGAAGTCTTAAGTTTGAATATGAAGACTACCTCAAAACCAAACTTAAAAAAACTAATGAATGTTTCTCAGCATTTCAAGAATTTGAAAACAAAACTTGGCCTTGTATCACCAGGAGATAAAACTTTATTTGAGGATGATAGCTCTGACAACAAATGTGAAGATGTGGTTGGCATTCCTTCCAAACCATCAGTTGAAGTCTGTGACTCTTCTCCTCCTGCTTTGCCATCACCTGATTCTCTTCTAAGACCTCCTTTCACATTGTTAGGCTTTGGTCTTACAAAGGAAGGAGAGGAGCAGCCAGAAATTGGAACAAAGGACTTTGGTATTATTGAAAGTGTTCCAAAAGAGCAAACAGTTAATGACTGACTTCTGCTGACAGGGCAGATAAAAATGATAGACATGTTATGCTGTCAGCATTACGATTTGCAGAACAAAATGAAGAATCACCTTGGGATTCTGAGAGTAATTCTGAGAGTCTTCCAGAGAAATACATTGATCATTTACCTGGAAATGCAGATCAGAAAGGGACAAGTACATTAAATGAACAAGTAGAAGACTCTCTGGGAAAATATTCTTTCTTGAAGCCTACTGTTGAGGAGAAAGATTCTGTTCCTAAGAAAGGAGGAGAAATGGAGGAAAAACAAGCATCCCAATCAGATTCTCCAGGAAAATGTTTTTTCTTGAAGCCTAGTGTTGAAGTAAATGATTCTCTTCCTAATAAACCAGGAGAAATGGAGGACAAAGAAACATCTGAATCCAATTTGTCCAATTGGAAGTCTACTCATTTGAACCAAAAAAGTGCAATTTGTCAAAGATCCAGGTATTTGAAAGTTAATGATAAATACCCATCTGTTTTACAGTCAGTGACCAAAAAGTGGTTGGCATCCACAGAGTTTAAACAGATGACCTTAATAGATAAAAAAAAATCTTTATGGGGGCACCTGGGTGGCTCAGTGGGTTAAGCCTCTGCCTTCATCTCAGGTCATGATGCCAGGGGCCTGGGATCGAGTCCCGCATGGGGCTCTCTGCTCAGCAGGGAGCCTGCTTCTCCTCATCTCTCTCTCTGTCTGTCTCTCTGCCTATTTGTGATCTCTCTCTCTGTCAAATAAATAAATAAAACCTTTAAAAAAAAAGTCTTTATGGAAATGAAGATATAAACCAATTAGATGTCCTTTTACACAAGTAGAATCGCTATGATCAAGAAAATGAAAAATAACAAAAACATGTTGAGAAACTGAAACCCTAAACCTTGCTTGTAAAAAATGGGGCAGTCTACCTATAAAATAGTTTGGCATTTACTCAAATAGATCAAAGCAGAATTACCATATGGTTCACAGTTGTACTCCTAGATATATACACCCCAAATTGAAAATGCTGGCTTAAACAAACAAAAATGTACAGGACTATACATAGCATCTGTGTTCACAATAAAGAAAAACCACAAACTATGCAAATGTCCATCCATAGGGAAAAGGATAAACAAAATGAAGTAGATACATAAATGGCTATCTTGTTCTGCCCTATGAAGGAATGAAGTAAAATGGCTCATTTGTGGTGGTGGTGGGGAGGGAATATGGTGGTTCCTTAAACTATTAAATACAGAATTCCACTGCAGCCTATATGCCCACAAAAATGGAAAGTAGAAGTACCCATATTCAGAGCAGCATTTCTCACAAAAGCCAAAGTGTCCACTGACAGATCAATGGATAAACAAAATCTGGTTTATACACCATGGAACATGATTCAGCCTTAAAAACAAAGGGAGTTCTGACACAGACTACCACACGGGTTGAACATGGAAGTCATTACCTGAGTGAAATCAGCCAGTCACGGAAGGACAGAGACTGTATGATCCCACTTGGATGAGGCATCCGGTACACAAAGCTGGGTGTGGCTGCAGGGGGCCAAGGGAAAGAACAATGGGGAATTGGTGTTTCATGCATACAGGTTCCCTCAAGGAGAATGAGGAAGTTCTGGAGAATGATGTACAACCGTGGGAACTCAGCTAAGGCCCGAGAATTGTGTACCTGAAATGTTTTAAGGGATCAATGCTCTTATGTTCAGTCACTGTGAAAAGTGAATGAAGGACTGATGCATGTCACAGTGTGGATAGTCACTGAAAACAGCCCCAGTGACATAAGTCAGATAGAAATACCACTCAGATGGGAGCCATCTGTGCCCCTTAAGTCCATCGAGGTTACCCAAATAAGGGAAAGTCCTAGAAGAAATTCCAGAAGAAGAAAACTGCATCCGAATGCAGAAGACATTTCAGACTGTCGGGCAGGTGGTGATAGCTGAAGCGGGCCTGTGGTCTGGGTTCAAATGTGGGAACCATCATGATTTCCTCACTTGAGGTTATGTGGTGGTTCTGTGGGACACTGTCCCTGTTTGGGGTAAAATGCACCAAAGTAGCCTGTTTGAAGTGGTAAACGTGGCAAAGAAACAATAGCTGGGGAGTCTGAGTGTGGAGATAAAGCATATTTGTGCTGCTGTAACAAGTTACTGCAGATTTGAAATCACTGTGGAGTAAATGACTCTTCCAAACACCCACATCAGCAACACATCACAGAAGCAGGGAGGACATCAGACTTTGGGATGGAGGCCAAGCCCTCCCAGATCCAGTTCACCCACCATGGAGAGGCCACTCGCCCTTGGAGGAGGCCACATGTTAGCAAGAGACTTGTGGGAGGATTAAATCAAGCACCGCTGTGTGTTGGGTGCAGTAGAAGCAGTGGGATTTGGAATTCCAATTCTCTACAACGCTCCACCACAATCTGGTTAGAACTGTGAAAAAGCATGAAGGGAAGCCTCAGAAAAGTGGACTGGGGTGCCAGAAGGGGAGGCTGGAAGGGGGCACCTGGCGCTCAGTGCCCGTTACAGACCCCACATTACAATCCCCCGTGGGAGAGCCAGGGGAAGCTGAAGGGTTCATTTCCTACAAGAAATCCTCCATCCCTGCAGCTCGGCCAGTGAGAATCCTCCATCCCCCTGAACCCATGCCTTTCTCCAGTGGACTTTCCTTCCAAGCAACCCTCCCAAATTCTTCTTCCTCCTCCATGGAATAATGTTCCTCTCCTTTGTTTCTTGCACTTGCCTGTGATGTGACCGTAGCTTGCTCATCCCAGATCGCCATTCTCTGCTATTCCTAAATTAATTTTGCTGGTCAAATAACTGGCAGTTTGAGTTTAAGGCAAACAGAACCAATAAATTCAGGAAACTTGCCAGGAACAAAATCAATATACACAAATCAAGTGCATTTCTATGTGCTCCAAAGAAACCATCAGAAAGAGACTATGGAGAACCATCTCATTTACTACTGCATCCAAAAGAACACGATATCTAGGAGTCCCCTGAACCAAGGAGGTGACAGACCTGTCCTCTGACAGCTGTGAGACACTGATGACAGACAGGGAGGGAGACACACAGAGATGGTAAGACCCTCTGTGCTCAGGGAAGAACTGACACTGGGAAAATAGCTACTCTCCCCAAAGCCGTCTACAGAGTCCGCGCTGTCAGTCCCAAACTTCCAGACTCCAGACCAACCCTGAATCAGGTATGGACATGGGAAGGACCCCACACAGCCAAGACGTGGTGCCTGCTCCTTGACTGCAGACTGTCTCAGGAGCCCCAGGAACTGAATCCGCATGCACACAAACACAGATGCGGGACACAGGGCACGCATCTGAGCCCAGAAAGGGGAGACCCCAGAGCCTCAAGCACAGCACCCTGGGAGGCCACATCACCACACACAAAACCACAGAAGCCCCAGTATCTACACAGCGCGCCCTTCCTCCGTGGGGTTCTGAGACCATGCACCCCTCACCAGTCCCAGCTCAGGCGGTTTTTCTCACCTTCTCCTCCAGCGGCAGGTCCTGAGGGGGCGGGAGTGCTATCAGTGTGGACGTGGCCCCACGCCCTCCACAGTGGGTCCTGTCAGTGTGGATGTGGACCCACATCCTCCCCAGCTTGTCCTGTCAGTGTAGGAGCAGCCCCACATCCTCCAGAACACTCCACAATGGGTCTTGAGGAGGTCAGGCTCCTGCTCCAGCTGGGGCTGTGCAGCCCAGGCTCAGGGCAGGAGCTGGGATCCTGTGCCCTCTGTAGGCCATGGAGGCAGTGCAGGACTAGGGGAGCTCACCCTTCAATGGAAGCACCTGCTCCCTCCCAAGGTCCAGCTGAAGCCATTTCATTCTGGATATTCAAACTGCATGGAGCCCAATATCCCCCCAACTTCTCAAAAAATAGCTAAGGAACAATGAATTGGAAACAATATGGAATGACAGCAGTCCCTGACCCAAACGGTGGCACCGAACATGACCTTGGCTCCGACGCAGACCCACACTCTGACCTGAACTTGCTCTCAATCCTGGCCCTGGCCCTAATCCAAGACCCTAACCCTAGCCCCCAACCCAGTGTTCGCAAGAATTAAAAGGTAGAAACTGCAAATATCCATCAGTGGAGAATGCATAAAGTGTGGTGAAGGGTTTGAATTTGGGTTCAGGTTCAGGTTTCAGTCAGAGTTCTAGATCAGGCTTTGGGTTTAGAGTCAGGGTGAGGGGCAAGGGAACAGAGTTTAGGGCTTTAGGTTTATGATTTAGGGTTTAAGACTCAGGGCTTATAGGATAAAGTTCAAGGTCAAATTTGAGGTTTGGGTTCATGCTGGGATTTGGGTTCAGGTTTCATGGCTCAGAGTTCTGGTTTAGAGTTTGGGTTCGTGGTTCAGGGCTTGGATCCAGGGCTCAGGTTCAGAGTTCAGGATTCAGTGTTCCAGTTTGGGCTTTAAGGTCAGGTTATGTTTCACCGTTAAAGTTAGGAGTTAACATTAGGTTTAGGGATGACACATTTTCTTCAGTTGTCATCACAGAAACAAAATTTCTATCTGAACTTTCTAAATCTGAAATGCATTTCATCTGGGTGTCAAGAGAGGGTTTAGAATTTAAGATGTCAGTAACTTCCTACCGACAGCATTCTGATCCTAGGATCTCACAGTCACCCAGAATTCACTTTTGTCTTGGCTCAAACATACCCTTGGCAGAGAAGGGTGAGCTGCTGCCAAAGCTAGGGTGATTTGACAATGGTAGAGGTGTTAATCCAAATATTGTGGAAGTGCTCACGGAAAATGAAACAGGAAGCAAATAATTCGTTGACTTCTGATTCATCCGCAATGACAAAGACCAAGTTTCCAACAGAATCTGATAATGTTCCCAGGGAAGGCCTATGGTACTCATTACCAGTACCAAAAGAGGGTCCCCTCCCCTACTTTAAGAATCACAGCAGGATACTTCCTACTTTGGGTCAAAAATAAAATTTTATTATTTGGCTGTTCCAGTGTACAATTTGTGGAACCACTGACAACATTTTCCTTTCTCAAATCCCCATCAACACACGGGTAAAATGCAGGTAACGTTGTAATGCACTGCTCATTGGAATACCAAGTACAAGGAGGGCTATTAGAAGCAATAAAAAAAAGTTGAATATGAAACTCAGAAAAAGCACCCTTGATGGGCGCTCAGTGAGGATCCCTAACCATAAGATCTAACATCTCATCCTATGGAATTCCCCCATAACAATCATCAATAATAATAGCCTGTTGACCACCATAACCACCTCACTATTGATGTCTAGGCTGGTAATACACACTCCAACCGCTGGAGACACACTTCTCAGCAGCAGAATGGGACTTGCCCACTCCCAGTGGACCAACTCTTATGGTGAAGCTAAAAACTCCCAGTCCTTGGAAATCCCAGCTATTAGGACACAGTCACAGAAACCACACCCAGAACTCAATAAAGGACAGACATCTCATGAAGCGGATGCTGCAGATCACCACCACTCCCACAAAGTAACTCTACAGTGGACTCCAGGTCTGCCCCCTGCCTGGGATTACATGGGGCACTGCATTCTTCCAGTACTCCAACCTCAGAACAAAACCGTGAACTGTCCTCGTCAGTCCTGTGTGCAGGCTCACAGTGAGCCCTGCCAAAGCCACACACCTTCTTGAGAGCACTCAGCCTCTCATGCCTATCCTAGCAAATGGAGGATGCTGTCTCCCCGACTTCCATACCAACTAGAGAATACTTGGAACAAGTTTTGCCGTACTTCATGCAAAAGGCATATTCTTCACCTGCAAAATGATGGACGGTGAGACACCATGGATTCCCCGCACCTTTTTGAAACTAGATCAGTTGGAGATAGTTTGGCCAGAGCTATTATCCCCAAACCCCTACCCACACACACCATTCCCTTATGCACTCCAGACCTGTTTCCATCCACCTTGCTCATTTTCAGCCATTGTCTCTGCAGAGTAGTACACTAGTACTGAGGTGCTGGGACTGAGGTGCTAGGTGCTAAGCCAGCACCTTGGACCCACTTTCTATCAGAAATTAATATTTGTTTTATTAACAGATGCATCCCAGAAGATCTTGCCACCATGGCCATTAAAAAAGTCATTACAACAGAGGTCCTAACAACCTGTGCTAGTCTCCACAACTCCACTCCCTGGCTCCAGGGATTGGCTCACTCATGGGCATGTGACCTGGTTCCAGCCAAAGAGGTGGGAGGAACCTCAGGTCTCAGCCTACAGAGCCAAGCATGGGGAAGACCACCCAGGCCAGGGGCTTTTCCATCGTGACTGCAGAAGTGCCCTAGGCCAGGCCTGTCCCAGTTCCACAGAGGGCCCAAGAGGCAGGCGCTCCATAACATCGCTGAGGGCTGAATCAGACTCATCCTGAAGCCCACACATGCTAGATCCTCCACTAACTAGGAGAACCCCGAATGTGCTCATGGTCTTGGCCTGAACAAGACGAGCATCTGTGTGGTATATAACCCACAAGATATATCTGCCAGGCAATGGGAACATACTCAGCCAAACAATACCTATGTGGAATTCAACCACAGACAAATGTATTATGGGAAGCTAGGGGCCTAGAGAGAAAGGCGGGAAAGTTCCTGAGGCCTTAATTATTGACCAATCTCACTATCATCTTTTTTTCCTTTCAAGTGGAGGGGCCAGTGTCAGGCAGGATAGATCCCAGTGTACTCCCACTCTGCCACTGGAAAATTGTACCCCCACTCTGTTATTGGAAAAGAAGAGCCCTCTCCCCATCATCATGTTGCAAATCTGGGGTGTGGGAAACTACCTCCCATGGGCCAAATGGGACCTCCCGCTGTATTTTCTGAATCAAGTGTGTCTGGAACATTAGTTATGGACTGTCTGTGGCTGCTTTCAAGCCACAATGCAAGACTGGGGTCATTGTCCAAGACACCACCTGGATTGCAACACCTAACGGAAAATCCTTATGGAAGACTTTCCAGAAAATTCTGAGTCGAGGGCACCTGGGTGGCTCAGTGGGTTAAGCCACTGCCTTCGGCTCAGGTCATGATCTCAGGGTCCTGGGATCGAGTCCCGCATCGAGCTCTCTGCTCAGCAGGGAGCCTGCTTCCCTTCCTCTCTCTCTGCCTGCCTCTCTGCTTACTTGTGATCTCTCTCTGTCAAATGAATAAATAAAATCTTAAAAAAAAAAAATTCTGAGTCGATCCCTGGTCTCAAAGATCCTAGGATCATGTCATGTCTTTGAGTAGAACATAGCACCTTCTGGGTAAAATCTAATTTCTTCACCCCCAGAGGCAAGGACTTCCACCCTTTAAGCCAGAACTCCATCTCCATCCTCCTCTACTGACACCTTGGATGGCACGTCTACAAGTCAGCAGCCTAACGGGAATTCACTGTCGTTTACATGGTAGTGATGCTCAGAAACGGAGGTGTAAGTGTGAACTTGTGAGGGTGAGCATGTGTTTCCTTTTTGTTAGCCACAGTGTGCAAGAAGAATACTATACAGTAGCATGCTTTCTGTCCCACAGGAATGGCCACACAATGTGGTTTCGCAATGATCTTGGAAGGAATCCACCTTCATAGAACAAACTTAATCTGGGAGGACTCCCAAGTCCCTTGTCTTGGATACTAGGTTCCACTGAGGCTGGAGGCACAAAGAGGGGCAGAGACTCCCCCTGCCCATCAGGGTTTTGAGGGGTGCCTGCTGTTCCAGGACCAAAGATCCCCAAACCATTCATCCACTTATCATCCAACCAGGCATCTGTGAGAGAGATCTACTCTAAGCAGAAAAGACAGACTGAGAGACAACAAATGACAGCTTGTGTGACAAGTGCTGTGACAGGTGACACCCAGGATTGGGGGTGTGCAGGCCAGCCCCGGGGACAGGAAATGCTCCAGGAGGATGATCACAGCTGTGTCACTATGGGGGATGCTCAGGAGGAGGACTGGGGGTGTCGAGTTGGCCAGTCCGGGGGGCAGGGGGACCAGGAGTGGTCCAGGAGGATGTCATAGTTGTGCCCTTGTGTGGCTACACATGTCATTGTGATTGGGCATTGGCCAGACTAGAAATAACAGGGCAGGTGAGGGGCAGTATCCCTAAACTGTCTTCTGCGAGGCAGAAGTTCGGTAATGAGATTTCTTTCAGTACAGTTTCATTTCATATGCATCTGTGAGTCCCTAAAGCTGATTGTGTAGAACATGAAGTACATAGCTGGCCATTGCTTTCAAATCTCAGGTGCTGGGGGCAGAGCATACTTGATATTTCTTTTTTTTTTTCTTTTTTTTCTTTTTTTAAGATTTTATTTATTTATTTGACAGACAGAGATCACAAGGAGACAGAGAGGCAGGCAAAGAGAGAGGAGGAAGCAGGCTCCCTGCTGAGCAGAGAGCCCGATGTGGGGCTTAATCCCAGAACCCTGGGATCATGACCTGAGCCGAAGGCAGAGGCTTTAACCCACTGAGCCACCCAGGCGCCCCTTGATATTTCTTTTTGCTGCTTTCAGAGTATGATGACTTTTCCTGCTTTCCTCTCTGACCCAAGGACAGGGAACAAAGGCAATACAGATCTGCACTTCGAAATGTCAACAGAAATCTGCAAACCCAAATTCTCACAGGAGCTAAAGGTTCAGGACCAGGGTGACAGAAAGAGAGGCCGAGGCAAGGAACCAAAAGAACAAGTCATGTGTATGTGAGCTGGCCCACTTTTATACCTGTCAGAAGTGCGCCATGCCTGACAGGAGAGAGTCCCACCTGCCCCTGGTCTGTCTGTTTGCTCCCCTTGAGCAGAGCAGAGAAAGTGCTGAGCTGGGTGTGGGTGTTGGTGGGGAGATGGCCCGCTGGCCACAGAGGCTACCTGCCTAGAACCTGTAGGATCAGCTCCTGGTCCTCAGCTATGATGAAACAATAACTATGTTTAGTGACCTATTTCCCAGGACAGGTAATGTGCTCAGTGTTTTGGTGACTAAATCCTCTCCCATTTTATTTTTTAAAAACACCTTAGGCAGGTAAGATTGACATACAAAAAAGATGTCCATAGTTAATGTATGCAACTTGACCCTGACCTTAACCCTAATATCTAGGTAAGATGTACTCGATTTAGAATATTACTCATAAATTAGAGGATGGTTTTTAGGAGCTAAGGAATTCAGGGACCAACCTTCTTGGTCTTACTCTCCCTTGAATCTGGTTAATGGAAACATTGGGCCACGTGCTACCTGGAGAGTGGCCACATGGGGGCAACAATGAGTAAGCACTGCCCCAAATCTCACTGCAAAGCCAATACTTCCTTCATCCCATCAAACCTAATTTTTTAAAGATTATTTTTTTATTTATTTGACAAACAGAGATTACATGTGGGCAGAAAGGCAGGCAGAGAGAGAGGAAGGGAGAGAGGAAGGGAAGCAGGCTCCCTGCTGAGCAGAGAGCCCGACGCGGCACTTGATCCCAGGTTCCTGGGATCATTACCTGAGCAGAAGGCAGAGGCTTTAACCCACTGGGCCACCCAGGCGCCCCATCCCATCAAACCTTGTTCATTCAGTGTTTACAGATCATTGTATAGATTATGAAAAGTGTGACTTCATTGAATTTTTTAAAAAACAAACTGATTCTTTCAACCTACTAAAAATAGAAGATGTTTTTAAAACCTTGGAGTTGAAAAAAAAAAAATAAAAAATCTTGGAGTTGATGAGCAGATGAAGGCCCAGGAGCCTGGGAAGAGGCTATTACTATTGAGTCTACTTAGGAAACAAGGATGACTTCTATTCCACTTCTTTTCAGGAAGAATTTGTGTCAACTAACAGCACTGAATCCACACAAAATAGAATCAACAGTCTCCAAAAGCAGAGGAAGAGCCACACCCAGGAACACAGAAGACCTACCAGGAGGCTCTGCTCAGGCCAATTTGCAGTCTGTAGATCCTCTGGAGCTAGAATGCCCCCAGTGCCCCTGGGGGTCATGTGTCAGACACAGCACACACCCTGATGCTGCACTGTTGTAACCCGTGACAAGAGGCCTGGTCCCTTCCTCCACAAGATACTTCCTACCCCCTGACGACTCCAGCCTGCTTCTTGGTACTCCCATTTCCCTTTCTGATCCAATCGTTCACTTTTCCCATCACTCTAATAGTATAAAGTATGTTTAACTACATACTCTTCTGTCATTTTAAGTGTCTTTTGTCATGTTTGCTGTGAAACCGTACCTTGTATCATCTACCCTGATACAGAATCACCTGTTGCACTGCATGACTTAACTGTGGACTCTGAGTACCCTCACACTGTCACAGGGCTAGTGTCCCGGGCAAGGCCCTCACTAAGCCCGCTCAGCGGTTGCAGTGAAGACCTGACCCAGGCACTGCTATTTTTATGCAAGGAAGGCAGCACAGCCAAAACCTTGGTTTGGATTCAGAATTGCTCATGGTCCCTCAGCCACATCAGATGGCTTGGGGGCATACCCTAAAGAAACTTGCTAGTCCAGTGTGGCCCTGGGAATCTCCATGGAACAGCCATTGTGTCCATTGGGGGAACTCCATGGGAGCGGGGACGATGGGAGTCAGAACTCCTGAGATAGAATCCATCTTGGAGACTGCCCAGAACTTCACAGGAGTTCATTCTGTAGTCTTGAATGAATCAATTCATCTAAGAACATTTCCTCTTTTTAGAAAGCATGAGCCTCAAGCCCTGATGAAGGGACTCTCCTAGGTTGTATTGGCAATCAGCGGAAGAGCCAGAGTGAGATGGGAGATGGCCTCCAGCATGATTCCCCAAGAGTGGCTTCAGCTAAAGCTGCAATCACCCATTGATCTTTCCTGGACTCCCAGACTCTCAGGGGACTCTTCATGGGGTATATTCTGGGAGCAAACGTCATGTTACTGCCACAGAAACCTCTGAAACTGGTTATAACAAGACTCTGTCATGTCAATGGCATCCAAAGCCATAGGTCATCTCAGAGCTTGTCTGCAAAGATATAGTTAGTGGGAAACCCAGATGCTGACAGAGAGTAGAGGAAGATGGGAAAAGCTAGAGAAAGAGGAAATGCTCATGTCACATATGGCCCCAGATGATGTGGTGTCCAGCAGGACAAGCCCCCTCAAATGTCCCCCAGTGCCTTCACAGAACTCACCCCTATAGACTGAAGCTGAGCTTCAGACATGGGTAAAGAGCACTATGGTTAGCTCAGGGAAGCATGAAAAGGACATAATAAGGCCACAGCCTTGACAGATGTATATTCATGGAGCAATAGATTTCTCCATATATATTCTGAAATGGTTAAAAAAATCACTGATAAAACATGCATATTTTTATTAAAAAGAAAGTCCTACTTTTCAATTAATAAATATTTATGGAGTATCTACTCAGTGCAAAAGTATATCTCTAGTCCCACCTAGGAGCTTGCAAAGAGGGTGGGATATAATCAACGGATCAATGATAGGAAGGAATGCAGGCTAAGGGCTCAGAGAGCCATTCTATTCAGAGAGGCACATTAAGGAAGCCCACTGAGAAGAAGCTAGCCAAGACCAGAAAGACAGGGCCAGCAAATTCATCTCAGAGAAGAGTCACAGAGCAACTCAATTTTTAACTATTTTGACCATAAAACATAAATGTCAGGAAACATTAAGTGTTGCTTTGGAACATTTGGTTCTTCTCTGTAACTATTTGGGTTACATGCTAACCTTTACTTACTGTAAAATACTCTAAGAAAATGTCTTATTTAAGCACGGACATCTTGTATTAAACACAAATAAATTAACCCTAGCAAACCCCTCAACCCTAACCTTAACCCCTGCCCCTAACCCGTGACCCTAAACCTAACCCTAACCCTAACCTTAGCAAGCCCCTAAACCCTACCCTAACCTGTACCCCTAAACTTGACCACAAGCCTGACCCTAGGTTGGGCTCTGAGACCAGAGACCTCATGCCAAAAGCCCCAGAGACTGGGGACACTGAAGCAATTTGAGAGGACTCTGCCTCCCACCCAGAAAGAAACCATGGCCTTTGGAACTCTGGGAACATTCAGAGCAGGAGAAATCTACATGGCCCCCTGAGGCCACACACACACACACACACACACACACACACACACACACACCACTGTAGGCGGCCACCCTAGCCACAAACCTGTAGTCTGATGTGCCACCTGACAACCGCCCTCAACTAAAACCCTGGGTCGTCTGCCCCAGAGCCTGGAGATAAGACCTGTCATGACCCTAGGTTCTAACGTTAACCCTAGGTTGGGTTCTCAGGCTTCTGTCTCCAGAGGTCTGGCACCCAAGGCCATCAGATTGAGGATCTCTGAGTCACACCCCAGGATTCTATCACCCAGGTGGAAACTGTGCTGTTTGGAGCTGCGCAGAACCCTCAGAGTGGGAGATACCTGCATTCCACCCTAAGACTATCCCCACTATTAGCAGCCACCTGGCCACAAACCTGGAATCTGATGCACTGCCTGATCTCCACCCTAAACTAAGCCCCCCGGGAACCTGACTCAGAGCACGCAGATCAGACTAGCCATGCCCTTAGGCCCTAACCCTAACCCTAGGTTGGGTTTTCACACTTCTGTCCCTGAAGCCTGACCCCCAAGCCCTCCAGATTGGGGACCCCTAAACAACACCCCAGGACTCCTTCTGACACCCAGGAGGAAACCGTGCCATTTGGAGCTGCAGAAAGCCCTTGGAATGGAGGAAACTGCATGCCCCTGGAGGCCACACTGACATTCATTGTCCCCTGGGTCACAAACCTGGAGTATGAAGCACAGCCTGATGTACGTCCTCAACTCAGGCCTCCTGGGATCCTACCTCAGCGCTGGCAGATCAGGCCTGCCATGCCTCTACACCCTAACTCTAATCCTAGACTGGGTTTTCAGGCTTCTGTCCCTAGAGGTCTGGTCCCCAATACTTCCAGATTGGGGACAACTGAGCCACATCCCAGGACTCCACCTACCAACCAGGAGGAAACCGAGTTGCACAGAACCCTCAGAGCAGGAGAAACCTGCATGCCCCCCTGAGGTCATTTCCACCTTCTGCGTCCCCCTTGGCCATAAACCCAGAAACTGATGCACTACCTGACCCCTGCCCTCAGCTCAGCTCTCAAGGGATCCCGACTCAGCACAGGCAGATGGGGCCTGCCATGCCCCTAGGCCCTAACCCTAACCCTAACCCTAGGTTGGGTTTTTAAGCTTCCAGCCCAGAGGCCTGGCCCTGAAACTCTCCAGTTTGGGGACCCCTGAGCCACACCCCAGCACTCCTTCACCACCCAGGAGGAAATCATGCCATTTGGAACTGCCCAGAACCCTCAGACTAGGAGAAACCTGCATGTTCCCCTGAGACAACCCCCACCTTCTGCATCACCCCTGGCTGCAAATCCAGTTCCTGATGCACCACACCTGATCCTACCCTCAGCTCAGGTGTCCAGGGACCTTGACTCTGCCTGCAGATTGGGCCTGCCATGCCCCTAGACCCTAACACTAACCTTGGTTGTGGTTTCATGCTTCTATCCCCAGAGACCTGGCCCTCAAGCCTCCAAATTAGGGACCCCTGAGTCACACTGCAGGATTTTGCCTCCCACCCAGAAGGAAACCATGCCATTTGAGGCTGCAGAGAACCCTCCGAGTGGGAGAAACCAGCAGGCCCCCCTGAGACCACCCAGATATTCGGAGGCACCCCTGGCCACAAACCTGGGGTCTGACACTCCACCTAACGCCCCACAACTCAGCCCCCGTGGGAGCCCACCTCAGCACCAGCATATTGGGTCTCCCATGCCCCTAGGCCCTAACTCTAACACTAGGTTGGGTTTTCAGGCTTCTGTCCACAGAGGCCTGACCTCCAAGCCCTTCAGTTGGGGATCCCTGAGCCACAGCCCACACTCCGCCTGTGACCAAGGAGGAAACCATGCCATTTGGAGCTAAGCAGAACCCTCAGAGCAGGAGAAACCTGCATGCCCCCAAGTGGGTACTCCCATATCCCTGGCCACAAACACGGAGTCTGATGCACCACCTGATGCACACCCTCTGCTCAGCACCTGGGGAGCCCACCTTAGTGCAGGCAGAACGGGCCTGCCAGGCCTCCAGGCCATAACCCTAACCCTAGGTTGAGTTTTCATTCTCCCATCCCCAGATTTGGCCCCCAAATCCTCCAGTTCAGGGACAAGTGAGTCATACTGTAGGATTCTGCCTGTCACCCAGGAGGAAACTGTGTTATTTGGAGCCACACAGAACCATCAGGGCAGGATAAACCAGCATGCTCCCCTGAGGCCACCCCAACTTTTGGGGCCACCCTGGCCAGAAATCCAGAGCCTATTGGCCACCTGACACCTGCCCTCAGCTCAGCCCCCAAGGGAGCCCGCCTCAGCATCAGCAGTTTGGGTCTGCCATGCCTCTAGGCCCTAACCCTAACCCTAGTTCAGGTTGCTAGGCTTTTGTCCCAAGAAGCTTGGCCCCCAGCCCTCCAGACTGGGGACAACTGAACCACACCCTGGGATTCCGCCTGCCATCCAGGAGGAAATCTTGCCGTTTGGAGCTGCACAGAACCCTCAGAGCAGAATAAACCTGCCTACTTCCCTGAGGCCACACCACCTTTTCCGTCCCCTAGGCCAGAAATCCGTAGACTGATGTGCCACTTGACCCCTGCCCTCAGCTCATCCGTCCAAGGATCCCGACTCAGTGCAGGCAGATTAGGCCTGTCATGCCCCTAGGCTCTAACCCTAACCCTAGGTTGGGTTTAAGACTTCCACCTCCAGAGAACTGGCCCCCAATCCCTCCAGATTGGGGACCACTGAGCAACACCACAGGAATTTGCTTGCCACCCAGGAGGAATCCATGCCATTTGGAGCTGCACAGAACCCTCAGAGTGGGAGATACGTTCATGGCACTCTGAGGGCACCCCCCCCCACCACAGTCGATAGCCACCCTGGCCACAAACCCAGAGTCTGACGTACTACCTGAACCCCACTGTCAACTAATCCCCCAGGGGCACCCTCCTCAGCGTCAGTAGATCAGGCCTGCCATGCCCCTAGGCCCTAACCCTAATCCTAGGTTTGGTTTTCAGGCTTCTGTCCCATTGGTCTGGCCCCCAAGCCCTCCAGATTGGGGACCTCTGAGCCACACCCCAAGACTCTGCCTGCCCCCCAGGAGGAAACTGTGCCATTTGGAGCTGTGCAACATCCTCAGAATGGGAGAAACACGCATGCCCTCCTCAGGCCACCCCCAACTTTGGCGCCCCTCTCCCTGGCCTGCAAACATGAAGCCTGACAGTCAGTCTCACCCCTCCTTGAACTCTGCCCCTGGGAAGCTCACCTCCCTGGGGGCTCTCAGGGGAGCTTTGTGGTTCTGGCCCATGGTCCTGCATGGCCGCCATATGCACCTAGCTGAGAAAGTGCGCCAAACACCAGGCAGGTGCGCGGCCAGGTTGATATTGATCTGGGCAGAAAGTTCATGAGAATTTGCCAGAAGCCCCCAGCAAATTTGCTTCCAGCGGTGGGGAGAGCTGCCTGGGCCTGGCCTGGGGTTCCCAGTGATCAGGGTGGGAACTGTGGAAGAAAGCACTCCAAGCACCAAGCGCATTCGCAGCCTGGATCACCTCCAAATGCTGGCCAAGCCTGCCCTCTACTCAGCCCCCTGGGGAGCCCCTCTCAGCGCTGGCAGATGGAGCCTGCCATGTCCCTAGGCCCTAGCTCTCAGCTCGGGGTTACTTTAAACAATGATCCAAGGCACAATCAGGCCACTGCTCTTAGAGCAGGGACTCCACAAGTGGCAGATCCGGAGAGAACCCCTTCCTTTCCCCTTCAGGAGGAGTGGTGCAGGAATGCACAGCAGGAATCTGCTGGGTTTGGAGACTCCAAATAGAGCTGTGTGCCAGAGATAGAAATGCTCAGTCACAGGCTGGGTGAACACAGAGCTGTCAACTAAGCCCCACAGAGGATGGCTGCAAGACCAGGGAGACAGGAGTGATTGATTGTTCTCTGAGGGCGCACTGAGGAGTGGGGCCCGAGCTCTTGGCTCCTCCAGGCTGGAGACTGGGAGGCTGCAATCTTCATTCCCGTCCTCCAAAGCTGTATGGAAAGCATTCAGGGAACAAAAGCTCCAGAGAGTGAACCCAAGCAGAATACTTAGCCTGGCCTCTGGCAAGGGTGATGCAATTCTGTCTCAGGCAAAGACATTTGGGAATCACTGCAACAGGCTCCTCCTCCAGAAGATCAGCAAGACCAAGTTCATCAATCAAGGAGAACAATAGAACTCCAGATCTAGGGGAAAGCAACACATAGAATTCATGGCTTTTTCCCCATGATCTTTTAGTCTTGCAAAGTTAAATTTTTTTAAATTTTATTTTTTTCTTATTCTCTTTTTAAAAAAAGATTTCCTCTTTCCTCTTTTAACATTTTTTAACTAGTTTATCTTAACAATACCTTTTAAAAAAAAATCTTTTTAAACCTTCATTGTTATAGTCATATTTTAATCCCTTCATTGTATTTAACCTTATTTGTTGTATACACATAGGTTTCTTTTCTTTTCCTTTTAAAATTTTGGGATTTAATTTCTCCTAATAGATCAAAATTTCTTCTAATAGATCAAATAGATCTTCTAATATATCAATAGATTCAATTTCTTCTAATAGATCAAAATATATCTAATAAATCAATTTCTTCTAATAGATCAAAAATATACCCTAAATCTAGCACATGGCTTGTTTTAGTCTCCAGCCTGAACACATTCTGTACTTTTTTTTCTTTTTCCAGCCAACTTATCAATTCCTTTTTCAGAATTTTTAAAAATTTTCATCTTTACTGTCATATTCCATCCCTTCATTGTATTTACTCTTATTTTTGTATATATATTTTTTTCTTTCTTTAAAATTTTGGTAGGTAGTTTTTTCTAAGAGTATAGAATACACCCAACGTCAAGTGGGTGGCTTTGTTCTATTCACCAGTCATATATATATATATATATATATATATATATATATATTAAATTTTATTTCTTTTTTCCCCTTTCTTCTCCTCCTGGTTTTAGGTCTCTTCTGATTTAGTTAGCATACATTTTCTGGGGTCTTTGCCACCCTCTTAGCATTTTATTCTCCCGTTCATATATTCTTATCTGGATAAAATAAAAAGGCATAAAAACTCAACACACACACACACACAAAACCCAAAAAACAAAAAACTCACCACAAAAAAAAGAACAAGAGACAGTACTGATGGCTGGGGACCTACTCAATATGGACATTGGTATATGTCAGAACTAGAGTTCAGAATGATGATTCTCAAGGTGCTGGTTGGCCTCAAAAAAGGCATGGAAAAATAAAATCCCTTTCAAAAAAAATAAAAGAACTGAAATCTAACCAAGTTGAAATTTAAAAAGCTACTAATGAGGTACAATAAAAAATGGAGGCTCCTGGGGTGCCTGGGTGGCTCAGTGGGTTACAGCCTCTGCCTTCAGCTCAGGTCATGATCCCTGGGTCCTAGGATCGAACCCCACATTGGGCTCTCTGCTCAACAGGGGGCCTGCTTCCTCCTCTCTCTCTGTCTCCCTCTCTGTCTACTTGTGATCTCTGTCTGTCAAATAAATAAATAAAATCTTTTTAAAAATGGAGGCTCTTACTGCTAGGATAAATGAGGCAGAAGAATTAGTGATATAGAAGACCAAATGACAGAGAATAAAGCTGAGCAAAAGAGGCACCTGGGTGGCTTAGTGGGTTAAGCCTCTGCCTTCAGCTCAGGTCATGCTCTCAGGGTCCTGGGATCAAGCCCCGCATGGGACTCTCTGCTCAGCAGGGAGTCTGCTTCTTCCTGCCTCTCTGCCTACTTGTGATCCCAGTCAAATAAATAAATAAAATCTAAAAAAAAAAAAAAAGAGAGAGAGAGAGAGACAAACAACTAATGGACCACGAGGGGAGAATTCAAGAGATAAGTGATACCATAAGATGAAACAATATTGGAATAACTGGGATTCCAGAAGAAGAAGAAGGGGTGGGGGGGCAGAAGATATATTGGAGTGAATTATAGTAGAGAATTTCCCTAATACGGCAAAGGGAACAAGCATCAAAATCCAGGAGGCACAAAGAATTCCCCTCAAAATCAATAAAAATAGGTCCACAGCCCATCATCTAATAGTAAAACTTACAAGTCTTAGTGACAAAGAGAAAATCCTGAAAGCAGCATGGGACAAGAAGTCTGTAACATACAATGGTAGAAATATTAGATTGGCAGCAGACTTATTCACAGATAAGTGGCAGGCCAGGAAGAACTGGTATGATATATTCAGAGCACTAAACGAGAAAAATATGCAGCCAAGAATACTATATCCAGCTAGGTTATCATTGAAAATAGATGGCTATCATTGGAAAAATAAAAAGCGTCCAGGACAAACAAAAATTAAAAGAATTTGCAAACACCGAACCAGCCCTACAGGAAATATTGAAAGGGGTCCTTTAAGCAAAGAGAGAGCCTAAAAGTAGTAGACCAGAAAGGAATAGAGACAATATACAGTAACAATCACCTTACAGGCAATCAATGGCATCTAAATTCATATCTTTCAATAGTTACTCTGAATGTAAATGGGCTAAATGCCCCCAATCAAAAGACACAGGGTATCAGAATGGATTTTTTAAAAAATCAAAATGCTGCCCACAAGAAACTCATTTTAGACCTAAAGACCCCTCCAGATTTAAAGTGAACGGGTGGAAAATAGTTTATCATGCTAATGGACATCAAAAGAAAGCTGGGGTGGCAATCCCTATAACAGATAAATTAGACTTTAAGCCAAAGACTATAATAAGAGATGAGGAAGGACATTATATCATGCTTAAAGGGTCTGTCCAACAAGAAGATCTAACAATTTTAAATATCTAACATGCCCCTAACAGGGGAGCAGCCAAATATATAAACCAATTTTAATAACAAAAGCAAAGAAACACATCAACAATAATACAATAACAATAGGGGACTTTAACACCCCCTCAGTGAAATGGACAGATCATCCAAGCAAAAGATCAATAAGGAAATAAAGGCCTTAAATGACACACTGGACCATATGGACATCACAGACCACAATGCTCTGAAGCTAGAAAAAGGAATGTTGGAAAGAACTCAAATACATGGAGACTAAAAAGCATCCTACTAAAGAATGAATGGGTCAACCAGGAAATTAAAGAAGAATTGAAAAAATTCATGGAAACAAATGATGATGAAAACACAACGGTTCAAAATCTGTGGGAAACAGTAAAGGCAATCCTGAAAGCAAAGTATGTAGTGATATAAGCCTTTCTCACAAAACAAGAAAGGTCTCAAGTACACAACCTAACCCTACAGTTAAAGGAGCTGGAGAAAGAACAGCAAAGAAAGCCTAAACCCAGCAGGAGAAGAAAAATAATAAAGATCAAAGCAGCAATCAATGAAATAGAAACCAAAAGAACAGTAAAACAAATGAATGAAACTAGGAGCTGGTTCATTGAAAGAATGAATAAAATTGATGAACTCCTGCCCAGACTTATCAAAAAGAAAAGAGAAAGGACTCAAATAAATAAAACCATGAATGAAAGAGGAGAGATCACAACAAAAACCAAAGAAATACAATTATAAGAACACACACGAGCAACTATACACCTGCCAATTTGACAATCTGGAAGAAATGGATGCATTCCTAAAGATGTATAAACTACCAAAACTGAAACAGGAAGAAATAGAAAAACTGAACAGACCCATAACCAGCAAGGAGGTTGAAGCAGTCATCAAAGATCTTCCAACAAACAAGAGCCCAGGGCCAGATGGCTTCCCAGGGGAATTCTACCAAACATTTAAAGAATATCTCTTCTCCTGAAACTGTTCAAAAAAAGGGGGGGGGGAGTTCCAAACTCATTTTGAGACCAGCATTACCTTGAGGCCAAAACCAGACAAAGACCCCACCAAAAAGGAGAATTACAGACCAATATCCTTGATGAACATGGATGCAAAAATTCTCACCAAAACCTAACAATAGGATCCAATAGGATCCAACAGTACATTAAAATGATTATTTGCTATGACCAAGTAGGATTTATTCCTGGGCTGTAAGGTTAGTTCAACATCTGCAAATCAATCAATGTGATAAACCACATTAATAAAGGAAAAAACAAGAACCATTTGATAATCTCAATAGATGATGAAAAAAGCATTTGACAAAGTAAAGCATCCTTTCTTGATCAAAACTCTCCAAAGTGTATGGATAGAAGTTACATACCTCAATATCATCAAAGCCATCTATGAAGAACCCACAGCCAATATAATGCTCAATAGGAAAAAACTGAGAGCTTTTCCCCTAAGGTCAGGAACATGGCAGGGACAGCTATTCAAAATAGTGCTAACTGCAGCAGTCATACAGCAAAAAGAAATTAAAGGCATCCAAGTAGGCAAAGAAGAATTCAAACTCTCATTCTTTGCAGATGATATGATACTTTATGTGGAAAACCCAAAAGATTCCACTCCAAAACACAGGAATTCAGAAATGTGTCACAATATAAAATCAATGCACAGAAATCAGTTGCATTTCTATACAACAACAGCAAGACAGAAGAAAGAGAAATTAAGGACTCGATCCCATTTATAATTGCATCCAAAACCCTAAGATACCTAGGAATAAACCTAACCAAAGAGGCAAAGAAACTGCACTCAGAAAACTATAAAGTATTCATGAAAGAAATTGAGGATGACACAAAGAAATGGGAAAACGTTCCATGCTCATGGATTGGAAGAACAAATATTTAAAGCAATACACATTTAATGCAATCCCTACCAAAATACCATCCATTCTTTTTCCGAAGAAATAGAACAAATAATTCTAAAATATATATGGAGCCAGAAAATACCCCAAATATCCAGAGGAATGTTGAAAAAGAAAGCCAAAGTTGGTGGCTTCACAATTCCAGACTTTAAGCTCTATTACAAAGCTGTCATCATCAAGACAGTATGGTACTGGTACAAAAGTAGACATAGATCAGTGGAACAGAATAGAGAGCCCAGAAATGGACCCTCAACTCTATGGTCAACTAATCTTCTACAAAGTAGGAAAAAATGTCCAATGGAAAAAAGACAGTCTCTTCAAATGATGTTGGAAAAATTGGGCCATTCCCTAACACCACACTCAAATACAAACTTGAAATGGATGAAAGACCTCAATGTGAGATAGAAACCCATCAAAATCCTTGAGGAGAACCCAGACAGCAACCTCTTTGACCTCAGCTTCAGCAACTTCTTCCTAGAAACATCCCCAAAGGCAAGGGAAGCAAGGGCAAAAATGAACTATTGGGACTTCATCAAAATCAAAAGCTTTTGCACAGCAAAGGAAACAGTCAACAAAACCAAAAGACAACTGACAGAATGGAAGAAGATATCTGTAAATGACATATTAGATAAAGGGCTAGTATCCAAAATCTATAAAGAACTTATTAAACTCAACACCCAAAAAACCCCAAATAATCCAATCCAGAAATGGAAAGAAGACATGAACAGACATTTCTGCAAAGAAGACATCCAGATGGCCAATAGACACATGAAAAAGTGCTCCACATCAGTTGGCATCAGGGAAATACAAATCAAAATTACAATGAGATACCACCTCATACCACTGACAATGGCTAAAATTAACAAGTAAAATTAACAAGAATCACAGACGTTGGCAAGGATACAGAGAAAGGGGAACCCTCCTACACTGTTGGTGGGAATGCAAGCTGGTGCAGCCACTCTGGAAAACAGATGGAGGTTCCTCCAAAAGTTGAAAATAGACCTACCCTATGACCCAACAATTACACTACTGGGTATTTACCCTAAAGATACAAATGTAGGGATTCGAAGGGGCATGTGTACCTGAATGTTTATAGCAGCAATGACCACAATAGTAAACTATGGAAAGAACTGAGATATTCATCAATAGATGAATGGATAAAGAATATGTGGTGTATATATATATATACACAATGGAATACTATGCAGCCATCATAAGAAATGAAATCTTGTCATTTGCAATGACGTGGATGGAACTAGAGAGTATTACGCTGAGCAAAATAAGTCAATCAGGGAAAGACAATTATCAAATGATCTCTCTGATATGAGGAATTTGAGAGGCAGAGTGGAGTGTTGTGGAGGGTAAGGAAGGAAAAAAATGAAACAAGATGGGATAGGGAAGGAGACAACCCACAAGAGACTCTTAATCTGACAAAACAAACTGAGGGTTGCTGCAAGGAATGGGGGTAGAGAGAGGGTGGTTAGGTTGTGGACATTGCAGAGGGTATGTGCTATGGTGAATGCTGTGAGATGTTTAATTCTGATGATTCATAGACCTATACCCCTGGGGCAAATAATACATTATATTTTAATAAAAATATTTTTTTAAAAAATAGAAAAAAGGGGATAAGACACCAAAATAAAATGTAAAATTATAGTATAAATTCAACAAAGTGAAATAAGAAATTTTTGAGAGGCAGTATTAAAAGAAATAATAAAAATTTTCTAGAACTTTTGAAAAATATTAATCCTCACATTAAGGAAGCTTAAGTTATTCTCTCCATAAATATATAGATAGGGAGATACATGTATCTCTCTCTCACTCTCTCTATATACATATGTGCGTGCGCATGCACACACACACACACAGGTAAATTCCTTATATGTGTACATTATAGTAAAAAGAGGAAAAAATTGAAGCAAAGAATAATAAAGCAGAGATAAAGGGTAATAATTCTAAACATGACATGATAAAAATTTAGATCAATGTGAGGATTCATATTTACAATACAGACCAGACCCTAGAGAACATTTTCCATGTGCTCAGTGACAACAGTTTAGGTGTTCATATGCCACTAAGGTATCATTCAAGACTAAGGAAAAAAAGAACATTTCCAGACAAAAGAATGCACAAGATGCTACTACTGGTAGACTATGGTAAAAAATATTACACATGGTTTACAATAAGACAAAACTAAGCCTAGAATGAAAACAAGAGATTTAAGAAAAAAATGGTGACAGAACAAGTAATACATTTTTAAAAATTAAAATTAAATTTAACTTAATTGAAAATTACTGTGCTATTTCTAAATAGGCAGTAGCTTCAAAATAATTAAGTTCATTAAAAACTAGAAAATGAAAATTGCAAAGAGGAATGGATAAAATAGAAACAAAGATACTTGTTGAAGAGGGGTCTGAGCACATATATTGACCTATGTCCATCTTCAGACCCATTTAAAAATAAGGTTCATTAAATGTACATGTCACAGCCAAGAAATCAGGGATGTATGAGTAAGCTGGGGATGGAGAGCACAGTGGGTAACAGAATTAAATCTATTTATGGGATAAAAAGAGATGATGGACATTTTTCTACTGATGAAGCAGAGGAGGAAGTGGCAGGCAGGTAATCTGGAAAGGCTCTTGTATCCAGCTCTGGAAAAAAGCAGGACAGACAGAAAGCTTGGGGTGGGGAGGAGCAGGGATTGAGTGGTTTATAGGGGGGTGCCTGGGTGGCTCAGTAGGTTAAAGCCTCTACCTTTGGCTCGGGCCATGATCCCAGGGTCTTGGGATGGAACCCCAGCCACACATCGGGCTCTCTGCTCAGCAGGGAGCCTGCTTCCCTTCCTCTCTCTCTCTACCAGCCTCTCTGACTACTTGTGATCTCTGTCTATCAAATAAAGAAAGAAAGAAAGAAATCTTAAAAAAAAAAAAAAGAGTGGTTTATAGGAAGTCCATATATGGAACAAGTGGAATAGGTGACAACCCTCCACTCACACTCTTGGTCCTGTATCTGGCCATTTTAGATTACAGAGAGGACAGAGATTAAGTGGCACAGACTTTACCCAGGTCAGTGGAGAGCTACACACATCAACAGAAATTTATCACAATTCCTGAAAGAATTAGAGATCCTATGGTGGATGCTGGTTCCAGAATCTAAATTATCTTCTTAATGCCACATGCATGATGCAAATCAGCAGCAGACTAAGAAATGACCAAGAAGAACTAATAACATGAAAGGAATGAAAACAATCAGATTTGCAGGCTTCAAAAGAAAATTTAAACATTTCAAATTCATATTTTCAGAATGACTCAAAAATGTACTGGTTACATAAAGCCAGAATATTATACAAAATGAACTACAAAAAAAGTAGGATGGGGTGGGGAAGAAAGTTTTAAAATTGTACACTCATTATGTAAATTAAAATTTTTAGAACAACTGGAGAAAGTGGTTGGGTTATGGACATTGGGGAGGGTGTGTGATATAGTGAGTGCTGTAAAGTGTGTAAGTCTAACAGTTCACAAACCTGTACCCCCGGGGTATATAGTACATTACTATATAATTAATAATAAATAATAATTAATAATTATAATAAATAATATAATTATAATTATAAATTATAATTTTATATAATTATATAATTATAAATAAATAATTATAATAAATAATAATTAATAATAAAATTTTTTTTAAATTTTAACATTAAAAATGCAAAAAAAGAAGGAAATTCTATTCAGAGCTTAAAAAAGACTAAAAGAGATTGATTTTGAGAGAAAAGTAGCCTAATGTAGCATTCCAATAGTGTCCATATATGAATGATATGAATTTGAGCTGCAGAAAAGAGGGGGGAAAAATGGAGAAGGAGAAATACCTACAGCAGGAAGAGAAGTCATTTGTAAAAGCTGAGGGGAAATAAAACCCCATGAATTTCACAATAAAAGGGACTTCTCAGTGCCCTTGAGAATAGGTGGAAAATATAACTAAATAAATCTTCTCCTTGATACACCAAGACAGCATGGTACTGGCATAAAAACAGACACATAGACCAGTGGAACAGAGTAGAGAGCCCAGATATGGACCCTCAACTCTATGGTCAAATAATCTTTGACAAAACAGGAAAGAATATACAGTGGGAGCATTGGGTGTGGTGCAAAAATAATGAATACTGTTGTGCTGAAAATAAATAAAAATAAATTTTAAAAAATATACAGTGGAAAAAAGACAGTCTCTTCAATAAATGGTGCTGGGAAAACTGGACAGCTATATGCAGAAGAATGAAACATGACCATTCTCTTACACCATACACAAAGATAAACTCAAAATGGATAAAAGACCTCAACATGAGACAGGAATCCATCAGAATCCTAGAGGAGAACATAGGCAGTAATCTCTTCGATATCAACCACAGCAACTTCTTTCAAGA
Source organism: Mustela lutreola (assembly GCF_030435805.1). Lineage (NCBI taxonomy): Eukaryota > Metazoa > Chordata > Mammalia > Carnivora > Mustelidae > Mustela > Mustela lutreola. Next base: position 56,111,462 of record NC_081296.1, read on the forward strand.
TATGTCTCCAAAGGCAAAGGAAACAAAAGTGAAGATGAACTTTTGGGACTTCATCAAGATCAAAAGCTTCTGCACAGCAAAGGAAACAGTCAATAAAACAAAGAGGAAACCCACGGAATGGGAGAAGATATTTGCAAATGACAGTACAGACGAAAGGTTGATATCCAGGATCTATAAAGAACTCCTGAAACTCAACACACACAAAACAGACAATCATATAAAAAAAATGGGCAGAAGATATGAACACACACTTCTCCAAGACATACAAATGGCTAACAGACACATGGAAAAATGTTCATCATTACTAGCCATCAGGGAGATTCAAATTAAAATCACATTGAGGAGGGTATGTGCTTTGGTGAGTGCTGTGAAGTGTGTAAACCTGGTGATTCACAGACCTGTACCCCTGGGGATAAAAATATATGTTTATAAAAAATAAAAAAAAATTTTAAATAAATAAATAAATAATCACATTGAGAGGGGCGCCTGGGTGGCTCAGTGGGTTAAAGCCTCTGCCTTTGGCTCCGGTCATCATCCCAGAGTCCTGGGATGGAGCCCCACATCAGGCTCTCTGCTCAGCGGGGGGCCTGCTTCCTTCTCTCTCTCTCTTTGCCTGCCTCTCTGCCTACTTGTGATCTCTGTCAAATAAATAAATAAAATCTTTAAAAAAAATAAAAAATAAAATTACATTGAGATACCACTTTATACCAGTTAGAATGGCCAAAATTAGCAAGACAGGAAACAACATGTGTTGGAGAGGATGTGGGGAAAGGGGAACCCTCTTACACTGTTGGTGGGAATGTAAGATGGGGCAGCCACTTTGGAAAACAGTGTGGAGTTACATAACTTTGAAATGCAGAGCATGAAATTTCGAGAGAGTACCAGAGAACTGCATCAGATTTTCATCAGAGTGGAATCTACAAATAAAATTGTGGTGTATCTTTAATATTTTGATTGTAAAATATGATTTGGAACCTAAAATTCTCTGTCTACGAAGACCACCAGACAGAAATTTTATCTCCTGTTTTCTCTCCTCCTGTGTCTGCCATGCTCTGTGTATCTTCCTGCCTGCCTGCCTCTTTTCCTATCTTCATTTCTTTTTAAGGATGTTTTCTGGACATATTAATAAAAGAAATATAAGTTAAAGGGAAAATAAAGGAAGGCTATACCCACAATAGTGAAGTTCACCTAGAGTTCCAGCAAAACGGAAAAGGTTAACTTGGTATGTGCACTAAGAAGACCTTGAAATACAACATTAAAGTAAGAACATAAGTTGAGTGAAATCTAAAGGAAAAATAGGGGGCACTTGGGTGCCTCAGTGGGTTAAAGCCTCTGCCTTCAGCTCAGGTCATGATCCCAGGGTTCTGGGATCGAGTCCCGCATCAAGCTTTCTGCTCAGCAGATAGTCTGCTTCCTTTCCTGCCTCTCTGCCTACCTGTTATCTCTGTCTGTCAAATAAATAAATACAATTTTAAAAAATAAAATAAAATAAAATAAAATAGAGGAAAAATAGTCTTGAAAAGGAACTGATTAGATACCAAAAAATATGTATGGAATAAATAGTCCACGCTAAAGAAAGCTCACATTAAAAAAAGAAGAAGAAAAGAAAGCTCACATTACTTCAGTCAATAAGGACAGCATAAAAGTGAAATAGAAATTCTGGAAAAATACAAACAAGACAAACCTGATTTGAATATAAAATAACTGTAACAAATCACCCTTTTGAGTCCTTGATGATGAGTAAGAAGACAGAATCCATTCCAACAAGATGTGAGTTCCATTCTTGAGCAGCTCAGAGCTAGGACACTGACCCACAGAAAAACAAGTTTGGCATCAATATACTAATCGTAGCATGGTTCTAAGTCATAGAATTTTAACATTTATTGTTTTTCATATTGGCTGAAACCTTTAATATTCAGCAGTGTAAATTTTAATCAATCTAGACAATATGAGAGCAAAGATTTTAACTGCCAGAAAAGGATTGATGGGAAGGAGAAAGAACTGTAGACAGAGGAAATTTTTTCATCTGAGAGGCAAATCAAGAGGCAGCATGTAAACCAGTTAGGTCAAAAAATAGAAGTTACAATATATCTTTTAAATATCACAGAAATAAAAAAAATTAAAATGATACTAGTAGGGACAGGATGGTGAATTTGATCTGCTCTCTTAGCCATCCTAGCAGCAATTCATGAGAAAATTTCTTACGATAAACAAAGAACACAGACCATGTTATTCAGTGATAAGGAGGTAACAGTCAGATTCATGAGAAGTAATCATGTACTGGACTACGACTCCGGCTTTCATTTATGATCCCTCATTTTTGTGTATGTCATTCATATACCCATTGTATATTAAATATGAAAAGACAAATCAATGCACTGTATACATGTCTGGTTTTGAAATTTTAATTATGAAATTAATAACTTATTACAGATATACATCAAATATAGGTGAAATTGATTTTTATGGGCCATAAAGTGATACTTTTCCTATGTTAATTTAAAATAAATCTAACATCATTTTCAGTAGTAACCTTTACTCACTTTCAATTTACTCACATGTTCTGCCTGTAATCAAATTTAACAATTTTCATATAAATATTATAGTATTCACTTCTTTTTACATTTAGTTGATCTCAACTTGTCAGTGGGTACTTAACAAAACTTAGTCCACATTGCAGTGACATTATATAAAATACTGTCTTAAGTGTAATAGACAAGGGCTAAATGATTTTATCTAAATAAATCAATTACAGAGCAACTGATATCAAATTAACTAGTAAGTTCATCATTGGCTTTACTTCAGCCAGTATTTATAAAGAATTAACCAAGGATAATTTTCTTGAATATATCTGCCAACCAATAAACTCACCAAATGCATTATAACATTATTCTTATTTCACATCAAAAATTATGAACATGTTTAGTGTTTTTAATCAATATTCATCTACTTTCTAATAAGGGCTAGTGTGGTTTTAAAATGGAAGAAGGCAAAGAATTGACAAGCCATTTTATAATCAGAAACAATTACATGGAAAATACCCAAGTAGTAGGTTTCATGGGTGTGCAACTCAGGCATCACACAGGGCCCCAAGCTGAGGAGAACCTCACACTTGGCTTCATGCTCTGCTATGCTTGTCTTGTAAATGTTAGTTATTTAACACAAGGCCCTACATTTTCATTTTCTATTGGGTCCTGTAAATTATGCAGTTGGGCTTTCAACAAATGGTGTGCTTAGAGAAAGAACACAAGTACTCCTTTCTGGAAGAAAAATCTGAATTACTCTATTCTTATCCTCCTAAAGTCTTGACTTTTTCTCTTATTTTTTTTTTTTTCCTACAGTTTTTACTTCTTGGGTCCCTAGAAACCAAAAACAAAATTAATATTAATAATGACTGAGTTTAATACTTAAAATACAAAGTTTAGAAAAGGGAAGGTTATATAAAGGTGCATTTTTTTTCTAGAGTTTTAAATATTTTTTCTCTTTTATTTTAATAAGTCATTATTTAACATTTTCTTTAGCCCAGATATGGGTGTAAGGTCTAGAAGACATGCAGATACAAATAGTTTCCTCTGATGTTAAAAATGGAGATTTTTTGTGTGTCTGTGTCATGTTTTAGCTCGGTTAAAAAAGACTTTTGAAAACCAATTTAAAATTTAAACTTAGATTTATTATGTCATACCTCTGGCCATGTAGGCTTTAGAAATAATGTATTAAAATTAATTCGCTATATTATTCCTTTGTTCTTAGGAAAGAAGAATCTTAGCTTATCCAGACTATAATTATTATCTAGACTATAATTATTTTTCTAAACTAATATAGTCCTAGTGTCCAAAGGCCAGGGTGTGTACAAGAGGTAATTGCTATCTCCCCCAATGGGTAGGAGAGAGAAAATTATCCACCTGTGACTTCAGACTTTCAAGGATCTTGGTTAAAAAAAAAAAAAAAAAGGAGGAGATTAGTTATTCAAGAGTAATTGATTATTTGATCATGGTATCCACTGAAAAATTACCAACACCAAAGCTCACACTTTAATTACATTCAGTAATTGGGATTTGAGGACTTTAAGGTTACCTCATCTACATTTCTCTGAAGATCAGAACTCTGATTACTGTTGAAACACATAGAGGGAACAAAAGTTCCAGACACGGTGGTCTGTGCTAAATATGGGCTATCTTATTTTACCGAAGAGTAAGGTTTTTTTCCCTAAAATTGGACAGCTACAAATAGAAGAAGGAAACTCGACCAATCTCTTCCACCATACACAAAGATAAACTCGAAATGGATTAAAAAAACTCAACATGAGGCAGGAATTTATCAAAATTTGAGAGGCAAATATAGTCAGTAACCTCTTCAACAACAGCCACAGCAACTTCTTTCAAGATGTGTCTCCAAAGGCAAAGGAAAAAAAAGCAAAAAATGAACTTTTGGGACTTCACCAAGATCAAAAGCTTCTGCACAGCAAAGGAAACAGTCAACAAAACAAGGAGGCAATCCATGGAATAGGAGAAGATATTCCCAAATGACACTATAGACAAAGGGCTGATATCTAAGATCTAGAAAGAACTCCTCAAACTCAACACTCAAAAAACAGATAATCACGTCAAAAAATGGGCAGATGACATGAACAGACACTTCTCCAAAGAAGATAAAAATGGCTCACAGACACGTGAAAAAATGTTCATCACTAGCCATCAGGGAGATTCAAATCAAAACCACACTGAGCTACCACCTTACACCAGTTAGAATGGCCAAAATTAACAAGACAGCAAGTAAACAAGTGTTGGAGAAGATGTGGAGAAAGGGGAACCCTCCTACACTGTTGGTGGGAATACAAGTTGGTTCAGCCACTTTGGAAAACAGTATGGAGATTCCTTAAGAAATTAAAAATAGAGGGGCTCCTGCGTGACTCAGTGGGTTAAAGCCTCTGCCTTCGGCTCAGGTCATGATCCCAGGGTTCTGGGATCAAGCCCCACATCGGGCTCTCTCCTCTGCAGGGAGCCTGCTTCCTCCTCTCTCTCTCTGCCTGACTCTCTGCGTACTTGTGATCTCTGTCTGTCAAGTAAGTAAATAAAAAATCTTAAAAGAAAAGAATCGCATCTTGTTTTGTGAGGAAATTCAGTATCTTTTTTTAATTAAAAGGGAAACTACATTTGCTCCCATTTATTTTTCTGCCAAACATTTTTGGCTTTATTTCTGCAATAATATTTTATAATTAGAGGTTTTATGTTTTAATTTAATGCTTCTTTATAAGCTACAATCTCATTTTAACTAAAACGTGTGTTTTGAAAGGTTTGTATTTTTATTCTAGTTACTACCTTTGTACTTCTAACTCATGAATGCCCTTAGTTGCCAGTTTCCATATTCAAAGTTTGAATACCTGGTTTTTCAGGGTTTTTTTTAATCTTTAATTTTCAATTTTTATTTTTTTAAACATATATTTTTATCCCCAGGGGTACAGGTCTGTGAATCGCCAGGTTTACACACTTCACAGCACTCACCAAAGCACATACCCTCCCCAATGTCCATAACCCCACCCCCCTTCTCCCAACCCCCCTACCCCCAGCAACCCTCAGTTTGTTTTGCGAGATTAAGAGTCACTTATGGTTTGTCTCCCTCCCAATCCCATCTTGTTTCATTGATTCTTCTCCTACCCACTTAAGCCCGCATGTTGCATCACCACTTCCTCATATCAGGGAGATCATATGATAGTTGTCTTTCTCTGCTTAACTTATTTCACTAAGCATGATATGCTCTAGTTCCTTCCACGTTGTCGCAAATGGCAAGATTTCATTTCTTTTGATGGCTGCATAGTATTCCATTGTGTATATATACCACATCTTCTTGATCCATTCATCTGTTGATGGACATCTAGGTTCTTTCCATAGCTTGACTATTGTGGACATTGCTGCTATAAACATTCGGGTGCACGTGCCCCTTCGGATCACTACGTTTGTATCTTTAGGGTGAATACCCAGTAGTGCAATTGCTGGGTCATAGGGCAGTTCTATTTTCAACATTTTGAGGAATCTCCATGCTGTTTTCCAGAGTGGTTGCACCAGCTTGCATTCCCACCAACAGTGTAGGAGGGTTCCCCTTTCTCCGCATCCTCACCAACATCTGTCATTTCCTGACTTGTTAATTTTAGCCATTCTGACTGCTGTGAGGTGATATCTCATTGTGGTTTTGATTTGTATTTCCCTGATGCCGAGTGATATGGAGCACTTTCTCATGTGTCTGTTGGCCATCTGGATGTCTTCTTTGCAGAAATGTCTGTTCATGTCCTTTGTCCATTTCTTGATTGGATTATTTGTTCTTTGGGTGTTGAGTTTGCTAAGTTCTGTATAGATTTTGGACACTAGTCCTTTATCTGATATATCATTTGCAAATATCTTCTTCCATTCTGTCAGTTGTCTTTTGGTTTTGTTAACTGTTTCCTTTGCTGTGCAAAAGTTTTTGATTTTGATGAAGTCCCAATAGTTCATTTTTGCCCTTGCTTCCCTTGTCTTTGGCAATGTTCCTAGGAAGATGTTGCTGCGGCTGAGGTCGAAGAGGTTGCTGCCTGTGTTCTCCTCAAGGATTTTGATGGAGTCCTTTCTCACATTGAGGTCCTTCATCCATTTTGAGTCTATTTTCGTGTGTGGTATAAAGAAATGGTCCAATTTCATTTTTCTGCATGTGGCTGTCCAATTTTCCCAACACCATTTATTGAAGAGGCTTTCTTTTTTCCATTGGAAATTCTTTCTTGCTTTGTTGAAGATTAGTTGACCATAGAGCTGAGTCTCTATTTCTGGGCTTTCTATTCTGTTCCATTGATCTATGTGTCTGTTTTTGTGTCAGTACCATGCTGTCTTTATGATGACAGCTTTGTAATAGAGCTTGAAGTTCAGAATTGTGATGCCACCAACTTTGGCTTTCTTTTTCAATATTCCTTTGGCTATTTGAGGTCTTTTCTGGTTCAAATGGTTTGTCAGTTTTTAATGGGATTCTTTATTTCCTACCTTTGGCCTATACATGTGTCAAGGACTAATATAATATTATACATCAATTAAAAAAAATCAATGAACTCATCCAAATTCCTTCTATCTCCTTTTCCCCCCATTAAAAAAGTTGTACTGTGTCACCATCTATGGATTTTGTACATTAGTAGTCCATCCTCATCTCCATTTTTGAGAATTAAATTTAAATTGCATACATTAAAATGTTCAGTATCTTTTAAAGCTTCCCAAGGCATCTCTTGTTGTAATGGAGCTCATTCTAGTTTCCCCAAGAAGGTCTCATTAGTAAAGAGTTCCCTAAATGCATCTATGTTTAAAACTTTTTCTGTAACTTTTTCATTTAGGTAATGTTTAACTAGATATAAAATACTTGGTTCACACTTTCTTTTAATGATATTTTGTGGATCCTGCTCCATTATGGTCTTGTTTGGAATGTTGCATTTCAAAAATTAAATGTCAGTCTAATTCCTTTTTGCCCTGTATGTTATTTGATCTTTTTTGCTAAGGAACTCAATTATTTTTTTCATCTCTCTCTTCAACGTTTAATAGTTTTACTAGGATACTTCTAAGTCCTAATCATTTTGAGATAATTTTTTCCTGTTTGCCTTCTAATTTGTAAACTCAGATCTTCATTTATTTTCAAAAGGATACTTGATATTCTAGCTTAATATCTTAGTTATATTCCATTATTTTTCCCCCCAAGAGTTACCTCTCTTTTTCCTTTTTTTTTTTTTTTTGTCTCAGATGCTCTGTGTCTCAAAGACAGCCATTTCATATTGTAAGAACCTAAGTTATTTCTGTGAAAATCATGCTGTGATAATTCTGAAAGCTTTATTTTAAAAAGTATTTTCATTATACTTGTCATACTTTTACTGGCAGTTGTTTTAGGTTATTTTTAGATTTTTTTTTTTTAGATCTATCACTAGCTCCTCTGTTCTCTCCTCACAGCACTTCCTCCTCCACCCCTTTCTCCCTTTCATCCTTTCCTTTTTTCCTCCTCTTCTCTCTCTTCCTCTTTGCTCTTCTCAACACAAAACCTTGCAGCAGGATTAATATATAGTGTACACCAGAATCTAGCGACTTCTCTATTTTTCCTACTCTTAATTTTACAGTTTGGACATTCTCTGTTTTCAACTTGTGAAAGCTGAAGGCATGATTTTTAGTACATTCTCTTTTCTTTTTATTTTTCGTTTTAGGAAAAAATATTGGGAAATACAGACCTAGATAGCTACCATTGTATTATCCACCTGGAAACCTTTTAAATATATTTTGTGATACAAGAGCAAATCTATGTATAATTTCATTTTTTCTTCCTTCATACCAAAATGCAATCACCCTATGCATACTATGATGTATTCTCTTTAAAAGTCTACATGTGGGGCACCTGGGTGGCTCAGTGGGTTAGGCCACTGCCTTCAGCTCAGGTCATGATCTCAGGGTCCTGGGATCGAGCCTCGCATCGGGCTCTCTGCTCAGCAAGGAGCCTGCTTCCCTCTCTCTCTCTCTGACTGCCTCTCAGTCTACTTGTGATTTCTCTCTGTCAAATAAATAAATAAAATCTTAAAAAAAAAAAAAAAGGTCTACATGTATCTTGAAAATCTTTCCATAGCAGTTTAGACCTATTTATCAGGTATAATGTATACATTGCTAAAAATTTTTACACGGTGCTAAATGGAACAGTTGGGAGAAAAAACAGAATTAGGAACAGTTTGCTCAGTATCAGTGGAACTTACAGCTGGAATACCAACAACGATTCCTAAGGAAAAATACTAGCATAGATAAGCATGGGAGATTATCAAATAGTGGAGCACTGTAATAAATATATGACCTTACCTAAAAAAAATTGTGAAGATAGCTCGACAGAGGGGATGTAAGGAAGAGCTGAAGGTACTGATCTATGGGCAGATTAGGGAAGACCAACCAGTAGCACTTGTTAGTCAACACCTGTGGCAAAAATGAATGTGAAAGAGATTTGTGTCATTTATGTATAGCACCCTGTTGCTTTCAGGGGACACTTTCTGTTGCATGCAACTGCTGGTACCTGTTAGCACAAAATATTAAAATGCTGGGAAGATTCTTATATCAACATACATTCCATCTGAAAATGATATTCCTCTATTTACTAATCACATATGAACTTATTTGTATTTCATCAATAGATTGTATTTAGTTGCATTTCACTCCCCCTTACATACAACTGAAATCTTAAATAGAATTTCAAAAAAATATACCATGTCAGATATTTTCAACCTCATTTATAGAGGTGATGGATGTCATGAATTTCTAAGGTTCTTGTGTATACTCCAAATTATTCATTTGTTTGGATTTTTTATTTCCGACCCTGGATTCAGTTTTCTCATTCCATTAATGACATGCTTTCCATCTTCTTAAACTGCATGGTCATCATCTCCCCCCATTTTCTTTGGTTTTTTAGGTTTTTACTTTTTGGTTGAAGCCAGTGACATTTTTATTGATATAAACCACCTATTGATTGTGAAAATCTCCTTAAATAGTCCATGCGCAATTATTTTTTTAATTTACATAACTATCAATAAAAAGGAAAACACTCTCTTCCTTTTAAGGCCACTAGCTTATACACTCTGCTGAAAAGAAACAATTTTAAACCACCAAGACAGAACTCTCAATGTAACATTTTGGCTAACAATGTGAGAGTGGAACAACCTAGATTTGAATTTTGGTTTTGGCCTTTACTAGGTGTGCAACTTTCAAAACATAGCTAAACTTCTTTGATCTTCAAATTTTATATGTATAGATTAGGCACATTAAATGTGTACAGAGAGCTTGACAAGACTTCATAAATGCTACATTTATAAATGCACTGCAGAGGATACATCCAATAATTTAGTTTATTTCCTCTTTTCAAACTTTATAGGATGTGTATTAGCATGACTCAACAGTTGGGTAGAAAATAACCCTAAGGAGATAAATGGGGCAAGTTTGACCCTAGCATGGGTCATTGCTCAAAAATGTACTCATTTTAATTTTTGCTGTGTAGAGTTTAAACTTTGGAGAAAAGGGGAACTATGTTCAAGCATGTCTACCATCTTGCAAAGAGTCAATTACAGCTGTCTTGAATGGTGATGAATGCCTTCTATTAGATAGTAAAAAGCAGAGTGTGAATATAACTTATGAATGTGACTCCACAATTTCATGGAAGAATTTTATAAACCTTTCTCATGTGCTTCTGAATAATATATATATATTATTATATATAATATATATATGACCTAGAATTGTACTGTTAATAATTTTAGCCAATCACAAACCTAAAATCATATTTAGGAAATTGGAGACAATTGTGACAGTCAAGGATTTCTTGAGTCAGCAACACTCAGTCACTTCAATGGATTGTTTTTCTCTTGAGACTAATATAGATCTTAGTGATTTTGTTTAGTCATCCTTGTGGTTCAAGGTTTCTTCTTTATCAGCACACTTTCATGTGATCCTTGAACAAAGGAATAAGGATTACAGAATACTACCTACTTACTTTTCTAAAAAGATATTTCAACGAGATGCTGACTTTAGTCTTTTGGGTAAAGATTGAAATTTCCTACAACTTTATCATCAGTAGTAATGGACAAACTTCAAAAACCTTAAATAGGTCTTAAACTGCTTTCACATCACTATCCATCTGCCCAAAGGATCTTTTTTTTTAAATTTATTTAAACCTTATTTTTTTCATTGTTCCAAGATTCATTGTTTATGCATCACACCCAGTGCTCCATGCAATACGTGCCCTCCTTAATACCCACCATCAGGTTCACCCAACTCCCCACCACCCTCCCCTCCAAAACCCTCAGATTGTTTCTCAGAGTCCACAGTCTCTTGTGGTTCGTCTCCCCCTCTGATTTCCACCAACTCCTTTCTCCTCTCCTTCTCCCAGTGTCCTCCATGTTATTCCTCATATTCCACAAGTAAGTGAGATCATATAATTGACTCTCTGCTTGACTAATTTCACTCAGCATAATCTCCTCCAGTCCCATCCATGTTGATAAAAAAGCTGGGTATTCATCCTTTCTGATAGAGGCATAATATTCCATTGTATATATGAACCATATCTTCTTTATCCATTCATCCACTGAAGGGCATCTTGGCTCTTTCCACAGTTTGGTGACTGTGGCCATTGCTGCTATGAACATTGGGATACAGATGGCCCTTCTTCTCACTTCATCTGTATCTTTGGGGTAAATACCCGGTAGTGCAATTGCTGGGTCATAGGGAAACTCTATTTTTAATTTCTTAAGGAATCTCTGCACTGTTTTCCAAAGTGGCTGCACCAACTTGCATTCCCACCAACAGTGGAGGAGGGTTCCCCTTTCTCCACATCTTCTCCAGCACTTGTTGTTTGTTTCCTGTCTTGTTAATTTTGGCCATTCTAACTGGTGTAAGGTGGTATAGCTCAATGTGGTTTTGATTTGAATCTCCCTGATGGTTAGTAATGATGAATATTTTTTCATGTGTCTGTTAGTAACTTGTATGTCTTCTTTGGAGAAGTGTCTGTTCATGTCATCTGCCCATTTTTTGATGTGATTATCTGTTTTTTGATTATTGAGTTTGAGGAGCTCTTTATAGATCTTGGATATCTGCCCTTTGCCTGTACTGTCATTTGCGAATATCTTCTCCCATTCCATGGGTTGCCTTTTTGTTTTGCTGACTGTTTCCTTTGCTGTGCAGAAGCTTTTGATCTTGGTGAAGTCCCAAAAGTTAATTTTTGCTTTTATTTCCTTTGCCTTTGGAGACATATCTTGAAAGAAATTGCTGTGGCTGTTGTTGAAGAGGTTACTGCCTATATTTGCCTCTAGAATTTTGATAGATTCCTGCCTCATGTTGAGGTCTTTTATCCATTTTGAATTTGTTTTTGTGTATGGTGTAAGAGAATGGTTGAGTTTCATTCTTCTATACATAGCTGTCTAATTTTCCCAGTACCATTTATTGAAGAGACTGTATTTTTTCCACTGGATATTTTTTCCAAAGGATCTTTATTTTTGAATATGGATTTTGCAAGTGAACTATTTCTCAGTGCCTTCTACAAAAAGTTTCTTTACACCCTAAGTGATAAAAGACCCTTACTTCAAAATGTTAAGCCTAAAGTTGTGAGCCTGTAAATTTTATTTATAATAAACTTCTTCTCAGAATGATTGGATTAGTTAGTTGTGTATGTTTGTCTTCATAAAATCCCAATATACATATTTGATAATGTAACTATTTTAATGTTAATAAAACCCTTATAAATTTAGCAATTTTTCTTAATGGCTAGCATTTTAGATTGATATAAAATATGTACCTTTTAAAATAGTTTAGTCAAATTTTATCCTTTTCCAGTATAATATGCAAATATTGTGCTGGCTTTCCTGCAAATATAGGTCTTTGGATTAGACACATATTTAATTCTATGTAAGACATACTTTCATATCTCATAAGTAGGTCAGGATTTGAGATACTTTTGAGATATGGATTGCTAATATAGGTAAGTCATTTGAATTCATCTTTCATTCGTTCAACATATGTTTTCTATGTGCTTCCTATATACCAGGCATGTTTTTAGGGTCTGTGGATACAGCAAAAGAAAATAAATGAAGAAACTTCCAACAGATGTGGAGCTTGCATCTTAGGAGTGGTGGGAGAAAAACAGTAAGTTATCACATATGCACATATAAACATGTGTGCACTTAAACAATCTCACACACACACACACACACACATGCTGTAATGAAAAAACTGGAATAGATTAACAATGTAAAAGACAGGAAACTAACAAATACTTGCTGGGCCTTGGAAATTAAGTGCAGGGTTTTGGGGCAGCTCGCTCCCAGCACATGAAGGTGCTGACTCCCAGCTCCACTTCCTCCACAGGCATTTCTTCCACAAAGAACACCTCAGCTCCACCTGTCCTTCATCCACCCATCATATGAAAACAAGGACTGCAGCAGAGGTGAAGTGTTTCCCCTGGGGCTGGCAAGGCCCTGTGGTGTGGGCAGGAGGCCTCAGATGCCGCTTGTGGGGCTCAGGAGCTGGGAGCAGCAATGCCCTAAAGAAAGGAGGGGAGCAGGCCCAGGTGAGCAGGGATCCAAATAAGGCAGCAGGGCTGGCCACAGAGTACTTCAGGAGAGCTGAGGACCACCGGCTAGCACAGTGCTGTTGGAGCCTGCAATCACCATCTGCTTCCCGGATTTGAACCCAGTTTGCAGAAGCCAGGATGGCATCCCTGGGACAACTAATGGAAGGTGTCTTTGAATTCTCTGTCTTAGAGCTAGGGAAATAGCACTGGTTCTGATGAACTAGTGCTTCTACCTCACTGCTGGGGAGAAATCTAGGTGCTGTTTTCTGGGGACCAAATCGAACAAAAGGAAGATAATCCAGATAGCCTGGTGTTCTCCCTGCAGTTCCTGCTGCTGTCCTATGATTTGTTATTTCCTTTGCAGAACTACTCTGAATGGCTCCTATCATCCTGGTGATTGCCGTTATCCAGGATACTGCCATTCTCTTCAACATCAGCATCATTTTCCTCCTCTTCTCAGCACATTTGTCTTCCAGGCTGGCCTGGGCAACTCTGTATTCCATAAATTCAAATGGACCGCCATCCTCACAGCTGTGTTCTTCACCCCCAGCATTTTGCTCTATGTCTGGGTCATGACTTAAAGCTGTAAAAATTCCCAATAGCTTTGTCAGGAGAGAGGGACTTCAAACTCTATATTTCAGAGACTAGCACGACAGTGGTACACTGTTATTCTGCAAACGGACAGCTGTGGGACTGGGTAATCCTCACTTCTACCAGGACTCTTTATGACTGCACACGTTCACCAAGGCCAAAGGTAACCAATCCCTGCCACATTGGTGGATGCCTTTCCTTCCTCATAGAGGCTACATTTGTGCCTCGGTGGGATGGGAGTTGGCCCTATGCACAGGAAACAGTTTAACTTATCTAGGACAGGCTCAGGCCACTTGTGTTGAGCAGTTAAGAAGACGGATCCTCCCTCTTGCACAGTAAAGTGTTTCCCAGCATAGATTTCAGTACATAAATGTCCCTAGCCTCAGTTCTTCCCCCTTTCCTTCCTGCTCTCCACCCCATTCCTCACACAAGGCTGAAGCTTTATCCTTGGGAAGCTGTATTTTGCCTGGTACAAGAGGGGCTCCTGGTACCTGCTTTCTTTGCACTAAATGCTAGTTAACGACTGAAGGTTGCAAAGAGTGACATTTTAAGCTCCTGAATGATCACACTGAAGACATTTAGATTTTATACCCAACCCACTTTTTTTCATTTTTACACTTTTTTTAACTTTACTTTTTTTTTCTTTTCAGTGTTCCAGAATTCACTGTTTATGCATCACACCCAGTGCTCCATGCAATACGTGCCCTCCTTAATACCCACCACCAGGTTCACCCAACCCCCTCCCCAAGACCCTCAGTTTGTGTCTCAGAGTCCATAGTCTCTCATGGTTCGTCTCTCCCTCTGATTTCTACACTTTAAAAACAGGAAATAAATTGAATTCTTGTTCCATAAAAATAATTTGCTTATTTAAAAATCAGTATTAGAACCCTGAAGCCTAAGGGTTTATGCATAAACTAATGTTAGAGTCATCTGTATATAAGTCCCAACTTTTTAAAGTGGTTTTATTTTTGATTATGTTAACTTTTAGTGACTGTAAAATTATTAGAGTTCAGATGATAATAGACTAGATGTATATATTGATAGATATATACAAAAGTACATCCCCTGTTGAATTTAACAGGCCTATGTTTTATACATTTGTATAGAATTTTAGATTATTTTAAGAAGTATCAAAAGTATGTGTACACACATATGCACATGTGTCAACATATGCATTGACATGTGTGTGTTGTATGGACAGAAGTATGTTCTGCCCATACCCTAGTATATTCATCCTGTTTCTCAAAACAAAGCTTGGGGGGCGCCTGGGTGGCTCAGTGGGTTAAGCCGCTGCCTTCAGCTCAGGTCATGATCTCAGGGTCCTGGGATCGAGTCCCGCATCGGGCTCTCTGCTCGGCAGGGAGCCTGCTTCCTCCTCTCTCTCTCTGCCTACTTGTAATCTCTCTCTGTCAAATAAATAAATAAAATCTTAAAAAAAAAAAAAAAAAAAAGCTTGGGTATAAATCTCAGCTCCTGATAGACACTTCTTCACAATCTTTTTTTTCTTATCAGTATAACATTTGTCTTGTGACTATGACCTTGGCACATTTATCAGATACTGTTTCTAACACAGTATACCATTCACCCATCAAGCACCTGTTAGATAAAACTAGATTAAAATAAATTAATCCATGGTTATTTGCATTATTTATTAATATATTACTATGTTGGGGGAACCTGGATAACAGAGTAATCATTTATTTAGAAAAACCATGCTTTTCTTCCTCACTGTTTTCAATAGTTAGTGTCTTTTTGATTTTTTAAAGCTGAATTTCTGTCTCATTTATAACAACTATGTTAATACATCATTTTATTAATAAATAATTTAAATTTTGCTTTATTCACTCACTTCCTTTTCATCTTACATTCTTTTCTCCTCATCTTTGTTCTTTCCTTATGAATTTTTGTTTGAATTTCATGAATTTCTGTTCTACCATGAACTTTAAAAAGTAACTTAAAAAATGAACTTAAGTTTTGATTTAAATTCCAGCTAGTTAATGTACAGTGTAATATTAGTTGCAGGTATACAATATAGTGATTTAACACTTCTGTAAGATACATGGGGATCATGAAAAGTGCCCTCCTTAATCCCCATCACCTATTTCACCCATCCCCACTCCTAACTATAGAGAAAAATGGATGGTTACGAGTCTGTCTCTTGGTCTCTCTATTTTTCTTTTGCTCACTTGACTTTTAAATTTTAAATTCTACACATGACTTTTCTTTTTCATATGGTATTTGTCTTATTCTAACTGGCTTATTTCATTTAGCATTTTGTATTCTAGCTCCACCCACATCACTGCAAATGGCAAGATTTTTTATTATTTAAAGGCTGAGTAATATCCCACTGTATATCACTCAGCCATAAAAATAATGAAATTACATACACACACACACACACACACACACACACACACACACACACACCACCCTGTCATCCATTTATCAGTTGACAGACACTTGGACTGTTTCCATAATTTGACCATTGTAGATAATGCTCCACATAGCCCTTTGAATTGGTATTTTTGGATTCTTTGGGTAAATACTTAGCAGTAAAATTTTTAACTCTCTGACCAAACTCCATACAGTGTTGCAGAGTGGCTTCACCATTTTACACTCCCACCAACAATGCAAGAGGGTTTCCCTTTCCCCACATCCTTGCCAACATCCGTTGTTTCATCTGTTCTTGATTTTAGTCATTCTGACAGGTTTTTGATAGCTGATCATAGTTCTGTATATCCCTAATGATCAGTGACATTGAGTATCTTTTCATGTGCCTGTTGGCCATTTGAATGTCTTCTTTGGAAGAAGGGCTATTCGTGTCTTCCGCCCATTTTTTAATTAGATTGTTCTTTTGAGGGGGAAGCTTGAGTTTCTTAGTTTTTTTATATATTTTGGATACTAACCCTTTATCAAATATGTCACTTGCAAATATCTTCTCCTATTCTGTAATTTGCCTTTAGTTTGTTGTTTCCTTCACTGTGCAGAAGTTTTTATCTTGATGAAGTACTTGATAACAACATGCAAAATAATGAAAGTGGACCATTTTCTCATACGATTCATGAAAATTAATTCAAAATGGGTTGAAGACCTAAATGTGAGACACTGAAACTCTTGGTCCTTGCCCTCTGTGGCTGCAGGAAACAAAGAGGGCTGTGACTTTTATGCTGCTCTTGGGCTTGCTGATTACCCCTTAGGGGAGGGGAGTACTAATAAATTTAGCTTTTCTGTTTTGATTTTTTTTAAGTGACCCCAAATTTTAAAACAATACCATATGTTTTCCCAAGACCAGATGGCAAAGGAACCTCCTCAGCCTTCGAGGGAGAGCTAAGGAGGAGCCCCAGCCACACTGTTTCCAGAGTGCTCTGCAAAGCCAGAGTGAAGCTGCCCTCAGGCCTCAGCTCTAAGTATGATTCTCCCCCAGGAAGCTGGTTTAAGGCTGACTGTTTTGCATTTTCTTCTTTGTGTCAGGGACATCATCAGCCAGAATCTGCCAAGTGTAGAAGAGTAACGTGGGCTGTGAGGCTGCTTACTAGGGGCTTCAACTGTGCTCTGTTCTGAAAAGCTGGTCTTTTTTTTTTTTTTTTTTTTAAGATATTTATTTATTTATTTATTTATTTGATAGAGAGAGCACAAATGGGGGGAGAAGCAAGCAGAGGGAGAGGAAGAAGCAGGATCTCCCCTGAGCAGGAAGCCAGAGGCAGGACTCCACCCTAGGACTATAGGATCATGACCTGAGCAGAAGTCAGCCACTTAACCACTGAGCCACTCAGGTGCCCCTTTTCTGAGAAGATGGCCTTAAAGGGAATGTAACCTTTCAGAGGTCACTACAATTGGTCAAGTTCATTCTAGAAGCTTGCTTTCCTTCTCTCAGAGTGTCAGAAGGAGTCCCATCATTGATGAAAGACAGCTTCATCATTCAAATTAAAGTGATGTATTCACAAAACAAGTATGCTGAATTTACCACATGAGATACAATGACATGCTAATGTGTTAAAAATAATGATCATATAATCTTTGTAACTGTGATGGATGAGAGATGAGTTTTTTAAAGGCCCAAAAATTCCTATGCAAACATAGTCATCAAAACTTGTTATGTACTCCTGCATCCAAGATTGTCTCTGGAACAAGTATGGAAAGAAACTCTCGGTTACATATTTTTGTAACCAAAAGAAATTGGGTCCAAGAAGACCCAAAAGGTGTATTTGCAGATGATCTCTTTCGGATGGTACCTATTCTCATTTTGTAGACTGACACTGTCGCCTCTGGTTTTATTTATTTTTTTTTTAAGATTTTATTTATTTACTTACTTATTTGACAGCCAGAGATTACAAGTAGGCAGAGAGGCAGTCAGAGAGAGTAGGAAGCAGGCTCCCTGCTGAGCAGAGAGCCCAACGTGGGGCTTGATTCCAGGACTCTGGGATCATAACCTGAGCCGAAGGCAGAGTATTTAACCCACTGAGCCACCCAGGTGTCCCTGTCCCCTCTGTTATTAATGCAAGGCTTAACATTTCTCCCCCTAGTTTTTATTGTTATATACATATTTTCTTGGGATTTTATTTTTAAAAGAAAAGTAAACAGTGTTTGTGGCAATACAAAGTTTATTCAGTAAAGAGTTTTATGTGCACCACCACCTAGTGGATAACATGGGAACTGATGGAACATCATTTCCCTTACATGGCCTCTCACACAGTCAGTAGTTTCTCAAGTTTTGAAGTCATTTCATGACATTTGCTTTTGTTCAAATTCTTCATCTTTATTCATTTTCCATAGAGATATGAAGGTTAACCAAAGGAAGTAGCTGTCTTCTTGGAAAGCTTTCTGGTTATTAAAGATGTTCTTTGGGGGCGCCTGGGTGGCTCAGTGGGTTAAGCCACTGCCTTCGGCTCAGGTCATGATCCCAGGGTCCTGGGATCCAGCCCCACATTGGGCTTTGCTCAGCAGGGAGCCTGCTTCCCTCTCTCTCTCTGCCTGCCTCTCTGCCTGCTTGTGATCTCTGTCAAATGAATAAATAAAAAATCTTTAAAAAAAAATAAAAAAGATGTTCTTTGGGGTGCTGGATGGCTCAGTCGTTAAGCGTCTGTCTTCAGCTCAGATCCTGGGATCGAGCCCTGCATGGGACTCCCCACTCAACGGGAAGCCTGTTTCTCCCTCTCCCACTCCCCCCTCTTGTATTCCCTCTCTCACTCTGTGTCAAATTAATAAATAAAATCTTTAAAAGAAAAAAAAAAGATGTTCTTTGTTCAGGTGAGTGGTTATTTAACACATAAAGTTCCATGCAGTGAATTATTTCTCCAAAGATGGTTGGCTTTATTCATTTCCTTTTTTTTTTAATAGTCTCCTTCTCAGGTCAGGGGAAATTCATTTCTTTTTTTCTTTTTTCTTTTTCTTTCTTTTTTTTTTTTTTAAACATATAACGTATTATTGGTTTCAGAGGTATAGGCCTGTGATTCATCAGTCTTGTATAATACCCAGTGCCCATTACATCACTTGCCCTTCTTAAGGTCCATCACCTAGTTACCCCATTCTCCACCCCTCTGCCCTCCAGCAACCCTCAGTTTGTTTCCTAGGATTAAGAGCCTCTTATGGTTTGTCTCCTTTCTGGTTTCATCTTAATTATTGTTTCATCTCTTCCCCTATGAGCCTCTGTTTTGGAGGAAAACTCACTTCTTCCCCAATATTTTCTCATTTTTTACTGGGAGTTTCCCTAATAATGATAGACAATTATTTAGGTCCAACAGAGAACTTTTATATAAATTTTCAACGCCCCAAAATTTCCAAATAAAATAAAGAATACCAATATGGCTATAAAATTAGGATAGAAAAATCAAACTTAAGAGAAAACAGATTCAGAGCACCTGTGTGGCTCAATGGATCAAGGTTCTGCCTTTGGCTTAGGTCATAATCTCAGGGTCCTGGGATCGAGCCCCATGTCAGTCTCTCTGCTCAACAGGGAGCCTGCTTCCCTCTCTCTCTCTGCCTGTCTCTCTGCCTACTTGTGATCTCTCTCTCTGTGTGTGTTAAATACATAAATAAATAAAACCTTTTAAAAAAAAATTTTTTTAAATGGCACAGATTCATTAAATGGAAGGACTAATCTAGCTACTGTGATCATTTTTTTAAAAAAAAAATAGGCTCCATGTCCAGCATGGAGCCCAACATGGGTCTTGAACTCACAACCCTAAGATCAAGACCAAATCTGAGGGGCAATTGGATGGCTCAATCAGTTAAGTGTCCAACTCTTGATTTCAGCTCAGGTCATGGTATCAAGGTCATGAGACTGAGACCTTCCTTGGGCTCTTGCTCTGGGTGTATTGAGTCTGCCTTCCCCCTCCACCCTTCTCTGTATTTTAGCCCCTCTGCTCAACAAAATTTTCTCTTCTCTCTCCAAGTGACAAAAAAAAATAAGTCTCATATTTATGAATGGAGAAAAAGGAATTTAGATGTGGAAGGGAAGGAAAAAGAAAGGAGGAAGAGGGAGACGTTATTGATTTCATGGGTAGTAGCCAGCCAGAATGCCTTGAAACAGACTGAAAAGACACTATGAGATGGTCTATATACTTCTCATCCAAAAATGAACTTAAATATAATATGTTTAACAAGACAAAATGATAGCCTGTTTGAATTCTTCCTAATAGAACTTCAATTCTTTAGGGTAGTGATTAGAGGGGAAAAAATAATACCAAGGAAAGAATATGCTTATTGTTACAGGGAGGGGCACACGATGATGAAGTGAGAGATAACTGAAGGAAAAGAAGAAAGGGAAATAAGGATGAAGTCCTCAGCTTGCAAAAGGCAGCATACATGCAAAGTGACCTTATCTGTGAATTCTTCAGATCCTTCCAACAGCCTTTTATAAAGCCTGCTGAAAACTAATGACTCATTATAATTGAATTTTTTTCATGGAAAGTGCTGAAGACTCTGCCTAAAACCCAGGTTGACTGAGACACAACAAAACAGCATGAGGGAGGTTGGTAGAAATGGCAGAGTAAAGACCTCCAAAAAGTCATGCCTTAAAAGCAATGAGAACACTGACCAAAAAATAATTATCGAATTGAATTTTTTTGAGCTCTGGAAATTAACCTAAGGCTTGCTGTTGCAGAAGGATTTATTCAAGAAAACTGGCTGAGTTTGGGTAAGAACAGGGAACACCTCTATGGCCTCTTTAACTTGTCTTGTGCTCATCCCCTTCTCCCCAGCTATGCAATAGTCCTGAAAGCCAACAACCTCTGAACATGGTAAAAACAAAACAAAACAAAACAAACAAAAACTGCCTAGAAGTCCTGGAGAAATGGAAACTGGTTTGGAACTCTCCAAAAATATATTCTCAGAGAACTGTCATTATCTGATGTGTCTCGCACATCCCTCAAACCTCCACTGCTACCATTTGCATTTATTTGACCTGACTCAGAGACCACTTGTTGCAAACAACCTTTTCCTCAGGGGCGTTTGTTGAAAACAATCAGCACCAATTATTTAATATTGCCACTGTCTGAGAAAACTAAAACAACGGAACACGGGAGAAGCTGACCAAAACACTTGAAGGGAAAAACTAAGAAATAAGATGTCCCTAGGGGGCCCTGAGAACTCCAACCTATTCCTGGGAATCTACAAGGCCACACAGAAGCATAGAGAGGCTGCATGCGTGCCAAGGGCCATTTGAAGTCCCATGAAGGATCTAAAAGGGCCCTATTCTTTCACCTAGGGTTGACCTGAAAGCAAGAAGGAAAGGCCAAGAAAGAGCTGTAAAGCCTAAATGTTGAAGGAGAGTGCCCGAACATGCACACAGAGCCCATTGGCAATGGGCAGGAGGCCTCCTGGTTCCAGGCATTTAAGAAATTTCTGTCCAGTCACGAGCTGACTATTAAGCTAATCAAACAGAAATGCCAGTTGCCACAAATGACAAAAAATACAGACATTACAGATTAGTTTTCAGGAAAGTGGACAAACGAACTCACAAGCACAAAGAACAGCGACAAAATCTGATTTCCAGTTTTGCCATATTACAGTATTTCAAATGTCCTGGTTTTTTTTTATTTAAAAAAAGATAATACATGCAAAAAAAAAAGAGAGAGAGAGAGAGATGGTTCATACAGAGAAGAAGAAGAGTCAAAAAAAAAAAGAAAGAAAAAGAAAAAAAGAAGAGCTAGAGGAGGTTACATATTAGACCTAATAGACAAAGATTTTAAATCAGCTATTTTATATATGTTCAAAAAATTAGGAAAACCATGTATAAAGAACTAAAGAAAAATGTAAGAATTATGCCACACCAAATACAATGAAGATATAGAAATTTTAACAAAAGGAAGAAAAAAACTAATAAATTTAAAAGGATTGAAATCATACAATTTTCTTTTACCATATGGAATGACATTAGAAATCAATAAAAGAAGGAAATCTGGGACATTCACAAATATGTGCAAATTAAATAAGACACTCCAAAATTAAGTAGTGAATCAGAAAAGAAATCACAAGGGAAATTAGAAACTAATTTTAGATGAATGAAAACAAAAACATAATAAAATACCACAACAAGATTTGGGAAATATAACTAAAGCAGTGTTTAGAGAAAAACTTGTATCTATAAACACCTGTACTAAAAAACACCCCCCCAAAAACAGAAAACAAAACAAAACAAAACCCTCTAAGCAATAATCTAACTTTGCACCATAAGAAACTAAAAAAGAAGAGCAAACTAACTTAAAACAAACATAAGGAGGGAAAACAAGCATAAGGAAGGAAATAATAGAGTAGACATAAATGAAAAGAGATAAAGACACAAGACATAAGAGAAAAGACATAAAACAAAAGAGATTAACAAACGAAACCAAAGTTGGTTCTTTGTCAAAATCAACAAAAGTGGCAAACTTCTAGCTAGTTTAATCAAGAAGAAAGCAAGAGAACATTAAAATGATGAAATCTTGGAGTAGACCATTATTGCCAACCTTACAAGAATAAAAAGGATTGTAAGGGAATGCTATGAGCAATTATATGCCAGCAATATAGGTAACCTGTGTGAAATAGACAAATTTCCAGGAAGACACAAACTACCAAAACCAGCTCAAGTAGAATTAGAAAATCTGGGTAGACCTATAACAAGTGAAAAGATCAAGTTAACAATTTTAAAAAAAAAAAGCATACACCAAAAAGAAAAACCCAGAACCAGTTGGCTTCATGGAAAATTATACTAAATACTTAAATAACTAATTCCAGATAACAGAAAGGAATGCTTTCCATCCTTTGATTATGAAGGAACAATGCTGAGAACTCTCATGATACTGCCCAAAACTAATTCTTCTAAAACCTCACAGACTATTCCTTCTTATTCTCCTTCCCCAACTTTCCCTCTTTGCATGGCCTTCTCCTAAGTTCCCATTTCCAGAACTTTCCCTCTTGCCTTTATCTCTTAGCAGTATCTATATCTCTGGTAGTCACTTCAAGGATAAAATTTTGGGGAAGCAGGTAAACCATTTCTTTTTAAATAACTAACCTGACAGGGCTCTGTACATGATCATGCAAGTGTGCACAGCCCAACCCCAGAAGAACTAGTCACATCACACACATATAGATGTGGATCTCCATTCCAATTTTTCACCTAATGGTAGTTAAGCAACTTTATTTCCCAAAAATCAGTAATCGTAACCACACTATAACTAATTGTAATTCACATAAAAGTGCCACATGACCCTGATTTTGATATTCTTGGTGAGTTAGGACCAAAAGGAAACTAATAATCACTTAACAGGAAAATCTGATGCTCTAGACTCAAGACACATGATTATTAAACAAGCTAAACTCTAACTTATCCCTTTTACACAAAATCTACTTCTCTTTCTGACTTTCCATTTCTGTAATTATTTCCAACATTCACATAGATTTGAAATCTCAAGCTAGTTCACTCACCCCTCCAATCTACTATTCTACATAACAGAGTAAAATTAATCTGTCTCTGAGACAAAGCAAGTGGCACAAGAAAGGGGGTTGGTGACATTTGCTGACTGCAAGTAAGATGGGTACCAGGTACACAGTGGTAGCTTGAGGACAGATTCTTGACCTCACCAGCCTCCCCTAACCCCCAGGATTTTTACTTTGGCTCAAGTAATCTATGCCAAAGCAACATGTAAAAACTCTAGAACCATCTTTTAATTGTCTGTCATTTCATGTTGAGTATTTTTGTATCAAAGACATCATTCTCAGGGTTCTTTTTTCATTTTTCTTCTGTAATTCACCTTTAAATACTACACAGTGTTCTCCTCAGTGTGGCTAGGCTTTGGGATTCTCTCTCTCCTGGATATGTTCTGTGTGCATAGCTTGGTTCATTGGCCACATTGATTCATTTACATAAGTTAATCACCTCATAGCCACAACAGTTTTAATAAGGCCCACTGGGAAATCCAATATACCTTTGTTAACTGCTTGTTCTTACCACAGAGAAACATTTAGAAACAGAGTAATCAGTGAGACAAGAGTTATAATGAATCACTAGAGGCATCCTCTGGACTTGTCTGTGATATTGGCAAGGGCCAGAGACCACAGGAGATTAATTAAAAAGTTGAATTTCCCTCTGGGCCATCTTAAGAAGTGGTCCCTATTGACCTATAATTTGTCAAAAGTAACCAAACTCTAGGCTTCTTCCTTTCCTGAACTTTGTGCACGTTTGGATTACAAACACCTAACCTCTTGAGTGCCATTTGACCTAGCAGAGCAGAAGCAAATTAGTACCCTACAACCCTATGCTTTTGTGCACAGCTCCTTCATTATGAAAACACAGTGTACACAGAGAATTTTTTATCTAGATTATAGTTAAATACATCACCAGGACCCTTACTCTTTTCATTTCCAGCTGAAATGGTCTGTCAACTTACGTCTAATTAGGGAGGAATTCAAGATAATAAATTCCTATCACATAAGAAATTTGGAGCTGGAAGAAGCCATAGTACCCGCTTTGTCCACTCATTTTACAGGAGAGAAAGCAGTTGCCACAGAAGGCTATACAACTTGCTTATGGTCACACAGAAAGTGTGTGCTTGAACCAGGTCTAGAACTCTGGTCTCCTCGAACAGTGTTCTTCCAACAAAAATCGGAAGAGCCTCTGCTACCTGAAGACAAGTTTGGAGAAGAATTAAGAGATGGCTTTCATTAAGCTGTGGTTAGAAAAATAAGATGCCATATTATTTCTTCCTTGGAAATTTTGAAATCTATTTCATAGTTTCCCCTTCTTCTCCACTCTCATTGCCATTGTTCTTATTAACTCATGTTCCTAAATGCTGCTACAGCTCCCTTGCTTTGGCTTCTATATGCCAATCATTTCCATTTCTAATCTATCCTGCATACCACTGCCAAATAATCTCCCTAAGAGAAGATCATGTCCCAATTTATTTAAGAAAATAAACTGTATAATCTTAAAGTCATTGCTCTGCTTCATTACCATGCTATATCAAGTGATGGGAGAATCTAATTTTTTGGTCCAAATTTCTTTCTTTCTTTTTTTAATTTCAATGATCCAAATTTCTGATCAATGACTCCAAAATAATGTGTTTAAATTCATCTAATCAGGGGTTTCTAGGTGGCTTAGTTGGCTAAGTATCTGCCTTTGGCTCAGGTCATGATCCTAGGGTCCCAGGTTTGAGCCCCACATCCAGCTCCCTACTCAGTGGGGAGCCTGCTTCTCCCTCACCCAATCCTGTGTGTGCTCTCTTTCTCTGTCAAATAAATAAATAAAATATTTTTAAAATTAAAAAAAATAAATTCAGCTAATTCACTGACTTATGCTTTCCATTTTAATTACATGTGAAAATCTTAGGTGTGGTATCATCTACCACAGCTCTTTGCTACTGATGTTCCATGCATCTTTCAGTTAGTTGTTCTGTTATACTTGTTCTGACAATAACATCTCTATAAACTGGAAGACAAACTGTGGTATATCCACAAAACTGAATACTACTCACTAATAAAAAGGAGTGAACCACTGATACAAGAAATGACATCAATGCATTTCCAAATAATTAGGCTGAGTGAGAGAAGCCAGACAAAAAGACCATACATACAGTCCATCTCTATAAAATTGTAGCATCTGGAAAGGACAAAAATCAAGAGTGACAGAAAGTACATCAGTGGTTGCCTAGGAAAGGGAGATAAGAGGCAGGAAGGGGCAGAAAGGGATTACCAAGGGGCACAAGAAAATTTTGGCCAGTGATGGTTATGATCATTAATTTAATTGTGGGGATAGTTTCAGGGGTGTATCTACATACACATACACACAAAATGTATTCAGCTTCTTATATGGAAGTTATTCCTCAGTAAGGCTATTATGAAAAAGAGAAAAAGCATTCTGAACTAACCATTATGAGGTCACTGATGACCTTTGAAAAAATAGAATCCACATATAGTAGGTGTTATGGACTGAATATGTCCCCTACAAAATGCATATGATGAAATCTTAAACCCAAATTTGATGGCATTTATATGTGGGGCCTTAGGAGGTAATTAGAGTTGTATTAGGGTCATGAGAGTGGGCACCTCATGATGAGATTAATGAGATTAACATCTAATTAGGGAGGAATTCCTTCCTTATAGAATCCCTTCCTTATAAAATGTTATTTTTTATCCCTTCCTTATAAAATGTTGAGGAGACACAGGATCTCCCTATCTCCTCTCCACCATGTGCCATCTGCAAACCAGAAATCAGGCTCTCACCAGACACCAAATCTGCCAGTGCTTTGGTCTTGGACTTCTCAGCTTTTAGAACTGTGAAAAATAAATGCTTCTTGTTTAAGTCACCTGTCTATAGAATGTTTGTTATGTCAGCCCAAACAAGGCTAAAGCAGATACAGAAACCCAAATGCAAGAAGAAAAGTATGAGTGGATGTTCAGGTATTGGAAGCACCTAATTTGTCAATAAAATAAAGAAATAAGATAGTAGCCCAATCAGGCAACAGGACCAACATTAGACATTTTTTACAGGGAAGTTCTAAGCATGTTTACAGGCTTAGGGGATGGATTCAGTGGGAATAAAATAAAAGATGTCAATGAGTGAGTTAGTAATTGATGGAGTTTCATCCCAAAGGAGAATGGAAGATACTTACCACAAAAATTCAGACCTCCTTCAAACAAAGAATCTTGGAGATGACCCCAGATATACAAGACAGAGATAGATATACCTCTGAAAGTCTCCTTACCAACATCAAAATCTATATGCATTTACCCAGTTGTTTTTAACACCAATTCTACCCCTGGGATGTTTTCCAAAATCATCTCCACTCACTTCTCACAAAGTTCACTTTAAACCAACATCTTTGAACACAGACTGCTTATGGATCACAAAATCATTTAAAAACTTGTCAAATTTCTCTCAGCTCTAAGTCCTACTTTGCTAACCTCACCTTGCTGTTACACTGAAGCAAAAGCTTTTGGTCTCTGAGCTCTTCTCATAGTATTTGTGACAGCACAGAAAACTGTGCCACTCTGACTCTATCCTACCCCCTCCCAAAAAGAGATTAGAATACGCAGGTGACATTCTTGTTTTGAAAAGAAAAAATCCCAATACTACATGTCCATAAGTAGAAGCCCCCAAAAAATGGATTCCTGTCCTACAACATCCCTTGGATTTCTGGTATCAAGACATGGTATCAGAGATGATGGAACCATGGCTACAGGAGATTTAGATTTTTCCCTTCTCCTGAAGGATCATCAGGACTATAGAACTTGAAAGATAGAAGGTCTGCATTCCACTGAAGAAAGACAAGAGTAAAATTGTATGGAATAATGGGAAGATAGGCACACAAATTTCATGCAAAAGAATGCTCATGAGTTCAAAGATAGCCAAACTGAATGTGAAAACTTTAGGATATTTAATTCTGCACTTAGCATCTCACCCTCATAAAAACATAATAGAGCTGGCAGTTACCATAGTGGACTCTAACATAACTCCCTGATTTATAAATGAAGGAACTGAGAGCAAAAAACGTCAAGGGCAACTGTTCAAAATCACACAGTTATAGGCTAGAATTCAGATCTCCCAACCATAACCAGACTCCACAGCCCAGCCACAGTAAGACTTGTTCACACCACAACCTTCTTTGTTATTGCTAGACTAATTTCCAAGAGTCTTGGCTAAGTCCAGGAGCTACTGAGGTGAAGACATTAGTAGAACTTCCTCACTATAATTTTCCATGTGTTCATCAACATTTCACACAGTAAACTCTTCTAAACATGGTCTTTTGAATATCTACTCATTAAAGAGGAAGATTCACGTTTAACTATATTGATTTAATTATTTAAGTAACTAAATTATTTCCATTTTAATGCATCCATTTAAACTATATACACAACTTACACATAGGGTTTCATTAATGTATTTATTTTATATCAATCCTATAAAAGAGAAATATTACCATTTCCAATTTTCATTAAGAAAAATAAAGTTTGGAAGAGTGAAGCAAATTTTCCAATATCACTCAATTAGTAAGTGGCAGAGTCAGGATTTGAAGCCAGATCTTTGTGGCATCAATTTCTAGATTCTTCCCTCTTCTACACTGCCATTCTCTCCCATGGAAGTATCATTATAATTTTTGCCTGTAAACATATTATTTATATTGGAATGACTATTTGTGTCCACAATTCTGTATAGGTTGGTCAGAATCCAGGTGGTGAAGCCAATGAAAGCAATTTTTAAAAAAAAAATTCTAATGATTTTGTTTTCAAATCAGTTGGACAACCTATCTTGGGATGGGAGTGGGAGTAGACTGGCATAATATCTTAATTTGCTTTTGTTTCCATGGTTGCCACAAGTAAGCCCTTCACAGATATTTTCAAGAATGTAGATGTTGATAAAAATATATGATACAGGGGCACCTGAGTGGCACAGTTGGCTAAGTGTGTGACTCTTGGTTTTGGCTCAGGTCGTGAACTCAGGGTCACGAGATTGAGCCCCATGTCAAATTCCACACAAAGTATGGAGTCTGCTTGGGACTATCCTACTCCCTGCCCCACTGTCTCTCTCTCTCTCTCTCTCAAATAAATAAATAAATATTTAATATATATATAGCACATATTATGTGTATATATTCAGTAATGGATATAATTTTCAGAATGTCTCCTCTGGATGCATCTGTTGTCTCTAATAAGGGGATATTAGCCAGCTTAGCTACCTCCTGAACTAGGATCAAAAACATTGAGCACATCGGTCATTGCTTATCTGTTACCACTCCCCACTTTATTTGCATTTCTGGGTGCAATTATATCTTTCTCAATAGAGTAACTGCCACAATGACAAGAAAGAGAACATCTAACAAGCAACTCTTTTGCCACCAGCCCCCTCCACCCTCCAGAGAAAGCCATATCACACTGTCTTCTCCCAAATCTGACTCTCATATATCTCACTCTGGAGTGAGGCAGACTCTTTCATCATGGGAAACCAACTATAGTGATTCCACAGAGACACAAGGCTTTTTTATTTTTGCTACAAAAGGAGATAAAATTGTCTCTCCCCCATGGCTCACCAGTTCATGCTATCCATCAGTGGGTGAGCAAAATTCCAAATGGACCAGTTCCTTCAGAGCTAGGACAAACATGTTTCTAAGTAGTAAGTCTGTAGTTTTGAAATTAGTGCTGCTTTTGTATTAGAGGCTATTCCCACTGCTATGAAAGGAAAAGAGAGAAAACAGAGATAGATTTAAGCAAGTCTGCATTGTTACTGAGTCCTTTTTTTTTTTTTAAAGCAGATCAGAATGCAATCTTCAGAACGAAATCAAACTAAAATCATAGGATATTGCTAAAAGTTGAAAAACTCTAATCCATTCCTTTTTTTTTTTTTCCTCTTTAGAGAGAGAGTGGAGAGAGTGATCACAGGAGAGGGGGCTGTACAGGAAGAGGGAAAGAGAGAATCTTGGGCAGGCTCAACACCCAGTACAGAGCCAGCGGCAAGACTCAATCTATCTCATAACCCTGAGATCATGACTTGGGCCAAAATCCAGAGTTGGACACTTAAGTGACTGAGCCACCCAGGCACCCCTAATCCATTCCTTTTTCTTCCTCATGTTACTCCTGCAAAAGCAAGATTTAATCTGGTGGATTTTTATAGTAATATTGGCTGTGTGGTGTGCCACGGAATAGGGTGTGTGTGTAAAAAAGAGAAAGAGAATAAAGGAAAGGAAGCTATCAAAACTACACTTATGAATGGGAGGCATAGTCTGTACATAACTACCCTGAAACTTGTGAAGCCTCTAAAGAATACATTCTCATTTCTATCACAACAAATGAGATGAATGATTTGGCCTTTGAACTGTAGATAAGGCAATAACATTCTATGTCCCATAAAATAATATGAAGTTTTTCTTTTTCAAAACATCTGACATTATGTTTTTATCTTGTCATTGTTCTACAAAATGTCAAGCAAATTCCAATTACATATTAAGCTTTCAATAATAATATTCATTAAGATTGGCCCATGTGTGAACTAAATCAGGAAGAAAAGTAATATAAAAATATAACTTCTTGGGCGCCTGGGTGGCTCAGTGGGTTGGGCCTTTGCCTTCGGCTCAGGTCATGATCCCAGGGTCCTGGGATCAAGCCCCATGTCCGGCTCTCTGCTCAGCAGGGAGCCTGCTTTCCCCCTCCCCCCTCTGCCTGCCTCTCTGCCTACTTGTGATCTCTGTCAAATAAATAAAATCTTTAAATATATGTATATATATAATTTCTTGCATTGTCCATATTATACCATTAAGGATCAAGTTTTTAAAATCAGCTTCAGTGAGGATGTGATGGCTGGAGCTCTAGCAGGCATTCTGGGCAACATGGGCACGGTCCACAGCCTATAAAGGGAGAACCAGAGACCTAGAAGTTGTTTGGGTAGGTCCCTGATTTCATAATCATCATACCATTCCTGGAATGTCTACCCCCTAGACTTATTTCAGATAAGAAAAATATATCTCATTTTTTAAATTAAATCCCCATTATGCAGGCCTTCATTTGCTAATGTGTTGTCTAAGATTTCTGATTTTCTGCTTTTTTTAAATTACCTATCCATTTAACACCAACTTCACCTACAAGCAAGAAGTAAAGATGAAGTGAAAAACCATAGTTAATAAATCAAGGTAATCTTCATGTGGTTCAAACTCCAAAAGGATAAAAAGATATAGATTCTCCCTTCTACCCTTGTGTCCCAGACAACCAATTTCTACCCTTCATATCAGTACATAAAGGTCTAAAATAGGTGCTCTGATCATCATTCCCAGAGAGTGTTTGGAGTAGGGGGAGTGGATGTCCTCAATAAGCAATGTTCAGGACACCGACTGAGTGGCCTACCATTCAGCTCAATTCTGACACTATGTACCAGAAGAGTTCAGTCCTACAAGACTGCATCCCCCACCCCACACCACGTCAGACACCAACCACAGGTGATCTCCTGATCCCCTGTGCTTCTGACCAAAAACTACAGCTTGGGGGTTCCAAAAGTCCCCTTCCTTGGACTCATATGCCCATTAATTTTTTTAAAGGTTTTTTATTTACTTGAGAGAGAGGGAGAGAGAGAAACAGCAAGAGAGGAAACACAAGCAGGGGGAGTGGGAGAGGAAGAAGCAGGTTTCCTATTGAGCAGAGAGCCCAATGCAAGGCTAGATCCCAGGACCCCAGGATCAAGACCTAAACTGAAGGCAGCCACTTAACAACTGAGCCACCCAGGCGCCCCTCAGATGCCACTTACAAGTCCAGGTTTTTACCTATACTTCTGGCTTAACTGGCTATAAGTCAGACGTTCCCAAACACCCTCCTTCCTTGAGTAAGATTAATTTGCTACAGTGACTCACAGAACTCACAAAACATTTTACTTACTAGATCCTTGGTTTATTAAAGGATGATATAACTCAGGAACAGCCAAATGGAAGAAATGCTCATGGAAAAATATGTGGGAAGGGGCGCAGAGCTTCCATGCCCTCTTGTAGGCACACTACTCTCCCCTCATTTCCACGTGCTCACCAGCCAAAAAGCTCTCTAAAGCGCCAGACATCGGAAGTTTTATGAAGGCTTCATTCCAGTCACAACTGATCATTATCATTGACCACTGGAAGTTGATTCAACCTCCAGCCCCTCCTTCTCTCTTTCCTGGAGGTCAGGAAAGTGGGACTAAAAGTCCAATCTCTCTTTTTTTTTTTTCTAATAGAAAACCTAGATCTCTTTGTTAAACTGTTACAAAGACATAACAGTTATCATTGAAGTACTCGGAGGACTTCATCTCGTTTTACTTGTTATGGAAACTGGCCAAAGAGGTTACAAATTAGAAGATTACAAATTAGAGGGTTACCATTACAGCCGAGGAACTGGGCAAGCTTGATCTGCTGTCTCTGGTCCCAAGTTCCAAGTGATCTGAGTTGATGGAAGTTCTCAGTCTTACGGGCCCCAAAGCTGCTTCGTATCCAGGGAGACCTTAGACTATGGAAGAGGCCCTGGGGCCATGCAGGATTCTCCTATCCTAAGGTTTAGACCCAGTTCCCAGGAGAAAGGTTTCCTTCTCGGGACAGGAGGGGATCTCTTGTATGGCTCACGGACCACATGTTGAACCATATATTGGTTTTCCAGAACAGGCCTCTAAGGACAGAAGCCTGAAAACCTAAGCTAACCTAAGAGGTTTGAACAAAACAGACTGGTGACACATGGTGAAAGGAGTAAGAGCTAGCCAGAAGCATCCGTGTTAGTGGTATTTCATGTGGCTAGGATGTTTCCCAAGAGGCTCCCTAAAGATGCCTGAATGAATTCATCTTGGTTCTAAATTAGTAAAAGACCCTTATTACCCCTGTGAAGAAGCAGCAGAGGCCAGGATTTCCCTGAGATCTCTTTGTTTTCTTCTTAAGGGGTCAGGGGTTCTTTAGGCTCTAAAAGGGTATAACTTAGATTCAGCCTCCCTCCCTCCCATCCAGTCTACCTAGGCCTTCAAGTGCCTGCACATTCTCAGCACATAGGCATACCAGATTAGATAAGATGCATAGAATGAAGGTGGGAACTAAAGGCCTACTCAGAGGGGACTCATACACAGAAAGTTTTAGGGTAGATGAAAAACTACAAATACCCTCTTGGTTGAATTAATTCACCTTTGTTATTAATAAAGGTCATAGTTTCTACTGCTGGTGACAACTTTTTATCTCAGTATATTCTGTCTGATTCAGGTAAATTTTGGAGAAGGAAAAAAACTTTCATCAACACCCACTCCACAGTAGAAGAGACACCAAATTCTTTCCTAGTTATGAGCAGAATCTGACAGCAGCATAAATCATTCTCAGTGATCACCATCTACATCCTCAAACTGCCCAACAACTGTTGGTGTGGTGTCTGCCTCCATCCCATCTTCATAATCTCTTACTGAATCTTCTGTCCAGAATTCAGCCATGTTATATTGGCTGCGCGCAGACTGAGAAAGCATTTCTTCTAACCTCTCCAATGTGGCTTGGCCTTCTGCTGTTGAATGGGATGGACAATCCTTCTTCAAAGGTATAAAATGTAGGGATGTCTCCCTGTCC
The DNA here is from genome assembly GCF_030435805.1 of Mustela lutreola. Taxonomy (NCBI): domain Eukaryota; kingdom Metazoa; phylum Chordata; class Mammalia; order Carnivora; family Mustelidae; genus Mustela; species Mustela lutreola. The sequence goes on from NC_081296.1 coordinate 56,144,638, forward strand.
CTGTTCATTAGCTCCCACAACATATTCTTCTCCAACATAATCATCTGAATCTTTGTCCCCAGGATCAGGATGCAAAGGCTGGCATTCACACATTTCAGGGAACATTGCCTCCAAATCTGATTTATCACTAGGCACAAATCTAAATTCGGCAACAGATTCTTTGGATTCTTCTCCAAATTTGGCATTCACCATCACATACAAACATTCTCGGGGATAGGTATTTAGGTCGCTGGACAACAAATGCAAGCCAATGGTGGGGTATTCTAGTGAGAATCCCAATCCAGAGCCATCTAATCAGGACAGGTGGCTCTCAGCAATGTAAAGGGTGCCTGTGCTGAAGCCCTGGCCTTTCAGCACAGCGTAGGTCTCTGGCAGCTGCCGCCGACCCCCTCAACCTACCCAGGTGGCTACAAACTTTAGAGGAAACTTGTTGCAGCAGGGAGCATGGAGGCACAGGCACGGTAGTTCCAACCCCTCTTCTCAAGGGGTTGGCTGCCCTGGCAACCAGCCTACAAACTCCGAGGGTGGGGCGGTGGGGGTCTAAAATTCGTCTCATTAGCATAACAAAAGTCACACACACACACACACACACACACACAGGTCACCACTAAAAATTTTAGGAATTCCAATAAACTCCAAACACTCTACGCCAAAAATGAGAATAAAAACCAATATATATTTTTATTATAAATCACATTATATCATAGGTCTTCATTTTTATGGCTATAGTGTGTTCTTTTGTATGGATATTCACTAATTTTTTTAATCTGTCTTACTGAGGCATATTTAGGTTATTGCCAATTCTTTGCCACCACAAAAATTCCACAATAAATGACCTTGTACTTGTTAAATGTATGCATGTAGCTAAAGAATAAATTCTTAGAAATAGGGAAGCTGGTTCAAAGGATATAGACATTTGTACTTCTCATAGATATTGTGAAACTGCCCTTCAAAGGCAATAGAAAAATTTGTATTTTCACCAGTACCCGAGAGGCATGCCTGAATTTTTTATTCTCCAAAGTATTAACCAATTTCTAGATCTTTAGAAATCTGACAGGTGAGGGGCACTGGTTGACTTGGTCAGTGGAGCATATACCTCTTGAACTTAGGGCTATGAGTTCTAGCTCTATGTTGGGTGAAGAGATTACTTAAATACATAAATTGGACCTCTCCTGACAAGTATCCATCCTCTCCACTACTCCTTGCCTGCAGTCACCGCTTACCTTACTAAATACCACAAGTCCTCATCTACTGTGTCCATTATAGAAATGCAGAAGCGGGGTGCCTGGGTGGCTCAGTGGGTTAAAGCCTCTGCCTTTGGCTCAGGTCATAGTCTCAGGGTCCTGGGATGGAGCCCCTCATCGGGCTCTCTGCTCCGCAGGGAGCCTCCTTCCTCCCTCTCCCTCTGCCTGCCTCTCTGCCTACTTGTGATCTCTCACTGACAAATAAATAAAATCTTAAAAAGAAAAAAAAAAAGAAATGCAGAAGAGATTGATGTCAAACATTGGTTAAAACTAACTTTTTTGAACTTTAAGATATTTTCCCTATTCTAATCTTCTCATATCTCTCTTATTCTCCAGAATTTTTCAAAAATTTCAAATTAAAAAAAAAATCAGTGTCTCCTCAGCCTCCAGCAGCATGATCACCTAGCTCAGAAAGCTACAAGGAAGCTGACCCACCACCAGCCAGGCCAGCAGCCAAGCAAACTCGATGCCAAATCCTATCCCGAGTGGGCACAGCAAGCACCACACTTCCAAAGGCACTCAGCTCAGCATTTTCTATGTTTTGTGGGAAATGATTTTTCATAATCACTACTTACAAATCCTTGCCTTTAAAACAAAGAATGAAAAAATGAATGAGCGTAAATCTAAGCATTTTAGGCCTTCTAGATCTGGCTGGAAACACCCACCCACCAGCATTTCTTTATCCTCTCTCCCCTCCTACCAATGGCTACAGAGGTGCATGACCTCCTAGGGAGGGAGAAGGCCCATGGTGGAGAAACTGCCGGGTCCTGAATGACCACGGAGAAGAGTTCAACTTCCGAACAGCCACTCAGCACTATCCTTTGGGGAGATCTTCAATGATACGCTACTAAAATTACGGCAGTAATTTGTAACATAATGTAACATAGCTGTCAAATGCTGAAATCACTGAGTTAACTTAAATAGTTATCACTCAGTACATTTAAAACTCCAAAGAGGTGCCCTGCTGGCTTAGTCAGTAGGGCATGTGGCTGTTCATCTCAGGGTCTGAATTTGAGTCCCACAACAGGCATGGACTTTACTTATAAAACAAAAGTATTTACAATCAATCAAATTCAGTTAGGCTCTAACAATTGAGCTGATCAGTGGTGGGATAGATCCTCTCACCTGTTTATTCAGCCACTTTGCCCTGAGCACTCAGCGCCAATGCTGCTAAGCCAAACAGGTCCTCCCTCTAGGGGCTCAGGGTCTAGAGGGGAAGATGGACAAAACATGAAAACAAAAATGTGAATGAAAAGAGCTATTGCTCCACAGAAAAAGAACAAGGTGCTACAACTGGGTCCTGAACTCCCAACAGATGAGGGGTCTGAAAAGACTGTGTTGAGGCCACAGGGAGATTTCCTGCAGCACGAGAGAGAGGAGCCAGCCCTGCACCAATCCCAGTCTATGTAGCTCTGCAGAGAGCACCAAGGTGCAAATGATTGTTGGAGACTGAACTTGATGTTGCCAGAGTTGCCAGAGGGGCAGACTCAGGGGTTAGACAGGGGCCAGGGTGGTTGGAGGAAGCTGAGGAGAACAGGGTAGGGGGGAAGGGACAGGGTTGGGGCAGCTCAATTGTCTTAGTGCCCTACTCCTCCTGCTGTGAGACCCCATCTTCCCACACTCAGTGGCTTAACACACAAACACTGTCTCACCGTCTCAAGGAACCAGGAATCCAGCAGGGCTTAGCTGGGGGATCCTGCAAGAGCCTCTCAAGACATTGGGGCAGTTGTCAATCCCAAACTAGGGCCTGCTTCATAGAGAACCTCAGCTCAGGAGTGTTGGCAGGCTCCTATCGAAAGCCTGAGTTCCTCTCTGTCTGTCGTTGTCCCTCAAGGGCCAGGCCACATGCACATGTCTGTGTCATGGTTCCACACAGGGCTTGTTCTCCAGTGTGGGGATCTGACAGAGGACACGGATCAGAGTGAACATGTGGCTGGGCAATGAGTTATTCAAACCAAATCTCAGAAGGGCCTGGGGAAATACTACCATCTTTTGTGGCATGAAGTGAATCACTAAGTCCAGGCCACACTCCAGGGGAGGGAGTTACACAAGGATGTGTCCATGTGAGTTGGGAATCACAGGGAGAAACAGGGGAGAAGGGGAAGACCCCAGCAGGGTCAGTGCTTTGTCCAGAATCACAGACTGGTAAGAAGGCAGAACCAGGAATGAACCTCAGAGCTGGGGCCATGGCTGCACCTAGCTATTCACTGGGAGCTCTGGAAAAGGTGGTGGTTTATAACTGGCTATAGACATGGAGGTGGTATGGGGGCGAGGATAAGCATCGACATCCTAGACAGTGTGGAGGCCAAGAAAAACAAGGCTGAACCCACCTCAGCACTAGCCAGGTCTAGCCTCTACATAAGTGCAGCCATCTTGGCCCCAGCAGCCATCTTAGGTCTCCATGACCAGTAAATGACCTCTGGTTCCAGAAAGACTGACCTAAGGTTTTGCAAACAAGACGCCATACCAAAAACCTTAGGAATAGGATAGCTTATGGGATAATAAAAATCATGTCAGAAATAGGATAGCTTAACACTAATAAATCACAAGAACATAGGGATGGCGATCGTGGCCCAATCACCTACTGCCAAGTCCACCCCTACTCTGTCTTTAAAAACTCTGACTGTAATCTGGTTCAGGGTCCAAGTCCCTACTCCACTGTGTCGGGTACACTTGGGCCCAAGCTTAAGCTTGCCAATAAATCCTTGTGTGATTACATCGGTGTTGGCTCCTTGGTGGTCTCACAGACGCGAAAACTCAGGCATAAAAGACAGGAGACATTCCAGCATATTCCTGTCTCAGGAGGAGCCAGGGCAAGGCAAACCACTGAGTGCACCCCTATCCAACACATCACCCAGAGGAAAGGAGGGAATGGCTCATGACTCATGACTGGCAGAGTCAAGGGGTAATGGTGGGCTCGGCCCTTGTAGGCCGAGGCTCCAGTACCTTCTGTAGGGTTTGCCTTGGAAATTAGTATCCCAGGACCTTGGGAAGTTATTTCCTATCCATCCCTAGGTGGAATACTCATCTTCTGGGCCTGCAGAATGTGAACGCTAGTACACACACGTGTGCACTCAGGTCCATTTGTGCGCCCTTGGGCACACACACACACACACACACACACACATCCCATTAGGGACTCTGGGGTGGGATATGAGGAGGTACAGACTCAGACAAGGTGAGAAAGGAAGAAAATGGGGTGGTAGGTGTAAAGTTTTGCAGGCAAGGTAAACACAACAACAGGCGAGGTAGGTGCAAGGCAAGATTTATTAAAGGTACTCTCTGGCGAAGTTTCAGGACTCAGGAGAAGGGGAGCCAGGAAAGTCATGCCGGGAGGAGGTTCCGCAACTCTGGAGGGCCAGGTTCTGCAACTCTGGAGAGGGGAGTTGGGAAGTCGCACTGGGAGGGATTCGGCGGGGTCTTTTACCTGGCCAAGGCAGGGCATGGCTTCACATCCATACATGGTAAGCTATTTGCTGATCGGAGGGTATTGGGGGGGGGGGGGTGGTTCCTGATACTTCTGTTTCCTGCATAGGTATCAGGTTACCTATGGAGATGTGACCTGGGCATACATCCTTTTGGCAAGAGAATCAAGGGTTGGGGGGTGGGGTGCTGGAAGATGGCGGCCCCGGCGGTCATTTCTATTGTTCCTCCTGCATTCCCGGAGCCACCGACCCAACATTCCGACCTTTTTGGTGTAATAGGGGCGGTGATTCAGATCTGGCTACTTCCTGCTGGCAAAGGGGCGTCGTTATAGGGTCCTTCGGATGTGGGTAGGTGGATATAGGGATGCAGGAGGAATTGGTTGACAGTGACCTTGGAAACCTTGCAGATGTGATCCTGAATGAAGCAAAGAACACAAGGGGCAATTAGTGCTAATATGCAGAGGAGAATAAGGGGACTTAGTATCAGAAGGAGCCAGGTCTTTAAGGGGGAGAGCCACCATTGAGAGGGGTTTATTTCAGGGTGATGCTGGCCATGAAGGGAGTTGCGAATTTTTGCCAGGGCATCGATATTGGTTTTGACTATACTGGATTCGCTGATATAATAGCAGCATTCTTCACTTAGGAATACATACGTTCCTCCCTTGCCCAGGGCTCATTGATTCTGTAGGGCTACCTGGGCCACTGAGGTAATCTGTCCTTGTAGGGATGCCAAGGACTTGGCTGAGGCCTCCACAGAGGTTCAGAGCCAGGAATTGGGGGTGATAGGGGATATGGAGTTTCCAGGTGATGTTGAGACTCTTGGAAATCTGTTGTGTGATGCTGGAGATGGCCAGTCTGTTGTCTGATTGTAGGGTTCGAGGGAGTCCAAATCCGGGATGATGTGTTCAATGAGAACTGCGGCAACCACGTCTGCTGTTTCCCTAGCAGTGGGGAATGCCTTGATCCAGCCTGTGAAGGTGTCCACGAGAGTTAACAGGTATCTGAACGTTTTGTGTTGAGGCCTGTGAGTGAAGTCAAGTTGCCAGTCCTTGTCTGGCTGATGCCTGCAGAGCTGGTGGGTGGGTCCCGGTCTGCAGAGGCCGCCCTGGGCATTGACCCCCCTTCTCTTTTGGAGAAGGGGGTAGTGGAAGAGAGGTTGGAGAAATTGGTATAGGGCCTTTGGACCAATGTGGAGAGACTGGTGGATGTCAGTAATGAGGGTATGGATTAGGCTGTTCAGGAGGGCAATTTTGTCCTGGACATAATACCATCCCTTGTCACCCAACCTGCCACCTAACGTTTTGAAGGCCCGAGTCTCCTCAGCAGTTTCTGAGGGACTGTGGGGAGTGTTGAGAAAAAGGAGAGGTGCTGGGGAGGAGTTTAAGGCCATCTGTTGGGCAACAGTCAGCCTTGTTGTTCCCTAAAGAGATGGGGTCCTTGGAGGCCTGATGGCCATGGCAGTGGACAATAGCCACCTCGGTAAGGTAATTGAGAGCCTCAAGGAGTTTGGCAATAAGAGGCCAATAAGGGTTCCCTTGGTCATGAGAAATCCCCTTTCTCGCCAGAGGACAGAGTGAGTGTGGGTAATAAGGAAAGCATATTTGGAGTCAGAACAAATAGTGACCCACTGGCCCTCAGGTAAGTGAAGGACCCTGGTGAGAGTCACGAGTTCTGCCTTTTGAGAAGTAGTCCCGATGGGAAGGGGGGCTGCTTCTATGACAGCGTCCAGGGTGACCACTGCATAGACCACATGTTGCCATCCACTGGCGCTATGAAGGAGCTCCCATCCATGAACAGAGTGCAATCGGAGTCAGGCAGCAGCCGGTTCAAAAGTACTGGATGGGAGGGAGAGAGTTCTTCCAGGAGATGAGAGCAGGAGTGGGAAGGAGTGGGGGTAGATGAAGGTGTTGGCAAGAAAGGGGCGGGATTTAGGTGAGGGGAGACAGAGTGTGTGACCTGGGGGCTTTCTATAAATAGCAGGTGGTAGAGTTGGAGACCGGAAGGAGTTGTGCCAAGGATTTGTGGCTAAGTCCATCAATGGGGGAAGAAGACTGTGAGGTGCTGTCCTAAGGTAAGTTTGAGGGCCTCCTTTGTAAGAGAAGCAGCTGCCGCTAGGTCCCTGAGTCAGGGCTGCCATCCCTGGGTGGTGACATCTAGTTGCTTGGAGAGATAGGCCACCGCCCCATTGGTGGGACCCGTTGGTTGGGCCAGGAGGCCCGTGGCCAGCCCAGATCATTCGTCAGTGAAAAGGTGAAAAGGCTTTGATAGGTCAGGCAAGGCCAGACTTAATCCTGAAATGAGGTGGCTCTTGAGCTGGTAGAACAGACACCTGATGGAGCCTGGGTCAGTTAGAAGTCCCTGTGGTGTGTCTTTGGTGGCCCTGTATAAGGGCCGGGCTAGAATGGCAAAATTGGGGATCCAGTGTCTAAAAAAGCCCACCAGTCCTAGAAATGACAATGTATCATCCACGTTCTGAGGGGGTTGTAGGTCTTGTAGAAGGCGGGTACGGTCTCCTGTGAGGGATTTAGAAGTGAGAGTTAGTAATATTCCCAAGTAGGTGACTGAGGGAGTACAGAGTTGGGCCTTGGCAGGTGTCACTTGATATCCCTTGGAGCCAAGGAAATTGAGCAGAGTGGCAGTATCCTCCTGAGAGGAAGGGAGGGAGGGGCTGCAGAGGAGGAGATCATCTACATATTGGAGGAGAGTACTGGCCGCAAGGGTGCACTGTTGGAGATCTTTGGTCAGGGCCTGACCAAAGATGTGAGGGCTATCTCGGAAGCCCTGGAGCAAAACCGTCCAGGTTAGCTGTCCAGAAACACGCGTTTCTGGGTCCTCCCAGGTGAAAGCGAAGAGAAAATAGGAGTCTGGATGAAGGGGGATAGTGAAGAATGCGTCCTTGAGATCCAGGACAGAGAAGTGGGTAGTGTGTGGGGGAACATTGGAGAGTGTAGGGATTGTGAACCACTGGATGGAGTGGGACTACTGCCTCGTTAATAAGTCTCAGGTCCTGTACCAGACGATAGGTTCCTGAGGGCTTTTGAATGGGGAGGATGGGGGTGTTGCATGGAGAGTTAATGGGGATAAGGAGACCCTGCTGCTGGAGGTGGTCGATGATGGGCTTAAGTCCTCGCCAGTGGATCATCAAGATAGGGAACTGTGGGCAGGATGGAAATGTACACTTGTCCTTGAGTCGCATCCTGACTGGGGTGTGGTGGGTTGCTATTATAGGTCTGGAAATGTCCCATACCTGTGGGTCTACGGAGGGGAGACAGTCTGAGATAGGGGATGAGTCAGAGGGGAGTAGAGGGAGGATGAAGTGAGCATAAGTCGAGGGAGAGGGAGAGAGAAAAATGGTGGCCTGAAGTTTGTGGAGGATGTCCCTGCCTAGTACGGGAACAGGGAAGGAAGGGATAATGAGGAAGGAATGTGAGAAGGGGAACCCATCCAGGCTGCATGTAAGGGGTGGGGTGACCTTTGGAGTGGAGGAAGTACCATCAATTCCCATAACTGCAACTGGGGAGGGACTAGTAGGACCCGAGTAGGAAGGCAGGACAGACTAGGTAGCCCCCATGTCCAACAGAAAGGAAATGGACTTATCCGCTACCGGGAGTAAGACCCTGGGCTCGTCATGGGTGAGAGGGGTGTCTGAGTCTGGGCTCCGTCAATCATCCTCTAATCCGAGAAGTTGGAAGGCAGGACTTACCCATCTCAGGGTTTCCCCCTCGTGGAGGCGCCAGGAATCCCCCAAGGCTGGGGCAGTCCAATTTCCAGTGGCCCATCAGGCTGCATTGAGGGCACGGCCTAGTAGGCACTTTTGGATTGGGGCACTGATGGGCCCAGTATCCCTCAGCTCCACACTTGAAACAGGCCCCCAGAGGGACGCGGTTAGGTGCTCCCTTCTGTTGACCCCCAGAACCTGCCGGCCTCAGGGCTGCTATCAGGACTTGGGTCTGCAGTTGGATCTTCTGTTGGAGTCTGGCTTGGCACTTAAGTTCTGCTGCCTCCTCTCAGGAGTTAAAGACTTTAAATGCCATTTTCACCAGATCAGAAATGGGAGTTTGAGGGCCATCCTTTGCTTTAATTTTTTCCACATGTCGGCGGCCGACTGAGAAATAAAATAGGTAGCTAAAACAGTCGCCCCTGCCAGAGAGGCCAGGTCTAGGCAAGTGTATTGAGTCAGAGCCTCAGTAAGTCAGTTAAGAAATATGGCTGGGTTCTCTTTTGGTTCCTGAATGACCTCCCTAAATTTATCATAGTTGACTGCTTTATTAGAGGCAGCCCGCATGCCAGCGATAAGGCACGGACCATTCAGTTACGGCACCAGCGGCCATCTTGGCCATCTTGGTAGTCCCATTCAGGCTCCGTGGCTGGGACCGCCTGAGGTCCGACTGGCATTGTGGCACAGTAAGATGGACCTGATCAGCATGTTCTTGGGCTGCAGCCTGAATGCGCTCCCTTCTCCTCTGTGGTGAGCGTGGTAGTTTGGACCACATGTAGGTCATGCCAGGTGAGGTCATAGGCCTGGGCCAAATACTGGAATTCCTTTATGTAGTTATCAGGGTTGGCCAAAAAAGAGCCCAAATGTTTCTCAATTTAGGAAAGGTCTTGTAAAGAGAAGGGCACATGAACCCGGACAACTCCCTCAACTCTGGCAACCTCCCTTAGTGGGGGAAAACTAAATCAAGGGAGGGTTTTCGAGGGGCGCCTGGGTGGCTCAGTGGGTTGAGCCGCTGCCTTCGGCTCGGGTCATGATCTCAGGGTCCTGGGATCGAGTCCCACATCGGGCTCTCTGCTCGGCAGGGAGCCTGTTTCCTCCTCTCTCTCTCTGCCTGCCTCTCTGCCTACTTGTGATCTCTCTCTGTCAAATAAATAAATAAAATCTTTAAAAAAAAAAAAAAAAAAAAAAAAAAAAAAAAAAGGGAGGGTTTTCGAGCCCTCGTGCAGGTGGAGATGGGAGGGGAGGCTGGAGGAAATGTGAGGGGGGGGCTCAGTGGGGAAGGGACCAAAATGGGGGTTATAGGAGCAGGGGGGTTACCGGGCATAGGGAGAGAGGGACCTTGGGGAGGAGGAGGAGGAGGAACCAGAGGCCCTCTTATCAGTGGATGGGTGAAGTTCTCCAGGGGTTCAGAGAAGGAAGACAGGGAGGAGAGGTCTGGGTCTTTGGGAGCAGTGGGTGGCAGGGTAGGGGGAGGGGAGTGGGCCAAGAGGACCTGTGAAGTGGAGCAGTGAGAGCAGAGGGAGGAGTGAGAGCATAGAGTCCAGAAAGCCTGGACATAAGGGACCTCGGCCCATTTGCCTTGGTGTCTGCCAAGGTTATTTAGGTCCATGAGAATCTGATAATTAAACGTGCCTTCTGCAGGTCATTGGGACTGATTGTCTAATCGGTATTGTGGCCAAGCGACAGTACAGTAACATCGCTTTCGCAGGTCCTGGTCCAGTTCCAGGGTTTTAAGATTGGCCAACAGGCCTAAAACACCAGGGTGTTTTAGGGTCGAATTTGGATTAGGAGGTCCCCCATGATTCGTTGCCAGGCAATCTGAGGGCTGGAGGAAGGTGTCCCTTCATCCACCACTGGGTTGTGGAAAAACCATGTTGGCTGCTTTAGAGGTTAAGACGTCTCCCAGCCTCTCAGAGTCACAGAGGTCACCTAGTGACCAGCAGGGTCCACCCTGACACGGCCACAATTAGGGCAGGGCTTTCCAGAGGGAGGCACGGAATCAGGGGAAATTCACCATGGCTTCAGAAGTGGCGTTCGGAAAGGCAGGTCCAGCTCTGGCTAGGGAGAGGAGAGGGCCTCCCCAACAGGGTGGGGGCTCAATCTTCTCCCAGGTTTTGGCACCAAATGTAAAGTTTCCCAGGAGAGGCAAACACAACACCAGGGGAGGTAGGGGCAAGGCAAGATTTCTTAAAGGCACTCTCCGGCGAAGTTTCAGGGCTCAGGAGAAGGGGAGCCAGGAAAGTCGCGCCAGAAGGAGGTGGGCACTCTTGGGAGAGGTTCCGAGACTCCAGAGAGGGGGGTCGGGGAAGTCGCGCTGGGAGGGAGTCGGTGGGGTCTTTTACCTGGCCAAGGCAGGGCATGGCTTCACAACCATACATGGTAAGGTATTTGGTGATCGGAGGGTATGGGGCGGGGGGGTTCCTGATACTTCTGTTTCCTGCATAGGTATCAGGTTACCTATGGAGACATGACCTGGGCATACATCCTTTTGGCCGGAGAGTCAAGGGTTAAGGAAGGGGGATGCTGGAAGATGGCGGCCTCGGCGGTCATTTCTATTGTTCCTCCTGCATTCCTGGATCCATTGCCCAACAGTAGGTATTTCCTAAATGGGACACTAGTCCTCGAATTTCATAGATATTATCCCACCTCTGCCTGTGCACTTCTGGAGGAAGTACATGTTAGAATAATCCCTATTGCACAGGCAAGACACAGGGCATTCCTGACAGGCACAATGGCTTATCCAGGGTCAAAAACAGGTATGAATGGAGGAGAGTTGTGTCAGAGCCCAGTGCATTTCCAGGCTGGGGTGCTAGCTACACCCACATCTTCCCAGGGGCATGTAGAGAGGGCTGTGTTGGTGTCACTGGGTACAGATGTAGCATGGCAAGCAGAAAGGGGATGAACAGCTGGCAGCCCAGAACACTATTTGTGTAGGGCCTATCTCAGGAGTGGATTCAGGTAGGAGATCCCAGGCAGTGAAGTCACTTGCTTGATAATAGCCTCCAACAGAACTTGGAACCCTCATCACCAGGTACCCACATTGTAGTGCAGTCCCGTATCAGGCTCACTTGGCTAGAGACATCTGATTATGAAAGATGTTTTCCTGCTGTATGCCTACTTCCCAGGGATCTGGATTCCAGAAACCACAGGGAGAAGGATTCTTCCCATGTTACAGACAATGGATGAAGCCTCCGCTCCAATGCATCAGGACATTTGCCAGGAAGTGCCAAAACGTAATACCCAGCGACCTAGGCCAGACCAGGCCACCTCTCTGAGCCATCCCTGGGCAGTCCCATTCCCTCCTCTTCAGTTTCTGGAGAAGAGGCATATGTGGGGAGGTCCCACCCTGGGCTGGACAGTGGATGCCCTGGCGACCCCTTCATGTTCACACCAATGGCATGGTGGGAAGGGTGGAAAGAGGATTCCTAAGGTGCCTCTCACCTATGCCAGAGTGAATCCAAGGCCCTCAAGCTGGTCCCTTTCATCTCCATGGTGGAGAAGGGTGCATCCTGGCGTGTGGTATGTCTGGAAGGGAGTCCCCTGGGTCTGAGGACCAGCCAAGGCTGCCAGACAGGGCTCTGAGGCCTCCTGTCTGGATGCCCGGCACTGTCCTTACAGAGCTCCACACAGGAGATGGGCAGGAGCTGAACGATGGGATCCCCAGTCCCACCTCCTTGAAGGACAGGAAGGTGCCCCCTACTGCCAACAATAAGAGTCCAAAGCTGGCTCAGGGTGAGGGCAGGTGTTGGGCAGACCCAACACCCAGGGCCCCGATGCGACAAAAAGGGCCCAGGTCCCAGAAGCCAACCTGCTACTCCCCCGGGCTCCCTCCTAGACTCCTGCTTCCCCATGAATCTGGATCCCCGTCTCCACCCCAAATTTGCCCTCAGGACCCTGCCGTGGTCTTGGCCATATGCACAGTCATTGTCCACATATTTGTAGGAATATCAGAAAAGAGACTTTAAACCATGTCTCATCCCATTCAGTCTAGAGTCCTTTTGCACTATGCTATGCATTTTCCGAACTAGTGCTCCCTGCTGGCCCTGTAGGCCTGACCGCCCCTCCCCACCTTCTCCAAGTCTTACACACAATCATGGTTAACTGGGAGACACTTTTCCAAAGGGACATGGGGCTCCTGGTACTATGTCTGTTGCTCTGCCATTCAGTTGTGAAGAATACATCCCTAGAGTCCCTCCAGGGTCAGGAACAGAGGCCTCAGGGCACAACATTCCAGAAGGATGATCAGGCACAGCCATTGAGCACCACTCTGACACAGGACTCTGATATGTTTCCCTTCTGTTGCCAACTCACAGTGCTGCCCTAAACATCCTACATGCCCTAAAACCTGAGCACTCCCACCCCAGAGACAGGCTCTGTGTTCTCCTCTCAGGACTGAGGTATGTTGTCAGAAATCCCAGGGACGATGTCAGTAACGTAGGGAGCTGCTATAAATATACAGCTGGCAATCTAACCTGAGATGCCAACATGTTCAGACATCCCCCACCTCACATCCTTATATTGTTGCCAAGAATCTTTTTCCTTACAGATTTATTTATTTACCTGAGAGACAGAGACAGACACAGAGGGACGGTGGAGAGACAGAGGGGGAGACAGAATCCCCAAGCCAACTCTGCCCTAAGTGCAGAGCCTGACGAAGGGCTCCATCTCATTACGCTCATAGCATGACCTGAGCCAAAACCAATAGCAGGACCCTTAATCAACTAAACCACAAGCAAGTGCTTGTAGACAAGCACCTTGCTCCTTTTGTCTACTGTGGGCCCTCCTGTCGCACCTCTTTCTATACGTCACGAAGACCTTTGGAGTCTGCTCTGGGCTCCACCCCCAACCCTCCTGATGGCTGCAGTGCTGACTGCATGTCTCCCCAATCTCACCTCAGGGTAAAAGGCCTCAGCTGTGAAGAGCAATGAGACCTGCGTGGTGTGGACCCATCAGGCACACCTGATGAGGGAGCAGGAGGCTGACTGAGGACAAAGCAAAAGCTGGCACCTTGCACCCCCTTTCCACCCGCTCCCCTCGGTAATATGTGTAACATTCCTCAGGCACCCCTGACTGCCATAAACGAGAAACAAATAGTTAACTTGCAGAGATCACAATCCTGCAAGACAGGAGTCTCCCAACTATCTTGATGTGAAAGGCTTGCCAAAAGACAACAGTGGTCAAGCCAAGGAGACCTGGTATCCAGGCACCTTGTAGACTCTCTTTAGCATATGAAAGCTCCATTGAAACCTCCTTTTCTCTCACCTTCCAACCACAGGGTCCATAGCCTGCCATCCCTCACAACCCGGGGCAGCAGCTCTTTCTGCCCATAGGTCCTGTCCCTGTGCTTTAATAAACCACCATTTTACACAAAAGATGTCTCAAGAATTCTTTCTTGGTCATCGGCTCCGGACCTCACCCACCAAACCTCACCTAGGTTCTAGAACTAGAACACCTGCTGGAGAAGCAAGTAGAACAACTGGTGCCCGCCTTCCTAGACAGAGACCTCGGCTCCGTCTTCATGTTTCTGGACATATACCGAACTTTTGCCACCACCCAAGAGGTGCTGGACCAGCTGTTTACAAGGCGAGCACCCTGTCCCTCCACAGCCTGGTGGGATCTGGCCACCACCTCACTGGCAGTCTTGGAATATCACCATACTTCCCTGAGCCTCTGTTTGCTCTGTGACAGGGGCAGTCCATTCTAGGGACTCAGTGGGGTCCTGTAGGAAAAGTACACCTGGGTGCCTGGCCCTGTGGAAAGGTCCGCTAGAGGGGCTGTGGTCGTCCTGCTCATTTATCATCGTCCTGCTCCCCATGATGAAGCCTCTGCCTCATTCCCCCCTGTCACCATGGTCTTGAGCTGGGCTCTTTTCCCATTAGAAAAGAGACTCCATCTAGGCCTGTGGCCGGGCTAAAACCAGAGCACGGATGCCCGGGGATGAACAGGGGGCCCAGGCCCACTCAGATATCTACCATGGGGCAGGTTGGGCCCCGTTCGTTCATCAAGCATAAAGGATGCCCTCCTAGGGGCAGTCATGCAGACGCTTCTCTGGGAGCTGACGGTGATCCCGTCAATGGAGCAGACAGCACTCTGGAGCACCCCAGGGCTCCATACGAGTCGGGAGTCAGATAGTGACACTAGACGTGATGAGGAGTAGCGTCCAAAGGGCATTTCCTGTGATGCCCTGCTGGCCTCCTCCAGCTATGGATGCATCCTCTCTCACTGTGACAGGATCAGGGGATCCCAGGAACAGTGGAACATGTGAGTGAGCCTTGGCTAAGGCAGAAGGGCTTTTCCTCTCCAAGAGGGCAGTGAAGGGACTGTGATTTGGAGGGGCTGCTGGACCTTCATCCCACACACCTGCAATTCCTGTGAGAGGGTCAAGGTCTGAGGGCTTCTTCTGCTGAAGAGGAAAAGGGTCCTGGAGAGCTGTGTGTGCAGTGTGGGCACTGTGGGAGAGAACAGGAGGCTGGACGACAGCTTCAGCCCCTAAGAGAGTCATTCCCAACCCCGGCCACTTCCCCGCCCTGTCTCTACCCGAATCCTGGGACCCAGAACAAAGGGTCACCCATCTGCTGGAACCTGGACACTGGGTCCTCAGCAGGTACCCAGGAGACCCAGTGAGGGCTCTGGGACTGGACGTCCCCCATCCTATGGGAGATTCATGCCCATGGAAGGAGACACACTCGTGGCACATTGTGAATGAGGCAGCACAGAGGCACAGGAGGAAAGGTTTGAGGTATTGGGAGGTTCCCGGGAAGGCCGGGGAAGTGACAGACTCCCTGTATTCCCACCTTGTTTGGATAGTCACAGAGCACTAGTGTGGGCAGTGACAGCAGTGAACATGCCAGACACCACCCCTCCCTGCCCACATGCAGTTGAAGTCAAGTGGCGAGTAGGCAGGGAGACAGACTGAGGAAAAGGTCACACCATTGGTCAAGGGCTTCCACTCACAGAGGCTTTTCGCCAGCCCCTCCTCTGTGACCGGGCCTGTCTCAGGCGGGACTGCCAGATCACAGGCAGACATGGAGTAGGAATGGTCTCTGACAGCCAGGAGCCAAGAGACCCAGGGGCCCATGTTCCCACAGGGGGTCCCTGACGCATTGATGTGGGAGGGTGCCCTGTCCTCTGACTCCTCTGCCCACTTGTCTGCCCCAAGGCCATCTACTCCATCCTAAGCACGTGGCAGGACCACTACCCTGAAGATTTTTTCCATCCCCCAGAATTTCCTTTCCTAAAGATGCTGCTGGCATACTTAGGGCTCAACATGCCAGGCTCAGACCTAGAGCAACGTGCCCATTTCCTCCTCTCACAGCTGCAACACCTTGTGTCCACTGAGCCAGAGGCTTGGGATGAGGAGGACTGTGGCTGACTGATGGGAGGCCTGTTGGCAGGGGGAGGAGGCACACAGAGCATGGCTCCATAGACTGCAGTTTGTTCAGGAACAATGAGTAGTCTCAGATCACTGTCCACTTGGGCTAGTCTGGGGAGACCACCCAGGGACCGGTTCTTGGACTCAGACAATATTGAGTCATGAGCAAAGTTTCCTTAATTTTGAAGGGACATGGAGACACAATCACGGTGATGATACTTTCTCTTCTTGGAGCTACAGCACCAGACCCAGAGCAAGATCCTGAACCACCCCTAGAGCTAGCCCCAGCTCCCACTCTGGTGCCTGCTGCAGTTTCAGAGCCTGACCTGATGAAACTCATCACTGCAGCTGTATCTCAGCAATTAGGAAGACCAATGATGCCATCTGACGTGTTGGGGCCAGTGCAAGTGGTAGTCACAGCTCTGATTCACTGTCACGAGCAAGAAGTGCCATCTGTACATACAGCAGTCCTGGAATCCTAGCTGGAACCAACCAAGTGATGGAGGTTGCTGAAGGGCCTTTGACACCACCAGTTGAGTTAGAACCAGCTCAGGCCATCATCACAGCTCTGACCCACTGTCACAAGAAGAAAGCCACCTGCCCCTTTGGCAGCTCAGGAGCAAGAGCAGTCTCCAGCACCAGCTATGGCAGTCACTGAAGGTAACTGAACTGTGGTACCACCTGTCATGTGAGAGCATGTTCAGATCATAGTCACATCTCTGATCTACTGTCACAAGCAGGAAGAGCCACCAGCACTTTTGGCAGCCCCAGAGAACAATCTCCAGCACCATGTATGGAGGTCACTGAATGGCCCGTGATGCCACCTGTTGAGTCATAGCCAGCACAGGCGGTAGTCACATCTCTGATCCACCGCTCAAGCAGGAAGAGCCACCTCTGGCTGCCAAGGAGGAGGAGCAGGCTCTAACAGCAGCTATGGAGATCCCTGAAGGTCCCATGATGCCATCTGTCCAGTCAGACATCAGGACAGCTATGATCCACTGTCAAGAAAAGAAAAGCCCCCAGCACCTCTGGCAGCCCAGGAGCCAGAGCAGGATCCAGCACCAGCTATGTAAGTCCCTGAAGGGCCCGAGATGCCACCGATCATGTCAGAGCCAGGTCAGGTAATAGATACAGCCCTAATCTACTTTCACAAACAGGAAGTGCCACCTGCACCTTTGAGAGCCCTAGAGGCTAAGCAGGATCCAATACCAGCTTTGGAAGTCCCTGAAGAGCCAGTGATGCCAAATGACAAGTCATACTCAGTTCAGGTGTGAGTCACATCTCTGATCCACTGTCATAAGCAGAAAGAGCCATCTAAACCTTTGGCAGTCCCAGAGCACCAGCAGGCTCCAGCACCAGCTATGGAGGTCGCTTAAGGGCCTGGGGTTCCACCTGCGGGGTCAGAGCCAATGCATGTGGTAGTCACCTCTCTGATCCCCTGTCATGAGCAAAAAGAGCCACCAGCACCTTTGACAGCCACAGAGCACAAGCAGTGTCCAGTACCACCTATGAAGGTCCTGAAGGGCCCATGATGCCATCTGCTGGGTCAGAGCCAGCACAGGCAATAGTCATATCTCTGATCCACTGTCAAGGGCAGGAAAGCCACTTGCACCTTTGGCAGCCCCAGAGCCAGAGTAGGTTGCAGCACCAGCTATGTAGGTTCCTGAAGGGCCCATATGCCACCTGTCAAGTCAGAACCAGTTTAGTTGGTAGTCACAAATCTGATCCACTATTACGAGCCAGAGTAAACACCTTGACCTTTAGAAGCCCTGGAGCTCAAGCAGCCTCTAGCACCAGCATTGGAGGTCGCTGAAGGGCCCATGATGCCACCTGTCAAGTGAGAGCATGTGCACATCATGGTCAAAGCTCTGATCCACCGGCATAAGGAGGAAGAGCCACCTGGACCTTTGGCAGCCTCAAAGACTGAGCAGACTCCAGCACCATCTCTGGAGGTCCCTGAAGGATACCTAATGCCACCTGCAGAATTAGAGCCAGCTGAGGTGGTAGTCACAGCTCCAGTGCACTGTCCCAGGCAGGAAAAGCACCATACATGGCAGTCTCTGAATGGCTGGTGATGACACATGCCAAGTCCGAGACACTGCAGGTAGTAGTCACATCTCCAGTCTACTGTCACAAGCAGGAAGAGCCACCTGCACCTTTGAGAGTCCCAGAGCAAAAGCCTTTTCCAGAACCTGCTATTGAGGTCACTGAAGGGCCAGTGATGCTACAAGCTGAAACCAAGACAGCTCAGTTGATAGTCATAGCTCAATTCTCTATCTCAAGCATGAAGTGCACCTGCACCTTTGGCAACACCAGAGCACGATCATTCTCCAGCACCAGCTATGGATATAGTAGTCTGAATGCCCAGGATGCCACCTGCTGAATCAGAGCCAGCGAAGGTGATAGTCACATCTCTGACCCACTGTCACAAGTAGGAAGAGCCACCTGCACCTACAGCAGAAACCGTATCAGAGCCAGCACAGGTGGTAGTCATAGCTCCAATACACTGTCTCATGCAGTATAAGAGAGCCACTTGCACCTTGGGAATCCCCAGAGCAGGAGCAGTTTCCAGCAGCAGCTACCAAAGTCACTGAAGGACCCAAGATGCCACCTGCCAAGTCAGAGCCAGTTCAGGTGGTAGTCACAGCTCTGGTCCATTGTCATGAGCAGGAAGAGCCACCTGCACCTTTGGCAGCCCAGGAGCAAGAGCAGTTTCCAGCACCATCTATGGAGGTCACTGATGGGACAGTGATGCCATCCCTGGAGTTAGAGCCAACACTGGCTGTAGTCACAGCTCTGATCCACTGTCAAGAGCAGGAAGAGCCACCTGAACCTTTGGCAGCCCAATAGCAAGAGCAGTTTCCAGCACCAGCTATTGAGGTCGCTGAATGTCCAGCGATGCCACATGCCATGTTGAAGTAACCACAGGTGGTAGTGAAATCTCTGATCCACTGTCACAAGCAGAAAGAGCCACCTGCACCTTTGGCAGCCCAGGAGCAAAAGCAGTTTCTAGCACCATCTATGGAGGTCACTGATGGGACAGTAATGCCATCTTTGGAGTCAGAGCCAGAGCTGGCAGTAGTCACAGCTCTGATCCACTGTCAGGAGCAGGAAGAGATACCAGCACCTTTGGCTTCCCCAGAGCCTGAGCAGGCTTCAGCACCAGCTACGGGAAGACCCTGAAGGGCCCATGATGTCCACTGTTGGGTCTGAGCCAGTTCAGACGCTAGTCACAGCTCTAATCCTTTGTCAAGAGCAGGAAGAGCCACCTGCATCTTTCGGAGCCAGGAGCAAGAGCAGTTTCCAGCAGTAGCTGTGGACATCCTGAAGGGCCCAAGATGTCCAGTGCCAAGTCAGAGACAATGCAGGCAGTACTCAGAACTCTAATCCACTGTCATGAGCAGGTAAATTCACCTGTACCTTTGGCCGCCCCGGAGAGGGAGGAGGCTCCAGCATCAGCTATGAGGTCGCTGAAGGGCCAGTGATGCTACCTGCTTAATCAGAGCTGCCACAGACCCTAGTCATATCTCTGATTGTCTGTCACAAGCAGGAAGAGCCAACAGCACATTTGGCAGCCCCACAGCACAGGCAGTCTCCAGCACCACTTCAAGAGGTCGCTGAATTGCTCTTGGTGCCACCTGCCAAGTCAGAGCCAGTTCAAGTCACGGTCACAGCTCTGATCAACTGTCATGAACAGAAAGAGCCACCTGTACCTTTGGTAGCCTAGGAGCAAGAGCAATCTCCAGCACCAGGTATGGACGTCACTGAGGAGCCCGTTATACAACGTGCCGAATCAGAGCCGGCACAGGTGGTAGTCATAGCTCAATCCACTGCCACTGGCAGGGAGAGCCACCTGCACCTTTGGCAGCCCCGGAGCATGATCATTCTCCAGCAGCAGCTATGGAGGTTACTGAAGGGTGGTTGAAACCACCTGATGAGTCAGAGCCAGCACAGGCAGTATCACTGTGACGAGCAGAAAGAGACAAGTGAACCTCTGGCAGCCCGGGATCCCAAGCAGGCTCCAGCACCAGCTATGGCAGTCCCTGAATGGTCCATGATGTTACCTGCTGAGTCAGAGCCACAGCAGGCTGTAGTCACATCTCCGATATACTGTCACAAGCAGGAAGAGACAACTGTACCTTTGGTAGCCACAGAACCCAAGTAGTCTCCAGCAGCAGCTACAGAGCTTCCTGACAGGTCCATGATGCCACCTGTTGAGTCAAGAGACAGTTCTGGTGATAGTCTCAGCTCTGATCCACTGTCACTAGCAAGAAGAGCCACCTGCATCTTTAGCAGCCCTGGAGCACAAGCAATCTCCAGCACCAGCTATGAGGGTCACTTAAGTGCCTGTGGTTCCAATTGTGGAGTAAGAGCCATCGCATGTGGCAGTCAGATCTCTGATCCACTGTCACAAGCAGGAAAATCCACCTGAACCTTTGGCAGCCACAGAGCCTGAGCAGGCTCCAGCACCAGCTATGGAGGTCCTTCAAGGGCCCATGATGTCACCTGCCAACTCAGGTGGTAGTCAGTGCTTTGATCCATTGTCATGAGCACAAAGAGCCACCTGCACCTTTGGCAGCCACGGAGTACAAGCAGTGTCCAGCACCATTTATAGAGGCTGCTAATGGGCCAGTGATGACATCTTTGGAGTCAGAACCAGTGCAGGAGGTAATCACATCTCTGATCCTCTATCAGGAGCAGGAAGAGCCCCCTGCACTTTTGGCATCCCTGGAGCCTGAGCAGCCTCCAGCAAAAGGTATGGAGGTTGCTGAAGAGCCCATGACGCCACCTGCCAAGTCAGAGCCAGTTCACGTAGTAGTCACAGCTCTGATCCAATGTAACAAGCAGGAAGAACTACCTGCTTCTTTGGCAACCCATATGCAAGAGCATTCTCCAGCACCTGCTATGGAGGTTGCTGAAGGGCCGGTAATGTCATCTGCCAAGTCAGAGCTAGCACACATGGTAGTCACATATTTGATCCACTGTTACAAGCAGGAAGAAATACCTGCACCCATGGGAGCCCCAGAGCCCAGGGATCCAGCACCAGGTATTCAAGTCCCTGAAGAGACAGTGATACCAAATGACAAATCAGACCCAGTTCAGGTGTTAATCAAATCTCTGATCCACTATCAAGCAGGAAGAGCCACCTGGGTCTTTGGTAGCCCCGGGGCTACCGAAGCATGAGCAGGCTCCCTCACCAGCTATCAGGGTCACTGAATGGCTCCAGCAACCACCTCTCAGTGGCGCAACTAGCCTTGCCCCTGCGCCACAGCTCCTGTTGTCTACAGCCCCAAAGGATGGCTTCCCTCCCCTGTCATTCCAGTGTTTGTAGTTTTTGTGTTGTTCATGCACCTATTTAATGCTTTAATATATTTTGTCCTATAAATAAATTATGGCTTGAGTTCACATGAAATTTACTCTGATCCTTTTAAACTGTACATCCAGGTGCAATGAGGGCATGCAGAGGGTTGTACAACCTTGTACTTCTACAACATTTCCCTCCCAGAGACCCCTGTGCCACAAATGAGTCATTGCTCATTCCCTTAGCCCAGTGATGGGTATTAAGGAGGGCACATGTTGTAATGAGCACGGGGTATAATATGCAAATAATGAATCATTCAACAGTATGTCAAAAACTAATGATTTACTCAATGGTGACTAACATAACATAATAAAAAGGAAGAGAGAAAAGAAGACTATCTGGCACCTTTGTTGAAAATTAGCTCACTGTGGATGAATGGGTTTATTTCTGGACTCTCAATTCTATTCCACTAATCTTCATATCTATCCTAATGCCACTACCCCAGCCCACAGTTTAAATGACTGGAGCTGTATAGTAAGTTTTGAAATCTAATAGTGTGAGTCTTCCAACTTTATTTTTCTTTCTCAAAGTTTTTTCGCTATTCTGGGTCCCTTACAATTCCATTAAATTTTAGGATGAGTTTTTCCATTTCTATATAAAAAGTTGTCAGGATATTAACAAAGATAGCATTCAGTCTGTGAATAACATGGCCATCTTAAGAATATTAACTATTTCCTTTACTACAAAGCTGTATTCACCAAGACAGCATAGTACTAGAACAAGAACAGACACATAGACCAGTGGAACAGAGTAGACAGTCCAAATATAGACCGGCAACTCTATGGTCAAATAATCTTTGACAAAGCAGGAAAAATATCCAGTGGAAAAAAGTCTCTTCAATAAATGGTGCTGGGAAAGTGGGGACAGCTATGTATAGAAGAATGAAACTCTACCATTCTCTTACACCATACACAAAGATAAACTCGAAATGGATAAAAGACCTCAACATGAGGCAAGAATCTATCAAAATTCTAAAGGCGAATATAGGCAGTAACCTCTTTGACATCGGCCACAGCAACTTCTTTCAAGATATGTCTTCAAAGGCAAAGGAAACAAAAGTGAAAAATGAACTTTTGGGACTTCATCAAGATCAAAAGCTTCTGCACAGCAAAGGAAAGAGTCAACAAAACAAAGTGGCAACCCACAGAATGGAAGAAGATATTCGCAAATGACACTATAGACAAAGGGCTGATATCCAAGATCTATAAAGAACTCCTCAGGGGCACCTGGGTGGCTCAGTGGGTTAAAGCCTCTGCCTTTGGCTCAGGTCATGATCCCAGGATCCTGGGATCGAGCCCCTCACCCGGTTCTCTGAGAGGTGGGAAGCCTGCATCCCCCCGCCCCCCGCTCAACTCTCTGCCTACTTGTGATCTCTCCCTATAAAATAAATAAATAAAATCTTAAAAAAAAAAAAAAACCTCCTCAAACTCAACACTCAAAAAACAGATAATCACGTCAAAAAATGGGCAAAAGACATGAACAGACCACTTCTCCAAAGAAGCCATGCTAACAGACACATGAAAAAATGTTCAACATCACTAGCCATCAGGGAGATTCAAATCAAAACCACATTGAGATACCACCTTACACCAGTTAGAATGGCCAAAATTAACAAGTGTTGGAGAGGATGTGGAAAAAGGGGAACCCTCCTACACTGTTGGTGGGAATGCAAGCTGGTGCAGCCACTTTGGAAAACAGTGTGGAGATTCCTTTAGAAATTAAAAATAGAGCTACCCTATGACCCAGCAATTGCACTACTGGGTATTTACTTACCCCAAAGATACAGATGTAGTGAAACAAAGGGCCATCTGGGGCGCCTGGGTGGCTTAGTGGGTTAAAGCCTCTGCCTTTGGCTTAAGTCATGATCCCAGTGTCCTGGGATTGAGCCCCACATCGGGCTCTCTGCTTGACAGGGAGCCTGCTTTCCTTCCTCTTTCTCTGCCTACTTGTGATCTCCGTCTGTCAAATAAATAAAATCTTTAAAAATTAAAAAAAAGGAGAGCCATCTGTACCCCAATGTTCATAGCAGCAATGGCCACAGTCACCAAACTGTGGAAAGAGCCAAGATGCCCTTCAAAAGACAAATGGATAAAGAAGATATGGTTCATATATGCAATGGAATATTACACCTCCATCAGAAAGGATGAATACCCAACTTTTGTATCAACATGGACGGGAGGAGATTATGCTGAGTTAAATAAGTCAAGCAGAGAAAGTCAATTATTATATGGTTTCACTTACTTGTGGAATATAAGGAATAACATGGAGGACATTAGGAGAAGGAGAAGAAAAGTGAGCTGGGGGAAATCGGAGGGGGAGACAAACCATGAGAGACTGGAATCTGAGAAACAATCTGAGGGTTTTGGAAGGGAGTGGGGGTGGGGGGATGGGTGAGTCTAGTGGTGGGTATTAAGGAGGGCACATACTGCATGGAGCATGGGTGTGATGCGTCAACAGTGAATCCTGGAATACTGAGAAAATAAAATTTAAAAAAAGAATATTAACTCTTTCAATCCAAAAAGACAAGATGTCTTCACATTTATTAATTGTTGTCTAATTTCCTTCAGCAATGTTTTGTAATGTTCAGTGTATAAGCCTTATACCTGCTGGGTTAAATATTTTCCCAAGTAATTTTTATGCTATTATAAATGGAATTATTTTCACTTTCAGATCAAAGTGTTTTGTTTTGTTGCTGTTTTTTTTTTTTTTCAAAGAAGATTGTGTTTATTTATCTGAGAGAGAGAGAGAACAAGAGCAGGGAGAGGGATAGAGGGAGCTGGAGAAGCACACGCCCCTCTGAGCAGAGGTTTAACATAGACCTCAATCCCAGGACACCAAAATCATTACCTGAGTTGAAGACAGACACTAACTGACACAACTACCCAAGCACCCCCAATCAAAGTGTTTTATATAAATCCTGTGTTGATTCCTTTTTAAATAATAGTCCTCTTTAAATTAAAGGAGTTCTTCTTAGTCAAGCTATTTTTCAGAAGACAGTATGAGAAAAGCCTCAAAGAAAAGTTCTAAGCCATCAAGGATTCTCACTGCTCACAGTGAAGTCAGAGCATATATTTTCTGTGAGATACAGGGTGATCTGAGTTTCCTTCGGATCAGTTAACAAAAGAATAGCTGTGGAGTTGCTTGCCACACACACACTTTCCTCTACAGGCTACATTGTTGCAAAGATAGTATTTTCAGTCTTCTCATTCAACCCTGACTCTTCTGCCACACAGTGATGCCAGTCAGGTTAGACAGCCTCTCACAGCCATTTCTAATTATGTTCCAAAAGAGCAGCCAATTGTTGGCCTCTGTGGAGAAATCTCTGCTTTGCTCCCTCTGCCCAAACTCTGTAATACCATCATCCTCCTGGCATCCTCCCTTAACCTGATCCAATTTCAAATGCCCTGATTAGCATTCCTTTGTATATTTTTGCATTTTAAGTGTTCCCTCTTTAATTAAAGCAGATGAAGTTACCCCTTCTTTCCAATTGTCCTTGTACTCAGTTGATCTCAGAAAGACAATGAGCAAATCAGTCTTTATTCTGCATCTGCCATTTCTAATTTTTCAAACTAACATTCCTTGAATGTTTAATATGTGCTATGGCTGTGCTAAGATTTTACATGCATTCTTTAATTATCCTAATTACAATTCCATGATGGGGGCACTGTTATTATACCCAATTTTCAGACAAAAAACTAAAGCTGAAAGACATTAAGTAACTTGATCAAGGCCACACGGATAATAAATAGTGGCGTCAGGGTTGACCCTGGATGCATTGGACTCCAGAGCCACTCTTAATAATCATGCTATTTTTTACTCTCACATCTTATTATAGTCTCCCTCCTCTGTCTGCCTTCTGGAGTTATCACTGAATAAATTTAAATCCCAGGTAGCAAGCTATAAGACCCAAGCCTGAACTGAAACTGCATATGTATACTGCTTTTCCCAAATAATGGATTTTATATGTTTTTAATCAGTGGGGTACCTGGGTGGCTTAGTAGGTTATGTCTCCCACTCATGACTATGGCTCAGGTCATGATCTCGGAGGTGGTGGGATCAAGCCACACATTGGGCTCTCTTCTCAGCGGGGTGTCTGCTTGAGATTCTCTCTCTTCCTCTGCCCCTCCCACCATGTCCACATACTCCAGCTACCTCTCTATCTCTAAAATTAAAAAAAATATATTTTAATAATTTTAATCAATTAACTATTTTTAAATTGGGTTTTCAAGGAACCCAAGATTTCCACTTCCTCTGAAAACTCACAAGGTGTAGCAGTACCAGGTCTCCATACTCATACAACAACAGTTAGTTTCTCCTATGCAGTAGCCACCCATTTTGGAAGATGCATTCAATCTCTGCTTAACCATAGCTTTACCCAGTTCCCCTGATTCATGTATACCATCTGTCTGGTCCCTGGCACATCTGAGCATGTGACTCTTGTCTGATCCCCCTTCCATGAGAGGAACTTCAAAATGTTTTTGAATCCTTCTCATCTTTGTAGGCAAAATCCCCTCTTCCTGTGATCATTTTTCACATGGCCTCATTTCCAGACCCCTCCTTCATCCTCCTGGTTTCCCTCTACTAGAATTTTAGAATTTGTGATTATAGCAGAAGTAAACTCATAGGGATAGAGCACCACAATTTCTCTCTCTCTGGACTGAGAAAGAGGAACTCATGACAAGACAAACTGGCTTGGACTATGCACATTCTACATATGAATTAAGGCAAACTATGCCAAAACACCTTCCTAAGGATATTTCCAAAAAATGTTGAAAAATTGAAATTCTGGGGCGCCTGGGTGGCTCAGTGGGTTAAGCCGCTGCCTTCGGCTCAGGTCATGATCTCAGGCTCCTGGGATCGAGTCCCGCATCGGGCTCTCTGCTCGGCAGGGAGCCTGCTTCCCTCTCTCTCTCTCTCTGCCTGCCTCTCCGTCTACTTGTGATTTCTCTCTGTCAAATAAATAAATAAAATCTTTAAAAAAAAAAAAAAAAAAAAAAAGAAAAGAAAAATTGAAATTCTAATCCTATATTCTAACAAAATTGTTCTGAACCAGTTGTTCTTCAAGGGTGGCCCCCAGACTAGCATGACGTTACTTGGGAACTTGTAGATACATAAATTCTCTGGCCCCACCTTAGACCTACTGAATCAGAACTTGGTGTTTTAACAAGTCCTGCAAGTGAAATCCAATGCATGCTACCTTTTGGGAGCCACTGTTCTAGACTGCTGTTGTTTGAAAAAGCTGGTTAGGAACAAAGCAAAGATTGGAAATGAGCTGCAGTGCAAACCCTGACAACAAGCATACCTCCTCCTCCTCTTTTCCACTACTCCCTGCCTGCAGTCACTGCTTACTTTACTAAATACCACAAGTCCTCATCTAGTGTATCCACTACAGAAATGCAAAAGGGACTGATGCCAAACTTTCTGGTTAAAACTCCTAACTTGTCTGTGTTTTAAGATATTTTCCCAAATCTAATCTTCTCATATCTCTCTTATTCTCCAGGATTTTTCAAAGATTTAAAAAAAAAACAAACAAAAAAAAAAAAAAAAGGAAAAAACCTCAGTATCTCCCCAGGCATCAAGTGGTAGGATCACCTATGACCTGGCTCAAGAAGCTACAAGGAAGCTGACAGCCACCAGCCAGGCCAGCAGCCCAGCAAAGTCAATGCCAGATCCCATCCTGAGTGGCCACCACACTTCCAAAGGCACTCAGCTCCTCAGTGCCCACTCCCTCCCTGCCATACCCCATCCTATTCCTTGGACTAGCCAGGCTGCAAGAAGCAGAAGCACTTGGGTGACTTGATGTTAAAACAGTAAACCACCAAAAAGGAAGTTGAAAGAACCTCACTCTTCACTATCCAACCCAAAAATGAGCTTTCCTGATAACCTGGTTAACTGTGCATCAAGTGGAAAACAAACTCTAGGCAGCCAGCAAAACAAAACCAAAAACAAACAAAAAAAGCCAAAGAAAGAAATGCATTTCTCTACAAACAAGCCCAATTTCAGCCAAATGCTGAAATCACTGACTTAACTTAGATAGTTGTAAGTCTAGTACATTTAAAAATATCCAAAAATGGGCTGCTCTGGCTCCATTAGTAGGGCATGTGACTATTCATCTCCAGGTATGAGTTGGAGTCCCACCACAGGCAGAGTTTACTTGGAAAAAAAAAAAAAAAAAAAGAAGGAAAGAAAACAAGATTATTTACAAATGATCAAAGTCAGTTAGGCTCTAACAATTGAGCTGATCAGTGGTGGGATAGATCCTCTCACCTGTTTATTCAGCCACTTTGCCCTGAGCACTCAGCGCCAATGCTGCTAAGCCAAACAGGTCCTCCCTCTAGGGGCTCAGGGTCTAGAGGGGAAGATGGACAAAACATGAAAACAAAAACGTGAATGAAAAGAGCTATTGCTCCACAGAAAAAGAACAAGGTGCTACAACTGGGTCCTGAACTCCCAACAGATGAGGGGTCTGAAAAGACTGTGTTGAGGCCACAGGGAGATTTCCTGCAGCACGAGAGAGAGGAGCCAGCCCTGCACCAATCCCAGTCTATGTAGTCCTGCAGAGGCCACCAAAGTGCAAAAGACTGTTGGGAGACTAAACCTGATGTTGCCAGATGAGAGGTTAGACAGGGGGCCAGGGTGGTTGGAGGAAGCTGAGAAGGAGAACAGGGTGGGAGGAAAGGGACAGAGTCAGGGCAGCTTGACAATCCCAATGCCCTGCTCCTCCTGCTGTGGGACCCCATTTCCCCACATTCAGTGGCTTAACCGAAAAACACTGTCTCACCGTCTCAAGGAACCAGGAATCCAGCAGGGCTCAGCTGGGGGCTCCTGCAAGAGCCTCTCAAGACACTGGGCCTGTTGTCGATCCCAAACTAGGACCTGCTTCACAGAGAACCTCGGCTCACTCAGGAGTGTTGGCAGGATTCAGTCCCTATTGAAAACCTGAGTACTCTACTGTTGCTCCTCAAGGGCCAGGCCACATGCATATGTCTGTGTCATGGTTCCACACAAGGGCTTGTTCTCCAGTGTGGGGATCTGACAGAGGACACGGATCAGAGTGAACACGTGGCTGGGCAATGAGTTATTCAAACCAAATCTCAGAAGGGGCCTGGGGAAATACTACCATCTTTTGTGGCATGAAGTGAATCACTAAGTCCAGGCCACACTCCAGGGGAGGGAGTTACACAAGGATGTGTCCATGTGAGTTGGGAATCACAGGGAGAAACAGGGGAGAAGGGGAAGACCCCAGCAGGGTCAGTGCTTTGTCCAGAATCACAGACTGGTAAGAAGGCAGAACCAGGAATGAACCTCAGAGCTGGGGCCATGGCTGCGCCTAGCTATTCACTGGGAGCTCTGGAAAAGGTGGTGGTTTATAACTGGTTGTAGACATGGAGGTGGTATGGGGGCAAGGATAAGCATCGACATCCTAGACAGGAAACATTTCAGCACATTCCTGTCTGAGGAGGAGCCAGGGCAAGGCAAACCACTGAGTGCACCCGTGTCCACACATCACCCAGAGGAAAGGAGGGAATGGCTCGTGACACAGGACTGGCAGAGTCAAGGGGTAACGGTGGGCTCAGCCCTTGTAGGCCAAAGCTCCAATACCTTCTGTAGGGTTTGCCTTGGAAATTAGTAGCTCAGGACCTTGGGAAGCTACTTCCGATCCATCCCTAAGTGGAACTCTCATCTTCTGGGCCTGCAGAATGTGAACGCTAGTACACACACGTGTGCACACAGGTCCATGTGTGCGTCCTTGGGCACACACACACACACCATTAGGGACACTGGTGTGGGATTTGAGGAGATGCAGACTCAGAGAAGGTGAGAAAGAAAATGTGGTGGTACGTATTTCCTAGATGGGACACCACTCCTCCAATTTCTTAGATATTATCCGACCTCTGCCTGCGCACTTCTGGAGGAAGTACATGTTAGAATAATCCCTATTGCACGGGCAAACACAGGGCATTCCTGACAGGCACAATGGCTTATCCAGGGTCAAAACCAGGTATGAATGGAGGAGAGTTGTGTCAGAGCCCAGGTACATTTCCAGGCTGGGGCGCTGGCTACATAAATCTGCTTTCAGCAGATGGAATAGCCACCTGGGCCCTTAGTAGCCCCAGAGCACAAGTATGCTCCCATAACAGCTATCAGCATCGCTTAAGGGCTCCAGCAACCATCTCTCAGTGGAGCAACCAACCTCAGCCTCTAAGCCACAGCTCCTGTTGGCTACAGCCCCAAAGGATAGCTTCCCCTCCCCTGTCTTTCCAGTGTTTGTAGTTTTTGTGTTGTTCATGCACCTATTTAATGGCATTGTTCTATAAATAAACTATGGTTTGGGTTCACATGAAATTTTACTCTGATCCTTTCAAACTGCACTACCAGGAGCCATGGGGTACTTTCAGAGTGTTGCACAATCTTGTACTTCTACAGCATTTCCCTCCCAGAGACACCTCCGCTCATCAGTTACTACTCCCTCCCTCAGCACAGTCCCAGCAGCCACTGCTCTTTGCCTGGGCTTGTTGCTTTACGTCTTCTGGGTTTTCATGTGTGTGAAATCATACAATGTGGCCTTTTGTGTCTGGCTACATAACATACGAGCGATTCATTATTTTAACAGGTTTAAAAAAGTGACATTTTACTACAAAGGAATATTCCTAATAGAATAAAGATTATGTGAATCTCCAAAAGGGATTGTTTTCATTACCTGGGACAGGGTTCCCTTTTGGATTTTTTTTTCAAGATTTTATTTTATTTATCTGACAGACAGAAATGGCCAGAGAGATAATACAAGCAGAGAGAGTGGGAGAGGGAGAAGCAGGCTTCCCTCTGAGCAGAGAGCCTGATTCAGGGCTTGATCCCAGGACCCTGGGATCATGCCCTGTGCCGAAGGCAGATGCTTAACAACTGAGCCACCCAGGCACCCCAGAGTTCCCTTTGTAAGTATGACTCAGGAGCAGAAATATCTAAGTCCATGAGACACCTTTAAAATCTTTCATTTTCCTGGATAGGCCAGGTTCCAACTACTCTAAGATTCATATTATAAAAATAACAAAAGTGCATATTAAATCTTCCCATTTATTACAAACATATCAGGTAATAAAGTAAATAGTTCTCTAAGGTTTTAGCCATATTATGTTTTGTTAGTAAAATAATGATTTAAATATGAAGAAAAGAAGACACATTCCTTCTACCCAGAAATGATTGCCCATAACACATTGTGTCCCTCTTCTAGTCCTTTCCCTCCAAGTGCAGTGTGTGGGTAGGTGTGTGTGTGTGTGACAGGGTAGGGAAGGGAGGGCTCCATAGCTGGGTTCTTGTTCTGCCTGAAGTACCCACAGTGGACATGCACTGCTGCTCCTGTCCCCTTGGGTATGTTCAGTGACCACACATCATTTATTCAGCAGCACCACCTATTAAACAACTGAACCGCTTTTAATTATTTGAGCCTCATAATTAAATTGAAGAGTCATATGTGCCATAAATCTTTTTCTTTAGGACTGATTCCTACAAGCACAATTTCTGGAACACACTTTACTCACATTGTTGGGAGTATCGGCTGTAGGGTCCCCTTATCTACTAGTCTCCTTATTAAAGTAGAGTCTTGTTAGGGAAAGGAGGGACCCCAGAGACTAAAGTTGAGCCCTGAAATCACGAG
The DNA here is from genome assembly GCF_030435805.1 of Mustela lutreola. Classification (NCBI taxonomy): domain Eukaryota; kingdom Metazoa; phylum Chordata; class Mammalia; order Carnivora; family Mustelidae; genus Mustela; species Mustela lutreola. Next base: position 56,175,411 of record NC_081296.1, read on the forward strand.
GAAGACAAGCGAGCAGTGAGGCCATCAGAGTAACTGGGAGTGACCCATGGGGCAGGGAAGAGCCTGCCCATACCCTCCTCATGGGTCCTCCTGCACAAGCATCCCTGCCCTTAGTCCTGGAACACACTTCATTTGGGTCACATCCTGGGACATGCTCCAGCCACTCTAGCCCCTCCTGCTTCATAATTCGGCTTCTAACTAAGCAACCAGGCCCTGCTTCCAGGACACAGAGGGGTGTCAGCCGGGCCACCCTGTCTGCTTGCTCCCTGTCCATCCTGGTTGGGCCCCTTCCTCTCAGGAAGGAACCTCTAATGACAGCACAGGTCAGTAAGTTACAGATGTGACCTGAATGTGTTCATCCTGATATACATTTAGTGGCAACGGCAAGAGCCACTTGAACCTCTGTGAGTAGGAGAGACATTTACAAAGCACATTTGGGCTCATGGAAGCTGCAGGATGGACAGAGCCAAAACCAAGGGCTTTGGTGCTGGGCATAGCCCCTCCACAGCCCTCAGGCTACTCTAGCAGTGACCCCCTGTGCCTGCCAGCCCCAAACTTGTTATCCCTCAAGTTCAGTTTTTGTGAGAGAGGGGGCTATGCTTCCTGCTCAAAACACAAGTGAGGAGAAGGGAGAAATCCTTCTCCCACAAAGTCAGCTGACAGGGAGTCCACTTTATCTGAAGCTCTCCATCTGAGGGCCCTGCAAAGATCACAAATGCTGTGACCTTCTGCCTTCCTGAGGGAAGTGTGAGTGAGCACTGCAGGAGTCTGCAGAATTTAACACACAACATGATCTCAGCTCGAACGCTAGAGATCTGGGCGGCCATTTTAATTTTCACTCTCTAAACAGGAGAGCAAGGCCTTCTAGGAACAGAAGCCACACATAGCAACCAGTTTATCCTGAGCCCTGCCCAACCCTCTGGCAAGGGTCAGTGCATCTCTGCCCAGGCAGTGCATCTCTCCCAGAAAATCAGCATGGTAGGCCCCTGCCCCCCAGAAAACTAGGTGGAAGAACAGGTGAACAGCAATTTTATGGACCACACAGGACTGCAAAACTCCAGCACCAGGTGAAAACAGTATATAGAACTCCAGGGTTTTTTCCTCATGATTCATTTACCTTTCCATTTAAAATTTTCCATTTCTTTTTTTTTTCCACTTCTTTTTTTTCCCTTTTCAACTTGTTTTTTTAATTTATCAACTCTCTATTTTTAACTTTTTTATCTTTCATTTTTTATATTGACATTTTATAGATAAATTCTTCATTTTTTTATTCCTTTCACTGTATTCAATTTTATTTTTCTATATATGTGTAAGATTTGCTTTCTTTACAATTTTGGGATTTAGTGTCTTCTAACACACAGACCAAAAGATGTTCAAGACCAAGAAGATCACCCTGTTTCATCCATTGTGTGAGATCATATTCTCTCTTTCCCCCTATATTTTTCTCTGGGAAAAATTACTAGAAGGAGGAATTCACAACAAAAGAAAAAATCAAAGGTAATCTCTACCACAGATCTAATCCATATGTGTATAAGATGTCAGAGCTAGGATTCAGGATAAAAATTATTAAATTACTAGCTGGGCTTGAAAAAAGCATGAAAGACACTAGAAAATCTCTTAGTGCAGAAATGAAATCGAATCAAGCCAACATTAAAATGCTTTAACTCGGGTGCCTGGGTGGGTCAGTGGGTTAAAGCCTCTGCATTCAGCTCAGGTCATGATTCCAGGGTCCTGGGATCAAAGCCCCACATCGGGCTCTCTGCTCAGCAGGGAGCCTGCTTCCTCCTCTCTCTCTGCCTGCCTTTCTGCCTACTTGTGATCTGTCAAATAAATAAAATAAAATCTTAAAAACTAAATAAATAAAATAAAATAAAAATAAAAATGCTTTAACTGTGATGCAGTCTAAATTGGATGCTCTAACAGCTAGGATAAATGAGGCAGAAGACAGAGTCAGTAACAGAGAAGACAAGTTGATGGAAAGGAAGTAAGCTGAGGAAAAGAGAGAAAGCCAACTATTGGACCATGAGGGGAGGCACCAAAAAATCAGCTATGTCATAAAACTACATAAAATTACACAAAAAAACAATATTTGAATTACTGCAGTCCTGAGAAGAAAGAGAGAGGGACAGAAGGTATATTTGTGCAAATCACAGGTGAGTAGGGAAGGAAACAGGCATTCAAGTCCAAGAGGTAGAGAGGACACCTCCCCAAATCAGTAAGAATAGATCAACACCCCAACATATAATAGTGATAGCCTGCAAATTTCAGAGATAAAGAGAAAATCCTGAAAGCAATTCGAGACAAGTGGTTCTAAAACCTACAAGGGAAAGAACATTAGACTACCAACATACCTATCCACAAATATCTGGCAGGCCAGAAAAGGCTGGCATGATCTATTCAGGGTACTAAATGAGAAAAACATGCAGCCAAGAACACTTTATCCAGCAAGGCTGTCATTCAGAAGGGAAGAAAAGATAACGAGCTTCCAGGACAGAAAGAAACTAAAAGAATATGTGATCACTAAACCACCTGCAAGAAATATTAAGGGGGACCCTGCAAGAGAAAAGAGAGCCCAAAAGGAACATAGACCAGAAGAATCCGACACAATCTACAGAAACAAAGACTTTATAGGGAATACAATGGTATTAATCTCCGTCTGCTTTTAAGATTTTTCTCTTTATCTTTGGTCTTACAATAAAAATAATTTTATTAGGATTTATGTTGATATGGTTTTTTTCACAATCCCTATGCTTAGGGTTTGGTTTGCTTTATTTCTATATTCTTGAATCTATGGCTATAGAGTGTTGAAAATTTTTGGATAATAATCAGGCATTACTTCTTAAGTATTTTTTTCTGCACCTCAGCCAAATTCTTATCTACTAGTCTGCTTGAAATTGTTCCAAAGTTTACACATAGTCTAACATTTGTGTGTAGAGAGTGGTTTACACCCTTCTTTTTCTGTGCTTTATTTTGGAGAACTGTTATGGTCACATGCTAATTTTTTTTTCTTCTTTAGTGTCAAATCTGATAGTAAGCCCATCTACTATATTTTTCATCTTAGACATGGTATTCTTCAGCTCCAGAAGTTTGGTTTTTCTTGTTTTTATATCTTCCATGTCTCTACTTAACTTAATCCTTTGTGTGCATTCTTATTTATATGAACTCTCTTCTCATAGCTGTTCAAATGCACATATGCAGAACTTCCATCATCTTTTCCATTTCTGAATCTGTTTCTATTGTTTCATCCTTCTCCTCATTACAGGTTGAATGTTCCTGCATCTTTGCATCCTGGTAATCTTTTCTTTGAAGGTAGGTATTGTGAATTTTAGTTGTTAGATAATAACTATTGCTTATATTCCTACACATATTCTTGAATTTTGTTCTCATGGTTAGGTTACTTGGTAACTATTTTATTTTCCCAGACTAGCTTTCAAAACGTTTGAAAGTTTTGAAAAGTTTGAAAGCTTGTTCGGTGATATCAGAGTGTCTTCTATGTATTTTGTTATTGTTCTGATGGTATTCTGAATTCTCTTTGCAATGTGTCATGAATTATGACGTTTTCCACTCTGGCTCCTGGTAGCACAGACATTGCCTGATTGTGTGAAGTCTAGTGACATTTTTCTTTCTGCTTCTCCTGGGCTATTATTTTCCCCACACCAGATACTTGCCTCACACACATGCCCTACTTAGAAATTCTATGAAAATTCAAAAGTGATCCTGTATGGGTTTCTCAAGTTCTCTTTCTCTGTGCAGCTCTCTTCAGTATTTTGTACTGTCAAAAATAGCCATATATTGACCTCTCCGAACTTCTACCTTGCTGTCTCAAACTCATGGAAATTGCTGGGCTTTGCCTGTATTCCTCATCCCTGACTAGAAGACTAGAAAATAAATCCTTAAGCAGTAAGTCAGGAAAATCCAGAGTCCCATGTTTGTTTCCCCTCCTGCAGAAGTCATTTTCCTGCACTGCCTGGAAATATACAGAAAGTATTGTTTCAGAGCACCTGGGTGGCTCAGATGGTTAAGCCTCCGACTCATGATTTGGACTCAGGTCATTAACTCAGGGTTGTGGTATCAAGCCCAGCATTGGGCATTGCACTCAATGCAGAGTCTGCTTGAGAGTCTCTCTCCCCTCTCCCTCAGCATACCCCCCTGCCACTCACTCTCTCTCTAATAAATACGTAATATCTTCAAATTAATAAAATAAGTTACTTAAGAGACAGCCTATGCAAGAAGGACATTCAAACCCTCTTCTGTTCCCCTGAAAGCAGGAAATAAACCCCTCATGTGAAAGATACCCTCCCCATTTCAGGAAGTGAAGAAATACCCTTATCACAAGAGATAGGAAATTAAGAGCCAAGAAAACTCTCTAAACACTCCGGTTCTTTTTTACTAATTTACTATCCCAGCCCAAATTCTATTTAGAATTCGTTACTAAGTGAAGCTCCCAAAGTTAAGTTTTCTATGTCCTGTCAATTCTCTCAGATTTATTGTCCCTTTGTCTAAAAAGTATAAAAATTGCCTGCTTTGGTTATTTTTTTTTCTAAGATTTTTATTTATTTGACAGAGAGAGAGACAGTGAGACAGGGAACACAAGCAGTGGGAATGGGAGAGAGAGAAGCAGGCTTTCCATCCAGCAGAGGGTTCCAAACCAGGACCTTGGGATCATGACCTGAGCTAAAGGCAGACACTTAACAACTGAGCCACTCAGGTATCCCAGCTTTGGTTATTTCTTAGGTCTGAATTTCCCATGCACTAGTAATAAAACTTTGGGCTTTTTCTCCTGTATATTTCATTCTTAGACCAGCCAGAAGACCCTGGGTATAGAGGGAAAATTTTTCCTTCCTTTCAACATATAATCTCTTCTAAGTTTCTGACAGTTTCCATAATGTGTTAGTTTCTGATTGCTGCTGTAATGAATGACCTCAAATTCAATGCCTTAAAGCAACACAAATTTAATATCTTACAATTCTGTAAATCAGAAGTCTGAAATGGGTTTCATGAGGCTAAAACCAAGATGGCGATAGGGCTACATCCTTCTGGAAACTCTTTTTCTTTTTTTTTTTTTAATGTTTTATTTATTCAACAGAGAGATCTCAAGTAGGCAGAGAAGCAGGGAGAGAGAGAGGGGGAATCAGGCTCCCCGCTGAGCAGAAAGTCCGATGTGGGGCTCCATCCCAGGACCCTGAGATCATGACCTGAGCCAAAGGCAGAGGCTTAATCCACTGAGCCATCCACGTGCCTTCTGGAAACTCTTGAAGAAAATCTGTTTGCTTGACTTTTCTAACTTCTGGAATGAATGTAGCCTACAATTCTTGGCCTGTGACCCCTAACCAGCAATCTCATCATTCTTATCTCTGCCTCTATGGTCACCGATCCTTCTTGAACTCTGCTTCTCCTGCCTCCCTGTTTCACTCAGGAAGACCCCTGTGATTATTTTGGACCCACCCAGATATTCCAGGAGAATTTCCCCACCTCCAGGTCTATAACCTAATCACATCAGCAAAGTCTCTTTTGCCATGCAATCTAGCATATTCAGTTTCCCCAGATTCCAGCATGAGTATCTTTGTGGGTGATTATTCTGCCCACCATACATGACATTAACAAGTTCTTTCTTATCAATCAGAATAAAACCCAAAGTAACAGTTTTATTCACTGTCTCCAAAACATTCTTTACAATAAAACTCAGTGAGTCAAAATTGGTCAAATGTCTTCTCAGTCAGGATGGTTTCAGTTATAGGGAACAGAAATCTCAACTCAAATGGAGGGGGATTTATTGACACACAAAACTTAAATATGGCTGGAAGAGAAGCAGGTTTCAGGGAAAGTTGAATACAATAAAGGTCAATGACTAGACTTACTGCTTTAGGTCAATCAGGCCTATAACTGGAGTTGGGGAATGGGACCAATCAATCTGTCCATCTATCCCAAGCTTCGTGATGAAGCACAATAGAGAGGAGTAATTGGAAGGGGTCCTGATTCAAATGCAAGGGAATTGTCAGAGATCTCTTATTTCAGTCTGTCTTTTGATTCAATAGCCAAGAAAGAGGTGACCTGTGGGTCTAAAAGCTTGTCTCAAAGCTATAGCATCAATATAAAACTCCAGTTAATTTAGTTCTGGGGTTTTAATTAAACTTAATGGTTCACCACATTGTGTAAATTCTAAAAGACAAAAATCACTCAACATTTCACAGCTAGTAGCCAAACTGCCTATGAATTATTATTTCCTTTACACATCATTATCCATTCATGCAACACCAGCCCTACTCACCTTCCATCCTTCATCCAAAGGAGAAACCTATGACTGCTTATCACTATTAGGGAACAAACTAGCCATACCTTCACAAAACTAGTGACTCCCTTGGTTATCCTAATTCAAAATTATTTGTTACTATTTCATATTGTTTTTAAAATACTGTTAAGGTTATACTATCTCAGTCTGGACTTCCTCATAAAATATCAACTTCTCCCAGAAATCAAATCATTTTTGATGACTAGACTTATTGCCATTGCCTGGACCTGCCTGATAACAAATGATAAAAGAATAAATATTTATATTGTGAGTAGGGATGATTTGGGGTTAGTGTATGATTTCAAAATAATTTTATTTTAGTTTAATTTTTTTTTTAATTTGACAGACAGACATCACAAGTAGGCAGAGAGGCCAGCAGAGAGAAAGGGGGAAGCAGGCTACCCGCCGAGCAGAGAGCCTGATGCAAGGCTCAATCCCAAGACCCCAGGATCATGACCTGAGCCGAAGGCAGAGGCTTTAACCCACTGAGCCACCCAGGTGCCCCTCAAAATAATTTTTAAAAAAAGAGCTTTCTTGACCTCTTTAGGGAACACTCTCAGATGGACAAAGAAGTAAAGAACTTTTAGGTATATTGCTATTGTATAAGAAGACTGCCACAATAAAAGTGCATTTCACCAAAATGCTTCACAATATTATCCAAAATATCAGATAAATTGGCAAAGATATTTAATATGATGGAATAAGTTAAAAGGTATATCCAAGGATGTTTCCTATGCATGTTCTATATTCCAATGACATCATTCTCATAAGATTTTCAAGGTAGTATAGGCACAGGGTATGAACTAAGGCCTCAAATTCCCTTTTGATCACCTCCAAATTGATTTCATATAAATGCCTACCAGTGGCCCATAACTATATTCTACTTATTGTTGTTTGTCTTCATGATAAGTTGATGCTTTTCTTGTCAAAGATTTGTGGCCAAAATTTGCTTGATTTATTTTTCTCCTATCTGGAAAATTCCAATTCATTTTTCTAGTAACAGGGTCACAAATTTCACTTGCTGCATTATCAAAAAATTACAAAGCTTTAACTTTTACTCAAAATTCCATGATCTTTATCACACACAAACTTCAGGAAAAGGAAAGAGAACCAAAAAAAAATTCTAAAACTAAAATTTATACAACTCTCAAAAAACAGTGGTTGCCAGACTGTGGAAAGAACCAAGATGCCCTTCAACGGATGAATAGATAAGGAAGATGTGGTCCATATACACTATGGAGTATTATGCCTCCATCAGAAAGGATGAATACCCAACGTTTGTAGCAACATGGATGGGACTGGAAGAGATTATGCTGAGTGAAATAAGTCAAGCAGAGAGAGTCAATTATCATATGGTTTCACTTATTTGTGGAGCATAACAAATAGCATGGAGGACATGGGGAGATAGAGAGGAGAAGGAAGTTGGGGGAAATTGGAAGGGGAGGTGAACCATGAGAGACTATGGACTCTGAAAAACAATCTGAGGGTTTTGAAGGGGCAGGGCCACCGTGGGAGGTTGGGGGAACCAGGTGGTGGGTATTAGAGAGGGCACAGATTGCATGGAGCACTGGATGTGTGCAAAAAACAAGGAATACTGTTATGCTGAAAATTTAAAAAAATAAAAATAAAAATAAATCTGCTTTGTACATTCATGCACAGCAAAACAAAACAAACAAACAAAAAACAGTGGTACTTCCATTAGCCTTGACAGCAATGTGATCTACCTTCCCTGGGACCCACAGGCCACCTCCTTCTGACCTAATAACAGGCTACTCCATTCATTTGAAAAATCTTACTTCTACACCTAGATCTTACCCTATTTCAGATTTGTGTAACTAAATAGAAAATATTCATTCAACAGGTTCAAGCTACATTTCCAAAACACGCACTCTATGATCTGAAATCTAGAGATACTGTCTTCGGCAAAAAATGTCAGAGAAAACTCTCCTGGAGCTTCACTGAAAAAACCTTGCCAGAGAATGTTAACTGACACAATAGTAAAATCTTAAGCTGTTGATCCTTGGAGTCACACTTCCTATCTAAAAAAGACACATCCATTTTTTCATGGTCCTGGAAATCTATTCAACTGGGTGACCTCAGATTAAGAATTCTTATAGATTGACCAGAAGCTGATGACTGCAAAAGAGAAAAAGCCAGAATTAAACAGTTTCCAACAGCACACAGCAAAATCAGATTAATTTCTGATTCTTCACTCTTTTTCTTTCCCTTATCTGAATCAGCAATTATAAGCAAAAAAAAAAAAAGGGGGGGGGTATCAACTAAAACTTGAGGCCTGGCATAGAAGAAAAAATATGTACTACTAAAGAAGTCTACAGGAGGGGTGGCTGAGTGGCTTAGTCAGTTAGGCATCTTGATCTCAGCTCAGGTCTGGATCTCAGGGGTGAGTTTGAGCCCTGTATTAGACTCCACACTGGCTGTGGGTCCTACTTTAAAAAAAAAAAAAGTGTAGGAGACAGCCACTTAGAGCAGGAATGCAAAGGTAATATATAGAAAAGAGGCCCAGGATTCTACTTGCAAAATGCTAACTACAGGACATAATAAAGAGTTTGCAGGGTCAGAAAAGGATAAGCGCTTGACTCAAAAGTACCACATCTTAAAAAGATAAAGGGTCTGTAGGGTTGAACAAAAGGCTCCAAAAGGTTGTGGACTGAAATGAACAGGCAGTGTTCAGGGTGATGAGATTAGACTGGCTGGTCTCTGTTGAGAGTTGTGGGTAGGTAATGAGGGCTTCCTCTTGGAGTCTGATTTCTGCAATTTTGTGAGGGCAGAATGATGGTCTCATTAGAAGCATGCAGGTTCTGTGGGTGTGAAGACTGGGACAGAAGGTCACTTTACATCATCAGATCTTTTTTTTCAGATGTTAACTTAGCCACCATACAGTACATCATTAGTTCTTGATGTAGTGTTCAGTGATTCTTTAGTTGCATGTAACAGCCAGTGTTCATCACAACACATGCCCTCCTTGATACCCATCACCTGTCCACCCCATCCCACCCCCCCTTCCTCTCTGAAAGCCTCAGTTTGTTTCCCAGAGTCCATAGTCTCTCATGGTTTGTCTCCCTCACTGATTTCCACCCCTTCAGTTTTCCCTTTCTTCCCCTATGGTCTCCCGTGCTATTCCTTATGTTCCACATATGAGTGAAACCATATGATGTGTCCTTCTCGACTTGACTTACTTCACTCAGCCTAATTCCCTCCAGTTCTATCCATGTCTACGCAAATGATGGGTATTTATCCTTTCTGATGGCTGAGTAATATTCCACTGTATATATGAACCACATTTTAACCATTCATCCATTGAAGGACATCTCATCTTCTTCCATAGTTTGGCTATTGTGGGCACTGCTGCTATGAACATTGGGGTGCGTGTGCCCACTCCTTTTCACTATCTGTATCTTTGTGGTAAATACATAGTAGTGCAATTGTTGGATCATAGGGTAGCTCTATTTTTAAATTTTTGAGGAAATTAAATTTTGTTTTCCAAAGTGGCTGCACCAGCTTACATTCCCACCAACAATGTTAAGAGGGTTCCCCCTTTTCCACACTCTCGCTAACATTTGTTGTTTCTTGTCTTGTTAATTTTTACCATTCTAACTGGTATAAGGTGGTATCTCAATGTGGTTTTGATTTGAATTTCCCTGATGGCTAATGATGTTGAACATTTTTTCATGTGTCTGTTAGCCATTTGTATGTCTTCTTTGAATAAATGTCTGTTCATGTCGTCTGTCCATTTTTTGACTTGATTATTTTTGGGGGTGTGGATTTAGAGGAGGTCTTTATAGATTTTGGATACCAGCCCTTTATCTATAATGTCATTTGCAAATATCTTCTCCCATTCTGTGTGTTGCCTATTAACTAGCCTTGCTGACTATTTCCTTTGTAGCACCACTTCAAAGATTTTCCAGTGGGTTTCTTCAAATTCTTAAAGTAGAAGTCATCTTAATTCACTGTACTGTAAATTCTTTATAGAAACAAATCGTGATTCTCATGGATCTTTTTATCTGATACTACAGTAAGTATGATATTGAACACGCCCTAGATTTAGACCATTTATTGATTGCTTTTAACAGAGAGTCAGTGACCTTTCATAAGGGAGGAGCATGGCACTTTGATCTTTTGGAATGGAGAGAATGAAACTGGAAGAAGCAAAGAGTCAGGAGAACCAAAAGATAACAAAATATGGGGCCCCTCAGTGGTTCAGTTGATTAAGCATCTGCCTTTGGTTCAGGTCACGATCCCAGGGTTCTGGGATCCAGCCCCCTGACAAGCCCTGAGTCAGGGGCTCCCTGCTCAGTGAGGGGTCTGCTTGTCCCTCTCCATATCTCTTTACTCCTCTCCCCCCTCATGCTCACTTGTACACTCTCTCCCCAAAAAACTAAATAATTTTTTTGATAAAAACACCAGAAATTGGCGCCTGGGTGGCTCAGTGGGTTAAGCCGCTGCCTTCGGCTCGGGTCATGATCTCGGGGTCCTGGGATCGAGTCCCGCATCGGGCTCTCTGCTTGGCGGGGAGCCTGCTTCGCTCTCTCTCTGCCTGCCTCTCCATCTACTTGTGATTTCTCTCTGTCAAATAAATAAATAAAATCTTTAAAAAAAAAAAAAAAACACCAGAAATTTACCTATCCCAACACCGGTGAAAAATTTCTATGTGATTCAACAAGCAAGTCTTTTAAGTGTTGCTTCTCCCTGAAGCACAGCATCCAAGTGAAGTAATAGACTAAATATCAGAATCAGTAGCAAAAGATCTAGTTCAATTGCTCACCTAACATATAAACTCTGTGAAAATCATTCAATGCCAAGTCCAATTTTTCTATAATGCTCCCACCTCACAGGGATATTGTAAAGATCAAATAAATTAATGAGTGAGAGACAGCTTTGCAAGCTCTCAAGTGCCAGTGTAAACAATTGTTCTCATTTATTCTGCAGAGAAAAGGGGAACACACAATTTCAGTGCATGAGGGATTTCTGGGGAGGAAGAGGCTGAATGGGACATTTAAGTGGCAGTCTATATATAGTCAGAGAGGAAAGCAGTGGCCCAGTGAGAGAGGGTTACCAAGAAGAAGGGGGAAAATACAAAAACTGTAGGTTAGGTCAAAAATTAATTTAACCACCTTCATCTAATCAGTGACAGTGGCAATAGTAATTGCCCTATAATCAACTGAACATCCTTTTCTTTATTATCCTTGGTATATTATGCCCATGATAAAGGATCTCAATTCCAAAAATACCTGAGAATGACTACAGTCAGTATATCCCTCTTCTTGACGCATACCCTCATTGCCAACGTGACTATATAACACAAGCTCCACAATGACCAAGTAGCAATATCTGTAAGTTCTGGAAGCTCTGAGTTTTTCAATGCTATCAAGTCTCCCCTCTTATCAATGGTAATAAATGCAACAAGAAAACTGGGGGAAAGGAGCCCAAGCCACAAGTCCTTAGAAGTAAGACTTTTTCGTAATTTCTGATACTTTCCCCTACTACCATCTTCTCTTCTGCACACTCTTTCATGAAGAGTCAGCTACAAGGCTTCCTTCTAACTCCATATCCTTGATTTCATATATCCCAATCATCCCACAAAACTATTCAATCTTGAAAGTTAAACTCAAAGTATAGGGGCACCTGACTAGCCCAATAGGAGGAGTGTGTAGTTCTTGATCTCAGGGAGGTGAGTTTGAGCCCCATGTTAGGTGTAGAGTTTACTTGAAGAAATAAAACTTAAAAGAAAAACTCAAAGAATGATCTGTATTCTTCTACTTTGGGTTCTTCTTTCACCAGTTCAAACTACCAAGCTCTTATATCTAAACAGAGAAAGCCAAAGGGTAACTAGAGAAAGAGGTTCTAGATTTTCACTGTATACAAAACAATGAATATTGATCCCAAAGAGCTGGTTGTTACTGGGTGGGGGGGTGGCTTTTTTGTTTGATTGCTTGAATTGCATATTGCATAACTATATTAACTTTTTCTTTATTTCTTTTCAGCATAACAGTATTTATTGTTTTTGCACCACACACAGTGCTCCATGCAATCGTGCCCTCTCTAATACCCACCACCTGGCTCCCCCAACCTCCCATTTCCTGCCCTTTCAAAACCCTCAGGCTGTTTTTCAGAGTCCATAGTCTCTCATGGTTCACCTCCCCTTCCAATTTCCCTCAACTCCAATAACTATATTAACTTAAGCAACATATTCACCAAGTGCCACATGCTTGGCAAAGATTCCAAGAGTTGTAAGAAAAAAAATACCATTGTTATCTATGGCTTATGGATGAAAGGTTAGGGCCAAGAGAGGCTAAATAACTTGTCCAAATTTACACATCCAGGATGTTGGAATTTGCACTCAGACAATCTGACTCAAAAGTCCAAACACTTGACGCCTCTGGCAGAGAGCTGATTAAAATCTTAAGTCCATGGCTAATCCCTCATCTCTGTGTTTTTACATGGATTAAATAAGAAAACATGAAAGCCCCTCACCTAATAACCTAATACTTAGCACAGAACAAGCAATCACTAAGTGGTAGTTCATTTAATCATGTATAAATACATCGTAGAGATTTACATTTGGAAGACCTGCTTTCCCATTAAATTCCCTTAGTGACGATTTCAAAGTCTGTAACTTTAGTCCCTACAGAACTGACTTTTTCTAACTAATGACTAAGGCAAGCTGATGTCATTACTTAAAAGTCCCAAGGACATAAAACCTATATAATCCAGGTTTAAAAAACACCAACACTACAGCTGCCAGGCCCAGCTGCTTTCTTTTTGTACAGATTTCCTTTCAGCACTTGGTAGAATAATCCTTCTGAAGCTAGCAATATAAAACTTACACCTAGACAGTGTGCTGCCAAGGAAAGAGAATGCCTCCATCACACTGGTTCTGAACCATCAAGTCAAGTCTGTTTACAAGTCTCCTGGTAAAACTAGCATGGCCTGCAAAAGTGGTTGGTAGCAACTTTGAATCATTCTTTGCCAATACTATCCAAAAAAGTACAAAAAATATACCATTCTTACACCTCATAGACTGGAAACCAGTTGACTGGAAACCAATTACAGAAAACCTCAGGGCAGAGTTACATGCTCTACTTATTGAAAACTATGATAATAATATAGGTGCTAAGGTGTAATATTTTTGCAGAAATCCTGAATCACTTCTGGTAAAACATCACCAAATATATTTACTGTGACTTATCACCAAAAACCGAACAAGCCCAAAGAAACTTTGAGTACTCTGGCCATCCTGATGGAAAAATCAAGGTAAATAGGGTTATTTGCTTTGTCCAACATTAAATTTGTCTGATTAGTTAGTTCTACTGGAAATCATTTCACTATCAAACTTAACATTGAAACTACCAGACCGTGACAATTCAATTCTCTTTGGAGGGGCTGGGAGCATCGGAAACAACCCAGGGTGAGTTTTATAGACATTTTGTTTTATTCTGTTTTTGCTCTTAATTATTTTCCTCCATCTTTCTGAAATGTATGCCACAGACATTAGATTTTCTTTTTGTGCACAGTATTCTCAACATAAACTGACATAAAATTTCTACTGCAGTTGGGCACATCTCCATTTCTCAAAAGATTTTTTCCTGCAGCTCCAAAGAAACAGGGAAAAAAAAGTGATGATGATGGAACACAAGTCTTCATTTCAGACATAGTTCTCCATCTGCACAGCCTTTCCTGTGTGCGCAGGTGAAAATCTGCAGATTGATTTCCCCCCTTTTTTATTATTTTTTTTTAATTTAGTTATTTTATTTTATTGTGTTATGTTAGTCACTATAAAATGTGTATTAAGGATATTAAGGTGCATGGAGCACTGGGTGTGGTACATAAACAATGAACCTTGGAACACAGCATTGATTTAAAATAAACCCCTGGCTCCATTCTTGCTCAGTTCCTCAGTTTTCAATTTTGTAATCACCATTTTGGAACTTACTAAATTGAAAAGATAACAGATATAAATCATTCAACATTCAAAATAGATTTCTGGAGGGACGCCTGGGTGGTTTAGTTAGTTAAGCCTCTGCCTTCAGCTCAGGTCATGATCTCAGAGTCCTGGGATGAAGTCTCACATCAAGCTCCCTGCTCAGTAGGGAGCCTGTTTCTTCCTCTGCCTACCACTCCACCTGCTTGCGCTCTCTCACCTTCTCTCTCTCTTGCTCTCTCTCTGGCAAACAAATGAATATAAAAAAATAGATTTCTGGGTAGCTCCATTGGTTGAGCATCCAACTCTCGGTTTCAGCTCAGTTCTTGATCTCAGGATCGTGAGATCAAGTCCCATTTCAGGTTCTGTGCTAGGTGTGGAGACTGCTTAAGATTTGCTCTCCTCCTCCCTCTGTCTCTCCCCTCCCCCCCACACTCTCTCTCTAAAATTAAACAAATCTTGAAAAACATAAAATTAGTTTTCTAGAATAGAAGCTTTAAGTGAATAAGAAAAATTTCTAAATAATAAAGATAATCTATAACTATATTAAGATACTACAATAAATACTAATCTAAGTTCTAGACACCATGAGTTTAATTCAAATGTTCACTGAAAGACTTCTGCAACAGAAATACCTTCTTTTCACATGACTCTACTTTGCTAGTTTCCTAATTTGACACTACCTTAGTCTTCCCTCTATTGATTCAGACTGTCAAAAGGGCCACTGTCAGCAGAAGACCAGCATGATGAGTAATAGGAAATACTAGAGAAGAATGAGGTAACTAGAAGCAGAAGGGAAAGAGTTCTCTATTTCCTTTTCATAAGCAATGTGGAGTCGATTCTTTTGTCTGCAAGACAGCCTGACCTTGAAGAATGAGGGAAAGCTCTAGTAGTGATCTGTGATGGGAAGAAAGTAGCACAGGATGATAGGACCCAAGAAACCAAGAGGGCGGCTTATATGGGTGGGCACCCCTAGAAGACTGTGCATCCAGGCAGTGGCATGAAGACAAGCGAGACAAGAGACACTCCCCGTAGATACCCAATCAGGCTGGCAGGGAAACCTAGCAGAGGAAGAGACAGGTCACCAAGACACATTCCACTTAGCCCTTATTATGCCTATCATCACATAAATGATTCAGGTCAAAGTGGTGGCAGAGAGAGCATGGGCCAGGAATCACAAGGCCTGAGCTTCCAGATACAGCTATTATTGCAATTCTCTGGGAACTTGGGCCTGTTGCTTTACTTCTCTGTTCCTCATTTTCTCTACTTATAAAATGAAAAAAAAAAAAAAAAAAAAAAGATGAGGATAGCTCTCAGATCTTTCTAAGAGCTAAGATCTTGTGGGGCACCTGGGTGGTTCAGTCAGGTAAGCATCTGCCTTCAGCTCAGGATCCTGGAATCAAGTCCCAGTCGGTCCTGAGTCTGCTTCTCCTTCTGCCCCTTCTCGCACTCACTCTCTCAATCTCTCTCTCTCTAATAAATAAATAAAATCTAAAAAAATATGATGATAATAATAAATACATTTCTTATAAAAAATAGTGAGAACCCTCTTGCATTGTGGCAACTGGTATAGCCACTATGGAAAACAGTATGGAAGTTCCTCAGAAAACTAAAAAGAGGACTGCCCTACAATCCAGTAATTACATAACTGAGCATTTACCCAAAGAAGACAAAAGCACAAATTCAAAGGGATATACGCACCCCTAGGTTTGTTGTAGCATTATTTACAACAGACAAGATACAAAAGCAGCCCAAGCATGCACTGACTGATGAATGGATAAAGAAGATATGGTGCATATATACACGATGGAATGTTACTCTGCCATGAAAAAGAATGAAATCTTGCCATATGCAACAACATGGATGGAGCTAGTAAGTCAGTCAGAGAAAGAAAGCACCAAATGATTTTACTCATACATGGAATTTAAGAAACAAAACAAATGAACACAGTGGGAAAAGAGGAGGTGGGGGGAGACAAACGAAGAAACAGATTTAACTATAGAGAATATACTGATGGTCACCAGAGGAGAGGTGGGGAGGATGGGAGAAACAGGTGATGGGGATTTAGGAGTGCACCTGTCATGATGACCACCTGGTGAATAAAATAAAATAAAATAATTTTTTTAAACAGTGGGGCCTGGGTCAAAGGGAAGCTAATTTAAAAGAAATGGACCACTCTTGTTTGACTTGTGGGCAAGACAACAGAATTGGACTTTACGAAGAGCTGAGGATAACCCAGTCAGGACAGGGAGGTTCTTTGGCCTGGATCTTGATCTGCACCAGCAGGATGAGCGGGAGCAGAAGCCAGTTTCCCTTGCCAGATCTAAAGAAATGTTTCAAACATACCCCAGCCACACTGCCTGTTCCCGGCAGCTTGGGGAAAGGCCTCTGCTTTTCACTGCAGGGGTGGAAGTGGTTTAGCCAAGTGAAAAATGCAATCAACAGGCAATAGAGAAAAGTGTGCTCAAGGCCAGGATTTGTACAACTTGGAAACTGTTACTGGCTTGGAGTAGAAAAATCTTCATTTTTTTCTCCCCTAAAGATTTATGACTAAATATAAGCACTCCCCTCTCCAAGGCTGCCTTAGATCTCTTAGTGAATCATGGTTCCTGCACTATTATTCCAAAAATGTGTGTGTGGTGCCTACTGTGTGTCCAGCATGATTTAAGATGCTCAGTGGGTTTTTTTTTTTTTAAGATTTTACTTATCTATTTATTTATTTGTCAGAGAGAGAGAGAGCACAAGCAGGCAAAGTGGCAGAGAGAGGCAGAGAGAAAAGTAGGCTCCCTGCTGAGCAAGAAGCTCGATGCAGGACTCAATCACCAGATCCTGGGACCATGACCCAAGCCAAAGACAGCGCTCAACCAACTGACCCACCCAGGTGTCCCCTGAATGGGGTATTTATTTATTTATTTGACAGACAGAGATCACAGGCAGAGGCAAGCAGAGAGAGAAAAAGGGAAACAGGCTCCCCTCTGAGCAGAGAGCCCAATGTGGGGCTCGATCCAGGACCCTGAGATCATGACCTGAGCCTAAGGTGGAGGCTTTAACCCACTGAGCCACCCAGGTGCCCCTGAATGGGGTTTTTAAAATAAGATACTGGATCATAAGTTCTAGATGGAAGGAAAAGCAAAAACAGGAGAAATTAAGTGACCAAATGATTGATGCAGGTGCTAAGTGTTATTTTTTTCCTAACTCTTGACATAGTGTCCAACAAAGAGAATGGAAGAGGCAGATCTACTCAATCAAACCACTTCTGTGACATACATTCGGCTTAGAGGTTTATCTGTAAATCAGAAGGTGCAGATGGCTGTGTTTGCCGTGTTCCTCACTTTCTACATCCTGACACTGATTGGGAACATCCTCATTGTCATAACTATTATCTATGACCGCCGGCTCCATACTCCTATGTATTTTTTCCTCAGTAACCTGTCTTTTATTGATGTCTGTCACTCCACGGTCACTGTCCCCAAGATGCTGATAGATACATGGTCAGAAGAGAAGCTCATCTCCTTTGAGGCCTGTGTCACCCAGATGTTTTTCCTGCACCTCTTTGCCTGCACCGAGATCTTTCTCCTCACTGTCATGGCCTATGATCGGTACGTGGCCATTTGCAAACCCCTGCAGTACATGACAGTGATGAACTGGAAAGTATGTGTGTTACTGGCTGTGGCCCTCTGGACAGGAGGCACCATCCACTCCATATCACTAACCTCCCTCACCATCAAGCTGCCCTACTGTGGTCCTGATGAGATTGACAGCTTCTTCTGCGATGTGCCTCAGGTGATAAAACTGGCCTGCACAGATACCCACATTATTGAAATCCTCATTGTCTCTAACAGTGGGCTCATCTCTGTGGTCTGTTTCGTGGTCCTCGTGGTGTCCTATGCGGTCATCCTGGTAAGCCTGAGGCAGCAGATCTCCGAAGGCAGGCGGAAAGCCTTATCCACCTGTGCAGCCCACCTCACCGTCGTCACACTCTTCCTGGGACACTGCATCTTTATATATTCCCGTCCATCCACCAGCCTCCCAGAGGACAAGGTGGTGTCTGTGTTTTTCACTGCAGTTACACCCCTGCTAAATCCCATCATCTATACTCTTAGGAATGAAGACATGAAGAATGCCTTGAACAAGTTCATGGGGAGGGTGGAGAGGAGAGGTAAAAAATGACAATGTCTAAGCTCTTAGAGTCCTGGTGCTCCACATCCAAGAAATGTCTTGCAAAGAACAAGTTACCTAACATTTATCAGGATATACACCTTATAAATTGTCTTCTGGTCCAATATTTGACAATCATATCAGTAGCTATGATTTTTAGGATCTTCCATATGCTAGAAACCGTTCTAGGCACTCTACCTTTACTCCACTCTCACAGCCACTTGTGAGCTAGGTATTATGCTTATCAGCAATGATGGAACCAAAGCTCAAAGAGAGCCAACAGCATGCCCAAGGTCACCTAGCTAGGAAATACTGGAAGCAGGCTATTAAGCCAAGTGTATCAACACGAACTCATGCTACTTTCTAACAGGTATTTTTTTTTTAAGATTTTATTTATTTATTTGACAGACAGAGATTGCAAGTAGGTAAAGAGGCAGGCGGGGGTGGGGGGCGGGTAATGCGAAGAGAAGCAGGGTCCCTGCTGAGCAGAGAGCCCGATGCAGGGATCCATCCCAGGACCTTGGGATCATGACCCGAGCTGAAGGCAGAGGCTTAACCCACTGAGCCACCCAGGTGCCCCCTCATGCTATTTTCATTACACCATGCCGCATCTCCCTGCTGTTGTCTTAGGGTGATAACTAACGTTTAAATCAATCTTCTGATTGCTGGGCAGCACTTGACTACATCAGTCACTCAGATGCTTGCCTAAATGGCTCAGCAAACACTGGTGACTCAGACCAATTGAGTTGGCTTATGACTTCAGTGATGTAGAAAGAAGACTTTGAGTCATTGAAAACACTGATATCCTTGTCCAGGAAAATCTGCCACCAGAGCAATGAAATGGGGGTATCTTATTATTCATTTGACCAGTTTTTACCAAGCACCTATTATGTGCTAAGGACCAGGCTTACAATCACCAAAAAAAAAAAAAAAAGGTCCCCCCTTCATGCAGTTGAGTCTAGTGAAAATAGGAAACAAAAATATAAGCAAATACATTTTAATTACAGATCATAACAAAATCTGTGGGAAAAAAACGCATTGAATGCTAATAGAGAGTTTTGGAAAAGACTGTCTTCAGAGTGGGTAGGCAAGAAGGGTCTCTCTGACAAATGACACTGAAGCTAAGATCTGAAAGATGAAAAGGAGACACACATGAGAAAGGAAGGGTGATGAAGATTCTAGGCAGAGGAAATAGCAGGTATTGGGAAAGACCTTGGCTTGGTCCAAGGAGAGAAAGTGTAGTGTGGTTACAGCTTAGACCCTAAGGCAGAGAATGATGAGAGGTGACAGTGAAGAGGTAAAATGAATACTTTCACATTCTCTCAAGGGTCAACGGACTTTAAAAAGGTGTCAAGATAACACAAAGGGAAGAAAGTCTTTTTAAATGGTACTGAATCATCTAGGTAGATGGGAAACATTAATCTCCATATATCAAACTAAATTTAAAATGGATCATGAACTTAAAATTTAAAGCTGAACTGTAAAATTTCTAAAACAGGAAAAAAATCTTTGAGACTTCAGGGTAGGTGAAGATCTCTTACAACACAAAGGCATCAATCTTAAAAGAATGATAAATAAGACTTAATCAAAATACAAACTTTTTTTCTTCAAAATATGTAATTCAGAAAATAAAACTACAAGCCCCCCCACGAGGAGAAATATTGCCAAGCCATCTGTCCAATTTTGTATCCAGAATATACAAAGAATACTTTGTTTACTCTTACTACACAGTGACAAGAAGACAAAAACCAATCATAATAAATGAGCAAAACACTTGGACACATCACAACACAAGCTCTATGAAAGGATAATAAACTAATTAAAAGATTCTCAGCATCATCACTAATTAGGAAAATGAAGAGTAAACCACACACTCACTAGAAGACCTAAAATTAAGTACTGACAATACCAATTATTGGATGTTAAACTCATACTACTGATGAGAGTATAAAATCATACAACCACTTTGGGGGGCGCCTGGCTGGTTCAATCAGGGAAGCATGAGACTCTGTATCTCAGGGTCATGAGTTTAAACCCCAGAGTTTACATAAATATAAATAACTTCAAAAAAAAATCATACAACCACTTTGAAAACCAGTCTTTTAGTTTTACAAGCTAAACATACACTTGCTATGTAATCCAAAAATTCTACTCCTAGATATTTACCCAGGAGAAATGAAGTCATGTAGTCAAAATAACCTATTAGTAAGCATTTATATCTACTTTATTCATAACTGTCAAAAATAGAAAACACCCAAATACCCATCAGTAAATGACTGAATCAGCAAGTGTGGTATACCCATACCATGAGATAGTTTCAACAATACGAAGAAACAAACTGCTCATACCCACAAAAGACATTGGTTCATATCAGAAATAGCATGCAGAACTAAAGAAGTCAGGTACTGAAAAGTTCATATTGTATGATTCAATTTATAAGAAGCTCTAAGAAAGACAATCTAATTCATGATGACAAAAATCAGATCCATGAATGCTTGGGTGAAGATAGAGGAATTGGCTGGGAAAGGACCAAAGAAACTCCCTGGGGTGATGGAAATGTCCTATATCTTGCTGAAGAAATGGTTACGTGGGTGTATATATACCTTCGTCAAAATTTCTCAGATTGTCTAATTAAAACACATGCATTTTATGTAACTAAATTTTACATCAATAACGTTTATTTTAAAGTAAGTTCTTTATATATCTCTACCTTGATTTTATCAAAGTATTATGAAACATACAAAATAGATCCAGGAATAAGGAGAGAATCACTTTCAAAGTAACAATTTAATTCACTATAAATCAGTGATGGCTTAAGTAAACACCTTGAATCTATATTTGAAAGCAAGATTAAAAGCACTTTAATTTATAGAATATAAGTGTGATACATTGCCTCCCAGAGGCAATAACCCACAGAATCCACAAATAAAGAAAATATGTTCTCTCACAACTAACTGTTCTTGAAACTCAGTCCATGCCCCAAATTATGTTCTCTTACTAGAGAAACCAGAATCCTTCTTTAAAGTTTCCTAGATTCTTTATTTTTTAAGATTTTATTTATTTATTTGAAAGAGTGAGAGACAGCATGAGCAGGGGAAGGGGTAGAGGGAGAAGGAGACTCTCCTCTGAACAGGGAGCTGGACTCGGGGCTCCATTCCAAGACTTCAGGATCATGACTTGAACTGAAGGCAGACACTTAACCAACTGAGCCACCCAAAAACCCCCAGATTCTTTTTCCTTTAGGTTCCATCATGATTGTTTCCCTTACAGAAGTAATACTCATTAAGTCCTCTTTATAAAGAAGCGTGCCTTGCACAGTGCCATTCTACCTACTGACTTTGTTTTTTACTTCTACTGACTCATTAAATATATGGCCATAATTACACTTGTGATTCCGAATCAATCATGTACCTGACTTCATGAAAAAATCTGTTTCTGTCTGAGATGCTTGATGGCATTTTTTACCTCCTCATTCCTCAAGGTGTAAATGAGGGGATTTAGCAAAGGGGTGACCACCGTGTAGAAGACAGATACCACCTTGTCCACAGAGAAGCTGCTGTCTGGCCGAGTGTAGAGAAAGATACACGGTCCAAAGAAGAAGGCAACCACCATGAAGTGGGCTGAGCAGGTAGACAGGGCTTTCCGGCGTCCTTCAGCTGACTGTTTTCTAAGAGAAACCAGGATGACTATGTAAGAGGTAACCAAAGCCAGGAAACAGGTGAGGGAGATGGTTCCACTATTAGACACAATGAGCATTCCTGTGAGGTATGTATCTGTACACGCCAGCTTGATGACAGGTGGCACATCGCAGAAGTAGCTATCAATAATGTTGGGGCCGCAGTAAGGTAGACGAGTGGTCAGGAAGGTCTGCACCAGAGAGTGAACAGTACCCCCCAACCAGAGAGCAAAGACAAGCTGTACACAGACCCTGATGTTCATCACACTGGAATAGTGCAGCGGAGCACAGATGGCTACGTAACGATCATAAGCCATTATGGTCAGTAGAAAGATCTCAGCACAAGCAAACAGATGTAGAAAGAAGAGCTGTGCAATGCAATTATCAAAGGAAATCGTCTTTCTCTCCAAAAGCAAGCCCTCTAGCATCTTGGGCACCGTGACGGACGAGTGGCAGAGGTCAATAAAGGACAGATTGCTCAGGAAGAAGTACATGGGGGTATGAAGATGCAGAGTAAAAACTATAGTAACTATGATGAGAGCGTTCCCCAAAAGGGTTAGTACATATGCAATGGAGAATGTCACAAAAAGTAGTATCTCCAGCACCCAGTTCTCAGTGAGTCCCAAGAAGACAAATTCAGTCACTCTTGTTTGATTTAGAGCATCCATCCAATGAGTATCTAAAG
Source organism: Mustela lutreola (assembly GCF_030435805.1). Classification (NCBI taxonomy): domain Eukaryota; kingdom Metazoa; phylum Chordata; class Mammalia; order Carnivora; family Mustelidae; genus Mustela; species Mustela lutreola. Next base: position 56,198,158 of record NC_081296.1, read on the forward strand.
GACCTTTTAGGGAAGGAAAAAAACCATGAAAGCTAATTTAGCTTTAATATTACAAGACTAGAACTTGTTGAAGTGACTCTACATTCCTATATAAATTGTTTGTTTATTATCGGGGCATATGAAATAGAAGAACCACCTAATAGTGATTGGTACAATATACCCATTATGTATCAGGAGCCATTCCCAGTACTTTATATACACCATTCTATTAAAAACAACTGCACCATGGCATAGGCATTATTGTTCCTGGCTTACAGATGAGCTACATGAATCTCACAAGAATTAATAAGTTGCCGAAACTCTTAGCCACTAGTTAACTGGCTTTTTTCATTTCAGTCTAACCCACAGATAACACCAAATTAATCTTCCCCAATTGACTCCCAACTAAAGTCATTCACCATTTCTTTTATTTTCCCCCAAGATTGATTGATTGATTGATTGATTGATTTGACAGACAGAGATCACAAGTAGGTGGAGATAGGCAGAGAGAGGAGAAAGCAGACTCCCTGCTGAGCAGAGAGCCTGATGCAGGGCTTGATCCCAGGACCCTGAGATCATGACCTGAGCCAAAGGCAGAGGCTTAACACACTGAGCCACCCAGGTGCCCCAGTCATTCACCATTTCACTCTTCTTTCTAACAAATTAAATGTACATCCAAAGCCTGCAACAGACTAATCCATGTTTATTTTTCCAGTCTGGAATCCTCCTTTTTCCATACATATTCTTTTCTTCAGGCAAGCCGGTTACTATATTTCTGCCATGTTACCCCACCTTTAAGAAAACTTTGCTGAGGAGCACCTGGGTGGTTCAGTGGGTTAAGCCTCTGCCTTCAGTTCAGGTCATGACAGGGGTCAAATCCTATTACTATTCTTTCATAACTATTTTATGGTACTGAACTACAAAAAAAAAGACATTTCTTCCTGTTTTTCATTAAATCACAATCTTCTTAAAAAGTAGTAACTACAGGAGGTGCCTGGGTGTCTCCGTCGGTTAAGTGTATGACTCTTGGTTTTGGCTCACATCGTGATCTCAGGGTGGTGATATCAAGCCTAGAGTAGGGCTCCATGCTCAGCGGAGATTCTGCCTGAAGATTCTCTCCCTCTGCCTCTCCCCCTCCCCAACTAGAGCATGTGCATGCACTCTCTCTCTCTCTCAAAAAATAAATAAATATTTTTTTTAAAAAAGAAATTTAACTTTTAAAATTCTATACTATGATTTGTCCTCTAAGAAATATTATTGTATAAATACTAATTATTTTGTCCCTAATATTTTTTAAGATTTGCAAACGAGAGAGAGAGAAAAAAAAAACATGAGTGGGGGGAGATGCAGAGGGAGAATGAGAAAGAATCTTCAAGCTGATTCCCCACGATGGCAGAGCCCGATACAGGGCTTGATCCTAAAACCTGGACGTCATGACCTGAGCAAAATCCAGAGTCAGCAACTTCACCACCTGAGACACCCAGGTACCCCTGTCCCTGAATTTCTATACTGATTCATTAGCCTACAACTCTAACAAGAGTTTAGGAAATAATTACCACAACCACAAAAATTATTTATATTCTTGATCCAACTATTCGCTTGCAGGAG